>NC_064618.1:174089547-175339547 GCF_023898315.1 Schistocerca nitens
TCAGCGTTTATAGTCACTGCCGTTCGCAGAGCTAATTACCAGCGATGCAGCCTATAGCTGAACTGATATTGGACGGAGACAGTTTACTAATATTACTGAGTACATTTTGCACTACCCTGCTAATACGAGGGTCACTCCAAAAGAAATGCACACTATTTTCTGTAAAAATACATCTTTTATTCTACATGTTTGAAAATTTTACAGTGTGTAGATACGTCCATTAGGAACAATGTTTTCATTTCTCCACATAATTTCCATCCCTCTCAACTGCCTTACGCCATCTTGGAACCAGCGCCTGTATACCTGCACGGTAAAATTCTGGACCAACCTGCTGGAGCCACTGGTTGGTAGTGTGCACAAGGGAGTCATCATCTTCAAACCTTGTTCCACGACACGAGTCTTTCAGTTTCCCAAAGAGATTATAGTCACATGGAGCCAGGTCAGGACTGTAAGGCGGGTGTTTCAGTGTTGTCCATCCGAGTTTCGTGATTGCTTCCATCGTTTTTTGACTGACATGTGGCCGGGCATTGTCGTGCAACAGGAAAACATCCTGCTTTTGGCGATGTGGTGGAACACTACTCAGTCGAGCTTGAAGTTTCTTCAGTGTCGTTACATAAGCATCAGAACTTATCCCTTTCCACCCTGATAGAAAATTTCTTAAAACGTTGTCTGGTATGTACCAATTACCATACATTATTACGTGTAGAATCAGATAAAAATACTGAAAAAATTCGCATAGTGATAGTTTATTCAAGAAGTCACCAGCATTATCGTGCTACTCAAAATTCAAACATGTATAAAACGCAAGTAGCATTTCATGTAAGTGTCTAGACAATTTACACACTTTAAGTGAAAGATTCTCAGTCTAAAATGATGCAGGAATTTCCTTAAACTAATGAAATTTAGGAAAACAGAATGCATTTATCTCGGTAACGCATGGGTTTGTCTTGTCGTCGAAGTTTTAAGTGATCTGTTCCACTCTGGTGGCCGGCCGGGGTGGTCTAGCGGTTCTAGGCGCTCAGTCCGGAGCCGCGCGCGACTACTACGGTCGCAAGTTCGAATCCTGCCTCGGGCACGGATGTGTGTGATGTCCTTAGGTTAGTTAGGTTTAAGTAGCTCTAAGTTCTAGGGGACTGATGACCACAGATGTTGAGTCCCATAGTGCTCAGAGCCATTTGAACCATTTGAACCACTCTCGTGGTCACAACATGAAATAAAATAGCTGCCAAACGGAAGCTGGTAGCTCGTACCATCGCTGCAGTCTGGAGTGACGCAGAAACGCTATGTAACTGAAACACGAAAAATTTATAATCGAACCCGCACGATTGTGCGGGCCAGAGTGGAAAGGGTTATGGTGTTTCCACATGGCACGCTGTCCACAAGCAAGAGACCTTCGGAATCGAAAAACACCGTAGCCATAACTTTTCTAGCGGAAGGTGTTGTTTTGAATTTTTGTTCTTGGGTGAATTTGCACGATGACACTCCATTGACTGCCTCTTCGTCTCTGGTGAAAAATGATGGAGCCATGTTTCCCCACCTGTCACAATTCTTCCAAGAAATTCATCTCCACCATTCTCGTACTGTTCCAAAAGTTCGCTGCATACCGTTTTTCTTGTTTGTTTGTGAGCCACTGTCAACATCCTGGGAACCCACATGGCACAAACCTTTTTTAACGCCAACACTCTCAGTATTCTGCAAACACTTACTTCCCCTATCCCAACGTAACGCGACAATTCGTTTACTGTGGTGCGTCTGTCAGCAGTCACCAATTCGTTAACTCTCTGCACATCGTCTGGAGTGTTTGCAGTACGAGACCTGCACCATGCCGGCCGCGGTGGTCTAGCGGTTCTAGGCGCTCAGTCCGGAACCGCGCGATTGCTACGGTCGCAGGTTCGAATCCTGCCTCGGACATGGATGTGTGTGATGTCCTTAGGTTGGTTAGATTTAAGTAGTTCTAAGTTCTAGGGGACTGATGACCACAGATGTTAAGTCCCATAGTGCTCTGAACCATTTGAACCAATATTGCCGTGCCCGCTTTTATCACGTAACCTGCTTGCCCACCGACTAATTGTACTGCGATCGACAGCAGCATCTCCATAGACCTTTTTCCAACCTCCTGTGGATGTTTCCCACTGTCTCGTTTTCACAGCACAGTATTTCTATGACAGCACATTGCTTCTGACGAACGTCAAGTGTAGCAGCCATCTTGAAGACATGCTGTGTCGGCGCCACTCACGGGAACAGGTTGAACTAAGTTTGAAAACAACCGGGAAGGATGTATCTAGACACTGTGATAGTGTGCTCACTGTGCGGCTCAGAACTGAAAACTGCGACGTGACGCGACAGACACTGCGGTACTCATATGTGCGAAGCTTCACCGGATTTTCAAGGAGGTTTTAAACTCGCGACAGATCGGAGTTTGAAGAAGAAATACAGCCGTCGTAGATAAAGGTACGCGTATTATCAATTTGGCGAATGTGTGTTATTTAACTCCCATTGAGGGTGAAGGACACGGTCAAGTAATTTCATCTTTCAGTGGTCGATACTGGAAGGCCACGGTCGGAGTAGCAATATCCCAAAGGCAGGACGGAATTTGACCGTGAGGTGAGCCGCAGCGGAGGATTTAAGGCGCGGTGTGGGCGCGACGTGAAACTGTTCCCGAGCCTGAACTGGAGCTGGATATTTGTATGTGGGGCCCGGAGCGCGTGTCTTTTGGCGGCCGGCGGCAGGCGGGTCACGTCCCGACCCTCGTGCAGTGAGGACCCGAGCCTCGCCGGGGCCGGGCCGCGCCAGAGATCAAATGGAATGGCAAACCAGCGGGTCCGCTCCACCCGCCTGCCGCCGCTATTGATAAATCCCGCTTCCTCCTCCGCGACAGGCAAACGAAGCCTGGCGCTGACCGCTTCTCGAACCTCGAGCGCCTGACACCGTCGGCTCTCTGCATCACCCTGCTGGTTTATAAGGCGTGTTTCTGAAGGAACAGCTGGGAAAAGTTTCCTAAATTGTTCCAGTCTTGAGATTGTAGCCTGAACAGTATGTTACAAAAATATTTAAACAATACCATCTCAACACCATGTTGTTATTGTTGTTATCTGACTAATATACTGGAAATTCTGAGGAAATCAAACACACTACATACCAGAATAAAAGCAGTTATGGTTGCGAAATTTTTTAATACCAAAGACGCGTTTCACCTTTTGGCTCATCATCAGATTGTGTAAAAGCAGCTGGGTATGTAACCCATACCTTATAAAGGGCCGGCCGGGGTGGCAGAGCGGTTCTAGACGCAACAGTCTGGAACCGCGCGACCGCTACGGTCGCAGATTCGAATCCTGCCTCGGATATGGATGTTTGTGATGTCCTTAGGTTAGTTAGGTTTAAGTAGTTCTAAGTTCTAGGGGACTGCTGACCTCAGAAGTTAAGTCCCATGGTGCTCAGAGCCATTTGAACCATTTGAACCTTATAAAGGGAATCTTGAGATTTTATTTATTGTAGCCTAAACAGTAAGTTACAAAAATATTTAAGCAACGCCATTCTCAACAGCATAATGTTATTGTTGGTATCTGACTAATATACTGGAATTTCTGAGGAAAATAAACACACTAAATACCACAAAAAAGCAGTTATGGTTGCGAAATTTTTTAATACCAATGACGCATTTCACCTTTTGGCTCATAATCAGATTGTGTAAAAGCAGCTTGATATGTAACCCATCCCTTATAAAGGGCGTCTTGAGATTTTATTGATTGTAGCCTGAACAGTAAGTTACAAAAATATTTAAGCGACGCCATTCTCAACAGCATGATGTTAATATTGGTATCTGACTAAAATACTGGAAATTCTGACGAAAATAAACACTCTACATACCAGAGAAAAAGCAGTTATGGTTGCGAAATTTTTTAATACCAATGACGCGTTTCACCTTTTGGCTCATCATCAGATTGTGTAAAAGCTGCGGGCAGGATATGTAACCCATCCCTTATAAAGGGACTCTTGAAATTTTATGTGTTGTAGCCTAAACAGTAAGTTACAAAAACCTTTAAGCAACGCCATTGCGTAAAAGCAGCTGGATATGTTACCCATACCTTATAAAGGGAGTCTTGAGATTTTATTGATTGTAGCCTGAACAGTAAGTCACAAAAATATTTAAGCGACGCCATTCTCAACAGCATGATGTTAATATTGGTATCTGACTAAAATACTGGAAATTCTGACGAAAATAAACACTCTACATACCAGAATAAAAGCAATTATGGTTGCGAAATTTTTTGATACCAATGATGCGTTTCACCTTTTGGCTCATCATCACATTGTGGAAAAGCAGATGGATATGTAACACATCCCTTATAAAGGGAGTCTTGAGAGTTTATTTATTGTAGCCTAAACAGTAAGTTACAAAAACATTTAAGCAACGCCATTATCAACAGCATGATGTTATTGTTGGTATCTGACTAATATACTGGAAATTCTGAGGAAAATAAACACTCTACATACCAGAATAAAATCAGTTATGGTTGCGAAATTTTTTAATACCAATGACGCGTTTCATCTTTTGGTTCATCGTCAGATCGTGTAAAAGTAGCTGGATATGTAACCCATCCGTTATAAAGCCATATAAAGTGGACGCAGCAGTGGAGGGGTATATAATACCTCCGTAATGACGGATGGATTGCATATCCGGTTACTGTTGCGTCCATTTTCCATTTTATATTGTTTTATGACTGATTTGTTACATGTCCAGCTACTCTGACACAATATGATGATGCCCCAAAAGGGTGAAACGGACAATGGTATTAAATAATTTCGCAACCAAGACTGTTTTTACTGTGGTGTAATTAGAAACTGGTTGCTGTAGCACCTAGCCACATTGTGAATTGAGTAATTTTTAAACACACTACACTTGATTTTCTAAACATGTGTAATTTGTTCATCGTTGGCAGAAATGTAACCTATTAAAGATCACATTCTAAGGATCATTTCTGCGTTTTATTTTTAAAATATTGCCATCCAGACCCAATTAATGGAGGTGGGGCATTACGTTTCATTCACCCCTCGTATAAAGAAAAATATTATTTAGAAGCAAAGTAGCAGACGAAATTAACTGGTCAGTGTTTACAATTATTTGACTGTAGTGGCGAATAGGTGTTTTGTTTGCCTTACACATTGCAGCTAACGGTAAGTGAAAAATAAATTATTTTGTAATTAGTAACAAACTAATTAATGACATGCAGAATTATAATTTCAGATAGCAGGTGTACTTTACAGGTTCAAAATGGTTCAAATGGCTCTGAGGTCATCAGTCCCCTAGAAATTAGAACTAGTTAAACCTAACTAACCTAAGGACATCACAAACATCCATGCCCGAGGCAGGATTCGAACCTGCGACCGTAGCGGTCTCGCGGTTCCAGGCTGCAGCGCCTTTAACCGCACGGCCACTTCGGCCGGCACTTTACAGGTGTTCAGTGTTGTGGGTATGCAAGAAATTTACGTGTGCGTTGTGTATGTAGTTTTGCCAGCGAAGTGAAGGTATGTAACGGTAGCAGATTAGTTAATAAATAACTGACCATTAAGAAACAGAATACCTACGCGGTTAAAGGGTAATCTAATTGAAAAAAGGTGGTAACAATGGAAACTGGTAGTAATAACAAAGATTTTCATTGCAGCTGGCGTTGGAACATTATTATTTTCGATAAATAACTTTTACTGATCGTAATGGGTGTCTGAGCAGCGTTCGGACAGGACGGCTGGACAGGAAAAGAGACGGTGGCTCACGTTTTGTGAAACTGCAGCCGAGCCAGTGGGCTAGATGCCGTGGCCAGCCCATTAGCGGTAAGTAATGCGCTCCTGATTGGCGGTTCGGGACGGCGCGTGCGCGTGTTTCAATTTGCTCCACAATAACGCCGACTGAACACGGGATTAAATTAAAGCAAAATGGAGATGGATTTTATTCTACGACGGGCAATATATACTGCAGGTCGTATTAGGAGCGTTAAAGTGAGTGATGCCTTCGAGCGCGTCAAATTCTGCGGCGGCGCTTAATTCTGAGACCGCATTTAAACAGTGACGTGCGGTGACACGCAAACAATTTAAACAGCCGCAAACATTCGATTACATTTAAATTTTAAACTGAGTCCCCGGGAAAACGGTCGCATTTCCCGAATGGTAAATTGAATTGCGTTCTGGATCATGAAGCGAGTATTTAGAGCGTGCCGCTTAAGGGCACAATTATATCTGGCATGTATTCTATTTGCGCGACCGTAATATCACGCACATCAGACGCACCCAAAGATTGCATGACATTTACGCGCCAGGCGATGAGGGACAGGTATTGTGCATTCGATATTTCTAGTGAAACATGTGTACCGCGCTACAATTCATTTTTAATGATGCAGTCTTTACTGCATTGGTGCATACGTTCGTAGCGTTTTTCCATAAGTTTAATAAACACAACAACATTTGCAAAAACAGACATAATGTCTGCAGTCGCTTTTTTCTCCAGTGTTACTTACAATCGGTCTTGATTGCAAAATATTTATTCACATGATCGAGTCGGTTCCTCTAGAACCATCTTCAGATCTGCAAATTTCGGCTACAGGAGTAACCCGTCCACATTCAGCAACCTTCACATTACTGTGACGCAGCATGTGAAGGTTGCTGAATGTGGATGGGCTTATCCTGTAATCGAAATTTGCACATCTGAAGATGGTTCTAGAGGAACCGAAATCGGTCATGTGAATAAATATTTTGCAATCAAGACGGATTATAAGTAACATTAAACACAACAGTCTATTAACGCTGGGATTACTTTTCGATTCCGCGACTTTAGAAATCACGTGATTTTGAGGCGAAGAACTCGTCGAGCAATGGCTCAAATGGTTCAAATGGCTCTGAGCACTATTGGACTCAACATCTTAGGTCATAAGTCCCCTAGAACTTAGAACTACTTAAACCTAACTAACCTAAGGACAGCACACACACCCATGCCCGAGGCAGGATTCGAACCTGCGACCGTAGCAGTCCCGCGGTTCCGGACTGCAGCGCCAGAACCGCTAGACCACCGCGGCCGGCGTCGAGCAATGTTCGGAGCGCATTTTCATCCGGAAAGGAGGTGTCCCATGAATGTTGTTCGGGTGAAAGATGAATATGAGAGCGCAAGATCAGGTGAATAAGATGGGTGCCAAACGACTTCCCAGCCCAACTCCTGAACAGTGTTTTCGTCATTCTAGTAAAATGTGAGCTGGCGCTATCGAGGACTAGAATCATTTCACGCAGTCATTCCGGTCGTTGTTCTTGGATTGCAGCAGTTCGTACTACACCACGACGTCGCTTTTCCACCACGTGCATTATTCTTTGTAGATGCGCGCAGGTCTTTGTATGTGGAGCTGCTGCTTTGTTAGGGCTAAACCATTCCTTTCTTTTCCTTACGTTAACATAAAGTCACCATTTCTACTCACCAGTAACGATACAGAATAGGAAAGGCAGGGGTTATCCGCGAGTCAGTTGATGACGAGCTAGCAGACATGCACAGACGTCCGCCAGCTGATTTTGGTTTAGACCATGCGTACCATACATCCGGTTTCTTAACCTCCCCCATTGGACGCAAATCTCTCATATTTTCTAGTTCTCTAGTATAGTGACGTGGATGATTGTGTATTAATGATCACCAACGATCTTCATGAAAACCCGAAGGTCTTCCTGAACGTTTGAGTCCCTAATGTCAAAACAATCCCCCTTAAAACGAGTCGTGCTCTGTGCAGTGGCATGATCCCCATACACGGCTCGAAACTTCCTATCTCCACTGCTGTCCCCCCTCTGTTCAACACAAACGGAAGAAAGTGTCTGAAATGTTCTGATTTCTCCTGTTGGTACTCCACTTTATAGCGTCCATAGCTTTCCCAAAGCTCCATTCACTATCTCCAAATGACAAAATGACCATGTCTAAACTCAAACGGCAGCAGAGAACTACAAATAAATCCTTAGCAATCGGAATAGCAACATGCAAAACAAAAACGCTACGAACTATTGCAACACCCTTACAGAACGAATGAAATGTCATGCTTGACTATGGTACTTTGTCTTGGACACTGATCCAGTGAACTATCCAAAGAATTTAAAGCTTTAAATGCAGTTTAATTTACTGTAGCTGATATTGGCGTCTTCCATTTCATTCTCAACGAGTGCAGGTCACTATTTTAAGGAATATCTAGTCACGCAGGGACCATGAGGACGAGATTAGAGTAATTTTAGAGCGCTCAGACGCATGTCACCAGCCGATATTTCCACACTCCACGGTCTAGTGGAAGAAGAAGGAAATTCAATACGAGGCCCGATGCACTTCACAGCGATTGGTAGAGTGTAGGTGTAGATGTAGATGTAGATCTGCTCGAACCCAACCTTCATGAATAGTATTTGTAGGTGTAAGCCAAGGACCCGCGGCCGTTGACACTGTCAATAAATCGGCCGGAGTGGCCGAGCGCTTCTAGGCGCTACAGCCTGCAATCGCGCTACCGCTACGGTCACAGGTTCGAATCCTGCCTCGGGCATGGATGTGTGTGATGTCCATAGGTTAGTTAGGTTTAAGTAGTTCTAAGTTCTAGGGACTGATGACCACAGCAGTTAAGTCCCATATTGGTCACAGCCATTTGAACCACTATCAATAACATTCTTCATCGTATGTGACCATACTGTCAATATGTAACATTTTCCAGTGTTTCGGTCACTGATGCAGATGGCCTTCATCATAAAGATGACTTGACTGCAGATTTGGAACAACGGCCGACGTATTGGAGAAATTAATGTAGTGACAATGCTTTCACGTACCCTGAAGTATTTTGTTGACATTATTTGTAAGGTTTTTCATAGCCTGTATTGGGATACTGGGTTTTATCGTGCTCGTTTTCTTACATACATTTTCTGAAACATGTGTCTAGTCTCTTTACTTACGTATAGCACCTCGGAGACAATTCTGCTAATTGTCATAACTGGAATGATGGATCACCGTCAAAAGCATACGAGATCTTCTGCATTTATGTGTACCGAGAACAACGGATCGTAATGAACATGTAGTTCCCAAATATTGCTATGTGCGTAGTATTAGCAGGAAAACAACCACGTAGGTGGATAAAAAAGGGTAAGGGAGGATTATAAAGGTAGGGTCAAAGAATACGTCATAGGATTCTCCATTTATAAATGAACATGTGAAATAGGATGTAACGTTAAAGAAAAGAGAAAACCAACAAAGGTTGGCTATGGGCGATAGTGAATTCTAAATGGACAGCAAAAATATCCCCGGTTCGTATACATGAAATACTAAAATTATTTTTGTGCGTAGGCTGTAGTACAGCAAAACGTAATTTGCAAATAATATTGTAAAATAGAGAAGAAGAGCGCAATTTTATAAGAAGTGGCGAATTCAGAATTTCGGATGCCTTGTGTTAAATGATGATTAGAAGCTTACAGAAACTTCCAGTTATCCAGAGAAAGAGCTTGAAAATAATTAGTCGGAGGTAGGGACATGTGATATTTACCTTTCCTTCACAAATAATGATTTGTTTCTTAGTTAAGAGAATGCCAGATGTTTAACCTGCCACCCATGTCGACTATTTATCACTGAACTAGAAATTTTTTATTCAGTGAAAATACACAACAGATCTGTATGAGCATACTGCAAAATGCTGAATAGGGTGCTGAGAAAAAGTCTTTGACTGGATGCAAGCTATTATTCCAGTATTACGCGTTTCGGACACTGACGTCATCAAATATAATGAAGCATCACATTGCACATTGATACAAACGTTACAGACTGAACTTCTTATGACTGCTACTTTTGTACGTACGTGCAGTATGATGGTCCAGGATATCTGATAATGACAATGTCCGAAAAGCGTAATATTGGAACAATAAAGTCAGCTTGCATCCAGTCGATGACTTTTTCCTCAGCGACCTACCCAGCATTTTGCAGACTGCAATCAACATGGTAGTGACTTCATGTCGCAGCGATGTTACAAGAAATTCAGATCGGTCAGATAGGCCTTTTCAAGTACAGGTATTTTTCCCTTAATTGGGTAAATTTTCTAGATATAAGTAACTACGTCCACAACTATCAGTTAATTTTGGCCTATGTAGGCACTATCAAGTGACCAACATGTACGTGTATAACTGTCCACAGGGATTGACATCAAAGAATCGTGTTAGAAGTATCTACATCTATGCAGTGTGTTGCTACTTCCAGTCAAAATTAGAAAAAAACTACTACGAAACAAAAATAAAATTACTGTTGAGATATGGGTCATTTTATTTATGTCGAGAACTGACAGTATCATTCACTGGTGTCGGCCATCTTCCCATTAACGTTCATTGCTTATTTATTACTGGTTGTGTTTGTGGCTGTACTTACAGCTAGTCCCCTGATTGTCATGCTGTTTCCAGACATACTGTATCAGCCCATCATCCACCACCACAACGTGTTTCCGTGGCCTATGGATGGCGTAAACAACGAAACGGAAGCGTTGAAATGCGATAACTTCATTGAGCGTTTCGGAGGTCTAAGCATCCATCATCAGTTGGATGCATGTGAAATAAACCGGCATGTGTGTGTTTTATTGCGACTTTGGTGTAACCTGAGTCAGTGTGTAATAAACGAGGACAAATAAACACTATTTCAGTATATGGTTCATAGTTTTGCGGACGCCATTGACTGAAAGGATGAACGAGAATATAAATAATAGTAAAATTACCTGCAGTGATTACAGGTTCCTGTTCTGTCACGTTACATCACAAACTCCGCCACACTTCGTAAACACCGAAGGGAGCAAAGATAGCATTTATAGTCTAAGAAGGGCTAAGAACGTAAGCAAAACGAAGCCTTGTTTTGGGACAAGTCTCAAAGCATTATGGACATCTTTGGTTGCAGAAATGAGCAGAAACATAAGAGTACATATCTCTGCTGCTCACACGTTATTTTATGTCAAGTATACCTGACTTAATACTTTGTACACATTTTATAAATCAGGGTGGAATTTAGAAACATTAAATGCAAAGAGCTTGAAAATAGTGGCGAAATTTATATATATGTAAGACCTGTCTTATTATTCATGTCTAAAGTAATGAAGTAGTATTACTATATTACATTGGTAATGCATGCAGGTGGGTTTGTGTTTTTATATTATTGATAGCTTATAAATGTGCGTGTATCTTTACATTATTAAGGTAATATCTATCACGAAATATTACTTAAATGATAATCCATATGTTACTTGAAACATTGCGTGGAAATAGTTCGATCCAGAATGCTTGGAACTTATTAAATTCTAGGCGCCACGTTTGCTCCCTTCACTGTATTCAAAGTGTGATGGTGCATGTGTAGAATCACGATAGACAAAAGGAGCCTGTCACCCTTGACGCTGCATCACAGACAGGAGCGTCTGCGATGGTGTACTCAACGACGAACCTGGGTGCACGAATGGCAAAACGTCATTTTTTTCTGGTGAATCCAGGTTCTGTTTACAGCATCATGATGGTCGCATCCGTGTTTGGTGACATCGCGGTGAACGCACATTGGAAACGTATTTTCGTCATCGCCATACTGGCGTATCACCCGGCGTGGTGGTATGGGGTGCCATTGGTTACACGTCTCGGTCACCTCCTGTTCGCATTGACGGCACTTTGAACAATGGATATTACATTTCAGATGTGTTACGACCTGTGGCTCTACCCTTCATTCGATCCCTACGAAACCCTACATTTAAGCAGGATAATGCACGAGCGCATGTTGCAGGTCCTGTACGGGCCTTTCTGGATACAGAAAATGTTCGACTGCTGTCCTGGCCAGCACGTTCTCAGATTTTTCAGCAATCGAAAACGTCTGGTCAATGGTGGCCGAGCAACTGGCTCTTCACAATACACCAGTCACTACTCTTGATGAACTGTGGTGTCGTGTTGAAGCTGCATGGGCAGCTGTACCTGTACACGCTATCCAAGCTCTGTTTGACTCGATGCCCAGGCGTATCAAGGCCGTTATTGCGGCCAGAGGTGGTTTGTTCTGGGTACTGATTTCTCAGGATCTATGCACCCAAATTGCGTGAACATGTAATCACATGTCAGTTGTAGTATATTTGTCGAGTGAATACCCGTTTGTCGTCTGCATTTCTTCTTGGTGTAGCAATTTTAATGGCCAGTAGTGTATATGCCATCCAAATGAAGCCATTCACAGAGGATGACACGGCCGCCGGTGGGTCCCAACTGACTCGTCTGTTGCCAGAATGGCCTTGCTTTTGCAGGGTGTAGCCAGTTTATGCACAGATATTTTGATATTTGGTACCTAAACATGTAGACACATCAGTGCGAGGGTAGTTTCTTTCTTTGTATCGAACAATCTTCCCATAAACATTTCAGTTACTTTATGACCTGATGTTTCCTGCTCGGGTGTAGCTGCAGCAGAATTGTACTACGCCTGTCAGTATAGACTACCATTTTATGTCCACTTCAATAGCTGAGTTGTGGCCGTGTGAAAGTCATTATTAATGGCTTGCTTTGGTCATGTGCACTTGGAGGTACTAACCAACCTAAAAACGTAGGACTTGTTATAGAGATATGTGTTAGTCCAAAAATGGCGTAAATAATCTATAATGCTGTTCCATTTACCGTCCACAGTCACCAATATAAATATCTGCGTTTGTACCAACTACACCTTTTATAAAATATGAGGCACTTTATACGAAGTCAGAGGGAACAGATTTTTAGTCTAATACTTCTTTATTTTTGCGCCGTCAGTCTTCTGACTTGTTTGAGGCAACCCACCAGCACTTTCTCTTGTATGTCAACTTCTTCATCTCCGAGTAACACTTACTCCCTCAGACACCATGGAATATATTCTTTGACGTCTTCATATATCTCCTCAACATGTTTCTTCTTCTTGTCAGTATGTTAATGTTTGCCACATCCTCCTCTCACATTCTGAAGAAAACTTCTTTATTTATTACTTGCCGCACCTAATTACCAACCACATCTCAAACGTTTCACTTCCATTCTTTCCAGCTTAACGTAGGGGTAATGAACGTCACTTAATCGTCGAATAACACTTAGTATGAAAAGTAGTAAACAGACAAGATACAAATGATGAGTTTAACAAATTAACGTCTGTGGCGCTATGGTACATATATCACAGAGCTAAAAAAAAAAAAAAAGCGCGTGGACCTCATGGTATCCACTCGGCAACGTTGAAAAAACTGGTAGCGCAGATCACCCCGTTCCTAACAACGTTACTTACGGCTGAGCTGGCTACCTACAGTATGGAAAGCCCCCAATTAAGTCATTATCGAGAAATCAGCAGACAGTGATCCTTCAGCTCTTAATAAACAATTTTGCAAAGATTCAGTAGAGGTTAATGTGTAAGCGTCTGCGAACCCACAGAGATTTTAACATGTTGAGCCAACACCAGTTCAACATCAGAACCGGTAAACGATGCCATCAACCACGCCCTACGCGTAGTTAATAATATAAGACAGAAACTGTCACCTAGTTAGATGACCTATTAGTTGTAGTGACTGCAATCAACGAAGCCCAGCAAGAAGAAAAAACCAGTGGAATATTACAAACAGTTACACGCACGATTGTGTCACAATGACAAATTCAGTATAGCCGAAAACAAAAAACATACATGTTACTGAAAGCATCACGTCAAAGGCAAACTTCATTTAAAATAGGAGACACAAACATTAAATAAGTGTATGTAACACGCTATATTGGGATACACTTAGATGTGAAACTGAGTTCACACGAACACATGAGGTTAACAACAGCCAAAACAGAAGAAATACTACATAATCTGGTGAGGCTAAATTCAAAGGAGTACAGCATTCCTCTACCAGTCATGTGGAATACCACTGCTCCCACTTCGAATCAGTACTAAGACTGCAGGTAGAACGTGAGCACACCGGCTGAACCTGGACACCAACAAAGCATCAGTCAGACAGGGGCAGAAAAGAGTCGTACTTCGACTGTCTGGAGCCTTCAGCAGCATCTCAGTGGATGCATTGTGTGTGGTGCACGGAATATGCCGATAGATATAACTATCAAATACAGAGCTGCAGGTTACTGGTTCAATATGCATAAACTAGATGAGGCAAACACACTAACTCGCGTACCGATACACAAGACAGGTCGCCTTAAATTCGCTTCATTGGAAGACTTGATAGGCTTGTTATCAAGTCTTCGAATGAAGCACTAGTGTAACGATTGAATTCACAACATCCAGAGATTTATGGCTCATTATGACATTTTCGTTTATTTAGAGAGATGCATATGGGCCTGAAGGTGGCATACTGAAATGCTGAAACTGGTAGCCTTAAATATAATATAAAATAAAGTCTTAAGTTACACGTCTGTTGGTGAATTTCAGTGACATTGACAATTACTTAACCTGCCGATGTCCCATGTCCATGATGGACTAACAGAGATCACCTTAAAAGTTGGTATTTGGATACATGGTAAGGTGATAAGGAAGGTAGACTGTACGAGAATAAAACAAATCGATCCTAGAAACGGAATGCTACATTTTTTAACCTGACACGGACCTTAACCCACGGACTTGAACTGTGTGAATCCGACACAGACACCTACATGCACATGCGACGAAGTAGGTACCCCTTGGACACTATGTTTTCCTCCGCAATCAATATGCGAACAAGGAAATACACTATGCTTAGATTACACAGACTATATATATATATAGTCTGTGGAATCTAAGCATAGTATAAACTTGTAGAATACCTGCAGACACGACATAACAGACGTGCCTGCATGCAGTATAATAAAATCTCCAGAGGGTGGATAACGACACCCACAGTGAAAGCGACAACAGTGACACTGAAGAGAAAAAGGTGCAAGAGGAAGATGAGATGTAATAGTACATACGGCACTGACAATTATGCATCAGATATAACATGCCAAAATGTACTGACAAATTGCATGTACTAGTCAAATGATAGTTGAGGACAACGGATACTAGAGTAAATGTAGTGTAAAGTGCTGTCGCACTAGCCAACAAAGCACCCTTTGTTGGGCATGGATGAATACCAAATATTGATAACTTTTCCCTAATACTAACTGTAAACTATTTTGGTGTGACTAAGGGTCAACATCTTGAAGAAATCATTCAGAGGTATTCACCGCCAGTCACTATCGATGGTAGCACTAAAAAAATCTCTACTCTACATCTACATCTACGTCTACATACATATTCCGCAATCCACCATACGGGGCGTGGCGGAGGGAACCTCGTACCACAACTAGCATCTTCTCTCCCTGTTCCACTCCCAAACAGAACGAGGGAAAAACGACTGCCTATATGCCTCTGTACGAGCCCTAATCTGTCTTATCTTATCTTTGTGGTCTTTCCGCGAAATGTAAGTTGGCGGCAGTAAAATTGTACTGCAGTCAGGCTCAAAAGCTGGTTCTCTAAATTTCCTCAGCAGCGATTCACGAAAAGAACACCTCCTTTCCTTTAGAGATTCCCACACGGGTTCCTGAAGCATTTCCGTAACACTCGCGTGATGATCAAATCTACCAGTAACAAATCTGGCAGACCGCCTCTGAATTGCTTCTATGTCCTCCCTCAATCCGACCTGATAGGGATCCCAAACGGTCGAGCAGTACTCAAGAATAGGTCGTATTAGTGTCACCGTTCACCTCTTCACATTTTTCTTAAAACAACAAAATGTTGTTTGTATTTCATCCTGAAATTAAAAGTATGTATTCCGTGTAGAACGCTGCAGATGAAAACAAAATAAAGAAGTACAGGAAATGTGTCAAACGAAAACTGTAATATGGCTGGTTCAAATGGCTCTGAGCACTACGGGACTTAACTTCTAAGGTCATCAGTCCCCTAGAACTTGGAACTCATTAAACCTAACTAACCTAAGGACATCACACACATCCATGTCCGGGGCAGCATTCGTACCTGCGACCGCAGCGGTCGCGCGGTTGCAGACTGTAGCGCCTCGAACCGCTCGGTCACCTCGGGCGGCAAAACTGTAATATGTACGATCTGTTTTAAAATATCAGGTAACAGGCCTTTAAATTTGCACTAAATAAATAAATAATCACTTTACGTATTCCATATGCATTCAAGATGCCTAAGGGATATGTAAACGTGTTTGGTACGTTTCCTCTTAAAGGTAACGATTGCGTATTAACTTGCTTCATAATGAGCGGTAACGTGAGGATGGCGAAATGGGCCACAATCGCCTTCTCGAATCACTACATTTAATAACAGTTGAGATTTGTCAGTTGCGAATATCTACAGGGATGTGTATGCAAGTAAACAGGATACGCTTGAGTTTAAACGGCGTATATTGGAACCATAGCGTGCACTGGTGTAGTAAGAGCGACGAGAAAGAATGGCTTTATTGGATTGAGAGCAGTATCAGAGAGCAAGTGCTGAATGAACGGGGCGAGATTACTGAATGTGGCAGTGCTTAGGTCGGCATTTAATGCGACTCTCTCTGTGTGTCGTCGACAAGGCGAATGATCGACAGAGCGCGAGCTAAATATTGGATGAGAGACAAGGCGCGCGGGTTAGGCCGGCTGAGCGGGGGAATTATTCACGGGGGAATCCCGGCCGGCAGGCAAGGAAAGGGTTGTGCAGCCAGTGCTGGGGGCGTTCTGTGGGGTCCCCCCCCCCCCCCAGCCTGCCGCGGGCCGCCAGTGCTGCCCGCTCCCTATCAGTAAAAACGCCGCACGCGAGCAGAGAGGTTTGGCGTCCGCGCGACAACGTCGCAGCGCAGCGCAAAGCGACGCAACGCAACGCAACGCAACGCAACGGCCGACCCCGCCGGCGGCGGCCCAGCGACAGCCCAGCGCCCGCCGCGCCGCCCGACAATCGATATGTTTGTCGGGGGAGAGAGAGAGAGAGAGGGCTCTGCTGCGGGGGCGGCGCGGCGTCGGCGGGGCGGCGGCGGCGGCGGCGGGGGCGGCAGGGGCGGGGGCGGGAGGATGGCCCGAGCCCGGCCGAGCCGAGCCAAGCGGCGAGTGTGACTCAACCCGCTCGCCGCCCGCCGCCCGTCCGGACAGTTATCCCAGTAATTAAATGGCCGTGGCACGCCCTGGCACTGGCGCACTCTTTGTCCCAGCGCCGTCTCAAACTTCCGCGGCCGCCGTCTACCGTCGCTTTCGTTGAGCTCTTTGTAAACGCGTCGCCCGACCCTACAGGAACAGCTACGCTGCTCATTTCCCCCGTTTTATTGTCGTTATGGGCCACAATCATGGTGGACACGTACACCTAAGTATTAATTGTGCAATCGGTCGATTTTGACATTTATATCGTTTTCAAAGAAGGGAAAGCAGAAAGGCGGAATGAGTATATAGAAGGTCTATACAAGGGCGATGTACTTGAGGACAATATATGGAAATGGGAGAGGACGTAGATGAAGATGAAATGGGAGATACGATACTACGTGAGGAGTTTGACAGAGCACTGAAAGGCCTGAGTCGAAATAAGGCCGCTGGAGAATGTTACAGCATCATCTTCAGGCCCATACTTGTTGACAGCAACCACTGGCTACTAGTGTTAGACACATACGGTTACTGTCAACAAGAATGTGCCTGAAGATGAATTTGTAACAACATCGAAACTAGTTGCCAATAAAACCAACACCTTAATACAGAGGACGTAGATGAAGATGAAATGGGAGATACGATACTACGTGAGGAGTGACAGAGCACTGAAAGGCCTGAGTCGAAATAAGGCCGCTGGAGAATGTTGTCACAGCATCATCTTCAGGCCCATACTTGTTGACAGCAACCACTGGCTACTAGTGTTAGACACATACGGTTACTGTCAACAAGAATGTGCCTGAAGATGAATTTGTAACAACATCGAAACTAGTTGCCTTTTTGTAATGATGTCCATCCCCAAATCCCGTATAATATCAATGACACTCTCTCCCCTATTTCTCGATTGTACAATACATGCTGCTCTTCTTCGAACTTTCTCGCTGTTCTCTATGAATTCTATCTATTAAGGATCCCAGACTGAGCAGCAATAATCCAAAAGAGGACGGAAAGCGTAGCGTAGACAGTCTCTTCAGTAGATCTGTTACAATAATTAAACAAATTTTTTGAAAGCAGGTTGGTTTTATTCAGGACCCCAATATGCCATATTAAGCATCACTCTTCTGGCTACAAAATGCTGTTTTTCAACACAATCTCCGTTCAGTGCGACGGCCTTACGCCACCTTAATGGGAGGGTCCGTATGCCCGCATGGTACTACTGGTCGGAGCCAACGTCTTGCCGCATCAGTAACCTCCCACCATCCACGTACTTCTTCCACCTGATTAGATCATTCATTGGGACAAACAGATGCTCTTTATAATCTTCTGTCAGGCTGTGGGAATTCCAGCAGGCACACATTTTTGAATACCCCGACTATTGGACGTGTATGTCAGCGCTGCCAATAGAGACGTCCAGTTGAGCAACGAGATTTTTGATTCTGATCCACCGATCACCTCGAATGAGAGTGTCCGCACGTTCTAACACTGCAGGAGCCACAGTTGCTTGTCCCGGCAGCCAGGCGGGAGGTCATACAGGTTACGCGACCCTTTTGCGATGATTACAGACGCCTCGGCCAACGACTCAGTATGCTTTTGTTCACTGCTAGGTCTCCGTAGACACTCCGCAAGCACCTATGAATGTCTGCGATGCTCTGGTTTTCCTCTAAAGGAAACTCGATGACAGCTTCCTGCGTGGAACCCACCTCCATTACAGACTCCATCTTGAGGGCTACGTACAGCGCAGCCACCAATAGGAACGTCATGAAACTATACGGACTGATGCGGGAATATTCCACGATGTCCCACAAAAAATTCCACATCTTTACAACCGAAAGTGTCCGACAAAATAAAAAAAAATGTAGTTCATGTCCAACATCCTATATATCGTAGCCACACATTATTCAAACTCGTTCTGCATTGTGAGTAGCTACAGATTACACGTACTGTCATGTGAATGTAATGACATGGTTTCATACACCTACGATGTTTGATATTGACTATAGAAAATATGGCCTCAAGTGTGTAATAGTAATCTGAATTATTTGCAACGTCTAATGTTACACATTACGTGATGCTTATCATTCTTTGCTTTAAAATGACATAAACGTCGAAATCTGCTGACCACACAATTGATAACTAATATTAACATACTACTACGGACCACGACTTCCTTTACACACTAGGAAATGTTACAGGCTGTGGCCCCACAGTAAAGCAGACTTATTTAACCGTAGAGGGCAATCGTACACCTCAATACGAGGGTTAGTCAAATAAAAACCTTAAGAAGTTTTTAAAAGACTATTTATTGTGCAGAAGTGGTACAAAGCTGTATCACGTTTCAACATAATCTCCCCCATTCTCAATGCAAGTCCTCCAGTGCTTACAAAATGCATAAATTCCATTAGAAAAAAATTCCTTTCGTATTCCAGGCAACCACTCATGCACCGTGTGGCGTACCTATTCATTAGAACTGATCTTCTTTCCTCCTATTGCGTCTTTGAGTGGTCAAAACATATGGATATCACTTGGGGCAAGGTCTGGTGAGTATGGAGGATGAGGAAGACACTCAAAATGCAGGTCTGTGATTGTTGCAACTATTGTACAGGCAGTGTGGGGCCTTGCATTGTCATGTTGCAAAAGGACACCAGCTGACAGCAATTCACAACGCTTTGATTTGATTGCAGGCCGCACATGATTTTTTAGGAGGTCTGTGTATGATGCACTGGTGACAGTGGTCCCTCTAGGCATGTAATGCTCAAAAATGACGCCATTTTCGTCCCAAAAGAGATTCAGCATAACCTTCCCTGCTGATGGTTCTGTTCCAAACTTCTTTTGTTTTGGTGATGAGGAATGGCGCCATTCCTTGCTCGCTCTGTTAGTTTACGGTTGGTGGAAGTGAACCCAGGTTTCGTCCACAGTAACGATTCTTGCAAGGAAGCCATCACCTTCTCGTTCAAAGCGCCGAAGAAGTTCTTCATAAGCATCAGCACGTCGTTCTCTCATTTCAGGAGTTAATTGCCGTGGCAACCATCTTGCTGACACTTTGTGAAACTGGAGCACATCATGCACAATGTGGTGTGCTGACGCATGACTAATCTGTAAACATGCTGCAATGTCATTCAGTGTCACTCGGCGGTTTTCCTTCACTATGGCTTCAACTGCTGCAGTGTTCTGTGGAGTCACAACTCGTTGTGTCTGACCTGGACGAGGAGCATCTTCCACTGAAGTCGCACCATTTGCAAACTTCCTACTCCATTCGTAGACTTGCTGACAAAGATGCATCACCGTACTGAACCTTCACTCATCGATGAATTTCAATAGGTTTCACACCTTCACTACGCAAAAACCGAATAACGAAACGCTGTTCTTCCCTGGTGCAAGTCGCAAGTGGGGCGGCCATCTTTATACTGATACTGTGACGGTATGGGTACATCAGCACTATGCTGTCACCTACAGGCCATTCTGCACGCTGTTTGTAGCACGCTTACCAACGTACAGGACAACGGCGCGAAATTTCGATTTCTTATTACACATTTAAGGTTTTCATTTGACTCACCCTCGTACTACTAGCCTGTATAAATGAAAATGACTATAGTGACGTACAACATTTTTACCGATAGGCCCCTAGTTTCGAGTTGATCAAGTGCCCCAGTTGCACTGAGAACATCACTTTAGAAGCATCAAAATATACTGTGGTAAAACCATCTCTGGCGAAGAGAAACTTCTACACTGTTCATTTACCCTATGCTACAGCCATTACCGGTGAAAAGTTCTACTGCAACATTACAAGAAATGTGGTACTGGTGTAAAATATTACCACTGAGGGCAAGCGTTCCCGACGGAGGTTCGAGTCTTCCCTCGGGTATGGGTGTGTGTGTTCGTCCTTAGGATAATTTAGGTTAAGTAATGTGTAAGCTTCGGGACTGATGACCTTAGCAGTTAAGTTCCATAAGATACCACACACATTTGAACATTTTTGGCACTCGTTCACTAGTCTAATTGAAGACGAGGAATAGTGATCCAAACCATTACTAAGGATCTAAACAATTCTATAAGACCTGACACCTATTTAGAGTCCTTCTAGTGAATGAATGAAGTAAGGAACAGCACTGTAGAACAGAGCTTCGCAAAATCTGTCCCGTGGAATACCAGTGATATGTGAAAAGCTATTAATAACATGTCTTTTTTCGACAATTGGACGAAACAAATTAAATTTTAAAAAATAATTATGACCTTTCTGTTCCTTTTTCCCATTCTTTGAAAATTCTTTTGACTTTCAAAGTACACTACTGGCCATTAAAATTGCTACACCACGAAGATGACGTGCTACAGAAGCGAAATTTAACCGACAGGAAGAAGACGCTGTGATATGCAAATGATTAGCTTTTCAGAACATTCACACAAGGTTGGCGCCGGTGGCGACACCTACAACGTGCTGACATGAGGAAAGTTTCCAACCGATTACTCATACACAAACTGCAGGTGACAGGTGTTGCCTGGTGAAACGTCGTTGTGATGCCTCGTGTAAGGAGGAGAAATGCGTACCATCACGTTTCCGACTTTGATAAAGGTCGGATTGTAGCCTATCGCGATTGCCGTTTATCGTATCGCGACATTGCTGCTCGCGTTGGTCGAGATCCAATCACTGTTAGCAGAATATGGAATCGGTGGGTTCAGGAGGGTAATACGGAACGCTGTGCTGGATCCCAACGGCCTCGTATCACTAGCAGTCGAGATGACAGGCATCTTATCCGCATGCCTGTAACGGATCGTGCAGCCACGTCTCGATCCCTGAATCAACAGATGGGGACGTTTGCAAGACACCAACCATCTGCACGAACAGTTTGACGACGTTTGCAGCAGCTTGGGCTATCAGCTCGGAGACCATGGCTGCGGTTACCCTTGACGCTGCATCACAGACAGGAGCGTCTGCGATGGTGTACTCAACGACGAACCTGGGTGCACGAATGGCAAAACGTCATTTTTTTCGGATGAATCCAGGTTCTGTTTACAGCATCATGATGGTCGCATCCGTGTTTGGCGACATCGCGGTGAACGCACATTGGAAGCGTGTATTCGTCATCGCCATACTGGCGTATCACCCGGCGTGATGGTATGGGGTGCCATTGGCTACACGTCTCAGTCACCTCTTATTCGCATTGACGGTACTTTTAACAGTGGACGTTACATTTCAGATGCGTTACGACCTGCGGCTCTACCCTTTATTCGATACCTACGAAGCCCTACATTTCAGCAGGATAATCCACGACCGCATGTTGCAGGTCCTGTACGGGCCTTTCTGGATACAGAAAATGTTCGACTGCTGCCCTGGCCAGCACATTCTCCAGATCTCTCACCAATTGAAAACGTCTGGTCAATGGTGACCAAGCGACTGGCTAGTCATAATACGCCAGTCACTACTCTTGATAAACTGTGGTATCGTGTTGAAGCTGCATGGGCAAGTGTACCTGTACAAGCCATCCAAGCTGTGTGTGACTCAATGCCCAGGCGTATCAAGGCCGTTATTACGGCGAGAGGGGGTTGTTCTGGGTACTGATTTCTCAGGATCTATGCACCCAAATTGCGTGAAAATGTAATCACATGTCAGTTCTAGTATAATATATTTGGGTATTTTAAACATAGCTGCACAACAGCAACGGTTCCACGTAATAAAATTAGAAACAGCCGACCAGTTGCAATGGATAAAGAATTCTTTACCTAGGTTTCAACAAATTTAAATTTGTCTTCTTCAGAAGGTGGCCTAAGGACAGTGAACATCACATAGCTTACATTAGAAAGGTATGAAACGTAAGTCAAGAATAGATGAATGTACCATCGCCGTTTTTATAAATGTCGGCATAGATCCATTTGTCAAAATTAAAATATAGCCCTAGAAATAGGGTTTGTCACGTAAATATAAATTAGTACCTGGATATTGCAGAGCTCACAACCGACTGAGTGTAATCGGCCAGCGTAGTTACTCTGCGGCCAGGGCAGGTGGCGCTCATGGCGCGAACCATGTTACAATTGGCGTACAAAAGCAACGTGTAAATTATCAGTATTAATAACGTCCTTAGATAAATTAACAATAAAAATAAGGAAAGCGTTAAACACTCCCGTTATAACAGTATGGGAGCCTTGGTACAATTAATGTAGTTATACATCAAAAAGACAGGTGGCGCTTACGCCGCGAGAGTTACGCACAGTGGCATATACACCCAAAATGTAAAAATTACATTACTATATTAGTGAAGCCCACAAACGGTATATATGTCAGAACTTTAAAATTGACAATAATGGCTCTTAAGACAGAATTACGAACACTGGTGCACAATCCAGTTAATACACATTCGCAGGGAACCAACGTTTGAAAGCCAGACAAAATCACATAAGGGCCGATGTTGTGGCAGCCATACATCGTGAGAATACCACATTACATAAAGGGTAGTGAGCTTAAAGATTTGAAAGTGCATCATAGCTTCCTGAGAAAATAGACCACTGAGGTTACCAGCATTAATGTTATACCATAAACAGTACAGGTTCAAAGCCTTCGAAAAATTGTCTACAAGCAAGGTTCAACTGGTCGTTCAGTATATTACCGTCTTTGAGCTCTAGATGTTTAAAAATTTGTAACTCTTCCCATAGATCTAGTTTACGCCCTTTGACTTGTCTGTGTAGGATAACCGTGTCTTCTAACTGTTTAGGCGTATGTCCGGCTATCAAGAGGTGTTCAGCAAAAGTAGAGCTGTGTATATTCGCTCCTTTTTTACCTAATAGGTGTTCTTTATATCTTGCTTTCACAGCTCTGCCTGTTTGACCAATATAATATGAAGGACAGTTATTACAGGTTAGTTTGTAAACACCTGAATTGGAAAACCAATCGCTGGCAATCTCTACTGAATGTACAAGATTTCTTTTTAAACTCCAAAACGCTACAGGAAAGTGCCAAAATGTTTCCTTTTGATGGGCGTGGCCGATTTCCTTTACCATCCTTGACACAATCCGAGTTTTTGGGTCGCTAATGACCTCTATGTCGACGGGACGTTAAATCAATCATCCTTCCTTTTACGATGCAGTTTTTCTAAACTCCGTGTTCCGACCTGAGGATATGTGAGTCGACGAGCCACCTTGTCATTCTCTGTCTATGGCGTTATTTGGACGCGGTACGGAGGTGCATGCAATTGATACACTTTGGAGGCGGTACTTCCCTTAACGTAAATCTGTCCTCAGGAGGCTGAATGTAGCCCTCTATCTCACCAAGGATTGATCCCTGACAGTATTAGTAAATGATCATGGATCCTCTGCTTGGCAGTCAGTCACAATGACCGCTTAGTTACTGATACTGATGTGGACTATTAATGTTGTTCAAATTGTTCAAATGGCTCTGAGCACTATGCGACTTAACTTCTGAGGTCATCAGTCGCCTAGAACTTAGATCCGGCCGGCCTATTAATGTTGTGCAGGAAGCATAACGGAGATACAAATTTTAGAGATGGGAATGCTACTAAATTTCATGTAATTTGTAGCTGTTTTGTGGATATCCCTCCGCTACTAAACGAACTGTGTAACCGCGGGCTTACTGCAAACATCCACTACGTGAAAGTGCATCGAGGTAGACGAGAACTGCTTCGTAGCCTTTTAGTCTCCTGCATTTCTTCGAAGATAACAGCTGTAGCTACAATATTTGGCTGATTGTGGGAGGGGACCAAACAGTGAGGTCATCGATCCCATCGAATTAGGGAAGGAAGGGGAAGGAAGTCGCCCGTGCCCTTTCAAAGGAGCCATCCCGGAATTTGCCTGAAGCGATTTAGGGAAATCACTGAAAACTTAAATCAGATTGGCCGGACGCGGATTTGAACGGTCGGCCTCCCGAATGTGAGTCCAGCGTGATAACCACTGCGCCACCTCACTTTGTGTAACATTTCTTTATTTACTTGGCCGCAAATAGTTTCGTGGTTGAAGCTCATTTTAAAGCGCCTATACTCGTTAATGCCAGCCAACAGTCATCATGCTTCCAGGCATCACCACTAATATCATCACATGGCCAGTGATTGGCAAGTTAGTAAGATGAAAGTTAAGTGAATTCAGTGAGCATGAGTACCAGAAAACAGAACTTCAGATTCGAAACCAGCAAACACCAAATTAACAAAAACAGTGGTGCACGTGCAGTGGAGTTATTTCCATAGGAAAGAAAAGAGCAGTCTGTAGAATTTCATAATGAGTTGTGCTGGTGGCATCGTCGCATGATATGCATCACTGCAGATCTGCTTTCATTTCATATTGCAATATTATAGATCGGTTGAAAAATATATTAAAAAGGATTAGCACAGCCGAGATGAACGACAAATGTCACATGAAAATATCAAATAGCGCCAGAGACAAAGTGAAAGAAATGCGCTAATGTGTGTCAGTGAACCAAAGAGCAGGCAGCATACGTGGCGAGGCACATCTGGTCTACACAATGACTAACAATTATTTTGCTCTCGAGCAAGGTGAAGTAGCGTGTGTTAGTTTACCCATATTCTGTTTATGTGCACCTTTTGTGTTCATTATATTACTTAACTCTTCCTGTATTTGGTGTAGTTTGCGCACTTTGCAGCCACTGATTTGACTGCCGCTTTGCGGATGGATCGTATAACATTGTGAAACAATCTCTTGTGCTCCCTGTGACACAGATGGTTAGAGAGAGTGGCCAATCGCCTGGACACAGTTTGCTGACAGGCTGTACCATCGAAGCAAAACAACGATTGACGAAACAAGTAGGATACAAGAGGCAGACAAGTTCAAGCACACTGGATTTTCCCCACTAAAAGAGAACTTGTATGAAGCATATGAGGAAGATTCTTTTTTAGTATGTACGTCTGAAGCATGGCATCGAATGACAATAAATTGTGAATCGAAGCACTTGACATGTGTTAATGAGCTGCGACCAACATGAGGAACCATTAATAACCACGGGGTCTTTACAACTACTTGTCATTTTTGTACTTAAAAACAGGAGTATCTAAATAAAAAAATGAAAGGTCAAGAGGATTTGCTCCCTTGGTGGACTACAGAATACCTGGCTTCTGATGTGGCGTTCCAATATTGGACGACTCCACACTGAATAAGATCTACTGGTGGAATGTGTCGAATTTGCTAATGCTACCAAATATTCTATTGATATAACATACGTCGTGTGCACATATGTGATTATTTCTACCACTGCTTTAGTAACCAAAGTGGTTGGACTCACAACGACACATCTAAAATTAACACCGAGACTCAAAGCTTTCCACTTCATCATACAGTGGTGCTAAAAACATTTATCTAGCACCCTGTACGTATAAGGATGAGATGGATTGTTGTACGACTTAATTCTTCCCAGGGAAACCCTATCAGTAATTTAATGTAGAAAACAGCCAAAGCTGTGCAATTCTGTATCAGAAACCTTCAGTCCGAAATCGTTCATCAGTTAAATAAAAATAATTGGATTTCGCAACTGTGACTCTTTTCTACAACAAATTGATTAACACAAGCTCCTATCGTCTTATGAATTCATCATTGTTGGAAATGCAAAAATCACATGAGTGCAGCAAGAGGTTCCATACTGAGAATGTAGTGTCATTCACCGAAAACCTCCTGATCTACTGAAAACTTCCGGAAATGTCTGCTGAAAACGGTAAATTGGAAATATTTAGAGTTCATCCAAATGACATTACCACTTTCTCCACATACCTATACCATTCACTTTCCTTTGATGTATCTAAACCAGCAGTCTGAACAGACATCATATATATGGCACGTGAACTGAACACGTAATTTGCGTTACGCCTCAGTGTGAATAAACCTACATCGTAATTGAAATAAATGAAAGGACAGCTGACAATAGCCAGGATGGGTGTCTTCACTGCACTGGAGCCTGTAAACAAAAGAAAAAAAATTGTGTTGCACTGTTGTCCGTTATCCGAGACAACGATTTGCATCTGGTTATATGTGCGTGTGTGCCCGTGCTTGCCCGAGTGTCTGTCTGTGTGTGTGTGTGTGTGTGTGTGTGTGTGTGTGTGTGTGTGTGCGAGAGAGAGAGAGATAGAGGAGAGAGAGGAGAGAGAGAGAGGGGGGGGAGAGGGGTAAAGAGAGAGGGGGGGGAGAGGGAGAGCGATAGAGAGAGAGAGAGAGAGAGAGAGAGAGAGGGTGATTTGGGGAGGAGGGGGGAGAGAGAGAGATTCCTGCTTGTATGGTATAATAGGGATCTTGCTTTTTTTAAATATTTTTCATTCTCTTCCCCTAAAAATTGAACTGATGGCCCATATGAGAGTCATGGGCTTTCCAACCAGGTATCAGCAATATGGTATTCGGAAAAAAGGAATAGCAGATAAGAGTTTTGGAGCCAGCATATACATTACAACCAAGGGAATCTTCCAGTAAACCTCGGTCAGAGTTTGGGAATGGGAACGATCTGCAATTTAATTTCAAGACAATATGTCCCAGACAAAAAGAATGAATAATTAGTATATGTATATATGTATTTGTTAATATGCATGCAGGGTAAGATCGATGACATGCTAGACATGTGCAATGTGCAGTGTACCTACGACGACGGATTTGGAAAGGCACGCCTGACCTAGAGTCAAATTTAAAAGTAACTACGAAAAAAGACTGTTGTCATTTTGCGTTATAACAAGCTAACGCGCGTATTTTATGGCTGATGGCGGGAAATGCGTTGCGCATATCAGCGACACTAAAAAAGAACAAAATCCGGCTCTTAATCATGCCAGATTGCCGCTTCCGCAGGCAGCAGGTGACGGTAAACACCGCCGCTCGCGCTGGGTCAGCGGAGCGAGCCGTGTTTACATCCACTGGCGCTCATCGTAGCAGCGATCGGTCAAAAACATTCGAAGAGCGAGTAACGAAAAAGGAAAAAAACAAATGGGGAATAAAGGGTCCCTGGGATGCGCGGATAGCGTATTAGCAGGTATCAAAAATCGCGCCACTAAATATCTGGGCCAAGACGGAGGCGGCGTTAATTGGGAAGGTGCAAGTGTTTGTTTGGCAGCGGCAATTAATGGCGGCTGGCACGGCTCCACGGCTGGCGACGCGCCCGCGCACCCAGCCCCCGCCGCCCCCGCCGCCCCCGCCTCCCCCCGCGGCCGGCACCGGCACCGGCAGCGGGCACCGTCATTTCATTACGAGCGCGGCGCGGGGCTCGGCCACCCCTCGGCCGTCCTCGCCCCCCGGCCTGGCTCGTGCTCGGGCGACAATATCGATTCATTTTCCCCACCTCCACATTAGAGCGCCATATCGCTGGGGAGAGGCAGGGGGCGCCCCGCGGCTATGGGTTTGTCCTGATGCGAGCTGCTCGCCGCGGCTCCAACGCAGGCCGAAACAGAAAAACTTCGCAGGTGCGGGCGGACACCTGCGCTCTGCAGCACCTGTGCGGGGCTCAGCTTTACAGTACGCCTTCTGTACTCTGGTGTGCAAAACGTAAGGACGAAAGTAACGCTCGGACGATGTGTCATTACCGAGAACCGTAGCTCGATGAAACTTTGACCCTACTCTCGAATGACTGCTGCAGGACAGTACAGAAAATAGCCGAGGCGAACAGAAATGACGGTTTTAAACAAAGATAAATTTACCTTGTAGTCACCCCGATTCCTCACGTTCCTCTCGACATCACAAAAAGCGGGACACGGTCCTTAACAAGGTGTGTGATAACCACGGACAACAGTCCATGCTACGGATGCTGATCCGGTGCTAGCCAATAAGTCTGGTATGGTGCTGAAGTGGCAAGGCATTCCATTACTCGACCAGAACTAATGCCACTGCTGGATGATCTTTGGTGCAGACGATCCCCAAATAGTCCACAAGTGCTCGATGGCGTTTAAGGGGCGAAAGGGCAGGCCAATCCAGTCTCCGAGCCGGCTGCAGTGGCCGTGCGGTTCTAGGCGCTTCAGTCCGGAACCGCGCGTCTGCTACGGTCGCAGGTTCGGATCCTGCCTCGGGCATGGATGTGTCTGTTGTCCTTAGGTTAGTTCGGTTTAAGTAGTTCTAAGTTCTAGGGGACTGATGACCTCCGATGTTAAGTCCCATAGTGCTCAGAGACATTTGAACCAGTCTCCGAAGATCTTCACACTCCATCCTGCGCTGTTAGATGCAGTTGTCCGTTTAAATATATAAAAAAGAAATCAAGGCCGAAGACACCTTTGAAAATACGCACAAAGAGACAATTGATACAATAACGGTGACCGGTGAGTGTAGTGTGTTCAAAGATTTGGATGTCAGTACACTCATGCAACATTAGCCACCCGTTATCTCGATCACCAAAAAGATCACGTTCAACAGTGCTGGACGCACCCTCATGTCGCGAGCGGTCGGAACATACCATGTAACAGTGACTAAATGTTCGTTTTGGTGGTCCAGGTATTATGGTGAGGAGAGGTATAATGCTGCATGGGCTTCAGATCTTCGAATACAGTACACCCACCGGTCACCTCGTTTCAACTGTGCATTCGGTTCTGACTTTATTTATATGGATGACGTTATGCTACCGCACCCTACTGTGAAGGTTGTGGAGCTCTTGGAACGAGAAGATATTTTCTCAAATTCCCGTAACCCCGACTTAAAATCTATCGGGCACGCATGGGATGCGCTTGGAAGTCGTATTGTAGGTTGTCTCGCAGGTGCCGTGCATGCATTGTCCCCGTGGTGATCACACACCCTATTAAGAACCTTATCCGTCCTTTTGTAATGTCCAGATGAACATCATGAATCGCGGTGATCTCAGTGTGATTACTGTCTTTGAATAAAAGTGTCGATGCAGTTCGTCTCATTCCGTATTTATTTTAGTCAACTTATGTAGTCTACTGTAGCAGTTCTTTCCACGTATGGTCCAAATATCGTCGAGCTTTGTTATTTGGCAGCCACACGCTGTGCAAAACTTACACTAGTTCTTAAGTTCTGACCGGCAGTGTAGGCTACCTGAAAGATATGTTTTGCGGCATATAAGTAAAAGGATTAGGTGTCCTCTCAGATACCGTGTGGCTGTTAGCATATCTCACCTGCTAGTCTTCTGTCAGCTCACCATTCAGACATCAGTCCTGTTCTCTTATTGCAAGTGTTATGATTTCCAGAGTTAATGATGTACAGAAATAAAGGGACAATGACGAAAGCAATTTAAAAATACATCAGAGTATATTGTTCGTGTAAAGCAGAATAAATGTGAGCATATCTTGATGCAGAATTGGTACGAAATAAACGCACAATTCTGGATTACTTCGTACTGTGTGGTTTTGCACATCACTGGCTATCATTACAGGAACAAGCAGGCACCTCAGGGGGCAGCCTACAGCTTACGTATTCAACATAACTTAACGTAACAAAACTACTGATGTGCCAGCGCAGACGCGGGTAACAGCCACTCTGAAATAAAGTGAATAAAACGTGAGAGGAAATCGTGTCGGACCGCAATGGACCAGTGAGAAGAGTAACGACCCTCAAAAAATAGACCACCCCTACAACAAACCAATGTCTACTTAGCAGTTCGTCGTGAGAATCAGGGCATATTCATTGGGTTTTGTAATGCCACTGCTACTGGGCTCCATCAGTGTAATAGGTATTTTGCGTTATTCTAACGCTAATGGTACAGTGAGGCACGCTAAACCACTGAAATTCTTCAGTGTTTTGATAATGACCGAGATAATGTGTAACCCGTCTCAAATCCAATTGGAGAGTCTTGCCCGTGTGGTTTCGTTCATAATGATGTCGTGGTCTTCAGAGATAAAACTGTTTTGGTGCATCTCTCCACGCTAGTCCATCATATGCAAGCCTCTTCATCCCTGCGTAACTCCTACAGTGTATAACCATTTGAGCCTGCTCACACTGTAATCTCCCATGACCCTGTGTAGTCACCTACCCTCAGTAGGTACACATAGGACACCATTCTCTCACACTAATTAAAAAAGCCCATTATGTGCCAAGGAAGAAAACCATTTCCAGTTAAACTTCTAAACCATCCCTTGGAATCTTTAAGTCAACAGCGCCATAAGATATATTCCTTGACATGGTCAGCCTGGGGGCGATCTGCGATGTTTGATGAATGATAACGGAATAAAATTTCACAAGCCGAGGTAGCTAAAAAATGGATATTTTATTGTGTGACCGGTTTCGGCAGAGTTGTGCTGTCATTAACGAATCTTATGCTTTTGAATTTTTACATTTACTCACCGGTGTTACAAGTCTCTCACACTGCGTATGCAGTAGGCCTACCTCTTGAATAGTTACTCCATCTACCCATTTAGTCTTTACGATTATTTTGTGATACCCCATGTCAACGCCTTTTGTTCTGTTTTCTTCATTACTGTTTATCGCCCACATTTCAATTCCAAATAAAGGTACACTCCACAGAAATACTTTCGGAAAAGATTTAGAGAAAAGATTTTGTTATTCGTTCGCAGTGTGAAGTTCTTTCGTGTTTCGTAGTGAAAAATGTTTGTTGAAAATCATTAAAAAACAATCACGAACGGTTTGTGCTCAATGTTCTTGGAAACGTTTTACAAAATCGCTATTGTTGTCGATAAGGATGACTGAATTTATATAGATCTGTGTTGAGTGTTTTAAAAGCGTGGGAAATAAAATCCCTTATTCTTCTGCTGTTTGGATTCGTTTATATTGAAACTGCAGGACGGGAAATTCAATGCGTTAGTTGCAAGGTTAGCAAGTTGACATGCGTTTCGTGTGACTGAAGCGTAGACGCACTACAGTAACTTGACAGTAGTCGACATGCGTAGTTTATCTAGAGGCCGAGTCCAATGAAGTAACCGCAAAACCTCGGGAATTTATAGCACAATGCTAACGGGAAACCTGGACAAGGAAAGTGGAGAAACGGTTTTTGATTCTAGTTTCATTAAAATCTATGGAATGCTTTAAACGCTTTGATTCGTTATTTATGGAGCGTAAGCAGTTCATGGTCTGGTTTTATATAGTTTTTCTCATATCTCAACATTTTCGGTTTGTTTCCTTACAAATTGTATTGACTCGGTATGAGGACACTGATATTACAGTACGGGTCATGATTGTTTATCATAGTTTTCTTACATTGGTACATCTTTTACATTGCCTACCTTAGCTACAAATTTTCTGTTTAATGTATTCGTTTAGTGTTACAGACATATCTGATGATAGAGGAAAAGGTGTTTTTATTAATACTTTGAATTCTACAAATTATGTTGTATCTTTTAGTAGGGCGTATTTAGGAAAGTATTTGGCCTTGAAGGCAAAGGTTTCCGTTGTTTTATGGCGGCTAGCCTGTTATGCATGATACTGAGTCTAATAGTTAATTTGGAGAGACCCGCTTCACTTATACTAATATTTATCTAAACCACGACTTCCAGACCTCCGAAGTGCCCTCCATACACTACTGGCTAGGTTCCTACCGTGAGGCTGTCATGTAACGTATAGTTTCGGTCAACATGCAACGATTGGAACTGTTGAACTGCTGTCCAGACAGCATGTTGTGTATTACCAAATACCATAATTTCGTACGCCTGGAGATGAAATTTTAAAACCTCGAGATCGGTCGCGGTTTAAATAAACATTAGTACAACTAAAGCGGATATCTCTAAATTAATTATCATGCCTCCCAGTTGCTGATGTCCCTCATACTAAATATTGTGTATTTGATTGACTGGATTTATTTATTTTAAATTTTGAGCCCAAGAGAACCGTGGATTCAGTTCTTTTGGTAAGCGCACCAAACAAACGTTGATGGTTTCTTCCTCGTGAATAATGGCAAAACTAAGGATTTTGGCCCCGATGCGTTCGAGAAAAGGTAACACACTTTACCGAAAATGTACAGTTGTCCGTAAAAATCGGTGTTTCCGTATAATACAAGAAACTGCGGGTGTTAAATACACTGCTGGCCACCGTAAATGCAACACCCTGAAGGAAGCATCCGAATCAAGTTAAATTTACACCATGGGTTTGCAGCGATGAGATATGCAACTGATTAGAATTTCAGCACAGACGCACATCACGCGCGCCTGTGGCGCCACCTCATAGCGCCATTTAAGGCTTGGCGATTTCGACGAGTGTACGTTCGGCACGTGTGTTTACCTTGTGGTTGTTTCACAAGACGATCAGTTATGCCTCGTAGACAACAGCGAACATCGTTTGATCAAGTATCCGAGTTCGACAGAGGAAGGATAGTGGCTTACCGAGATTGTGGATTATCATACAGAGAAATCGCTAGTCGTGTTGGACAAAACCAAACAACTGTAATGCGGGTATGTGACCGTTGGATGCAGGAGGGTACGACGGACCGACGTGGTCGATCGCATTCACCTCGGTGCACCACTGCACGTGCTGATAGGCAAATTGTGCGCATGGCAGAGACGGATCGCTCAGTGACATCCCGAACCATAGCACAGCACATTGCGTCTGTAACGCATCATCCAGTGTCTGCGCGTACCATTCGACGCCGTTTACAGCAGAGTGGTCTGTCCGCAAGACGTCCATTGCTTCGTCTACCATTGACGCAGAACCACAGACGTCTCCGTCGCCAATGGTGTGATGACAGACGGATGTGGACGGCAGAATGGAATGACGTTGTCTTTACTGACGAGGCACGCTTCTGTCTGCAGCACCACGATGGTCGGATTCGAGTGTGGAGACACCGTGGAGAGAGGATGCTGGACAGCTGCATTATGCACCGTCACACTGGTCTTGCACCGGGTATTATGGTATGGGGCGGTATTGGATATTACTCTCGCACGCCTCTAGTACGCATTGCCGGTACTTTAAATAGCCAGCTCTACATGTCCGAGGTGCTGGAGCCAGTTGTCCTTCCTTACCTTCAGGGCTCGGCCACAGCCATATTTCAACACGATAATGCGCGACCACACGTGGCACGCATTGTCCAAAGGTTCTTCGTCAATAACCAGATTGAACTGCTTCCCTGGCCGGCTCGCTCTCCGGATCTTTCGCCGATAGAAAACATGTAGTCCATGGTTGCTCAACGAGTGACCCAGATTACATCCCCAGCTGCCACACCAGATGATCTTTGGCAACGTGTGGAAGCTGCTTGGGCTGCTGTACCCCAGGAACACATCCAACGTCTCTTTGACTCAATGCCGAGACGTGTGGCAGCGGTGATCTCCAACAATGGCGGCTGCTCTGGCTACTGATTCTGGCAGGAACCACGTGTCACAGACGTCTGTAAACGTAATCATTTGATATTTGGTCAACATGTTATCTCCAAAATAAATTTTGTTGTGCTACCTCTTGTCTTTCTTGGTGTTGCATTTACGGTGGCCAGCAGTGTATATCAATGAAAAACGGCACTGAAGTTAATATATGGCAAAATTTTCAAATCCCTATCTCCCTCTGAAGTAACTGGTCGTGAACATCAGAAACTTAAAATGACATAGGCCCACTGGACTCGCCTTACACGTACGATGAACCGAGTGTAGAGAGATGACTGTTTAATCGAGGTTAACAAGAGGACGCGGAAATTAGAGTGTGAAAGAGAATTCAGCATTCGACTTGTTTTACTTCAGCTACTCCGCTGTTAACGTCAAAAATACACGGGCACAGCAGCCCGAGAGTCCGGGTTTTTTTGCGTGGGGGTCTTGAATAATTCATCCCGACTCAATTTAGACAGCTGTCACATATTCCTGTTTACAGCGGCAGATACAAACACGCACATAGAAACACAAACTGAACTCATGCATGTACAGATACATGCAGTAATGCACACGAATGCGGCCAGGCATGCCGAGAACACACGGATGTAAATATGGTTCTCTAAATGGCACACATTGCTGGTGTTCCAACATGATGCTAGAGGGGACGGTTTCAACGTCTCACCGCTGTTACACTTGGTGTCTGAGACATTGCAGAGTCACTATAGTGACTACACCTCAGACATAATTTTTTTTTAATTTTATTTTTTATTTTTTTAATGGAGTAGAAAACATTCATGTCCATATGTCCAAAACCCAACACCTATTAACATATGCGTCATTTTGTTTGTGACGACTAATGTGTAGTATTCGGTGGTGAAGGCAGCATTCATAAGAGATGACATAATAACTTACAACACTACGCACAAGTGAGCAGATGCAGTTCTCAAGTAATAATCGAGCTGAGGCATCAGGATCGTTTCATTTCAATATATGGGGGGTATTGTTGGTGACAGTCTTAGATTATCAGGTACTGCCAAATGGATTAAAGGCAATATTAGTGAATGCTTTCCTCGAAGAAAGACAATGTGTGCGATTTGTGCAAGATGGGGCACCACCGCCTTGGGCGACTGATTGGTCGAGGATGTTCGGTATCGTGGCCTCCGCTTTCAACGGTCCTTAAACCATTGGATTTTTGGCTGCACGGACGTTGACGTGTACCTAAGCCAACGGCAAAGAATAGACGTTAAATGATCGCCCGACTGACGTATCTGACGCGAACCGAATGGAGCAATGTGTACTTGAAAGCGTGATTCCATGCGGAAAACGACTGAAATGTGAATCAAGCCGCGTTGTAAACACGTGCAGCACTGCCTTTATATCCTCTACGTCACCATAAGAGACGAAGAGATGGGTAAGAGGGAACAGTTTAAGCTATATCTCAATAACATATTATTATTTTAGGAACTTTCTTCTAGTTCTGACCAATGCTACCCGCTGTAGCATCATGTGTAACATTTTGTAAATGCGATTTATAACATTTCTGAATGCATGATAGCTAAGAGACAATATTTCTTCCACAAGAACGGCGTTCTGGTATATGGGTGACTTTCAAGTTTACGCGACCTGGTTGTGAGCAATGTATCCTTACACGATGCAGCTTATTCACACCCGTTCCTATAAAATGTTCAAATGTGTGTGAATTAGTAAGGGACCAAACTGCTTAGGTCATCAGTCCTTAGACTTAGACACTACTTAAAATAACTTATGCTAAGAACAACACACACACCCATGCCTAATGGAGGACTCGAATCTCCGGCGGGAGGGGCCGCGCAGTTCGTGACATGACACCCGCTCCTGTGCAACATAGTGTTGTGACCAGGTATGTGCGTCAGCTTTCGGCGTTATGTGCGGTCAGCACCTACACGTTGTAACGATGAAAAGTGATGTGACTATGGGTCCAATGGTAGGGACACCTGTATATGTCTCGACAATTGATTAAATCATATGGAAAACGGGAAACCGAAGGAATCAAAACTGAATGACAGCAGTTATATCCTTGACCATAAGCAACTACATGACACCCGCTCCTGTGCAACATAGTGTTGTGACCAGGTATGTGCGTCTGCTTTCGGCGTTATGTGCGGTCAGCACCTACACGTTGTAACGATGAAAAGTGATGTGACTATGGGTCCAATGGTAGGGACACCTGTATATGTCTCGACAATTGATTAAATCATATGGAAAACGGGAAACCGAAGGAATCAAAACTGAATGACAGCAGTTATATCCTTGACCATAAGCAACTACATGACACCCGCTCCTGTGCAACATAGTGTTGTGACCAGGTATGTGCGTCTGCTTTCGGCGTTATGTGCGGTCAGCACCTACACGTTGTAACGATGAAAAGTGATGTGACTATGGGTCCAATGGTAGGGACACCTGTATATGTCTCGACAATTGATTAAATCATATGGAAAACGGGAAACCGAAGGAATCAAAACTGAATGACAGCAGTTATATCCTTGACCATAAGCAACTACATGACACCCGCTCCTGTGCAACATAGTGTTGTGACCAGGTATGTGCGTCAGCTTTCGGCGTTATGTGCGGTCAGCACCTACACGGTGAAACGATGAAAAGTGATGTGACTATGGGTCCAATGGTAGGGACACCTGTATATGTCTCGACAATTGATTAAATCATATGGAAAACGGGAAACCGAAGGAATCAAAACTGAATGACAGCAGTTATATCCTTGACCATAAGCAACTACATGACACCCGATCCTGTGCAACATAGTGTTGTGACCAGGTATGTGCGTCAGCTTTCGGCGTTATGTGCGGTCAGCACCTACACGGTGAAACGATGAAAAGTGATGTGACTATGGGTCCAATGGTAGGGACACCTGTATATGTCTCGACAATTGATTAAATCATATGGAAAACGGGAAACCCAAGGAATCAGAACTGAACGACAGCAGTTATATCCTTGACCATAAGCAACTACATGACACCCGCTCCTGTGCAACATAGTGTTGTGACCAGGTATGTGCGTCTGCTTTCGGCGTTATGTGCGGTCAGCACCTACACGTTGTAACGATGAAAAGTGATGTGACTATGGGTCCAATGGTAGGGACACCTGTATATGTCTCGACAATTGATTAAATCATATGGAAAACGGGAAACCGAAGGAATCAAAACTGAATGACAGCAGTTATATCCTTGACCATAAGCAACTACATGACACCCGCTCCTGTGCAACATAGTGTTGTGACCAGGTATGTGCGTCAGCTTTCGGCGTTATGTGCGGTCAGCACCTACACGGTGAAACGATGAAAAGTGATGTGACTATGGGTCCAATGGTAGGGACACCTGTATATGTCTCGACAATTGATTAAATCATATGGAAAACGGGAAACCGAAGGAATCAAAACTGAATGACAGCAGTTATATCCTTGACCATAAGCAACTACATGACACCCGATCCTGTGCAACATAGTGTTGTGACCAGGTATGTGCGTCAGCTTTCGGCGTTATGTGCGGTCAGCACCTACACGGTGAAACGATGAAAAGTGATGTGACTATGGGTCCAATGGTAGGGACACCTGTATATGTCTCGACAATTGATTAAATCATATGGAAAACGGGAAACCCAAGGAATCAGAACTGAACGACAGCAGTTATATCCTTGACCATAAGCAACTACATGACACCCGCTCCTGTGCAACATAGTGTTGTGACCAGGTATGTGCGTCTGCTTTCGGCGTTATGTGCGGTCAGCACCTACACGTTGTAACGATGAAAAGTGATGTGACTATGGGTCCAATGGTAGGGACACCTGTATATGTCTCGACAATTGATTAAATCATATGGAAAACGGGAAACCGAAGGAATCAAAACTGAATGACAGCAGTTATATCCTTGACCATAAGCAACTACATGACACCCGCTCCTGTGCAACATAGTGTTGTGACCAGGTATGTGCGTCTGCTTTCGGCGTTATGTGCGGTCAGCACCTACACGTTGTAACGATGAAAAGTGATGTGACTATGGGTCCAATGGTAGGGACACCTGTATATGTCTCGACAATTGATTAAATCATATGGAAAACGGGAAACCGAAGGAATCAAAACTGAATGACAGCAGTTATATCCTTGACCATAAGCAACTACATGACACCCGCTCCTGTGCAACATAGTGTTGTGACCAGGTATGTGCGTCTGCTTTCGGCGTTATGTGCGGACAGCACCTACACGTTGTAACGATGAAAAGTGATGTGACTATGGGTCCAATGGTAGGGACACCTGTATATGTCTCGACAATTGATTAAATCATATGGAAAACGGGAAACCGAAGGAATCAAAACTGAATGACAGCAGTTATATCCTTGACCATAAGCAACTACATGACACCCGCTCCTGTGCAACATAGTGTTGTGACCAGGTATGTGCGTCTGCTTTCGGCGTTATGTGCGGACAGCACCTACACGTTGTAACGATGAAAAGTGATGTGACTATGGGTCCAATGGTAGGGACACCTGTATATGTCTCGACAATTGATTAAATCTTATGGAAAACGGGAAACCGAAGGAATCAAAACTGAATGACAGCAGTTATATCCTTGACCATAAGCAACTACATGACACCCGCTCCTGTGCAACATAGTGTTGTGACCAGGTATGTGCGTCTGCTTTCGGCGTTATGTGCGGTCAGCACCTACACGTTGTAACGATGAAAAGTGATGTGACTATGGGTCCAACGGTAGGGACACCTGTATATGTCTCGACAATTGATTAAATCTTATGGAAAACGGGAAACCCAAGGAATCAAAACTGAATGACAGCAGTTATATCCTTGACCATAAGCAACTACATGACACCCGCTCCTGTGCAACATAGTGTTGTGACCAGGTATGTGCGTCTGCTTTCGGCGTTATGTGCGGTCAGCACCTACACGTTGTAACGATGAAAAGTGATGTGACTATGGGTCCAATGGTAGGGACACCTGTATATGTCTCGACAATTGATTAAATCATATGGAAAACGGGAAACCGAAGGAATCAAAACTGAATGACAGCAGTTATATCCTTGACCATAAGCAACTACATGACACCCGCTCCTGTGCAACATAGTGTTGTGACCAGGTATGTGCGTCTGCTTTCGGCGTTATGTGCGGTCAGCACCTACACGTTGTAACGATGAAAAGTGATGTGACTATGGGTCCAATGGTAGGGACACCTGTATATGTCTCGACAATTGATTAAATCATATGGAAAACGGGAAACCGAAGGAATCAAAACTGAATGACAGCAGTTATATCCTTGACCATAAGCAACTACATGACACCCGCTCCTGTGCAACATAGTGTTGTGACCAGGTATGTGCGTCTGCTTTCGGCGTTATGTGCGGTCAGCACCTACACGTTGTAACGATGAAAAGTGATGTGACTATGGGTCCAATGGTAGGGACACCTGTATATGTCTCGACAATTGATTAAATCATATGGAAAACGGGAAACCGAAGGAATCAAAACTGAATGACAGCAGTTATATCCTTGACCATAAGCAACTACATGACACCCGCTCCTGTGCAACATAGTGTTGTGACCAGGTATGTGCGTCTGCTTTCGGCGTTATGTGCGGTCAGCACCTACACGTTGTAACGATGAAAAGTGATGTGACTATGGGTCCAATGGTAGGGACACCTGTATATGTCTCGACAATTGATTAAATCATATGGAAAACGGGAAACCGAAGGAATCAAAACTGAATGACAGCAGTTATATCCTTGACCATAAGCAACTACATGACACCCGCTCCTGTGCAACATAGTGTTGTGACCAGGTATGTGCGTCTGCTTTCGGCGTTATGTGCGGTCAGCACCTACACGTTGTAACGATGAAAAGTGATGTGACTATGGGTCCAATGGTAGGGACACCTGTATATGTCTCGACAATTGATTAAATCATATGGAAAACGGGAAACCGAAGGAATCAAAACTGAATGACAGCAGTTATATCCTTGACCATAAGCAACTACATGACACCCGCTCCTGTGCAACATAGTGTTGTGACCAGGTATGTGCGTCTGCTTTCGGCGTTATGTGCGGTCAGCACCTACACGTTGTAACGATGAAAAGTGATGTGACTATGGGTCCAATGGTAGGGACACCTGTATATGTCTCGACAATTGATTAAATCATATGGAAAACGGGAAACCGAAGGAATCAAAACTGAATGACAGCAGTTATATCCTTGACCATAAGCAACTACATGACACCCGCTCCTGTGCAACATAGTGTTGTGACCAGGTATGTGCGTCTGCTTTCGGCGTTATGTGCGATCAGCACCTACACGTTGTAACGATGAAAAGTGATGTGACTATGGGTCCAATGGTAGGGACACCTGTATATGTCTCGACAATTGATTAAATCATATGGAAAACGGGAAACCGAAGGAATCAAAACTGAATGACAGCAGTTATATCCTTGACCATAAGCAACTACATGACACCCGCTCCTGTGCAACATAGTGTTGTGACCAGGTATGTGCGTCTGCTTTCGGCGTTATGTGCGGTCAGCACCTACACGTTGTAACGATGAAAAGTGATGTGACTATGGGTCCAATGGTAGGGACACCTGTATATGTCTCGACAATTGATTAAATCATATGGAAAACGGGAAACCGAAGGAATCAAAACTGAATGACAGCAGTTATATCCTTGACCATAAGCAACTACATGACACCCGCTCCTGTGCAACATAGTGTTGTGACCAGGTATGTGCGTCTGCTTTCGGCGTTATGTGCGGTCAGCACCTACACGTTGTAACGATGAAAAGTGATGTGACTATGGGTCCAATGGTAGGGACACCTGTATATGTCTCGACAATTGATTAAATCATATGGAAAACGGGAAACCGAAGGAATCAAAACTGAATGACAGCAGTTATATCCTTGACCATAAGCAACTACATGACACCCGCTCCTGTGCAACATAGTGTTGTGACCAGGTATGTGCGTCTGCTTTCGGCGTTATGTGCGGTCAGCACCTACACGTTGTAACGATGAAAAGTGATGTGACTATGGGTCCAATGGTAGGGACACCTGTATATGTCTCGACAATTGATTAAATCATATGGAAAACGGGAAACCGAAGGAATCAAAACTGAATGACAGCAGTTATATCCTTGACCATAAGCAACTACATGACACCCGCTCCTGTGCAACATAGTGTTGTGACCAGGTATGTGCGTCTGCTTTCGGCGTTATGTGCGGTCAGCACCTACACGTTGTAACGATGAAAAGTGATGTGACTATGGGTCCAATGGTAGGGACACCTGTATATGTCTCGACAATTGATTAAATCATATGGAAAACGGGAAACCCAAGGAATCAAAACTGAATGACAGCAGTTATATCCTTGACCATAAGCAACTACATGACACCCGCTCCTGTGCAACATAGTGTTGTGACCAGGTATGTGCGTCTGCTTTCGGCGTTATGTGCGGTCAGCACCTACACGTTGTAACGATGAAAAGTGATGTGACTATGGGTCCAATGGTAGGGACACCTGTATATGTCTCTGCAATTGATTAAATCATATGGAAAACGGGAAACCGAAGGAATCAAAACTGAATGACAGCAGTTATATCCTTGACCATAAGCAACTACATGACACCCGCTCCTGTGCAACATAGTGTTGTGACCAGGTATGTGCGTCTGCTTTCGGCGTTATGTGCGGTCAGCACCTACACGTTGTAACGATGAAAAGTGATGTGACTATGGGTCCAATGGTAGGGACACCTGTATATGTCTCGACAATTGATTAAATCATATGGAAAACGGGAAACCCAAGGAATCAAAACTGAACGACAGCAGTTATATCCTTGACCATAAGCAACTACATGACACCCGCTCCTGTGCAACATAGTGTTGTGACCAGGTATGTGCGTCAGCTTTCGGCGTTATGTGCGGTCAGCACCTACACGTTGTAACGATGAAAAGTGATGTGACTATGGGTCCAATGGTAGGGACACCTGTATATGTCTCGACAATTGATTAAATCATATGGAAAACGGGAAACCCAAGGAATCAAAACTGAACGACAGCAGTTATATCCTTGACCATAAGCAACTACATGACACCCGCTCCTGTGCAACATAGTGTTGTGACCAGGTATGTGCGTCAGCTTTCGGCGTTATGTGCGGTCAGCACCTACACGTTGTAACGATGAAAAGTGATGTGACTATGGGTCCAATGGTAGGGACACCTGTATATGTCTCGACAATTGATTAAATCATATGGGAAACGGGAAACCCAAGGAATCAAAACTGAATGACAGCAGTTATATCCTTGACCATAAGCAACTACATGACACCCGCTCCTGTGCAACATAGTGTTGTGACCAGGTATGTGCGTCAGCTTTCGGCGTTATGTGCGGTCAGCACCTACACGGTGAAACGATGAAAAGTGATGTGATTATTGGTCCAATGGTAGGGACACCTGTATATGTCTCGACAATTGATTAAATCATATGGAAAACGGGAAACCCAAGGAATCAAAACTGAACGACAGCAGTTATATCCTTGACCATAAGCAACTACATGACACCCGCTCCTGTGCAACATAGTGTTGTGACCAGGTATGTGCGTCAGCTTTCGGCGTTATGTGCGGTCAGCACCTACACGGTGAAACGATGAAAAGTGATGTGATTATTGGTCCAATGGTAGGGACACCTGTATATGTCTCGACAATTGATTAAATCATATGGAAAACGGGAAACCCAAGGAATCAAAACTGAACGACAGCAGTTATATCCTTGACCATAAGCAACTACATGACACCCGATCCTGTGCAACATAGTGTTGTGACCAGGTATGTGCGTCAGCTTTCGGCGTTATGTGCGGTCAGCACCTACACGTTGTAACGATGAAAAGTGATGTGACTATGGGTCCAATGGTAGGGACACCTGTATATGTCTCGACAATTGATTAAATCATATGGAAAACGGGAAACCCAAGGAATCAAAACTGAACGACAGCAGTTATATCCTTGACCATAAGCAACTACATGACACCCGCTCCTGTGCAACATAGTGTTGTGACCAGCTATGTGCGTCAGCTTTCGGCGTTATGTGCGGTCAGCACCTACACGTTGAACGATGAAAAGTGATGTGACTATGGGTCCAATGGTAGGGACACCTGTATATGTCTCGACAATTGATTAAATCATATGGAAAACGGGAAACCCAAGGAATCAAAACTGAACGACAGCAGTTATATCCTTGACCATAAGCAACTACATGACACCCGCTCCTGTGCAACATAGTGTTGTGACCAGGTATGTGCGTCAGCTTTCGGCGTTATGTGCGGTCAGCACCTACACGTTGTAACGATGAAAAGTGATGTGACTATGGGTCCAATGGTAGGGACACCTGTATATGTCTCGACAATTGATTAAATCATATGGAAAACGGGAAACCCAAGGAATCAAAACTGAACGACAGCAGTTATATCCTTGACCATAAGCAACTACATGACACCCGCTCCTGTGCAACATAGTGTTGTGACCAGGTATGTGCGTCAGCTTTCGGCGTTATGTGCGGTCAGCACCTACACGTTGTAACGATGAAAAGTGATGTGACTATGGGTCCAATGGTAGGGACACCTGTATATGTCTCGACAATTGATTAAATCATATGGGAAACGGGAAACCCAAGGAATCAAAACTGAATGACAGCAGTTATATCCTTGACCATAAGCAACTACATGACACCCGCTCCTGTGCAACATAGTGTTGTGACCAGGTATGTGCGTCAGCTTTCGGCGTTATGTGCGGTCAGCACCTACACGGTGAAACGATGAAAAGTGATGTGATTATTGGTCCAATGGTAGGGACACCTGTATATGTCTCGACAATTGATTAAATCATATGGAAAACGGGAAACCCAAGGAATCAAAACTGAACGACAGCAGTTATATCCTTGACCATAAGCAACTACATGACACCCGCTCCTGTGCAACATAGTGTTGTGACCAGGTATGTGCGTCAGCTTTCGGCGTTATGTGCGGTCAGCACCTACACGGTGAAACGATGAAAAGTGATGTGACTATGGGTCCAATGGTAGGGACACCTGTATATGTCTCGACAATTGATTAAATCATATGGAAAACGGGAAACCCAAGGAATCAAAACTGAACGACAGCAGTTATATCCTTGACCATAAGCAACTACATGACACCCGCTCCTGTGCAACATAGTGTTGTGACCAGCTATGTGCGTCAGCTTTCGGCGTTATGTGCGGTCAGCACCTACACGTTGAAACGATGAAAAGTGATGTGACTATGGGTCCAATGGTAGGGACACCTGTATATGTCTCGACAATTGATTAAATCATATGGAAAACGGGAAACCCAAGGAATCAAAACTGAACGACAGCAGTTATATCATTGACCATAAGCAACTACATGACACCCGCTCCTGTGCAACATAGTGTTGTGACCAGGTATGTGCGTCAGCTTTCGGCGTTATGTGCGGTCAGCACCTACACGGTGAAACGATGAAAAGTGATGTGACTATGGGTCCAATGGTAGGGACACCTGTATATGTCTCGACAATTGATTAAATCATATGGAAAACGGGAAACCCAAGGAATCAAAACTGAACGACAGCAGTTATATCCTTGACCATAAGCAACTACATGACACCCGCTCCTGTGCAACATAGTGTTGTGACCAGGTATGTGCGTCAGCTTTCGGCGTTATGTGCGGTCAGCACCTACACGGTGAAACGATGAAAAGTGATGTGACTATGGGTCCAATGGTAGGGACACCTGTATATGTCTCGACAATTGATTAAATCATATGGAAAACGGGAAACCCAAGGAATCAAAACTGAACGACAGCAGTTATATCCTTGACCATAAGCAACTACATGACACCCGCTCCTGTGCAACATAGTGTTGTGACCAGGTATGTGCGTCAGCTTTCGGCGTTATGTGCGGTCAGCACCTACACGGTGAAACGATGAAAAGTGATGTGACTATGGGTCCAATGGTAGGGACACCTGTATATGTCTCGACAATTGATTAAATCATATGGAAAACGGGAAACCGAAGGAATCAAAACTGAATGACAGCAGTTATATCCTTGACCATAAGCAACTACATGACACCCGCTCCTGTGCAACATAGTGTTGTGACCAGGTATGTGCGTCAGCTTTCGGCGTTATGTGCGGTCAGCACCTACACGGTGAAACGATGAAAAGTGATGTGACTATGGGTCCAATGGTAGGGACACCTGTATATGTCTCGACAATTGATTAAATCATATGGAAAACGGGAAACCGAAGGAATCAAAACTGAATGACAGCAGTTATATCCTTGACCATAAGCAACTACATGACACCCGCTCCTGTGCAACATAGTGTTGTGACCAGGTATGTGCGTCAGCTTTCGGCGTTATGTGCGGTCAGCACCTACACGTTGAAACGATGAAAAGTGATGTGACTATGGGTCCAATGGTAGGGACACCTGTATATGTCTCGACAATTGATTAAATCATATGGAAAACGGGAAACCCAAGGGATCAAAACTGAACGACAGCAGTTATATCCTTGACCATAAGCAACTACACTGTGCAACAATACTAAAGGATAACTTTTTTCGAAAACTCGTAGCTGTCTCCTATTGAGACATAGAAATTACAAATTTGGCTCGAAGATGCCCGCAACATTCCTCCGTAATGATGCAGGGTCTCGACACGCCCGAAAGAAAGGCCAGAACTCAGACGCGATGGATTGATGATGTCCTTTGGCACCAAATTTCACCACTACAAGCTGGCAGCCCCTTGACACTGCTCCAATTTCGAATGCCTACAACCAAGCTCGAAAGTGGCAGTGTAGCTTCATAGCCTGCCCACAGGCGCCTAGGTACCTCGTCACAGTTTGTCCTGCACGAGTACATTTTTAAAGTGCTCAACAAAGGCGGGAGCGTGGCACTGAGAATGTCGTCGAACTGTTTTTTTTTTTAAGGGACACCTTGCTATTGGAGGGCTGGAATAGCATAAGCACTTTTTGCTGCTTCGGATTGTGTTCAAATTTCGTCAGACGGCTTCAGTCGGTCGCCAGTGCAAAAATTGCAGTCACACTGTACTCCGTATAGGTGCGATCTCTAGCAGAGGTATTACCTGCCCACGAGGTCATTAGAGAAGCGTCAGGAACTGTCAAGTACGTCGTCCTGTTGTTGATCACACTGCAAATTGTCGTTTTCGACCGCGAAAAATGTGGCTTAAGAGACGTCTTTTGCGCCACCAGCTAAGGCCCTTTCATGTCGATTTTGATCTGCATTGTCGCGTTGTTACAACGGTAGGCGTTGCGAGTCTGAACTCTATCACCGAGGCATCAAAAGGATGATTGAAATGTGAATAAGAGGGGATGTTGACAACCTTCCCATCGTGTGACACTTCCACGTTGGCGTTGGACAGTACTGTGATGAAATTTGGTACCACTGCTACATAATTAACCCGCCTCACAGCTCATATAAACTTCAGAGCTCTGACCTTTTTTCGGTCGTATCGGCATATTGCTTGACGCGTTGGCGAGAGCGGAGTGAAGTCGCAGGAGCTCACGCTTTGGTGCCATTATAGAGAAAGGCTTGGGCATCTGTGAATCAAATTCAAAAACGTTACATTGCAACCTGAGACAAGGCGAGACGCCAAAACGCGAAGTTCTATATCACTAGCCTGAAATCGACAGTACAAGTGGTAGATACGAATACTCTATAGTGACTGCCGAACTGTGGCACACGAGTCTCTTGATGTGACCAGACGTTTTCAGTAGATCACAAATTCAGAGAACGTGATGGCCTGGGCAACAGTCGAACTCCCCCTGTGTCGAGGTAGGTGAGAACAGCACAAGCAACATGTGGTCTTGCGTTATCTTGTTGAATGATATAGTCTCCTTCTTTTACGAGTAAGACGACCTTCTCACAACTAACATTCAAATACGACGTCTGAATGACAATACCATTGCGTAATCTTTCCTTGTATACGGGATGTACAGTTGTATAGTGAGTGTAGATGATGTTACTTATTCCTGCTTTGTACGGTTGTTCTAAAAAAAAAAAAAATGGTTCAAATGGCTCTGAGCACTACGGGACTTAACATCTATGGTCATGAGACCCCTAGAACTTAGAACTACTTAAACCTAACTAACCTAAGGACATTACACAACATCCAGTCATCACGAGGCAGAAAAAATCCCTGACCCCGTCGGGAATAGAGCCCGCGGGAAGCGAGAACGCTACCACACGACCACGAGCTGCGAACAGGTTGTTCTAAAACTCCAGTTATTTGCGGGTCCTATAACGCAGTACAACAGCTCTGAAAACTTGTACTTCTACTTTTCCCCATTCTCAGTACCCTCACATTTCAGCTTCATATCAGTCCACTTTTGTAATAAAAACAGAAAAATACACTTTTCCTCAACCGTATATATTTCATACATGGACGACGAGGCGTAAGCAGTCGTCAGCAGAGTCGGAATCTTTTTTATTTTATGAAGGAATTACCGCCTTGGAAGTTTAGAGCAAGCCGCGTTAGCACCGTAGGTTGCGCACCCAAGTTGCGGGCTACGATTTCAAATCAGATAACAAGAGGAGCCGGCGGCATTTGGTCGGCGAGATGCGAAAGAGGCGAGGCGGCGGCAGAAGGGGATGTTATTAGTAAGCCGATACCGTTACCAATACGCGCGCTCCCCGCATTCGCAGTGCGCTCGCCTGCGGGATGACAAGGTGCCTCTCATTTTACGCTCCCGCGGAGGTAAATTTATCAGTCGGACAAACAATCCCGTTGCGAGCGAGCTGAAAAGGAAACTGCTCTTTCGGCGAAACATTCTTTAATTTTTAAGTCCCTAAAGCGAAACTCATTAGTGGAAACATCTGCACGCCCTCTCTTTCGTATACTATTCCGTGCGTCACTCGAACATCTCTCCGTGCTCTGCTCGCTTGATCTCTAGAATTTTCTATTCTACTGTCACCTGATCCAAGTGAATTCTCTGGACACACATTTATGAGGAGTAAAGCGGATCTCACAGTGAATGAAGAAACGTCTAATGATTAAGAATTTCCTTCAAGTAATTTACCTTTAGGGTGTCTACTCGTTTTGAGAGATGGCTACATCGAATGCTGTCTATTATTCTTTCGGTGGAATAAACGAGCCCTTCGATTCTTAGTAGCTCTCTTGCAGAACCAGAAAGCATATAATCCTTTCCGTGAAAAAAGTTATAACGAGTTTCTTAGCTTCGTAGCGCCTCGAAATGCTGAGAAAACTATGAGGGGGAAATACCGTTTTACATTAACAATTACCATGCACTTTCAGCAACGTCGCATGACTGCAAATGTGGCGTTGCGAACGATAAGGTGCTAAAGCACACACACACACACACACACATATATATACACACACACACACACACACACACACACACACACACACACACACATATATATATATATATATATATATATATATATATATATATATATATATATATATTTGGGTACATGTGGAAGTGAATATCAGAGAGATCGGGGAGATAGCTGTTTGTAAATGTTGACATAATGAAAGGTGGCATACAGCACGGATAAACAGACCTCCCATAGGATCACCAGATGTCAGTAGCAATTCATACATGCCACAATATCAAAAACGACGATGGTGTAATTTAGACTTTTATGGTTTCGGAGTCTCAAACATATTTTACACACATGGTTTAATACTGGCGTTGTTACGTCGTCTTTGATGAACATATGTTTTCTACGCACATATGTCAGACTACACATTTAAGTACATATCTTCTGGTTTTTATTCTTCAGTGGGACAGCAGCTGGAAACGACGTCAGTTTTTTTGACATATGTAGTAAGTGAACATTTTAATTGTAGTATCAGACACAACTGAAACATTTGAAATAGTTCCGTTATTCATCTGCTTAGCAACGTATGTTCAAAAAAGGCACAAATTCAATATTCGCATAACCACAGTGACAAGTAATCTATGGTAGCATGTGGGAGGGTGCACATTTTGCCAAGGCATTTTGATGTACACTTCAGAAGTTTCCGAGGAAAGTCCATACACACCCCTTTTTGGTCCCGGTCCCTCCCCAAGAGATTTCCATATTTTTGGGAAACAGATTCGTCGCCGACGATTTGCGTAGGACGAACATGCGCAGATCTGGGTACGATCATGATTCAGTAGGCAAACGCAAACATTTTTCCAGGAAGACACTGACTGTATTGTCTCACAGTGAGCTACATGTACTTACCACTTTATTTTTGAAATAATAAACAGTTCACTGGGTCTTTTCCTCAGCTGTATCGTTTTCATTTGACTGCACGTTACATGAGTGTCGATTATCGAAACTGGATACCCCCTGACGAAGAAGAGATTGTAGCTTAGTGAAATAGGTTATTGCTATTATCATTATTCATATTATGTTACTACTGATGGCTTATGTAAATTATTTCCTCTGTCATACTTCTATAGTAGAATGTTTTGGGTTGGCGAACAACATACATATGATGGCGATTAACGAAAAACATAAACAGGACCTACTACGAATTGTACTTTGATGCGAAATTCTTAATTCTGTAATAGAATATGTATGGTTTGACCTGCAGTCGGATAATAATACAAAATAAGTCCTTAACATTGGTTTCTAAAGCTTTAAGTTTAACAAAATCAACTTTAGCATCTCAGAAAAGCGTATTTCCGACTCTCCAAACTAAATATTAGACACAAAAGGTAACAGCGCCGTGTGTCCTTTAATACACTGAGATACATGATGATCTCCATCTGCGGTAGCGATAATAGATAATATTTATATATTATCCCCGAAAAGAGCTTTACTTATAAGGGTAACTGTGTTTGCTTTAACAATAAAAGAGAAAGTTCAGGTTCGGGATAAAGACTTTTACCGAGCAGGAAAGCACTGCTTTAAATGCAAATTTAATCTGTTAGTCTAGTTGCAAATATATGTAAATTGCAAGTAGCCACAGTATGTAAACGGTCGGCCATAGTAGTTACTGGGTAGAGAGCTTTCCGATTGTCTTGCTAAAGCGTGCAACGCACCGTTACAAGAGGACACCAGAAATCGTGTCAATGAATGTGTGCGGATTTGGTATTCGCTCTGTAAACCATTTAATGATTTCCTGTATATTAAGGGCAAACAGCAAACAAATCTAAGGAATGACGATATCTAACTTTTTTAATCCCGGAAAGTACACTACTTCTCGAAACTCAAATATCGACATATATCTGTTTATTTATCAAGTATTCGTATACTTCCTATAAACTGACGAAGTGCCTTTAATCAAGGTAAATCGATACCAAGCAATAAAAACACTTGTCGATGATTAACGTGGAGAAAAAGAAAAATGGAAATTACTTATATTTGAGAACCGACATGACTGTTCACAGCAGTTTCCTTTCCATTATGATTTCTTTACAGGGAAAAAAAATAAAACAGTGCAGAATTTATGGGGACCCTAAATTTTATGTCACAGCACGAGCTGATATTAACAGTAAAGTTTGACATATAATGTGCACGTAAGGAAAAACCGAACATGAATCTCTAGCAGACGTACAGCTAGTTTCGTTGAAAGGGCGGAGACGAAAAGTGAGGCGCAGTTTCCCATCAAGTAAAGTTCAAAAGTATTACTAATCAACAAAAATAATAATTCTACCTCTCTACAGTAGACAGCTAGTACCGTGTTAACTGAGAGACTACTTTTCCAAATAACAACCTCAAACCACATCGATTTTACTCTGTTTACTGTATTCATGCTTGTCCCCCACCATAGTTATTACACCCCACACCTGTCAAGTCATGTTCGGTTAGACTACGGAGTACATTCTTATACTGCTGTACACACGGCAGCTACGAACGTCGAAAGAAACGAGGTTAAGTCGGCCACGGATACTTAAGTGGAATAACTAGCCCAGATCGCTTCAGACAGCGCATCAGATAATCTTGTTTCTTAGTAACACTAGTAACTGTACACGTCTTCCGAGGTGTATATTCAGGAAGATGGGCGCTCGTTTAAATACCCCACTTTTATCAACATTGTGCCACCAGATACTCCAGCTGAACATAGCCAATCATATACACCGTGTTGCATCCACCGCCTCAACTTTGAATGTTCCTAGCTCTATAAATGTAATTGACAGAAATTTGATTTGAATTTATATGGCACTGTGTAAATACACTAACTGAAAACAGTGAAGCATCTGGAAGACATGGTCACTTGTCAGTGTAGCTTCGTAGACGTACACGCCATGTGCGGGTATGTAAATGACCATGTTGTAATCCTGCGACAGAATGAACACTAGGGTACATTAGTGTTATTAGTGTTTAGTATTTTTACTAGGTCTGGTAGGGTAATGTTGGGCGTGAACAGCCACAGATGTTAAGTGAACGCAGTGAAGGCACGGAGATGCCAATTGCTCTTGTGAAATAACGTTATCAGCATCCGACAGTTTCAGAGAGGCCGCTTTGTGGGTCTCCATTTATCCGTCTCGTGCAATATTCAGATTTTTGGGGCTTTCGGCTGTGCCAGTGACCCATGTTGGATTCTATGAGAAAGTGAGGGCAGGCATATTCATCAAGTGTTCAGTAAAGCACATCTGATGACCATAACGGAGGACCTCCATATTATGCAACAAGCACACCGTAACCCCTTCACGCCTGGCTTATCATCCGAGAACAAGCAATGGGCTCCCTGGAACATTCTCTGTCATCTCGCGCCACTGATCGGACACTAGCACAGACCGGACAAGGGAAACCACGTCCCATGTGCAGGCTGGCGCAAACACCACAGCAAGAAGCAGTTGCTTTTGTAGCGATACCATCACAGCTAATCATGGACTGCTGATGAATAGTGTCGCATTGAGTTCGGTGCTGAACCGCGGTTCTGCACTACCTCCAGATGACTATTGTCACAAGTATGGCGGTGATCTAGGAAGGGGGTCGATTCTTCCACGGCTTCAGGGAGCCACAGTGTTATTCCTCGAGTCATAGTGTGGAGAGCTGTCGTCTGTGACATCGGGGGTCAGCTGGTAGTGACGGAGGGAACTGATGGTAAAATGTACGTTACGGATGTCTTGCGTCCTCATGTGTTACCTCTCAAGCGAACGTAACGCGGTGGAACTTTTCATAAGGACAAAGTCTGTTCGCGCATGGCTACATGATGATGAGGCACTCTCGTGATAACCAGAATCTTGAGATTAGTCCAAGAAGGAACATGTGAGGGACAAGCCTGAACATCCATTTAGTTCAGGATACCACGGATCATTTGCAACAGCTGTGTGTCAGCTTACTTCAAGAGAGGAGACAACGGCTTTATGTCACCCTTTCCAACCAAATCATCGCATGGATCCACAACAGTGGGAGCACAACAAAAAATGTGTGTGAAATCTTATGGGACTTAACTGCTAAGGTCATCAGTCCCCAAGCTCACACACTACTTAACCTAAATTATCCTAAGGACAAACACACGCACCCATGCCCGACGGAGGACTCGAATCTCCGCCGGAACTAGCCGCACAGTCCATGACTGCAGCACCTCAGACCGCTCGGCAAATGCTGTGCGGCGGGAGCACAACGTCACCACCTATAAGTGGGATTATTCTGGCAAGTTCGACCCTATGTTATAATCGCCGAAATGACAACACGTATCCTCTCATTCCACGTTGTTTCATTTCGTTTCCCATTCTTTTCTGCGTGTTTCATGTTTCTTATCAGGCAGTGTGCATCAGCTACATGACAGAAAAAAATAACGTAAGGGGTGTATCAGCTGCCCTACCAATTCGTTCTTAAGTTCCATCTCAAAGCTTTGCGCGACTGTTAGCAAATGGCTTCATACTCTTAAAAATACAAGTGAGGAATGTCCATGAGCTACAAGGTATTTTCGGACCAAAGTGTCTCCCATCTTTCTTTGTGTAATTAGTGGTGTAATCATACAGGTTTTATATATCTCTGTAAGATAATTCCATGTACAATACTAAATATTTCGTAAATGGTTAGGGTGTTATATACCGGATAATTATTACTTCCAAGCTACCCATTTTGATATCTCCTGGTAATTTCGTTGTTACCGATGGTGAGACACAATTTATAAGGCAACTTTTCTGAACGATTTACGAAAGATGAAGTACTATAAACGGAATGAACTTAGTAGAAATATCAAAATTCTGTATGACTGCACTGCTAATTATATGCTATGTGATCATAGGCCGCACACCGCTCCTGGTACACGCAACGCTCGGGGACCACAGCACAGCTACGACACCTGAGCATACGCTTATAACAGTCCGAAACCGGCAGTGTGAAAAGAAAGTAATTTACAAGTGAGGCGGTATTTTCAACCTGTGCTGTACAAGGAAAAATTGGAAATATTTGGGTAAGTATGGCAGAAGTAAAGCATATCTTGGCCCTAAAATACCGTGCAACTCATGGCCAATCGTCACTTGTATTTTTTGCAGTACGATTCCGTTTGCTAACAGACGCCCCATGCAGTGAAAGGGAAGTTATATTAATTACATGGCTCTCGCCTGCCTGGATACCGTTACCGATACAGTTTCATAAAACTAATCGGTAGGTGCAGCTAAATCACCACGAATAAAAAAAAAACAAAAAAACATTATAACTCGTCTCTGTAACTCTCTGGAAAACAACCAAAGAATGATCGTAACTTCCCAAAACTTCAGTTATGTCTAACCATATAAATAAATATTCCTTTCATCAATCAGTCAATTAATGATAGCATATCTGAAGCACCCTTTAGTTACTTGAAAATTGTTTAGCGTGTGACCGAAACCTGTCTTTCTCAAGGGGATGGTGTACAGCTATTCTTCAAATTACGGTTATTCAAACACAGATATTTGCCTTACTATCGTACTATCCTACAGGATCGTTGTACATATATTTTTTTTCCTTTGGACGCGACGTTTAGATGTGAAGACGTTTTAGGAGCGTGACACGTTCAGCCCAAGTTTGTGTGTGTGTGTGTGTGTGTGTGTGTGTGTGTGTGTGTGTGTGTGTGTGTGTGTGTGTGTGTGTGGACAGTCGCGTGCGGCGGCAGAGAAAGTTTGTGGGCAGTCTCAATCGCGGGCGCCGGTGGTCCCGCTGTAAACACACTGGTCGGGTCCGCTTACAGCCCAACTTGCGACAACTGTCCGGCGCAACGTGTGTCCGCAGCTAAATGCCTTTTTCCTCCTCGTCTCCTTTCCTCTCCTATCCTCTCTTCCTCACCCGCCCCTCTCCATACCCTTTCCTTTCCCTCCCCTTCCTCGTTCGTTTCCTCGATCGGCGACCGTCGATGTGTCCTTTGCAAAGTGACGTGGGTGTCATCATGTTCGAGCATCAATATACTCTCCCTCTTACACCAGCGTTCAGCATTGGTGGACAGTACTGCTAAAGGTGCTGTTGGTTGAAAATTGCGAAAAATGCGGGGAGACGATATTAACTGTCAGCCCACTAGGAAAACGGGAAAAGCCTATATTAACAGCGGAACAAATGTGGAATACACTCATAGCCGTTCGCACTAGCAGGACGACGACTAGTTGATGGCGACTCGTTTCTGACAACGGAGCAACATAATTTGTCACTAAACAGAGAGTAGTCGGGACTTCGGAAAAATTAATACTTACACGAGGATGACACTTTTAATTAAAAATGAAATACAAACAAAATAAATGCAAAAAGGTATATATCTTTAATCGTCTGGATAGTTTATTCCTAGGGAGCGACCGCTTATTACTGTCTAATAATATGGTTTTCTTCCGTAGAAACATACAGTGCCGCGAGTTTTTCATTAATCTGTAGCAATGATCTTCACTTTTGCAAATTAGTCTCTTCCAGTCTGGGAAGAAAGTCACCATACTAACAAGGTAGAAGTGAAGCTCAGCGAAGCAATGCGTAGAATCACTGGTACGTTGTCAACTCTGACCCTATGGCTCTCCGTTACCAGCACAATTTCTCTACCTAAGCTAAGACGATGAGAACTACTATTAAAGAATGGCTAAAAGTAGTTGTTTTACGAGGTCTTCCTGGTCGCGTAGGTTCTTATTGCTACCTGGTGTCTTCTTGGGGAGGAGGGTGTATTGAACACTCTCTATGGACGCGCAATATTATTTCGCAATTAACTGTATGATATTTTTTATTTTACTCATTTTAATCCATTTGTTAAAATAACTCCAACATGCATATCTCCATGTTACTTTGAATTTTAGCCCGCTGAACTGGTTCAAGCTTGAATATTATCTGAAACTGATTTTCTTTTAATACAGTTCATTTTAGAGCTCAGTTTGTCCATATAAGCGAGCAAATTGCCTGTGATATAGCGTACGATATTTAGGGAAATCATGTTAGTTGTACATTGTATACAACGTTGTCTTAATCAGCGACACTTTTTGTTGCGTTGTGAAGTTATTCAGTCAGTTCATTTGAGCTGTACACTAGATGTATGTAAGTATTCTTCTAATCAGCTATGTGAGATGTGAGCCATTGTTTATACAAGCGAGATTTTTCAACTGTTATGTTGTTTTGATACTGTTTTTATAATATATTCATGTAATTCACATTAGTCATACACTGTATGTACTTGTAGTTTTATTGTGGATGTAACTGTTTCTAGTGTTAAATTTTCTGTCAACTCACATCAGCTATACACTGTATTCCAATTGTTATTTTAATAAGAGAGTATGAAATGCGTTATATAACAACTTAGACTCACGAGAGTTTTTCCATTAACAACATACTTCAATGTAACTGTATCTCCAAATACTGTCAGCATACATATTAAAGGTTTAGTATGTTATTATTGTTATAGACGTATTACTATTAAAGTTTTTCATAAATATGTAGGCAAGTAAAAGGTAGATAGACAGTTCAGTTTTAATGCGTTTCATACGTTCTTTCTTTCGGTGAAAAGTATATCTGATGATGGTCTATGGGTCGAAAAATACTACAGAAATTTTTATCAGCAACTCTTGGCGGTGAATCAAAAACTAACAAGCGTGGGGCACAGCCTTCTAGTATTGTATGACAGGAAATTAAAATAATATGAGGAATAATTAAATATCTTATAATAAAAGAATAGGGAACTGGAGAGTAAATTCTGATGTTGGGGTGAATTAGTCGATGCACCTTCTCCTTGGAAGATCCCTGCCCTCATTATGACGGTGGCACGATATGAAGAAGGCCAGCATGGTTATAGTACGGCATCCCTGTCGTTATTAAAGAACATCTTGGCTTCCTTCATAACCAAAGGTTCCGGAACAAAAGCGAAGCCCCTGTTTGCTGCGACGCTGCCGCTTCGTCCCTGGGAGAATACGGCGAAGATAGTCACTTGCACAGTCAGTGCATAGTTAAAATGGCTCCTCTATGAACAGTTACTTCGCTACTCGTTGAGTGCATTCAGTGCACGCAGTAATCTGTCTATTATCGCATGGATGTACTTCACATTAGGGGTTTTAATAGGTGCAACTAAATTATGACTCACTGAAAACAAATCCGTAAAATTATTACAGAGACGTATATTTCCTGTTAACGCTGCTGAAAGGAATGTTTGCTCTTACGATGGATGAGGAACACGTCATTTGTTTTGATTTGAACTTTCACAATATTTTTAAAGACAGTAGTGTTTCACCTGCTCTTCTGCTGCCAACCATCTTCCCCTAAGTTTGAGTATTTTTCTTTTTTTTATCTCCGCGTAACCAATACGCCAAACATTTTCTGCAGCCCGTTTTGCATATTCTAGTCCACATCTTCCACTACACACGTTTCCCAGCGTCTCGTTTAACTATTCATGGATGCTCTAGCATACGTCCCACTAGCAAACCATTTCTTCCTGTATCAGTATTTTACTGACAACTTTCTGCACCAAATCTGTTCTGTACTTAGGCACTTCGTTGTTTACCTGTTTACTTACTTATTAATATTAACGCTAATGGTTTCTTATTTTCCAAATCTCCACAATACCGACTAATAAGAGAGGTACGATTCTGAGAAATATTTTATCAGGTATGTGATTGGTCCACAGAACGTTTTGCCGGTAGAGCACGGAGTGCTATATTAAATGACGAATTTCAGGAGAACCAAAAGTGAGAAGTAGCTTCAGACACATTCAAAGGAAATACAATATAACAGCGTTTTTCCAGTATTCATAAGTGACTAAACAGATTGATCCAGCACATACGAAGTTTACACTGGAATTTGTGTCTATAATCAAGTATCATTGCAGAATGACTGAAAGGAAGCGCAGAATTACTGGATATCTGTTACCACTTTAAGTATCGAGTGGCAGTTCTACTAACGTGGGGAATAATGATAAGAATGCATTGAATCAAGATAAATATAAAGGTATATTATAACACAAAGCGATGTGAATAGGAACGTCGTATGAAATCATTTGTAGGGTGGACATACTGAAGAATCACGACAGTTCATAGAAACCTCAGGTAAGTAGCACATCTTCTAAGGAAAAACAATCTTTTATTCACTAATACCTTAGTCGCGTGAGATGGATTTGACCTAATCACTTTCGACTCCAATGAACCACCTCGGAACTAGTACATAGTTACGAAAGTAACACCTCAAGCATTCATTGTTACCACATAAAATGAACTTAATACCCAGTCGACTGAACACCCAGTGATAGCGTGAACTCATGAATTTGTCCGTTTTGTATTACGGTAATAAATCACACTGACAGTAAGTGAATCTATGAGGGTTATTCGGAAAGTAAGATACGATCGTTCGCGAAATGGAAACCACAGTGAAAATCCGATGAAGTTTTGCAGAGGTATGTTGGGCAATGTCTCCCGTATGCCCGTCCATTGCATTATGTCGTTCTGTTTAGTTCTGAGCACACAGGGAGCACATAAAGGTACCTAGAACAATGGTGTCTCCCGCAAAGTACGAGGGCCTGGTGAGAAATTTCGCCTGAAGCTATGCAGCCAACATTACATAAATGTCGTGCATTTTCTTCTTCAAGACAATGCTCAAATGCATTCTGCAGGGGCAATGAAGATGCTCCTGCATCGTTTTCAATTGGAAATGTTTAATTACCCACAATACAGCCAGTAATTGTCTCACTCTGAATTTCATCTCTGTTCACATGGCTAACTGTTGCAAGTAAAACAGTTTTGATTTTCACTGTGGTTTCCGTTTTGCGACCTATCGTTCCTTACTTTCCGAATAGCCCTGGTACATTTGATGGAAAGCACAGGTTACGTAAAAGAGAGCTCTATTATGACTAATAAGATCAACTTCTTTCTTTCTGGGTTTTCTGAGGCAAATCTGCGTGGCAGTAAGATTTGTTATAAACTTCATGATTATTTCGCATCTCTGCTGAAACTCTCTGCAGCACGCCCGTACAAGCCAAGTGGAATCAGGGCTACGTTAAGGTGACAGCGATCACATAAAAATTGCGAGAAGTGTTATGGTCAATTAGGGTACAATACTGCACTAGCCTCCGGAATCACACGTGGTGTCATTAACCTTTAACGTGACCGGGGCGACAGTAATAACGCCTTACGTAATGCACTACGCTGTTGGATAACATCACATGTTCTGTTTTGAATATCAGCGTCCCTCAGCCGCCGCTTTAATTAATGAACCGTGCGTAGAACGTAAATGTAAATGAGTTGCTTAGATATCTCTTTCATCTTGAAATCAATAGCGGCGTGGAATAGAGGTGAGGTGTATATATCGTGTATACTTCTCAATACAACAGTGAAATAAGAATCACGCAAATAAAATTACTCGTATTTTCCCTCAAATGCCTCTGTCACAGTGAAAATAATGATGTGTTTTCGCTTTAACGATGGGGCAGAACGTAACGACCAACGTGTTTTCGTAACTTTTTCACCACTGTGGTTAAGACATTGCATTCTTTTCAATGGCAAATGTTGCCCTTGAGATAAGGTAATCGTACTAGGAATGTTCAATGAAGTAGAGGAAACAGTGGATATCGGAAATGCTGTAATAACCCCAGATGCGAAACCTTTCTAAAATCAAATGAAGTGGAATATGGTTAAGAACAGTTTCAAATTCCATTTCGTTGTAAATTATTTTCTTAGACATGATCGGGGGCAGGATTTTAGCATGGAATCAAAACCATATATTCTATTTTTGCGATAAGTATCAATTTTGCACATAATTGCACGGTGGCTGTACTATAAATGTGCATGATATACCGAAACTATTGAGCCTCAAAGACAAACATACCTCATTAAGATTAAGAAACTATAGCAAATAGAAGTACTTTACTTTACTGATGAGATAATGAAATTTATTTCGGTGTTTGCAGGCGAGGAGCGAGAATACTTTTGGCTGTTGAATATTCAGACACTTTGAAGATCATTATTGATGCCTCATTAATGAATTATTCCATCACTGAACGAGGTGTCAATATGAGAAAATTGCAATTGTAAACTGTGTCCTCTGTAATTTCTAGCTGAGATCCTGGAGGATAGAAAACTGTACCGTTACATCTCTAAACAGCAGAATTCATATTTATTCTGTGTTTATTTCTACGAAAAGTTGTTAAACACTTTTATGAGTCTCTTGTGATTCTTCTTCTAGTTCAAAACAGTTCGTATTTTCTTCGGTGGTTCACGGTCCTTAGGTCGGATGATGTTGTGAAAGCTGCACCGTATTTAGACACTTACTGACGTGTTTTTAGTCAACACATCAGTAAACTCTTGAAGATGATCAGGTGTCTCATTGAAATAATGTGCAGCTTTCACAACAACATCCAAGGAGACTACTGTGAACCACTAAAGCACTTATTACGTCGGGAAATTCTCAAACAGCACAGATTGTATCTTCACATAACTAAAATAAATTTGACGTGAAAAAGTGGATAATAATGCAAAATTTATTTCGTATTTTCCTAACTTCACCAGTTTTGCGAGTACATGGGGATAAAATGGAAATAGCGAATATGCAGCTCGCTCATTATTCGTACATGTGGCAGGTCTTGGTTCGTTAATAAGTCTAGCACAACGTGTGTACGTTTATGAATCTTAGAAAGATTTTCAACACCACTGAACTACTCGCGCCCGCGCGAAAAAGATCGCGCCGAGATTGTGGCATAGGAGCAAGTGCTTCAGTACCCGCATACAGGGAGCAGTTACTGCGCAAGATGAGATGCAAGGTCCCTGTGCACTTCAGATTCTTAGAGACGCCTGCTCAAAATGAGGCAGAGAGCATCTCCACGCTGCCAGCATTCATCGGATGAGCTTCTCTTCAGTAACCGGTTCCTTAACGCACATCGGTCTCCGTTTATCTCGAGGCGCTTCTTACGAATCCTAGGACAACCATGTGACGAGCTAGTATCCTTGTAGCAATTCGAAGTGACAGCTGCCAATTGTCACCATACACAACAGACAGACGCTGTAAGTGCAATTTATTGAGAACTTCGGACTAACTAAAAGAAAAGAGGTACGAAGAAGAACAGGGAAAATATAGAAAACACGAGAGCAAAAGGAAAAGTCTATGCACAGAATAGAGAATTCGCTTGTAGTTCTTTTGGATAGAAAATATATTTTATTTTTGTGGTTACGGGTTTCGGTCAGTTACTGACTTCGTACCATGTTGGTAGACGGTGGTGGTGAAAGTAGCAGGCTTTACGAACTACATGAAGGTCAACAGAGCAGTTGACGTTCGTGGAATTCGTAACGCCTGCTCCGTTCACCGCCACCGTCTATCTACATGGTATGAGGTCTGAAGATGGTCAGTAATGACCGAAACCGGTAACAGCAAAAATAAACGTTCCTTGCGGTCGAGGCTGTTTATGTTCGTATAAAAGTACTAAGAAAAACCGCTGTTCTCAACGAGAAATGTTCTCAAAAATTGCAGGAAATATACAGACTGTTGGAATTTTTCTTGTCTCTACAATTGGATAATAATGGAAAACATCTGGACCGGATGAGATAACTGTGAGATTCTACAGGGATTTTGTGAAATAACTATTTTGACTGCAAGAACACATTTGATAAAGTTCGGCTCTGTCGTTAAGTCAACAAAATACGAGTTTCCTGAATATCGGACCAGATTTGTCACTGGATACAGGACTTCGTTGAAGATAGAACTCAAAACATTGTTCTTGGTGGAAGAAAATCAACAGACGTACAGGTAATTTGACGATTATCCCAAATAAGCTTGACAGAACCGTTATTGTTTGTATATAATAAATTACGTAGTGGACAACATCGGAACATCTATATGGTTGTTCGCAGCCGATGCAGTTGTTTGTAAGAAGGTAGCAACGTGAGAAGACTTGGCGAACAGGAGAAGACCTGCACACGATGGATGATTTGTGCAATGACTTCCGTAGGAACACATCTCAAATGTTTTAATTCTCTTCTCTTTCGGTTTTCAAACAGTTCGTGTTTCACTGCCGTACAAAGCTGTGCTACAAACGAACATTCTCAGAAATTTCTTCCTCACATTAAGGCCTACGTTTGATACTCAACTGGTCTCTCATTCCCCAAATTAAGGCCTAGTGTTTGATAATGAGAGCAGTTAGCAACTTCCATCAAACTTTAACAATCTGTAATCTTTTAAAGATGGAAGTTACATTATTTTAATAACTGGGGTAGGGGTTCCTGGTTCATTAAAATTCAACACAGGAAAGATGCAGTTTGCCAGTTTGCACCTGTTCACTGCCGGATCGTTCCAATGTGACTGGGTATTGAAATTGAAGAACCAAGCGGAAAAAAACATGCACGATGAGGCTGTAACTGGAGGACAGATGGAAGAAAATGTCGATAGGTGACCGATTACGATCCAGAGGTCTTGGGTTCTATCTTCAGCGGTCCAGATTGTTCTGAGTCTAATTGTAGTTCCCCCTATAACTGCCTAATAAGCCAGTTTTTACACGTGCAATTATATTTACAATTTTTCTGGTGTTGTTGTCATCTAATTTGTCATCCACCTTCGTACATTGGTCCACGTAATGCGCAAGTCACGCCTATCATTGATATGCTGTGTATGGTCAAAAGTAGCCGTACACCTACTAGTCGCCGTCCGTACCGAGCATGTCCACCCGTAGCCTTTATGAAGATTTGAACACCGTTGGCTTCACTTTCAGAATGTCTGAATGCCTCTAGTGGTACGGCAGCACATGCTTCATTAAGTGCAGGAACCAGAGTATTTAGTGATATTGTACGTTGAGTTCTGTAGCGAAGTCGACGTTATAACTCAACCCAAAGATGTTCTATTGGTTTTAGATAGCGACTCTGGGTACTTCAGTCAATTCCAGGAATGTTATCGCCCACAAACCGTTACTTCTCAGATGCTGCTTTATCACAGGGAGCATTGTCATCCTTACACAGTAAAAGTGTCTGATCTGTCCCTCTACTGTTCACAGCACGCAATGCTGTACAGTGACTTCATATTCTTCTCACATTTCACGTTCTCGTCAGAGCAATAAGGGAACCACATGCTAAACACGAAAAACACTCCCATACATAACTCGAATACCTCAGTACTTCACTGATGGCACTACACATAACTGCCGGTAAAGTTCTCCTGGCATTCGCCAAACCTAAACCCCTCCAAAATTTTGTCACAGGATACAGTATAATTCACTACTCCAAATCACTGGTTCCCAGTCACTCACTATCCAGTGAGGTTGTTCTTCAGACGACGTCGCTTACAGAAATGTGTGGCTTGCGAGGAGCTGCTTGACCATTCCACATACCTCATTAAATTTAACTCTCTAACACAATAACTGTGGTAGCGGGGCTGGTCGTAACACTTTGGAATTCACAAGTAATTCCTCCCGCTGATATAATACGATGTTTTCTAAGCATCCTCCGCAACATCCGACGATGCCTGTCCGTCAGAGCTCAACGTCTGCTTGCCTTTTGCTAAGCCCCGGTGGTACGTTTGCGTTTCCACTACTCAATCACATCACTGGCAGTCAATATGAGCAGTTATAGAAGAGTTGAAACGACCCCGATATATCTGTTACTCAGCTAACATCCAACTTCTAAACCATGTTCGAGATATCCTGTCCAGCAGATTGTGCTGTTACTGCGTCTTACCGAAAAATCAGTTCTCTACGACTCTTTTTATAGCCGGCCTGCGTGGCCGAACGGTTCTAGGCGCTACAGCCTGGAACCACGTGACCGCTACGGTCGCAGGTTCGAATCCAGCCTCGGGCATGGATGTGTGTCATGTCCTTAGGTTAGTTAGGTTTAAGTAGTTCTAAGTTCTGGGGGACTGATGACCTCAGCAGCTAAGTTCCATAGTGCTCAGAGCCATTTGAACCTTTTGAACTCTTTTTTTATACTGGATGGTCTGCCTCTCGCACCATCTAGAGGTCAGCACCGCATTACGCAGGGGGTTCGGATACTTCGGATAGTGTAGTGTTCACTACATTAACGAAGCGAATTGCAAATTGATTTTCTCGAGATACCTGTGTGGTGCAAAAAGTGGCAATTGACTCTAAATAATGAAAAGTGTGAAGTAATCTACATGATAACCAAAAGAAATCCGCTAAATGTCGGTTACACGATACATCACACAAATCTGAATGCTGTAAATTGGACTGAATACATACGGATTGTAGTTACGAATAACTTAGACTGGTGCTATTAGATAGATAATGCTGTGGGGAAAGCAAACTAAAGACTGCGATTTGTTGGCAGGGCACTTAGAAAATGCAGTAGGTCAGCTTATCTGCGCTCTTCGGGAGTACTACTGGGCAGTGTGGGATCCACATAGCATAGAACTGACGAAGGACATCGAAAAAGTTCGATGAAGGGGAACTCGTTTTATATTAACGCGGAGCAGGGGAGAGAGTGTCATGGTTATGATATGTGAATCGAAGTGGAAATCACTAAACCAAAGGCGTTTTACGTTGCGGCAAAAGTTTCTCGTGAAATGTCAACCACCATCTCTCTCCTCCGATGGCGAGAATATTCTGTTGGCGTCGACCTGCACAGGCAGAAATGATCTTAAGGATAAAATAAGAGAAATCAGAGCTCGCACAGAAAGATTTAAGTGCTTGTTTTTCCCGGGCGCGTTTCGAGAGTGGGACGGTAGCTTGATGGTGGTTCGATGAATCCTCTTCCACGCACTCAGTTGTGAATTGCAGAGTAATCACGTAGATGTAGATACAGAAGCTTAAAATATCTTTGAGGTAATGTAAATCTGACATCGTCAGCAGTCACCCAACTGAGCTTATTCTCACAAAGAAAGAGGCCTTAATATGTGAAACTTTAATTGAACATTCACTAGTGACACATATACTGTAGAACACGGAGTTTCTTGTGTACAGAGAGGAGAGGCAATATCTGTTGAGGCAATCTTCTACACTGGCGCACTTGACACCGCGAGTACTGGTGAGTGTAACGGCAGAAGAGCGGTACTAGAGGCTGGTGCGGTGCGCCGTGCTGGCTGCATTCTTGCTATGCAAGTCAGGCGGCGCGCAGGGCCAGATGGCGGGGCGTCTGCCTCTGCTGGTCGCGTTATCTGCCGCGAGAGCAGCCCCTGGGAGCCGCTAGCCCGCAGGTCACGCGCGCAGCGCACACCCAACAACTACCGACCGCGTCGCCTCGCAGCCAAGCGCCTCCTACCGCAGGTACTTCAACCAATAATCAATACCGTGTATCTTTCCACAGCAGGCAACACTAAAAAACCGCGAACTTCTTCTAAGGTTATTGTTATCTTAAGGGTGGCAACAAAATGAGTGCAACCGGAATTCCACTGTCAAATGCAGAGGAGAGAACGGATAGTTGCAAAGAACTCATGGAAGGCAGCCATGGGGAAGAACACTGGTCTGATGTTATAGAAGAAGAAAGATGAGTCGATTTAGAAGAGACAGGGGATCCAATATTAGAACCAGAATTTGCTGTGGAGGGCTTACTATCAAATAAGGCAGAAATTATCGATAACATTCCATCAGAATTTCTAAAATCATTAGGGGAATGGGAAAAAAACGATCACTTTGAGGTGTAGAATGTATAAGTCTGGCAATATACCGTATACTTTTGGAAAAATATCATCCACACAATCCCGAAGACTGCGAGAGCCGACAAGTGCGAGAATTCTCGCACAGTCAGCTTAGCAGCTCATGCGTCCAAGTTGCTGACAAGAATCATATACAGAAGAATGGAAAAGAAAACTGAGGATGTGTTAGATGATGATCAGTACGGCCTTAGGAAATTTAAAGGCAGCAGAGAGGCAATGCTGACGTTACGGCTGATAATAGAAGACTAAAGAAAAATCAAGTCACATTCATAGGTCGACCAGCAAAAAGCATTCGACGATATAAAATGGTGCAAGATGTTTGAAATTCTGAGAAAAATAGGGGTAAGCTATAGGGAAGAGATGGGTAATATACAATACGTACAAGACCTAAGAGGGAATAATAAGAATAGACGACCATGAACGAGATTCTCGGATTAAAAACGGTGTAAGACAGGGATGTAGTCTTACTTGTTCAAGCTGTACATCGATGAAGCAATCATGCAAATAAAACAAAGGTTAGGAGTTGAATTATAATTTATATAATGATACAATTCGCTGATGACATTGCTATCCTAAGTGAAAGTGGAGAAGAATCGCATGATCTGCTGAATGGAATGGACAGACCAATAAGAACAGAATTCGACTGAGAATAATCGAAGAAAGGCGAAAGTAATGAGAAGTAGCAGAGTGAGAACATCGAGAAACTTAACATCAGTATTGATGGTCACGAATTAGATGAAGTTCAGGAATTCTGCTACTTAGGCAGCAAAATAACCAATAACGGACGGAGCAAGGAGGACATCGAAAGCAGATTGGCACTAGCAAAAAGGGCAATGTTGGCCAAGATAAGTCTACTGGTATCAAACATAGGCCTTACTTTGAGAAAGAAATTTCTGGGAATATACGTTTTGAGCACAGCATTGTGTGGTAGTGAAACATGGACTGTGGGAAAACCGGAACAGGAGAGAATCGAAGCATTTGTGATATGGTTTTACAGACGAATGTTGAAAATTAGGTGGACTGATAAGGTAAGGAATGAGGAGGTTCTGCGCACAATCTAAGAGGAAGACACTGCCAAGGAAGTACGACAGGATGTTAAGACATTTGTTAAGACATCGGGGACTGACTTCCATGATACTAGAGGGAACGGTAGAGAGCAAAACTTGTAGAGGAAGACAGAGATTGGTGTATATCCAGCAGATAATGAGGACGTAGCTTGCAAGTGCTCTCTCAGATGAAGAGACTGGCACAGGTGACAAATTGGCGGGCCGTATCAAACTAGTCAGAAGACGGACGACTCAAAAAACAAATGTTCGAATGATATTTCCTCCATTTTACTACACAGACTTCATTTTATAGTACTAATTTGATTTCGACTTTACCCCTTTACCAAGTACAATTATGTTGGGGCTAATTAGATTTTGTTACGTGTTGTCGTCATCAAGACCTGCTGAGTGGATGTCCCAGCGTGTAAATAAGTACAAAATCATCGAAACGTCTGGTAGACAGGTAGCAAACAAGTTTTCCAGCCAAAGTGCAGTTGAGTCACAGAATTAACATCAATACAGTAGTTACGTAGTTACATGTGCAGTCAACATGGCACGAAAATATAGTGTGGAACTCACTCGTTGACTCCACTTAGTGACTTACATAGCATGTCTTCATACCATATTTACCGCACATGTGACTCAACTACACTATGGCTGGAAAACCTGTTTGTTACATGTCTGCCAGACATCTCCTTCACTCTCTTCCTAACACCGTTCTGTCATGGTCAACTACGCTATGTAACCGGAACCCCCCCCCCCCCCAAAAAAAAATGTTTTTCATATTAGGTGCATTGTGCTGCCACCTACTGCCAGGTACTCCACATCAGCGCCCTCAGTAGCCACTAGACATTGTGAGAGAGCACAATGGGGCTCTCCGCGGAACTCACGGACTTCGAACGTGGTCAGCTTATTGGGTGTCACATGTGTCATACGTCCGTATGCGAGCTTTTCACACTCCCAAACATCAATAGGTCCACTTTTTCCGACGTGAAAGTGATGTGGAAATGTGAACAGACACGTACAGCACAAAAAGCATACAGGCCGACCTCGTCTGTTGACAGAGACTGCCGACAGCTGAAGAAGGTCATAATGTGTAATAGGCAGACATCTAACCAGACCATCACACAGGACTTTCAAACTGCATCAAGATCCACTGCGAGTACTATGAAAGTGAGGCGGGAGGTGAGAAAACTTGGATTTAATGGTCGAGCGGCTGCTCATAAACCACACATATAGCCGGTAAATACCAAATGACGCCTCGCTTGGTGTAAGGAGCGTAAACATTGGACGGTTGAACAGTGGAAAAACGTTGTGTGGAGTGACGAATCACCGTACACGATGTGGCGATCCGATGGCAGGGTGTGGGTATGGCGAATGCCAGCTGGACGTCATCTGCCAGCGTGTTTAGTGCCAACAGTAAAATTCGGAGGCGGTGGTGTTATGATGTGGTCGTGTTTTTCATGGAGGGGGCTGCACCCCTTGTTTTTTTGCGTGGCACCGTCACAGCACAGTCCTACGTCGTTGTTTTAAGCACCTTCTTGCTTCCCGCTGTTGAAGAGCAATTCAGGGATGGCGACTGCATCTTTCAACACGATCGAGCATCTGTTCATAATGCACGACCTATGGCGGAGTGGTTACACAACAATAACATCCCTCCAATGGACTGGCCTGCACAGAGATCTGACTTTAATCCTATAGAACACCTCTGGGGTGTTTTGGAAGGCCGACTTCGTGCCAGGCCTCAACGACTGACATAGATACTTAAAACTGCAAAACTCCTTGAAGAATGGGCTGCCATTCCCCAAGAAACCTTCCGACCTTCTCTCTCAGCATAAAAACAGCGAATATGATAGCATGTTAAAATTGTTGAGAAAATTTTTGAAACTGCTAAGGAAGGTGGAATGAGACAGCTGGTCCTCCACTTTTCAGTCAGAGTCTTTTAAATAAACACGAAAATAAGTGTACTGTTTGTCCTCCGATAAGAACATCTTTCCGCTCGTTTCCTTCTTTTCCTGCTGCAACAGGGCATGTATATAATATGAAAATAAATGTACTGGTAGGTAAAATTCAGATAATTTGCTTATGTGAAACTGAAATAACGTAAAATTAATTATCCACTCCAGACCAGATTTTATGTGCAAATCTTGGTAATGGATAAAAATATATTTAAAAAACCTCAAGGTTGTTCGAGATAGTGTTCTTAGGAACATATCGCTAAAAATTCAGTCATTTGCTGTACATAGGTGTCTTGGAATCCACTGGTGACACATCAAATGAAAAAGAACCAACTAATTTCTTCCAGTTACCCATGCATGAGTGTGTTTGCTATATTCTTTGATCCATTACTGTAGGATAGTGACAATAACACGATCCTTGTGTTGGATGTACAAACATCCTTTTTATCTGCAATAGAATCCGAAATACGAGCATCGGAATATCCTTATTCTAACTACACATGTGCAGTAGTGTTTCTCGTGATACCAGAGAGTGAAGTCAATGGCACGTGTGGGTGCAACAAACTTGGAAATATCACAAGAAAGAAACCAACGCTCTTTTAGCCAATTAACTTCTGCGTAACTGGATATTTAGTGGTAAGAAATAAATTAACGTTGATTTATGCAGTTTCATCTAATTAGAACGACAAAGTATTCCGTCAGTGTCTTCGTGGAAGGGTTACGTTCCACAAAAACCGGATTTCTTTAAAGGCTCCTGGCGTGTTCTCTAGGCAACGCAACTTCCAGAAAAATCTAAGTTATTGCTTCCCTTAAAATTACCGAACATCAAAATAGAGTATTATTCCGGCAGCCACGGCATTCGGTGGACGAGTAAAGACGGAGAATGACAAGAATTCGCAGAACAAGAGCTTCTGGTTTCTCCGGCACCTTTTCACTTTTTTGGCTATTATCTCAGCGGGGAGGAGGGGAGGATAAAAATCGTTTTCAGATGTTACCAGGAAGGACGCTGAAGCGCTACTCAAAAAAGCACCTCATTTCCAGATTTTCAATTGAGTTAGTTGCGAATATTTTTACGCAGAAACAGCAACTACGTCGACCGAAAACTTCAGTGCTTCACTTGTGAAGTCAGTAAGCAGTATCACTCGTACCGTTTGTTAACATCAACACTCGTGCTCTCCTTCCACACACACACACACACACACACACACACACACACACACACACACACACGGAGCAGTTGTGTTAGTGCTACGTACAAGTCCGCAGGTCGTGGTCGTGCGCTAGCGTTCTCGCTTCCCGCGCCCGGGTTCCCGGGTTCGATTCCCGGCGAGGTCAGGGATTTTCTCTCCCTCGTGATGACTGGGTGTTGTGTGATGTCCTTAGGTTGGTTAGGTTTAAGTAGTTCTAAGTTCTAGGGGACTAATGACCATAGATGTTAAGTCCCGTAGTGCTCAGAGCCATTTGAACCATTTTGCTACGTACAAGTCGTGTCTGAGAAAAAAAAAAAAAGCAGCGAAGTTGATTTGAGAATTCCCTCGTTTATAGATATGTATTAGTCAGTTTACTTATTAGTCAGTTTACTTACAGTCTACGAAAGATATCGAGATTTAAATACATGAAGCGCAAGGCATAAGGAAGGTGTATAAGTTTAAAAAAATTTATGACGGCGTTTTTTTTCGTGTGACGAAAAGGTTATTGTACTTAGATTTACCAATATTTCGCTTCATATTTAAATTGTCGAATCGTTCAAAGAATCTCAGGACAGAAGAAGTGTATGACTTCGCACGAAGATTACTCTGCGCATTTCATACATCCTAGTTAGCTATCTTTTTTTTTTTACGGTATGTGATATTCTGACACATACATACATACGCGCAGAGAAGCCCATATTTAACATATGAGGTAAATGTTTACTATACATGAAGTCGGTTTGGAATTTATGAAACATAAAGTCTTACGATACTCTGCTGCGGCTGTGGAAGACCCGGCACTTTACGTAGTCCGTGAAAACCAATTCATTGTCCTTGTCCACTGATGGAATCGTGTATACGATTTGAGTTAAGCCCCATAGTGACAATTAAGTTCTAAAGATGACGTACTGAAGCTGCGAAACTCTTAGCCACGTAATAAATAAAATCATAAGAGCGGCTGTATGTATTACATAAGAGATGGGCGAAGTCTGTCAAACGTCCAACGAGAAGGGTGGACATACGAAAAGGAACGAACCCTGGTGCTCTGTTCGTGAAACGCATTGTCTACGGAAATATGTATTTAAAATACCATTGTACCAAACAAATCTGAGAAACTTTAAGGACAGTAGATAGTATCTGATGCCTTTAGTATGTGTAAGTGCTGTTCCTAATAACCTGAGACGTCTTCATTAGCCTGTGTAAAATTGCACGTGTAAAATCATGCATTGGTAATACAATAATGTACTGCTAGTCTAATGAGGTATTACTGGATAATTCCAGGGATGTTTCCTGTTACTTCGTCTCCGACAGTGGTAGACGTCTTCATCTACTACACATAATATTCTAACTGAATTTTTATGAGGTTCGCACGCACTATTTTTCTATCATGCGGGAAACGTTCATACAAACTGCGTTACGGGTACAAGAGGAGATATTTTTATACGTGGTAGTTTTATATGTACACATATCAGTGTGTTGGTTCTTTTTCCTCTGCGTCTAATCGTCTTCCCGCAACAACGTCACGTAATTTACAACCGGATGTTTTCTGCACAGCTGCAATTGCAGCACTGAGTGATCCACGCTTGTCCGTGTAGATTGACCGTTTTGAGGCGACGTGCCCACATTCAACACCTAATCTGCTGCACAGGGGAAAATAAGCATTATTCACTTGCCACATGGACTCGGAGGTACTAACCAACCCAAAAATATACGATTTGTAATAGCAATAAGTCCACAAATGACGTAAATACTAATGTAATATTGTTCATTGCACCGTCCTCAGTCACCAACAGAAATCCCTGCACTTATACCCTTACACCCTGTATTATTTAGTAGTTTATTTACATTCGATGGCAACGCGAATAGAATGTACAACGCTACTGGAAGCCTTTAGAACCCAGACCCGTCTGGCATTTGCAGTTGGGAGAAGAATATCGGCGAAGTACGGAACTAATTGAAGGCGACTGGAAGTGGAAAGTGTTGAAGATGATCATCTTGATGGAACGCTATTAAACCTATACTCCAGTATTTGCATCCCTGTCGTGTGTGTTGATTTAAATTTCGTCATTATGCGGCTTATTCGCAGTACAAAGAAAATCAGTTTCTACGGGAGAGGAATGGTGTGAGTGCATAATGATTAGTAGGTTTGATTGACCTTGCTGAACTTTTCAGGAGGAGATCGTAGCACAACATGCACCTTAACGCCACTTTTCGTGCATTGAGAATCGTTATCATGAGGGACATAGCACCTAACCTCAATATCGCACAGCCAGTAGGCTATAGGGCATTGATTACACAACTGATTGCGACGAGATTGACTCATGTGAGCAGTGTCGCAAGCAGATGTCCTTCCAGAAGGGCTACACCACGAAAGGAAGGAAGAATAATTCGTCTGACGAGTATAAACTGCTGAAATCGAGGCGAGTTTTACGGGCAGAGAACCACCAAGAAGAACCACCAGGAACCGCTGGGAATAGGTTACTGGAAGCTGTGTTGAGACGTAGAGCTGACATACTTAGTTTACCGCTGACACCACTCCAAAGGCAACAGAGACTACCATAGTGTCGAGTTACATCCAAATGGTAAGTTGATAAAATACTATAGTGTTCAGCTATTGTCTGTGGTGGTCCGATCGACGTTAACGTTTCTGTAGACGAGTTGGTGAAAGATTGTAAAAATCGGCGATTCACGAGACTTATACCTCTCAAAAATGTTCAAATGTGTGTGAAATCCTATGTGACTTAATTGCTAAGGTCATCAGTCCCTAAGCTTACACACTATTTAACCTAAATTATCCTAAGGACACACACACACATCCATGCCCGAGGGTGGACTCGAACCTCCGCACTGTCCACGACTGCAGCGCCTTCGACCGCTCGGCTAATTCCGCGCGGCTTATACCTCTCAAACTGCTGAATTTATGGAGAGGATAAGTGCAGTACATGACAACAGGACTGATTCGTTAACTGTCTGAAGGAATATGTGGCAAGAACGATGTTCTCTGGTGTTAAGTTCTTCATTACCAGTGTGACAATTGGATGGAATAGCTAGGGGGACAATAAAACATCTCGCACTGCAGGTCACGCTTTCAGGGACATATAGCTTCTTGGATGGTCTCCTTAGTCACTTCATCTGTCATCACGCAGTCAGAAATCTTCACAGAAAGGAATTCCGTAAGATGACGTTAGGAGGCTGTCGGTGCCTGTGCTATAACGAATAGAGGGGTGTGTTTTTCCACATGGGGTTCATTCCTGAAACTGATGTCGTAGGTGGACTCCAGTGACGAATTTAGCACCCGTTAATTAATGAAAATCTACACCAAGCTTTGTAAATATTAGAGTGCTGTCTCTTGGTGCAACATTTCCCATTTTCGTGAGTGTATTTTTCAGATTTCACGACTAATAGTTAATCCCAATGGGTTCACGTTGGACTGGGCGCTAATATCGTCAGAAAATCATATGCAGACTTTTTAGAATTGAGCTATTCTCGCCTTTCCCATAAGCTATCTGGTCTGCGATAACCTAGATAAAGGTGACAGACCGGCCGGTCATTCCTCCGCCCAAATACTACAGCCTCTCTGGGGAGTACTAAAACACTTTCTTGTTGATTCCGTTGCTCATTCGAAAGTAACTGAGTTGTTCTCCACAAAGGAGCACTCCGGCAATTTCTGGTTACATATTTCTAGAAAGGTCCGCCTGCTTAAGCTGGGTGGTAACGTGCTCGCCTCCAATGCAAGTGGGCCCGGGTTAGATTCTCGACCGGGTGGGAGATTTTCTCTGCTCGGGGACTGGGTGTTGTGCTGTCCTCATCATCATTTCACTCTCATCACCGCTGCCCAAGTCGCCCAACGTGTCATCGACTGAAATAAGGCTTGCTCTCGGCGGCCGAACTTCCCCGGATGGGGTCTCCAAGCCAATGATGGCATGCGCTCATTGCATTTCACTTCTAGAAATAACGCGCTTGGTTGGCCAGCGTGACTATAATATCAGTCGCCCAACCTTTCTCGTTCCAGTTACAAACGTTTCCCGAGTTTTTATTTTTTCATTATGCAACTCTGCGTTAGTATTTTGTTAATAGAACAGTGATTACAACACACACTACTGTTCAAGCGGAGACTTGAAAATGATTAGTAGCAGTGTAATCCGAATGTAACATAATTTCATTGGCCACTAGAGTAATAAGGGAAAGTACCATGATGAATAAAACAAGTTAAAAAAATGCTACCTAACGTTATGTCGTCAAAACAGCAAAATATAGGAACCGTGTTATGGCTGTGCGGTATTCATTATCGTCTTCATCATGATCAACATTAAAGATTACGAAAACTGTTCCAGCTTCAGGGATCTCAGAATTGTTCTTTCCATCTTTTTCGTATTCTTCCTCTACTACGTCTTCCTGTGGCTTCGTAATTATACAAGGGGAAGTCAAATGAAAAGGAGATAGCCGCAAAAATGTAAGTAAACTATTTATTACTTCAAAATTAATCACCGTAATTGTTAATATCTTTGTCCCACTGTGAGATGAGACGGTCAGTGCCTTTACGCAAAAATGTTTGCTGTTGCCTGCCGAAGCATGATTGTACTCAGGCGTGCAGGATTGCACCTGTTCGTTCGAAGCAAATTGACTGCCACAAATGCCTCCTTCAGGTCTCTAAACATTTTGAAACATTGTAGTGAGAGATCTGGACTGTGTGATGTTAAATGGTTCACAGCGATAATTCTGCTGCGCACTCGAAACAACCTTGGCAACACCTGAGCTTGCGCACGCTGCATAAATTTCGCTAGGAAGCCCTTACACATCCTTCATAAAGTTTTGGTCGCTCCCCACGTGATTTTCATGTTATTATAGCTCTGAAGAAATCTTTGTGAACATCGATTTGGTTCGGACGAAGAGGCGCACACCTGGGTGCCATCATGGTTCCGCAAGAAACAGCAAACATGGTTCCCTAAAGGCATTGACCGTCTTGTCTCAGAGTGGCATAAATGTATTAACAGGTATGGCAATTAATTTGCAGATAATGAACGGTTTACTTTTTTCATTTGACTGTCCTTTTTTGGATTATGCATTGTTGGCCACTCTATCAATATGATCTAACCACATTGTTTGGTGTGCTTCAATTTCTTGTAGTACTTTCATTACAAATACTCACCTTCATTTTAGATCTATCATTTTTGCTGCCTGGATTCTTCATTTTTTTGGGTCGGTGCTCGACATTACTCCATAAAGAATTATGGGGACTGTCATGGTTCTAATATTGTATAATGGACGCTAGATTTTCCATCTAAGAATGGCTTGATACTGGAGGTAATGTTACTGGATTTGTGAAATTAAACTATAAATAAGGTATTTAAATACATTAATCTCTTAAAAAAGCTGGCCTCTTATTTAGAACAGTGCCCTTCTGAAATATTTATGGTGTGTCTTAGGTGTAGACATTCCAAAATCACACTTTTTTGTTACCAAACATAGTCTGTAGGTCGTCTTTTGTAAATCGCCTTCTGATTCTGTTATAACTGTTTGGACATCTGCGAACAGAAAGTTCATGTTTCATAGTTACTTATTACAAAAAATGGTTCAAATGGCTCTGAGCACTATGGGACTCAACATCTGTGGTCATAAGTCCCCTAGAACTTAGAACTACTTAAACCTAACTAACCTAAGGACATCACACACATCCATGCCCGAGGCAGGATTCGAACCTGCGACCGTAGCAGTCGCGCGGTTCCTGACTGAGCGCCTAAAACCGCTAGACCACCGCGGCCGGCTTACTTATTATACTGCAGAGCAAAGTATATGATCGAGTAAAGAATGATGCTCAATAAAGTAGGTGATAAAGGACATTCTTGGCTGGAATCTTAGTTTTCAGAATGCTGAGTTACAAGGAAAACAAAGTCTTTTTTCGGTGACAGTAATTACCTTCTTTCCAGGTGTGTGTGTGTGTGTGTGTGTGTGTGTGTGTGTGTGTGTGTGTGTGTGTGATTTCAGTAGTTAATTATTTATACGTTAATGTTAAGTTAAAAAGGCGAGATAATATGTTACTGGCCAGATAGTTCACAGTTCCATCGCAAAGGATAACTGTTCAGCTGGCGGCCGAATAAGTCCGTTGAGACGGAAATGCGCGGCTTCTTAACGCTGTCGTTGCGACAACGCGAACTTGGTCTGCAGCTATCGCCTTTAATAATTTAACGGTTCCCTCAAGTTGAGATCTCAGCAGTCACCGAACTACGGAGAAAGGGAGAATTACAACGGAGGAGAGATAAAATTAATAGCGACTACTTGTTATCAGAGATCTCAATTGGCCGTTCCCTGCTCGCAATCGCCTGCGTTTAAACAGCGTATCGTATGCGGCTGCCTGCCTTAGCTATTCCAAGAGATGGCGCGCCGACCTGTTAGCGCACGCGACAAGCAAACAGTGCAGGAAGCCAACTATTCGAAACAAAACGGCAATAATGAACTACCAGCGCAGGAATGAAGCGGAAATCTCGTAAGGTCGTTCTACCTCCAAGAAAGCGACAATGCACGGTTATTTGCAAGTACCTCTGAGGTTCCTGAAGGCTACTGCGCGGAAACTACAAGACATACAGGGAAGTTACACATATCAGTGGATAGAGCGTCTCACCATGTTTCGATCTGTAATACGTGCCGGATCGTAGTTGCAGACCGAGCCACTAGGGGGCAGGCGTGTCAGAACGTGTAGACGAAACATCCGCTCCGATTTCTCGCACCGGATTAGTACTCGCCTACACATAGGCAACTCAGTGAAGAAATTTGCTGTCGTTGCGTTCACGCACGTGTTCTCTCTGCTGTAGTGACGTTTCGCTCCTCAAAATCGTTGCACATGTTGAGCACCTAAAACAATGCGGAAAACAAACAGTGGTGGCCAAAATATTCGCAAAAACTGTCACTTGTCCTCAAGGTTGCCAGTCACTGAGAAAAATTTGAGTTCTTTCATAGCGAAACTCAAGTGCCTCATGAAGCGGAAAATGGCATGAGCAACTCAATGACACGACATTGGTATCAATAGAGCCAACGCCTGAAGTCGCCTCTGTAAGGTAGTTTCTTATTTTTGATACAAACACTTTCCTTTTGATTCAATGATGAACGGTTTTGGCCTTAAAAGGCCATCTTCATGTGCTACAACGGAGAAAAGGAAAGTTTGTAATAAGATCTGACACAAGTACAATTATTTCCGATAGATCTGTTTCTGAGCTTCGAATAGGGCTATTAACACGCATATGCTCCGTACCTATGGGTGGCATTTGGTGAACAAATGTTCGTGGGCTGTCAGCTAAACGTAAAATAGAAAATCACGGAATTTTACAAGGTGATTCAGTTGCCACTACCCATGGGTCTTAAGGAACTAACAAAGCGTTCAAATACCCCACAAAAGATTTTCGTATTCTCTCGCTCTCTATGCTCAAACTATTCGTCTGTCATAAAAAACGAACAGGATATTTTTGTCGGAAATTTACTGCGGTTAAATTCTGTGCTGAGATACGCTTACGCTAGAGGCCCTATTTTTCCAGTTATTCAAGGAAACCTAGAAAAGTCACCTTTAAACGCGTTTTTCTTGATAACTCGAAAACCATAGTCTCCAGCGAAAACCAGTCTCAGTACAAAATATAACTGCATTAAATGTTCTACAAAAAAGTTCATTTTTCTTCCGTAGAACTAATAGTGCGCGCGTAGTGTGTGGGAGAATATGGAAATCTCGTCCATAGATTTTGAAGGCGTTGCTGGTTGCATAAAATCTTTGAGGCAGGGGCAGCTAAAGCAGTCTGCATTCATACAACACAGTGTTATTTTCCTTCCTTACTCTCTGCGCTATATACGCGCGTCCTGTATAAGACAATTTTCAATCGTAAAATGCGACAAACACTATTTCAGTTATTCATGAAGCATGAAAGTGGAATACAGGTCGTTAAAACTTTGAAACCTATTTAAAGCAGAGTGAGGTCCTTACAGTGAAAGAGACAGATTACCAATATTTACGATACATTTTTCGTGCCTGTCCGCGCTGCACATCGGGTAGCTAGGTGTTTACGCGACTGTACGTAATCTTAGGTGAGACGACAAGGAGTGCAAGACCAGGGTAGATCCATGTTGCAGCTCTGTGGCACACTTCTTCAGCATAAGAGGTATTTACGTTGGCTGCGTAAGAGGAAGTGCAGACGCGGCCCAGGCGGTAAAATGCGGCAGTCGTTCGTAGGAAGGCCCCATAATCAGCTGGAACATATATGAAGGAGCGACTACCTTAGCTACGTAAATTGTCACAAATATTCAAATAGCGTTAGTTTCACATCCATTTTGATCACTGAGAAGTTTATTTCATTTCTTCTACTTCGCTAATGTAAACATCTCGCAGCCAGAGGAAGAGTGCCAGAGAGCTGCAAAAAGGAACTACTCTGGACGTCTTTTCTGAGTCGACTCTCCTAAGCTCATGTGAAGTGGAGAAAATACCTAGCAACTTAAAGTGTAGCGCTGTCAGGCACCGAAAAATATGCCGTAAGGATTGGTACTCTGGTCTCTCTTACTCTATTGACCTTACTCTGTTTTAAATAGACTTTACTGTTTCAACGACCTGTATTCTAATTTCGTATTTTATGAATAACTGATTGAAACATCATTCCAATATTTGTCATATTTCGTGGCCTTTACGATTTAAGATAGTCTTACAGAAGTCGATTGCATCTAGTGCAAAGAGTAGGAACGGAAACGTACACTTGGTTGTATGTGCATAATAATTCCCGATAATTTCCGATTTTATATTTAGTTCTCAACGCAAGAACACTTTTTAACTAAATTTCGCCAGTAGTTATCAACCATTTACATGTTAATAGCACTGTACTAAGCTCACAAGTAGTCCTAGTGAAAGTACTTGTTTCAGGTCTTAATATAAACTTTTCTTTTCTCTACTGCAAGTATCTCAAGACGGCCACTGAAGACCGAAACACGTTATGGTTGTCTCGCAAACAGAGTGATACCGTTTAAAATAAATAAAATAGTATCTTACATAGTTGAATTTGGGCGTTGTCTCCAGTGATTCCGTTTCCGACGTGCCACTGAGATGCAACTACCCCTCTCCTCTTCATTCATTTAGTGAGGCACTTGATTTTCGGTACGAAAGCACTCTAAATTCTTAGTGACTGGCAGCGGAAGACTGCAACTTGACGTCACATGACAGCTTTCGGAATGTTTCATTCACCACTGTGTCCTTTTTGCGTCGTGCATTGTATGAACAATCCAGGGTCATTCATATGTACGTCGTTTTCCCAGATTTCCCTCTTTAGGTAAGAACTTAATCGTCAGATCGGGGCTTTCCTGTAAGAAATACGACAAAAAACATGAGCAGCTGTACAGTTCGTCGTCTGTCACCTTCTGACATCGTGAAAAGGTGACAACGGCGTGAGGAGCTACCCTCGTAGGAAGATTTTTTGCGTATTGATTTCAAAACTTTTGCCGAGAGCCAGCGGCAAGTAATATAAAACTTCCTCACAGAGCGGCAACTATTTATAACAAGCTGGAACGGCACCCAGTTCAAATACGAGGGGGGAAGGAATAAATCACTGACAACAGTACACGAAGCGACTTTATTGAAACCGTAAACAACCGCGCATGTTCGTCGAGGACCAAACTTTGGGCCGTCCCCTACATCTGTCACTCCAAAGACGCCCCCAAGTTACGAAACCGAGCCTCAACTCTACACAGGCAGATCTCTCGGCCAACTATCACAGCATACTGGCAACTGAGAGAGAGGCTATAAAGTAAACGCCGTGAATAGTTAGTGCTGGCGAAGAGTCATTACATTCGGCCAAGGTGCACATAAGTAAGTAAAGTATACAGGACGGCGAAAGACAGTCTGAAAAGCTTGTAAGGGCGTTTCATGGAAGGTTGTGGTGGGAAATATTTGTTAAGAAAAAACTCCGATACGATGCGCCATCTCCGAGTTAATTAACAGTGAAGCTAGCCAATCAGGCCGTAGCGCGCGCAAATTCAAGCACCCGTCAGACATAATTCGCAGTTGTACTCATAGCATTGATGACAGCGCACGACACTGCTCAGCCTTTGGCTCGGGTTCCATCCTTACTGTGGTGTCACCGCCAGACACCACACTTGCTAGGTGGTAGCCTTTAAATCGGCCGCGGTCCGTTAGTATACGTCGGACCCACCTGTCGCCACTATCAGTGATTGCAGACCGAGCGCCGCCACACGGCAGGTCTAGAGAGACTTCCTAGCACTCGCCCCAGTTGTATAACCGAATTTGCTAGCGATGGTTCACTGACAAAATACGCTCTCATTTCCCTAGACGATAGTTAGCATAGCCTTCAGCTACGTCATTTGCTACGACCTAGCAAGGCGCCATTATTCAGTTACTATTGATATTGTGAATAATGTACAGACAAGAGCTACGTTCAACATTAATGGATTAAAGTTAAGTATTCCACCAAGTACCACCTTTTTTCTGAAGTCTAAATTCCTTGTCCTGTTCCACACCTCGCGGCAGCCTGCGTGAGCTTAAACGCGTGCCTTTCGGCTTCCTTCAAACTCCGTGGGTTGGCTCCTGCCAATCCACAACACTTACTACCGCCCCATGTCCAATTTCTGTACAGCCCTCTTGTTCGGTTTTAAGAGACCAAATGGAAAACACGTTTGGTGACACCGTCTCTGGCGGGCAGCCTGAATTTGCGCGCCCCACGGCCTGGTTGACTAACTTCAACGCTAATTTACTCTGAAACGGCGCCACGTATCGAATATTTTCCCTTTCTCAGTACAGCTTACGCTGGAACACACTTACAAGCTTTTCAGATTGTTTCTGACCACCCCATGTATGGTGCATCTTGGTAAAAAGTGTGTATGGTTGTATATGTAATTCGAAACTTAATAAAATGGGTAACATTGGTGTCCATAGGCAACTAGGAATGTATTAGGTCTCTGTTGCTGCTACAGGATAACTTTTCTCATTTGTATCTGGGGTAAAGAGACAAATTCTGATGACTATTTTTATAAATGATAAAAATCGTTCCACTGTTCGTGCAAATGTCTAAATAGTGGTCAGTTCAGCTGAATTGCCACACTGTCACGAAAGACTGCAGAAAAGCAAAATCAAAAGTAAAGTAACTAACGATCTACGATTGTGTGTTCAGTGAACGTAATTCGCGATTTGATGAGTAAAATGTTATCCAACTGCAGCTACAGGCTTCGTGTAATCGGTTCTGAAATGATTTTAGGCGTCCCGAAAACGCGTGAATCGTCTCACAGATTAGAGTGGAACTGAAACCACCGACTAATGGTGTACTTGATTAAGAGTTACAGAGACTACATTCACCATAAATTTATAATATGGAAAGGGTCACGTGAAGAACAGTTGCAGATACTTACAAGATGCATAGTTACACATGTTCGGCAATTATGTGTGCTCAAGGTTCGCTTGTATTAATTCAGGAATGCCTCTGCGCTATCGAAAAATGTATCACGCAGAATCAGCTTTGACGCAAATGTTATCAGTCGTTTTACCATCATGCTTACATTCTCAGTGAGATGTAAAAGTCTTCATTTAGGTGTGTGTGTGTGTGTGTGTGTGTGTGTGTAGTTATTCACTAGTGAAAACCTCACTGCACTGTTTATCGTCTGTTAATGTTTATAATAATATGAAATGTATGTAATTAGAGGGATCTTCTCGTACTTAGTTCGGCAATTTCCCGAAAAACAGAGCGGAAGAGACTGGCACAGTGCACAAGTGCCCTCACGAGCAAACACCTTGCTGTAACTACGGATTATCGTATTGCCCAGCTATGGTTATCAGTCCCCTAGAACTTAGAACTACTTATACCTAACCAACCTAAGGACAACACACAACACCCAGTCATCACGAGGCAGAGAAAATCCCTGACCCCGCCGGGAATCGAACCCGGGACCCCGTGCTCGGGAAGCGAGAACGCTACCGCGAGACCACGAGCTGTACTTCGCACTCGTTAGAGTGAGGTGAACTACAGGAAAAACAGAGTCGCTAAGATATTATTTCTGAAAAGAAAGTAACACAGTAGCTATTACAATGGCATCGCGTCTAAATTAATTTGTATATCAAGAACACCGTGTACATTTCGTCATATACAGTTACATAGTAGAGTTGACACTATTACCAAAAACAACAGGGTCTTCTGCGTCACGAAACTGCACAGAAACTCTTACAACCTATAGTGTAACGCGGAACTTCAGACAATGGTACTTCGCACAGCAACGTTGAAATTACGTCCTTCTACCATATTTCAACGGTACAATAGCACGAAATATCGGTGGCTTATCTACCGTGAGAATAACTTCCGTTAGATGCACTACACTACATTGTGGTATGTAATCGCGCAATTCAATTACGAAGTGTGGCGAGTTTTTCATGTTATTATTTCCTGAAAAATGGCTAGAAATGACACTTTTTGTACTAATACAAGTGCCTGGAACAGAATAATCCTGTAAGACATTAAAACGCAACCGATTACCGTACGATCACACCAACGAAATCCCACTTTACTAATTAAAACTTTTTATCCTTATGTCTTGTTACAAGACTGTAAAAAAGCGATGTATCTCGCAGCTATGTGTCCTTTACAGCCTAATTACGAAATAGGGCAAGACGATGGCTATTAATCTAAGGTTATTAGTTTTATTTATAGCATGACGATTTATTGTGTAAGAAATTCGCCATGCCTACTAGCCGGAGAACAGTTTCCAAAACGCACAGCTGTTCAGTATGCAGATAAAGTTGGAAAAGAATGCAGCTAATAATGTACTGTAAGAATACGAGTGAAAAACGTACTGCACTCTTGTATTGTTGAATTATTCAACAGTTACACGATCTAGCTGCAGATACAGAGAGATTGACGTGTATTATTTTCTGTAAAAAACGCTAATACAACAATAGATTTAGACATTAATGAAATTGAAAATTGATCGTCATACACCGAAAAACCAAGAATGCCCTAATATAATAAATCATGAGTGAAAATTTTGTAATTCTGGAGTACTGAACTACTTGGCGTTCGTCTTCATTTTGTATCAGTAAATCACTTCGAAACAAGATAGTTGGTCGTGCCATTAGCGAGGAGATTCTAAAAGCTGGTAGGTAATTGTTAGCATTCTAGTTTCCTTTGTTTTAACTACCTGCCACGGCAAGTTCACCATCTAATAGTTTTTATTCGATAACTACACAGAACACGTCAGTGGTGTTGAAAAAACAGTCTCTTAAACGTGTAGTAAAAATACACATATGTCTGAAAGATAAGTGTGGTGTAAACTACGAGCAGGTGGGTAGCGTATTTTTACAGTCTCGTATTATTCAACTACGTAGCGTTGTTCCATCGATTGACGACACGAGAGCGTTGTTAGTCATAGGTAGATGTATTTTGTTATGAAAGTACTTGTAAAGATAACAGTGGCGCTAGAGTACGGGAAAAGGATGATATTAATACTACATAGCAAAATTAATCATGTACACAGGATATGAGACAAAACGTGTACTGGAAACTTCACGAGTGTAACAGGAAGAATGAGTCGGTTACGAAACTCATTGGCATTTATTATAACCGGTACTACCTACAGGAAAAACTTTGACTCTTCTAAACATAATCCAAAAACGCACTTACTCAGTTACAGATTAACGGTCAGATGTTAAAGTATGAGCAGATGCGAAATGAGTTGTCTTATATTCGGATTATTGAACTACACCACACAAGAACACGTGAATATTGCTAAAGATTTCGGTAAAAAGGAACTTGAAAAAGTAATCAGTGTCAGTAAGCGACGTGAAACGAGAGAGATCTTGTGACTACAGAGCAAATCAGTAACAGACAAGTATAGGTAATTATACCTGAATTAACGACAAAAAGAGTTGGATGTGAAACAGATTGCCATTAATGGCTAGTTATTACCAGTATTAATTATAGGACCGACGTAGTTTTGACTATACGTGTTCTAGTAACGCGTACAAGATTCACAGATAAATGGGCGGGAGAAAAACTGCATTATTAGCAGGTGCGTAGTGAATCGTTACATTTCCGTATTATTAGACCACTTTCCGTTCTTGGGTCATTTGACGAGACGGATGTTAACTACAAGAGTAGCGTCGAGTTGATTAAGCATGTCGCAAAAATCCATTTATTTACTAGAAAGTCAATCGGAGGTGAGAGAATATGAGCAGTCCATTGTTTCATTCCGATATAGGCCTAGTTACTACTTATCAAAATTAATAGCATATACATAGACCGAAAACAGGACTACAGAACAGCGCGGTAACACACAAGAAACACCAGGCTGAAAGAGCATTGAATAGTTCACATGAATGAAAGGAAAAATAAGCTGTCTGAAAAACTAAGAGCTGGTGTGTACGAATAGTCTGTTGTTAAGTTCCGGTATTATTAATGTACTTCGCGTTATTATGCCGTGTTAAAGAACCACTTACAAAAGTACATCGTATCGGCAGAGACCGAAAAACGATCTTCTGACGAAAGACAAAAGTGATAACGAACACGAATCACTAGACAATATGAGCATTGGAAAGTTAATGTGGCCAACTACCACCGACTATAAAAGCAAGTGACGTCAATTACATCGCAAAAACGCTTGCATTGGCTAAGAGGTAAACATGCACCTGGAAATCTATGAGCAGGCGTGTACCAATACGGTATTGTATATTCTTGTATTAGTAGTATAATTTGTGGTCTTGCGCCATGTTAATGATTTATCTACAGAACTAAATAGAGTCGCCAGAAACAGATAAGACGATGACCATGTTACAATATAGCACTATGATGATATGCTCGAAGCGTCGGACAAAACAAGCATTGCAAGGTTCATGTGACTGAGAGGCAAGACGAGATGTCTGAAAAACTAAGAGTTTGTGGCTACGAAGACTGTATTGTTCGATTCAGGTATCATTAATCTACTTAACTTTCTTGGGCTATGTTAATGAGCGTCTCGTAAATGTTACCGCGGGAGACCGGAAAACGATCTTGTCATTTTAGAGCAAAGTGCTAAGACACACAAATCAATGGACAAAAGGGCCAGTGGAAAGTTCACGTGGTCAGCTAGTATCGATATTAATTGAAACGTAACGTCGAGTTAACCGCGTCGCAAAAAATGAGTGCGTTCACTAAGAGCTAAATACGCACCAGGTATGTACGAATAGTGCATTGCTACCTTCTGGTGTTATTAGTCTAGTTTGTGCTCTTGCGCCATGTTAATGAACTACTTGTAAATAGTATCACCAGAGACAGATAAACGGATGACCGTGTTACTATAGAGCAGTGTGATAACGTACGCGAAGAATTTGAGAAAGTGAGCCTTGGGAAGTTGATATAGATGAAAGGTAAGACGAGACGTCTGAAAAAGTACTGGTGGGTGCGAATAGCGTACTGTTCCGTTTTCGTATTATTTATCTGGTTTGCTACCCTGAGCTGTGTTAGGAGGCTACCTACAAGGGTAAATGGTATCGGCAAAGACCGAAAAACGATCTTGTGACTTGACTATAGAGCAAAGCGATAATAGATAGGACTCAGTAAAGGAAGTGGATATAGGAAAGTTCATGTATTACTGGTATTAATTGCAAGAGTAACGTCAAGTACGTCACAAAAGTGCATGCAATGACTAAGAGGTAAATAGGAATGTGGAAAATTACGAGCTCTTGCGCCATGTTAATGTACTACTTGTAAATAGTATCACCAGAGACAGACAAATGACAGTGTTACTATAGAGCAATGTGATAACGTACTCGAAGCATTTGAGAAAGTGAGGCTTGAGAAGTTGATATAGATGAAGGGTAAGACGAGACGTCTGAAAAAGTAATAGCTGGTGAGTGCGAACAGCGTACTGTTTCGTTTGCGTATTATTAATCTGCTTTGCTCTCCTGAACTGTGTTAGGAGACTACTTACAAGGGTAAATAGTATCGGTAAAGACCGAAAAACGATCTTGTGACTATAGAGCAAAGTGGTAATACATACGAATCAGTAAAGGAAGTGGATAAAGTAAAGTTCATGTATTACTGGTACTAATTGCAAGAGTAACGTCAGGTCACAGAAGTGCTTGCAATGACTAAGAGGTAAATAAGAGTGTGAAAAATTACGAGAATCGTGTATGAGTAGTGTACTGTTATATTCTGATAACATTAATCTGCGTTCTTGCCCCACATTAAGGAACCACTTATGGAAGTAAATAGTATCGCCAGAGATCGAAAAACGGTCTTGTGACTGTGAGCACAGTGATGAAACATACGAATCACTAGACTAAAAGTTAATGTGGCTAGCTTCTATCGGTGTTAGTTGCAGTAGTAACGTCAAATATGTCGCAAAAAATGCAAGAATTGATTAACAGGTAGATAGGCCTACACGCCTGAAAAATTATGAGCAGGTGTATACGAGCAGCGCATTGCTACATTCTGACATCATCAGTCTGCGTTCTTGCGCCGTGCTAAGGGACTACTTTTAAAAGTAAATAGTATTGCCACAGGATGAAAAGCGGACGAGGATGCGATTACAGAGCAATATGGCAACACACACCAAAGTTCGTGTGGATGAAAGGGAAGTTTATGTGGATGAAAGAAAAAACGAGTCAGCTACGAAACTTATTGGCAGTAGTGGCTAGTTATTAGTGGTATTAATTACGAGAGCAGCGTCGGCGCGAGGGCGCTATCGATATTCGATTATCGCTGGCTGGGGCCGTGGCGTCGGCGACGTCGGAAGGGCTCGGCACGTGGCCGCAGGTGCGGATCGCGGCTTACCTGACTTGTTGGCCGACGCGGCGGACGACGCGGAGGCGGCGGCCGCGGCGGCGGCTGCGGCGGCGGCGGCGGCCGTCGCGTGGTTGAGCGGGGGCGGCAGCTTGCCGTTGGGCTCGGCGGGGAACTTGGGCTGCGACACGGGCTGGTGCGGCGCCACCGGCGGCAGCGGCACCGTGGCGGCGGCGGCGGGGCCCGCCGGCATCATGAGCGTCGACATGGCCAGCATGGGAACGGTCGGGGAGCGCGAGCTCAGCGTCACCGGCAGGTAGGGCAGCAGGCTGGCTGCAGGCATAGAGCTACTCGCGAACAGAACACGCGCCTCCGCCTGGCCTCGCTCCGGCTCCGGTCGGCTACTGTGCGGCGGCTGCTGCCTGCTGCTGCTCGCTCTGTCTGGGCTGCGCGCGCCTCGGGTGTAGCGGGCGGGCGAGAAACCGTGGCACGAGTCGGGCGCCCACGCTAACGGCGGCAGCTGCGGTCGCTTCCTCACTGCACGGCCGACCGCACCGGCGTCATCGTCGCAGCAGGTGTTTCAGTGAACGTGTGTACGAACGTGAGAGAGAGAGCGGGGGGCGGTGTGGAGTTGTGCGGCTGAGGTGATGCGCAGTTGGCCGTCGGTCGCGGAGGTGCGGTGCGCCGGCTGTGCTGCTGCTCACTGTTCCGCGACTGCCACCACTCTGGCGCTCGGCGTCGCGCCGCTGTGGTCCGGGGGCGCCGAAGGGTGCCGAACGCGCCCGAGCCGGGGGTGGCGGACGCAGCCGAGCGCCGCTGGGTGGCAGGGGGCGCCGCCGGGTAGGGGAGAGGGGGTGGCGGCGGCGGCGGCGGGCGCCGGAGGGGTGGCGGAGAGGTGGGGAGGCGCGTCGCGCGCGCGGGGGCGGCGCGGGCGGTGGCGGCGGCGGCGGGGCCGGGGGCGGCGGCGCTCCGGCGCTGCGCTGCCCGGCCGGCAGAAAGCCGGCGACCACGCACGCGAGCGGACCGCCGCGGCGCCGCGCGGCGCAGCCGCTGCGAAGCGTACGTGCTTCTCAAAGGCGATTCGCAAACGCGTTCTCAACGCGGGGACCAATATCTTTCGCAACACTCATTCTAACATCTTAGCTCCTTCTCCTTCACAATCGCAGGATAGACGGTGAGTTATGTAAGCTACAAATGCACAAAAGAAAATTAGGGATCCGCTTCGCATATTTTCAAAACAGATACAAGTGTTCAGAAGTTCTCGATCCTGACAAAAAGAGACAAAAATTTTAATAAAGTAAAAAAAATGGCCTAGCAGATAGGCATAAAAAGCACCTTGGTTTAGCCCAGAAATATGAGAGAGGTACAGGCGACTATGACGAAGGCCCTAAAATTTCTCATCCTAAAAATAAATAAATAAAAGTACAGTTGCAATGTATCATACAAGCTCTCACGACCACTACTATATTCACATCATAATTCCATGGTCGATGTATAAAACATTCTCCTAACGTTTCATTGCTGATTGGGAGAGATATGAAGCTGCTTTACCTGATGAGATGAATCTTATGGACTTATGGGCCATTGTAAGTTTCCATCTCCGACTGCGGGAGACGAGTGGTAAAGCCGGCATACCTCTGATGATGCGTCCCGAAGTCGGAGATGAAATGTTAGCATAAAGTTTATGCATCGAACACGGCATGTTAGCCCTGAAGTTTCAAGTGAAGTCGCAATATACATGGTGAGTCGCGCTAGTTGTTAACGTCGGGCGGAGAGGGGGTGGAGGGCAGATACGAGACTAAACTGCGTTGATTGGTTTCGAGATGTGTCGTGCCACAAAAACTGAAATTTATGGATTGTACAAAAAACTTATCATACTACAGGAAAACGGTGGATATCCACTGATTTCTAGCACTGTACAACATTTCTGTTTTCAATAAAGAAATCTGTATTCCTTATTCCAGGGAAACGGGGCGGGGGGCGGTGAGCGCAACAGCCAACTGCCTCCTCTTGGCACCCCCTTTCCCCCGTTTGCGGATGCAAGTCAGTGTTATCTTACAAAAATTCAGGATTCGTTTCAGATATTAGGGTCCGAACGTTCTCAATCTGACAAAGTGAAAGAACAAAAAAATTTTTTTAAACATAAACGAAAAAGGTAACGCTTTTCTAAGAATGAGCTAGCCAATAGAATTCAATGGCGTAAAAAAATTAATATGCCTGGAAAGGTGATGGACGTACATGAGATTACGATGGAGATCAATAATTTCTCTAATTACATTAAAAATATAATGGCTTTTTAGTAGGTTATGTACGCGGTCGGCCACTTTTTCAGCTTGTTACGACTTACTGTATAACTTACTGCAAGCTCATCATCGCAAGAATGTGTTACAAGAACTTTACTTTTTAATATAGGGGTAGGCAGGATCGTTAGTGCCAGGGGAAATAACAGTAAGTTAGGCATATGATAACGAATCTTTTCTGAAACCAAAAGATCGTTATGCTTTAAGTCACCGATATTGCACTGTTTCATGGTATCCATGAAAAATTCTAAATGTTTGTCTGAAAAATTCATTTCCATAGTTTTAATCCGGCTAAAATGTACCCTGCCGAAACGAATTTGTCATGGATACCACGAGACATCGCAATGTATCTATCCTAAAGCATAAGATCTCTTCGTTTCGTAGGCAGTTCATTAATGCCTACATATCCGTTACTATCGTCAGCAACACTATACTTGTGGTTAGGTGCATATAATCAATAAAAGATCGTCCTTCTGGCAGTTCCATCTGATGATAAGCCTATGCCTGAATGGCACTATTGAATGGCACAATAAAAAGTATCAAATTCAGAATCCATATTGTTTCTAGATAAGCCGCCAGTTTCAGTCGCTGTTGAAATTTGTCCTCCTTACTATACAGACAATCATTTATTCAGAAACAGGTAAAACGTAAACCTGGCTTACGTATGGCGCAAAGATACCTCAATATGCCTGAAAAGCGTGAAGGAGGTGCGGTTTTGCGACGGAGAGTCACCTCCAGTTACGAAACATATCAGTGCGAAAGGAAGTCCCAGTAGTCTCTCAGTACCGAATACACATATACAACTCCTAGCGACCAGGGTTTTAATTAGATACTTTTCATTAGATACTTTACCAAAGCGCTGCAGTGAAACAGTTTTCCTTTCACTCATATAATACTAGCATGGATAGGGATAAGTGCAAAAAGGATTTCGATACAAATAAGTACACTACCCGACTCTCTGTGGATGGGACCAGCACTCACCATGGGCACCCAAACTGACATAGTATGTATAAATGTCTTTTATAAATGGAAAGAAGTGCGTTGCTATTGTGATATTAAATGAGCGAGTGTTCATTGAGTGGCACGGACTTTATTAGTTTGTACAGAAGTGGCTATATCGTAAAACTAAGTGTAAAAGAAATGCTCAGTCCAAACGTTTGTTTAAATACAGTACAATTTTACTAGGCATGGTTCTATCGGAGGAGATATGCCCATACCTTCTGCCGATCTTTGAATTGACTTACTCAGAGAGTTATGTGAGGACTTAAGTTTTAACTTAGCCTCAAAATTGAGGTACAATTTGGCATTTTCACATTAATAAATTATTGAGGTACGAGAAAAACGACATGGAATTCCACTGGCGATTAAGGACTCACCATTTCTAAACACAATCACTCGGTAAATCAGCTTGTTATAGTCATAAGACTTTTCAACTATTTAAACTGCTCAGGAGGAAACGACCTGGCTCCGAATGATCTAATTATGGGACTGTCCAAACTTTGTTTAGTTTTTTTCTCCATTTATTTCTCCACATAATAACCAGTTCTTCAAATATGGAAACAACTACCGTTTGCTAGGTGCGAAATAAGATTAGTGCGATGACGGGAATGAACTTCAAAGTAAAGTTCATGCAGTAACTTTGCCACGATTAGGAATCACTGTTAGAATATGCTACAGTTATGTCGACATTCAAGTTGCGTACCCTCCACTTTGACAGCAGATGGAACCGTTTGTCTTTAATCTTCTACTAGCTACATTTTCGACTGTTCTGCAGTCTTTGCAATGTAGTTACAAATCCACTTGTAATCTCTTATAATTCACTTGCGTTTAAATAAGCCTTAAAACCTTTTGAGTAAAATGGAATGTCGTATATCTTTTGGCTGATGTTTATCAAAAGAATTATCAATTACGGGATAAGCTTTGAACTAGCAAAACGTTTGTTTAGCATGTGATAGAAATACTGTCCAGCGATATGTGCGATGTCAACTACCACTGGCAATTCCAACTGACGATCACAGAACAAAGAAGCTTGAATTTTTGTCGCTAGCTCTCGGTCGTACCGGTTTACGAACGTCCAGGATGTACATTATCTTCAGTGGGATGCACGACCACGCTTAAACAGCTCATTCATTAACTGCGATAACAAAGAATACCCTAGTGGTGAATTTACCTCCTCTATGACATTCGTTCTGTTTAATCTCTGGGTGTTGTGATTAACTTTTTTAGAGTGACGTATTTGATCAAGTCTTTAAACCAGCCGTTACTGACGAAAAGCTTAAGATTTCATGATACACGTGATCATCATTAATTCGTAGTCTACCATACGCCTTAGAATCCTCACAGCAAGCCATCTACAGAGCCATACTTTCCCAGCAACACTGTACATTGCGTCCTTACAATAGTTCGAGATCACTTAGAAGGTCCTTTGTGTTTTTATGTATAATAATGTTCGTATATCTTTTATACAACGAGATGGCCGAGGAAGAGAATATTTTATGCAACTATGTAATTTTAACGACACTCAGGTGACGTCCAATAGTGCAACTGAGTTATGTGATTTCCAGTCATTATTTTATAAACCATTATTTTTATTGATTTTATATATGTTGCTCTTAACTCACCTTCTTGGTGCACAGATTTCGTTCTTTCGATATTCTACGTTTAATAAAAAACACAGAAGAAATGGTTCAAATGGCTCTGAGCACTATGGGACTTAACATCTTAGGTCTTCAGTCCCCTAGAACTTAGAACTACTTAAACCTAACTAAACTAAGGACATCACACACATCCATGCCCGAGGCAGGATTCGAACCTGCGACCGTAGCAGTCCCGCGGTTCCAGACTGCAGCGCTAGAACCGCACGACCACCGCGGCCGGCAAACACAGAAGAGTGAAACACATTGAACGATATTTTTGTGATAAATTTGTATTCAGCAATTTCGACTAATGTTAAAATACCTGTTTCAGTATCATGATAGATAAAATGTTCCCAACCGTAAGCATACAGGAAAATGATTTCCTCTTTATGTATATAAATTGCACAAAATCATCAAAGCTTCCGGAAATACTTCACATTAACAGAATAGGTGAAACTTCTGCATACACTAGAAAGCTTTCAGGAAACAAGGGATACTTTTTTGTATCGCTACCGGAAAACGAAGCAATTCATAACAGTATGTTTGTGTCATAATGCTGCAGGAAAGCGGAAATCTGTGAAAGGGGACTTTTGATTGGGTCCGAGCCTACATAATAAAGTTCTCTACAGTTTTCTGTTGTACATTGTTTTTATAGAGTTTTCTGTTTAACATTGTTTGGTCGTCCCCCCAAACAGTCACCTGCTCAACTCCTAACCCGATAATTGTAGATGATTACGTATTGTTGCTTAGGTAGCTGATAAAAGTAATAGTTTCTAGTTTCGACAAACCTTTTTTATGGTGTGTACAGTAAAATGATTTTATCAGTGCTTAAATCAATACATCGCATCGTCGTTTAATGGGACGATTCTGTTGACCACTAGCAAAAGCAGTTTCATTGGAAAAAATTTAAGGAAGTATAATCCACCCACGAAAGAGGTAGCTTCCAAAACACTCGGTCATCTAGTTTTTGATCACTCAGTTGTCTGTGACCTTCAACACGTAAAATTAATAGACAAGACAGACAACATTCAAATATGCCCACCAAGTTACAACAAAGATTCATGACGTAAGAATGAATGCGTTAACGGAGAAATACGTGCAGCTTCGTTATCAGGCGCCACAAGAGAAGTTTTGAGCGTTGTTCGTTATGGGGAGGTTAGTTCTTCTTCGACAAAAACGCGTTGTCCAAGCAGGGTCATAATTTACTTCCGTCATATATATCTATGTATATAATTACAGCGGCAAATCGACCTGCAATTTGTGTTTGGAAAAGGGAAGTAGGTAAGTGCGAGCAGAACTGTCCGTTACATACCGGAAGGAAACTTACTGAATATAGATATTTAATTCTGCAACTTACATACCGCCGTCTTCCTGTTTTGCGATACGTAGTTCTTTTCAATGAGAGACATATTTTCCAAGTGATATACGTAGCTAATTTGCACGTTAGTGTCTAAAATGTTTACGTTTATTCTTTGTAAGTCTATGATAAATTATTCGGTAACCAGATTTACATACATTATTTTCATTTTTCCAGTTACCAATAAATTGCACCATTGTCAACACACTGTTGCAAATACGTTGCTGCTGAAACAGCTACAACTGATGAATACGCTGTAGGATATTTACAGTATGACTTAAAATCTTATATACTGTTGTCACACAGATTTTGTTTTTGGAATTGCTTATAGGTAGCAACAAACTATTCACGGAATTTTTTGGGAAAATGTCTCTTTGGAACTTCACTGTTTCTCTATTTATTTGCTCACTCTCAATGAGGAGCATAAGCCACTGAAAAATAAATACTATACCAGTGAAAAAGCTATTTTCCGGAAAAAAATGTCCCAGCTGTAAATTTCTGTTTAGAATATGCACAATATTATGATGCATTAAAGATTATGATGAATTAAAACGGGGTTGTTGCTTGTAGTGGCTAGTGTTTTCTGGGAGAATTTCATTTCCCTTATGTTGTACATGGTAGTACTTAAATGAGGAATATTGTTCCAATAAGTGCACTTGTGAAATCCTTAAAGCTTTACAGGAAACAAGGGAAAAAAATAAAACCTGCTTCAAGAAATAATAAGTTTTTTGCTGACAACATTCGGTGCGTTCAGGAAAAGATACTGTACGATCGTGTTAAAAATCTATACAGCAAACTTACTATATGAAGATGACTCCTTAAATCTCGTAGTATACAAATATGCAGAATAAGTGAAAAAGGCATCTGTTAAATAAAACACAAAGGTGTCAGATTCTTTGACAGACTAGATGAGCGGATGGACAAATTCAAGTTTATACTCACATAAGATCAAATTAAAGGTTTTCTGCAACAAAAATGATTTCTTTATACATAACAGTTTTATTTCCTAAACACCTTTCAGTATTGAAGCCACCAGAATCCAGAGCGGAAACAATTGAAAAGAGGGATATTAAAATTTAACCACCGTCAGCGCGGCCATTAGAGACGGAGAACAAGCTGGGTTTACGAAAGAATGGGGAAGGACTTTGGCCATGCCTATTCCATAGCAATATCCATTCCACAGGAACCATCCCAGCATTTGCCTGGAACGACTAAAAAAATAATCTATAAACATAGTTTAGTAGTTCTACTGAGTATCAGATCATAGTACTTAATGACTGAAACATGTTCCAATGGAAATGTCACAAACGATTTTACAAGGTCACGCTGAAAAGCGAAGCCTTCGAATTTGACGTATGACACGACCTGCATATTACTCGGTCGATCTCCCTACTTCGCTGATGCAAGCTGCAAACCTCTCCCTCTGGACGGCTGCAAGTTGTGGCGTGTAATATGGCGGAGTGTAACGTAACCATGTCGGTATGTGAGAAACATTGTGCTGTAATCGAGTTCCTACCCCATAAAACGTGTCTCCAATTGAGTGGCCTCTCAGTCAGCATGATAATGCCAGACCATACACGTGTTCTGTGAAATCTGTAACAGTGTTTCCGTAACGATCTGTAACAATCACTGTCATTCGATCATCCTCCATACAGTCGTCCCAAGTATGTCCCGTCCGATTTTCATTTGTTTCCCTAAACGTACTTTATTAATATATATATATATATATATATATATATATATATATATATATATATATATATATATATATATATATATCCTGCACATAGAGTCAAAATAATACTGGGAGACTTCAACGCTAAACTCGGAAAAGAAATACAGACATATCACAGGAAAACATACTCCACACAAGGACACCAACTAAAACGGAAAACATCTGATAGACTTTTGCAAAAGCCACGACCTCGCCATTATGTCAACAAAATTCAAGAAACCAACACGAAAACTTACCACATGAAAATTCCCCAGCGGAAAGCAAGAACTACAAATCGACCACGTAATAGTCCAGAAAGACTCACAAAAAGAAATTTTGAACATAGACACCCGTAAAGGCTACTTCGACTCAGACCACCACCTACTACAGATGAGGATTCGTCTTTTGCCCAAGAAAAAGCTCCAGAAGAACAAAATTATTAGACCAGATCCAGAATACGTTACTTTAAACCAGACACAAATATTACACAAAATTAAAATGGAGAAAACGACAGACTGGACACAACTTTCACGAAGAATCCGAGAGGCCATGAAACTAGCACAAGCACCACGCACACGGAAACACCGTTGGTGGAACCACACATGTGACCAAGCTATTGACCAACGAATCAGTGCAAGGAAAAAATTTAATAGCCGTAAATCCCAAGAGAATTGGACGAACTTCTTGAAAACACAGAAGCAATCAAGCAAAATCATTCGCAGTGAAAAACGACAGTATGACAAACGGCGACTGACAGAGATCGAATCGAACTTCATGAAGAACAATACAAGAAACTTCTACAGAACGTTCAGAGAAAATATGACTGGATATCAACCACCAAACTTGTGCTTCAGAAGACCGGATGGAACCCTAGAAACCAATACCAAAAACAATTGTGACATTCTGGCAAAGTACTTTGAAAAACTGCTCAATACGGATACCCCTATGGAAGAAATGATGACAGAAACGAGCACATACAATCCAGATAGTGAACCTCCAACTCTAGAAGAAGTTAAAGAAATAATCAAGTCACTCAAGAATCGTAGAGCACCAGGAGAAGATGGCATCATCGCGGAAGTCTGGAAGATACAAGACCCAGAACCCACCAAAGACATCCACAGGATCTTGGAAGACATCTGGAAGACTATGAAAATTCCTGACGACTGGAAAACTGCCATGATACACCCACTACACAAAAAAGGTGACAAGACTGACCCGAACAACTACAGAGGAATATCCCTACTACCGGTCACATACAAGATCCTCTCTAAAGCTTTACTAAACAGACTAGAATGCCAGACCAACCACTTGATTGGGGAATACCAAGCAGGCTTCCGTAAAGGGCGGTCTTGTGCTGAACAAATTTGGAACCTGAAAATGATTTTACAACACAAACAGAACCTGATCATTACCTTTGTTGACTTCAAAAAGGCGTACGACTCTATCGACCGGAAAACTCTCTTCAAAATTCTAGCAGAATACAAAGTAGACAACAAAACACGAGATATCATAGAGCAAACCTTAACCAACACGACCTCCAAAGTAAAGTTCTGTGGGGAACGATCAGAGCCCTTTGAAATTCGCACAGGTGTCCGACATGGCGATGGCCTCTCACCTCTCCTTTTCAATCTGGTGTTAGATAAGGTCATAAAAGAGTGGGAAACACCACAACAGGGGATAACCTTAGGAAACCTAGAGATTAAATGCCTGGCTTTTGCAGACGATTTGGCGATTGTCACGAAAGGTATAAAGGAAACAAAAGACGCGATTGAAAAACTGCACGAAATCGCTTCCAAAACTGGAGTACAGATCTCTTACGAAAAGACACAGTTTATGAGCACAAAGAAACTCTCATCTCTGAACACAAAGTATGGCACGATTTACAAAACGGCAAACTTCAAATACCTCGGTGAAACACTACAAATGAGTGGACATAACAGAGACTCAAACGAAGAAAGAAAGACTAAACTGGACAAGGCATACAAAGTAGTGTGGAATCATTACAACAAGAAGTCTATCTCACAAAAAGCCAAATTACGCCATTACGACACGGTGGTGCTCCCCGAGGCACTATATGCAGCAGAGACCACACTAATCCTAGGGAATACACGTATCGGACAATTAGAAAAAGTAGAACGGAAAATACTTAGGAAAATATTTGGCGCAACTAACAACAATGGAATATGGATCAAGAAACCTACAGAGAAAATGTACAAACATACGGAGACAATCACAGAAAAGATTAGAAAACGCAACTACAATTCTATGGACACCTATACAGAATGCCATCACACAGGCTGACCAAACAGATCTTTGACTGGGTAACCACTAGAAACAACAAATGGGTGGCAGAGGTAGAAAACGACCTGAACCAACTCAACATAACAGCAGACACAATAAAAGACAGAATAAAACTCAGAAACGTCATTAAGAAAAGTAAACTACATGAGATACAATGTGACAAACGAACAGGCATAAAATGGACCGAAGAACGCAAGCAAGATCACAGCCAGAAGATGAAAGAAATATGGGCAACCAAAAAGGCAATCAAGATGAAGCCGAAGACACAAAGCCGACAAGAAGCATGGACAGAGGGCTGGAAACAGAAACACAGCGAGCGAATGAAGGAAGTTTGGGCAGCAAGGAAGGCAGCAAGAGGAACTGGCCATGTAGTCTAGTCCAAATGCGCTCTTTAAGGGCAAAACACCAATAATAAATATATATATATATATACAAAAAGCTTTCACTGCCTACTCCACAGTTTACATTACACAATTAAGATATGGTTAAAAATTAAAGAAATAATTACATAATAAGTTTTATTGCTTGGACCCTAATTTGCATTAGATGGTTAAAGCTGTATTATTAAAATAAAAAAAAAATATTTAATAAGTTTTACTGACTAGACTGCAACTTACATTAGACGTCAAAAGAATATGTAAACATGATTAAAACTGCGGTCTAGGCGTGAAAAGTTTCCTGTGTGTTTCTTTTTTTTTTATTTTAACAAACAGGTCTCTCGTTGGGAGAAACATGTTCGAGATATACGTCGAAACATTTGTGAGAATAAGGGTCCTATCAGGACAGACAAACAATCATATAAAAATTATTTAAAAAATATTTGTTTCGTGTGATATCATTAACAATTAACGATTTCCGGATAGTCTCCTTTGCTTTTACTGTGGAACCTTGCTTCTTGCCAAATATAATGATTCCAGGTCAAAGGTAAGTAGCTTAGTAGTTCTCACGAGTGAATTTGCGAAATAACGCATGTGGCACAAATGACCTTATCTTTTGACTGCATTGACTTCGAAGCTTACATTCACTACAACGCCACGGGAGTACAGATCTCAGTAAAATAAATGTCAACGTGATACTTTTACCCATTCTCGGGGAAATGGGAGTTTAACAGACAGACAGATAAAAGGACAGACGGACAGCAAAGTAATCATAAAAGAGTTACGTTTCTACCAATTGATAAGCGGACTCATAAAAATGTAAACAATAAGAATAAAGATGTAGAAAGTTAATAAACTTTAATTTAAAAAAAAGTGGCAGTTTTCACATAAATCACAAGGATCACAAGGCATTGCTTTTCAGAATACCATCGTAATTCAATAAATCTCGAGTTTTCCGCTATCGGAATATCCTAATATATGTAAACAGTTCTTACCGCTATTTCTGCCAGAGTGACAACGATTTTCAGTAGAAAATTCTTATTTACATACTGTTACAGGAAATGGACGATGAAACATGGACAAGCAAATTTCCATTCTCCATCTAAATAGACGTGACTCAGTGGTAAAGCAATCAAAATCTTGACATGCAAATCAGCTGTTGGCCTATGACGAGAGGCATGTCGTGTACCGCCCTGTTATGTCGTTTAATTTGCTAAATGAATTTTCTGCGGCAGCCCTGGCTGTTTTTTAGTGCACACGTTTTTATTTCATGACGTGTACATGTGAGTGGGTATGACGTACGAGAATGCCGGCGGCGGTCGCGATTCGCTGTGGTTCGTTTCACCGGAAACGTTATGCGTCTCCAACATCTGTTGTAAAAATAGATTCAAGCTGCTACATGCGTGTCGCGTTAATATGACGCTGTTACGATTAAAGTTGTAGTTTAGGCTTAGCATTCTGGAAATTGGCGTTCCAGTCTACATCAAACGAGTGGTGAAAGCGGCCCTGAGAACGCTGAATTAGCATCTGCTGAAAACGCGTCGCAAATTATTTCTCTGGTCAGAAAAATTGTATGAAGAGCACATTTACTTTCCCGGTAGAAAAATCAAAGATCCTTCCGGATACGAGGCCATCGTCTCAATCAATGCATCGGTGCACTATCTGAACTACGCTATAAGTGGTACTTTTAGGCTCTTTTCGGCTCTCTAAATTTGCTAATGTAGGAAAGTCAATGTAGGATAGAAAACTGCGACACTCCAATTGGTTGAACACAACGGACACTGCCCGCAGCTCGTGGTCGTGCGGTAGCGTTCTCGCTTCCCACGCTCGGGTTCCCGGGTTCGATTCCCGGCGGGGTCAGGGATTTTCTCTGCCTCGTGATGACTGGGTGTTGTGTGCTGTCCTTAGGTTAGTTAGGTTTAAGTAGTTCTAAGTTCTAGGGGACTGATGACCATAGATGTTAAGTCCCATAGTGCTCAGAGCCACAACGGACACTATTACTGGCGTCAATATACATATTAACAAAAAGAGCGATTTCAGCATAAAATAAACGTGTATTAGACTCTCCGAAAAGCGACTGGATTCAGAAACTCGTCATCTAAAATAGGTGTTCCGAAGGAATAGCAATGGAATTCGATATAAATAGTTACAGCTCTCAAAGAAACAAAACCGCGAAAATGTTGAACAGTGACCCGACGATCTAGCTATTGTATTTCTTACTTCCTGCCTTGCTACATCCACTACAATAGATAGGGAAAGACAAGGTGCAAGGCCTGTTTGCCAAACACTCAGAAAGACTATGGAGATGCTGCGCCAGTATAACGGCAGGCTCGGGCTAAAGTTACCTGAAATTTATGAGATTCGTTGTGAATGTGGAAGTAACTTCGAGGTCAAGTCAAGTATCTGCAATCATTCTTTCTAATTAATTACAGGTACACATAATTTTTTCTGATGTAATTTTTCGACATAGTTTGATTTTCAGTGCATTTGGTCCACCGTGGCCCAAGGTTATGAATACTCTCTGAAAAAAGGTTTTCGTTTGCGCAGTGCTTCCTTCTTCTGCTTGTCGGAGCTGAAGCGACAGCCTCTTAAAGCATCTTTAAGTGGACCAAATCAGATTATTGTTCACCAGATCATCAAAAACCACTCGTCTGTTATTCAGAATCAAGGCATGGACTTGTTTCAAACTGGCAACAGTCGCATCTATCTGCTCTTTCCTCATCCTTCACACTCGTTAAGCCACTTTTGAACTGTTCAGTCAACTGGCAAAATCTTTGCTGTGACAAAACAGGGTCCCCGTATTGTACTGAAAGGATGAATAGCCAATTCTTCTGTACCTTCAGACCATAAAAAACGGATTACGGTACGCTATCCTTTTATAATGCAAACAGAGAGTGGCGCGGCCATCTTTACATCGCAAAGCGGACTGATGTGACGAAGCTGATGAACATATTAGCTAGAGAACCCACAAAGCCGAATAGCCATCCTAAAGGCAATTAGAACAAAATTTCCGACACTTACTGATTTACCTTGCACATCTGTCTGTCTATACGCATCGTTGTCGATCGCTGTACATAACATCAAAGACTCATAACAAATGAAACCTCAGAATCAGCAACTATTGAACACATATCACAAATAAACACAGAATAGTGTTTAATGAAAATAAAATCTTGTCTTACGCTTCTACATAGTGGGATTCTGTTGTTAAAGAAGCAGCAGGAGTTAGAAAATGTCAGAACAACTTCAACACGGACGGTGACAATAATATTACAAGGAGACCACACGCCAGTCGAATTTTGGATTTTTTTTTTATATATTTACGTTATGCGGCGCTCCAAACTCAAACATCAGCTGTCCAAAGCAGTTGATGCAACTCTAAAAATTTCTCTACAAAATCATCTTTGAAGTTTTTCAAACGTCTTTAATATCTTAAGGCTAGGTAAATTTTCCGATGGATCACGTGGCAGTGTGGAGGAATGCTTGCCTTACTTAGGTTTGCTATGCGATAAATCCCTGGCTGACGCACATTTTTAAACAAGGTAATTAACAATTTATCTGTACATTGAAAATTTGAATTTTTGTACGCGATATATAATTAAAAATAAAAAATCTTGACTTTTCATAAAAATGACAATTACATATCTGTTAATTAGCATTTATGTGATGAATTTTATTTTCAGTAGAAAGACGAGGAGACTAATGACCAAAACGTGACTCGAATCAGTAATCCAGTTAGTACATGTCTCGAGCCTACTGATTTTTTGCATCCATCTTTATGTACTAGCACGCGCTGAAAAGTAGTGCGTCCGATTTTTTTTATATAAAGAGTTTTAAAGCTTTTAAATGAAACAAAGGTTATTAACATTCTATATCTTTATTCTTCGTGTTTACATATTTATTTCTCAACATAATCACTTCGACGACAAACACGTGTATCACAACGAGAGACAAGTTTTTTGGTATCGTTACTGTAGAACGATTGACTTTGTTGACGGAGGCACAACCTCACCTCTGCTATCACCGCTTCATCGCTCTCGAAGTGCAGTCCTCGAAGGTAATTCTTAAGTATGGAAATAGATGAACATCGTATGGGGCCATGTGGGACTATATGGAGGATGATAAAGTGACAGCAAACCCAAGGCAAATGTCGCAGAACTCGTATATGGTCAGGCATTGTCAAACTGAAGGAGAGGGTGCTATATGTGTAGACGAACTCTTGGAATTCGAAACTCGATTACGGCACTCCGTTTCTCTTGCACCGAGATAGTTACTTTACAAACTACCATGTCACAAGCTACAACTAGGATCGGTCTTGAGGCAGAGGGCTGAAAATACGTAAATGTGAAAAATGACAATATTAAACATTAATAAAGTTTGTTTATTAAAAAAAAGCTTTAAGAGTTTTCACATAAAAATTCAGAAGCATTACTTTTCAGCATGTTCACGTATTGTATGCTTCACAAAAATGAGCGTAGATGACCTGCTAGCAGTCGAACACGGACAGCCCACGTGACAGGGGAGCATTCTTCCACAGTGCCACACGACCCACTGAAATATTGTGTTTGATTTAATTTACTGAAGACGCTTGTAAAACTTTAGTGTCGAATTGGTAGAGAATTTTTCAGAGTTGTATGGAAATGATTTTGCGAACTGAAATTCAAGGTCTGCACTTCACTTACGACAAACACCTAAAAAAAAAAATGTAGAAATTCGATTGACGTGTGGTGTCCTCGTCGGTGGTGCGTAGAGGTGTTTCTTGGCACTGAGCAGACGATGAACCGTTTATCTTCCTACCAGAGCGCAGCCGAGGACACAATCTTTGGCAGCATGACATGATGATGGCGTACGCTGACCAGTCACAAGCCATGACTGTCAGGTGATCTTGACGATGCCGATCAAAGATTTCGTCGAAACCTCAAGATTTCGACTTGATCTGACGCGACAAGTCAACAGAGAATCATTTATACAAATTAAATCCTGGCAGTTATAGCCTTTCCATAGAATTTACGTAGGGTAGAAGACGAAATGAGGGCTTAAATGGCTATGTGGTCTTTGTTATGCGTTAAACACGATGAAACACACACGCACACACAGAGAAAGTCCCAGAAGTAATTTCTGTCTTCCTTCGTTGTCGCAGACAGAGTGCACATAAATATCGAGGTCGTAGAAGCTGACTGTTATTTCGTGAAAATGAGCCACACATCTGCATGTTAATACTTTAAAAACTGACGTTCCAATACTATATCGAGATCACCGTTATACTGTCTTTAAGAGAGTTTGATAGACGACGAGACAAATAACATCTTCAGCTTTTGGTAAAAGTGAATAAAAGAACTGAAATGTGTCGGCGCCCACGTTAGTGCGACAGTGTTTATGAATTCTTCGCCACTCCCATCAAATACAACAGCACATGTTAGGGAAATGTACCCGAGTTGCGAAGGCATGTACACTACTGTATTTCTTGTTTGTCTGCTGTGACGCATTCAACATTGGTCCTGCTACTGAGCGCAGAAAGGTGTAGGAGGAAATGATGTAACATACGGCAGACTTACATATCTCTGTCAGACAATTGAAAGAAAGTCAATCTGCGGTACTTATTTAAGCCTCAGAAATGACACTTCCAGATTTATGTCTTCTGCTTCGAGGACACAGAAGACTCTGTTGCATCAAGCGTTGGACCAACTCTCTTGCCTTACAGGTTAGTACTTATATTAGTAAGGACGAATATTTTGTTTCTTACTGCATAACTATTACTCTTTGCACCGCACATTGTTTAAGTAATCGATAACACTGTTAAAATGTTTTATTTAGTTTCATTTCTATCGTTTCGATCTCCTTGAAGACTCAATTAAAGTTTTAGGAACATCTACAGGACTCTTTCTTTTCTTTTTTTCTTTTCTTTTTTTTAAAATAATACAATTTGTCAGTACCTGTAATTTTGAGGTATTAAGTAACTTCCATTCAGCGACTCACAGAAAGAATGCCACCAACTGATTACCTCTTTATTTACTGTTTAATTTTGAGCGTACTTCCTGTGTACACTGACTGACCAACCACGAAGAGTTTAGTGAAATTACGTGTTGGTGATTCCTTGACGCAGAATTAGCAGCAGTAAAGTCGCACTAAATTCTGGAGAAATGACGCTGTGTCGTTGATGTAAGGTATTTCTACGCAGAGAGGTGTCATTCAAGGCGAAGAATATTCTGGAAGACCGATCAAGACATACTAACGCTGCCATTACACACGAAACGGATTAATTAGCAAAGTGACCGTCCCTACGTTATACGAGGAACACAGAAATGTGATGTCCCCAGACTACATAAGTGGCTTTGAAATTTCTGTGAAGCAAGGATTTTAAATGAAAGAGGACTTAACATTTGTGTGTGCCTTTGAGGGACAACTATAGTAACCGCGGGAGAGTGGAGATAATGCTCTTAACAGTAAGTTACCACACGGTAACAGAAGTCGACTGACACGAATAGGATGTATTCCTCTGTTTTGGAAGTAATACATAATAAGACGTACACTGAAAACTGCGAGGAGAAATGAGTTAACTGGTTCAATGCGGTCTGCCACGGTTTCTCGTCAGAGAAACACTTACCCCCAAAGTCGTCAATTATTAGTTATATGTATGTCAATCTCTGTCTCTTTACAGCTTCTTTCTCTTCGTCTACCTGTAGTGCTACGAACATTATTCCGTCGTGACCCACCACATTTCCTTTCATCCATATCCTACGATCGTTTCGCTTCTGCTATTTGCTGCTTGCTATTTTCTCCTGCATTTCTTACCTCGTCCATCCTGGGAAGGACCTAACCATTTCAAGTCTGATGGATTCACTTAAATTTCAGCTCTATACATCAAAGAACTGGATTCTCTTCTTTCCCACTTTTATCACATCCCAGGATTTACTTCGATAAAGTTTTGTATCAGCAGACATTCATTCTCAGAATCTTTCTCCGCAAAATAAGGAATATATTTGAGAGCAGTATAATTCTTTTATCAAGGAGTTCCCTCTTTCCCTGTCCTAGTCTGATTCTAATGTCCTCTATGCTTCATCTCTCATAATTTTTCCAAAGTAGCAGAAAACTTTCTACCTTTTTCTTCTTGCAAATTTTTTTGTATTGCATGTCAATCCTCGTAATACAAAAAGTAGCACATTTTCTAAGAACTGTATAGAGACACTAGGACTTTTTCTGCTGCTCGTTTTTATGTATTGGTCCACAACCCCTGCAGTTTTATTAAAGGAAAGCATTTTTGGGCATATTTGGTTTTTTTAATCTGAAATAGTCACTTTATGACACTGTGTGGCAGTTAGTTAATTTGTTCCCCTTGGGGATTGTTAAGCGTTATGGCAGTAAAAATGTATTAAGATCCACACAGCTCTGTCACACCATGCTGTAGGCTTAATAACTTTTTGTGAGGTAATTTGATAATACAGTCTGTGGCGAATCTAGGTAGCCGCTAAATGGATGAGGCGTTGAGTCGCCGAAAAGCACAATTAAAATACTGCTAAACATTTAAACTTTCGGTCACCTCTATGTGCTAAGTAGCAATCTATCCTATTCATAATCCATCTTAGATTTTCCATTGTTAGATTTCACATATCTCTAAAATAACGATATTATTCCACAAAGAGAATACAATTAAATTTAATAGTGTCAACTGTATTACAGTAATTTCCAGTTCTGGATACAGAATCATTTCAACACTAGAAAATAAATCTTTTTGAAACATTGGCTGTAATTGTGTCGTGAAAATAGGTTATCATTTAATGTAAACAGAATACATCCCTTCATGACCCAAATGACAAAACTGTAGGAACTATCATCTTACAATTCATGAAAATTAAATTATTGGTTATATTAAATGGGGAACTTGAGACGTTTGGACGTAAAAGAGCTGAAGGTTAGTGCCCAACTCAAAACCTCAAAACAATATGGCGGAGTTCTGAAAAAAAAGGAAAAAGTCCTTTGGTGATTTAATGATTTCTGAGTGTTCGTTAGAAAACATTTGTAAAATACCGACAAGTCGTCGCTAGCTGAGTGTTTTCGACATGGCAATAAACAATTGGTGATGTTTTAAAACTGATATTTCATAAGTAAGTAACAGAATAAAGTCCAGTGCAACTGAAATGGGTTAAAAATCTGAAACATAGCTACCGAACACTGAAGAAGTCCATGGACTCATAACTTTATTTGCAAATTATTTGATACACATAAACTGTGAGCGATTGTCTCTGTCGATGGTTATATGAACCTGATTTTAGAGCAGAATGAACAATACAATAAAAGGCAGTTAAAAACCAATAACAGATATGTACTTGGATGAGGGAATAATATGATTTTAAAAGTGCCTCTCTTTTATTTCTCACATTTCAATTTATCTTTGTTTCATAGATAAAGAAAATGCGTAGTGAAAGTCTTGTAAAGCTCTTGATTCGAAGCTCACTATAATTGGTTTTTACTTTTATTTAAATACCATATTTACGATGCAATGGCATTTTACGTCATAAATATTGGGTCATTTCTGATAATTATAAAATATTTGTATTTTTAATTGTACATCAGATGAAAGTACCAATATACAAATGCCGGTATTCACAACAATTGAAATCTCGTGATGCAGTACGAAATGTCAAAAAGAAAATCAAATACTTTGTAACTTGTTCTTAGTAGGTCGCTTACTTGCCTGTCTGTTTGTTTGGTATAATTTCCGCAATCGATTTTTAGGTAACTTCCTTATGAATTGGACTATTAAACATAGTTCAGCAATGGATGACAATCCATCATGAGCTCAGTTTGCGCATTTGGAGTTGGGGTAGAGGCAAAAAACGTTGGTAACACCTGACATCTTAGCTCCAGAAGCGGCGTGTTATAGGGGTAGTATCAGAATGTGAAGGATGGGCACAGCTGAGTAGAGGAAGGCGGTAAGAGAAGGTGGACGGAGAGATATGTGTAATATATGGGACGTATGTGTACATGGGCAAAGCCCAGGTTAAAAGCTATACATCTATATATAATTACTTAAAATAAAATATATAATCTCGTCAAAATCTTTAAAACCAGTTCAGAAAAATTTACACCCACGAGACTGAAGAGCAGAAAATAATTACTTAAATAAAAATAAATTTTTGATACAACAAGTTTTTAAGTCAGACTATAAAGCATAAAATAATTTCTCTTGGTCTCATACAGATTTCTAATCCTGCACAGATTATCGTGAAAATTTGTGTTTCTGGATATGTAATATCTGTGACAATGCTTGCAAGATTTATAACGAAAATTGTGGGGCGCATGCATTAGATGATATTTATGGGTGAAGTATACACGCATCGATTTCAGTCCAATTTGAAAACGTGTTACATAAGACGTTATTCAATTAATTATTTACATCTACAGATTGAAGAGTATTAGTGATATATTTTATTCATTTCTGTTTAACAACAAGGCATTCAAAACCTCTACATCAAATTTTTAATATTCTCATATGACCAGTAATGAAATTAAAACTACGCCACTTTTATTTTAAAAAATAAATTTCAATAATTTTTACATAATATTTCTATTTATATAGATAATTATGGAGTTTAAATAAAAGTAAAAAACGTATGTTGCTACTAGGGAAAGTCACACCAGCGACTATATCTTACAATACTTTTACGCTATGGTCTCAGATACCAATAGCCGCATTAATTTACAAATGTTTTGTACTTAACAGCCCTAGACTCTGCTTTATTCTTCAATTGGACTTTTGAGAACTGTTTTGACAGTTGCATTGTACTGTTAGAAACTGGCGATCTTCCAGTAACCTTCAAATCACCCAAACATGAAGGGATTTTAAGACTACAACTCCCTTGGTTCACATCTCAAGAATTCGATGGAAGTGAAACATACAGTCGCGCGGGGTAGCCGAGCGGTCTTGGGCGTCTTGTCACGGTTCGCGCGGCTCGACCCGTCGGGGGTTCGAGTCCTCCCTCGGGCATGAGTGGATGTGTCGTCCTTAGCGTAAGTTAGTTTACGTTAGTGTAAGCTTAGGGACCGATGGCCTCAGCAGTTTGGTCCCATAAGACCTTTACACAAATTTCCAATTTGAAACTTACACGGAAGTGTCCCAAGCACCAAGTTCACGTGCTATAATTCGCAGATACCTGCGTGAAACTTACCCTTTCACGTAGTGGTCCATGTAGAGAAAACTTTATTGTAATAAGCCAGCTGCAGCCGTGTTTGGCGGAGCGGCCTACCCTGCCGGCGTCCGCCGGCTGCTAGCAAATGACTCGTGCCCCGGCCGCTGGTTTTCTAGGTCACCGGCGCACATTTCTTGGAGCTCGTCTTATTTCCGGTTTATTTCTCGCGGCCCATTAAGCGCCCTAATCTATGGGTCGTAAGTAGCAGGCGGCCGCAGGAAAGTTGCGAGATATTGTTCCGGCTGCGGCTGCTACCGCCGCTGCCGTATCGGCACCGAGCTGAGCGATGGAGGTGGTAGGTGAGCGCTGCGCCGAGCTGGGCAGTAGGTTGTAGGTACTCCATCAGCGTAAAGCCGGTCAGGGCCTTCCCGAAACTGCCGCCACAGCTGATCAGATAGCGGTCCCGTGCAATTACAGCGCTGGATGTGCGGTCGAGCTCTGGGTTACTGCTATGTCCTCGGCCCCAGAGAGAGACTTATCCCATATACTGTACTGTTCTGTCACAAAGGTGGAATATAGAACGTCTGGGATTCTAGTGGTCCGTACATGCAGTGTCATATACGATGTGTTGGGTGACGTTGCTTGTAGGAAGGACAGACAATTTTAGCGTAATTGGTTAGCTAACAGTACAGTCAACAATTAACATAAAATTTTATATTTATACCCGCAAGAAACTAGAGTGCAACACCGCTGACGTAGAATTTTGGAAACTTAAGATTTCTTATTCTCAGGCAAATAGATGTAAGGTATAGGAAAAAAAACAGATAATATAGAATTTGTGCAAGAACTAATAGAGGAAAGCAAGAATGAAAACCCAAGAATGGCGTGGTCGGATTAGAATGGATATAGCAAAACGGTGTAGTCTTGTGACTCTACTGTTCTATACATCTAAGAAGGAATGAAGGAAATAAAAATGTCGATTCAAATGTTAGTGAACATGTGGGGTGAAAGGATATCATTGATAAGAATAGCTGACAAAAATGAAAGTGAGGAAGAACTGTAGGACATGTTGAATGGGATGAATCGTTGAATAATGGATCAGAAGTAGGTCAGATATGAGATTAGCGTGAAAGTTAACATCAAAATTGGGCACCACGAAGTGGACGAAATAAAGTAATTCTTCTATACTGGAAGCAAAATTTCCTGTAACCGTCGAAGCAAGGGTGGTATAACAAGCAGACTACCACGGGTAAAGTGGTCATATCTCGCAAAAATAAATCTACTACTATCAAACATCACCGTTAATTTGAAGATACGTTACGCACAGTATACATCTGGAGCACAGCGTTGTTTAGATCTGAATCATGCATTTGTTAAAACTGGAAAAGATAATCAAATTTTTGACTTGGTGGGCTAAGGAAGGATGTTAAATATAAGATTGCTGTAATAAAGAATGAGTAGGGTCTTCGTAGAATCGGGCAATAGAACAACATACTGGAAAAATGTGTCAAGTAGAGGGGATTGGACGAGAAGACACGAGTTACTTCCGGTGTTACAAGAGGGAGCTGCAGGTCGTACAAGCTACAGGGAGAGGTAAAATGGGAATATATCCAGGAAATAATTGAGGAAACTGTGTGGAATTGCCACTCCGAGATGATGGACAGGAGAAGCAACGCGCTAACGACAAAAATTAAAGTAAGAACCCCCAACTCACATTACATGACATCAGAAGCCCTGCCATCGAAAATTGGGACAGGCTTGTGTAGTATCAAGACATCTCGTGGAGATCCTACTAAGGGCATCCAAGCATGTCAGAATGAGGCAGTTTGGAGCAACATAGTATTATAGCAGCAGATTTCGATTTCGCAAATGTGCAGAGATGTACACTTCCGAACACACTACCGTTATTCCGGTTTGTTCATGTTCCCATTTCACAGTAAACCTAATATTTTAATTTCAGAAGGCTTACTCTTTTATTCCGTGCACCCCTTGAATCTGAACTCACACGCTTTAGGAGATATGCAAGTGATCCAAACATTTCTGACCGCGATAAACAAGTAACAGAATTGACGGTTGTTTCCACTTCAATTTTTTTTTTTTCGTTTACTCCCGAGCTTGTCACCAACTCGCTGTGTTCAGCACGGCATTCATCCAACCACTAAGAACCAGTTGTCCGTTTCTCGTCTCCGCTTTTCTGGACGTTTTTTGGATTTGTGAGTCTTGATGTTGCTTGTTTCCATACTCTGTAAATATTTCTTCTTGATCCGTTTTGAGTATATACACCAGTATTCTTGTTTTCGCTTTCGAGTGAAAAATGTTGTAGTCATTCGTCGTGTACATGTGGCCGTACATGTGTGCACATTCTATTCGTAATTTTTTCTATTGTATTTTTATATGAACTTTCCAGCCGGTACGTTATGTAAGAGTTTCTGTAGTTTCGTTCTGATATAAACAATAAATGTCTTACAGAAAAGGTAAGACACTCAGATGGTTCAAATGGTTCAAATGGCTCTGAGCACTATGGGACTCAACATCTTAGGTCATAAGTCCCCTAGAACTTAGAACTACTTAAACCTAACTAACCTAAGGACATCACACACACCCATGCCCGAGGCAGGATTCGAACCTGCGACCGTAGCAGTCCCGCACACTCAGATGAATGTATGGCACAACGGCTATGTGACCGTGTTGTAATGATGGATTTTGGTTTTCATGAAAAAGTGTATGATGCTTGTGGGTCGGAAAACTACTTCCCTTACTCATGCATCTGTTTACAAAGTCTCTTGCATAGGATGGGCCAAATAATAGTTGCCGAGAGTATGCTTCATGCTCCTCAAAAGGTCAACCCAGCTGACTTATTCCGCATCAGGAGAGTATGATGCAAGTTGGGTTGCCCAACTAAAGTTGCCCCCTTTTATTTTCTCATCCTGTATACAGGGCGCCAAAAAAATAAATAAATAAATAAATAAATAAATAAATAAAATTAGAAAGAAATAAAAAAATAAAATAGGAAACGTGTCACAGCTCTTTAGGTATGCCTTTTAGAGTCCTGTTTACTAGACCTTTTTTGTTCTAGTGTTGGGAAAAGGAACCTGTTCCTAAAGCTTGATGGCGTGTTTTTTTTCTTTTTTTGCACACCTTTTAATTTGCGAAACAAGTAGTACAACGTGCCACATTAGTGAAATGTCGTCAGTCACTGGAGTATGTGACGGTAAAGCATCGAGATGGTAGCCCATTTGATGGTGGTCTGTTGACTGGTATGTAACCAATGGGTACTGCATTTCCTGTGTGCTCCCGGCACTAGATTTACGACGAGTCAATGGCTATAGGTGAGTATAGTTTCTCTTTCGGCCTCGAAAGTTTAGAAATATGTCACAATTAAATTATTTCCACTCTCAGTTGCTGTATCATAGAGTTGCTCCTAAATTACTTAAGAGTTGGTCGACGTCTTCCTCAGTTTATAACGAAAGCTCCTCGCAGACTTTTTGTACGCAGACATGTTCATACTTTATGCTCACTAGTGACTACAGCAAGCAGATCCCTTCAAACTTCCAATCTTACTCCTCAATAATGACATTGACAAACAAATCTCTTTCAACATCGCACGTTTGAAGCAACGTGGCACTTCTGAACATGCTTCTCAAATGTGTGGAGTTTTGTAAAGATTTTACACATATACTGTTCCTACGTCATAATTGAAAAGCTGAGAAAACGCTTTCGTCAGTACAACACAGAAAAAATATTGTATCATTCGGCCAATTGCTCTGTAAATTAAAAACTGTTTTCGTAAACTGTCTGTCGAATAGAAACTTAAAGCTAGAAATTTTTTGATTGAGTAAATTATGGTAGCATGAGGTATTCCAACAGACAACATATATTTTTACCCGCTTGTCTCCTAAAGAACTATTTGCTTTTATGTTATTACTAAACAATTTGGTAAATTAAGCGAATTTTTTAAATTTCTACTCAAATACACTAGTGTTGACAATTAGAGTAACAAACTGCTATTTCCCCGTCCTGTATCTATTTCACGATATAATCATACAAACTGTCAACACATGTCTTTACGATCGTGTTCATCACGGAAGATCGCATTCCGATCAAGGGACATCCATGCCAACAATGACGACGGGCACTTACTTATCAAGCGGGGTAGTCCTGCATTCAGAATCACTGTGTACCCAGGGGGGGGGGGGGGGCGTTGATGACTTTTTAGGAACTGAAGATACTACACGCATGACGTAGCCTGCTCGCTCTCTCGGCTTGAATCCCATAGAGAGAGTCTCGGATGCACTACGGAGATGGGTTCCACCACGTCAGCTTTCACTAACCACTCTCCACGACTTTTGAACAGATCTTCATGCGCTTCATTGCCTCAAGATGAGATTGATGAGATTCTCAGCATACCCCATCGTTGTCAGGCCTGTATTGGTGCCAGAGGTGGTGACACCCCACACTGAGCTCATTACTCAGTTGTCAGAACGTGCATGCACATCTTTAAGTTGAAAAAAAAAAAGAACATTTTTGTGTAGCGTTATCCATTTTGTGGTTGATTACGTTCGAGTACTCTTTACGTTGCTTTTACTTTAGTATCACCTGTTTATACTGTTTTGTGGCAAAATAAACGCAAACATGCAAAATTTACGTATTCTGACTTAATTTTGGACACAAATGTAGCATCACAACAGTTCTCGATGTCTTTGAATACCATCAGCAGAAGATTTGAATACGTTACATAGTAATCAAAAACTGAACACACCAGAAGAAAGGGTCAACAAAATATTGATATCCTCTCATGATGATTTTCTGAGAACTATAAACTGATGACAGTATCTCCTGTGTGACCCGACGCAGAAATATTGTTTTCAAGGCGGTCGCTGTTTTTGGGTGACGTAGTACGCCTATTCTATCAGAATTACAGTGAACAACGACAACACAGTGAAAATATTGTACAGAAAAGTTTGAAGAAACTATTACTAGATGTTGAAAATGCCGCTAGAGTAGTAAGGATTTTTTATATAGAACACGACCGGTTTTGGGCTCCTATACCCTCATCTTATTAGTTCGTGCTGTGACCACGAGCTCCGCAGTGGACTAGTATAGAGCGCGGTATATTACTAGCGAGCGCAGAGCACAGCTCTGGGCGTATAAGAGCCCGAAACCGATCGTGTTCTAAATAAAACAACGGTATTTTCAGCCTGTGGTGTAATGCTCAGTTGCGTATTGTCCTTCGACAGACAGGATTGTTTGTATCGTCCTATAGTTTGCAGAATAGCAAATTTTATGAATTATGTAGGAAGCGCCTAATGAGATCGACGAATTACAAAATGGAAGGTTCGAATCCTGCCTCAGGCATGGATGTGTGTGATGTCCTTAGGTTAGTTAGGTTTAATTAGTTCTAAGTTCTAGGGGACTGATGACCACAGCAGTTGAGTCCCATAGTGCTCAGAGCCATTTGAACCGTTTTTGAACAAAATGGAAGTGAATTTTCTGAATGCGTATGCTATTTCCTATAAGACAGTCCCTCTATATGCCCTTGTTGCTAACTTACGCATAAAATAGTAATTAGGTATACTAAACACTGTTGAGCTTGCTTTTTGTTCGAATATTCTCTCTTTAACTATACGTAAGAAGAGATTCGGGGAAGATGGATCGTTTCCAGCGTACGGTCCCAAACATTAAGTTATTCTGCCTGGCGGGGCGACGACGTCTCTTTGTTGCCGGGAGGTTGGCAGCCTTGACTAACTGTCCGACGAAAGAGGCCTACCTTTATTGCCAAATAATATTACGGACCCAAGGAACAGGCGGAGGGGTTAAAATTACTGAAGTTGTAAGCACCGTTTCTCGTTGTTTGCGAAACATTAACCAAGTTCTCTAGATTACACACGCCATTTAATTTTAATCTTACGTACTGTAGGGGGCGGATGGGGTAGCCTGCGGAGACCTTAAGAGGACTTTGTCGGCGGCGAAGGAACCGCCACGGTCGCGCTGAGCACGTCGTGGGAGGCCGTGCTGTCGCACTTAACGTTTGTACTGAGCTCATGCTGCTGCTGTCTCTCTCTTTGTGTGTGTGTGTGTGTGTGTGTGTGTGTGTGTGTGTGTGTGTGTGTGTGTGTGTGTGTGTCTGCGCGCGTACATGTATGTGTGTGTCTATTCTGTATGAGCTACTTTTGTCACAATTGCTAAATAATGGTAAGTGAGGGAGAACTGCGGTTAGGGCACGGGAGTCGTACTGGAGAAAGACAGTGTTCGAGTCATTATCAAGCCAGTTTGATTTCAAAATACCTTAGTCTGTGTCATACGAACGCTACTCGTCCTTTTGCTTCAAAACGTTGACCGCATTCTAATTACGGTGTCTTTTGTATGTAGAAAATTTGTTTCAAATACGACATCGCATCATGGCTAAGACTCCAGTTTTCTGAGATATTCGTCATCATCCTTAGCAGCTAACAGCTGCTGACGAGGTAGACAGAATTTCCAAGGCTCGAGTCTTAGACATGATGCTACCAATTATATTTCGTAAGCTTCGCTAATATTATTCCATCGTTCATACTACTATCTACCTGGTGATTCAACGGTGATAACGTATACGGGAGACCACCTTAAGTTTGCTCAACGACGCAGAAGGTCCCATACATGCGTTACAAATGAAGAAAAGAAACTGCTATTTATTTTTACGCTCTGGGATTTCTTCTGTCACCTCTATATACACAGAATTGCACAAATTTTGAAGACAAATTTCTCCCTTCATAATCCATTTACATATCTCAAAATGTTCAAATGCGTGTGAATTTCTAAGGGACCAAACTGCTGAGGTCATCGGCCCCTAGTCTTACAAACTACATAAACTAACTTATGCTAAGAACAACACATACACCCATGCCCGAGGGAGGACTCGAACTTCGGCGGGAGGGATCGCGCATTCCATGATGTGGCAGCTAAGACCGCTCGGCCACTCCCGCGGCATTTACATATCTTTCAGTTCGTGGATTTCAATAAGGAGTTCACAAAGGCATCTAAAATTTGCCCTGAGATTAACAATGAAATGCCGTATTAAAACACATGCTAAGCGAGGTGGTTTAATGATTGGTGTCCCAAGAGTTGGGTGTCAAATCAGTGTCTGTATAGCCAGGATTAAATGTCTATGATTTCTCTGAATCATTTATGGTAACTGTCGAGACTGTTCCCTTGAGTCCGACGGGTCTTATTATCTGCCACATTCTAGTTTGTACGCAGTCTCTAATGAATTTCTGCTCGAAAAGACTCAAAATTAATATCTGCAACCTCTCCCTCGCTTTTTCTTAAATGGCCAACCTCATTTATCCACTGTTCACTGAGGTATAAACTGAAACTTATTAGACACAGGACTTTCAATGTTTGTTTGACTGGTAAGCACGTCTGTGGACAAGTCATCTGATGGTGGATTTCACAATTGATTATTCTGTTAATCGGGATGCCAGCTCTTGCTTGTAGTATACTAAAAACAAGAAGAATGCAAAAGAGAATACTTATTTCTTTCTTAGTAAAATTTCCCGTTACTTGTACCAAAAGAAATGAATCCAAGTGAAAGTCTACAACCAAATTGCGCGGATAAAATGTCAAAAAACATGCGCTACTGTAATTTTAAAAAATTCAAATATCTTTTTAGGATGAATGCAGGTTGTAAGATACTGACTTCCAACTGCAACGCATGTAGGCCCGCAGCGTTTATTCTTTTTAATTTTTTAACTTTTAATGTCCAGACTGGGTATGGAACGTTCACAAATTTGTGTCGAGATGACGGTTTGTTCTTATTGTGGGCCTGGACCAGTTTTGTTACTGCTTAAGTTGATGACGATCGGAATCATTTACATCTTTTTTTTTACTTTATAGACCTTAAATAGTTGTTGGTTGTCTTGGGATAGAGTCACATGGTCTTTCCGGAATTATAGTGAAGAGTTTGGAGGTCTCATAGATTCTTGTCCTATACACGTTCTTAAACGGCGAGGTGTCGACTTTAACTGTGGCTGCCATAGCATCATTTGATCCATCATCGATCACTTGTCGTATTAATGCCCTCCTCTGATAGCTGCTCCCAACAGTCCATATTGATACATATCGATAATACAAATCCCGATTTAAAACTCATTTTCTTTATAACGTTGTCAGGGGCTAAGTCCGGCTGTCCTACATGTTTTAAAGTCCTCACCAGTTTCATGACAGTCAGACGCTGTCCCAGAAGACGATGATAGAGGCAATCATCGAAATCTTGGAATGTTATCATAATTTAACGCGGCAAGTTTACTGAGACCTTTTTATTCAGGGACATCGTCGCGAAATATGGGTTCAAATGGCTCTAAGCACTATGGGACTTAACATCTGTGGTCATCAGTCCCCTAGAACTTAGAACTACTTCAACCTAACCAACCTAAGGACATCACACACATCCATGCCCGAGGCAGGATTCGAACCTGCGACCGTAGCAGTCGCGCGGTATCGCGAAATACACTCCTGGAAATTGAAATAAGAACACCGTGAATTCATTGTCCCAGGAAGGGGAAACTTTATTGACACATTCCTGGGGTCAGATACATCACATGATCACACTGACAGAACCACAGGCACATAGACACAGGCAACAGAGCATGCACAATGTCGGCACTAGTACAGTGTATATCCACCTTTCGCAGCAATGCAGGCTGCTATTCTCCCATGGAGACGATCGTAGAGATGCTGGATGTAGTCCTGTGGAACGGCTTGCCATGCCATTTCCACCTGGCGCCTCAGTTGGACCAGCGTTCGTGCTGGACGTGCAGACCGCGTGAGACGACGCTTCATCCAGTCCCAAACATGCTCAATGGGGGACACATCCGGAGATCTTGCTGGCCAGGGTAGTTGACTTACACCTTCTAGAGCACGTTGGGTGGCACGGGATACATGCGGACGTGCATTGTCCTGTTGGAACAGCAAGTTCCCTTGCCGGTCTAGGAATGGTAGAACGATGGGTTCGATGACGGTTTGGACGTACCGTGCACTATTCAGTGTCCCCTCGACGATCACCAGTGGTGTACGGCCAGTGTAGGAGATCGCTCCCCACACCATGATGACGGGTGTTGGCCCTGTGTGCCTCGGTCGTATGCAGTCCTGATTGTGGCGCTCACCTGCACGGCGCCAAACACGCATACGACCATCATTGGCACCAAGGCAGAAGCGACTCTCATCGCTGAAGACGACACGTCTCCATTCGTCCCTCCATTCACGCCTGTCGCGACACCACTGGAGGCGGGCTGCACGATGTTGGGGCGTGAGCGGAAGACGGCCTAACGGTGTGCGGGACCGTAGCCCAGCTTCATGGAGACGGTTGCGAATGGTCCTCGCCGATACCCCAGGAGCAACAGTGTCCCTAATTTGCTGGGAAGTGGCGGTGCGGTCCCCTACGGCACTGCGTAGGATCCTACGGTCTTGGCGTGCATCCGTGCGTCGCTGCGCTGCGGTCCGGTCCCAGGTCGACGGGCACGTGCACCTTCCGCCGACCACTGGCGACAACATCGATGTACTGTGGAGACCTCACGCCCCACGTGTTGAGCAATTCGGCGGTACGTCCACCCGGCCTCCCGCATGCCCACTATACGCCCTCGCTCAAAGTCCGTCAACTGCACATACGGTTCACGTCCACGCTGTCGCGGCATGCTGCCAGTGTTAAAGACTGCGATGGAGCTCCGTATGCCACGGCAAACTGGCTGACACTGACGGCGGCGGTGCACAAATGCTGCGCAGCTAGCGCCATTCGACGGCCAACACCGCGGTTCCTGGTGTGTCCGCTGTGCCGTGCGTGTGATCATTGCTTGTACAGCCCTCTCGCAGTGTCCGGAGCAAATATGGTGGGTCTGACACACCGGTGTCAATGTGTTCTTTTTTCCATTTCCAGGAGTGTATATCGTTGGTTATCTGGGCAACGAAGAAATCCAATAAGTGAACAATAAGTGAATTTTACGACAGTTTCTGAGTGTGACTACAGAATAGAATTTTCTTTTCTGTACCACATTCATCCCTAGATATTAACGAAATTAGTCATACGCAATCGGATTAAATGAACTGTCAGACTAATTGAGTTGGGAGAGTGTACAGCACACTGTCCCAATATGATTAACTATATTCTTTGTCATCACTTCACAAGCAAAGGAACACGTTTCAGCAAACGCCGAATATGATTCCTCTGATGGAATATTCTATGCTGAAATGGTGTTATTCTTCGCGGAATTCAGTAAGGTCATGAATCTAAGAAGCCAGTGAAAAATAGTTGTTGACACTGTGTCGTTTGACAGACTATCATATAGCGTGGACTAGCGCGTAGATGAGTCTCTCAGAAAGTCGTGTGAAAATTGAGGAGTGAGTTCCAGTCGCCTAGCCAGCGTACACGTGACTTGACCAGAATGACGTTCTTGACGGAAGGTGAGCAACAAAGGGAACAGGTGGACGCCTGACAATGCAATCGATTTGTAGCGCCACTCTAGAAGAGCATAGCGTCAACCACGGCGCCTCTGACTGGAAACGCTTCCTGCCCGCTGACCCTCTTGTGTACTACACTAATCGTAGTGCGCCGCGCAAGGTAGCCGCGCGGTCTGGGGTATCTTGACACGGTCCGCGCGGCTCCCCCCGTCGAAATGTTCGAGTCGTCCCTCGGGCATGGGCGTATGTGTTATCCATAGCGTAAGTTAGTTTAAGTTAGATTAAGTACTGCTTAAGCTTAGGGACCGATAACCAAAGCAGTTTGGTCCCGTAAGACCTTACCACAAATTTACAATTTTTTAATCGTAGTGTTTACTAATGTGCTACCGACATTAATTGAGTCTCTACTTCCATGTACAAACCGTTCCGCCATCTTAGCAAACTAAAATAAACGTAATTTAATAGAAACTTAAAACCACTGTAAATAGATGTGCAAAATACTTTATGTGGAAGGCTCTGGCTCTGAGCATTATGGGACTTAACATCTATGGTCATCAGTCCCCTAGAACGTAGAACTACTTAACCGTAACTAACCTAAGGACATCACACAACACCCAGTCATCACGAGGCAGAGAAATCATGTTGAAGGTAATCTGTTGTTGATAAGAAAACTAGTCTTAGATTTTGCGAATCTGTAATATTATTTCCGACGTTCTGGAGAATCGTAAATTACGATTGATACATTATTTATAATAATTGACCTGATGCAATTCGGTTGCACTTGCATGTGTAAAACACGACCTTTTATTCTCTAGCACTGGTTGAATGAAGGATACATTTGAAAGTGGTCGCTTATCTGAATTTCTCTAATGCATGATAAACACTGTCGTTGTAAGTAGCCAAAAGAGTAGGTCCTCCTTGAAATCTATTACACTATTAGGATAATTAGCCGTTATAGGTTCTGAGTTCATGGTAGCAAAATATGGAGAGATGAATTTAATTGGTTCCTACTTTAGAAGCTTTAACTTCTCACACAATTCCTCAAACTCGTTTTGAAGAGGATTATATGGTATCCATGGACTCAGAAAGCAATCAGCAGTGTAGTACTATTGTATAAACATGTTTTGGGTATAAAAATATGGAAACTATGAATTATCAATATAGGCATTGGGCGAAGAGTCTTTCGTTAATACTCGTATTGGTCTTGGCTTTAATAATCGATAGCCAACTATGAAATTAACACACATTGTGAGTGCGTTAGCAATTACGAGGCTCTGTCAAGTTCATTAGTATCGCATCACAGTAATTTTATAACAATATGTAAATTTGATGTTTCTTAGCAGATTGAAACTGTTTGTCGGACTGGGATTTGAACGCAGAACCTCTGGCTTTGCTGGGAAAATGCTCTACGCCTTAGATATCCAGGGTCTCGTTCTCCAATCTTTACTTTCGTCAGAAGCTCTCTCTTACCTTACAGCAATTTCAAATCAGCTCTCACTAGGCTACAGGGTGAATTCATTCTCAAAAGGCATTCCCTTAGGCTGCGGCTAAGCCATTTCCCGTAAAATCGTTCCTTGTATGAGTGCTACTCTCGTAATGTATGTAGGAGAACTGTTAAACTTGGAAAGTAGGAGAGAAATAATGGTGAAAGCGAAGCTGAAAGGCTGATCGTGAGTCAGCCTGGATAACTAGATCGGCAGAGCACTCGTTCGCCAAAGGCAATGGCCCCGGGTTCGATATGCGTATTTGTCTAGGAAGTTTCAAATAAGCACATTCCCAATTTAAGAGTGAAATTCGTTTTGAAATTGTTATTTAAATCCAGCGTCCGCCATCCGGATTTAGGTTTTCCGTGATTTCCCTAAATCGCTTCAGGCAAATGCCGGGATGGTTCCTTTCCCAGGGCACGGCCGACTTCCTCCCCCATCCTTTTCTAATCCGATGAGACCGATGACCTCGCTGTTTGGTCTCTTCTCCTAAATCAACCCAAACTTCACTAATGAACAGGCCTTTCTCATCATTTTAGACACTAAGAAATTTCTTTGGTAGAGTACAGCAACCAAATGGGAAAACATCTATCACATATTAAGTATACTGGTATGTAAAACTTCAGGACGAAAATCACTTTCGCGTGATGTGTCGCTACCAAGTAATACAGTTCGAAACTTGGGCCATACATGGAAACAACTGATACAGCATAGTAAAGAAGGTAACTGAAGGAAATACGCAACGAGTCAAACAGAAATGACATTTGTTCCATTCCCCTTATAGCGCAGTCGAGAACATTGGATGGTCGTCCTTAACTTTTGCAGAGCAGTTTGTATTCACTGGAGGCGAAATTTGAATTCTTAGTTACCAAGGCCCTGCTAATGAATTTGTATTAAAATCGATGTTCCTCCTCTCAATGGATAACTGAGTTACTGATAATGCGACCTAGAGTTGACACTTGAAAAACTTGTCGACACAGGAATCTTTATGTTTCGATTCAGATGAATTTACACAATACTCAAAAGACCTGTTCTTCCATAGAAGCCTTTTATTAAACAGTTTCCACAAAAGTTAACTGTTACCTCAACAAACTGATTGAATCTTTTTCATATTTAGTCTTGAAAGTTATTTTTCGTTGTTTGCTAGGAAACGAGAATTGTCGTAATACGTACTGTCTAACGTGTATTAGTGAAAATATCCTTTTCCATCACAAGTGCCACGTTTTACAATTATTGAACGTATTTCTTACAGCTTATTTACATGTGTAGTCATTACGTTGCTACCGACATCTTCCTACGTTTAAAACCCTTAAATTGTGCTTTTCACTTGTGTCTTCGGTATTTAGCTGAGAAAATTCTTTATAATACACTCGCTCATTTTAAATAGGTAGGCCTCTGTTAATCGCCTCGCTCCTGGAGAGCATTACGAGGTAGTCTGAGCAGCAGGCACCTTAGCTGAGCTGCCGGTGGGTCGCAGATTCAACTGAGGACGTTTCATTTCCTTTGTTTACATTACAGTCCCCTTTATTTTATACTCTCCGGCGTTTCCTTGTCATCTGTCTCGACCTGAGCTGGCCCTTGCTGTCTCCGTCTCTCCTTTTCTTCCCTTTTTTCACCATCAGTGCCACGCTTCAGTGACGGAGGTTTTCATATATTTCGTATACCTTGTTGTATCTCGGAGCTGTTTTTTTCCTTAAATATTTGACTTCTTTCAGCTCGTACCGTTGTAGCGTCTTTTATTTACCGTGACTTGTTCCAACTCTTGCCTTCAATTTATAATTCGTAAGTCTCACAAAATGAAGACGGCATTTATTAAGGAGCTGCCTGCATCACAGAGGACGCTTTTTCTGGCGTTGAGCTCCGGATATAATTCTGGGAAGGGTGGAAGTTTCTAACAAATTCTCGTATATAAGGTGAAAGATCATTCCAGGGACAGTCGCTTCAAATGAGTCTACCCTCCTTCGATCGCACGCCACGCACAGCTGCCTGTCGGAACATTGCTCCGTTGCGGAACAGAAAAAACTTTCACGTATTCTCATACCACAGCATGTTTGTTATACAGTAATTTTTTTGTTTAAGGTATTGGTCTAAGGTGAAATGAGACAGATGATGCAGGAAGAGATGCTGTAAGCTTTGCAAAGGATTATTTCAACCTTTATTTGGCTTGACGACGGGCTTTGGTACTTTTACGCAGTTGACGATGAGAAGGACGTGTGTTCTACGGCAGTGGGTGGGGGTAAGTTGGTTTGTGGGAAATAGGAGAGGGGACGGGGGAGTTGGAAGAGGGGACGGAAATTACTGAAACAGAGCTACATCAATTTGTGGGTGGAATAATTGGCACTTTTTATTAACTAAAACCAGTTTGCAACGCCTTACGTTAGAAGACACGATACTGATTATTCAGGTGAATCGGAGCTACAGGAGAATGCTGAACAATATTTTTGGTATGAAGATGTATGGTGGTACAGGTGATATAGGTATAAACGGAGAACTAAGACTAATTTTTCAAGAATTTGTATGTTGCCAAAAGGAAGGGAGTGTGTGACGTTTATGAATGTTTTGAATAATAAGCAATTACGTCAAGATCGCTTAATAATAAATCCTCGCTACACCAAGGGGGAACGGGTTACTTTGTGCCCACTTTTTGTAAGTACTGAAATGAAGTCTGGTACTGTATATTTTATTTTGAAAAATATTCCTGTTTTTAATGAATGCTTGTATCAGATTCCGTAACTGTTTTAAATTATTCAATAACACAAAAAAATTAAATCTTAATAGTGAATGTGACTTTTCACAACAAATACCATTTTCATATTTTCAGGTTCAGGACCTCTGTTACACACCTACGTAACTTTAAAGTGTGTTGTGGACGAAAATCAACGACAGTTGACTAAATGTTTAAAAATCATTTTGTGGTGGTCATAAAGTACCATTCACTCGGTATCGCCATTACAAAAAATGACTTGGTGTTGGTAAGATTGTACTAAAAGATTTCAGGTTCTGTACACTATTTATCAGTACCTGTCTTAAATGTATGTTGGTAATAGAGGTTAAACACATTTAACGAAACTTGTTTTTTTGAAGTGGTTTCTGGTGGTGCGCACAAAGTAGCTTACCATGCCTTCCCCGCTTTACCACTGCCTCCCCCCTCCCCCATTCTTGGTATTTAGTGTTGTGGAAAATAGGTTGGTATTGCTAGGGTTAATGAAGAATGTACTGCAAGAAAAATTAGTTAATATTAGTCAGTTGTAAAAGTCATGTCGATCTAAAATGAGAGCAACCAATTTTACTTCATTTGTGTGTAACTTTACATTAATAATTTTAGTAACTAGCTGCCATCATTTTTATCATAGATGCACCTTTTACGACTGATTTTTGTTAATGAATTTCTTTTACTGCACCTATTTCATTCATGGCACAAAGTTTAAAAGTGCATGGTTCTGCTAATCGCCAATTATTTACATACGTATATGTTTTTAATGTGATCACTTGTATTTTCGGTAGAATACCTTTTTGCAGAATTTACGTAATCTTCAGATACGACAGTCACTGGCATGTGCATAAATTTTTTCATACCACTTTTTTCAAAGAAGAGATATTTAAAATTTGTACAGTCTTATAAGTTTCATTATGTTCACTCTAGTTCGTATTTTTGAGATTTCCTGTTTAAAAATTCCATAGAACAATCATAATTGAATTTAGAGTGCGCTGTTTTATGCCTCTCTTTGCCATTGGCTCTTTTCTTCTCATTTCTCATAGCCCCCTTTCCGTAATCCTCATACAAATAGCGCGCGGCAAATTTCAATGTCAGTCTCTCTTACTAAGCGACGACATGGCATATTTTATACGACTTACTGACGGTCAAAGTGCATAATAGGAATTATTATATATCGTTATGAAGCTGTCAATCGATCAACCACATCTAAATTTTCCGAAACCGGTAATTTTATCACTCTCATTGTTAGGGTATTGTATGTGAATGGGTGTGACAGAGACACAGAGTGAATGCGTGAGAGAGAGAGAGAGACAGCTAGTAGTGAAGGAATGTGATGACAATAGCCATAAGGTTTGTCAATTATTTTGTTCTAAGTTTCAATCGATCTAGGAACTCCAAACAAAACGGTGTACAGTCAGACTATCTTCCTATCCCTATGACTCTTTTCATTCTCGTTAGACAAAAGGAAAGCATCTAAATCGTCAATATGTTAGAGATACCCGATGGGCTATTTCTGGCGACGGGTTAAGGCATAATGGCTGGAACGCTAAAAAGGACTAAATAAACCGAAAGAACCAGTATTGCGAGTAAAAGGACATATTTCAGATTCAAATTACACATGTTGATAGTAACAAATTAATTATATAATAAAATATTTATTTATTTTTTCAAAAAGAAATCAATCTTGCAGACTATTGCCGAGAAAAATTAAAGTGATTCAAAAATTCCAGACAAAGATTTCGCACGAACAGTCATTTTCGTCTTCACGTATCGTCCTATATATCATAGGCACTTTACAACAACCTCACAGTTGGAAACATTTTGCGGAAACCATGAATCGACCCTTTCCAGACACTCTGGTGTCCTTATTAAAATTATGAGTAAGATAATTCCTCTCAGACAGTTCAAATACAGAGGTCCTCGGTTCCTTGCCATGTCGAAATACACTAAGTCATCACTACGTGATCAAAAGTATTCGGACACCTGGCTGAAAATGATTTACAAGTTCGTGGCGCTCTCCATCGGTAATTCTGGAATTCAGTATGGTGTTGGTCCACCCTTAGCCTCGCTGACATACATTCAATCAGGTGCTGGGAGGTTTCTTGCGGAATGGCAGCACATTCTTCACTGAGTGCTGCACCGAGGAGAGGTATCGATGTAGGTCGGTGACGCCTGGCACGAAGTCGGCATCCCAATTCATCCCAGAGGTATTCAATAGAATTCAGGTCAGGTCTCTGTGCAGGTCAGTCCATTACAGGGATGTTACTGTTGTGTAACAACTCCGCCCCAGGCCGTGCATTATGAACAGGTGCTCGATTGTGTTGAAAGATGCAATCGCCATCCCCAAACTGCTCTTCAACAGTGGGAAGCAAGAGGGTGCCTAAAACATCAATGTAGGCCTGTGCTGTGATAATGCCACGCAGAAGAACAAGGGGTGTAAGCCCCTCAATGAAAAACTCGACCACTCCATAACACCACCGCCTCCGAATTTTACTGTTGGCACAACACACGCTGGCAGGCGACGTCCACCTGGCATTCGCTATACCCACACCCTGACATCGGATCATCACATTGTGTACCGTGATTCGTCACTCCACACAACGTTTTTCCACTGTTCAATCGCCCATTGTTTACGCTCCTTACACCAAACGAGGCGTCTTATGCATTTACCGGCGCGGCGTGACGTGTGGTTTATGAGCAGCCGCTCGACCACGAAATCCAAGTTTTCTCACCTCCCACCTGACTCTCATAATACTTACAGTGTATCCTGATGAAGTTTGGAATTCCTGTGTGATCTGGTTGGATGTCTGCCTATTACACATTACGACTCTCTTCAACTGAGGGCGGTCTCTGTCAGACAACAAACGAGGTCAGCTTGTACGCTCTTTTGCTTTACGTGGGCCTTCACGTTTCCACTTCATTATCACATCGGAAATAGTGGGCCTAGGGATGTTTAAGAGTGTCAAAATCTCTCGTACAGCCGTATGACACAAGTGATACCCAATCACCTGACCGCTTCGAAGTCCGTGAGTTCCGCAGAGCGCCTCATTCTGCTCTCTCACGATGTCTAATGTGTAACGAGGTCACTGATATGGAGTACCTGGCAGTAGGTGGCAGCACAATGCACCTATTATGAAAAACATACGTTTTTGGGGGTTTTGGGATACTTTTGACCACAATAGTGTATGTTGTCTCCAACAACAGGCGGTGGTCGTAAATTTACTTTTCTTGTCTTGAGGTAAAAATGTCTGTAACGCTCTAAATACTTTATCGTTGTCTGTTGCAATACTTGTTTTTATAAATACCGGTAAGAAAATAAGAAGAAAAGGTTTTATTCGGTACATTTATTGGCCGCTGGTTGTACAGTGTGCCCGCTAGTACGTCATTCCAGAAAGATTGTTTTTACTTGGCAACAGACTCTGATGAAGCGATTGTTAACATGGTAGATGGTCGCTAAGTAACAGCTGTTTCAACAGAATTATGTCACTCAAAGCTAACTTGTAAATTTGTAATAATTGCATGAAGTGAGAAATTACTTCTATTGAGACAGGTTCAAAACCATTCGAAATGTGACAGACAACGCGATATCCTGGCTCCTTGAAGTGAGTATATGAAACCGACAAGGAAACTGTTTGCGTTTGAGGAAGCACATTAGAACCACAACCCCGTGTGGGATCATTTATAGGTCTTTTAAAGCACCGGTGAAATTCTTTTATCTGCAAAGATCTGCAGGCGTCCATTATAGGCCGCAGAGCATGCCATGCCGAATTCGACCTCTGCCTATCGCTAAGCCAGTCGATACCAGTAGAGAGGGTGCAAAGTGCATGCGAAGCTGCGTTTTGTGAAGTTATTTGTGTAGTGAAGCACCAGATGAATTGGCAGTTGGTAATCACTTACTACGTTGTCCGCTGTTCGTTGAGTCATTTTTTTTTTACTAACTCTATCCGCAACACACTTTGCACGCAGCATGCTCATATATCAGTGATTGTACCTGCAAAATGTATCACTATATGGCACATACATCAGCAGATAAAACATCATAAACACTGAGATACCTGAAAAACTAGCCTGCTATTAAAACGGAACGTAGATTTCCCGGCTATACGTATCCATTACTTGATAAAGAGTACGCTTTGCGACTTCCAAAAACCTTTAAACAAATGTAAAACCTTTCCCAGATTTGTTCTTGATTATATGCTTAATCTCAAATACGTAACACATTAATTCATGTGCAAAATAAACAGATGTTTGGACCTGTTTTATAATGTGAGTTCCAATCTTTAAAGAATGGGGGGTCTACTGGTCGTCTCTCTCAACAGCGCTTAGTCCTCTGATATTTTTATACGTAAACAGTCATGCTTTAACCAACATTGACTACTGATATATAACATTTAATTTAATTTCGCCTAATTTTTGCTTACATACTCACTCTATTGTTGTCGCGTTCGGGGATATACTTAATAACGATGATCAGCATTGTATGTAGAGAAGCGTGATCTGAAGATACTTGTCAGTCATTCGAAATGAGTAACAGGGTAATGCAATTTTATTTTCATTGCGATCAAGGCAATTAAAATTTTTAATAAAGTGCGGTATAGACGATGCAGCACTCCGACGTCGAGTAAGGGCAGAAGTTTGTCAGTACTCCTTCAGTATTTTACTATGAATTAGATTTCATTTACAAAACAACGTCGCCTTTTCGAAATACACAAAATTGTAAAAATAGCTGTATGTATGTGTATATGTCTGTGGATGTTCCACATTTCATCCTACACCGTTGGACCAATATCAACCAAACTTGGTACGCATATCCCTTACTTTCATTCAACAATCGCTAGGGGGCGGGGGGTAAGAATTATGTTTGTGTATGTTCCACATCTCATTCTACGCCACAGGACTAATGTCAAGGAAAAGTGCTACACACATCCCTTACTGTCATCCAACAATCGTTGTGGGGGGTAAGAACCACCTATCTCACGTTGTTGAGGAGACATGACATCATAAACATTCAGATGCATGAATAAATTCCGCATCATGCATGAAGTTTTAATGCGTTTATACTTCACTATCAAGGCACATCTACAGTCTGACATCTGGCAGCGCTTTTGACAGCTTTCAACTGCGAAATGCACGCAGGTTTAGGCGAAAACAGTAGCCGTCTGACACCTCTGAAGAGAAGTTGCTATAGACACGTTTACAAAATCGCGATGTAGCTAATGAACGTATAACCGGGAATATAGTATATAATCAAGTTCTGAGTTAAACAATAAATACGGGGAAATTGTATTTTTCATACTATTTTTTTGTAGGTGGGATGCTGCAGTTATATATTTGTGCGATATGCCTGGTTGTTTCGACTACAGTTTCGTAAATTCAAAGGCATTTTCGTGAATACATGTACATGAAATATTTTGTTTGTGTTTGTAGCAGAAAATTTTGAAAAACAAATCCCGGGATATAATAGTCTCACGCAGACAGAAAGTAGCAAAACGGAATTTGTGCTAGGGTATGAAATGACCACCAGACCAGGAGATCAGGGACAAAATGCACCGAAGAAAGAAAAACAATACACAGCGAAAAAACGAGAGCAGGTTCAAACATGGAAGATTCAACTAAAATAGCTTGTGTTATCCGGTAGGTCGCAGTCACATTTAAGGACAATAACAATATTACCAAGGAAGAGAGGGTGATACCAGAACAGGTCCTAAGCTTAAACCTGGCGTGGCAAATGTATAGGAATAAGTATTCCCTACTACCTGATCGGTTATTGTATTGATATTTAATAATCACTATGCCTCCGAGTCTACGGAAATGGCGAGTTCGGAGATGACGTCATATGCCGCTCTGGTGAGTATAATGAGCGTATACTGAGCTCATTACAGCTGTAGTGTCAAACTTTCCTGCCATCTGCAGCTGCCCTTTATTTACTAACGATGATGTTGCCCAATTGTACATACATAGTAACTGTTTAGTAAACCTGATCAAAGTTACACTTTATAGCAACAGTGCTGAGCCCAACACTGAACAGAGATAGTTGTTCTTTAGTAAGCATGCTCTGGAGATGTCAGTTAATCACCATAAAATGGTTATTAGAAAATTGTAATTTCAAATTTTATTGCGTTCCAGGCTACTAAAATTTTGAATGATGTTTGGTATATGAGATGCATTACTCCGACCTCGAGTCTGACAAGGGGAGGCCGTCAATTGTGAAATTCAGATTCGATTCATATTGCGCATAATAAAAGCTCATAGGCAGAGGTGTAATGTGACAAAGCACCAAGATGCACTTCTCAGCCGTTGTCGAGAAAATCGACAGTTAAAAGAAACCGTTCAGGTGAAATACTCTCTACGATTAGTACCTTCCTACAGCGTCGTGGCGCAGCGGTAAGCGCTCGGGTTCGTAATCCGAAGATCGCCGGATCGAATCTCTCGCCATGAAACTTTTTTTTAGTATTTGTTATTTATATATAAAATTCCCGGCAATCGGTTGCAACAATTATGCATATAAAAAGTTGTTGAAAGTAGTTTGTCGTGGAAAAACTGGCGACTTCGAACATGATTATGTTTTCTGCAAACAAAGTTGTATTTCACAAATGTTATTAATTGTCTTCATAATGTTTACACGTGTAGTTAACGGAAGATGTAGAAACGATATTCCGAAACGAATACGTATAGTGTAAGTCAAACGTTCGAATTAGAGAGCCCATGATTTGAATTACAAAAAACAAATACTAAAAAAAAATTGCATGTCGCGAGATTCGATCCGGCGACCTTTAACTTACGAACCCAAGCACTTACCGCTGCGCCACGACGCTATAGAAAGTTATACATCATAGAGAGTATTTCACCGCAATGGTTTCTATTAACTGTCGATTTTCTCGACAACGGCTGAGAAGTGCATCTTGGTGCTTTGCCACATTACACCTCTGGCCATGAGCTTTTATTATGCGCAGTATGAATCGAATCTGAATTTCACAATTGGCGGCCTCCCCTTGTGAAGTGACATTTGGCACTTCGGTGTAGTACTAAGAATTTGATTTAATTTACTAAACAGCTTCATCTGTCCGACTTACGGGTGTAAATTTCAACCTATCAAGTAACCATTTTGCGTTGAACACATGACCGATCCCATCATGGGATTAACTGCTTTTGAAATACTAAAAGTGAGCTCACTGCGCAACTGCTTACTCGGTCACAAGTAGTTCGCGGTAGCGTTCTCGCTTCCCACGCCCGGGTTCCCGGGTTCGATTCCCGGCGGGGTCAGGGATTTTCTCTGCCTCGTGATGACTGGGTGTTGTGTGCTGTCCTTAGGTTAGTTAGGTTTAAGTAGTTCTAAGTTCTAGGGGACTGATGACCATAGCTGTTAAGTCCCATAGTGCTCAGAGCCATTTGAACCACAAGTAGTTCGTAAGCAGCTGCTTCAATCAGTAAGTCCTCAGCAAGAAGAGAGTGGGTACCTTGTTCACTTCGTCAGCCCGCTTAACGGCGAACAAGCGGTAGACGCCGCGGCGCGTGTACTTAATAATTAGAGCGCGGTGGCGCGTCCGCATCTTGGGGAGTTCTCCCACGCGCGAGAAGGTGCGAAACCCGATAAAAATTAATAAAACGGCGGCGTAAGGCAGGCAGCGCCGACGCCGACGGCGGCTCGGCATTGCTCTCCCGAGACGCGCATTAACACCGCCGAGTAGAACGCTATTCATTCCAAGTTGCGCAACTTGGTGAATATGTTTGCAGCGCGAAGCCAAGCCACGAGGGAGGTTCGGGGGAGGGGGTTTTACGGCGCCAGTAGGGGAGGAGCGGTTTGCAGGGGCTTGTCCCGGCTGCAGCAGCGGCGGCGGGGCGCAACTTGGCCCCAAACGTTTTCCGCGGTTTTCGCACTGCGCCCTCTCCGAGGTATGAATATTCACTCCTTGTTTCACCTAAAAAATTTAGCCTGTAAAAGAAACAGAACACAGCAGCGCAAACATTAAAATGAAAGGCCAGAAAAAGAAAAACAGAATGCGAGGAAGAAGGTGGAGGCTGTGTGGCGGAGGAGGAAGAAGAGAGAATCAGCAGGCCCAGTTGTGGGGTGTCTGGGGGAGGGGGATGGAGGGCTGGACGGAATAAAATACGTCGGGGGCGTACCGCGGCTGCGGCCGGCGTTCCTGCGGGGCGTACAGTGCAGCGCAGACGGCCGCCTCCAAATTACGTGGAGGGTGTTATTCGTCTGCTGCTGAGCGCAGCCGACTAACATCCAGGCCCTGCGGGTCTCTCTAGGCACGAACCCGACACCGCGCTCTTACCCGGGATCCACACAGTCACAGCCAAGCAAATTGTGCGAAAAAAATGTTTCTCGACCCCAATGAAAAGATCCATCGATTTTGAAAGAGCCTGTAATGTAACAGCTTTGGAGTATGCGATACACTGCATATAGCTTATAACTCTGTTATGACCAAATTTCAGATTTGTTACTCATTATTTAACATTTAACGTTGGAATTACTGGTATCGTGCTAAAAATAAGACGCTTCGCCGATTTTGAAAGACCTTATAAAGCAACAGTTTTGAATCTCGTATTGAAATATGCGATACACGGCTTCAAATATATGACTCGAACATATTTCATATTTGTCGCTCATTATCCAATATTTTACACTACTGCTCATTAAAATTGCTACACCAAGAAGAAATGGAGATGATAAACGGGTATTCATTGGACAAATATATTATAGTAGAACTAACATGTGATTACATTTTCACGCAATTTGGGTGCATAGATCCTGAGAAATCAGTACCCACAACAATCACCTCTGGCCGTAATAACAGCCTTGATACGCCAGGGCATTGAGTCAAATAGAGCTTGGATGGCGTGTACAGGTACAGCTGCCCATGCAGCTTCAACACGATACCACAGTTCATCAAGAGTACTGATTGGCGTATTGTGACGAGCCAGTTGCTAGGCCACAACTGACCAGACGTTTTCAGTTGGTGAGAGATCTGGAGAATGTGCTGGCCAGGGCAGCAGTCGAACATTTTCTGTATCCACAAAGGCCCGTAGACGACCTGCAACATGTGGTCTTGTATTATCCTGCTGACATGTACGGTTTCGCAGGGATCGAATGAACTGTAGAGCCACGGGTCGTAACACATCTGAAATGTAACGTCCACTGTTCAAAGTGTCGTCAATGCGGACAAGAGGTGACAGATACGTGTAACCAATGGCACGCCATACCATCACACCGGGTGATACGCCAGTATGGTGATGACGAATACACGCTTCCAATATGCGTTCACCGCGATGTCGCTAAACACGGATGCGACCATCGTGATGTTGTAAACAGAACCCGGATTCATCCAAAAAAATGACGTTTTGCCATTCGTGCACCCAGGTTCGTCGTTGATTACACGATCGCAGGTGGTCCTGTCTGTGATGCAGCGTCAAGGGTAACCGCAGCCATGGTCTCCGAGCTGATAATCCATGCTGCTGCAAACATCGTCGAACTGTTCGTGCAGATGGTTGTTGTCTTGTAAACGTCCCCATCTGTGGATTCAGGGATCGGGATGTGGCTGGACGATTCGTTACAGCCATGCGGATAAGACGCCTGTCATCTCGACCGCTACTGATACGATTCCATATTCTGCTAACAGTCATTGGATCACGACCAACGCGAGCAGCAATGTCGCGATACGATAAACTACAATCGTCATATGCTACAATCCGACATTTATCAAACTCGGAAACGTGACGGTACTCATTTATCCTCCTTACACGAGGCATCACAAAAACGTTTCATGAGGCAACGCCGGTCAACTACTGTTTGTGTATGGGAAATCGGTTGGAAACTTTCCTTATGTCAGCACGTTGTGTGAATGCTCTGAAAAGCTGATCATTTGCATATCATAGCATCTTTTCCCTGTCGGTTAAATTTCGCGTCTGTAGCACGTCATCTTCATGGTGTAGCAATTTTACTGGCCAGTAGTGTATGTAGGAATTACAGATACCGTGTGAAAAATGTTTTTCGACCATTATGATAAGATTCGCTGAATTTGAAAGAATTTGTAATATAACAGCCTTGAATCTCATATTGAAGTATGCGATACACACGTCTTAATGTATTTCTCGATCGTAATATGAGGGGCAGTCAAATGGAAGCCGAACATCCACCACAACGGGACCACGGTATGGTTCCATTCGAAAGCATTCACCACACGTGCTACGACATCTAACCCACTGGGAGACGAGAGCATCATTCCCTGCTTCGTAGAACGGATTAGGCTGCTGACGGATGGAAAACCACGCCCGCTCTTGCACCTCTTCATCTGACTGAAACCGAGGTCCACGCATGTCTTTTTTTTCAGGTCAACACAGATGTGAAAATCACACGGCGAAAGGTTGGGGCTGTACGGAGAACGTTGCAGTTCCCCAGCAAAATCGCTGTGGCGGGGACTTCGGTTCCGTTTCTAGTGTGGTGGCGGGGTTACATGGCAACAGGATGACTCTGACAGCCCGAAGGGAGACGGCAATGCCAACAGTGGAAACATCCCACATCGCACTCTCAAAGGGAAATCAGAGCTGTTCACACACGTTCCGGTAAGGTCACGAGGACCTCCTTCTTCGACTGCCGTGGCCCTCTGCTTGTCGGGTTCCCCAAAACTGGAACCACAATCAATGCGCAGTGCTAAGAAGAGACTTTGCAGAAAGTGGAATGCATCATAAAGTCCAAACGCCCAGGAATGCTGTCGGACGGAATCATCCTGTTCCGAGATAACGCCAAGCCCCACGCTGCCAAATGGCTGAAGGCTACGCTTCATTGGTTTGGTTGGGAAACACTGCGACATCCGCCGTACAGTCCGGATCCTAACCCTGTGATTTTCACATTTATGGCGACCGAAAGAAAGACATCGGTGGATGTCGGATTCAGTCGGACGAGAAAGTGCAAATGTGGGTACGGTTGTGGATCCGTCAGCGGCCGACCGCGACCAGACAAAAAGGAACTGGTCTTCTAGTCTTACAGTGGGATAAACGTCGTAACACGTATGGTAACCATTCCATGGTCCCATTATAAAGGCTGTTTGGTTTTCATTTGACTGCTCCTTGTATCTTATGATCATATTTCACATTTATTACTCTTATTTAACACTTTAAGTAAAAATTATAGATCATGTTACCTATTGACGCTCAACAAACTGTCGCGTCAACACAATCACATATTTCAGTTTGGTCGATTTTAAATGTGAGAGCAGGCTGCGGCTGAAATAGACGTCGCTGGAAGGGGGAGTGGCGCAGAGGAAGCATGATTACTAACAGCTGTCTCCTCCCAATGTGAACAGTTTGCTTTCATTTCTGAGAAGTGGGTAGCACTCTTGATGCACTCAGAATTGCTTCGTCACTCTGTAAAAGACATTCCTAGAAATAAGTCGTATCAATATTGCCCCGCTGTCTCACAAGTTCGTATTTCAATAAACATCTTCGAAACCCGACATCATCTATTTTTCATCATTTTAAAAATGAAAATATTCCAAGACAGTTACCTTGGTTTTAAAATTCTATTGGACGCTAATGACGATGGGAAGAGAAATGATGATTGGGAACCACTGGATTACATAGTTTCATAACCCTTTGGTCTAATCAGTGTTTTGGTTGACGTGGCTCATCATGATTACCTTTCCTTCTAGAATCTTAGAGTAGCACTTGAAGACATCGTTCTCAGTCAGTTATTACATATATATCAATCTAAGATTTAGCAAACAATTTTTACCCTCCGTGGCTCCCTATAGTATGTGGAAGTTATGACATGTCGCATTATCGTTTATTTTTAATTTCGGCCTACTGTTTTCCTGTCCAGTTCCCTGGAGAACATTGTCAGTTATTTTACCATGCCAAACAATTTTGAGAATCCTTCTCTGTCGGTACTTCCAAACGCTCTGAGTCTCATTTTTTACGATTTATTGTTTTTTCACGATTCTTTATTGAGTCTGTAGAATTCTGTTCTCCACATGCACACTGACAAAACTTATTCTGAAGAAAAGGCCAGTTTTTTTATGGAAGGCTTCATTTGGAGAGGAAAGCTTATTCCCATGATCGTCTATTGGTTATGTCCTCTTCGCATCGGTCTTCATGCATTGTTTTGCTTCCAAATTAGGAGAATTCCTTCCTTTGTCTTGCATATGGTCCCTAATTTTAATGTCTACTTTGTCCCAGACCATAACTATGCATTTGGTCACAACATGAGTTAAATGAAATATGCAGAGGTTGTGAAGGGAGTTGTATGACAGTCTATATTGAAACATTTTTCCACTTACTAACAAATGCTCTACGTTTTACTTACTGCACAGCCGGCCACAGTGGCCGATCTGTTCTAGGCGCTTCGGCCCGGAACCGCGCTGCTGCTACGGTCGCAGGTTCGAATCCTGCCTCGGGCATGGAAGTGTGTGATGTCCTTAGCTTAGTTTGGTCTAAGTAGTTCTAAGCCCAGGGGGCTGATGACCTGAGATGTAAAGTCCCATAGTGCTTGGAGCCATTTGAACGGCTGCATAGATCTATGACTTCTGAGGATTTCTAAGAAAATTTTCCCCTTTTCCTTCCAAGTGACTACAGACAGTTTTTGTGCTAAATTTACTCCTGATAACACTCTGGAACTCATGAGTGGTTCTTTCCGTTGATTTCAAGGAATTATCTTACAGCCACCCTTCGAAATGCTTGACGGTCTCTAATTGCTCTTGGTTTAGCTGTGGTTATTCCTTCGTGTCTTTGCTTCACAATCGTATGAGCAACAATCGATTTTCGCAACTTCAGAAGGGCGGGATTTGTCTCTCAGGTGACATCCAGTGACTGGTCCACTTTCAAGGTCACTGAGCTCTCCAGACCTAACCATTCAGCTGTTCCTGCTTCTTCGCTTACAAGACTGCCTTCCCCATTTTATACTGGTGAGTCGGGCTTTCATGATAGCTAACATTCAATTCTTAATTACTTGGTGGTGTCCGGATACTTATGATAAGATAGTAGATTATGTATGATCATTGTTGCGAAGAGTTGAAGGTGAGTTGGTAACAAGTGCAAATACCCCTCATCAATGACGAGGGGCACAATTTCACCATGTGAATGAGTTTGGATGGACAGAATTATTTCTCTGTGTAATACCAGTCGTGGCAAGTTTGGATTCTTAAATGTTCTCATAGGTACATAACTAGTCGTGCTTCTACGATGGTTTGCGGTAGAATGTTATTCCCAGATAGTTTAGAGATTTCTGTGTAATGGTTGTGAAATGTGCGTTGATAGTTACGAAACAGAATCGGCGGGTTGTTTGTCTTATAATTGTTGCTTCAATCTTGGTAGAAATGAACGCGAGAACCGTAGGTTTCACTACGCGGACACAGTTAGCTTGCAGCTGGATGGGTCTATGGCATGGAGGGCTAGAAAGGCGTTTCTGTCGACGTACTGATGCGAAAGTTATGGGGAGGTGGTTTGGAAAAGTAGATTGTGTACAGTACGTATGGGACTGGGGACAGGATGGATGCTTCGGGGATTACTCCAACAAATGTTCAGAAAATTATATAGAGTGAATAACATGGGAAGTAAAAGATACATACTTGATTGGGAGGGTATCTAGAGTTAGACCACAAAGTAGTCCTTGATAATTCTGTGATAATTGGAACTTGTGGCTACTGTTTTGTTAACGTAACAGCTTACGAAGAGGTAAGATACTTAACATTTTGTAGCGTCACGTAGGGAGACTGTATCCAGAGTGGGAAGACGCGACCCGTGTGCTGCAAGAAGCGCCGCGCTCCTGTGGCGGAGGCTGGCGCCTCTAGTTCCGCGTACTCCCAACAGATAGCGCGGACTGCAGAATCCGCGGAGCGCCCGGGAACGCCTTCTTATATCCGCGCATGGACCCCTACGCAAGTTAGCTGATTCGACAACGAAGTAAGAAACTTCTGTGAAATCAGCGGCAATGACACTTATATTCCGTGCCTGTCAAAAGTATTTGGCTGTTTTTTCCCTCAACATGGTGTGTTTAGGAGGGAACATATGAGGGCAGCTTAATTAATTCCTGGAATAAGTGAGCATCAGTGAAATTCAAATTACTTTTACCTGACATTGTCCTGTAGGAGGCGATCTGTAATTATCAACGCTGTAGCCGTCTTGTGAGAACACTTTACTATCCAGGATCACAAAGTAGGCCCACCTCTATCATCAGGGACAAACCTTCGACACAGTACTACGCGAAACGAATTTTGCTACCTGCTTATTGTACCATTCTAATGTACCTGTTACATTATGATATGCTAAGGGGCGTGCCACAATACTGGCTTTACTGTGAGTAAAATTGTGGAACAAAGTTACGACAAATTGTCCAATATCAAAGATCGATGTTTGTGAAATCGTATGGAACTTAACTGCTAAGGTCATCAGTCCCTAAGCTTACACATTACATAACCTAAATTATCCTAAGGACAAACACACACACCCATGCCCGAGGGAGGACTCGAACCTCCGCCGGGACCAGCCGCACAGTCCACGACTGCAGCGCCTAAGACCGCTCGGCTAAGAAAAATAACATGTGCAGAGCGCCTAGAATCGTTCGGCCACAGGTGCCGGCACGTAGACACTTCTCATTTGTAGTAAGTGATCTGAATGTTGCAATTTGATTTGCTGGAACTAGTTTTCAATGTCCAAAATTTTATCATCTGCGCTAATGAAATGTTCTCAGAAGAAGACTGGAGCATTGAAAAACGCAAATTGTTCCTTGTCACAAATATTTGGCTGTTTATTTTCGCATGTATTGCGAACTCCGAGGATGTGGTTGGGCAGGAATTTCAGTGGACAGTTCAAATTACTGTGAGTGAAATATTCTGCGATTTCCGAGGGTCCACTAACCCGCAAGAGATAGCTGTATGCCGCGCGGGATTAGCCGAGCGGTTTGGGGCGCTGCAGTCATGGTCTGTGCGGCAGGTCCCGGCGGAGGTTCGAGTCCTCCCTCGGGCATGGGTGTGTGTGTGTGTGTGTGTGTTTGTCCTTACGATAATTTAGGTTAAGTAGTGTGTAAGCTTAGGGACTGATGACCTTAGCAGTTAAGTTCAAAAAATGGTTCAAATGGCTCTGAGCACTATGCGACTTAACTTCTGAGGTCATCAGTCGCCTAGAACTTAGAACTAATTAAACCTAACTGACCTAAGGACATCACACATATCCATGACAAAGGCAGGATTCGGTCGCTCGGTTCCAGACTGGTTGGTTGGTTTGGGGAAGGAGACCAGACAGCGTGGTCATCGGTCTCATCGGATTAGGGAAGGATGGGGAAGGAAGTCGGCCGTGCCCTTTCAGAGGAACCATCCCGGCATTTACCTGGAGTGATTTAGGGAAATCACGGAAAACCTAAATCTGGATGGCCGGACGCGGGATTGAACCGTCATCCTCCCGAATACGAGTCCAGTGTCTAACCACTGCGCCACCTCGCTCGTTCCAGACTGCAGTGCCTAGAACCGCACGGCCACTCCAGCCAGCTAGCAGTTAAGTCCCATAAGATTTCACACACATTTGATCATTTTGATAGTTGTGCTACTATGCCGCTCGGCTTGCTTGGAAAATGCTGCTGAGCATGGTTACGTCATTCTGACGTCACTTTCGAATAAGCTTGCGTGCGAATAACTTATCCCACCTACCGAAAGGAGTCACCGCGAGCAGGCGACGCCTTTCACATTATATTCGCAACACTTGGACTGCCGCGTACACACAATTACGATTGAATCGCAATTCCCTTTTCACGGACGCGGTTCCTGGAGGTGAACGTGCAAACGGCAAACCGGTTCCGCGCATTCGCGGAATCTGGAATACCCCTCTCGGGCGACTGCGCCGCGGAGCGTACAGATGCAGAGGCAGGGGTGAAATGAGTACGTGCGGAACCGTGCCGTGAATATTGCAGACGCCAGTTCCGGGGAGGATCAGGAAAGGCCCGTGTCGCCCTGATTAACGCGGTCGTCTGCTCGCTGCTGCCAGCAAAACAATGTTAAATAATTCTCTTTCCAGACGGCGCTGCTCGCTTTGACGTCAGTCGGGCAGGGCGGCTGCGTCGAGACGCGCGTCCCCTCCACTGAGCAGCCGCCGCGCGTCGCGTAGCTTAACTGCGGTGGCAGCAGACGGTGCGTCTGACCGCCGTGACGCCGCACAAGAACCGACCCACCGCGCTGTCGAAGCCGGCTCTGAAATTCATCGCACTACGTGCGTAGCGGGTAAGCTAGCAACAGAGTGGACGCACTGTTGTCGCCAAGGTACACTACTGGCCATTAAAATTGCTACACCAAGAAGAAATGCAGATGATAAACACGTATTCATTGGACAAATATACTAGAACTGACATGTGATGACATTTTCACGCAATTTGGATGCATACTTCCTGAGAAATCACTACCCAGATCAAACACCTCTGGCCGTAAACACGGCCTTGATACGCCTGAGCATTGAGTCAAACAGAGCTTGGATGGCGTGTACAGGTACAGCAGCCCATGCAGCTTCAACACGATACCACAGTTCATCAAGAGTAGTGACTGGTGTATTGTGACTAGCCAGTTGCTCGGACACCATCGACCTGACGTTTTCAATTGGTGAGAGATCTGGAGAATGTGCTGGCCAGGGCAGCAGTCGAACGTCTTCTCTATCCAGAAAGGCCCGTACAGGACCTGCAACACGCGGCCGTGCATTACCCTGCTGAAATGTAGGGTTTCGCAGGGATCGAATGAAGGGTAGAGCCACGGGTCGTAAGACATCTGAAATGTGACGTCCACTGCTCAAAGTGCCGTCAATGCGGACAAGAGGTGACCGAGACGTGTAACCAATGGCACCCCATACCATCACGCCGAGTGATACGCCAGTATGGTGATGACGAATACACGCTTCCAATGTGCATTCACCGCGATGGCACCAAACACGGATGCGACCATCATGACGCAGTAAACAGAACCTGGATTCATCCGAAAAAATGACGTTTTGACATTCGTGCCCTAGGTTCATCGTTGAGTACACCATCGCAGGCGCTCCTGTCTGTGATGCAGCGTCAATGGTAACCGCAGCCATGGTATCCGAGCTGATAGTCCATGCTACTGCAAATGTCGTCGAACTGTTCGTGCAGATGGTTGTTGCCTTGCACACGTCCCCATCTACTGACTGAGGGATCGAGACATGGCTGCACGATCCGTTACAGCCACGCGCATAAGATTCCTGTCATATCGACTGCTAGTGATACGAGGCCGTTGGGATCCAGCACGGCGTTCCGTATTACCCTCCTGAACCCACCAATTTCATATTCTGCTAACAGTCATTTGATCTCGACCAACGCGATCAGCAATGTCGCGATACGATAAACCCCAATTGCGATAGCCTACAATCCGATCTCTATCAAAGTCGGAAACGTGATGGTACGCATTTCTCCTCCTTACACGAGCCAACGCCGGTCAACTGCTGTTTGTGTATGAGAAATCAGTTGGAAACTTTCCTCATGTCAGCACGTTGTAGGTGTCGCCACCGGCGGCAACCTCGTATGAATGCTCTGAAAAGCTAATCATTTCCATATCACAGCAACTTCTTCCTGTCGATTAAATTTCGCGTCTGTAGCACGTGATCTTCGTGGTGTAGAAATTTTTATGGCCAGTAGTGTAGACACTCGCTTTTACTTTTAAGGCTTCTACACTGTTTAGAATGTGCTAGATGAGATCAATTTGGCTTCAGAAAAGGCAAAGAGACCAGAGAGGCAATTCTGACGTTTCGGTTGGTAATGAAAACAAAACTAAAGAAAATACACGTTCATAGGATCTGTCGACCTGGAAACAGCGTTCGACAATGTAAAATGGAGCAAGATTTTCGAAATTCTCAGGAAAATGTGGTAAGCTATACATCTGCATCTACATCTACGCGATTACTCTGCTATTCACAATAAAGTGCCTAGCAGAGTGTTCAATGAACCACCTTCAATCTGTGTGTCTACCGTTCCACTCACGTACGGCACGCGGGAAAAACGAGCACATAATTTTTTCTGTGCGAACCTTGATTTCCCTTATTTTATTGTGATGATCATTTCTCCCTACGTAGGTGGGTGCCAGCAGAATGTTTTCACAATCGGAGGAGAAAACTGGTGATTGAAATTTCACGAGAAGATCCGTCGCAACGATAAACGCCTTTGTTTTAATGATTGCCACTCCAATTCACGTATCATATCAGCTACACTATCTCCCCCATTCCGCGATTAATACAAAACAAGCTGCCCTTCTTTTTACTTTTTCGATGTCATCCGTCAGTCCCACTTGATGCGGATCCCACACCGCACAGAAATACTCTAGAATACGGCGGACAAGTGTGGTATAAGCAGTCTCTTTAGTAGACCTGTTGCACCTTGTAAGTGTTCTGCCAATGATCCGCAGTCTTTGGTTTGGTCTACCCACAACATTATCTATGTCATAGAGAGAGACGGGTAATATCGAATATGTACAAGAGCCAAGAAGGAATAATAAGAGGAGACGACCAAGCACGAAGTGCTCAAATTAAAAAGGATGTACGACAGGGATATAGGCTTTCACCCTACTGTTCAATCTATACATAGAAGAAGCAGTGATGGAAATAAAAGAAAGCTTCAGGTGTGGAATTAAAATTCAAGGTGAAAGGATATCAATGACATTGCCGTTGTGATTGAAAGTCCCGGCGGAGGTTCGAGTCCTACCTCGGGCATGGGTGTGTGTGTTTGTCCTTAGGATAATTTAAGTTAAGTAGTGTGTAAGCTTAGGGACTGATGACCTTAGCAGTTAAGAGTTAAGTCCCATAATATTTCACACACATTTGAACATTTTTTTTATGATTGAAAGTGAAGAAGAATTACATGATATGCTGAATGGAATGAACAATCTAAGGAGCACAGAATTGGGATTGAGAGTAAAACGATAAAAGATGGTAGTAATGGGAAGTAGTAGAAATGAGAATAGTGAGAAACTTAACATCAGGATTGATTGGCAAGAAGCGTATGAAGTTAAGGAATTCTGTTACCTAAACAATAAGATAACCAATGGCGGACGGAGCAAGGAGGACATCAAAAGCAGCGTAGCAATGCAAAATGGGCATTACTAGCCAAGAGAAGTCTGTTAGTATCAAACATAGGCCTTTATTTGAGGAAGAAATTTCTGAGAATGTATGTCTGGAGTACAGCATTGTATGGTAGTGAAACATGGAGTGTGGGAAAACCGGAAAGGAAGAGGATCGAAGCATTTGAGACGTGGTGCTAGAGACGAATGTTGAAAATTAGGTAGGCTGATAAGGTTCTGCGCAGAATCGGTGGAGAGGAAACGAATATGTGGTAAGCACTGATAAGGAGAAGGGATGAGATGATAGGACATTTGTTAAGACATGAGGGAATGACTTCCATGGTACTAGAGGGAGCTGTAGAGGACAGAAACTGTAGAGGAAGGCAGAGTGGTATACATCCAGGAAGTATTTCAGGAGGTAGGTCGTAAATGCTACTTTGAGATGAAGAGGTCGGCACAGAAAAAACGAATTCGTTGCGGGCATCAAAACAGTCAGAAGACTGATGACACCCCTCCCCCCCCCCCCAAAAAAAAAGAAAAACCCCTTAGCATTTGTCCTGTACTCCTATTCCCCATTGAATCTTACTTTTGCGCACTTCAGTAGTAAATTAAGCTACCCTCTATGTTTCCTGTCGAACTAGATCATGTTTCCAAAAAAAAAAAAAAAAATGAAACAGACAAATACTTTTGACAAGCAAAGAATATAAACGTCATTGCTGCTGGTATTCACTCACAGTAATTTTTTCCTTCGTTTGATACTCTGACAGAATTCTCAGAATCGAAGAAAATCATTCCTGGGAGTAATAGGCTACCTCCGAATTTTTTACTCTGTTTGAGTGTTGGACGTTAATAATTCTTTGCAGTGTTGATCAATGATTGTGCTGGTGTGAATACACGAAGTCCGGGTCTGAGATATTATCATCGCGGGTAGCAGCGAGCGAACTGTTTAAATGGCTCTGAGCACTATAGGACTTAACATCTGAGGTCATCAGTCCGCTAGACGTAGAACTGCTAAACCCTAACTAACCTAAGGATAACACACAGATCAATGCCCGAAGCAGGGTTCGAACCTGCAACCGTAGCAGTAGCGCGATTCCGGACTGAAGTGCATAGAACTGGTCGGCCACAGCAGCCAGCAGAGCGAATAGTTGTTGAGAGGAGTCGCAAGTGGTCGGATGCAGCCTGCGGTTGAGAGAAGCCGCGCGACATGAGAGATCGCAGCCTGCCCTGATCGTGCTAGTAGCGCCGGAGGAGGTTTGGATATTAATTAAGGATTTTTTTCTTTGATAATTAGCCTTTTTGTTGCACGTAGTTGTTGCTTGCTTGCGCACTTGCGAGATTTTGTCAGATTTGTGTATGCATACAATGAGAGTAATATTCGTATATTTGTTGTAGCCAGAGAAGTTTTTACGGAGTATAGACATTGTGAAATAATTAAAGTCTGTGCAAAGTTTGACAGTGTTTAAATAATTTATTTTTCGAATATAGTAAATTAAAGTATTCATTGGTTTCTTTCATGTTTTACACCGTTTAACAGTAGTTGACCAAATCCCTCTTGATCATACAATTTCTGTACATAAAACAATATGGCAGTAGTTACTGCAATTATTGTGACCATCCGTTGCACTCTGCGTGTATCGCAGTATTTCTTTGGAAGTATTTTTGGCATGTTACTGATCACGCAGTTGCAGCGGCAAGTCGAGGTAAGTAGTCCGCTGTGTACAGGAGTATTGCAGAACAGTCTTTATAAGTTGTTTAAGAATATTTTCAAACTCGCAGTCAGGTACTTGAGAATCGATTTCTCTGTGATGTGCAGGAAAGCTAATTCATTTCTGTATCTTCTCAGTGAGAATTCTATTATTGTCAGAGTTGCTATTTCACATATTTCTGTACGTCTTTCAGTGGACCAAACAATAATTACAAATATACACGACTTTAAAGACCCGCCAGGGTAGCCGAGAGCGCTAACGCGCTGCTTCCTGGACTCGGGTTGGCGCGCCGGCCCCGGATCGAACAGTCCGGCCAGCCTGGACGTGATTTTTAGGTGGTTTTCCACATACCACTAGGTGATTACCGGGCTGGTCCCCACGTCCCGCTTCAGTTACACGACTCGCAGGCATTTGAAACACATTCACACTATTTCACGAGTTACACTGTACACAGACAGCTGGGATACACTACTTCTGGCCCAGGGGCTTTGGGGTGGCGGCAGGAAAGGCATCTGGGCACCCCTTACATTAACCATGCCAATAGCGTACTTAAATCTGCCGACCCTGCGCACAATGCAGCATAGAGGCAGTAGCAAAAGAAAGAAAGAAAGATACACGACTTTACAGAAAAATAATTGGAAACGAGTTTTATGTTATCATGATCGCTTGTGGTATTACATGTAATGCGTATTACTCCGTCGAATTCCGCTCTGCTCCGACGCAGGTTGCATCGCTCTGCCGCTAAAGGCTCGCCACTGCAGCGTGCAACATTGTAACATTGCTGCGTTTAAGGTATCTTTGGCGGTGTACTGTGAGATCCTCAGAGAACTTAAAGCACGAATTCAAAGATTTTGTCCACACTTGGAGCACCCTCTCTTTTAGCATGGCAATGCCAGACCATACACAAGCGCTGCGACATCTGCAGAGATCCAACGTCTTGCATTCGTTGTTATACATCGTCCTCCATACAGTCCCGATTTGACTCCATTCGATTTTCATCTGTTTGCAAAACTTCAAGAACGTAAAGAACACCTACGAAGACTTCGCTCTGAGAGTGATTAAGAGATGCCAGCAGAGACGAGGTTGGGGCTTAGTGAAGAAAGTCATACATTCAACAGCGACGGCATCAAGAAATTGGTCTCTGTTTGGGGGAAATGTGTTTGACAGCTGGATGACTATGTTGAGTAATGGAATGTAGACATGAAGAATAAATATGCATAATTTTAATAAAGTTTTGTTTTCTTTAAAATGTTTAAGAATGTTCCAAATTTTTTTTAATTTGGAGACATTACATTTCAGCACGACCTCGTACATAATACTGAATGTAGCGAAACAAACTTTTGTTACATTCATAAGAAATTCCTAGAATGTTTTAAGGATGCTAAGATGAAAAAAAAATATAACACACGAACCTACTTCCCTTAAGTCTGTAATCCACATCCTCAACCACTACGCTAGGATGAAGACAGGCGACTTTTGACTCCAGTGTTGTCCGTCTTTGTACATCGTCAAAGCTTTTACAGCTGATGCGTGAGTAACTGTTATTTACCGAAGGTGACGTGTTTGTGATAAATTTTTAGAGCACTGCTGTTTTGAAACGCCATACTGCAAGTTATAATTCAAAAACAGCGAAATACCACGAAATCAGTATAGCCACTGTCGCATTGAGTGACACGTCATTTTTACGTCACTTCACAGTAAGGCATGCAAAAACGCTGCTCACTTACCTTTTATTTTCGTGCCAAAGTATCTTCGTCTGCCAGGAGGCACTTATCTTTGCAACTGCTGCAATATTGCTGCACAGTGTCGAGTGGTGTGTCTCACGTAGGTCAACGTCTTTGGCCTGCGAGAGCCAGTCAGAGGCTATGCGTATAAAAGTAGAGTTATATCAACATGAATGCACAAGAGACACCGCTGGTCCGGCTTGTGTTGGGAGTCGACATTCCGGTCATAGCAGATGGGCGGATGAAGCTGATCTGCCGTTTCAGATACTTGGATGGGGTCGCAGCGTGAATTCCACGCTTATCACTTTCGTCTCTTATTGATCACGTAATGTCTATACAAAATAAATTCTCTCGTAGAGATGCGGTACAATTAGTACCGAAAACTAGCTCACGTTTGTGATGAGTTCAGGACCGTGTAGCTTAGTAGGTGCTGATATCCAAAAGTGATTATCACATCGGACAACGTCTGTAGCAATTAAGCTCTCTTTTTTTCTTCAACAAAAGATATGAAGATTGATTTTCTTGAATCATTTTCTGGTCATGTAACGTACGCTATTAATGTTTGTTTATGTGTGGTACTGGAAACCCATATCCGTCGGGTACATAATTTTTTGACGATTACGCTATTTTTATAGCACAATTAACGCACGTGTTTTCATTACGTTAAAAGAGTTCTATTTCACACGTTTGCAACTACGTGGATTTATGTGCTTGTACTAGAACTGAGTGTACTCGTTTAATTTTTATTGTTTCTTCAGGCTAAGAAATGCACTTCCTTTACCCACCACGCCCTATCTTTCTTTCTTTTGTGGAACCTACATGTATCAGTTAGGTCACTGAGTCGCAGTTTGCTGATGCATGCATTTCGGAGAAACGATATAATCACATCAGTCTCTTCATAATAAATTTCGTCATTGTCTGTTTTCGTAGTACGTAGATGGGAAATGCATTACATAGCACGAAAATTGTCTACAAGATGAAACTCATAACCCATTCAAGCACTAATTCAACGGCTTTTTTGATCAAATGTTATTAATATGTTTATCTCACAAATTTTTAAAATAAATCTTCCGGTTATGTTTTCGAAAGCATTACAAGTATCGTGTCACACTACGTTAATACTGAACCGTGTCTAAAGGTTTGCTACAAATGAGGGTAAAAGAATTTCAGTGTCTACATATTTATCCCAACGGCTATATCACGTACATGGCAACGGCCTTGTCACAGTGGACACACCGGTTCCGGTGAGATCACCATAGTTAAGCGCTGTTGGGCGTGGTCGGCACTTGGATGGGTGACCATGCAGGCCGCCATGCGCTGTTGCCATTTTTCGGGGTGCACTCAGCCTGGTGATGCCAATTGAGGAACTACTCGGCCGAATAGTAGCGGCTTCGCTCAAGAATACCCCCAGAACGACGGGGTGAGCGGTGTGCTGACCCCACGCCCCTCCTACCTGCATCCACCTCTGAGGATGACACGGCGGTCGGATGGTCCCGGTATGCCACTCGTGGCCTGAAGACGGAGTGCTTTTTCTTGTATCACGTACATGGTATATGGAACAGCTGGAAAATTCACACCGCATGCACCTGCTCTTATACAGTATCTCGCATTTTTATATTATTGAGTTGGTTAGAACATCGCAGGTAAGAATCTTAAAAATTTTAACTTTCAATGTTTGTCAGTTTCATAATTAACGTGTATCATATTTGACGAGTGATGGTTTTCATAATGCTTGAAAATAACAACATGTCGAAATAACGTCTTAACAGCCAAAATTGGAATAATTTCACCTGAATAACATTCCAAAGATGTGAAACGTAATAAATCTGCGAGATAGACTAATAAACCGTAATGTAAAGTCAACATCACCTAGGCTTTCAAAGACAGTTTTAAATTCTACAAATATTTGCGGATTTCCTTCCTTTGCAAACAGATGTGTCAGCTTAATTGCGTACCAGGGGGACAGACACTGCGAGTGTCATTTTCTTTCAATCGGTCGTGTAGCACCGCGTTTACGACCTCCTGCAGTGGACCCTAGCGACATTATGAGCTTTGTGGAGGTGGTGGGAGAGCCTGGCAGGAAAGTTGCGGAATTAGATTTTTAGTCCGCCCTCGGTCAGGGGGGCGACGTCCAGACGAAACCGCAGCTGGTTGCCTGGCCCGGCGTGGCTGGGCGATGAAGTCGTTGCCGCGCAGATGCCGTCAAGGTGGGGGGTGGGGGGTATAGCAAGAGCCTGGGATGGTGAGAGGAGGGGGGGGGGGAAGCGGTGGGGCTAAATTGGCGGCGCGAGCGGCCACCTGAAATAGTATTGGGAGGCGCCGCAATCTGACCAGACATCTCATTCCAGCAGGTCTCTCTAACAGGTTCTGATGGGTAGTGCGTGTAGAGGAATGCGGAAAACTCAACCAACGCCACCTACGTCTTGCTGGCGGATCTGTGGACTGTACTGTTACCTTCTTTGTTTATTTAATTTATTACAGATTAGTGGCACAAAAGGCATTATAATTAGTGGTACAAAGTGCAGTATATTCGAGGTTCTGATTAAACAGTACTCTTTACAGCTTCCGAAAAGAAAACGACGACAAAAATTTTGTCTAATGCTGCGGACAGCCGCAAACTGAAGAAAACGCTGGAATACGACTCAGACAATCGCAACAGCCATATTTAACAGACAGATGAGAACAAAAATATAGTGGACATTATAAAATGAATGACAATGTCTAAACAAACTTTTGAAAATAAATTGTGCTGTCAAACAACCAACGTAGCATATAAAGACAAAAAAAAAAGGAAAACAAAACATTTATCTCGAGAGCTTGAAGCTCCCGTTCTGAAGGGTCCATTCCGGGGAAACAAGGAAAGCAAAAATTGGAATAAATAGTGGCATGGGTACAAAAAAGACTGAAACGAAATCCAGTGAGTAAATGCTAAAAGAAATTTAAGAGAAAAGCACTCTGGTTTACAAGATACAGCAAAGAAGAACTACATTAACTAAGCACCTAATTTGACGTAATTGCCTTATAGAAGCACATTTTAGAAGGAAACGAGTCGCGACAAAATCAAGAGGCACGACCAGAACACCCGTATATCAAAGTGTTGCTAGTGGAATCGACTGGAGCAAGTTTGAGTATGGCGAGAGGCAGAGAAGGATTGTTGTGTGGCTGTACTGTGATGGGACCGCTGTTGCGCTCTGTGTAAATGAATGCTATCGTGGACGAGATGGGTAGCAATCTGTGGATGTTGGCTGATGATGCAGTACTGTACGGTAAGGTGTCGAAGTTGAGTGACCGTAGAAAGATGAATGATGGCTTAGACAAAACTTCTAGTTGGTGTTATGAATGGTAGCTAGCTCTAAATTTGGGAAAATGCAAGTTAATGCGCATGAGTAGGAAAAACAAGTCTGTAATTTTCGGATACAGCATTAGGAGTGTACTGCATGACACAGTCACGTCACTTAAATATCTGGGCGTAACTTTGTACAGCGATATGAAGTGGAACGAGCATGTAAGGAGTGTGGTACGGAAGGCGAAAGGTCGACTTCGCTTCATTGGGAGTATTTTGCCAAATCGTGGTTCACCTGTAAAGGAGATCGCATATATTGCTCTGGTGAGACCTATTCTTGAACACTGCTCGTGCGTTTGAAATCCGTACCAGGTCGGATTGAAGGAGGACATCGAAGCAATTGGCCGGCCGGGGTGGCCGAGCTGATCTAGGCGCTTCAGTCCGGAACCGCGCGACTGCTACGGTCGCAGGTTCGAATCCTGCTTCGGGTATGGATGTGTGTGATGTCCTTAGGTTAGTTAGGTTTAAGTAGTTCTAAGTTCTAGAGGACTGATGACCTGAGATGTTAAGTCCCATAGTGCTCAGAGCCCATTTGAACCATTTTCGAAGCAATTCAGAGGCGAGATGCTGGATTTGTTACCGATAGGTTCGAACAGAGCTGCTTCGGGAAATCAAAGAGGAATCCCTGGAGGGAAGGGGATTTTCTTTTCGAGGAACACTATTGAGAAAACTTAGAGAACCTGTAGTTGAAGATGACTGCCGAATGATTCTACTGCCGTCAACAAACGTGCGCGTAAGGACCATGAAGGTAAGACATGAGAAGTGAGGGCCTACGCGAGGGCATATAGACAGTCGTTTTCCCCTCGATCTGTTTGCGACTGAAATAGGAAAGGAAATGACTAATAGGGTATCCTTCGCCATGCACTGTACTGCGACTTGCGAAGTATCTATGTAAATGTAAAGAAGGCGTTGCCTTTGGTGTCTGAATGGTTCAAATGGCTCTGAGCACTATGGGACTTAACATCTGAGGTCATCAGTCCCATAGAACTTAGAACTACTTAAACCTAAATAACCTAAGGACATCACACACATCCATGCCCGAGGCAGGATTCGAACCTGCGACCGTAGCAGTCGCGCGGCTCCGGACTGAGCGCCTAGAACCGCGAGACCACCGCGGCCGGCACCTTTGGTGTCTGATATGACGACTGTTATCTGAGTTATGTATTGCAGTGCCGGAGTAAAGACAGCGCGTGTGTATAAACTCTGACCGTGCATTCTGTATACCGAATTCCCAAATAAAGCTTTGCATCACATCCACATCTACATCCATACTGCGCAAAGCACTATGAAGTGCAGGAAAGATGGTATTTCCCGTTGAATACCCTGTTAAGATTTGCTCATGGACCGTGAGACGACTTGCTGCTTAAATGCATTAATGCGCACATTATTCGGGCAACGTTAATCTTCGGGGTCGCTACTGGAGTGATAGGTAGAGGGCTGTGTATGTACCTGGATTACATCTTTAATATTGTTTCGATAACCTTTGTGAGTAGGTTTTCGTCAGACAGCTGACATCTGCCTTCAAGCGTCTTCCAGTTCACTGTTTTAATCAATCCTGCGTTTTTCTCTAGTCAAACTAACAAACCTTCGGTATATAAGAAAACTTTGTCCATTTTTAGCCGTACCACGTTATTGCTTTTCTATTGGCCAATTCATCTACCTTGTCATTATCAAGCACATATAACCTGAAGTAAAACAGTATCTATCCCCAATCAAAATTTCTACTTACCTCCCGTCTTGACAACATTGTTGCAGACTTCTCGAAAGCACAACATCAAACAGCAATCTGGCAGCGGCTAAACTAAATTTCTCTTTTTAAATAAAATTTCCGTCAGTAAGCAAACTGTTAGCGGTGTAATGTGGTAATGCGCAAAGATACACTTTTCTTTAAACAGAGGGTTGGGGAGTTTAACTATTCTTATGAAATGATTTTCGAAGACGAAGACTTTAGAATGAAGTATGTATTCAAAAGACACAGAAAAACTTCGCATCCTTTTCACACATAACACTGGTCTGAACAGTATTATGCTTAACAAAGTAAATAATTTAATAAGAATATAATGTTAACAGAGAGTTTCTATAAAAACCAAATATCTTAATCATGTTGATGCATGACTCAGGGAACTCGCCTGCCTTTCTCTCGGCTCTGAGTAAGTGAATGAAGTTAAGTAGCTGGCAACAGCTGCGCAGTGCTGCAGTCTTACTTCAAACTTCTTCATTCATAAGTCCATCACCCACCACTCACCAGCTAAGAATGGATCAGACTGCGCAGATGCAAATACTGTGCAACAGCAAGTCCGAAGATTGTTTAACATTACTTGCTCTCTCTGTAACGTGTACATCAGTAATTTACAAAAAGCAAAATGACATTCCCACCTTACAAAAGTAACAAGGTGACCTTCTAAAATTTTCGGACGACAAATTTTTCGGAAGCAGCTGTATTCAAATCGAGCAGAAGCTCGGAGTGAAGGAACAGCCGACTTAACAGGTACATATGGGGTCCTAATAAGAAAACTGCCTCCATAAACTCCTCTCAAGTAGCTGCAAGAGAATGCCTACAACCAGGTCCATATGCAAAATCATTGCACCCGTGTTTATTTGAGTGAAGACTTCAAATTGGGTCAGCTTATCTGGAGAACAGTCCTCACTCTAGAAATATATAGCATTAATTTAATAGCACAACTCGGGAAGCTATTCGAAATTTTTGTCCACGACATGGGGAATTTCTTAGCGCCTGGTCGAGTGTACCCTGTAAGAAAGTTATGTGTTTACTCCGCCGTCCACAGCCGTGATTGTCGTTTTGGGTGTCCATGGTAGTGCACCGATTCCGTATTTGGCATTTATTCCAGTCTGTGGGAGGCAGTCTTACTGTGGCTTGTGTGAAATCGTTCATGATAGAAAGGAAACTCGAGAGCATCGGATGTCTGTTTTCAGAACTGTTGTAGCGGTACAGTGTTAACGATTAGAACAATTATACGACACTGAACGTTCGACTGATGTCTGGAAGTGGCTAAAGCATCTCAGGTTTTGGTATGTCACATTAGTTCTAGCCTTGAATGAAACGCTGCATGGCGAGTGGAGAACAAAAATTTTCACTTTTTGGGAAATTATTTCGCTAAAGCAATCGGACGATATTGACTTACATATGAAGCTTTCTGGATATCGTGTCATATTTTGTTGAGAGCGGCTAGCTTTCTCTGTGGGTTTAAGAGGGCATAATATACTAACTCCTACCAGAAAGGACTTTAAAGTAGCCAAAGCAAGACGAACTGCCGTATTCTTTATGCAAGAAGCATTTTTCCGCAGGTGTAGGAGAAATGACGAGTGGCTACTATTAGGCTTATTTTCAGTTTACCTATTCCACTCACCTGCTAGTGAAAATCCTAGGTAACGGATCGTGAACGCTGGGTTAGAACTATCTACGAGACAAAGACCAGCAGTTTCTTTTTACTTTTTCTTTTTTCTCATGCCGATATCGACATCGACATCATTGCTGTGCCACATGTCGAATTATGTCAGAAATCGAGATTTTTGGAGAATGAAAGGATTAATCCATCACACTTGACGCATCCCGATATTTAACATATTTGCAACAAAGTGCAAATACTTTGTCTGCATTAGAACATGGCCACTCCTCATTTGTAAATATACACTGTTTCACTGTTCATGTGTACGCCGCTAGACATGCTACGAGAAGTAGTACGGCTATGGAGATGCTGAACTTCGATAGTCAAAAGTCGTAGCTCGTTGTCGGGCTGGATCCAAAGCAGGCTTCAGTTTATGAAAGGAACTTAAAATTGCAGGTTAAATGTACCTGTTTCGAGTTTTCTCCAATATACCGCTAGTAAAGGAGTATCCAGATAAAAATAAAAACGAGAACACTGCATATCATGTTCTACAAAATACGTCAGAAATACGAACATTTCAGTTCTCTTTATTGTTGACCGAACATGTTGAAATAACGTTAGAGTTACACTCGTATACTGTATATTTTTGAAATGATGTCTCACGGCAAGCATAATGGAGGGACAACTAGCGCTTTCACGAATTGAGCCCGTGCATTTACATTTGGTGGATGCAAAGGTTTTAGCCTGGGAACCGGTCGAACAATTCGCAGGGGAAACTCAGCAATTAATGTGAAACCGATTTGCACGCGGCCCTTGTTCCACTAGGGACTTGCGAACATCATTCCACCACGCATGTCTCGCTACATGCTGGAAAAAATAAAATAAAATAAAACAACGTGAACGCGGAGCCTCCGGACAGCCTGTTTCGGACGATCTCGACTCATTGCGATTGTTCCCGCATCTGATAATTACAACCTAATGCCACAGTCAGTCTGATTACAACACCTCTGATTTGCAGGTGTTCGTCTATGAAACTGAATAACGAATTTCGTCCCACATAAATTGTCAAGGGAACCTGTTGTCAGGCTCTCTGTGGAGGAAACTTATTAATCTTTCATGAACTCGTAAACAATTACATGCAGAGCGCCACTTAAGAAATAGCCGACCAGTGACCACCTAGGCCCGTCTAGTTCGTGGACGCATGCTGCTTACCAGACCTTAACAGTAGGTTTATGGTGGAATAAATGAAGTACAGAATACAGATTAGCAACTAAAAAATGGAGCAGAGATCCTCAGGGAGAAAAGTAAGTTGATGACTTCTTTCCCACCTAATGTCTAACAATGGTGATACTAATATTTTAAATAATGCTAAAGTAGATGAACATACAAATCACAATAAAAATGAAAAATATGTTGACGCAAAGATTTTTACGTATTAATAAATATTAAAAGAGTCCACATTATCTTAAACTCATTCTTCTGGCTCTCTTCAAAGTAAAAATCTTAGATGTTGGATACTCTAGACGATAACTTTGTTGCCCTGGTTCTGGTTCAAATGGCTCTGAGCACTATGGGACTTAACTTCTGAGGTCATCAGTCCCCTAGAACTTAGAACTAATTAAACCTAACTAACCTACGGACACCACACACATCCATGCCCGAGGCAGGATTCGAACCTGCGACCGTAGCAGTCGCGTAGTTCCAGACTGTAGCGCCTAGAAACGCTCGGCCACCCCGGCCGGCGCCTTGGTTCTGGCAGGCCTCTATACCTCTGAAATGATTGCGAAAGGACTTCTTAAACCCGCCAAAAGTTATTACATTAATAATTTTTATTTTATTCTAGTTTCGATCTTAACACATCATTAAGGTGATAAGTAACAACGCAATATGCGAGAATGCTTCTTTGATACTAAAAGCTCTGGCAGAACACAGAATCAACTGTGATAATCATCCTCGTGGTCGCGCGGTAGCGTTCTCGCTTCCCACGCCCGGGTTCCCGGGTTCGACTCCCGGCGGGGTCAGTGATTTTCTCTGCCTCGTGATGACTTGGTGTTGTGTGCTGTCCTTAGGTTAGTTAGGTTTAAGTAGTTCTAAGTTCTAGGGGACTGATGACCATAGATGTTAGGCCCCATAGTGCTCAGAGCCATTTGAACCATTTTTTTTGTGATAAACATCACCGTTTTACAATATAGTTCACTGTTGACATGACATCCGTGATTACACTAGCTGATGACATTGCTATCGTCAGTGAAAGTGAAGAAGAATTACAGGATACTTTGAATGGATGAACAATCTAATGAGTACAGAATAAAATGGTATGGTATAACTTGTTTTAATAGCTCTATTTAGCAAAACAGGTGCATGTGACCTTACTACATGTGGCGGAAGGTTCTAATAGTACACTATAGTTTTCAGATCTCTTTTTCGAATTGTTTGTCTTCTGCTTACTGAAACGAAACGTCTGTTAAAAATGACTGTAGGCAGGTGGTGGACGGTTACAGTCATACGAACTGAATGCCAGTGAAATTATATAAGAGAGGGAGAGATTATACAGAGAGCGAAAAAGAGAGATTAGGAAGGTCGCAGCGTTATTGTAGCTCTAATAACCTTAACAGACAGGTAGCATACAATGTATGCTTAGCAGTTCATCACGCCACTAGGTGCTGTAACACCAAATGAGACATTTCGAACATGTAGGCCGATCACCGTAGCAAGGGTCGACCAACACATGTTTGCACCGCCGTAAAAGAGGGTAAAATGTCGTCCTCAATGCCATATCGTCATTAGAGCATGTCAGGGCTAAACACACACAAACACACACACACACACACACACACACACACACACACAGAGGCAACAAACGCACAACCAGGATCATACCCAACACCATCAGTTATGGCCACCTGCTTAATAGTGTGTTGCTCCACATTTGGAACGTTATTGAGCAGCGATTCTAGATTCAAGTCTTTGCAGTATTTCCGAGGTATCTGACACCAGAAGCTTACGCACAGGTCATGCAGTTCTGGGCGGGTGTTATGTGGACGCGGAGACGGCGGCAGATGGCGTCACAAATGTGTTCGTTCCCCTCGGGTTCAGATCAGGAGTATTTGGTGGAATCTCATGTGTGTGTGTGTGTGTGTGTGTGTGTTCTGGCACTAGAGGATATAAGCACACAGCGAGGTGCACACTTAGCAACGAGCGGGTACTGCGAGACACATTGTGGCCACAGTGCGGGATGACCACCATCTTGACCGCAGGGCTACTGAGGACAGAACGGCTTCATCCACAGTGCTGGTTGGCTTGATGTTGGAAAAATTCCAGTAGTGTGAGAATTTTGGGTATGAAGTGGTAGGTTTTGTTGCCTTTAGGCTTGTCCGTGAGCTACAAAAAACGCAACAATAGCTCCGAAAATGCTCGTTTTCGTGGAAAATTGTAGATAAGTTTCGATCATTTTGAATTCTGTGTAGCATTTGTGATGCAAAACTATCGTTGGTGCGTGGCACCAGACGCTCACGTACAGATCACGAAAATGTCGGCCCTTGGTATTTGGGCTTAGAGATAAAATTATAGGATGCAGCGGGGCTATAACAATAATTTCAACTCACATATGTTTTTTCCCTGGAAATTTTAACTATATTTTCCTTAGCGGAAGTAGTAATATTTCTATCAGTATGTGTGTAAAATGTCTGAAAGTCTGTTGGCCAAAAATGCTTTTAAGTGGGGCTATTCGGATGGTGGTTGGAGCTATTTGGTTGATGCTAATTATGGGCATATACACAAATTAATTAGATGGATTGTTATCTGAAAACAATGATAATTTCTATTTAATACTGATTAGGCTTAATACACAACAATAATTACAAATCGATAGAAATTAATCTTCCTGAAATGTTCTTGATCTTGTATTAATCATCTTCAGCGACCAGAGAGAAATGGCTTCCGACATCTCGCACCTGCACGATATTCATGATCTCTTTTAGCTTGGATCGATTCACTTTCATCTTCATCTGCAACAACTGACCATTTTCCCTGTCAGAACCATATTTTCATTCCATAGATTTTTCTGCAGTATCATTTAAGGGCAGAAAGTCTTCGAAACTGCGATCTCAATCTTTGTCTAAAATTTTCTTTTAATTTTGATAGCCGTTTTATTGAATAGGCCTACATTGGTTCTTTTTATGGCACCGGTAGTCGTTCAGCTAATTTCTGTCCAGATTAGACCTGCTGATGTAACACTAATCGCACATCAATGGAAAACATTCCTTCTCTTGTATAAATCACCTGCAGCGTCCGCAGAGAAATTGCTTGCGACCTCTCCCACCGATGGAGTATTCATGATAACAGGTGATACACTTTTGGCATTGTATCCACTCATTGGCATTGTATCCACTCACTTTTTTCTCTGTAGCACTTGAACATTGTGCCTGGTAGCACTCACCTTTATATCCCATCGCTTTTTCTTAAGAATCATTTAGGGTCACGTCGTGAAAACTGCAATCTAAATCGGTGTCTAGATTTTTTTATTTCGGTTTTGCTAGCCGTCTTCGTGAATAGGTCTACATTGGCTCTCTTTCTGCTACCGGTACTCTTTTTCGTCACCATTAGGCTCAAAAGAGCTCTTTTTTACTTACACGTGCTTCATATCGTTATTCGCCCTTACGACAGCTATGTTTTCTGGAGATATTGTGTGACTAGCGTTAGGTTTTTCTTTCAGGTTGTTTCTGCGGAGAAGAAAGGACATCTCGATTGGAGACATACGAGAGTTGACAGACTACCACTAGTTTAGTTGCACCATCTTCTGTGGTTCTTTCCGTGATTCAGAAAGAGCTCCAGGAGCAGCCAACCGGCAATCCTCAATCGCTTCTGGGCTAAACATACAGAGCCCCATAAAGAAAAATCCATTTGCAGCTAAGCGGACTGACGCAGTTCGCACACACGCTTCGCTGAAAATGTCATTGAAATGGGCTTCGCCCATTTTGGTGTTCAGATTTCTTTGCCGCCGTTTTGTTGCCATCTCAAAGCATTGGGCGTTGAGGACCTTGAAACCACATCTGTCCAAGGGCTGTAAAACATAGACAGTGTGTGACGGTAAACAGAACATTTCTATCTCATTATCCTGGCGTAATTACAACGCTGCAGGGGAAGAAAGTGACTGAGGCCCATCAGAAATATGGAGTAATTTTCCTGGCACACTATTTTCTTGAAAAATTCAGAGGTGTCTGAGAATTATTTCCACTTCCATCCCCGCCTGAAACAGATCCATTTAGGGAGTTAATGGTGAATTTCGACTTTTGACTTTGGCCTTTAATTACAAACGGTGATACATATGCACCTGATGCATTGCAACATGCGACAGCCTCTTTCAGCGGTGGTGAAAGATAGGAAATATTTTGTTCCTTTCCCTATAATGAGTTCCGAGGTCTTTTAGTAAGTAACCCTGGACCAGATAAAGTAATAATTACAATTGTATTACAAAATGGCAAATATTTTGTAAATGCACATTACCTCAGAATCAAGCGGTTCTAGACTAGCTGTGGTGAAAGCCAGATCTCATTTATTTAGATAATCCCGAAGTACCTTAAAACCCTATCGTGAAGCAATTCCCCCGTACAATGACAGATGGCAGCATCTGCCACATTGTAGATACCAGTACCATGTCTCACATACTTCCCGTCTTTCCTTTCTCAAAAACGGCAGGAAATCCCCAGCGTATACGTAGTTAGTTTTACAAACCGCACAAAGATCTGTTATGAATCACTCACCTTCAACAATTTGAACCAATCTTGACAAAATTTCTGAAGTCGCAAAACTAAACAGACTTGTTCGCTGAACAGACAAGACTTCTGACAGCCAATAGTCACCTAAATAATGTTGATGTCTCGACGCATGCGGAAAAGGTTATGTTAATTAGTATAGACCTTCTATTCAAGTAGCCCACCTCTAGCCTACCGAAAACAGCCTGAAGTATCCCTAATTACTTGTTCTTAAGGATAATTAATTAAACCTATACTTTATACATCACTGAGCTCATTATCACACATGCAATAAGTATCGAAGCTCTCCACAATCTATCGTCAGGTGGTACATTCTAAACAACATTAAGCGAAACAATACAGAATTACAGTGCCTCTGTGTAACGATACATAATTGGGTTATTCGTTTGACTCGCGTGTGTAGAATATTGTTTCCAGCCAGCCCTTCTCATGTTTGCGGTAATTACCTCGATGACCTGTCAGTGCATGGAGGGTACGTTTGTGCGTCGAAAAAGGCTCGCAAATATTGACACTCCCTTTAGACTGATTCGCTATATTGCCTGGGGACTCTCATACTCATTGGTTTCCACCATTCGCTTCTGTGCTGCAAGTAGGAACACACACTCGAATTCTAGAGACGCGTTGCTGGATTGATCATTTCGTCCTCAAAAGTATTCCATAGCTCGGAGGTAAAATGAAAAATGCGAATTAAGTGATTGGTGGATGGATTCTTAGACATTCCACTATGAACTATGATCACGCTAAGTGGCTAAGAGCTCGAGGTCGTGTCTTTGCATGGCTACAAGCAGTAATGATCCAACAATTCACTGCTACGCCGACAGGGAGAAACCATTGGAATACACACTGATGAGACAAGACATTATGACTACGTGATAAATGGCTTTTTTTTCGTCTTTGGAACAAAAACATCATTGATTCTGCGTATCAGGAACACGACAGTTTATTGGTAGGTTTGTGGAGGTATGTGATATTAAGATGTCAACACACAGGTCATGTAATTCGTGTAAATAATGAGCTACGGATTTGCATACACGGTTGACGTCGCCCGATACTGTCCCAGATGGGTTTCATAGGATTTACATCAGCCAAGCTCCGTCGCCGAGACATCAACGTCAGTTCGCTATTGAGCTACTGATGCCACTGCAGCTCGGTTCAGGCTCCGCGACACCAACAACCACACTGCTGATCGATGACATCGCTGTCGGGGTGGACATCAAGCATGACTGGATGCTGGTGATGCGCACGCAAGCGCAGGAGTATGTCTCCCATGGCATAATACTGATCGCACTACCGTGCATCCATGGCACGCTGCACATTTCGAGCCGCCGTTCTCGATGATGGCGTTTGTGGACGTCTCCATCGACCTAGTGTAGTAAAAATGTGATTCAGCCGAAGGGCCTCCATGTTTCCTTTGATCGACGCTCGAAAAAAAAAAAATTTCAAATATGTGTGAAATCTTATGGGACTTAGCTGCTAAGGTCATCAGTCCCTAAGCTTACACACTACTTAACCTAAATTATCCTACGGACAAACACACATACCCATGCCCGAGGGAGGGCTCGAAAATCCGCCGGGACTAGCCGCACAGTCGATGACTGCAGCGCCTGAGACCGCTCGGCTAATTCCGCGCGCCGATCCACGCTTGATTCCCGATGATCCCGTTCCCACTACAGTCATAACTGACTATGTCGTTCCTCCATGCCCGAGGTTCGAGTCCTCCCTCGGGCATGGGTGTTTGTTCTTAGCGTAAGTTAGTTTAAGTAGTGTGTTAGTTTAGGGACCGATAACCTAAGCAGTTTCGTCCCTTAAGAATTCACAATTGGAACATTTGATTTGACTACGTCGTTGGATCAACACGCGAACACGTAGGAGTGGTCTGCAGCGGAACTCCATGTTCAACAGTGTACGATGAACGATGTGAACGTGCAAAAGCATTGTGGTCTTTCGGCGGAGAAGCCACAGATCACCATCTATCCTACTTTTCAGACCAGACAAGCCCCCAAACCCCAGTTCTTTAAAGAGTCGTGGTGTTAGTTTCGCTGTCCTTTTACTTCTTTTCGTAGACATCACGACAGTAACACGAGGACTTCCGACCAGCTTCTGCGTTTTCGACATATGCGTTCACAGGCTATGCGTAATAATAATCTGCCCTTTGTCAAAATGCTTAGCTCGATGGATTTTCCCATATGCAACCCATATCTTTGCTAGGATGATACCCCGTATGTGTCTGCTCCGCTTGCATACCTTTGCTACCGCATCACGTGTTCGCAGCGGCATCCATTGTCGCGATGGGCAGTGGTCATTATGTTCTAGCAGATCAGTGTAGTGTACTTTTGAAGTAGGCTGTTAGCAATAAAGAAGAAAATCATGGCTTTGAGAGAATGGGTGCATGATATAATATAGCAGGAAGGCGATTGGGAAACCAAACAACAGTCGCATTTGAGATGCCAATAATTCTTTATGTCGATAAAGCATATAACAGCCCAAGTGAGTGCAGTTGTTCTATTTCTGGAGTGCTATGGGCCTGTCGAGAGAGGGCCCTCAGTAGCGACGTTATTAGCATACTTGTTAAAAGTCTGAGACGAATAGAACAGGTAAAACAACCAATGCAAAGAATATAAACTATCTTAAAATTACAATCACCTTGTGCCATTTTCACTCACAATCACCTATGGAAACATACCGTATTACAAGGAAGGTAAAACTGTCAACTTTTGCAATGTTAAAATGAGCTGCTGTAATCCTACGTTGATGGAACAAAAAACATAATGAGGCTGAACGATTAAAAAAGGCAGGTTGAGGGGGGCACCGTGATACCACAGTAAAACGTTCTTTCTGGTATTTTAAAATTTTAGAAGACGTACCGTTCTCGTTTGCTGGAACAAAGGACCAATCAGCTGCTTGTTTGATTATAAAACCTACGATAAATGTGTCAAAATCAGTGACGACTAAGTAGAAAAATAGTGCACGGTGTATAGTTCAAAATGCCATGTGAATTACTTTCTGGCAATAAAGTTTCCGTGTGGAAAGCAATGACGAAACTTACTTTCGGAATGTCACTCGCACGAGGAAAGTATGCTGTATTTGTTTGACGTCATTCACGGAGTAGTGCAGCCTATTTCACCTGGCTCACTACTGAATCTGTACGTGCATTCTGCGACGAACGTAATTCGTTTAGGGAAATCTATTATATTTTTATAATGTGGTTATTTTATATATGAAGTAACTGAATGCATGTTCAAGTTGGGATGTGTGATCCACAAAAAAAGTATCGACAGCGCCGTAAATATTGCTTTACGTGAAAATTAGTGTATGGTGTTGTTGTTGTGGTCTTCAGTCCTGAGACTGGTTTGATGCAGCTTTCCATGCTACACTATCCTGTGCAAGCTGCTTCATCTCCCAGTACGTACTGCAGCCTACATCCTTCTGAATCTGCTTAGTGTAATCATCTCTTGCTCTCCCTCTACGATTTTTACCCTCCACGCTGCCCTCCAACACTAAATTGGTGATCCCTTGTTGCCTCAGAACGTGTCCTACCAACCGACCCCTTCTTCTAGTCAAGTTGTGCCACAAACTCCTCTTCTTCCCAATCCTATTCAATACCTCCTCATTAGTTGTGTGATCTACCCATCAAATTTTCAGCATTCTTCTGTAGCACCACATTTCGAAAGCTTCTATTCTCTTCTTGTTCAAACTTTTTATCGTCCATGTTTCACTTCCATACATGGCTACACTCCATACAAATACTTTGAGAAAAGACTTCCTGACACTTAAATCTATACTCGATGTTAACAAATTTCTCTTCTTCAGAAACGCTTTTCCTTGCCATTATTGCATATTTTTTAAAATTCTTTTCTGCTTCATCTGTTCCTTATTTCAAAGTTTTTCCAACACAGGACAGAGATGGTACAGCAACAACTAACGTACGATGAAGAAACAGACGCGTTTCGCCTAATTCAGGCATCTTCAGATTGGGTAAATGTTAGATGGTGCTAGGAACATGGTGATACGGAGCATACAGAGCGCTCAGCAAATAATTGCCTTCGTCAAATATTCGGAAACACTGCATGGTATTCTTTTTGCACGGTGTTCTTTTTGAGGCATGCGACGTAATCCAATGAATCCAACACAGAATTAGTCCTACATAGAAATGGGTTGTGTAAACATGTGGAGTTGTAGTTGGCCATATCTGGGCTATGCACATACTGTAAGCTATATTCATTGTACCATGCGGATAGCCTGGATACAAGCAATTACATCTTTAGTAAGTTTTCATGGTGACAGATCTATGTAGGCCTGATAATATTTTGTATTCACTGGACTACGTCGGACGCCTTAAAAAGAATATCGCGAAAAGTCAATGAATATTTAACGAGGCCAGTTATTTGCTGGAAAGGTCTGTATGTACCTAACACCATCCAACATTTGCTCAATCTGAACATGCCTTAATTAGATGAAACACAAAAAAGTTTCATAGGGCTCTGAGCACTATGGGACTCTGAGATTATCAGTCCCCTAGAACTTAGAACTACTTGAACCTAACTAACCTAAGGACATCACACACATCCATGCCTGAGGCAGGCTTCGAAGCTGCGACCGTAGCGTAGACTGCAGCGGCTACAACCGCTCGGCCACATCGGCCGGCTAGATGAAACACGTTATTTCCAAATAAGTACCGACCGAGGTAGCACAGTGGTTAGCACACTGGACTCACAGTCGGGAGGACGACTGTTCACTCATTATTAAATCCTGCAGTCTAATACTGCTCTTTTCTTTCCTACGGAAATAACTCCACTGCACGTGCACCATTTTTATTAATTTGGTGTTTACTGCTTTCGAACCTGAAGCTCTATTTTCAGGTACTCATACTCACTGAATTCACTTAATTTTCATCGTACTACCTTACCATAATCACTGGCGAAGTGATGATATTAGTGGTGATGCCTGGAAGCATGGTGACAGTTGGCTGGCATTAACGAGTATAAGCGCTTTAAAATGAGCTTCAACCACGAAACTGTTTGCGGCCAAGTAAATTAAGAAATATTATACAGAGTGAGGTGGCGCTGTGGTTATCACGCTGGGCTTGTATTCTGGAGGACGACAGTTCAAATCCGCGTCCGGCCTTAGTGATTTACGTTTTCCGCGATTCCCCTAAACAGCTTTAGCCAAATGCTGGGAAGGGCACGCCCGACTTCCTTCCCCATCCTTCCCTAATCCGAAAGGGCTGATGACCTTACTGTTTGGTCCCTTCCCCCAAATCAACCTACCAACCCAAATAAATAAGAATTACATCCCCACAGCAAAGACTATTTGTTTTTTCACCGTTATACTAATTTGATTTTCTATACTGTATATATTGTGTATACATTGAGAGTTTAATTAATAAATGCAGATTATACATGGAAACAGTGCCTACTGTTGATAATGACGGATATGTCAGTACAAAAGCAAAATATTCTAAGGTCACAGTTTCTCTTTTACGAGGTTCACTAACGTCAATGGAGAATTAGACCTTTTCAAAGAACGAAATTTCCTTTTCTTTTTCAATGAAATGAACACCCTTAGCTGCTTACAGGCGTCGACATACGTCAACGGGGACAGATAAAAATGTGTGCCCCGACCGGGACTCGAACCCGGGATCTCCTGCTTACATTGCACACGCTGTACCCATCTTTTTTTTATTTTGTTCATTGTTGATCGTTGTGTTTGGTCGATGCTGACGTCACATGATAACCGTTCAAGTTCGTTTGTTGATCTTTCCACTCAGTTTTTTTATTGCAGAGGCCAACCGGCTCTCTGACCGAACACGCTGAGCTATTGTGCCGGCTGCACTTACGGTAAGACCACGATGTTCGCGTCCATCTGAACCACCGAGGACACAGAGGATATGCGACTGGAGGGATTTATCTCTGGCACGCCTCCCGCGGAACCCACATTCTCAACGTATTGTCCCACACTACATTCCTAGTGCCCCCACCCATTATACTCATTACTCGCGGCGCGTTGCCGATTCCCGTAAGAGTTAAGGCCCTATTTGTGCATTCGCACAGAAGAAGAAGATGGTCAAGTGGCCGGTGAGCCTTAACTATATATATACTAAGAACGGATACCATCTTAGTATATATTCTGCGGTGTGCGTACTGTAAGACCTTCGGTACACACACCATCAGTTTATTTGACTTGTCGTTCTAACGACGTAGGCGAGTGTCAGCAATATGTCTCGTGTTAATCTTCTGCCGTTAGGTCAGACGATAGAAATGCCACTTGCACACTTAGAGTAGCAGACTGACGGTCACCAACTTTAAACAGCACTTGATTAATTTTCACACACATTTATTAAAATAATAAAAAACATAGACATTACGTAACTTGATTCTGGATGCTGTTTACAATTGACAATCTGAAGTTCCTTTGGTCTTGGTACGTTAATCTTATTCTCACATATCTCTGATACTTGACAAAGTGGCTATACATTTATCTTCATGGCTATGTACAGGAATATGGTTAGACACTGGACTCGCATTCGGGAGGACGACGGTTCAATCCCGCGTCCGGCCATGCTGATTTAGGTTTTCCGTGATTTCCCTAAATCACTCCAGGCAAATGCCGGGATGGTTCCTCTGAAAGGGCACGGCCGACTTCCTTCCCCATCCTTCCCTAATCCGATGAGACCGATGACCACGCTGTCTGGTCTCCTTCCCCAAAACCAACCAACCAACAGGAATATGGTAATCTTATTAGGCGCAGACTCAAACTTGACTATAGACGGGTACAGACAAAAGCAGACTCGTACAGACTGGTGCAGACAAATGCAGACTGACTAATCGGAGGTCTGAACCTTCGTTATAATACCTCGCGCGTTCAGGAATCACTGCGCGAGTGTGATCCGCGAGGAGAAAAGGTTCTAAGTTAGCAGCAATCTCATTGGCTGCATTACATATTAATACGCGGATCGGCGGAAGCAGAATTTGGTCCGTAGCTATGACAGCGCCATCTCGTAGTGCGGAGACGGACGAGCGCTGTGCCTGCGCTGTTGTGCTTAGCGGGGCGCGCTCTAGTGGGAAAGTTGTGTACGCGCTGACTACGCGGAACTATGTACACAACATATTCCTTTTTTTCGTTCCTCTCGGATATTGAAAGACGGAAGTGGAGGTGGTGGTGGAGGGAATTGTACGCGCATTCTCTGTCTCGATAGATCGCATTGGATCGGATACGTGTGCTCGCTTTGAGCTTTTAATAAGCCGTTTCGGATGTCGTGAGATAGGCTTCCACGGACGCCGTAATGGAGCACAGCGCGGGGCGTCCCGGATGCGAGCCCTGCGTCCTGAGGGACTCCCTTATATCTGTGCAGGCTGGCGGGGGAGGGGAGGAGGTGGTGGGGGCAGACAGAAAGACGTGCAGGCCTCGAACCTCGCAGCCCCGCCGTTATCCTCCAGGGTGGCAGATGCATCAGGGCCACCCCGGCGCCATTTTACTAAAGGGATGAGCCAAACAAAAAGCCCTGTCCGACCCGCCAGAGAAAGCATCGGGCGGCGCAGCGAGCAACAAGAAATAGATTTCTCGCAACGATATGCTTCTCTACTGAGGAAAGAGCAGGGGCAAAAGGGTGTGGGAGGTGGGGTATGTGGGGGTGGGGTGGAGTGAGGGAGGAGGGTGGGGGAGTCCCGAGGGAGGTGAGAGGGATGCCCTACCCTATACCGCGTCCAAACGGCGTCGCTACAGCTGCGCCGGCCGACAGACGACGCCGACGCCGGTAGATGCGCCGCCGTCGATAAACAGTAGCGAGCAGGCTGCAGACGCGAGCAGCGCGAAGCGTGTGCGCCAGCGGTGCGGCCCGCGCAACTGCGACGCCGCTCCGGGCGCAGGATCGCGCACATCAAACGGAATTCGCGATCAGCTACTCGGGCGTCGGATGTCGGCCCGCATCACCGCGCGGATTCCGGCCGCACGCGCCCTTTGTACGCCCACGCACACACACACACACACACCCACAGGGTATGGTGTGTGCGTGAGCAGGGGAAGCTGCGCGTTTGCCGGGGTCACGACAAGTGGCATACCCATGACGCTAGTGGGAGGTCATAGCTAACGGCCGGGCAGAATTGTGACGACGGTGCGTTCTGAATATCAATGGCAACCTCGTAAGAGGAATTTGAGCGATGATGTATTCTGCTGGCAAACAGTGAAGAAAACCCATAAAACTATTTACATGTTATATTGGAACAAATAAGCCCTCGGTCACAAATATTAAGTCAAAATTGACCTGCTTTCGACGCTACTATGAGCGTCGTCTTCAGAATTAGACTAACTGTTCTAAAACATATTAGGTATATAGTAGGCAGTGTAAACGCTAAGGCCACCAAAATTGTTTACAAAAAGTCTTATACATTTGCTCCTTTTCTTTAAAAGAAACACAAGGCTGCTAAACTTTTGCTTCACGTCCGGTATGGCTCGTGTAGGATACACCAGGCAGCAACCCAAGCTATGCGGTCACCTAGCTTGGATTTCTTCCTGGTGTATCCTATACGAGCCATACCGGACGTCCAGCAGAAGTTATGCAACACTGTGTTTCTTTTGAAGAAAATGAGCAAATGTATAAGACTTTTTGTAACCAATTTTGGTGGCCTCGTAAGTGTGGCCTTAGCGTTTACACTGCCTTTGGGGAGAGCTAATTCTTTTAAATTTAACTAGTTGGGGTTCCCTGTCTTTTAGAATCTTTTGGCGGCTTTTATTTGAATTTTCTCTTTGGGGTTCCTTCCTTGTGCTTGGTTAAATGTTTACTTGTATAGCGGGAAGTGACTCCTGGTTAAAACTCGGAGAAGGTGTTTGATGTTACTGCCGCCTCCGGCATTCGTCTTTTCAATTAAGTGTTGTCATCCCTTCGAGCGACCTGGTGTCACTCCTGTGAACTTGACAACACGTAATGACATTGAAGTAACTCGGTGTTGAACTGCCCAGCAATGGAAATGTCGAAAAGGACGTCAGACAAAGGAAACAAAGTGGCAAGGTATTTGAATGGTACTATTTGTAAAAATAGGCATATAATAAAATATGCAAAGATAAGAATATACAAAGCAGTAGTGAAACCAATTACGACATACCCAGCTGAGACAAGGCTGGAAATGAAAATTTTGCGACTCATTAATGGGAAAACATTGAGAGATGGAGAGAAAAGAGAGCAATAGAAAAATATGCATAGTAGACTTCATTAATGGGTGGGTAGAAAAGAGAAAGCAAGAATGAAATGAACACACAGACAGTATGGATGAAAGAAGATTGCGACAGTGGTAAGAAAATAAGCACCAGCTGGTAAAAGAAATATTGGCCGTCCAACGAAAAGATTTGGCCAGGCTTCATGATATTCTTAGGTCTACTCAATGCCACAGGCATTAGCCTAAGAAGAAAGGAAGAAGAAGAACAAGATGTAAGAACAAGATGTGCGTTATTACGGCTTCAGAAAGTAAACCGATCTCGTAGGAGCGCTTTCCAGTATCGATAATGTCTGCCATGAGGCAAATCCAGAGTATGACTCGTTTCTTGGACTGACAATTCTTTTATCTCAGTCGTCGGTCTTCTGTCTCGTTTGATGCGGCCCTCCACGAATTCCTCTCCTATGCCAACCTCTCCATCTCACAGTAGACTTGCGGCTCACGTCCTCGATTATTCGCTGGAGTATACCAATTTCTCACTTCGTCAACAATTTTTACTCTCTACAGCTCCAGTACCTTAGAATGTATTCTCTCATGTGTTATGTCCTATCATCCTTTCCCTTCTACCTGTCGGGTATTTTCCAGATATCCATTTCCTCACCGTATCTGAAAAGAACATTCTCATTTGTTTCCCTCTCGGTCCATCTTATTTTCAAAATGGTTCTGTAGCACCACCCCTCAAATGCATCGTTTTTCTTCTGTTACGGTTGCCGCACAGTCCATTTTTCACTACCATACCCTGCTCCACTCGAAACGTACATTCTCAGACATTTCTTCCTCAAACTGAGGGCTATGTTTGATACTAGTAGACTTCTCACGGCTGGGAAAGCTCTTCTTCTCCAGTGCTAGCCTGCTTCTTGTACCGCCGTTGATTATTTTGCTGCCTATGCGGCATAACTCCGTAACTTTACCTGCTTCGTGAGCATCAATTCTGAGGTTAAGTTTCTCGCTGTTCTCATTTCTGCTACTTCTCAGTGCTTCTTTCTTTGATTTACTAAAAATGGTTCAAATGGCTCTGAGCACTATGGGACTTAACTGCTGTGGTCATAAGTCCCCTAGAACTTAGAACTACTTAAACCTAACTAACCTAAGGACAGCACACAACACCCAGCCATCACGAGGCAGAGAAAATGCACGACCACGAGATGCGGGCTTTGATTTACTGTTAACCCATATTTTGTACTCATCAAACTGTTCCGGTAATTCTTCACCACTTTCATTGCGGGTAACAATGTCATAAGCGAGTCTAATCACTGATATCCTTTAACTTTGAATTTTAATTCCACTCTTGAACCTATCTCTTCTTTCCGTCATTACTTCTACGACTTATAGATCGAACAGTAAAAGCGGAAGATTACATCTGTCTTACACCGAGTTTAATCCTAGCACTTCCTTTTTGGTCTTCCATTTTACTGTTCCCTCATGGTTATTGTACATATTATACAGGGTGATTCAAAAAGAATACCACAAGTTTAAAAATGTGTATTTAATGAAAGAAACATAATATAACCTTCTGTTATACATCATTACAAAGAGTATTTAAAAAGGTTTTTTTTTCACTCAAAAACTTCAGAGATGTTCAATATGGCCCCCTCCAGACGAGCAATATCAACCCGATACTCCAACTCGTTCCACACTCTCTGTAGCGTATCAGGCTTAACAGTTTGGATAGCTGCTGTTATTTCTCGTCTCAAATCATCAATGGTGGCTGGGAGAGGTGGCCGAAACACCATATCCTTAACATACCCCCATAAGAAAAAATCGCAGGGGGTAAGATCAGGGCTTCTTGGAGGCCAGTGATGAAGTGCTCTGTCACGGGCTGCCTGGCGGCCGATCCATCGCCTCGGGTAGTTGACGTTCAGATAAGTGCCAATGTGGTGGCGCTCCATCCTGCTGAAATATGAATTGTTGTGCTTCTTGTTCGAGCTGAGGGAACAGCCAATTCTCTAACATCTCCAGATACTGTAGTCCAGTTACAGTAGCACCTTCGAAGAAAAAGGGACCAAAAACTTTATTGGCTGAAATGGCACAGAAAACGTTCACATTAGGCGAGTCACGTTCATACTGAGTTGTTTCCCGCGGATTCTCAGTGCCCCATATACAGACATGGTTGACTTTCCCGTTAGTGTGGAAAGTTGCTTCATCACTAAACACAATCTTTGAAACGAAAGATTCATCTGTTTCCATTTGAGCAAGGATAAAATCACAGAAATCGATTCTTTTAATCTTATCAGCTGCAGACAGTGCTTGAACCAATTTCAGACGATAAGGTTTCATAACTAACCTTTTTCGTAGGACTCTCCATACAGTTGATTGTGGAATTTGCAGCTCTCTGCTAGCTCTGCGAGTCGATTTTCCTGGGCTGCGAACAAATGCTTGCTGGATGCGTGCTACATTTTCATCACTCGTTCTCGGCCGTCCAGAACTTTTCCCTTTGCACAAACACCCATTCTCTGTAAACTGTTTATACCAACGTTTAATACACCACCTATCAGGAGGTTTAACACCATACTTCGTTCGAAATGCACGCTGAACAACTGTCGTCGATTCACTTCTGCCGTACTCAATAACACAAAAAGCTTTCTGTTGAGTGGTCGCCATCTTAGCATCAACTGACGCTGACGCCTAGTCAACAGCGCCTCAAGCGAACAAATGTACAACTACATGAAACTTTATAGCTCCCTTAATTCGCCGACAGATAGTGCTTAGCTCTACCTGTTGTCGTTGCAGAGTTTTAAATTCCTAAAGTTGTGGTATTCTTTATGAATCACCCTGTATAATAAGTATAAACATGTTAAGACTAAGCATTCTTTTGTTTATTTGACTGGGCCGTTGATGAGTCACAACACTGACGTCTCTTCACTTTAGGCGGGTCCTTTCGAATATGCCTTCAGCTGTCTGCGAAGCGAACAGTTCGTATTAGTACTGCATTTAGCAGTGTATTTGTACACCTGATCAGGTTCCTCCTAATGCGACAGAATATGGTTATTAAAATTTGAAAACTTACTGTAATTGTAGCTCACATCAGGAAGACTGTTCTAGTAGGACAACAACAACAAACGTTGGCGTAGCGCGGTCTGCAGCAGTGTATGCATTGCAGCGGTTCAAGCAAACTGGTGTCAATGCGTTTCGCGACCTCGAAGACCCAAATAACATCTTACAGGGAACATCAGTGCATATTTGTACAGTCGGCCGGGGTGGATGAGCGGTTCTAGGCGCTACAGTCTGGAACCGCGCGAGCGCTACGGTCGCAGGTTCGAATCCTGCCTCGGGCATGGATGTGTGTGATGTCCTTAAGTTACTTAGGTTTAAGTGGTTCTAAGTTCTAGGAGACTGATGACCTCAGAAGTTAAGTCCCATAGTGCTCAGAGCCATTTTAATCATATTTGTACAGAGTAAACATAAGAGGACTCGTACACCTCCTGAAATTTACGAGGAAGTAAGCAGAACGCGAGCTGTTCCAATCTCTGTCTCAACAATGCAACCCCTTCCTCGTCAACGAGGTTTAAAATGGCGCAGAGCGGCCAAAAAGCGTCCACTACGCAAAACAAAATAAGAATAAAAGGTTGCAGTGGGCAGGCAGTATAAAACACGTAGCGTGCAGTAGTGGTCCAAAGTGTTATTCACGTAGGAATCTAAGTCTGAAGTATTCCGAAGCCATTGTGATATGGTTGGGTGGTTGTTTTGGAGAGTTTGTTTATCGAATTCGTGGAGAACGATGACGCTAACGGTGAAGCATGGTGGTGAGTCAGTTATGGTGAGAGGATGTTTCACGAGTGATGTAGTTGGTGATCTAGTGAGAATTAATGGAACATTAAAGAAGGAAGGATAGCGCAGGATACTGATCAACAATGCATTTCACCTGGCAAGAGATTTATTCGTCATGGGTTTGTTCTGCAGCAGGTCAATGATTTCAGACATGCTTCTAAATTGGGCAGAGGATAGGTCAAAAGGAAAGAGAAATTTGGGGAACTGAAGAATATGATTTGGCCAGGTCAGTCACCCCACTGAAATCTTATGGGATGTACTTGATTCGAAGGTTGGGAAACTGAGGTCGTCTAATGCTGAAGAGTTATGGAATAATTTACGGACGTCTTGGACAGCAATTCCACTGCATGAGGTAAACTCTTCTGTTGCGCTTACAGGAGTCCTTCTTACTCTCTGTCAGGACGTGACAGCGAATCAGTATAAACTTGGCAATGCCGAAGATGCTGAAACCGATCGGTGGTGCAGAAATAAACATATTTATTCTAACTGAAAGTCGTTTGTGGAAGTGATGTTGTCCTTATCGAAATTTCTCATGTAGGGAACGAACACAAAATGTTTTGTTTAGATGTATGAAGCTAAATAAAAACTGTAAGATATGTTTATCTGTAGATGATACGCAAGCAGTCCATTGTACCCAGAAAAGAAAAATGACGGAATACGAAGATCCAGTTGAAATCAGTTATATTGAAAGAGTTGCGAAAGGAGGTTGAAAAACTGTTAACATGATTTTTGCAAAGGTAGGCAGTGACTCCAGTGCCACAGTTATTGTAACAAAGGAGACACAAGACTTGTAAAAAGCCATATACCGATCAATTTCTTGTCAGTAGTCCCGACCAACTTTATAGTGAAAAACTGAATACTAAACAGCGTTAGCAATTTGAAAAGTATATGTATTAGTACTACAACTTTCATTAGACTTCACCAGGACAGAGGGAAATTTGGAAATCTGAAAGTAATCAACAAAGAAGTTCCATATAAAAAATATACAATATTATAAGAGGTTTCTAGATCTTTGAACTAGGGAATACGTTTCTGATCTTCCTTAAAACAATAGTTTTTAACTAGTGTGTACTCTCGGTTACGATTAATGGCGCAGGAATGTTGTAAATGAGAAAACTATTCAGAAACCTTGGTTCGCCTTGCAAGAAATGTATACTGTGAAAGGAACCAGGACAACAAATAGGTCCGAGAACATTGAGTGAAAGTCGCAATTATGGTTGTAATAAAAGGAACACGCACATACACAGGGCATGTAGACAGGAGAATGGATGGACTATGAACGACGGACGTGCTTTGAGGGACTGCAACACATAATAAACATAAGGGATACTACCTAATGGAAGTGGGGAAGGTAAAAGAATACGAGTAGCGAAACGTCTGGATGAGCCCTTGATCCAGTAGTGGACTTCAGATGGGTGATGTTGTTGTTGTTGTTGATGATGATGATAATGAAATTGAGATACAATCGTACATAGCTCAAGGCGCGTATGAAACGATTTTAGTGCCAAGGTTCATACCAATATCAGGTGCGACATTGTTAACCTTATGAAATACTGCCATCTCGCAAGCAAAATACCGTAACACACGTGCGAAGAGATCGTTCGTCTCAAAAACAATTCTAGTATACAAAGGATTTAATTTGAGGAAATAATTCCTTAGAACGTACATTTGGAAAACAGCATTTCGCAGAAGTGATCATGAATTGTGAGAAAACCAGAAAAGGTAAGACTCGTTGCGTTTAGATGTTCTGAAATTTAAGTAGTGCCTTTTTTGGGGGGAAGGGACAGGAGTTCATACAAGGAGTTCATACAAGAAGAAGAGCAGAATAATGGGACACGTACTAACACATCAGCGAACAATTTACAGGGGACAAGAGGGAGTCATGAAGGGAAAAACTGAAGGAAAGGACAAAATAACATAAGAAGTGCCGTTTAGAAGCATAGAAAAGCTTCTCCAGCAGGAAGACACATTATTAGCAGGCGGACTTCCACTATCATTTGTTCGTTTCGGCAATGGTTAGTCAGTGATTCAGCTCCACGAGTTATGTTGCAGGAACAAGTTTCAGAAACTGTCCGGAACATGCATCTTCAGGCAGATGTGAGAACGAGAAACTGCATGAGAGACGTCCGGATTCGTGTTGACCATGTGCAGCAATACTGATGCCACATTCGCACGATGACATTTGCCAATCTCCTCTGCTGACCAAAGATGAACGAAATATCGTGTTCACAAAGTCAAAACTCTTTCGCTTCGCTCACTACTTATAAGTTTCGTGCATTTCGCCACTATAGTGTTCCTTTTAGACGAAATAGGCCCCTGAAATCTTCATAATGCGATTTTTCACATGAATTAGTATCATGTTCTTGCGACCAGTCGCTTGTGATGCATAGAGGTAACAACAGCTTCGTAAATGTTAGTTCGCGTGAAAAATGGTAGCTAACTTTGCCATTGCATTCAGCATAACTTGTAAGTCGTTTGATTTTCGGCACATTTCAAGAAGTCACCTTTCGTAGAACAAATCATTGAGGAAGTTGGCTGTAGGTATTGTTCTTATATGAGGAGGACTAAAATTTGGTTGGTAACATCAAATCATTCAGAAGATGGCTAGTACGAAGGAAATTAAAATATGTCAAGAACAATGTGTGATAAACGAGAACTGCGAGAATTCGCATCAGAAGATGGTATGGGTTGCATAGCCGAGATTCTTCTGGAAAAATTGGAAGAAACGTATTTTGAGACAAAGAGAAGACAGACGAGATGGCTGACGTTACCAAGCCAGTGGAGAGACTGATGACTTAAGAATATACCGGAAAAATAGTAATACAAGAAGTGTTTCCTATATTGGCATTTCTGATCCTTGCAAATGGCATTTTTCTCTCACAGAGGGGAGCTGGGTTGGGTTGATTTGGGGGAAGAGACCAATTAGCGAGGTCTCATAAGATTATGGAAGGATGGGAAAGGACGTCGGCCGTGCTCTGTCAAAGGAACCATCCCGGCATTTGCCTGAAGCGATTTAGGGAAATCACGGAAAACCTAAATCAGGATGGTCGGACGCGGGATTGAACTGTCGTCCTCCAGAATGCGAGTCCAGTGTACTAACCACTGCGCTACCTCACTCGGTCACAGAGGGTAGTGGTTACATAATATTTTGAGCAGGAGCCCATAGCCAAAAACGTACCGTTTCCGTTCGCAACGGTTTCAGTTCTGCTTGAGAAACTGAATTAGGCGTGACGTAAATGCAATTATTAGGTAACAGTTCGAAAAGTAAAATAACGAAACATCTATTTATCACTTACGCACATTTTTTGTATTAGTATTTAAACATTACGTGTTTACATAGTTGGTTCAAATGGTTCAAATGGCTATGAGCACTATGGGACTTAACTTATGAGGTCATCAGTCCCCTAGAACTTAGAACTAGTTAAACCTTACTAACCTAAGGACATCACACACATCCATGCCCGAAGCAGGATTCGAACCTGCGACCCTAGCGGTCGCGCGGTTCCATACTGCAGCGCCCAGAACCGCTCGGCCACCCCGGCCGGCGTTTACATAATTCCAAAACAAAAATGAACCCAGTATACTGTACAGACAGAAAAGTACTGATGCGTTGCAAAAGCAGCTTGGTATGGCCTTCTCCCACGTTGTTACAGATATTGTACCTACGAAGCATTTTGTGGTACACACCCTCCATCCCATCTGGTGTCTCTTAAGGGGCTCCGGAAAGGCTCAAAATCATGAAAAGTTCAATTTTTACTTTTTTGCGTTTTCTGAATCTGCAGACTATTACCTTTTAATAGATATATAATTTATTCACTTCCGAAGACTACAACTATTTTTAAATTTTTTTGAAATGTGTTCTACATGGGCGTGACCCACTGTGGCGCTGTTAAACTGCTGTCAAATGGTGTTATTATTAACGTCCGTGTTCATCAGGTACATTTTAGTGATGTGAGATAAAGTATGTGTTGTAGCTAACCTGTGATGGTTCAATATATATCGCTGGTGTGATTGTCGATTGTTTCATGTTTATTTACTCTGTCGTTACCTCGAAAATATTCGTAATTAATTCTGTTTCTTGAGTCTCTGTTTTGTTGAAGTATAATAATGAGTAAAAGTAAAGTTATTACAAATCCTCTGAAGGCTTTTAAGAAAAGGAGAAATGTTGGAAAGCCAAAGGTATGTGTTATTACTGTAAACAATAAAGACGATAACCAAGTGAGTGAACCTAACCTCTCAAATACACCTGCCCATAGCAGTCAAAGTGGGAAAGAAAATACTTCACAGAAGAAGCTTGGTTCAATGAGTGAAAACTATGAATGTTTTATGGGCGAATCGGATGTGAATGAAATATTTGATATGTCGGTTCTCAAAGGAATTTTTTCAAACTGTGTAAGATGTATTCATTGTAGTGAAGTTGGTCTGGAACTCTCCATAATAAAGCACGTAGGACTTGCTAGTGAAATACAACTGAAATGTGATAAGTGTTCATACACGACCACCTTTTGGAACAGTGTTGCAGTAACTGCAACTGAAGAAAATGGTAGCAAAATCTACGAACACAACATTAGATTTGTTTATTCCTTGCGTTCAGTTGGTAAGGGTGCTACTGCAGGTGCAATTTTCTGTGGCATCATGAATCTTCCAAATCCCCCAACCAAGTTTACGACCTATAATAAATTAATAGGGTCCAAAGTAGAAGATATCTGTATAGAATCTATGAAGAACGCTGTGGAAGAGGCAGTAATGGAAAATAATGGTAACAGAGATTTGACTGCAGCGTTCGATGGTACCTGGCATAAACGGGGACACACATCTCTTCATGGTGTAGTATCTGCCACCAGTATGTATACAGGGAAAGTTTTAGATGTAGCAGTAATATCAAAGTATTGTAGATGTCCACAAAAATATAAAGGTACACATGAAAATAATTGCAAAGCTAACTATAGTGGCAGTAGTGGAGGAATGGAAGTGGCTGGTGTTGCCAGTATATTCCAGCGTTCTGAGGCGTGTGATAAAGTGCGATATGTTAATTACCTTGGTGACGGTGATTCTAAAAGTTTCAAACATGTTCAAAGACTGAAGCCCTATGGTGATGATGTTACAGTGCAGAAATTTGAGTGTATTGGACACGTACAGAAGCGAATGGGAACAAGACTTCGGCGACTGAAAGCTTCGTACAAAAAACAAAAACTCAGTGATGGTAAAGGGTTGGATGGGAAGGGAAGGTTAACTGACAGTGAAATTGACAAAATACAGAACTATTATGGAATGGCTATTAGGCAAAATACACAAAGTGTCGACGAAATGAAGAAGGCTGTTTGGGCTCTTTTTTTTTCATACTTCTTCAACCGATGAAAATCCCCAACATAGCTTGTATCCCAAAGAAGAAGACAGTTGGTGTAAATATAACAAAGGATTGCTAACTGGTGAAGTGTACACTCATAAGCATAGTCTGCCTCATGCAATAATGGAGGTGATAAAACCTATTTTCAGAGACTTAGCAGCACCTGAACTGTTGAAAAAGTGTATTCACGGAAAAACTCAAAACCCCAATGAAAGTGTAAATATTGTTATATGGTCGAGAATCCCCAAGACTGTATTTGTTGGAATAGAAACACTTCACTTTGGTGTGTATGATGCTGTTGCGACTTTCAATGATGGCAACATTGTAAGGTGCAAGGTATTTAGAAATATGGGAATGAAGATAGGTTCTAACATGGTACGAGCGATGCTTGCTTTAGACAAGGAACGCCTTCGGGCTGCAGACAGGGCTGTAAAGAGTCTAGAAATACAAGCAAGAGTAAACAGGAGGAGGGACAAGAGGAAGCTGGAGAAGGAGTTTGCAGAGGATGAAGATAATCCATCCTATGGACCTGGAATGCACTAAAAAGTTAATCCAGTCTTTGTCGCTCGATTCCGAAAACTTTTATTTTCTCATACTAATTACATGTTTTCTAAGGATCTTCCAAACATATTTGTTTCAAACTTTCAGTAAATGTTACACAGTACCTTTTGCATAATTTAACACAGCCTTTTTCCAAAAAAACTATATATTTTTGAATACATAAATAAAAAATTGCAAAAAATGTTGTGAATTTTCATTACAATTGAAAAAAAAATCATCTTTAATAACTGAACTAAAATTTTGTAAAATCCCTGTGTTAAGTTGTAGCCCATATTCCAATAAATAATCTGTAAAAAGTTTAACTTCCTACCTCAAATACTTTGTGAGGAAAGATGTAATTTATAAGCGTTATTTTAACATTGCAAGTATAGGGCGTTCCGGAGCCCCTTAAATTTCTTGTGCAGCGGCCAGAACTCGTGGCAGCAAATCATACTCTGTCTCTACAGAAGGTAGACGTAGCGTGATAGCAAGTAACCTCCTGATGTGGTACACGTCATTGTCTCAGTCATATTGCATACCAGCACCGGCAACTCTGAGACGTTTCTCTACCCCTCAGCGGACGTGGACCTATTACACATCTGGACTGAAACCAACGTAGAATTTGAACGATATGTTTTCGGACATGAGTTACTATTCAAAGTCTCAGAAGTTTGTAAGGAATCTCCGAACACCATGTATGTATGAATACGATATATGAATAAAGCTACATTTTAAGCATACGTAACTGCTATTTATTATACCTGAAGTCCGCCGACTGCTTGCTGCCTCCACTTTACTCTTTCCATTTTAAAGCAATGACTTCGCCGCCAGTGTCGGTACGACTCCTGTTGTGAAAATCTCTCTCAGGTTTAATTTCGGAGAGCTGTTACATAGAGTATTTATAGGTTGAACTGCCTCATTTTAAAAGTCTTGTCGCTTCTCATGTGAGTACCTATATTCGTAAGTATCTGAGGCCACTGTTTAATAAAACTGTTAACAGCAATTTCTGATGACCTATCTCAGCGTGCTGGACGGTGTAACTCTGTCCAGAATGCCACGTCTACGCACAGTCGTTAACAGAGCACTGTAACAGATGCACCTGTTTACACTTCAAACATTCGCGCTCGCCTGCGCGGATAACAAGTGTGAAGTCGTTCCTCTGCTCTGCGGCGCTTGTCCATTGTGTCCCTACTGGCGGAACCTTGCAAGCGAATGTAGACGACTTGGCTCGCACAGTGGTTATAGCGCAGAAAGAGCCAGGTGCGTGCTATTCTACCCCTAGGCGATCGTTTTGCCCGTGACGTCCGCACGCAGTGGCGTCCGCTACTGAGGAGAGAAAATACTGGCCACTGCACTAGGGCACGCACGGGGGCAGCCAGTGAAAATACGCAGCTGTGGCGGCGTCCAGACCGGCGTGGCTTTGTGCAGACCACGACACCGGCAGCCGACAATGGCGGCTTGTTATGTTTTCAAACAATGCGCTGTGCGCTTTGCAACAGTGCCCGCAGCGGACTTGACTTCGCTACCTCCGCCTCTGCGATTAACACGGCGCGCGGCGAGTCACATCAAGGCGTTCCGTCTACCTTTGTAGATGCAGGGAGCGCACCGCCGTGCTTTCAAATGTACGTTCAAGAAATACCAGCACACTTTCAAATTACAAATCGCTCCTGCTCTGGACAAACAGTCAGGATAAACGGCAAATAGTTCTCGATAGACCCTGCCGTAGAGCGTCCTAACTTAATCACCTGACTGGCTACAGCCAGCTTCCATTTAAAAACACAGGCTGTTACAAAAAGTTTCACATAATTTCACAAGAGTACACTGTCTGATGAAAATTATCTTGTCCTTGAACGTTAATGTTGGGAGTGTCCACGCTTTACCTTTATAACGGATCTACATCTACGTCCATACCCCGCTAGCCAACTGACGGTGTGTGGCGGAGGGTACTTTGAGTACCTCTATCGGTTCTCCCTTCTATTCCAGTCTCTTATTGTTCGTGGAAAGGAAGATTGTCGGTATGTCTCTGTGTGGGCTCTAATCTCTCTGATTTTATCATCATGGTGTCTTCGCGAGATATACGTAGGAGGGGGCAATATACTGCTTGACTCCTCGGTGAAGGTATGTCCTCGAAACTTCAACAAAAGCCCGTACCGAGCTATTGAGCGTCTCTATTGCAAAGTCTTCCACTGGACATTTAAACTTTTGTAGTCCTATCTTCCTCAGTTGCGTGTAATATTACGGTATATTGATAATTTTTACTTATGGACCGCCTGACAGTTTGAGAAAGAATATTATCTACAAAGTGATGGACTGTCCATGGGATCCCCAATATCAGGAACACTAGCAAACATTTTCATCAGTCACCTAGAAAATCAGATATTTGAAAGTATAACCACTAATAGAAGTTTCAAAATCATATATTGGTACAGATACGTGGATGACATTATTTGCCTGGTAGATGAGCCAAGTGAAAAAATAGATGAACTCCATTCAGAAATGAACATAAAATTCACACTTGAAAAAGAAAAAGAAAATCAAATAAATTTTCTTGACATTACAATAAAAAATGAAAATGGCAAACATACATTTAACATGCTTAGAAAACCATCAGCCGCAGACACAATAACACATTCCACATCCAACCACCCCCAGAGAAACTTGCAGCACTAAGACACATGTTACATTGATTAAACAGAATCCCACTCAGCAAGAGAAACTATGAACAAGAAATGAGTACAATCATACAAATAGCTAGGAACAACAGGTACGACACACATGTGGTGCACAGGCTCAATCAAAAAATAAAAACACAAATACAAAACAAACACAACATTTCCAGAACACAAGAGAACTCACAAGCTGTAAACTTACAAACACACTCAACAAACACACACAATGACAACACCACACAGAAAAGAACCAGATGGTACACCATGACCTACACACATAAACTAACACACAGAGTTGCAAACATCCTAAAGAGACAGGGCTTCAAAATAGCATATAAGCCTGGGCAAACCCTTCAATGACACCTAAGACAGCCAGCTACCAAGAGGGGCAAATTCCAACAATCAGTAATATATAAACTTGAATGTCAAAGTTGTGATGCAGTATACATAGGCATGACATGCAGGAATTTTGAAACACGATACGAAGAACATATCAGATGTTGGAAGTATGAAACAAACCATTCCACATTTGCAGAGCATTTAAAACACCATAACCATCATCCTACAAACATGGAACAAGAAATGAAAATAATGAGAATAAGCAACCATGACAAACATCTTATACAAACGCAAGAAGACTTCCACATCCAGAAAGCCATAGCAGAAAACAAACATGTGATAAATGAACAAACACACATCAGCACGGACTCCCTACTACACTTAATAAAGGAAATCATAACATAACACAAAAAACCTCTTCGCCACACTGTCTGGATACACACACACACACACACACACACACACACACACACACACACACACACGTACACAGGCCACAAAAAAAACCATATCAGCATACACACACAAACACACACATAAGCAGAGAAATAAATACCACACACACACACACATCCACACACACACACAGCCCACAAAAAAAGAAAAAAAAAAAAAAATTTATGCCTCTCCAAAATACACAAATTGTCTACGCAACCTGTAAGTACAGTTCAAAACATTACTACTTTATGGGAAATACCAACCACCAGAACTGTTTATAACCTATAGGCAGAGTGACAAAAATGTAAATTAAATATCTAACGTATGTACATATTTCAGGCCACTGATGATGTCTTGCAGAAAATAAAGGCGAAACGCGTATGGCACTAAAATTGTGTTTTATTCAGTTGCTGTCAGACGGTCCATAAGTAAAAATTATCAATATACTGTAATCTTCCACTGGAGTTTATCTATCATCTCCGTAACGCTTTCGCGATTACTAAATGATCCTGTAACGAAGCGCGCTGCTCTCCGTTGGATCTTCTCTATCTTTTCTATCAACCATATCTGGTACGGATCCCACACTGGTGAGCAATATTCAAGCAGTGGGCGAACAAGCATACTGTAACTTACTTCCTTTATTTTCGGATTGGATTTCCTTAGGATTCTTTTAATGAATTTCAGTTTGGCATCTGCTTTACCGACGATCAACTTTACATGATCATTCCATTTTAAATCACTCCTAATGCCTACTGCCAGATAATTTATGGAATTATTTGCTTCCAGTTGCTGATCTGCTATATTGTACCTAAATGATAAAGGATCTTTCTTTCTATGTATTCGCAGGACATTACACTTGCCTACATTGAGATTCAATTGCCATTCCCTGCACCATGCGTCAATTCGTTGCAGATCCTCCTGCATTTGAGTACAATTTTCCATTGTTACAACTTCTCAATATACCACAGCATCCTCCGCAAAATGCCTCAGTGTACTTCCGATGTTATCCACAAGTTCATTTATGTATATTGTGAATAGCAAAGGTCCTACGACACTCCCCTGCGGCACACCTGAAATCACTCTTACTTCTGAAGACTCCTCTCCATTGAGAAGGACATGTTGCGTTCTGTTAACTAGGAACTCTTCAATCCAATCACACAATTGGTCTGATAGTCCATATGCTGTTACTTTGTTCATTAAACGACTGTGAGGAACTGTATTGCACGCCTTGCGGAAGTCAAGAAACACGGCATCTACCTGGGAACCCCTGTCTATGGCCCTCTGAATCTCGTGGACGGATGGGGAGAATTTCAATACGGTGTCTGAATGTCTGTGAAGGTGTGGTAACCCATTCCTCTTCAACTGCCGGAACCACGGAAGGTAGTCTTCTCACATGTTTTGGGCCACAGTCATGTAATGATGTTAAAATGACTGTACAAATTTCTTTATTTTATTACTATCACGTTCTCGGTCTTAAGAAACAACATAGTTGCACTTTATAATGGCTTAAAGCCAAAATCAAGATAGTTCGTACAGTCAAACACAAAATAGTGATCTCGTTAGCTGAGGTCTACAGCGAAGCCGGCGCTCCCTCTAATCTGGTGGACAGAGTAAGCAGTAATCTATGGCTGTTTGTCGATGATGCTGTGGGGTTCGGTGTGGTGAATGTAGTAGAAAGTGGAAAAAAGTAAGTTAATGCAAATGAGCAGAAAAAAGGAACCCGCAATACTCGAATACAGCATTAGTAGTGTGCTACTGAGCGTCACGATAAAGTATTAAGATGTAACGTTACAAAGTGATGTGAAATGTAACGAGACATCAAAGTATTGCATAGGAGGTCTGCTAGATTTGTTACCAGTAGGTACAAACAACGCCCAAATGTCGCGGAGGTGCTTCAGTGTTTCAAATGGGAATCCTTGGTGGGAAGGGGACGTCCTTCTTGAGAAAATATAGAGGACCGGCATTTGAAGCTGACTGTAGAACGCTTCTACTGTTGCCAACGTACGTTTCGCCTGAGGACCACGAAGATAAGGGAAATTAGAGCTATTACGGAGGATTTGAGACAGTCGTTTTGTGAGTGTAATAGGAACGGCAATCAGCAGTAGCGCAATACTGTGATCTGCGGTGTTGTATATAGATGTGGCTGTAGATGAAAGGTGGTCCAATGGGATTAGGCCGAGATTGTGGCAAGACCAGCGTATCTCAGGCATGTTATTGCCACACAAACCACTGTCTGACATCTGCTGCTTTATAAGTGGTGCATTATGACGTTGATGGAAAAAAAATGACACATATAACGCCATTATATCTGATGTTGCAGTCAAAATTATTAGGCAAATAAATAAACTTGTGCTATATAAAGCACATCATTAAAGCATACAAAGCGTACCTAACTGCACACGAAGAGAGACGCAGTTATACTGTTGTGCAGCGACAAGAAACGTGCCTCTATCGAAGCCCACTAGACGTCGCCACTGTACATGATTTCACCGAAGTACATTCATTACACTCACGTGTCCGCCTGCTTAGCTATGTGGTTCCGTGCTTGCCTCCCATGCAAGCGAACCGGGGTTCGATTTCCGGCTGGGTTGGGGATTTTCTCTGCTCGTGGGCTGGGTGTTGTGTTATCCTCATAATCATTTCATCCTCATTACCGGCACGCAAGTAGCCCAAAGTGGCGTCGACTGAAATAAGACTTTCAGTCAGTGACCGAAAATCCCTAGTTGGGGCCTCCCGGCCAACAATGCGAAATGCTCATTTCATTGCACTCACTTATGTAATAACTTAGTACACATTTTATAAAAGGAAATGTAGAAGATAAAACGAAAATGCTATGTTAGACACTACGTAACTTAAATAAAAAGTTTGATGAGAAAAGATGATTTATTAAAATGTACACCAATATTAGAAAATTACATAGTCTCTTTAACGTATCGAAAGAATTTAATTACAAAGAGAATTACAGCTCACTAGTGAAAACATTATTCAATGTGGACAATGCACTCATGCAACACGCTCCACAGACGGGATCTCGCAACAAACCACAGTCACAACAGCAAAATGAAATAAAAATACCCCCTACGTCTTCCATATAGCCACTGCTGCATCTGTACAAGTCCTCCATCCATATACCACCTCCATTCTACCCTTCTCAACGACCAACCCTTCCCCTTCGACAACAGACTACCTACACCAGAGCAGGTCCTTCGAGTGTTAGTGACAGTAAAGAGCTTCTTTTTATCGTTAGTGTTCTGCGTTCGATTCTAGGCGTTGCAGTCCGGAACCGCGTGACTGCTACGGTCGCAGGTTCGAATCCTGCCTCGGGCATGGATGTGTGTGATGTCCTTAGGCTAGTTAGGTTTAAGTAGTTCTATGTTCTAGGGGACTGATGACCTCAGATGTTAAGTCCTACAGCGTTTAGAGCCATTTGAACCATTTTGTTCTGCGTTAAGGTTTCTTAAAATCGTTTTAAACTTTTTAAAATATTATCTTATTGCGTTTCTGATTTTTACCTTTTATTACAGCTATTTTTAACTAAAAGCGAAATATTTCGTGTCCCTTATATCCAAACACCTTTGAAAAGTTTAAACTCATTGTAAGTAACTCATCTCTGTCTTACCTTCCTGTTTATTATTCTTTTACCTCATTTAGATTTTCTTGGCAGCTGACTGAAGAGCGAGTTCACTATATCGCTGATGGGGAGGGGGTGAAATAACAGTAGATAAAAGGAACATTCGTATAGTTAGGAGAATGCTTCTATATTACACTACCTCTGTGTGCTTACATTTTTCTAGTTCTGAAGATGGTCTTAGCGGCCAAAATTAATTACCTGTATTCATATAAACAACGTGGTCGAAGACCGGAATTAATATTTTCTTGAGTTGCTGTAAACTTCACCTGACTATGTCGTAACTTGCAGAAATTTTGCAACTGGGAGCCTCTGATGCCGCTTAGCTTGGCGCCCCAATGGGCCAGTTGTGTTATTTGGCCATTAAACCAGCCCTGTACAGCATCTCTCTTTGTTTCTGGAAGAAACATAGAAAACGTATGATACGGGGCGGAATAAAGTACTGGGTATGAAGAAATGAAGGGGCTCACGGAATACGGCAGAGAATTAGTGGACAGACTAACGACTCAAAACAAGAAAATACGTTTATCTGAGTTCGCTTTGTTGCCGAAATGGAACATATAGGCACGTTAGCTCGAAAGCCACCTACGTTTCCTTCTTCAGTCGTGTGTGTGTATGTGTGTGTGTGTGTGTGTGTGTGTGTGTGTGAGCCGAAATAATGAAGCAGCGAAGCGACGGGCTGCGTGGCCGGCCGCTGTGGCCATTGTCTGGCCAGAGTTATGGGCGTCGGCTTTCAGGACCTGCGTTTGGTACTGCGGACCGCCTCAGTCGGAGCCGCTTCCACTGTGTGGACTGATTCCAGCAAAACACTGCACTGTCTGTGTGCAAGACCGTGAACCCGTGCTTTGCCGAAGTTTGGGTGCGTCTCGTGTCGACGACCGTAATTCACGCGATCCTCACTATGGCCGAGGGGATCCACCTTTCTGTATTAGTTTAATTTATTCTACACTGTGCAGGAAAATATTTCATGCATCTTAGTATAGGCAACCCAACATACAACTGCAAAGTTCGGTTGCCTACCTTAAGGCACATGAAACATTTTATAAACGAAATGACAGGAAACGAGGTACTGACAGAAGTAAAGCTGTGAGGACGGGGCGTGATTCGTGCTTAGGTAGCTCAGTTGATAGAGCACTTTCCCGCGAAAGGCGAAGGTCCCGACTTCTAGTCTCGGTCCGGCACACAGTTTTAATCTGCCAGGAAGTTTCGAAATGACAGAACTTCAAATTCCTTACTGGAGTTATACCGATATAATTTTATATATGTAGACTGAAGCTGTGTTGAAGATTTGTACCAAGGACAGGAATCGAACCCAGGTCTCCTACTTACTAGGAAGGTAAGCCACTAGGAAAGGTTGGCATAGTAGGTCACCAACTGCTCGGATTACCATGGGACTAATGCCTTGTGTGTCAGGAGGGACGTTAAAGTGGGCTGGAGCGGCAGCGGGAATTTAGATCGAATAGGGAGGCATGCCAGGGTAAAGCATGCACATGAGTCTGATTCTCGGCCATGGTACAAATTTTCACTCGCCGCTTTAGTCTATCTACACGAGATATTTTACTGAACAGTTTTCTCATCCTGCATAAAGATTGTACGAATGCATGATTTAGTATTTTAACATCTAAAATTTGTGTTTTAAACACAACGTGTTAACGTATTTAAAAACACGAAAGACTGTCACTAATGTGAGCCCATCAGGAAAATTTCGAATGATTTTTTTTTTTTTTTTTTTTTTTTTTTTTTTTTTTTTTTGTTGGTGACATAACCATCGTCAGAGGCGCAGCAGAAGTTGTGAGCCTTGGCCTTCTGCAGAAGATTATTCCATTCTTTTCTGTTTAGTACCGAACTCTTCCAATTCTGAATTGCGTTTTTCCTTATATACTCTCTGAAACATTTCTCGCACCTTAAAAAGCTTTCATCTTGCAACGCTTCTGATTCCTTCAGGAACTGTGGTGGATATTTTAATTAGGTTTCCTGGTATTTTGCTATCAACTTAAATCCTTAGATGACTTTCTGGGCAGTCAAAACTGGTAATCAATTGTTTGTGTTTCACATAGGCAGTTTACATAGTTTGTGTACAACTTTTTCCGGCTAGATGGACTGTTGTCCCTTAGTAATAAAAGTTTATTTGTTGTCACGGTTGCATATCAAGTGTATGATAAATGGGTTAGGTGCAGAGGATGGTCTACACATCTGTGACCATCTCAAAGATTTTCACTAGTATTGAACAAAACCTGAAAACTAAAAGGCAAATTTAGGTTCGATGTCACTATAGGGTATAACTTCGTGATGGCTAAACGTATAAAAGTTTCTTGCAGCTGCGATGCGACATGAACTGTTATCAAAAAAGGATGGTTATTGATCTCTCTAGTCTACAAGTGTTCCCTACAGAAAGTGCGTGTTTTTCCATAAGAACAAAGCGCGCTGGAAGAAACTGCACTCTTTCAAAACACAGCGTGTCTGAGAAGCCTTTCTTTGGTTGTCTTAGTGAATATTTAGTTCTGTGAGGTAGACACTTGACACTCTTGAGAGTATTGGAAAAATGAGGGAATATTATTGTTTCCCCTGCAGTATCATTGTAAGCCCTAGATAGCGTGAATTATTGCCACAAGGGCAATAATGAGACCATATAGACAATATCGGTGTAGTAGAAATTTCAGTTCACTTATCGAAATACGCTTCCGTATGTTTGAAGAAGACAGAACGTAAGATGAAGATCAGTAGAGGTAATCTCAAAGATAAATGAGTATACTCGAAATAAGTCACTTGATGCTCGCGGAATAAGGTTAAGAAATCAGAATCTGAAAATGGTAGAACAGTTTTTCTGTTTAGACAGCACGACTAATGGCGGCTAGAGATGTAAGGTGAATAAGAAATGCATATTGACAATAGCAACAAAACCATTCGTTGAAAAGATTTAGGAAGAACTTTTTGAACGTATTGGAGGTATAGAGGTTAAAGCATTACAGACAATAATCAATACAAACAAGAAGGTAAAGAAGCTTCTGAAATGTGTTGCAGGAATTACTAAATTGGGTGGGTGGACTTAGCAATAGGGAAGAGATCTGAATCAAATGGAGATGATAAGAGCTCTAAAAAGAGCTCAGACAGATATAGGCACATAGAAAGTAGCTGAAAAAAAAGTTTGGGTGACAGGAGAAACACATAAATTGATCGATGACAGAAAGAAGTACAAAAATGTACTGGAAAACACTTAGAACTCATAACTAATTTATTTTGCTGTATTCCTTTCCATTTATTTTAATCATAAGTTAGGATTTCAATAAGTGGGAAATGAAGAGAAGCCAAGGCGAAATGGCTTCAGGGTAAGAGTGAAGAAATCGAAAAAAAAGATGATTGACAGAGGGAACGATTCAGTGCATAGAAATGTCAAAACCTGTTACAGTGAGATGGAAAGAAACTGTGGCAACATTAAGAGTGCAATTAAATTCGCACATTAAAAGCAGAGGACAGAGCGGGTAGGAGGAAAGAGAACAATGAAGATTTCTGTGAGACACTGGACTTGTCCGACAAAGTGACAGAAGAAGAAACATGAGTCGACAGAGAAGAGAGAGGGTATCAAGCAATAGAATCAGAATTTAAGAGAGTTCAACCCTTAATATCAAATAACGCAGAAGGGGAAGACATATTTGCTCCGAAATTTCTAAAATCATTGGTGGAAGTGGCAACAAAGCGACTATTCACGGTGGTGTGTGGATAAATGAGACCGGGAATATGCCATAAGACTTTCGGAAAAATACCACTCACACAATTATGAATTAGCACACAATCCGCTTAACAGCCCACACATAAAAGATGATGACCAGAACAATACACAGACAAATCGAAAAGAAAAATGAGAATCTGTTAAACGACAGTGTTCGGCTTTGGTAAAAGTAAAGGCAGTAGAAAGACAGTCCTGATGTCTCGTTTGATAATGGAAACAAGACTGAAGAAAAATCACAACACATTCATAGCATTTTTCTGTCTGTAAAAATTCGACAGTGAAAAATTGTGCAATATGTACGAAATCAGAGATAAAAAGGAGTAAGCTGAAGGTATCGACGCGTAATATACAGTATGGACAAGACAAATCGGGGACTACCAGACTGGATGAAGAAAAATGAAGTGCTCGGATTGAAAAGGCTGTAAGACAGGGATCCAGTCTTTCGCTCTTACTGTTCCATCTGCAGACAGAAAAGCAATGATGGAAATAAAAGGAAGGGTGAAAGGATATCAATGATAAGCTTCGCTGATGACATTGTTACCCTCGATGAAGGTTAAGAAACCTACGGAATCTGTTGAATGGAAGGAACAGGGGACTACCAGACTGGATGAAGAAAAATGAAGTGCTCGGATTGAAAAGGCTGTAAGACAGGGATCCAGTCTTTCGCTCTTACTGTTCCATCTGCAGACAGAAAAGCGATGATGGAAATAAAAGGAAGGGTGAAAGGATATCAATGATAAGCTTCGCTGATGACATTGTTACCCTCGATGAAGGTTAAGAAGCCTACGGAATATGTTGAATGGAAGGAACAGTCTACCGAGTACATAATATTGATTGAATAGCAGAAATGATAATAGCCAGAAACTTTACCTGAAAATTGATAATCAGGAAGTGTACCAAGTTAAGATGTATTGCCACCTTGGAAGTAAAGGAAACCATGACGGACGAAGCAAGAGGACTTAAAAAGTAGAGTTGTACAGACAAAGAGGACGTTCGTGGCCAGAAAACTTGGTTTGAAGAAGAAATTGCTGAGAATGTAAGCTTGGAGCAAGCACTACATGGTAGCAATCATGGACTGTTGGGAAATCGGAACTGAAAAGAATATAAGTGTTTCAGATGTGGTGCTACTGAAGAATATTGAAAAGTGGGCGGAAGGAATGAGGAGGTGCTCCTCAGAATCGGCTGACAGAGTAATGTATGGAAAAGACGGACAAGAAGAAGAGACAGGACGATAGGTGATGTGTTAAGACCTCAGGGAATAACTTCTACAATAGTAAAAAAAAAGTGCTTTATGGGAAAACCAGGCTAAAAGGTGGGACGAGTTTGTAGCACACATTCTGAGTAATCAAGAGATAATTACTTTAGTAGTTCATGGCAATCTGGGGGGATAAAAATTATATATACCAATGCTTCATTATATCAAGGAGGCTATAATAACAACATTTCAATTTACTCTTAATTTTCAAGTGTCCGTAATTAAGGATTTGCCAATATTTTGTGATTACTTCTTTATATTTTCGTTAATTTGTAATTTTGTACTGAATGAGAACATTTTCCAAATGCGTAATACAAAGTGCAAAATATTACAGAGACCACTGTTTTATGTGTAGGATCGGTGGAATTATAACGATGGTACAGCAGAAGCTGCAGGAAATCCCTCTGTGTTAGAGAAGGAAATGCGCAGCAATGAAAAAGTTAGAGAGTGCGAAGGCAGACCACCCACTGCAAACAAAGAACCATTTGGTCATTAGCCATCAGACGCTGCACATCACTGTGTGAATGCGTGACTGAAGTATCTTCAGGTCCAAGGAATTAGAGCTCCTGATGGAAGGTTTTTCTGCATGTAAAGATGTGAAACTTTTATTAGTATTGTGAAAAAGAAAACCGCCTGAGCAAGTATTTCTTGTGTAATCTTTTGTTTTGTGAGTGAACTGAGAATTTAATTTACATGTTAATTCAGACTTTATTTAAATTCATGTTACCTGAGATACTATCCTGGTCCAAATGCTAAAATATACCTGAGCGTCATAATTAGAATTAAAACTTTTAAAATTTAAGATAACAAAGACTCTCAAAAATTAGTAATTACTGTGAAATAATTTTCCAATTCAACAGGGCTGAAAGGTTACAAGTGAGCTATTGCGTAATATTGAATAAAATTTGAATTAATTAAAAAAACCGTCATTACCCCTGTATTCCATGGTGCTGCCATTTGGCAACAAACCCGAAAATTACGCATAATGTTAAGAAAACTAATCCATTATGTTTCCGTCTGGAAACACAGACAGTTTGGCTGCACAGAGCCAGACTTCACAGGGTGCTGCTTAACGTCATTATGTTAGCAGGAACCGTTGAAAATAGATAATCTCTGATGGAGGTAGTGTGAACGTAAATATCCGCAAAAGCAGCTAAACGAGTGAATTATTTCTACCTGTGACATCATATCTACGATGATTTTAAGGTATGCAAAATGGTTCTTAATTACAGCACAGATTGTTTCTGTGACTCTGTAAGTGAACAATTGTTAATTAATCAATATTCTCGGTTTGCTGTTGGTTGACAACAAACCTAAATATTGAATAAAACAAAATTAAATCTACATTTCCACGTATTACGTGTTACGTGTTCCCAAATATTTATAAAATGAAATTCCCAGATATTTATTAAATGAAATTTGATTCTTAAAAAAAGTCATGCACTAGAGGGTTAATTTGAAAATAATAGCACTCTGATTGAGCAACTCAGGAAATTTAAAATAATTGTTTAAGTTTCGTTCAGCACTTCATTGTTTAGGTGTCTCACACGAATGTATTCATTCCTGTGTATTTGTGCTAATGAAAATCAAAATAAAAGAACTGGATCTGCATGAAATTATCATCACTTTAGCGGTTGATTTATTCAGAATTACGTAGATGAATTTCATATCTGTTCATATGAGGAAGCGGTTTTCTTGTTATGTGGTATCTATTTAGTAGAGAGAAAAGGGTAATGAAAAATATACTCTAGTGACGAATTGAGTCCATAGTGTGTTAGACTCATGAAGCTGTTGGTAAGTAAATTTAATTTACTCATGGAAATCTTTGCTTTAAATGTTGTAATAACCGTTTGTACTGAAATAAATTTCCGTTATGTATTGGGAACCATACTATTAGCTTGCTTACAGCTGGTATCGGCAGATTTGTGCGAACAAACATAAAAAAGCCTTCATTAGTCTGTATAGTGATTACAATGTGTGTCAGAGTTGAGTATATCACTATAAGTCCGGATGCCCAGGCAAATCATTAGTAACAATGTCCAAATTTAGTAAAATAAGAGCACGTGAGCAAATGAAGGTTCATTTCAATTTATGGTGCTGTAGATATGCAGAGATAAAGAAACCTCTCCTGCAGAGAGTACGGTGACGAGATACATCAAGTAAGTGTTTGAGGATACAACACCAACAAGAACAACAACGATTTTATGCTGATTTACAGGCAGATTCAAATGCGTTTCGAGGCAAAGCAGGTCCTCAACACTTATTGTTGATTGTAGTAAGAAGAATGACGCTGGATGGCAGCAACCACAGTTGAGAGTGATCTGCATATATATTCATCAAGTGTGCAGCAACTTCGCAGGCCGGCGGCAGGGCGCCAGACACCGCTGCGTGAAGAGGGCGGCCGGTCCCGAAGCAGATCCCGTGCTGCCGCCTAACGACTTCCTCGGGAACCATCTCGGCAAAAAAAGCGCGCTCTCGCTCAGAGATGGCTATGGCTCGTTACGGAGAGCACGGGCCCGCCCGCCGTCTTTTGAAACAGCGCTGAACCGACCCCTGCATATACGTTCTTCATTACCGTACGCGCTCCAAACAGTATTTAAGGAATTTGGTTACTTACAAGTTCCGTAAATTAATTGCACTATTTTCGATAGTATACTTGAAACGCGTCAGTTTACAGACCATGTATAATGTTTGTGAGTATAGGTAGATGACGGTCACTTACTTTTCACTATATCTATATCACAATAATAGGTAATATCTAACTGCAGTTTATTGTTTAGTTTAGCTTACAAAAGGTGAGCAAATCATGTTATTCTCAAATCCACAATCGATGTGGTCGTTGGTTGTACAGGGCTGCAGATCCACAGCTGCATTACGAACCTAACGTGATCTTTGTTTTATGTGTACTGCACATAAACCAAAGTTGTCGTTTACGCTGTTACCAAAAATGTCGAAAAATACTCGCCCAATATATTTCATATTTTTACACGACACTCTAATAAATATTGAGACGGACATAGGGTATATATAGTCTTCTAATACATAAAACGTGTAAATATATAATTAATACCTGTCGCTTACATATTGTTATCAAATACCTCGTAAAATGTTTGACTGATTTATTTCGTATTTATACATGATACTCTAATGAACATTTGAACGGATGTACGCTATTTATTCTTTTATATATAGCTATGAAATATTGCAACCAAAAATCTCGTGCAGTTCCTGACTGATTTACAGAAAACTATAACCGATATTTAAATGAACATTCAGACAGACACAGGCTACATATTTTATTTAATATGTACATATATATGTAAAGGAATATTTTACGGAGGTATTGTTGTTTGGCTGTAATGAATATTAAGAACTACATTATGTAGTACATTGCTGTAACGGTATATTTTATTAAAGACGATCGATTTCAATCTAGGGTCAGACTATTATTGGGTCCAAAAACTAACTCAACTATGCGTTTCCATAATTGGCATAACAATGTGCATCTGCTAACTGTTGTGCCATGACACAAATGCATAGTTCAGATGGTTTTTGGACCCAGTGATGCTCTGATTCTAAACCGAAATGAATTGCCTCTAATAAAATATGTTGTAAGAGCAGTGTGTTACCTAACGCAGATCTTAATGTATAAATAATAATATAAAAGGTAGACATTGTTACCAAAAACCTGAAGAAGTTCTTGGCCTATTTATGGTAGATTTACCTTACAATACTCTAATGAACTCCTGGAAAGACAGAGTCCATATCCTTTTTACGTATATTAAATACAAGAATATATTTAAAATGGAAAAGGGAAATGTTACTTAAAATCTCAAGAAGTACTTGATCGATTTACTCCACATTTTACTCGATACTCTAATGGACATTTCAAATGACAAAAGCTATGTTTTTGTAATAGATTATTGTATAAATACATATTTGATATACGAAGATGAAAACGTCTGTGAAAGATATTGCCCAATATACTGACAATTTTTAGACGATGATTTAATAATGATTCAGATGCACATAGGGTACATACATTCAAACAAAAATTGTATATACACATACCTTTAAATAAAAAATTTTCATGGAAAAGAGGAAAATTGTATCTATGACTTATCAGGTTATGATTAGTAGACTACTACAGAATCTGAATTTGCAACAACAATAAACTGAGAGTCAGAGAGGGGGGACAGGAAATGGACAGAAAGAAGGGGAAGGAGGAGATGGACGGAGAGAGTGGAGAGAGAAGGAGAAGATTAGGATGTGAAACCAATTTCTTGCATATTTAGCTGACATGTATGTGTGTGTGTGTAGATATATGTACACACACACACACACACACACACACACACACGCCTATATATATGTGGGTATGCCAGACTAATACTGGAACTCGGGACCTTTGTTTTTCACGGACAAATACCCTACCAACTGATCTACCCAAGTGTGACTCACAACCCGTCCCCACCGCTTCAATTCCACAGTGGTACAGTTACGTCTGTGAAGAAAACATCAACTAATAAAATTTGTGACCTTCGTGAAAAGACAGTTCGATACGGTGGGAAAACGACCAACACACTGATGTGTGTACGTATAAAGGCACCACATATAAAAATATCTGCATGTATAACCACCACACCTGTATAATCAGCACTAGTTGAATTATGCTACCATAAAACGAATACTATCTATGAGATGATCTGCCCAAAAACTATAGAAGAAGTAGTGAATTTGCTATTTATGTATGTTTATCTGTCCTATGTTTAACACCTGTACAAATGTGGCTGCACTGTATGGTATAACGTTATCCGACTTTGTTTTCATTGTACATTTATTTGTATGTATATTTTTCCATCATGAAACGGATCTGGAGATGGTCATCACAGACTGATATCGGTGATTAAATGATGTACATTAGCAATCAAAAACTGAGACTGACGAGAGTTAAATCTACATTCCCCAGATCACTATTTCTCTTCATCGTGTTGTCGCAACGAATAAAGCATATCAAATTCCGTATTGACTCGTCAACATCAGCACGGTCTTCAAGGATTAGGCGTTTTAGCCTGTTCCTCCTCAGAATTGTTCATGCCATCTATTTAAGGAACAACCAACATTCCTCTTGCCGGCTGGGTTATATTGCATTGCCACTTTAGTTACTCTCTACGTTGTACATATTCTTTCCAGTTCAATCAGTATTTTTCAGTTACATTTGTAATAGGTTCAACGTTTAGTTCTTGTCTAATATTAGTAATTATTTTGTGGTACAACAATGAATATACAGCTACAAAGTGGAGGAAGTTCATGTCCTCTTCTCCTCCCCCCCCCCCCCCCCCCACACCGAACCGATTTGATCTGCCGTAATTGATCATTTGTTATTGTCCAACGTTCGCTACCATACAGCAGCGAAGGTAACGGTATTATTTTGTAGAATTTAATTAATGTTTCCTTCTATATGTCATGTTTTAATGTACGTTGTACAGTCCCACAGAAATATCTGAATTGGGATAAATTACCACTACTTCATCTAACTTTTAATAATTTAAATTCCATCCAAATATTTAAACTCTCTTACTTTATTTGTCCATCTATTACATGTTCGGCTATTACGGTTCCAGTTCTTGAAATTCCATCACTTTCGTTTTATGTATTGATATTCTAATTCCAAATTTAGGAGCAATTTGATTTAATCTTTGCACTGAAATTCTTGACTATCCTGATACAATCTGATCATCAATAAACAGCATCGTCATAAGTTTAAAATTATTACATCTTACGGTATTATTTAATAATGTCTGTCATTTACGAAAGATATCGTTAACGTAAACATTAAGGGGGTTGGTACTTGGCAGCCTTGTCTGACTCCTTGATTGATATCGGCAGATTCTATCCCATTCACAGTATAGAGCCTTATTTTATTATCTCAGTTGCCATAATGAAATGAGCTGGAACTCCAAATTCCGTAGTTGATTCGCTATAGCATTTTCAGCTTTACTTTACCAAATGACTTTCGATGCTCGATAAAAACGTAGGAAGTTGCAATCCATACTCCTTTCTTTTCTCAATTACGTGTACCAAAGTGAAAAGATAGTGAGATCATGATCTACCTCTTCTAAAAGAATGTTGCATGCACCTCTAACATACGTGGTTCCGCTATTGCTACTAATCTCTTGTTTATAATTTTAGCGTATATTTTATAGCAGGAATTTGGTAGACTTATTCTTCAGTAATTTGCTCTTTCTGATTCATAGCCTTCTTATAAATGGGACATACCATTGTTGCATTCCATTCATCTGGTACATCTCCGCTTAGCGAGCCAACGTTCATAAGATTGAAGAGTCTATGCTTCAGTTGATCATATACATATTACGTTCATGTTTATATGATGTGCCATGCGACATTTTATTTTTTGTTTCCTTGATCTCATTTTTTAGCTCTTCTAGATCTGCAGAGTCGCTGGTATTGGTGTTTTTTTGCGATTCTTCATCTTCATCAATTAACAGACATTTTAAGTAATTTAATCATTCTTTTACAGATATTTCATTTAATTGTCAGGTATCTCGTTCTTGTTTATTCAAGTACTACATGATACTGTATGCTTAGTTTTATCTTCCATGAATATCGTGTCCTATTTCGCTCACATATCGCTCAAAACTTCCCCGTTCAATTATTTCATATTTCTCTCTTTACCAAAGCGGATTTCTTATTTGTAATTCGCATTGTTATGGATGACAAATCCTGAACTTCCTTTTAGAGTATTACTTTTTCCTAATTCCTAATGCTTCAGCGGCTGTGTGCGTTATAATTTCTTTCATATTATTCCATTGTCCATCTATGTTGTTGCCTACTGATTTCGTTTGGCATTTCTCATTTAGTCTCCTTCGGTATAATAATTTGTTTATATATTCTTGGAGTAGGTGCACTTTCAAAGTTATTTCATTGTCTGGCTGTTTATGGGTTGTTTCACCCATCTTTCTTCAAAAAATTATGTGACATCTTAAAAAGATTTATTAACAAGCAATAAACATTTTCCTTCTTCTTGCACAGGGACTGTGAATATCAGACTTCTTGTCAGACTGCGATGAATAATTTATGATGAATTTCGTTAGATACAACACAAAATTAAGCCTTAGGGTTCTGAGAAGAAATATACAAAATATTTTGATGTGTTGACACGTTTGTTTCCAAAATTAACACTTACACAAAGAGCAAAATATACTGAGTTTAGTGGACTGAGTTCTTTGGTGAAATAATTCTAGTCTCATCACTGTGTACACCGGATAATTTGCGATATGTTGGCTATGTAATGATTCTGGTTCTTGTTCTGGTTCTTGTTTCAGTACTCATTTGTACAAACTGTGATTTTTCTTCTCTAAATGATCCAAGAGTCCATTCTTAATGCTACAATTAATAGTTTATTGAAAAATTTATTCATAATTTCTTCTGCCACTTTCTCTCTAACAGGATTAATTAAGACTTTTATAGGAAAGTAGTAACCAAGCTTGGCATGTGTTACGTCAAGTGCTATTTCCAAACACAATTGGACGCAAAACTGGACACTGTGGAGCTTTTTGATTTGCTCCCAGTCAGTAATATTTCTCATATTTCTCTCGTACCAAGTACTGCCCGAATAGTTTATACTGTGAACAGTTACATTATTTGTATGCGGTAACAAAAAAAAATTAGGTCTCTTTCCAGGGAAAATACTACTGACATTCACGCAAATAATGTGTCGAAGAGCTAGTACAGTTCTGCTAACGTAACAACAAAAGCAGGCAGAGACAGTTTCGCTTCAAATACTGTAATTCCTCATTTGGCACCATTGTGGTATTTGAGTTGGACTTGTATCTCATATCTGAATGGATTGCGTTTTGCCAGGTTGGTGTTTGTTGCTGCACAGGTTGGCAGTTAATCAATAAATTCCTTCGAATGTAATTTCCGTAAACATACATTTCAAATAGCTGCAGTGTCAATGTATAGAACACACAATAATATTGAGCTCCAGCATTACGTTCATATAACGAGGTAACCACGATTTTTAGTGGATAATACCTCACTTATTTCTACTAAATACCTTCAGTGTTCTTCTCCAGACAGCATAATTTGGGAAAACCATTTGATCCATATATCATGCAGTATTACTACAGTCTTCAAAATGCCGACTTAAGCATGATTACACTGAAATGGTGCCACTTGACCAACAATGATAATAAAAATGAGTTATTGGAATGTATTTCTCCTTTCCTTAATGCCGTCGGCTACATTCGCATGTATTTTACCTTTTCATTTATTGGTAGTAAGTGGGTGTCTTACAGACATTTTTGTCCTGAGTATTTGAAACGCATACGATTCGGGAAAATGGACATGAAATAAAAATGGCTGTGTCAATGGGTTCACATTGTGTGTATCGTTCTGCAATAGATCCCGTTGGCTGGATTTTGTCCCATCTGTCAAAAGAAACTTTAAGCTCATAAAGGACTGTCTCCATGAAGGCAACGAAAAACTAATTATCATAACGAATTTTGTGTAACATACTCCACTGCCCTCGGCAGTTTAATTAAAAGTAAGGAATTTGTACAAAATACGAACTTTTGTTGCTTCTCTATAACTCACTCTGGCACAACACAGGGAAAAATTAAACTGAAGAAAAAGTTTGCGGTTATTTCCGCGGGATGGCAAAATTAACAAACGAAATATCAAATTAATTACGAAAATTAACTCCCTCCAGGCAGTCCCCGGAAAAGCTACAGGTGGGCATTTGTACAGTTCGCCGCAGTTTGTGCATGTTATCTTCGTGATGATGTCTAGGCAAAATATATTTTAAAATACATCGATTGTTTCAATTGCAGATAATGCTGTCCAATGTTGTGGAACAGCCTTGTTTTCGTGATTACAGAGTTTACTGAAGAAATTATGTGAAATCGACTAATTCCTTTAAAGACATAAATAAAGAAATACAGTAGTCACAATGTTTATTAAGACACGACAATATGAAGTATATTTAGCCGTTATCAAAAAATTCTTTGAATAGCTCGTGCATTTCTGTACTTAAAAGATAAATCAAAGCATTTAAGTTATAAACTAACTGATAGAAAACAGTGTGATTAAAGAATTAAATTTCTGTATTCAGGAGGAAATTTACTAAATTATGAAAATAATGAACAGATTTTTTTACAAGCTCTCATATGAGAATAGAAATTACTGTGGCAGTATAAAGGCTATGAAGCAATGAGTTATGTAGTTTCTCCTGGTGTTAAGTTCGATTTAGGGTCTATATATGGTGAAGACGCAGTGCGACACGATTAGTGAATGTTTGACAGCGATTATAGTTTGGGCATATGATTGCTCGAATGACTGGGATTGTCCCAAAGTCGGATTAAAGGAAATCATCGAAATAGTTCAGAGGCGTGCTGCTAGATTTGTTAATAGACTACCAATAGTACATGCCTCCGACATGCACCATATGGTAGCTTGCGGTGAATGTATGTAGATGTAGATCGTCTTTTTCTGTCATTTGTGGCTTACGCACTTTTGCGTGTTCTGCCTTCAAAACAAATCTCACCACTGTTTAACTAGACTTCCTGGATATCTATTCCCTAAGTTGTATAGTACAACCCTCTTGTTGGGATCCGACATTCTGTAAACATGCTGTCTCCAATCATTTATACTGCATACAATTTTTTTCTTCCAAAGAATTTATTCCTGTTTTTTTCTCTTTTTAATATGTATTGTTATCTGAAATGGTACATCCTTTTACTGTTCACATGAATTTCATTTACGTGGCCTGTACCTGGGTTTTACCAGCTTTTGTCAATATCTGAGTTTTAGATCCACAGAAAAAAGCGGGCACAACCATTATTTGATAGAACTTCATTCGTGTTTGCTTTCTTATTTCAGATTTTGGACTTTTGTATTCTGTATAGCATTGCCGTTTTGCTGGAATGTGTTTTTGAAATCCTTTCCATATTTGAAACTGACACATACACACACATCAAAGAAGTTTTCCATCACCTTGGTTCCGAGAGTTCCGGAACCTGTACAGAAAATTGGAGTAGAGATTAACATAAACATCTCATCCTCCCTTTTTATTTCTCATGAAAACCACACACTGCATGTTGTACCACCATACAGTGAGACGTTCACTGGTGGTGGTCCATTTTTTTGTACAAACCGGTAGTTCTAATACCCAGTAGCACGTCCTCTTGCACTGATGCATGCCTGTATTCGTCGTGGCTTACTATACACAAGGTCATCAAGGCACTGTTTGTCCAGATTGTACAACTCCTCAACGGCGATTCGCCGTTGATTCCTCAGAGTGGTTGGTGGGTCACGTCGTCCATAAACAGCCCTTTTCAATCTATCCTAGGATGTTCGATAGTGTTCATGTCTGGAGAACGTGCTGGCCACTCTAGTTATCCTGAAGGAAGTCATTCACCAGATGTGCACGATGGGAGCGCGAATTGTCGTCCATGAAGACGAATGCCTCGCCAATATGTTGCCGATATGGTTGCACTATCGGCCGGAGGATGGCATTCACGTATCGTACAGACATTACGGCGCCTTCCATGACCATCAGGGCCACCAGGGGCGTGCGTAGCCTCACATAATGCCACCCTTAAACAGGAGGGAACGTCCAGCTTGCTGCATTCGCTGGACAGTGTGTCTAATTCATTCAGCCTGACCGCGTTGTCTCCCAACACGTGTCCGACGATTGTCTGGGTGAAGGTATATGCGACGCTCATCGGCGAAGAGAATGTGATGCCTATCCTGAGCTGTCCATTCCCCATATTCATGGGCCCATCTGTACCGCACTGCATTGTGTCGTGGATGCAAAATTGGACCTCGACATGGACGTCGAGAGCGAAGTTGCGCATCATGCAGCCTACTGTGCACAGTTTGAGTTATAGCACGACGTCATGTGACTGCACGAAAGCATGGTGGCGCTGTCAGGGTTCCTCCGAGGCCTGAGCGAGGCATGTCATCGACAGTTCTTGTCTCTCTGTATCTCCTCCACGTCCGAACAACATCGCTTTGGTTCACTCCGAGACGCCTGCACACTTCCCTTGTTGAGAGCCCTTCCCGGCACAAAGTAACAATGAGGACGCGATCGAGATACGGTATTGACCGTCTAGGCACGGTTAAACTACAGACAACTCGAGCCGTGTACCTGCTTTCTGCTGGAATGACTGGAACTGATCGGCTGTCGGAGCCCCTCCGACTAACAGGCGCTGCTCATGTTTACATCTATGCGCGCGTTTCGTGACATCTTCGAACAGTCAAAGGGACTGTGGCTGTGATACAATATCCACAGTCAACGTCTATCCTCATGGGTTGTGGGAACCGGGGTGTTGCAAACCTTTTTTAATGTGTGCACTTGCAGTTCATCTTCAGTTTTACTTACAGTATTCCAATCATCAGGAAATAGCATCGTCTTAAGCGTAACATCTGGTGCAATACAAGTTCCTTCGTTAATTTTATACAGCCATTCTCTAATCAGGTCGTCTACGTAAATTATGGGGAAAACAAATTATGTAGTTTTAATGGATATTTATTGTTTTGTCTTTGTGCTGGTCTCTAAAACGGGCCCAACAAGTGCAGTTAAGAATGCTTTGATGCTGTAAAGGAGAAATGTAATGCAAATGGAAGTAGTAAGATTCCTTACTGATAGTATACATGGAGGTAAAATGCCGCAAACATGGAACAACGTTGTAATTATCATACCCTATCATAAACCAGGCATACAAAATACTAAAAGCTGCAGACCTGTAACTCTAGTCTGACGGCCCGGATAAGGGAGAGCACTAAAGTACACGCTACCGATACATTGGGAGGAGACCAAGCCAAGGATCGAATCCGCCTCGTGGATTAAAGACAAGGCTTGCGGAGCTGGCCAAGAAGGATGTGCTTTTCAGATGGTTTCTCACATCCAAGTATGTAACTACCGAAGTCCCTCGCCAGATAGACTCTACTTAGACCTGAAAAACTTTGTGACACTTGAACATAATACCTTCGGCAGGCAAAGGCGGATGGGTACACAGATTCTTTCCTAAGGAGGATGGGATCCGGTTACCAAATGTCAACAACACTGCTCATACAAAGAAAACAATCTGTTGTTGCAGATATATAGAGTAGATTCGGTAATGTAAAATTGAGCAGAGTAAGTTATTAAGTACTCTGAATGCAGCAACAGCAACATCGTGTATAGTATTAGCGAGAAACTGTACTAAGTTTTCTTGAATGATTGGGTATGGACTTTGAGCTCCGAAGCGCCAGTTGCTTAACGAAAGCGAGGTCAGAAGGCCTACATAAAACAGCACAGCTACTCAAAATGAGGTAATGCTGATATTTTGTTTAAAGTGTTCAGGTGCTGGGTACGTAGTATAGCTATAGAGAATTTATTTAACATCGACGGATGACTGTATGAATGCATGCTTTACTAACTATACAACTGCAGTCTGTATTATATAAACTACTGTAGGTAACGAGATTAAAAGTTTATTTGTTAAAAGCAATATACAAATAAATAAAGAGTATCAAAAGTTCTGCTACAGCGGCCTATAACACTATCGTATTGACTGACATTCCTGCTGTCTACGTCGGTACCCGCCAGGCAAATACCAGGCCTGTCTGTGCGTTGCGGGCTTGCCTACGCTGTTGGTGGTGGCCAGGACGAGGAATGCAGCGACGGCTGGTGACCGGACAGACAAACGGCGTGATGCTAAGTGGATTACGAGACGCCGGCTTCCTGGCTCACTAACTCACTTAGTCACTTCCATTTAGCACCAACTCTTTGCCGCTGCTGCAGTCGCCGCGGTTGCATTTTCTTTTTGTACGCTTTTTTTCAGTTCCCGACCGGCTACTACGGCCTTATTTATCCCTGAAGTGGCTCACCCGCAGAATTCAGTTACATGCACACACTCGCTAAAAACGCAGCCAGTGAAAATGTGCACTTCGCAACATCGTTGTTTTGTGCCAGCCAGCGTCTGGATGTCTGTGAGAAAACACACTCAGGTTGCTAGAGGGAAAATAAATAGTACTTTTATAAGAAGTACTTAGTGTAATAATTAGCGTCGCGGGTAGCTAAAGCCATTTTCTTTTTTTACGTAATGCTGAAACGGCACTACGCTGATGCAAATACAACAGTAGTGTTAGATTTTACGATGTGTAGTTAACAGCACTAAAATTATAGATGCATTACAATGGAGAACCATTCTTCATACGAACATTATAAAAGGCGGCAAAACAATGTAACTATGGCATAGGTATTTAGTTGCATCAGGAAACGGAAATATGGGGCACATAATAAAACCAGTCGAAAGACAAATGTTTTAAAAATAACAACTCCCATAGAACGACTGATGTTTTCAATTTCGATCTTTGGCTCGGAAATCCGTTAGGATACACCAAGGTGAAGCAAAGATAAAGTAGAAGAGAAAGTAAGTAACAGGCAAAATTAGATTAGCAACCTGGTGTAAACACTGACACTTGAATGTTTTCAGCCAAGAGATGACAAACTGAGCTGCTCTCTCAGAAACCACGCAAAACAAGAAGATAGGGAAACTAAACAATAAGATCGAAATGGAAGAGTGCGTTAAACGTACCTGTATTCATATTGAGATGACGTGGAAAGAGCATCAAGCACTCCAAGTACGTTAGTGGAATGGTTAGAAGAGTAACAGTCAAAACAGACAGTCAGCATTTAAACCTAATTGCAGGTATGCACCAAAGAAAGGAAAACATGACGAATCCATAGCATTTTATGCAACGCTTAGAAAAGCAATGAAAAGATACAACCAAATTTACCAAGTAGCTCTGCTGGGAGATGTAGCTGCAAGAGTAGGACATAGCCCTATATGTAACATGCTGGGTGCAGTAGTAGAGAACATAAACAAGAAAGGTCGACTTTTAAGAGACTTCACTTGGAAGAAATAATAAACTAGAACGGCCGGCTCTTATGGAACTTTTCTACTTTTAATAACCTAAAAATAACTAAGAATGTGAACTTCACTATCATCAAAGTCAAGGATTAGCCTTGTCCAGTCTGTTTCGTCCTTAAAGATCTAAAAATATTGCAATTCTTAGATGATTCTCGATGGCTTTAAATTAATGGATTATTTTTGGATATCTATTATCGGCAGTCCTTAAACATTTTTCAGTCACTTTATTTGGTATATTCTTTTCTTCCAGTATAATGTTTCCATTCACAGGAGTCCTACATCCCAATCTCGGATGCGATCAGTTATTGTGCCTCCGAGAGGCCATCTGGCTTCTTAGTTCTAGTTTCTACGTCAGGATCAAGAACGCTGCTCCATAAAGCATTAAGGAGACTGCAGTAGCCCCATAAAATTTCATTATTGACAGAACGCCGCCTCTCCAATCTGAACCATTTAAAATGTGCTCTTTTCCTAGCCAAGTCAGTGACATTGTGACGATTGGAAGTGGTTGTCCTGTGTGCTAAATCTCGAAATGTCTACTCCCCAGAATCAACCATTTCTTGCTGTTGATCAGAATACCCTCAATAGGTAAATAATTCGCTATCTGCTTGACTATCGGAGACTTACGTCAAAGACTGAGACATAGAAGTGAAAGGACTCGACAAGTGAGAGCAGGCACCAAAAAAGTTGACTAATATCAATATTCATCAGGTGGAGTTAAAATGTAATATGACACTGGGTGCATGGATGAACACCAAATGCTCATAAAATAAAATATAAAAATCTAAATTCATTATAAAAGTACATGCAATTCACCCTTGGGACTATACAGTTATTAAAGAAGATAACAGTACAAGTACACATTGTTCCCAAATTTACAGAAAAAGTACAACAGACACTTCAATGCCTTCTTGTTGACAACATCATGTAACGTACAAACGTAATGTGTTTCGTCCGGTGCACGGTGTCACAGCGATACAAATGTCAGAATATGTTTACACATTCAGAACAAGAAGCGAAGAAGAAGATCTTGCCCTGCCTTTATGTCCCACCTGCAGTATTAACTATAACTAAAATCAGCTTGTGTACTGTCTCATATCTGGGAAAATGATCCAATAAATTTGTCAAAACTCTCAAACTTGCCACCTGTAAGATTTCAATGTGTACAAGAGGCGCCGGCATGTTGGTTGAACAGTTCTAGGCGCTTCCGTCTGGAACCGCGCGACCGCTACGGTCGCAGGTTCGAATCCTGCCTCGGGCATGGATGTTGTGTGATGTCCTTAGGTTAGTTAGGTTTAAGTAGTTCTAAGTTTTAGGAGACTGATGACCTCAGATGTTAAGTCCCATAGCGCTCACAGACATCTGAACCATTTTTGTACAAGAGGTACCTCATTTAGCAGGAAGCATAACATAGGTTTATAAGGAAACAATGGTTTTCACAAAATCACTTGTTTCGTTTGCAAATTAACATTTTTCTAGCATTTGGTGTAAATAAGCATTTAGGTGAAAGCTTTTTTCTAGTTATAAACGATGATAATACCTGCACTCTTTAATCTGACATGATCTAGTCAACAAGTCACAGACTTGAAGACCCATTCCCACCCATCTCCACAAACTTGTACCAGAATATAATTGACATTATACCTTCCCTTGCTTTTCCTTGCAATCTTTTCTATTACATTGATAGAACTTGTATATTTTAATTTCGTGCTTTTTCTTAATTTACTGTGTTGTATTCTATTCGTCTTGAGAATTGTAATTTAACACTGTAGTTTAACATGTTTGCAGCATGCCATGAAAATAATAAAACAGTATTAGAATCAATTTTTAGCGAACTTAGTGAACTAAGCAATGTCCTCAGATTCAGATTGCAGCTAATGGCATTTTTTGTCATCCTAAGCAAAGTCCGAGGCACTTCTAACACTAAAAGATTCATTACAGTTGAAAAGAAATTTCAAGAACACATATACCACAGTGTTATCTGCGACTTACGAGTATGGCTACAGCTGACTCCTGGCTTAACACGACAGCAGAAGTTTTCAAACTGAAGCCTATAGCAGACCATGTTTCTGTGCCAACTACAGTCCATCATCCATACGATATTCATATAGCTATACAACATACACATTATGTGGCGAAAGTTCTACACATATACTTGTGATGATTAGTTTTGTTTGTGATCATTTCGCCCGATTATGACCTTGTTCACTGCCTACTGAAGTATGCTTTGTTGTATGGCTGGAAGTGGTGGTCTTTAATAAAGCTGCGTACAGGTGTTCTGCAAATCCTGACCTACGCAAAATATTTACTCTGTAAATAATCGCATGTTGAAAATATTAATACAGTGGCAAAATCTATTTCTCTGCGAACATAATCACGTCTCCAGCTTCAGAATGCAGCTATTGGCATACATAGTTACTGTAAGCAGTGTCTGAGGCACTTATAACACTAAAAGATTCACAACAAATGGTTAATTTCAAGCATCACATAATACCGTTGAGTCGTCTTGCGATTTGTGGCTACATCAGACTCCTTCTGGTTGAACACTGTCGCAGACGCATTTAGATTAAAGACTACTGCAGATCAGTTTGTCCACACGAACAATAATTTGTCAGCTACAACATAATATTCATATAGCTATACAATGTAGGCTACGTGACGAAATATATAAAACTGTTTGTGATCATTGTGTCCCATTACGATCGTCTTCATTTTATACCTAAGTATGGTCTGTTATATGGCTGAAACAGGTTGTTTTCAATGAACTAGAAGTCATGTTTTATGGAAAATAATTAGAATCTGTAGGTCATCACATGTTGAAAATATAAATAAAATACTGGAATGAGATTTTAAGAGAGCTTCGTAACGTCTCCGGTTTAAGAATTGAGCTAATAACAAACCTAATCATTCTAATCAGTATCAAGGCACTTAAAGCAACAAAGTATCCACTAAACCGCGCGGTTCTGGCGCTGCAGTCTGGAACCGCGAGACCGCTAGGGTCGCAGGTTCGAATCCTGCCTCGGGCATGGATGTGTGTGATGTCCTTAGGTTAGTTAGGTTTAACTAGTTCTAAGTTCTAGGGGACTAATGACCTCAGCAGTTGAGTCCCATAGTGCTCAGAGCCATTTGAACCATTTGAACCATATCCACTAAAATTAATGAATTTCACGCGACACTTCCGCGACGCCTGGTCGTCTGCGATTCATGGCTACAGCAGACTATTTCTGGCTTATCACTAGGGCAGACTCTTTCAGGCTGAAAATTACAACAGACTGCTTTACCTGTAAAAACTATTGCGCGTCAGCGCTCGTCTATTAGTGTCGACGTTCGTCACGTAACTCTTATTCATCACACTACGTTTTTAACAGGATTATTTTATCAAAAATATTAGAAAGATGACATGCTAGTATGACTGCAGCTTATAGCAAGGCCAGGTTATGATTTCGATGAGTGAATTACACTACTGGCCATTAAAATTGCTACACCACGAAGATGACGTGTTACAGATGAGAAATTTAACCGACAGGAAGAAGATGCTGTGATATGCAAATGATTAGCTTTTCACAGCATTGACACAAGTTTGGCGCCGGTGATGATACCTACAACGTGCTAACATGAGGAAAGTTTCTAACCGATTTCTCATACACAAATAGCAGTTGACCGGCGTTGCCTGGTAAAATGTTGTTCTGATGCTTCGTGTAAAGAGGAGAAATGCGTACCATCACGTTTCCGACTTTGATAAAGGTCGGATTGTGGCCTATCGTGATTGCGGTTTATCGTATCGCGACATTGCTGCTCGCGTTGGTCGAGTTCCAATGAATGTTAGCAGAATATAGAATCGGTGGTTTCAAGAGGGTAATACAGAACGCCGTGCTGGATCCCAACGGCCTCGTATCACTAGCAGTCGATATGACAGGCATCTTATCTGCATGGCTGAAACGGATCGTGCAGCCACGTCTCGAGCCCTGAGTCAACAGATGGGGACGTTTGCAAGATAACAACCGTCTGCACGAACAGTTCGACGACGTTTTCAGCAGCATGGACTATCAGCACGGAGGCCATGGCTGCGGTTATCCTTGACGCTGGATCACAGACAGAAGTGCCTGCGATGGTGTACTCAACGACGAACCTGGGTGCACGAATGGCAAAACGTCATTTTTTCGGATGAATCCACGTTCTGTTTACAGGACCATGATGGTCGCATCCGTGTTTGGTGACATCGCGGTGAACGCACATTGGAAGCGTGTATTCGTCATCGTCATACTGGCGTATCACCCAGCGTGATGGTATGGGATGCCATTGGGTACACGTCTCGATTACCTCTTGTTCGCATTGACGGCAATTTGAACAGTGGACGTTACATTTCAGATGTGTTACGACCCGTGGCTCTACCCTTCATTCGATCTCTGCGAAATCCTACATTTCAGCAGGATAATGCACGACCGCATGTTGCATGTCCTGTACGGGCCTTTCTGGATTTAAAAAATGTTCGACTGCTGCCCTGGCCAGCACATTATTCAGATCTCTCACCAATTGGAAACGACTGGTCAATGGTGGCCGAGCAACTGGCTCGTCACAATACGCCAGTCACAACTCATGATGAACTGTGGTATCGTTTTGAATCTGCATGGGCAGCTGTACCTGTACACTCCATCCAAGCTCTGTTTGACTCAATGCCCAGGCGTATCAAGGCCGTTATTACGGCCAGAGGTGGTTGTTGTGGCTACTGATTTCTCAGGATCTATGCACTTAAGTTGCGTGAAAAGGTAATCACATGTCAGTTCTGGTATAATATATTTGTCCAATGAATACCAGTTTATCATCTGCATTTCTTCTTGGTGTAGCAATTTTAATGGCCAGTAGTGTATTAGTTACTTTGATTTAAATTCACCCAACTTGCCGCCTATTTTTTTTCTTTAAATATTTTGTCATAGAAGTGTCTCTGTCTCGATAGACATTCTCATTCTCCTCGCCTCTGCGGCTGTTCGTATATCATGATAGAGATGGTATCTATCTGACCTTGAAAAGCGTACCTCTGGCAATCAATGTGACTCAGTGCTAAAAAAAATTATAATAGAAAAGTGGATGAGTGTTGGTACTGTATACATGAAACAAGCCTACACGGTATCAGCGTTAGCGGGATACGCGACTTCCGCCCTGCTCCAAAACTTAGGTCCTCGCGCGAAAGTAACTGTGCGCGGCGCAAACGGAAGAGTTTATACGTGCGGGGCCGGGAGCCCTTAAGTCTGACAAGTGTTGGCTCGCCCCGGCAGCTGCAATAAAACCTTTTGTTAGGGCGGCGGTAATTCGGCCCAATCCGCGGCGCACACAGGGCTAACTCTGCGGATTTGCAGCGGCTGTCCGCTCTGCTGGTAGCGACGTGGCCAGGGGCAGCTCACTGCGGCGGCTCGGGGCTCGCGGTTCGCGGACGCGCACGTCGTCCGCCGGCCAGACACCGGGCCGACCCCACACTGTCCGCCGCCATAAAACAGCATTAAGGCATTTAAAAGGGCCGCCGCGGCCCCTGAGTTACGGCGCCCTACCGCCCATGCGTTCCTTTTTTCCCTGTTTGTTTTGCTTTTGTTCTCGTCTCGCAGGCTGTACTCTAACGCTGCAACACGAGTTACAGGCCAGACAGCTCGTTAGCTCCTGGTTACAAAGGATTTCGTCCCTGGATGCTACCAAGGAGTGACCACTCCTTACGTTTATTATTATTACGAGGCCTATTCGGGAAGTAAGGTTCGATCGGTCGCAAAATGGAAACCACCGTGGAAACAAAAAGTGTTTTATTTGCAGCAGTTAGCTACACCTTCCAGCTACTTCTCTACATAGTCGCCGATCCGGTATAGAAATTTCTTGTATCGTTGCACCAACTTTCCAATACTGTCGTCATAGAAGGAAGCCGCCTGTGCTTCCTTGCAATTCTGTCCGCTGGTCTACACCTCGCTATCTGTGCCACAATGTTGTCTTCATCGCTAGCAGTTGATGTGAGCAGAGATGAAACTCAGGAGGAGCCAATTACGGGTTCTATTTGGGTGATGAAACACTTCTCATCGCAAATGCTGCAGGAGCATCATCATTGCCCCTTCAGAGTGCGGCCGACTGTGTCATGCAAAAGGAAACGCATGACAGTTATGTTATGTGGGCTGCATGACATCAGGCGAAATCTCACACGAGGCTCTGGAAACCATAAGGACGAGATAGATAACGTATCATAACCTGCATTGAGGTGACAAAGGTCAGGGGATATCTCCTGTTTCGGACCTCCTTTTGCCTGGTGTTGTGCACCATGTCGACGTGGCCTGGTCTCAACAGCCTACTGCTGTGGCCGAGCGGTTCTAGGCGCTTCAGTCCGGAACCACGCGGCTGCTACGGTCGCAGGTTCGAATCCTGCCCCTGGCATGGATGTGTGTGATGTCCTTAGGTTAGTTAGGTTTAAGTATTTCTAAGTTCTAGGGGACTGATGACCTCAGATGTCAAGTCCCTTAGCGCTTAGAGCCATTTGAACCATTTGAACATGGACTCAACAAGTCGTTGAAAGTCCCCTGCAGAAATACTGAGCCATTCTGCGTCTACAGCCGTCCACCACTGCTACTGTATTGCGGGTGCAGGATTTTTTGCATGAAAAGTCTTATCGATTATGTTCCATATAAATCCACACAGCATTGGCCGATGTTTCCTCACCGCCTTCTATAGTCTTGTGTTCCGCATCTTCGTTCCGGCGCTTGTGGTTACGCCAGAACAAACAGTCCTGTGACCATTTGTTCATTGTGCACTTTCAGTATCCCCTATTAGTCCTATATGTTGCGGATAACAAGCACTTGAGCATTATTATAGGATGGGTGGCACAAGTGTTTTGTAAGCCATCTCATTTACAGACTAATTACATTTCCCTACTGTTCTACAAGTCAACCAACGTCTGCCACCTGCTTCACCTACATCGAGCTGGCTTATCGCGAAAGAGCATCCGCATTACATGGACTTACGGAACGTCGGTTCTTTGCAGGTGAGCGCTAGTGAAGGGCAGCTTCAGGTGTCAGAACATCTTGAGTCTAGAGATCATCAGTGAGCTCAATATACTGGACTTGAACTCAACAACTTGTCGTGCACTCTAGACGTTTACTAAGTCACGACTTGCATTACACCCCCAAACGATTCACTACGAAATAACGGGGTGGTGAGTAGGAAACGATCACAGTGCCACCATCATGGTCAGAACCACGACACTTACGGAACTACAGGGGGAAGAAAGGACGAAAGGGGATAATGGGATGTACCGGCCCTAGCCAGGTAATCAGCTTGTCTGCCAAACTTAGTGATGGCTCGGCTCCAGGCAAGGCCCATGGGAAACCAGTACTTAATGAAAAGGTGCCCAATAAAGCTCTTAACTTTGTCGTGTGCTATTGAGAACTTCCAAGCATTTAAGCACGAAGTTAAGAATTGCTAAATTTTCTGAAGTATTTCCTCGCCTACCGCCCGTGACGACTGCTGGCACTCGTAAGACCTCTAATGTCATGTGCTGTGACGTACGCTCCACGGCCTGTCTTTGTCGTGAATCTCGAGGATGTAGCACTGGCGTAACGGCTGCGCTTTTACTTTTAAGGTGTGCAACGCTCAACACTGGATTCTTGCTCGCACCGTATCCTCCATTTGCACAGGAGCGCTTGAGCCGCGTGCGGGTGATGAGTACCGCTCCGGCGTGTCCCTTTGACACGTATTCTGCTAATCCCTGCCGGCTCTCGGCTTTCTGGGTGGCCGCGTGTTTGCCGCGGTGCGCGGCGGAAGGCTCTGTGGCAGCCGACCTACGTCATAAGCCTGCCGCGGCAAATATGTACTGTCGAGTTACCGGCCGGCGAGCAAGCGGTCCGTAAAAACGCGCCGCTCCTCTGAGGTTGCTAGCGCGCGCGACCAATGTAATCGCAGCACCGCTGTCACTGTTTACTCTGCAGAGTAATAACTGGCCGACAATCCGTTGTTTGAACAAAATTTTACATCGCACACGAAATAAATGGATGGTCCAGCAGGCGTACATTACAAAGAGTGCACCGGCACGCATGGATGGAAGCAATTGTCACAATGTGTCCGGGACGTACGGCTGGAAAAAGTTCGGCAGTTGTTTGCACGGCCAGTACGTGGAATGGTATTGATGCAGCATGTACTTCTAAATTTTTCTATTTTCCTTTCTCTTAATTACTAGTGCGAAGAAATTTATCTTTTTCTTTGCGATGCACGTTTCAAAGAGACCAGTCAAGAGGATGACTGAGGTAGTAACGCTAAGGAACCGTATTCACATTTTCCAGCAGAATATTTTTCTTTCTTTTTGAGTCATCCATCTTCTGCATTGGTTCGATTCCCGGCGGGGCCAGGGATTTTCTCTGCCTCGTGATGACTGGGTGTTGTGTGATGCCCTTATGTTAGTTAGGTTTAAGTAGTTCTAAGTTCTAGGGGACTGATGACCATAGATGTTAAGTACCATAGTGCTCAGAGCCTTCTGCATTGGTTGATGCAGCCTGACACGAATTCCCCTCCTCTGCTAACCTTTTCATCTCATAGTAGGACTTGCAACTATATATGACGGTACTATCTGTTCCCGAAAGAACAGTTACCGTGGATGACCATGCCCGCGGTGGCTCAGATGGATAGAGCGTCTGGCATGTAAGCAGGAGATCCCGGGTTCGATTCCCGGTCGGGGCACAGATTTTCAACATGTCCCCAATGAAGTACATCAACGCCTGTTTGCAGCTAGGGTGTCCATTTAATTATCATTTCATTTCTAGCAAAGCTGCATGCTCATCCACGGTAACTGTTCTTTCGGGAACAGATACTACCGTCATATATAGTTAAAATATGGCTTCCCGGCCATTGACCTTCTTGTGCGAACGCACACGCTATTCCCTAACTCGTACGGGACTTGGTAGATTAATCTGCCACGAGTAATGAGTATGATGGGCAAACATCTATTAGGCGCACTACGAATGTAGTGGTGTGGACATGTTGGGAATGTGGATCTCACGGGGAGCGTGCAAGGGATAAGTCCCTGCAGACGCACTATCCTCTGTGCCCGCAGTGGCTCAGATGGATAGAGCGTCTGCCATGTAAGCAGGAGATCACGGGTTCGAGTCCCGGTCGAGGCACACATTTTCAACATGTCCCCAGTGAAGTACATCAACGCCTGTTTGCAGCTAGGGTGTTCATTTAATTATCATTTCACTTGCAACTATGTCATCAAATATTTTTTATGCGTTCCAATCTCCGCCTTCCTCTACAGGAAGGTATATCCTGACGTTTCAACACATCTGATATCATTCTGTCCCTTCTCCTTTTCAGTGTATGCCATATATTACTTTCCTAGCCATTTCTGCCGAGAACCGTGTCATTCCTTTCCTTACGAGTCCATCTAGTCTTCAACATTCTTCTGTAGGACATCTCAAATGCTTCGATTCTTTTCTGTTTCAGTTTTCCCTCAGTCCCTGATTCACTGTCACATAATTCTGTACGTTGTCAGAAATTTCTTCCTGAAAATAAGGCCCATGTTTGATACTAGTAGGCTTCTCTTGCGCAAGAGTGCCCCTTTGAATGCGCAAATCAGTTTCTTATTTCCTTCGTTTGTCATGGGTTGTTTTGCTTCTAGAGTAACAGAACTCTTTTACTTCGTCATCACAAATTTTGATGTTAAGTTCATCGCTATTCTCGTTTCTGCTGCTTCTCATTACGTCCGTCATTGTTAATTTTAACCTTAACCCATATTCTATAGGGAAGATCGGGGTAAGTTGTCATAGGTTTTGGTTTTTGATTTTTCGACAGTTTTGTGCAATACTTGGAGAGATTCTTATGAATGCGGCCCTTAGATGAGCTCTTTGTCTAGAAAACCATATATGGCTCATTAATAAAATACGTGTCTAGGTAACCTCAAAAGCACTTAAAGCCAGCAAAAATGCCAAGTAACTGCAGATGCGTGGTCAGTTGAGATACATTGATGGCTAATTAGCTTTAGCTGATACGCGTAGGAATTCTTAGAACACATTTAATTTCATCAAAACTTGAGATAGCTTCCTTTTCAACGAATAAAGTGTTCAAAAAATGTAATACCTCGTGAAGAAATAACACTTGAAAAAAATTTCTGCTTAATTGTGTGAACAACAGTATAAATTTCAGTGTGAAGAAAATAATGAATCCTTCAGCAAAAATAAAGTTTGCTTATTATTATGGGTACATATAGTTATTCACCTGAAATTAATTCAATGTTTTATATCAACTACATACGTCGGAGTTGGTCGCTCGTTTATTTGAGCAGGGGTGTTCAATTTCCGCATAATTTCTAATGGTCATTCCAAATGGAATCATTTCCGTCTGGCCATTTCTGGTTTTACCTCTTGTCCGCGGTGGCCACAAGAACCTCTGTTTCGACAATATTCCCAGTGGACTGGTAATCAGTAGGCCCTTGGGACTGAGAGGGATTCGTTGCTGGTGTCGTTCTATGTGATTTTGGAATGTTTTTTCAAGTTCTCCAGGATTCAAGGGGACCGTAGAATGATATAAAATCCTCACCATCATCTAGGCGAGGGGATGAGGGTGAAAGCTCTCTGATACGGAGGGGTTCTGTTGCCTCTATCATTGAAGAAGGCCACGCTTTCGTCATTTCGAGCATAGCTAACATCTGACACGCCGTTATCAGAATCAGTAAAGGAATATTCAAATCGACAGTTTCTTGAAGATTTATTTTCTTCGAGTCCTGAATCTTGGCTATGGCGCCCTTTTTGACTATACTTGACGGGAATACCTATTAGAATAGCAGCAAAGCTTCCTTTTCCAGGATGGTTTAATTGCTACTTCTGGGTTGGTGGGTATTTATTCATATTGTACAGAAATTCTTTTTTTTTATGAGTAGTAATGGAGGCTTTAGTTGGTATAGGTGTGGGGCAAGTTATCACAGGTGTGCCAGTTGACCTAACTTTGCCAGCTAGCATCATTAATGATCGCATACAACCATAGTTAACCCCGCACTGAAAAACGCCACCTGTAGCTCCTCAATTCAGAATTCTACCATAAGAAAATAACTGACGACGTAAGTATCTACACACCAGTCGGAAAATCGATGAAACGTGGGTACTTCCCTGACGACGCTTCCAAGCAGACTAAAGCTACGGTGGATGGTACACTCTCCCCTCTAGCACGGTCACATAGCTATAATTGCACGGTGGCAGGAAACAGAAGCTGCTTAGAAAGTGAAGCTGCATGCGGTCTAGCCCCTAATGTCAGATAACTCCGGTCTCTCCTACTCATTATGCTGTTCATTCCATTCGACAGATCCGTAATTCTTCTTGACCTTATCACAATGTCATTAGTGAATTTTACCACTGATAACCTTTCACGCAGCATTTTAATCCCACTGTTGAATGTTCGAATGTGTGTGAAATCTTATGGGACTCAACTGCTAAGGTCATCAGTCCTTAAGCTTACACACTATTTAACCTAAATTATCCTAAGGACAAACACACACACCCATGCCCGAGGGAGGACTCGAACCTCCGCCGGGACCAGCCGCACAGTCCATGACTGCAGCGGCCTAGACCGCTCGGCTATGCCCGCCCGGCCCCACTGTTGAACCTATCTTTTGTTTGCGTCACTGATTCTGCGATGTACGGATTGAACGGTATGGGCAAAAGACAGAATTTCGAACATATCGCAACGTTTTACATTTTAGAAATACTTTTCCAGATCTACAAACGCAATGTACATGTCTTGATCTGGTCTTTCAGTGTTGCTTCCATTTTTAGGCGCAACGTTTGGACTTCCTCTCTCGTGTCCCTGCTGTTTTTATGCCAAACTGATCGTCACTTAATAGGTCCTCTATTTTCTTTTACATTCTTCTGTGTATTATTCTGCTCAGAAACTTAGAAGCATTAGCTTTTAAGCTGATTGAGCGATAGTTGTAATACTTACCAGCTCCGACTATATTCGAAATTGTCTGGATGATGTTTCCCAGGAAGTGTGATGGTAGTATGTTGCCAGTCTCTTAGATTCGACACACCACTAGAATAGCAGTTTGATTAGCACTTCTTCCAATGATTTCAGATATTCCGATAAAATGTTTTCTATCTCTTCTGCTCTGTCTGACCTTAAGTCTTCCGAACATTTTTTGAATTCTTACCAATTCTCGATTCTCCCTCTCTTCGACAACGATTTCAGTTTCTTCTTCTATACGTCATCCGAAAATTCCTCCCCTTCACAGAGGTCTTCATTACAATCAGAGAGTTTTCGTATTCTAACTGGTCTCCTGATATATCTGTGAAAGCAAAATGTTCCAAGTATTCCACAGAATGCGAATTTTAAGCTATGCATACGAGGGAACATCTCTGCTTCAACTGTCACCTTCCTCAAATTTAAACGTTTGACGGAAAATATTCTACATGTACGCTACCATACCGAATTGGAAAGAAACAACTTCACTGGTGTTCTACAACTTCCCTCCTCAATAAATGCAGATGTATTCCCTCAATGTATTACGTTTTTTACTGGCCTAACAATTATTTGATCTAATCAAAATGGTTTTTCGAATGCACCAAATGTATGAAGCTGAGCTATGCTCGTTCATGAAATCTAGAGCGATGAACATGTTGCATACTGGATCCTAGGATGATGCTTTGCTTTCTAACTCCCCTACAGCCATCGACACATTTCCGCGAAACCGTAGCAATGCGACTGAATTCATAGTATATCGTTATTAGTGGGGAAACATCTTCAATGGTGAAAGTAGCTTCAGTTGTACCACAAGGTACTCTAGAGTGGTAACATCACTACAATTCGCATTATTTTTAAGTGACCTGGGAGGTAACGTATGTGCCTCTTCGAAGCTGTTTGCGCTATTGTGCATGGGGAGGGGTTAGATGACAAGAATTGAAAACCAAAGCTTTTGCATAGCTTTGGCATACAGAATGCATTAAGCCAAGTCAAAACTTGTTTACATTGTGATCCGATTTATAAGCTGCTTTTAATACTACAAGAATTATCGGTTGCAGTTAACAAAAAACAAAGGCCTTAATTTTAGCTTGTGCATTCGTCCAGTGCTTACGGTAGCTTATAGATAATTTCTCCATCACGTTTGTCTTCTTTATTTTTACCATGCCTGAATATATGCGCGTGTCTGTGTGCATCAAGAACGAGAAGCAAGATTTAAGACGCAAGCTGGTCATGTGATTTATTTTGATTGTAGATAGTATGTTAGCTCTCTACGTGCAGAGGTGCAACTGAACTTTGTCGACCTCAGAATAATTCCTTGGGAGGCACCGAAAATTCAATTACTTAAATAGCTTACTGCAGTGAAATGGGAAATGACAGTTGATCAGCGAGGAATAGTCAGTGTTACACCCTGTTTCAAGAAGGCTGTATTCACCCAAGTCGTTGCGCATTATGATCTGGTATGAGTTCACAGGTTTGTAGTTCCAGCTGCATGGACCAATGTCAGGTGCACGTGGACATTCTTGCAAAACGTCTGCACCCCTTTGTGGCACAGTGGTACCCTGATGAGGAAGACAATTTTCAATTTTGAACGTGACAAGGCGACATGCCGTGTCTACTTCCATAACGCTGTTTATCTGAGACGTCAGCTATTAAGTAATTTGCTGTGGAGAGTATTATCACACGGTTAAAACTATTACCCATTAGGAGTTGCAGCCTTATAAAAGTTTCCAAGGGATAGCAAGACTTTTTAGTTTCAATATTTCATTCAGTTATTGACGTCCGCAGATCGTGGTCTAGCGGCTAGCGTTGTTGCCTGTGGATCACGGGGTCCCGGGTTCGATTCCCGGCCGGGTTTAGAATTTTATCTGCCAGGGGACTAAGTGTTCGTGTTCTCCTCATCGTTTCATCCTCGTCATCATTCGTGACAGTGGCTCGATTTGACTGTGTAAAAAATTGGACTGTGAAAAATTTGGGACTTTGTACGGGCGCTGATGGCCGATAAAATACCGATATAACTTACTCATGAAGAAGTGTAATTTACGTTAAAAGTTTAACGCAGTGAGTCAAGTATGGAAATTAGGAACTGTGTGTCTTGAGGAAGTGTAACTCGTGGTGCACATTACGCATACCATACTCATCCAGTATTTGAAAATGACAACACTTTACGACTTCCAGTAAAGTTTACACATAATTTAAAACTGTTACAACACTCTTTCTCGTTGACACACTGCACAAAATAATGAAAATAAAAAGCTTATCACTTACTGCATTTTCGCTTTTCATGCAGTAAAACTTCATCATCCGCATGACGTCTTAAGTTTTCACTTCTTTACTACTAATTCTGTTCGCAACACATTTACCATAATGTATCCACATATAGCCCTGTATGAAAATGCAAAATTACTGCATTCTACGAAATATTGCTCAAGTGGTATGAGGTCATCACAATGAGCTGTTTTATACGGTCTCTTTAAAGAGTCGAGTGGGGGGTTACCGGTGGGACTATTCCCCAATGTGATAACTGTAACAATGTAGAATCCTCGGGTACATTGACAAGATATGCGTGTAGTTGTCTGAACATCATGGGAGAAACAGTCGTTCCCTTCAGAGCGAAACCCTTTCTGTCCCACTACATCGTTCAGCCACTATCTCGAAGTCCTTCTCAGTAACAGGAACCCGACACTGGAACAACCTCTCGCGTTATATTAGAGAACTGAATGGCATCTTCAACTACAGGAGACAGCTAATGACATAACTACTAAAGCAACAACAGTGACATCATTGTCCCTGTACGTACTCGTTACCCTTGTACATCCTTCTTTCCAACAAATATCTCTCTTTTCCCAGTATTTTTAGCTGGTGCAGTCTCCTTAAATATCTTTCCTCCAGAACTCGCTATATCAGAAAACGTGTATTTGTACACCTATAAATTCTTGTTATATCTGCCACTATCAATACTGTTATTATTTTCATTATTATTATTATTATTATTGTCACTATTAGAGGCAGCAGCAGCAGTAGTTGTACAAGTACACAAGTACATAAGTACTGCCCGTCTTAACTTTATTAGTTCAAAGTCAGTGTTATTTACTCACATTATCACTATACAGGCTATTTTCCATATTTGTTATTTCTTAGGTACTGGTAACTATGATGTATGTGTGAAACCCAGGCCCGAGGTAACAGAGAGCCTGATGGCCGTAATCAGATCGGGTTAAATAAATGAAATAATTGTGTCACATCAATCACACCGCTAAAAGAGTTGAAGATGAAGCGATAGTTGATTCGAAATCCAGAGCAAATAAATTAAAACTACAAATCGAAGACCAGAAGAAAATTATTAAGAAGTATTTTATTTCCGTCCTGCCTATCTTAATCCTGTTAAATATTTATGGTATGCTGTCAATAACAACATACGCTCGATAAACCCAACTGCATAGCACTGGGAGAAGCGTCGATCGAAATATCATCAGAACTGTCCCAACACATTCTAGGTACCAAGCCTCAGCCTGTTAAGAGCAATTTTGAGAGCACGCTATTAACAAGATATCCAGTGAAAGAAAAATTACTTTTGGCCACTCACGGTATTTTCTGAGACACACGTATTATTTTGTTTGCTTTCACGATGCCTAAGTACCGGGAAGCCTTGTTGTTGCCGTAACAGCGCAAAGCTCTCTACGTTCGCGGTGGTGGTAAAGGTTGTGGGTAGCAGAGACCACGATTTATACGGAGGCGGGAGTGGAGAATCAGACGCGGAGCCCTAATACACAGCCACCAGACGCAGCGCATTATTTCAGTCCGATTCACCTTGGCGTTAAACACAAACGGGCTGGCGGACGCACAGTATTAGAGGCTCGGGCGCTCATTAGCAATTCATTAAGTTGTTGGGCGCGCACAGTGGACGCAGGCTGCGTCTTATCCAAACACGGCCACGGCGCGGTTCGCGCTTGCCCCGGGCGCGGAATATTATATTAACGCTTATGCGGGCAGCGCTGCGCGTTCTAAGCGCCACGGCTGCTGTAGTCAGCTCTACAGGTAGAGGTGCCCGCCTTCCTGTCGTGCCCCCAGGGTTACCAAATGCTCTCCGCCGTCGAGTCGCAAAGGCTGTCTTAAGCTGCCCCTAGACGGTCAGAAATGTTGCACAATAATTCTCTGCAATAGTTCTTATGTTCTCCCTACACAAGTCAACGGTACTGTGAATTATATTGTCAACAATATTCTGCAATAATATTGTTCAAATGGCTCTGAGCACTATGGGACTTAACATCTTAGGTCATCAGTCCCCTAGAACTTAGAACTACTTAAAACTAACTAAACTAAGGACATCACACACATCCATGCCCGAGGCAGGATTCGAACCCGCGACCGTAGCAGTCCCGCGGTTCCGGACTGCAGCGCCTAGAACCGCATGACCACCGCGGCCGGCAATAATATTGTGGTTCGGTATGTTTCGTGGTAGAGACGCTGCCGATCTACTTCGTTGCTTCTCCTGTGCCACCCTTTCCAACTTAGAATAGCACTTGCAACCTATGTCCTCATATTTTACTGGATGTATTGACATTTCTGTTTTCCTCTACAGCTTTTACACTCATCAGTTACCTCTAAATCCACGGAAGTAATTCCCTGATGACTTAAAACATTTCCTATCATCTTTCCCCTTTTTCTCGTCAATGTTTTTCACATATTCCTTTCCTCGCCGATTCTGCGGAAAACTTTCACATTCCTTACCGTATCACTCCACCTAATTTTCAACGTTCTTCTGTAGCATTGCACCTCAAATACTTCAGTTGTTAAAATGTGTGTGAAATCTTATGGGACTTAACTGCTAAGGTCATCAGTCCCTAAGATTACACACTACTTAACCTAAATTATCCTAAGGACAAACATACACACCCATGCCTGAGGGAGGACTTGAACCTCCGCCGGGACCAGCCGCACAGTCCATGACTGCAGCGCGTAAGTCCATTCGGCTAATCCCGCGCGGCAAATCAATTCTCTCATAAAATTTCGGGTGTGCAGTCACAGAAGTTCCACTTCTTCTTCTGGTATTTAGGTTGTATACCGTCCAGCCATCTTCAGAGTGAGCCGGGTCGAATCGCAAAGGCCCACGATGAAGATGACTGCACGGTATTCAGCCGAAATATCAGAAGAAGCAGCAAAATTTATGCGGCTGCACGCTCGAAATTTTATGGAAATATGAAGCTGCGCTTCGATTCTCATCTGTTCCAGTTTTCCCACAGTCCATGTCTCACTACCATAGAAGACTGTGCTCCAAACACAAAAGTTTGATTCTGGTAGATTTATCCTGGCCTAGGACGATCATTCCCTAACTTCATCTACTTCGTGATCCCCAATTCTGATATTAAGTTTCTCGCTGTTCTCATTGCTGCAACTTCTCATTACTTTCGTCTTTCTTCGATTTACTCTCAATCAATATTCTGTACTCACTAAATTGTTCATTCCATTCAACACGTCCTGTAATACTTCGTCGTTTTAACTGAGAATAGCAATGTCATCAGCAAATCTTTCATTGATATTCTTTCACCTTGAATTGTTATTATACTCTTTTACTTCTGGCATTGCATCTTCGATGTGTAGATTGAACAGCAGGGGTGAAAGACTACACTCCTGCCTTACATCCTTGTCAATCAGAGCACTTCGTTCTTCATCTTCCATTCTCACTGTTATCTGTTGGGTCTTGTACATACTGCACATTACTCGTCTTTCGCTATACCTGACCCCTACTTTTCTCGCTATTTCAACATCTTGCACCAAAAGGACATTGTCGAATTCTTTTTCCACATCGACTAACAACAATGCTGTTTCATCAGTCTTCCTTCTAATATCAATCGCACGTTTTTTGATAGCAAGACAAAAAGAGGTGGATGAAAAATTGGCCCAAAGAGTGACAAAGAACAGCGAAGAAGACTCATTGACAGAACTGAACTTGAGCGAAAAAACACATTACCATATTTTTTGTGTGCGGATGGTCAGACATCTGATACATTACTGAAAACGGGCCTGCCCATACATCGGCGTCCCCACACATAGATACTTTCCCGCTCTCCATCCCTACAAAAATTTCTTTGGCACACATTTTCTCATCATAAAAAGAGAAACAACAATAATAATAATAATAATAATAATAATGCTTAATTACACTACTCGTCCGGGTTCCCGGGTTCGATTCCCGGCGGGTCGGGGATTTTCTCTGCCTCGGATGACTGGGTGTTGTGTGATGTACTTGGGTTAGTTAAGTTTAAGTAGTTCTAAGTTCTAGTGGACTGATGACCACAGATGTTAAATCCCATAGTGCTCAGAGCCATTTGAACCATTTGAACCAGTTACACTAATGGCCATTAAAATTTCTGCACCAAGAAGAAATGCAGATGAAATGGTTCACATGGCTCTGAGCACTATGGGACTTAACATCTGTAGTCATTAGTCCCATAGAACTTAGAACTAATTAAACCTAACTAACCTAAGGACATCACACACATCCATGCCCGCGGCAGGATTCGAACCTGCGACCGTAGCAGTCGCGCGGTTCCGGACTGAGCGCCTAGAACCGCTAGACCACCGCGGCGGCAAATGCAGATGATAAACGGTTAATCATTGGACAAATATATTATACTAGAACTGACATGTGATTCCATTTTCACGCAGTTTGGGTGCATAGATTCTGAGAAATCAGTACCCAGAACATCCACCTCTGGCCGTAATAACGGCCTTGATACGCCTGGGCAAACAGAGCTTCGATGGCGTGTACAGGTACAGCTGCCTATGCAGCTCTAACACGATACCACAGTTCATCAGGACTAGTGAGTGGCGTATTGTAACGAGCCAGTTGCTCGGCCACCATTGGCTCAAATGGTTCAAATGGCTCTGAGCACTATGGGACTCAACTGCTGTGGTCATAAGTCCCCTAGAACTTAGAACTACTTAAACCTAACTAACCTAAGGACATCACACACATCCATGCCCGAGGCAGGATTCGAACCTGCGACCGTAGCGGTCGTGCGGTTCCAGACTGTAGCGCCTTTAACCGCTCGGCCACGGCCACCATTGACCAGACGTTTTCAATTGGTGAGAGATGTGGTGAATGTGCTGGCCAGGGCAGCACTCGAACATTTTCTGTATCCAGAAAGACCCGTACAGGATCTGTAACATGCGCTCGTGCATTATCCTGCTGAAATGTAGGGTTTCGCAGGGATCGAATGAAGGGTAGAGCCACGGGTCGTAACACATCTGAAATGTAACGTAGACTGTTCAAAGTGCCGTCAATGCGAACAAGAGGTGACCGAGACGTGTAACCAATGGCACCCCTTCCCATCACGCCGAGTGATATGCCAGTATGGCGATGACGAATATACGCTTCCAATGAGCGTTCAACGCGATATCGCCAAACACGGATGCGACCATCCTGATGCTGGATTCATCCGTAAAAATGACATTGACATTCGTGCCCCAGGTTCGTCGTTGAGTACACCATCGCAGGCGCTCCTGTCTGTGATGCAGCGTCAACGGTAATCGCAGCCATGGTATCCGAACTGATAGTCCATGCTACTGCAAATGTCGTCGAACTGTTCGTGCAGATGGTTGTTGCCTTGCAAACGTCCCCATCTACTGACTGAGGGATCGAGACGTGGCTGCACGATCCGTTACAGCCACGCGCGTAAGATTCCTGTCATCTCGACTGCTAGTGATACGAGGCCGTTGGGATCCAGCACGGCGTTCCGTATTACCCTCCTGAACCCACCAATTTCATATTCTGCTAACAGTCATTTGATCTCGACCAACGCGATCAGCAATGTCGCGATACGATAAACCCCAATCGCGATAGCCTACAATCCGATCTCTATCAAAGTCGGAAACGTGATGGTACGAATTTCTCCTCTTTACACGAGGCATCACAACGACGTTTCACCAGGCAACGCCGGTCAACTGCTGTTTGTGTATGAGAAATCATTTGAAAACTTTCCTCATGTCAGCACGTTGTAGGTGTCGCCACCGGCGCCAACCTTGTGTGAATGCTCTGAAAATCTAATCATGTGCATATCACAGCATCTTCTTCCTGTCGGTTAAATTTCTCGTCTGTAACACGTTATGTTCGTCGTCTAGCAATTTTAATGGCCAGTAGTGTATTAAGCTTCGGTACTTTGCTATTAGTAACTCTTTGCAGGACATCAGTTTTACAAATGCAGTTTCACTTGCAGAAAAAAAATTAGTATACCCGTTTGAAGGTTTTCATTTCACACACGATTTATTGGTACAACAGTGCATATGGAGTACATGATAAGTCAGTAGCACTGGCGGTTCCGAGGTACGAGGTGCCGACCCACTCTGAAACACTCCTATTAGTACGTGGTGTAACCTCAACGGGTGACAATGCAGACGCTGACTCTGGCATCCAGTCCATCTTGCAGATGACGAATATTCTCCAGTGATACGTTATTCCACGCTTGCTCTACATGTTCACATAGATCTGTAAGAGTTGTTGGCTGACGATTCGCACGAGCTGGCCGGAGTGGCCGAACGGTTATAGGCGCTACAGTCTGTAACCGCGCGACCGCTACGGTCGCAGGGTCGAATCCTGCCTCGGGCATGGATGTGTGTGATGTCCTTAGGTTAGTTAGGTTTAACTAGTTCTAAGTTCTAGGGCACTGATGACCTCAGCAGTTAAGTCCCATAGTGCTCAGGGCCATTTTTTTTATTCGCACGAGCCACTTCCCGTCCGTCACATCCCGCACGTGCTCAGTTCGAGACAAACCCGGAGATTGTGCTAGCCAGGAAAGTTGTTGCACGTCTTGCAGAGCACGTTGTGTTTCACAGACAGTGTGTGTAGGTTCATTATCCGTGTTGTGCGGCTGGTCCCGGCGAAGGTTCGAGTCCTCCCTTGGGCATGGGTGTGTGTGTTTGTCCTTAGGACAATTTAGGTTAAGTAGTGTGTAAGCATAGGGACTGATGACCTAAGCAGTTAAGTCCCATACGATTTCACACACATTTCAACATTCTACCGTGTTACACTTAACACATTGGGGAATAGTGCAACCAGTAACCCCCCACTCGACTCCTTAAAGAGACTGTATAAGACAGCTCATTGTGATGACCTCATACCACTTCAGAAATGTGTCGTACAATGCTGTAATTTTGCATGTTGATACAGGACTATATGTGGATACATTATGGTAAATATGTTGCGAACAAAATTAGTAGTAGCCGGCCGCGGTGGTCTAGCGGTTCTGGCGCTGCAGTCCGGAACCGCGGGACTGCTACGGTCGCAGGTTCGAATCCTGCCTCGGACATGGGTGTGTGTGATGTCCTTAGGTTAGTTAGGTTTAAGTAGTTCTAAGTTCTAGGGGACTTATGACCTAAGATGTTGAGTCCCATAGTGCTCAGAGCCATTTGAAAATTAGTAGTACAGAAGTGAAAAATTAAGAAGTCATGCGGATGCTGAAGTTTTACTGCATGAAAAGTGAGAATGTAGTAAGTGATTAGGTTTTTTATTTTCTTTATTTTGTGCAGTATGTCAACGAGAAAAAGTGTTCTTACAGTTTTAAATTATGCGTAAACTTTACTGGAAGTCGTAAAGTGTTGTTATTTTCAAATACTGGATGAATATGGTATGCGTAATATGTGCACCACGAGTTACACTGCCTCAAAACACACATCACATCACCTTCCTGTGGCAAGAAGGGTCTAACAACATTCTGCACGTGCCTAACCCTGGTCAGTGTCCCCTGCGGACTCACCAAAGGTGAACGAGAGTTTTAGCTTTGTACACAAGGCCAGGTGTGGGTCCACTGTTTCTTGGACGAATGCATCCTAAGGTAAGCGCTTATCAGGCCGAAGCTCTACGCGCAAACGACCATGACTTGAATGCAGACAGAATCTTCTTCCTTCATTGAAGACCACGGAGCGCCATTCCATCTTCCAAGTGATCCTCTGATGGCACCAGTAGAGCCATGCACGTCTATGCAGTGCCGTGAATGGAAGACGGGTTAGAGATGTGCGGCCTGTGGTCCCACTGCTCATAACCGGTTGCGAGTGTTCTTGAGACGTCTGGGCTCACAAGCCTTCTTACCTGTACTGTGGTGGCTGTACGAGCTGCCACTGCTACCTGTACGATACGACGATCCTTGCGGGCGTCTGTACCACGTGGACATCCAGAACTTCGTCTACGGTATGAGAATGTTCACATAACCGCTGATACCATTCTCACTGCACAACAAAGGCGGCACGTACAAATAGCGTGGCAGTTCTCTGAAAGTACCATCCGACCACTCGGAAGGCCACGATTTGATCCCTTTCAAACTGGATCGCTTGTCCGTAGAAAGGACGAGTAGTTCTCTGTTGCACGGTTGCCTTCTTGCTTCACACGTCTGAATCACACCGAGCGTTCTGGCTGTCGACATTCTCTACTAAAATGTCGACACAGATAGCTCTGTTGTAGCTACGCCCCTGGGATATCTGTTGGTGGACGACGTGGAAACCGTTACCAGTACATCTACTAACGCCCAGGTAGCATAACCCGTCATTGGGCCATAATTAACGTCGTTTTTCCAGGTCTACTTCCTTTTCTTCCGGCAGTGTAGTTGTGGAAACGTATCATGCAATAATATGAGCAATAAAGAATTATATTCGGGTAAGTAATGTACACACAGCGATAAATATCTAAATAAAGTTTCATTCACAACTTTTCATTAATTAAAATTTTTTTAAACATCCATTTTTTGTGACCACTTCCTGCATTTTATAAGCAACAAATGATGTGATTCATCATTCTTAAACTTCTCTATCTTTACAATCATCTGCCGTAACATCCCACAATGTCGATAGTGATTTATGCATTCCGATGCACTTTCAAAAGCCGCACGGGATTAGCCGAGCGGTCTTAGGCGCTGCAGTCGTGGACTGTGCGGCTGGTCCTGGTGGAGGTTCGGGTCCTCCCTCAGGCATAGGTGTGTGTGTGTCTTTGTCCTTAGGACAATTTAGGTTAAGTAGTGTGTAAGCTTAGGGACTGATGACCTTAGCAGTTAAGTCCCATAAGATTTCACACACATTTGCACTTTCATAATAGCGCTCTTTCGCTTCTTTTGAACTAATGATCCACACAAAGACAAAAAACCTGACCTATCCGTCCCTAAACTCCTTGTTCGTTGTAGCGCGATAGATTGTCAAGGATGTTGTAAATACTGCCCACAGACGACACTGTCTTCGAGACAGCGCATTATATTTCCAAAGTTTTCGTTGTTCTGAATATCATTGAGCAACCTCCAGATCTCATTCATACACCTAGACGGCCATTGTTGTTGAGCATCCGGGAAATATTGCCGGTTTTATAGGAGCCGCTTTGGTCTGGGTTAATAACGGTATCACCACTAGGTGCACCGTATGCAATGTGCATTGGCTGGAATGCTGCGGCTGGCCGGATCAAATACGATAACGGGCAAATATTTTTTATATCATTTTCATCGTTCCTAGGAAGTACACGAAATTTATTATGCGTGGAATGTTAGCATATTTTGGGATATTTGGTGTTGGGTCGTGCCCACTCGGTCCGTATGGAGGGTGCCTAAGGGATGCTGCGTTCTCGGAATGCTATACAACAATTCAAGCAAATAGCATTAGTAATTTTATTTCTATAAAGCAAACTGGCGATATTTAACATTATTTACATCAAATGTCGCATGCAAACAGCAATACAAATGTGATCAAAAGTATCCGGACACCACCAAAAACATACGTTTTTCGTATTAGGTGCATTGGGCTGCCATCTACTGCCAGGCACTCCGTATCAGTGACCTCAGTAGTCGTGAGAGAGCAGAATGCGGCGTTCCGCGGAACTCACCGGATTCGAACGTGGTCAGGTGATTGGGTGTCAATTATGTCATACGTCTGTACGCGAGATTTACACAGTCCTAAACATCACAAGGTCCACTGTTTCCGATGTGATAGTGACGTGGAAGAGTGAAGGGACACGTACAGCACAAAGCGTACAGGCCGACCTCGTGTGTCGACTGACAGAGAACGCTGACAGTTGAAGAGGGTCGTAATGTCTAATAGGCAGTCATCTATCCAGACCATCACACAGGAATGTCAAACTGCATCAGGATCCACTGCAAGTACTATGACAGTTAAGCGGGAGGTGAACGGCTGCTCATGAGCCACACATCACGCCGGTAAATGCCAAATGACGCCTCGCTTGGTGTAAGGAGCGTAAACATTGGACGATTGAACAGTCGAAAAATGTTGTGTGGAGTGACGAATCTTCAGAAAAATGGTTCAAATGGCTCTGAGCACTATGGGACTTAACATCTATGGTCATCAGTCCCCTAGAACGTAGAACTACTTAAACCTAACTAACACCCAGTCATCACGAGGGAGAGAAAATCCCTGACCCCGCCGGGAATCGAACCCGGGAACCCGGGCGCGGGAAGCGAGAACGCTACCGCACGACCACGAGCTGCGGACGACGAATCTTCGGCTCACAATGTAGCGAACCGATGGCAGGTTGTGGGTATGGCGAATACCCGGTGAACATCATCCGCGAGCGTGTGTAGTACCAACAGTAAAATTCGGAGACGGTGGTTTTATGGTGTGGTCGTGTTTTTCATGGAGAGAGCTTGCACCCCTCGTTGTTTTACGTGGCGGTCACAGCACAGGCCAACATTGATGTTTTAAGTACTTCTTGCTTCCCATTGTTGAAGAGCAATTCATGGATGGCGATTGCATCTTTCAACTAGATCGAGCACCTGTTCATAATGCACGGCATATGGCGGAGTGTTTACACGACCATAACATCCGTGTAATGGACTGGCCTGTACAGAGTCCTGACCTAAGTCGTATAGACTCCTCTGGGGTGTTTTGGAACGCTGACCTCGTGCCGAGCCTCACCAACCGACATCGATAGCTCTCCTCAATGCAGCAGTCCTTGGAGAATGGGCTGCCATTCCCCATGAAACCTTCCAGCACCTGATTGAACGTATGCCTGCAAGAGTGGAAGCTGTCGTCAAGACTAAGGGTGGGCCAAAACCATATTGAATTCCAACATTACCGATGGAGGGTATAATATAATAAGAAAGTAATAATAATGGTATGTTTTTAGATATAACGTATTAACGTGATTATTTTATCGGCACACGGACAAGCACAATAAGCTGGGCTATGCCTAAAAATGAATTCTTATTAATTCTTATTGGTTCTGAATGCACAAAATAGTCTTTTTCCCTCTGTATATTTTTGCTTACCAATTAATAATGCTATGTCCGATCGCTGTATCCACCTACAAAATCTTGACCGTGTCCATGTTGCATTAATCGAAACTTCGTGAATTTTGCGTAGTACACAGGTGGGCTTTAGTTCCTCTTATTACAGTACTAATTGGAATAATAACGCATACAATCTCCCATTTAATAAAATAGTACTTTATTCTTCTCTTCGATGCACATAGAAACTACAAATTTTTCACTTGTCCACAGAATCCAAAATGGGTAGCTCCAATAACGCTCTAAGGTAACTTGCCTTTACCTTCGTTCACTAGCAGAGAGCAAGTCCTTCCTCTTACCGAATGGTTCAAATGGCTATAAGCACTATGGGACTTAACATCTGAGGTCATCAGTACCCTAGAACTTCGAAGTGCTTAAACCTAACTAACCTAAGGACAGCACACACATTCATGCCCGAGGCAGGATTCGATCCTGCGACCGTAGCAGCAGCGCGGATCCAGGCTGACGCGCCTAGAACCGCTCGGCCGCAAGAGATTATTTCATTATTAATACACAGCCTTTGTTATTACGACCATTATCAATTAAGCAGCTGACACTGAACATGTCTTTATTTTAATTTAAAGTGAAATTTGAAAGTCGTAGCTTTAATTCTAATGGTGCTGTCGGATTAACGTATTTTGTTGAGTAATTATTCCGCACAATTATTCGTTTACCTTTACACGAAGCTGGTAAAAACTGAATTCTACATTTCGTAATGCTCACACATTGTGTGACATAGTTGTTTCTGGTGAAATGAGCTAGTACTAAACCAATAAAAAACTATCAAAAAGGACACTTGCTTTTGCAAACACACGTCATTGGAAAGGGTATTATTTATGTAAATTGTTATGGCTATATATTGCTTTTTAGTGATGAGATAGTAATGCGCGAATCATGAAGACTGTAAGTACACAATCAGCTGTGGCTGGCGCCGAAGATTTGTTGGCTAGTTTTAACCGCCTAGTGCTAGCGCGGTCTGCATAGAACAATGCGGAGATTTAGCCGTGCGCAGATAGCCGGGACATGTTTACACCGGGCCGACTGCCGACGGCCTAATCTGGCGGCAGTAAAGAAGGGGCCTATCTGCCGGGGGCGGCTGGGGGCGGCTAGGGGTGCTACGACCGTCTGGGATCCCGCCCCTCTCCACACCGACACGACGCTGAAGGACACGGTCCGATTTTAAACTCTCGTAACAAACTCATTAAAAATCAGTATTTGCTACCAATGAAATCGTTACAGTTGTTACAGCGCTATAACTTTTTCGTTGTATGCGCGGAAACTACATCGCTGAACGTATTTGTACTACTAAGCTAATCTGCCGCTCCTCCATTAATTAATTTGACGAGATTAGAGTCTGTAGTCACTTCCCACGTAGGACCACAATTTCATACATACAGTATTATTATGTCAGTGTTACTTAAGAAGTGACTATAATTTTAGTGTGTTACGTAGTAACAGAATGGTATTAGCGATGCTAAAAATGTTTTTAATATGGAATCGGCTTATGTGACAGTGACAAATGCGTCCGCTGTGGTCTGCTTGACACCTTACGCCATCGTTTCACTTGTGGCGGTCATCTCATTCAGTACTCAATAACCATTTAAATTACCATAAAAGTAATAACAATTGTCTATCTGCATTATGGAAATATAAACATTGGATTTGCATTCTTGACAGATAAACCGGAAGATGCGTCTATAGTGACTTGAAACCGGTAGTTGCGAATAAAGCACCTTCATATGGCTACGCAGCTTTTGAAATAATATCATCATTCTTGACTTTTTAATTGTTATAATTTTTATGTAATTTGAACTTTTGTTGAGTGTGAGTGTTCTTATTGTTATTTATAATGTATCAGAGCTGTGGTTGCCATCCACAGAAAGCTGTTTGGTTATAATTGACCTTTTGCTATCTGCGCCAGTGTAGACGGAAGACTATTTTCCATATTCCCAACTTCATAGGAATGGTGTTCAGAATGTGTGTTGCAGGATTTGCGTCTGCAGTAGTTTCGTGGCTTGCCGATAGGTGCCGGTACTGGCAGGGCGACGTAGGTCTGAAACACAAACATCAGCGTGCATTACACTTGCTGACAGTCAACTTAGATCTGGACAATGAGGGCAGGGCTTTACTCGTGAAGGTGTTTAATCAATAAAACAACAACAGTGGTGCTCCTCTTGTCGATCTTCGACGCATACGGAGTGGTCCTCTTCACGCTTTGGAGTAATGAATATGATATGGAAGTTCGAATTAACTACCGGTCTGGGAATTGTTTGTGGGAGAGGCCGACAGCCAATTGCTCCACAAACGTTTAAGAAGTTGTTGCTGCCAAGGATGAAAATGCTGGACGCGATGCGTGATCTTCAAGCAGTGCACGGGCTGTGTCATGACAGCTGCACATTCCATAGTCTACCGTTAGAAAAGTGCTCCGAACGATTATGGAATAGTATCCATACAAACTTACAGGCTGGCGTGGATGCAGACGGTCGTTACAATGAACAATATTTACAAAGTGGAACGTAAACGTGACACTCAATTAACAAATATTAAAGTCTCACGCGGAAATTATAATGTGTTTATTTAAATAGTTTACTCGTTATTTCTCTTCCGCACGGCTTTACAAACGTTTCCACAAGGTGTCATTGTCCTACGATCACTTGATTTTGATGGGACCATCCCAAGTGACGAAAGTTTAAATATAGCTACCCCATATGTACAGCGGTGCGGGCCTCCCGCATCGTCCCCTACGCTCTGTCAAGGAGTATGGGACTTCTTCATCATCATCATCATCCCATATGTAAAGACAATGTGGCTAATACTACCGAATAAGAAATAATATCCTTAAAACTAAAACTACCTTTACTGCTGTTGTTGCTGCCGCCAACTCTAATATCTATAGTAATGATACTGGCTCTGAGCACTATGGGACTTAACGTCTATGGTCATCAGTCCCCGAGAACTTAGAACTACTTAAACCTAACTAACCTAAGGACATCACACAACACCCAGTCATCACGAGGCAGAGAAAATCTCTGACCCCGCCGGGAATCGAACCCGGGAACCCGGGCGCGGGAAGCGAGAACGCTACCGTACGACCACGAGTAATAATACTAACTCTACTGCTACTACTACTGATAGTAATAATGATATTGGCAACTGCAATGTAAAAAGTGATATCTCCTGAGAAAACGGATTCTCAAGAGGACTGCACCAGCTAAGAGTCATGGGAAACAAGTAAGATCTGGTTCAGAAGGAGAACCGGTTTTGTAGCTCGGGAAATCGGGAGTCAGCCAGCAGTCCTCTAGAGCAGGGGCGGGCAAACGTTGCACGCGGCTCATGAGCGCACAGCGCTGCACGTGTGCTGCTCGCGTGCAGGCGTCGACCGGGGCTGTGGCGACAGCCGGCAGGTTGCGGCAGTGTAGTGCCAGGCTAAGCTGCGGACGTCAATGCGAAGCGAGCACTATGTAGTGAACGTTGTATTTCAAGAAACGGAGAAGTGGAGATTTGCTATCTTTTAAAAAGTAATGGGAGAATCATTTTTTCTTTGTGCAAAAACGTGAAAATTCGAAATGTCTAATATGTGGCAATATTCTCACTGGTCAACGGAAGTTTAGTATTGAAGGCCATTATAATAAATTTCACAAGGACGAGTATAATTTATTGTCGGATTCTGAGCGGATGGGGAATTGACTGAGCGTAAGAAGACCGATCTGACGATACCAGATGAATCTGTCGTAGTTGGCCGGCCGGAGTGGCCGAGCGGTTCTAGGCACTACAGTCTGGAACCGCGCGACCGCTATGGTCGCAGGTTCGAATCCTGCCTCGGGCATGGATGTGTGTGATGTCCTTAGGTTAGTTAGGTTTAAGTAGTTCTAAGTTCTAGGGGACTGATGACCACAGCAGTTAAGTCCCATAGTGCTCAGAGCCATTTGAATTTGTCGTAGTTGCTGTTGTCACAAAAGATCTGCGACTTTCTCTCGTCATGTCTCTCATCTAACTGATCTAACATTTTATGGAGCACTGTTTTCAAGTTTTCAGGACGACAACAATAATAGCCCAGCGGTATGTGCAAGTTAGAAGACTGCGCTTAATATAGCGAGAGCTGGAAAACCATTTGCTGAATTAATAAGTCTCGGTTAAGAGCAAACATCAGTGATGAAAATTTACGTAACTGTTTGTGTTTGTATGTATGTAGAAATTTTGTTCAAATGGTTCAAATGGCTCTGAGCACTATGGGACTCAACTGCTGAGGTCATTAGTCCCCTAGAACTTAGAACTAGTTAAACCTAACTAACCTAAGGACATCACAAACATCCATGCCCGAGGCAGGATTCGAACCTGCGACCGTAGCGGTCTTGCGGTTCCAGACTGCAGCGCCTTTAACCGCACGGCCACTTCGGCCGGCTAGAAATTTTTGTTCCAGATATTAAACGTATTGTAAACTCCACCTGTGATAATTAAATAAAACGTATCGTAGGTAACAGGTACTCTTTCAAACCACGATTTCTTTCAAGCACTCCTACTAACCTTATTGATTCACTCAATAAAGCAAGCTAGGAAACAAAACGCATTACAGAGGAAGGAGCGGTCAGAAGGTATGGTGGGGATGGGAGATAAGCGGGTGGCCAGCTTGCCCCTGTGTGCACGCGGAACACCTGTTAACTGCACGCGTGCAAGTGCACCGCACATGTGCAGGATTCCTGCCCGCCCCTGCTCTAGAGGGCAGAGAGGGTAATTGGCGCTATCGGCGGAACTCAGGTTTTAAAAGCATCGCGTGTATAAAATCGGGAAAGGATGATCCTCAGTGCAGGAGTAGTTGTTTTTCGGGTTTTTGTGAGACATGGAGCAACTTATTGAGAGCGCATTTCCTAGCTTGAAAGAGATTTCATGTAACAACTCGGAGCTGGTTAGAAGTGCATTTTAATAATAATGTGGCGGACTTGTTGCCATCACATAGAAAACAACAAATTCCATTTTTCTAGAGGAAATTTGTGGTGTTTTTTAATGTGTCGTTTTCCGTTTTAAATTAAGACTCCTCTAAATTCCTCCGGAAAAGGCCATGAAGGCCCAACAGTAGCGACTGGCCACATTGTCATCCTCAGCCCTCAGGCGTCACTGGATGCGGGTATGGAGTGTCATGTGGTGAGCACGCCACTCTCCCGGCCGTATGTCAGTTTCCGAGACCGGAGCCGCTACTTCTCAATCAAGTAGCTCCTCAGTTTGCCTCACGAGGGCTGAGTGCACGCCGCTTGCCAACAGCGTTTGGCAGAGCGGATGGTCACACATCCAAGTGCTAGCCGAGTCCGACAGCGCTTAACTTCGGTGATCTGAGGGGAACAGGTGTTACCAGTGTGGCACGGCCGTTGACAAATTAAAAATGTTAGGCAGTATTATTTACCGAGGAGAAAAATGGTTCAAATGGCTCTGAGCACTATGGGACTCAACTGCTGAGGTCATTAGTCCCCTAGAACTTAGAACTAGTTAAACCTAACTAACCTAAGGACGTCACAAACATCCATGCCCGAGGCAGGATTCGAACCTGCGACCGTAGCGGTCTCGCGGTTCCAGACTGCAGCGCCTTTAACCGCACGGCCACTTCGGCCGGCCCCCGAGGAGAAAGTATAAGCCTGTGTTCGTTCTTTCTAATCCAGTTGCTGGATCTTAGACCCTCTCGAAACTAATTGGATGGCTACGGGAATAAATTGGTGGTGTAGAAAAAGTGACTACTTTAACCATATCTTGCCTTTCAAAGAAAGGTGTCGACACTTACTTAGAATGATAGGATATGTGTAGTAGTGAACAGAAACAATCCGGTTTTGCCAACATACGAGGAGCCTACAGAGAGATACGTCGCTTGATACATTTCGCTCGCGGCAAGGCGCTGAACGTTCTTGGATTCTGGCCATTGTCGAGACTGGAACGCTTCGGAATCTTCGTGACTACAGACGAAAAGGAACGTTCCAGACTTCCTCATAGGTAATAGCATCGTCCGTAAGAAAGGCTGAGACTGCACATCATACTACCCGCTTATTCACCAATGCGCAGTTTATCAGGAGTATAAGTGCAGAAAGTACTACTGGTGACTAAGGAAATTGTGCTGAACAAATTACGTCATTTGCATATTATTAATTCTGGCTATTACAAGTTGTATGTTTCTAGGTTTGTTAGTACTTCCAGGTACATATAGCAAGAGCGACGGCTAAGGATTCGTCTGTACTGAAAGGAGTAGTCCACGTAATGGTGTAGTTACGACCTTGCAGAAAACATTAGGTCGAAATATTTGTAACGTGTTTATGGGAAGACTATTTAACACAGAGCAAAAACAACCAGCGCACTGAAGTTTGTACATCAAATGTCTGACTCGTACTCGTTAACACCGTATAACGGGAACATCGACAGTTCAATTGCACTTCCGATCACTTGAAACGGTTGTAGTTGACAGTGCATTTAGTTTGTGTATCCATAAGATACTAATTGAAAGATACGTAAAAAATCAAAGCTACTGTGCGAAACGATTAAGTTTCTACAGGTAGGGCAAAATAAAAAGAGACCGGAAAATAATTCATGCATAATAAGGTAGGCAACCAGTCCTGTATCATCTGCCTCAGTCGTGGCTGATGTAAGTTGGATTTCCTATCTTAAGGTGCATGATGTATTTCTGTGGCCTATTTTATTATGCCCACCGTCTATTATACATAATCACACACAAGGTTCAAAAAATTACAGTACTTCAGAATTTGTACACTGCAACCAGTAAGTCAGAGAATGTGCAAATATTCAAGTTTGAAGTCTGTAGTCACATATGCTATCGTTTGATAGCATACTATACTTTGAATTTGAAAGATCGATCACTGAATTTCGTAGCAAAACTTGTACATTTACTAGGGACAGGAAGCCACCGCAAGCCTATTTTATTATGCCCACCGTCTATTATACATAATCACACACAAGGTTCAAAAAATTACAGTACTTCAGAATTTGTACACTGCAACCAGTAAGTCAGAGAATGTGCAAATATTCAAGTTTGAAGTCTGTAGTCACATATGCTATCGTTTGATAGAATACTATACTTTGAATTTGAAAGATCGATCACTGAATTTCGTAGCAAAACTTGTACATTTACTAGGGACAGGAAGCCACCGCAAGCCTATTTTATTATGCCCACCGTCTATTATACATAATCACACACAAGGTTCAAAAAATTACAGTACTTCAGAATTTGTACACTGCAACCAGTAAGTCAGAGAATGTGCAAATATTCAAGTTTGAAGTCTGTAGTCACATATGCTATCGTTTGATAGAATACTATACTTTGAATTTGAAAGATCGATCACTGAATTTCGTAGCAAAACTTGTACATTTACTAGGGACAGGAAGCCACCGCAAGCCTATTTTATTATGCCCACCGTCTATTATACATAATCACACACAAGGTTCAAAAAATTACAGTACTTCAGAATTTGTACACTGCAACCAGTAAGTCAGAGAATGTGCAAATATTCAAGTTTGAAGTCTGTAGTCACATATGCTATCGTTTGATAGCATACTATACTTTGAATTTGAAAGATCGATCACTGAATTTCGTAGCAAAACTTGTACATTTACTAGGGACAGGAAGCCACCGCAAGCCTATTTTATTATGCCCACCGTCTATTATACATAATCACACACAAGGTTCAAAAAATTACAGTACTTCAGAATTTGTACACTGCAACCAGTAAGTCAGAGAATGTGCAAATATTCAAGTTTGAAGTCTGTAGTCACATATGCTATCGTTTGATAGAATACTATACTTTGAATTTGAAAGATCGATCACTGAATTTCGTAGCAAAACTTGTACATTTACTAGGGACAGGAAGCCACCGCAAGCCTATTTTATTATGCCCACCGTCTATTATACATAATCACACACAAGGTTCAAAAAATTACAGTACTTCAGAATTTGTACACTGCAACCAGTAAGTCAGAGAATGTGCAAAAATTCAAGTTTGAAGTCTGTAGTCACATATGCTATCGTTTGATAGCATACTATACGTTGAATTTGAAAGATCGATCACTGAATTTCGTAGCAAAACTTGTACATTTACTAGGGACAGGAAGCCACCGCAAGTGTATCTCCCACTCTGCAACAGAGCGTGCGCTATTTTGAGTCACTGGCATATTACGGCTTCAAGTTGGTCCGCCCGTCGAACCGGCTCTTTGGCGAGCAATGCTGTTAGCAGCTGAGCTATCCAGAAATGACTCTCATCCTTCTGTCGTTACCTCTCTCACACTTTCCAACCTTAACAGTTTGTTTCCAGAATATGTCTTTCCCTCAGCTGCAAAGTGTGTGCTGTGACCCGCCGCACTAAAACTGTCTGCCAAGCCACGATCTTCCGTTTCGCAGGAAATACTCTTACTTGTTGACTTCGTAGTTGTAACGATCAATTGCTGAAATACTGTAATTTTTTGAACTATCTGACATAGTGCTTTAATCGTCTATATGACGCTGAACAAAGCTATGCAAGTAAAGTGTAAATTTTAATAGTCTTCGTCCCAATACAATGTAGTAAAAAAAGATACGGGAAAACAGCTTTTGTTTGAACAGCAGTTATTCTCAGGTCTATGGAAGCAAAAAAAAAAAAAAAAAAAGAAATGCCTTTCAGTTAATACAAAACATCTTTCCAATTTTTAAAAATATATATTTTACACGAAAGTTTTATTAAAAATTTATATTTCTACGTCATAACTAGTTAGTTTAAACCTGTTATCGTCTGGTTGTTATTACATTACGTTGCCTTAAAGAACTGTAGAGCATGGACAACTGAGCTATAATCGTAATTTATACGAGTAAATTGTTATTCTCGTTCTCCTCGGTGCTCCCACGTTGTAGGAAAAATTATATATTGACCTTAGATACCCAACAGAGTATCGTACGAATAAGAAAAACAACACATAGAGATATATACATTTTGAATGATTTTAGTCCTTTGAAATACCTGAAATACGGTATCTCCTCTACAATGCAGATGCCGCTGACGACGGGTACGCTCCCAGAATTAGTCCAGCAATAAATAAATAAATATATGAATAAAAGTAGCTTCTATTGGGCGGCTTACGTCAGTATTAGCCGATACAAACGGACCTGTTATGGATCACTTTGTTGTACGTCTATTATGAATTTTTTTTCTCGGGAAAGGTTGTAGGTATCAAGCTGAAATTTATATCACATACTAATGTCTATGTCCACCTAGCACCGAGCGAGGTGGCGCAGTGGTTAGCACACTGGACTCGCATTCGGGAGGACGACGGTTCAATCCCGTCTCCGGCCATCCTGATTTAGGTTTTCCGTGATTTCCCTAAATCACTTCAGGCAAATGCCGGGATGGTTCCTTTGAAAGGGCACGGCCGATTTCCTTCCCTCACCCGAGCTTGCGCTCCGTCTCTAATGACCTCGTTGTCGACGGGACGTTAAACACTAATTTCCTCCTCCTCCACCTAGCAGCGTAATGCATTTAGGCTCCTGTCCATGTAATCAAAAGGTACGGCCATTTCTGTCACCTATTTTGATTCTTGTAATCTCACTTATCAAAACCTATAGGGTTACTTTACATTGACCTGTAATTGAGAAACCTGGCAAGAAGGACGGTTTCACAGTACAAATAAAAGGAAAAAATTCGAAAATTGTTCATATGTAACTACGTCACGTATAAACTTCGTTTTGTCATTTGTGGTTCGTCTGTCTCGCTGTATGTCTGTTAAGACCACTGTTTCTCAGAATGGGGAAATGTACCAAGTTGAAATTTATGTCAGATACTAATGTCTACAATCACTTGGCAGTGTAAAAAAATTTAAGCTTAGAAGTCAGTGCTATCAACAGAAACAGACGGTTAGGTCACATAATTTTGCTGCTTCCAAACTCACTCATCAAAAGTTTAGATGAACTATCTACAACATATGTGAGCACATAATTAAATTTGTATGGTACCAACAGGGCGCGTGTCCTACTCGCATTTGTCAGGGTTTACATATCAATGACAAATTTCGAATATCTGCAGTGTGAATACCACAATCTGTTCGAGACATTACCGGACTCGTTCATTAATGATGCTTATGTATTACCTTCGTGGAATGGACAATAATACCTAATGTTTTATTTTCGTGTTGTGGGTCTGACTAGATGCTACCCCCCCCTCCCCCTTCTCATTTGTTCCCCCTCTCTCTCTCTCTCTCTCTCTCTCTCTCTCTCTCTCTCTCCCTCTCCCTCTCTCACACACACCACAATGCGAAACATTACTGTTGTGACCTCGTGTCCTAGCACACATTTCGCTTGGACGAGCTGGAACTCCCTCGAATTGCAAAGGATGAGAGGCAGCGAACAGTAAACCCGTGGGTGGATAATTCTATTGCAGAAGCCGCTGTCGCCAGTTCGGACAACGTTAAGTCAGTGGAAAGCCAAAATTTCTGCCCTCCTGTTGTCAAAGGCGGGTGGACTCCCAGGGCAGCGTAAAAGTTACACACACACACACACACACACACACACACATACGCACAAATACTCACAGCGAATGCGCGGAGAGACAGAGGCGACTGCCGAAGTGCCCTCCGGCGGTCAGACTGTCAACTGTTTGTGCGTTCTCCGGAGGCAAACCAATCACATTTCTGGACAACAAAGCATCAGACGACGCAGGTTCAGCTAGGTGAGCCTCAGAAGCTTGCAATGGGTCTCCGAATATTACTCCCGCCAGCAGATATTTCACAAAGTTACATTTCGTTCCGGGTGACACTGGTCGGACTTTTCCGTACTGACGTGTCGTGCCCTGCAGAGATTACGCTTTGTTACAAAGCTATAGAGGAAGGAAAGAGCGGTTTGTGTGTATGAGTGTGTAGGGGGAGGGGGGGAGAGGGGGGGGCTTTAGAGGTATGGGGTTAGTGGGGAAGTCGGGGACAGGTTACGTGGAATGTATAGCGAAACACGTGCTTCTGCTCCAGGCAGCAGTTACCCGCAGGGACGAGGTTGGCCCATCTCCGAGCGAAACGAATTTCATCACATTTTGGCAGAATAATTTACAAACAGTAGCAAGGACGCGACGCGGCCTGCAGTGGCCCCTGCAATGTTGTTCACTCGCACAAAACTATAGCCCATTTTTGAAACTGTTGAAATATGTCTCGCCAAGGCACTGAATTAGTACCGATATGACACGTCGCATTTGTATGAGTGGTGTTCGATAGTTTCTTCTACTGGAAGCAGCGTAATATGGCCCAACGCTTTACATCGAGCAGTGGCTGTAAGAAAAACAGATCAGAAAGCTGATTTTAATTAAATTCGTAAAATACACTCCATCCGAGGGTAGCTGTTAGACTCGTTTTCCAGAGATACAGGGTTCAAACCCCAATAAAAGCGTCCACGATTGTCACATAAAGTGTATTTACACATGTTTCCTTCCAGAAGGATACGACCGATTTTCTTCCTCAACACTGTGCTACGCGAGCATGTAGCTTGTCTGTAATAACCTCGTCATCAACAGGACGACAGACCTTAAACTTCCATTTTTCCTTCGAAGTGATTCATCAGTACAGCCCTTTGCGCGGGTGGACGTGAAACAAATACGGGGTGTTTCAAGCACATTCATTCGATATCACAGGCTATACATTGATCAGTTAGAACGTTATGACCACCTACCTAATAGCCAGTAAGGCTCCTGACACGGGTAACAGCGACGAAGCATCATGACACGGAAGCAACGTGGCCGTAGTAGGCCACTGGAGAGTTGGCATCACATCTGCACACACAAGACACCCGTAAATTCCGTGGAGGGGGCGATGAGCTCTGACGTCACGTTCAATCAATTGCCAGATGTGTTCTACCGACTCGGCTGGCAAGCTGGAGGGCCAGCATATCAATTAGAACCCGCCACTGTGTTCCTCAAACCACTGCATCACACCCCTGGGTGACATGGAGCATTATCTTGCTGAAAAATGCCACTGCTATCGGGAAAGACGATTGTCATGCAGGGGTGCACGTCGTCTGTAACCAGTGTACGATACCCCTTGGAAGTCATGGTGCCTTGCCCGAGCACCACTGGACACATGAATGTCCACATGTATGTTCCCCAGGGCGTAATGGAGCCGCCGCCTCCATGTTTCCGTCCCGCGGTACAGGAATCAAGGAGCAGTCGCGTAGAAGACTACGGATTCGCGCCCTCCCAAAGGCATAAAGAAAAAGGTATCGGGATTCATCAGACCATGTAACGCTCTGCCTCAGTTCCCACGTTCAATGTCTATTGACAAGTACCAATTTCAGTCATAGTTGCCGATGACGTGGTGTTAACGTTGGCACATGCATGGGTCGTCGGCTGCGGAGGTCCACCATTAAGAGTGTTCGGTGCACCGTGTGTTCAGACAAACTTGCCCAGCTTTAAAGTCTGATGTTAGTTTCGCCACAGTTCGCCACCTGTCCTATTTTACCATTCCGCCAAGTTTACGAAAAGCGACATCCGTAATGAGGCCTGGCCGTCCAACCCCACGAAGTCTGGACGTGCTTTCGTCACATCTTGAAGACACTCACCACAGCACCCCACGAACACCCGACAAGTCATGCAGTTCCCGAAACGCTCGTGCCGACCCTCTGGGCCATTAATTTGTGCCCTCGGTCATACTCATATAGATCGCGCGCTTTCGCCAGTCTACACACGGACAACACGCTCATTTATACTGCACGCACGGCGCGTGTGTCTAACTGGTAGTCATTCCTGACTAGGTGACGCTGCTATCGCCTGGACGGGTTTATATCGACAGTACTTCGGTGGTCATAATGTTCTGGCTGATCAGTGTATTTTCTATACGAAAGACTATTGAAATTTGGGTTAGATTTAATCTAGGGTGGATTCGAAACACTAAAAAAAATAGAGGTGTTTTGCTACTGGAACATTAAATAGCACTGATGATGGCTGAAGTAGAGAGGATACAAAATGCACACTGACCATAGCAACAAACCTATTTGAGAAAAATAGGAATTTCTTAATAAGTAACATAAATTTAAGTGTGAGGAACTCATTTCAGAAAGTATTTGTCTGGAGGAGAGCCTCGTACGGTAGTGAAACATGGGAGTTACGCAGTTCTAACGGGAAGGAAATACAAGCTTTTGGAATGTGATGTTAGAGAAGTACGTCGAAGATTAGAGCTATACATCCACTGAAAAGGAGGTACTTAATCGAAATGAAGGAAATGTAATTTCCAGGGGGTCAGGGATTTTCTCTGCCTCGTGATGACTGCGTGTTGTGTGCCGTCCTTAGGTTAGTTAGGTTTAAGTAGTTCTAAGTTCTAGGGGACTGATGACCATAGATGTTGGGTCCCATAGTGCTCAGCGCCATTTGAACCATTTTTTTGTAATTTCCGGCACAGTTTGACTAACTGATAATAGTAATAATGGTAAAAGTGACAATATAAGGGGAGATGTGATTTGGAGTTTGTGTTGGTGAGGGTATTTGACTTGGGTAGTTCGCGCAGCTCTGATGACCATAATGCTGTAGTGGTGTAATGGTCAGCATATCTGCCTAGTAAACTAGAAGACCCAGGCTAGAGTCCTGGTTGCATCACAAATTTTAATCCACTTCTTCAGCTTTCAACGTTAGCATAGCAATATGTTTTCTCTTACGGAGGCTCGGAAATCTCAGTACCCCCTTGTAATTATGATCAACACTGTAGGAACTACAGTCATTGTAGGGCATCACTGTTGAAATCGAGTTCGTAATTATTTGGTTGCCGGCCGGAGTGGCCGACCGATTCTAGGTGCTACAGTCTCGAGCCGGTCGCAGGTTCGAATCGTGCTCGGGCATGGATGTGTGTGATGTCCTTAGGTTAGTTAGGTTTAAGTAGTTCCACGTTCTAGGGGACTGATGACCTGAGAAGTTAAGTCCCATAGTGCTCAGAGCAATTTGAACCATTATTTTGTTACTACACAGCAGCTCGTGTATACAGGGTGTTGCAAGAAGGTACGGCTAAACTTTCAGGAAACATTCCTCACACACAATAAAGAAAATATGTTATGTGGACATGTGCACGGAAACGCTTAATTTCCATGTTAGAGCTCATTTTAGTTTCGTCAGTATGTACTGTTCTTCCTCGATACACCGCTATGATTTCATACGGGATACTCTACCTGTGCTGCTAGAACATGTGCCTTTACAAGTACGACACAACATGTGGTTCATGCACGATGGAGCTCCTGCACATTTCAGTCGAAGTGTTCGTACGCTTCTCAACAACAGATTCGGTGACCGATGGATCGGTAGAGGCGGACCAATTCCATGACCTCCACGCTCTCCTGACCTCAACCCTCTTGACTTTCATTTATGGAGGCATTTTGAAAGCCCTTGTGTACGCAACTCCGGTACCAAATGTAGAGACTCTACGTGCTCGTCTTGTGGACGGCTGTGATACAATACTCCATTCTCCAGCGCTGCATCAGCGCATCAGGGATTCCATGCGACGGAGGGTGGTTGCATGTATCCTCGCTAACGGAGGACATTTTGAACATTTCCTGTAAAAAAGTGTTTGAAGTAAGGCTGGTACGCTCTGTTGCTGTGTGTTTCCATTCCATGATTAATGTGATATGAAGAGCAGTAATAAACTGAGCTCTAACATGGCAAGTAAGCGTTTCCGGACACATGTCCACATAACATATTTTCTTTCTTTGTGTGTGAGGAATGTTTCCTGAAAGTTTGGCCGTACCTTTTTGTAACACCCTGTATACAGGTAGGCAAAATAGAAGTACCCCAGAAAATACTTCATCAACCTTAATATAGGTAATCCAGCTAACATTCACAGCTGGAGCAGATGATGTTAGTTGGGTTGGCTACCTTAAGGCGCATGAAGTATTTTCCGTGCTAGTTTTACAGGATTTTCCCCACTCCCCATTTGCCTCGGCCGAGATGTACCGCCTCCATCGCTGGCGACTTCTCAGAGGGCCGAAGGGGCTTCCTTGCGCAGCGGCCTGAGGGCCGGAATGCGGCAGAACGCAGTGGCTGTCGGACGCGGCGCCACCTGACGCAAGGCGCCGCATTCCAGCCGTAATTGGCGCTCTCTGGCGGAATGCCTGATGTAGCCACTCCGCACTGGAACGCCGCCTCCTCTCAAGATGGCGCCCATTCCTCGCTCTCGCCGAGCGAAGTGATAAGCTGCGTGAGCGTCTTCTCCGCTTCTCAGCAGACCCCCAACTGGAAGTGTCTGCTCCGATTTTGGTACTATTCGGGTTCATTAAGGTGACGTCCAACATCGTAATAATATTAGTCTACAAAATTCTCGTATACTTTACTCTGTGTACATACAGGCAACGTAAGACTGACACACTCAACAAAGTTCATCTCTAAACTGGAGATCCGTATTGCTCTCCAAATACATAAGAGGCTTGTCTACCATCAACAGTAAAATATGAGTCTACATCTACGTCTACATCTACGTCTACATCTACATCCATACTCCGCAAGCCACCTGACGGTGTGTGGCGGAGTGTGCCTTCAGTACCTCTATCGGTTCTCCCTTCTATTCCAGTCTCGTATTGTTCGGGGAAAGAAGGACTGTCGGTATGCTTCCGTGTGGGCTCCAATCTCTCTGATTTTATCCTCATGGTCTCTTCTCGAGATATTCGTAGGAGGGAGCAATATACTGCTTGACTCCTCGGTGAAGGTATGTTCTCGAAACTTCAACAAAAGTCCGTACCGAGCTATTGAGCGTCTCTCCTGCAGAGTCTTCCACTGGAGTTTATCTATCATCTCCGCAACGCTTTCGCGATTACTGAATGATACTGTAGCGAAGCGCGCTGCTCTCCGTTGGATCTTCTCTATCTCTTCTATCAACCCTATTTGGTACGGATCCCACACTGCTGAGCAGTATTCAAGCAGTGGGCGAACAAGGATACTGTAACCTACTTCCTTTGTTTTCGGATTGCATTTCCTTAGGATTCTTCCAATGAATCTCAGTCTGGCATCTGCTTTACCGACGATCAACTTTATGTGATCATTCCATTTTAAATCACTCCTAATGCGTACTCCCAGATAATTTATGGAATTAACTGCTTCCAGTTGCTGACCTGTTATATTGTAGCTAAATGATAAGGGATCTTTCTTCCTATGTATTCGCAACACATTACACTTGTCTACACGGAGATTCAATTGCCATTCCCTGCACCATGCGTCAATTCGCTGCAGATCTTCCTACATTTCAGTACAATTTTCCATTGTTACAATCTCTCGATATACCACAGCATCACCCGTAAAAAGCCTTAGTGAACTTCCGATGTCATCCACAAGGTCATTTATGTATAATGTGAATAGCAACGGTCCTATGACACTCCCCTGCGGCACACCTGAAATCACTATTACTTCGGAAGACTTCTCTCCATTGAGAATAACATGCTGCGTTCTGTTACCTAGGAACTCTTCAATCCAATCACACAATTGGTCTGATAGTCCATATGCTCTTACTTTGTTCATTAAACGAGTGTGGGGAACTGTATCGAATGCCTTGCGGAAATCGAGAAACACGGCATCTACCTGCCATGTCATATTTCTGTTCAGACTTCTAGACTGGTCGACGTTTCGATCCCTCGAACTTCATCGGGATTCCACTGTCTCTCTGGAAGACTGAAGTTACGTCGATGTCTCTACTGGTATATTCAGGACTCCTCAGGTGCACCTGTATAGCTGAAAACTACATGTTCCGATGCCTCTGCTGGGGTCTTCTTTGGTCCTCCGCTGGTGTCCTTGGATGGCTGCGCACTGTGTTCAGCTTTAGAGGAATATCAGTGACATCTTGAAGAAGATTTCTGCAGAGGGACAGAGAATTCGAACATTGAAGATATCCGAAGAGGATTAAAATGTGACCGAACGACTCATATTTTTCCATCAATGACGAAGGCCTCGAAGTCTATAGACTTACATAGATATGATCTACCTTGATCTCCTGTTCATTCCATGTTCTACTAAAATCAGCCACCTCATTCACATCGGGCTTCGAAAGTTTGAATCTTCCAAACCAAAACTTCAAGCCACCTGTTGCCTCCACTCTCTCCAATAAACGGTCACCAAACCCATTAAAGCAAAAATCGATCCACTTATTTTCAGAACATATCTGACTGTGTTACAGTCTGCCGCAAACTTAAATCCCGTCCATTATGTGGTCTAATCTCACTTTTTGCGGTAAGTCAAAACTTGAAAATAATCCCAACAGACCGACTGACTGCCATTTCAATTCCATTAATACTCTGAATCCAGCTTATAACGGATCTTTTACGTTGGGATAAATTTATTTTATTTTTTGTTAGATGTTTTCGTTAAATAGCTGAATAAATTGCAATTAGGAATAATTTAATTAAGCAGAGTAGAGGAGATAAAGTCAAAGAGATGTTCATTGGACGGATATTGTCGTGATGTGACGTCATTGCGTTGTTCGGTTGTTAAAACAAGTCGTTTGTGTTCCGTTCTGCTGTTCGGTCGTGCGCGAATCTGAAAGGAATTAATTCGGGGACTAGAATAAACTTTCACATAATGGTTACGATTCGATGTTCCGACAAAAGGGGTTAACGTCAATGTTAATTTGAATTGTGGGCGACAGGATTAGTTTTGACAGATACGTGAAAACGGACGTTACGGAATTGTCCGCATTTCATCCTTGAACGTGACTTTTTATTTAATTAACGATTGCGGGCTCATTAAAAGCTATTATCTCATGATTAGGATCAATCCCTCTTTGCTCCTAGATAGTGATCATTCATTAACATTTATGTCATAAGAAAATGATTATTAATAAAAGTGATGTTAAATGACAATTACGTGTTATTCCGTTAGCGTGGAACCGACGTAATATCTCTGAAATGACATTGATACATAATTTGTGTTAAATACTGAACTGACATAGGAAGTAAATTGAAATTAGTGAACATTTGACACTGAGACTATAGAAGCAGAAGCGCTTAAGGTTTCTCTTCTCTAAAATGGAAAAATAGGTACGAATTTTAACTCAATATTCGACATTATGTATTGCAAAGACATTAGCATTTCATACTTATTTTCACGACGCGCTGTTAAACAAAGGAACGTTGAGTCTCTGTACGAGTAATGAAATTAAATCTAAAAATATATTTAATAACGGCGAACTCCGCTTTAACAAACTGTATTGCGTGTCGTCATCGGGCAATAGCTACTCAACCCTGGAGACTTGTGTGGTAAAATTAGAAGTCGGGCATATAAAAAAACTTAAAAATCCATTCAAGCTACAGTGGAGTCGGCACAACACGACGTAGGCAGTTATAAGCTCCAACAACTGAACGTATTGTCCGCATCATCACAATACTCCCGCAAAAATATCAGTTCTTTCCAGTGTGCTCACATCCTGCAACCAGTTCCCCTAGCAGTCGACTTTGTCTTCTACCCCAACGAAACAAATACTTATTCCCACCGCCAAGCACTTCAGATGTCAGATACCACCATAAATGTGTCCGCAACTAAAATATTCTTTCGCCTGTGGTAATCGGGTTGAGAATATAGTGATGACCTTCCCGTTTGCTGATGTTGCTGCCCATATTGTATGAAGACGGTGTGTGTGCATCCACTGGGCGACAGCGTGTAAGTTGAGTCAATTGTTCTGGGCAGTAAAAAGCTCACCTCGGTCTGTTCGTTTCGCAGACTATGGAATACGCCCTAGCAAGCACAGAACAAAAGCATTTCTAATTCATAATAATACGCCTCACAAAAAAATTAAAAAGCTCAATGGATAAAAAGGCGTCAACTCGGATTAAGGACAAGGACTCTGATTTTTGGAAGAAGGAAAGTACAGGGATTAGAGGGAAGAATTGGGAATATAATTAAAGAAATAAAAGTATTGAAAATGGATACGCAGTAATGACAGAAACAAAAAAAAGAGAGATTTGGTCAAGAAGTGATTGGAGAATATATTCTGTATTGGAATAGAGAGGAAAAAACTGAAAGAACAAAATTAGGGGTAGCATTTCTTATAACAAGGAAATGGAAAGAAATAATACACTCCTGGAAATGGAAAAAAGAACACATTGACACCGGTGTGTCAGACCCACCATACTTGCTCCGGACACTGCGAGAGGGCTGTACAAGCAATGATCACACGCACGGCACAGCGGTCACACCAGGAACCGCGGTGTTGGCCGTCGAATGGCGCTAGCTGCGCAGCATTTGTGCACCGCCGCCGTCAGTGTCAGCCAGTTTGCCGTGGCATACGGAGCTCCATCGCAGTCTTTAACACTGGTAGCATGCCGCGACAGCATGGACGTGAACCGTATGTGCAGTTGACGGACTTGAGCGAGGGCGTATAGTGGGCATGCGGGAGGCCGGGTGGACGTACCGCCGAATTGCTCAACACGTGGGGCGTGAGGTCTCCACAGTATATCGATGTTGTCGCCAGTGGTCGGCGGAAGGTGCACGTGCCCGTCGACCTGGGACCGGACCGCAGCGACGCACGGATGCACGCCAAGGCCGTAGGATCCTACGCAGTGCCGTAGGGGACCGCACCGCCACTTCCCAGCAAATCAGGGACACTGTTGCTCCTGGGGTATCGGCGAGGACCATTCGCAACCGTCTCCATGAAGCTGGGCTACGGTCCCGCACACCGTTAGGCCGTCTTCCGCTCACGCCCCAACATCGTGCAGCCCGCCTCCAGTGGTGTCGCGACAGGCGTGAATGGAGGGACGAATGGAGACGTGTCGTCTTCAGCGATGAGAGTCGCTTCTGCCTTGGTGCCAATGATGGTCGTATGCGTGTTTGGCGCCGTGCAGGTGAGCGCCACAATCAGGACTGCATACGACCGAGGCACACAGGGCCAACACCCGGCATCATGGTGTGGGCAGCGATCTCCTACACTGGCCGTACACCACTGGTGATCGTCGAGGGGACACTGAATAGTGCACGGTACATCCAAACCGTCATCGAACCCATCGTTGTACCATTCCTAGACCGGCAAGGGAACTTGCTGTTCCAACAGGACAATGCACGTCCGCATGTATCCCGTGCCACCCAACGTGCTCTAGAAGGTGTAAGTCAACTACCCTGGCCAGCAAGATCTCCGGATCTGTCCCCCATTGAGCATGTTTGGGACTGGATGAAGCGTCGTCTCACGCGGTCTGCACGTCCTGCACGAACGCTGGTCCAACTGAGGCGCCAGGTGGAAATGGCATGGCAAGCCGTTCCACAGGACTACATCCAGCATCTCTACGATCGTCTCCATGGGAGAATAGCAGCCTGCATTGCTGCGAAAGGTGGATATACACTGTACTAGTGCCGACGTTGTGCATGCTCTGTTGCCTGTGTCTATGTGCCTGTGGTTCTGTCAGTGTGATCATGTGATGTATCTGACCCCAGGAATGTGTCAATAAAGTTTCCCCTTCCTGGGACAATGAATTCACGGTGTTCTTACTTCAATTTCCAGGAGTGTATATTCTGTCTTGGAATAGAGTGGAAAAAACTGAAAGAACAAAATTAGGGGTAGCATTTCTTATAACAAGGAAATGGAAAGAAATAATAATTAATGAAAATGATGTTAATGGAAGAATAATCAGAGTAACAAAAAAATCATGGAATAAGAGTAGAACTAACTGGGATGCATGGTCCTAAAAATTGCCCCAGAGGAGAAGATGACCTGCAAGAAGTGGTTAACGAATGTGTCGATTGATGTGAACTGTTAATAATGGGGTACTTAAATGAACGAAATGGAAAAAAGATTAAATGAAAAATTAGTGACCAAGGGTGTACGATGTAAATAACGATAACTGAAGGTACTTGGGTAACTGCTGCTAGGTGCAAATACCAGTAAAAAGAAATACGTAAGCACACCTAGGCTATTTCGTCAATGAGCCTAGAATCAATTACGCAGTATGTAATAGTGCGAAGGCAGCGGATGGTTAAGGTACAAAATGTAAGCGTGAAAAGAAGAGCAGAGTATGGCTCCGACCATTTTACAGTTCATTTTCTGTTTCAGACCAACATAAAAAAGGGAGTAGAAAAAGGAGGCTGCTGAAATTACAATTATAGAGGATCCAGAATATATGATCCATCTACTTGAAGAAGGAAATGCGCGAAATTCATATGAGCAGAGGCAAAATCTGAGACTGAATGCAGTGGCGAAGGACTGCAGCACTAGTGTACTATACGGTTTCCTGAAACAGTGGAGGAGGCTTTAGTAAGTGAATTTGAGAGCGTAGTAAGAAATGGATGGATAACCACAGAGCTGTTGGAAGTCATAAAATAAAAGAAGACATTTTGTTACTTATGGTGAAGCTCTGGGATTGGATTGGTATAGGTACAAGGTAAATAAAAAGAGGGCTAAGAAATTGACAAGAGAGACGAAGAATATAGCAGATAGACAGGGGCGTCGAAGGTGATCAGGAAGATGAAAATGGCTTGCAATCACGCACACTCAATATAAGCTACTGTATATCCACTGGACAATGGAACAAGCACATTGAAAACCTTCTGCTTGAAGTAAGAAGAGACCATGTGATAGAATTCTACAACAAAAGTGGTAATACAGGAGCTTTACAAGAGGAAGAAATTGTAATGGAACTGTGGAAATATGGGACCCCTCTAATGATAAAACTTACATCTACATTGTTCAAATTGCGTAGGGGCAGGAAATACCAAGAGAGTGGAGTGTTTCATACGTATTTGCAATCCATGAAAAGGAAACAAGAAACACCCAAGTAATTATAGGGGAATTGGTGTTATGGCATCTATAATCAGACATCTTAGTTCCATTCTGAAAAAAAAGTAAAAAAAAAAAAACAGGGTGAAGAAACAGTTAAAGTAGGGATAAAGTTGAGTGAGCTATTCCAAACCCCCGAAGGGCATAGATAGGGCTTTAGTGTGTCGCTAACTCTGTTTAAAATATATATACAGTATACACTGGAACGATGGACTCAGTCGTGAGGTGGTATGGAATTCCTTCAGAGCGTGGTATGTCTACTAATTATTATTTGCTTATGATGAAGCACTGACAGTACAAAGTAGGGAGATTTTCAGATTTATGATACAGGAGATAATGCAAGCATTTTAAAGAGGTGAGCTTGGAATAAATGTGAGCAAAAATGAGAGCAAAACAGAACATCTGATAGTAGGAGGAGATGGAAGGATACTGTACTGCCGCAAAGAACTGTTAATGCTGTAAAGCAGATTGAATACTTGGGCTAAATTGTCTACTCTTCCCGAAAGTGTGAACCAGTGGGGCAACGCAGGATTCAGCAGGAAAGAGGAGCAATTAAGACGTCAAGTAAAATTGTTTGAAGAACAGCAAATTGTAGCTGAAAGTATACTAACATATTGAGCATAAATATGGACTCTGGAGGAACGACAGAGAATTAGAGCAGTAGAAATGAATGGAATAAGGAGGGGAGGCAGGATTTCCAGAACACAGAGGAAAAATGAGGAAGTTAGGGAAATAATGGAGATGGAACAACCAGTCGTGCAAAGTACTGAGAACCAAGTTCTTCAGTTTTATGGCCATGTACAGGAATGAAACGAGGACGATGGCTAAAAGCAATGCTTTCGCCGGGAAGGAGGATGCGTTGACAGCCAAGGATAAAGGATAACATGGAGAGTGGGAGTAATTGGAATGACGGGGAAGAGAAATCTGAAAGAGGAAGACTGCCCATATCTTGAAAGCTGGCGCATGGGAATAAAGGCAATTTGCTGAAGAGTGTAGAAGCTCTTAAAAGAAAAAGCAGTAATGCACACGTCGTATATCATCACACTGGGATCTGAAGGGCTGCTCACACAAAGATGACTCCACTGTGTTCCCTCACTACGTACACTGCATGTGGCGCGTCTAAGGTAATTTCAGGAAAATTAATACGACTTTTAATCAGCCCTCCCAATTACCGACAATATATTAGAAACTAAACCTAATCAGAGATTTTGATTGTCATTTTCACGAACATTGTGACTGGTTCTGCACGGAATAAATAGTTTTTAGTCGTGTAGTGCCTCGTACAAATAACTTGCAAGTGCACTAGAGGCATTACTACTTAGATTCCACGGCGTCCCCATAGGGCGAACAAGAAGAAGTGGAGATGTGAACTCAACGCCGAAGGCGCCTGGCGATCTCTCTCTCGATCCGTAGTCTTAAAACAGTTATTATTTGGTCTCGGCGGTTAAACAGTAGGCTGCACTTCGGATGGATTGCAAGAATTGTTTTCGCTACCTGTGGCATCGCGTCACCTCTTCGGTTGCCTATTTCAAGTTATTGTTATGAAATTCCTTTAATGTTAAGTATCGGTATTACGAATTTACAATCCGTTTAAACTGTGCATCCCTGGAACAAAATAGAAGTGCCCTGTAGGAGGAAGACAGCACAGGTCACACCGCCTACAAGAAAGGTACCGGAAGTGATTCACAAAACTACCATCCAATATATTTAACGTCCCTATGTTGCAGAATCTTAGACCCTATTCTGACCTCAAACATAATGAGGTATATCGGAAACAACAACCTCCTCCATGTTAACCAAAATGTATTTCGAAAATATGATTCATGCGAAACGCAACTCGCACTTTTCTCACGTGCCATCCTGAAAGACATGGATCAAGGCAATCAGATACATGCGGTATTTCGCAATTTCCAGTTCCACACCTACGCTTGTTGTCAAAAGTTTGATCGTACGGAGTATCAGACGAAATTTGTGACTGGACTGAGGATATCTTGGTAGGGTTGACGCAGCAAGTTATCTTAGATGGAGCGTCATCGACAGATGTAGAAGTAACTTCGGATGCAGCTCAGGTAAATGTGTTGCGTGTTGCTGTTCGTGTTGCATATCAATTATCTTCCTGACAGTATTAATAGTACGAGGAAGACTCAAATGAAAACCTTAAATTTGTAGTAATAAATCGAAATTTCTCGCCGTTATCCTGTAAGATGGTAAGTGTGCTACAAACAGCGTGCAGAATGGCCTGTAGGTGGCAGCATAGTGCAGATGCACACATACCGTCGCAGTATCAGTATAAGATGGCCGCCCCACTTGCGACTTGCACCAGGGAAGAACAGCGTTCTGTTATTCGGTTTTTGCGTAGTGAAGGTGTGAAACCTATTGAAATTCATCGACAAATGAAGGTTCAGTACGATGATGCATGTTTGTCACAGGAGCAAGTCTACGAATGGAGTAGGAAGTTCGCAAATCGTGTGACTTCAGTGGCAGATGCTCCTCGTCCAGGTCAGGCACAACGAATTGTGACTCCGCAGAACATTGCAGCAGTTGAAGCCATAGTGAAGGAAAACCGCAGAGTGACACTGAATGACATTGCAGCATGTTTACAGATTAGTCATGGGTCAAACACACGACATAGTGCATGATGTGCTCCAGTTTCACAAAGTGGTTGCAAGATGGGTGCCACAGAAGCTGATTCGTGAAATGAGAGAACGACGTGTTGATGCTTGTGAACAACTTCAAAATGGTTCAAATGGTTCTGAGCACTATGGGACTCAACTGCTGAGGTCATTAGTCCCCTAGAACTTAGAACTAGTTAAACCTAACTAACCTATGGACATCACAAACATCCATGCCCGAGGCAGGATTCGAACCTGCGACCGTAGCGGTCTTGCGGTTCCAGACTGCAGCGCCTTTAACCGCACGGCCACTTCGGCCGGCTTCAAAATGGTTCAAATGGCTCTGAGCACTATGGGACTTGACTTCTGAGGTCATTAGTCTCCTAGAACGTAGAATTACCTAAACCTAACTAACCTAAGGACATCACATACATCCATGCCCGAGGCAGGATTCGAACCTGCGACCGTAACGGTCGCGCGGTTCCACACTGTAGCACCTAGAATCGCTCGGCCACCCCGGAAGTCTAAAGAACTTCTTTGGCGCTTCGAACGAGGGTGATGGCTTCCTTGCAAGAATCGTTACCAGGGACGAAACCTAGGTTCACATCCACCAACCGGAAACGAAGAGAGCGAGCAAGAAATGGCGCCATTCCACATCACCAAAAGCAAAGAAGTTTCGAACAGAACCATCAGCAGGGAAGGTTATGCTGACTCTCTTTTGGGACGAAAAAGGCGAAATTTTTTAGCAATACATGCCTACAGGGACCACTGTCACCAGTGCATCATACACAGATCTCCTAAAAAATCATCTGCGGCCTGCAATCAAATCAAAGCGACGTGAATTGCTGTCTGCAGGTGCCCGTACAACAGTTGCAACTATCACAGACCTGCATTTTGAGTATCTTTGTGATCCACAATACTCACCAGGCCTTTCCCCAAGTGATTTCCATATGTTTGGACCACTCAAAGATGCAATGGGAGGAAAAAAGTTCCGTTCTGAAGAGGTACGCCACACGGTGCATGAGTGGTTGCGCGGTATACCATAACAATTTTTTTCTAAAGGAATTTATGCACTTTGTTAGCGCTGGAGGACCTCCATTGAACGTGGGGGCGATTATGTTGAAAAGTGATACAGCTTTGTACCACTTCTGCAGAACAAATAATATTTAAAAAAATATTTAAGGTTTTCATTTGACTCACCCTCGTAACTTCAGACATTTCGCAGATGATGCAGCTGTCTACAGTGAATTACTATTTGAGCGGAATTGCACAAATATTCAGTAAGCACTTGATAATATTCCAGGTTGCTGCATATATTGGCAACTTGCTTTAAGGGTTCAGAAATGAAAAACTGTGTACTCCACAAAACGAAAGAACATAGTGTCCTACGGAAGTAGTATCATGGAACCACACTTAGTAGCGGTAAACTCACACAAATACCTAGGTGTAACACTTAGCAGGGACATGAAATGGAACAATCACGTAGCTTCAGTCGGGGATAAAGCAGATAGCAGACTTCGGTTTATGGTAGAATACTAGGGAAATGCAATCAGTCTGCAAAGGAGATTGCTTACAAATCAGTCGAACGACCTATCCTGGAATATTTCTCAAGAGTGTGCGGCCTGTACCAAATAGGATTAGCAGGGGATATCAGATGATTCAGAGAAGAGCAGCGCGAATTGTCACAGGTCTGTTTCACCTGCAGAAGAATGTCACAGAGCTGTTGAAAGAACTGAATATGAAGACCCTTGAAGGGAGACGGAAAATTTCCCTAGAAAGTCTATTAGCAAAGTTTAAAGAACCGGCTTTAAATGATGACTAGGAACATGGTACAATCACCTACAAATCCTTCCCATAGGCGTATTGAGGACAGGATTAGATTAGTTACAAGCACGAAGGCATTTAAACAAACATTCTTCCCACGCTCCAAACGTGAAAGCAATGCGAAAAAGCCCTAGTAACTGGTACAGTGGGAAGTACCCTCTGCCACTCACTTAACAGTATTTCTTAGAGAGCAGATGTAGATTATGTCTTATGATCCTGAATTATTAGAAATGCATTTGTTATGATTTAACTAATTTGTTCAAAGGTTATTCCTTTCGGAAGGAAATAAAATTTGTGAAAGGAGTTTGTAGTTTCCCATTTTGCTTGAACTGAAGGGCGATCTGCGTAATTGTTGAAAGCTATTCAAACAGCCAAGATCACATGAAATACACTTTTTTTATCCAAGACAACCCGTTTCAACAGACTATGCTGTCATCTTCAGGTCTTAAATCTTTTGTTGTAAAACAATTTCATGCTACGCTGATGTTGTTGTTGTGGTCTTCAGTCCTGAGACTAGTTTGATGCAGCTCTCCATGCTACTCTATCCTGTGCAAGCTTCTTCATCTCCCAGTACTTACTGCAGCCTACATCCTTCTGAATCTGCTTTGTGTATTCATCTCTTGGTCTCCCTCTACGATTTGTACCCTCCACGCTGCCCTTCAATACTAAATTGGTGATCCCTTGATGCCTCAGAACATGTCCTACCAACCGATCCCTCCTTTTTGTCAAGTTGTGCCACAAACTCCTCTTCTCCCCAATTCTATTCAATGCCTCCTCATTATTTATGTGATCTACCCATCTAATCTTCAGCATTCTTCTGTAGCACCACATTTCGAAAGCTTCTATTCTCTTCTTGTCCAAACTATTTATCGTCGACGTTTCACTTCCTACATGGCTACACTCCATACAAATACTTTCAGAAATGACTTCCTAACAAATTTATACCCGATGTTAACAAATTCCTCTTCTTCAGAAACTCTTTCCTGCCATTGCCAGTCTACATTTTATATCCTCTCTACTTCGACCATGATTAGTTATTTTGCTTCCCAAATAGCAAAACTCCTTTACTACTTGAAGTGTCTCATTTCCTAGTCTAATTCCCTTAGCATCACCCGAGTTAACTCGACTACATTCCATTATCCTCGTTTTGCTTTTGTTGATGTTCATCTTATATCCTCCTTTCAAGAGACTGTCCATTCCGTTCAACTGCTCTTCCAAGTCCTTTGCTGTCTCTGACAGAATTACAATGTCATCGGCGAACCTTAATTTTTTATTTCTTCTCCATGGATTTTAATATCTACTCTGAATTTTTCTTTTGTTTCCTTTACTGCTTGCTCAATATACAGATTGCTATAACGCACAAAATGTCAAGTGCACAAAAATAGCACACTATAAAAAGTTTGTCATCGCTAAAATATTTAAAAACATATTGCACCTTGTGCAACACGTTATATCCATCATATATTGCTCACAGTTGTGCTACTGCGTACTGTGTTAGTATGGTGCAGCAAGCACAGCAAGCATACGTTGTTGAAACCGGTTGTCTGATCTCGACTGTTTGAATTCTTTTGAACAAAGAAGTTTGTATTTGAAGGCCTAGCACCTCATTCTTCTGCCCCACGCACTGTTATTATTTCAGTTGTGCCAGAAATGCTTTTAGAATCTTGTCTTGGGCTGTAGTTCTTTCATTAGCAGACTGTCTTTTTTCCAGCGTGTGAGCACCTGTTTGCTAGTGTTAACTCTTTCACTGCTGACTTGTAAGCTGCTGCAGCTGCGGAAGGCGCTGCGATACTTCGCCAGCAGTGCGCAAAGTGGCGGCGCTGAGCTAATTCAGGGCAAACATCTCATAATCGCTGGCGCCTATACGGGACGAGGAGCCACCTCACTCTGCTAATACAAGAACCAAATTTGCATAATGGCCGTAGGTCATTTCCCACGTTGCTAAGACAAAACATGGCTCGTGAGAATACATGAATAGCTAATGGCAGCCGCCGCTATGTGCGCCTGGCCGGTATCTGGCTAGAATCGGCCCGCGGCCGTTGTTGGTGTAAGTGCCCTAATGAATACATACCCGCTCGGTATTTTCCCGATGCAATAATATCCGGACGAGAGTTGGCAGCCTGCTTTTGGAGTTCGCGGAGCGCCTCCAGCCGCGCGGCCGACGAGCTGTTTGCTGTTTAACGTAATACCCGCGAGCAGGCTGGTGTTCGGGGAGAACGCGGAATGGCGAAGCGGGTCGGGGCAAAATGTTATCCTCCTGTTGCATTCAGAAGCCTAACTGCGTTACAACCCCGACTCTTACACTCTGCACGCAATAGAACCTCCTTTTATAATTTTTTTACCTATTTTGATAGCAGGGTTAATACGGTTACCTATGTAACAGCTTCCATAGACAACAAAACTTGGAGTTTCTCTATTTTATACAGCTATTGAAAAATATTTTAAAGGTTGTCATAACCTACTCATTAAGAGGTATAATCTTATGTTAAAAGTTTAACACGGTAAGTCAAGTGTTAACATTAGAAAACGTGTACATGTTTTGAGGCAGCGTATTTCACGGCGTGCTATTTATCCAGACTACATCCAACGAGGGTTTGTGAATGAGAGCATTTAGCGGCTCCCAACAAATTTTACAAATAATTTCAAATCTCTCAGACGGATTTTCTCGTTGCCAGAACACAAAACAATAAGAGGAAAAATTTTTTAGCGCCGTTCATGCAGAAAAACTTTAACATCAGGCACTAGGTTTTGATTCCTTACTTCCTTACTACTTGTTCATGCAGAAAAATTTCAACATCATGTACGAAGTTTTGATTTGTTACTTATTTACTACTAAGGGCGTTCGCAGCACATCTTGTAGACGGTATCCACGTGTAGCAAGGGATGTATAGGGGTCAGTCAAATGAAAACGTGACAGAAAGGAAAGGAAATAAGTCATCAGATTACCCTCCATTCAGAGGCTGTTGCACGCAGCGACCGTTATTTTGATTTGTAAGTAATACATTTCAGCTATCAGTCGTCCTTTGAAATTTTTATTGGCAGATCTAGATTTCAACTAGAAACTTGCTATTCTCAATGCACTATCCTTTTTTGGTCAATGCATGTAATGTCTGTTGGTCGGGCATTGTACACAGTTCATTGAATACTCAATGTATTCAATGAACTGTGTACAAAGCCAGACCAACAGGGCATTGACCAAAAAAGGGTAGTGCATTGAGAATGGCTAGTTTCTAGTTGAAATCTAGATCTGCCAATAAAAATTTCAAAGGACGACTGATAGCTGAAATCTATTATTTACAAAGAAAATAAGTAAACTGTGTGAAGAGTTCTCGTGTGTACACCGGAACCTGTCAACGGAACTGAAACACCTGGAGACTGTGTTCCGCTAGAGTGGATACGACAACTGCCAAATTCAAGGAGCCTTCCGACAACAGAAGCGCAGTAGGGACCAAGATAAAGAACAAACGGAAGATGAGATAAAAGGCATGGCGTTTCTGTCTTTTTCAGGCAACGTGTCGTCCAAAATAGGGAGACTAGAAAGCCAACACAAGATCGACACAGTCTTCCGACCACCGGCTAAGACGCGCTTCCTTACTAGGGAGGGTGAAAGACGATTTCGGGCTCAAGAAAGCTGTCGTATACAAAATTCCGTGCGGCTGTGGAAAATCCTGTACCCGCCAAACACTTCGTACGGTGGAAGTTCGATGCAAAGAACACCAATGCTACAACCACCTAGGCCGAACAAGCCAATCTGCCCTAGCGGAACATTGCATAAACACTGGACACATTGCAAATTACGACGAGGCAAAAGTATTGGCCACTACACATAAATACCGGGACTGGATCTGCAAAGAGGCCATAGACATCAGCGTAACAGACAACTTCGTTAACGGGAACACTGGGTACCAACTCAGTGAGGCCTGGAAAGCAATACTAAGCTCTATCATGGAGCAACGGTGCAAGCGGATACGAGATCATTCAGCCACGGTCGCCGAAGAGTTACTGCGCGTTCTCCTCCCCCCATCCTGCCCCAACAGCTACCGCAGCCACCACTTCTTCCACCACGGGACACACCGCGCGCCGTCGGTGCACGGAATCGCACCTGGACCCGCGAGTCATAAATACGAGGGTGAGTCAAATGAAAACGTTAAATATTTTTTACAAAATTATTTATTGAGCAAAAGTAGTACAAAGATGTATCACTTTCCAATATAATCTCCCCCAAACCCAATGCAAGTCCAGCACTTACGAAGTGCAGAAATTCCTTTAGAAAAAAATTCTTTTGGTAGGCCGCGCAACCACTCATGCACCGCGCGGCGTACCTCTTCATCAGAACGGAACTTCTTTCCTCCCATTGCGTCATTGAGTGGTCAAACTTATTAAAAGCCCTTGCGGCAAGGTTTGGTGAGTATTGTGGATGAGAAGGACACTCAAAATGCAGGTCTGTGATTGTTGCAACTGTTGTACTGGCAGTGTGGGGCCTTGCATTGACATGTTGTAAAAGGACACCTGCTGACAGCAATCGACGTCGCTTTCATGTTATTGCAGGCCGCAGGTGATTTTTTAGGATATTCGTGTAAGATGCAGTGGTGGCTGTGGTCCCTCTAGGCATGTAATGCTCCAAAATGACGCCTTTTTCGTCCCAAAAGAGAGTCCCCTGCTGATGGTTCTGTTCGAAACTTCTTTGGTTTTGGTGATGAGGAATGGCGCGATTCCTTGCTCGCTCTCTTTGTTTTCGGTTGGCGGAAGTTAACCCAGGTTTCGTCTCCAATAACTATTCTTGCAAGGAAGCCACCACCTTCTCGTTCAAAGCGCCGAAGAAGTTCTTCACAAGCCTCAACACGTCGTTGTGTCATTTCAGGAATCAGCTGCCGTGGCACCCATCTTGCAGACACTTTGTGAAACTGGAGCACATCGTGCACAATGTGGTGTGCTGACCCATCACTAATCTGTTAACATGCTGCAATGTCATTCAGTGCCACTCCTTCACTATGGCTTCAACTGCTGCGATGTTCTGTGGAGTCACAACTCGTTGTGCCTGACCTCGACGAGGAGCATCTTCAACTGAAGTCACACTATTTGCGAACTTCCTACTCCATTCGTAGACTTTCAGCTGTGGCAAAGATGCATCACCGTACTGAGCCTTCATTCCTCGATTAATTTCAATAGGTGTCAAACCTTCACTACGCCAAAACCGAATAACAGAACGCTGTTCTTCCCTGGTGCAAGTCGCAGTGGGGCGGTCATCTTTATACTGATACTGCGACGGTATGTGTGCATCTGCACCATGCTGCCACCTACAGGCCATTCTGCACGCTGTTTGTAGCACTCTTACCAACTTACAGGATAACGGCGGGAAATTTCGATTTGTTATTACAAATTTAAGGTTTTCATTTGACTCACCCTCGTAGTATCGGCAGAGAGTAGGCAGGCCATTGTATCATCAGCACCTGATGATGGTGAAACATTATTCACCGAAATATCTTGGGCGTTCGATAATCTTATTCTCCAAACAGCATATATATTTGGAGGGCCTCAGAGCATAAAGTAAGTAAACTGGTATTTCAAAAGTAATCGCTGTAACTGTTAATACATTTATTCCAGTATGCGACAAGGCGGTCAATGCCTAATGCCTGCAAGGAAAAATATTTGTGGTTGCCTACGGAACCATGAATGTTCCCAGTCGTGCACCACTTCGTCTGAAGCAAATGGACGGCCACGAATCACTTTCTTCCTGGCTCCAAAAATAAGTAAACCGCGTGGGAAGTGATTGGGAATGTATGGAGGGTGTGTATCGGCTTCACAACCAAACTTCTGCAGTGCATTCGAAACAACCTCGGGAACATCAGGTTAGTTGTTTTGACAACATCTCAGAAGTTTCCCTCGGATATTCTCATCACTCCCCTTACGATCTTCATTTCCTTTTTTTTTTTTTTAGACATTCGTTTCCATCGATTTGCTTCCAAGGACGAGGTGGGAGCCTGGGTCTTGGTTTCGTAGCCAACTGCAATCATATTTCTATGTGGACAGTGACAATCTTGGTTCACATTGGGATAAATAGATTAACAGTATGGTGATTAATTTTCAAATAATAAACAATTTACTAACTTTTTCCATCTGTCTCCGTTTCATTTGTCTGTGACTTGTACCTGCTAAATTATGTCAGTCTGCGTTACACGCTTCAGGAGATATGACGCCATAAACAACGAGATGCGTGGAAAAGTAGTCCCCCGGAGTGCAATGCACTCAGACTATATTCATCCAGTATTTGATAACGACGCCGTAAGAAGAGGTGAAGAGACAGAGGAAGTACATGAGGTAATTCATTACGTAAAGGGACATGAAAATTAAATAGTCAAGGGGGATTGAATGCGGTGTACATGAAAGGCTTACGGAAGGTGATGAGTTTGGTAGTAGGAACGAAGGGAGAACGATTGATTGAGATCTATGTAAGTATCAGTAAGAGCGAAGACTCTTTCGAAGGATCACAAAAGTAGTAGGCATACCAGGAAAAGGCACAGACTCAGAAATCAGATACTGGATTGTAAGGAGTGCCTAGGAGTGGCTATGAACGCAGATCAAAACTTAATAATGACGAAGAGTATGCTGAAGCTTAAGCGGCTAGTCAGGAAGAATCAATGGACAGAGAAGCGAGATACGGAAGTACTAAGGAATGAATGCGCCTGAAGGTCTCTAGGGCTATAGACATAGTTATAATTAATAGCTCAGTATGCAGTTCAGTTGAAGAGGCTATCACAGAAGTTGGAAAGAAAACCGCGTGTACAAGGAAGGCAACTGCGGTGAAACCATGGATAACAGATGAAATTCTTCTGCTCATCGAAAAAAGAAGGAAGTACAAAAACTTTCAGGAAAAGTCCGGAATACAGAAATACAAGTCACTTGGGAACGAAATAAACAGGAAACGGAGGGAAGATAAGGAAAAATGGGTACGTGGCTGCATGAAAAATCTGAAGAAATCGAGAAACAATTGATTACTGCATAATGAAAATCAAAACAACGTTTGGTGAAATTAAAACCATGGGTAGTAACATGGACAATGTAATGGGAATTCCATTGTCAAAAGCGGAGGAGAGAACGGATAAGTAGAAAGAGTACATTGAAGGCCTCTACGAAGGAGAGCAGTCAGGCAACAGATAGGTGATCCAGTATTAGAGTCAGATTTTAAAAGGGCTTTGGAAGACTTAAGATCGAATAAGGCAGAAGGAATAGAATGTATTCCATCGGAGTTTCTAAAATCGTAAAGGTGAAGTAGCAACAAAACGACTATTAACATAGGTGTGTAGTATGAATGAAGCTAACGATATACCATCAGACTTTCAGAAAAGCCTCGGCCATACAATTCCGAATATAGTACGAGCCGACAAGTACTAGAATTATCAAACAACCAGATAAACAGTTCATGCATTCCAGTAGCTGACAATTATACTATGGAAAAGAAAATTATGGGTCTGTAAGACAATCAGTTTGATTTTAGGAAAGGCAGAGGCAGTTAAGCAGCAGTTCTGACGTTGCAGTTGATGATAAGACTGAACAAAATTCGGGAGACGTTAATTGAATTTTCGACCTGGAAAAAGCGTTCGACAAAGTGAAATAGTGCAAAATATTTGAAATTCTGACAAAATTACTGGTAAGATATAGGGAAAAACGGGTAATATACAATATGTACAAGAGGGAACAGTAAGAGTGGAAGACCAAGAATGTGCTCAGATTAAAAAAGGGTGAGAGGTACGGATATGGTCTTTCGCCCCGACTGTTCAAACTGTCATTGAAGAAGGAATGATGGATATAAAAGAAAGGTTCACGTGTGAGATTGAGATTCAATGTGAAAGGATGTCAATGAGAAGTTTCGGTTACTTCATTGCTATCCTCGATGGAAGTGAAGAATAATTTCAGATGTGTTGAATGTAATGAACATTGTAAAAGTACATGATTTGGTTTGAGAGTGAACCAAGGACTGGGGAATGCAACGTAAAGTAATAGAAATAGAGAAGTGAGAAACTTATATCAGAATTGGGGATCATAAAGTAGACGTATTTAAGGAAGTCTGCTACCTAAGCAGCAAAATAACCCATGACGGCCACAGCAAGTAGGATATGAAAAGCAGACTAGCACTGGACATTCCTGGCTAACAGAAGCCTGCTAATATCAAAATTAGGTATTAATTTGAGGAAAAACTTTCAGGGAATGTACGTTTGGAGCCCAGCAGAGACATGGACTTTGGGAAAACCGGAGCAGCAGAGGCACCAGTTTGAAATGTGGTGCTACAGAAGAATTTTGTGAAGTAGATGGTGTCATAAGGTACGGAATGAGGAGGTTCTCAGTTGTATCACCGAGATAAGGAATATATTCAGAAGACTAACAACAGGAAGGGATAGGATGGCAGGACATCTGTTAAGACATCAGGGAATAACTTCCTCGGTACTAGATGGAGGTGTAGAGGATAAAATATGTAGAAGAAGAGATTGGAATATATCCAGCAAATAGTTAAGGACGTAGGTTGTAAGTGCAGCTCTGAGATGAAAAGGGTACAGAAGAGGGTCTCGTGACGGGCCGCATTAGATCAATGAGAAGACTGATGACATTTTGTGGGGCGGTAAGCAAGAAAATTTTAGAAAAGGTTTGTAATTACGTTTAAAATTTGTTGGAAGTAGCTAAGTGCTCTTATTTTCAAACTCAGGAGGAGTGTTGTCTGGGTAATTAGCAATCCGTTTCCAGAACAGCTACTTTTTGATACTTGTCAATAAGTATTTGAAGTACGTGCCGTAAAATTATGTAATTTTACTGACAATTTCAGTGGTTTCTGTGGACGCTGTGTGCTGAATGTGTTGTTAATAAAGTTACTACTAAATAAGTAACAAATTACAGCTTCATGCCTAACGCTGAAGTTTTACTACACGAACAGCGCAAATGTAGTAATCAATGAACTTCAATCTAAGACGGCTGCTCAGATTGTCTCCTACGTCGTTAATATAGATCAGGAACAACAGAGGGCTTATAACACTTCCTTGGGGAACGCCGGATATTACTTCTGTTTTACCTGATGACTTTCCGTCTATTATTACGAACTGTGACCTCTCTGACAGGAAATCACGAATCCAGTAGTACAACTGAGGCGATATTTCATAGGCACGCAGTTTGGTTAGAAGACGCTTGTCACGAACGGTGTCGAAAGCCTTCTGGAAGTCTAAAAATTTGGAATCAATTTGACATCCCCCGTCGACAGCACTCATTACTTCACGAGTACAAAGAGCTAGTTATGTTTCACAAGAACGATTTTTTCCTGAATCCGTGCTGACTATCTGTCAATATGTCGTTTTCTTCGAGGTAATTAATAATTTTCGAACACAGTATATGTTCCAAAACCCTACTGGAAATAAATGTTAGTGACATGAGCCTGTAATTTAGCGGATTACTCCTATTTCATTTTTGGGTGTTGGTTTGACTTGAGCAATTTTCCAGTCTTTAGGTACGGAACTTTCGGTGAGCGAGCGGTTGTTTATAATTGCTAAATGTGGAGCTATTACATCAGCGTACTCTGAAAGGAACCTGACTGATGTACAATCTGGACCAGAGGCCTTGCCTTTGTTATGTTATTTAAGCTGCTTTGCTACACCGAGAATATCTACTTCTATGTTTCTCATCTTCGCAGTTGTTCTTGATTGGAATTCAGGAATATTTACATAGTCTTCTTTGGTGAAGGAATTTCGGAAAAACGTGTTTAATAACTCTGCTTTGGTGGCACTGTCATCAGTAACTTCACCGTTGTGATCGCGCAGTGAAGGTATTGATTGCGTCTTGCCACTGGTGTGCTTTTATATATAAGATATATACACATTTTCTAACTTTAATGCTCCAGCTACTGTGTTGAACCTGTACCGTAAGATTATACCTCTTAATGACACATAAACTCAGCATTTTAAATTATCAAATACAGTAAATAGATAGCAACCTGCTCTAGGAATTGGGTGACAGTTGTAAACGTTTTGGAATATAGGATATGTTCTGGGTTCGAGTCCCGGTGCGCCACACAGAAAGTTTGAATTCGGTATTTGTTAGCAGCGCTAGCTGAAGTATTCGTAATGGAGGTCGGTCGACCTATGGGTGAAGATTTGTGATGAAAAAATTAGTAAAATTTCGCGAATTAGATTAACAGAGGCATATCTGTCGAAATGTTATCCCATCCGTGGATCGCAGTCGGAAGATTAAGCTATGTAGGAAGATATAAGACAGCTTAACGTATAGAGGCTCCATCTTCTCGGTTTCATCTGCTTTTGCAAACATTTTTGTTCAGCTCGCCGAAGAAAATGGAAGGGAAACAGCTTCCTGAGAACGCGGCCACCTGAAGGCAGCTTAATTAATTAATAAATGCTTGAAACAACAGCGAGGCACCACACCAAATCCTCCGCTTTCAGCGACGGCCGACTTCCGCTGTCCGCTGCCGGTGGCCGCCATGCACTCTGCGAACCGGCGGAAAGCATAAAAATAACATCCGCCGAAAGAAATAAATCATACGGAACAAAGAATCAAAACCATTAATTCACGAGAGAAAAAGGGGAAAGAGAGGAGTGGAGGGGGGGGGGAGAGGTGGGAGAGAAGGGGAGAGGGGGTGGAGACACAGAGACAGGCAGCGAGCGCAGAGCTGATCCTGAAATTATGGCTCCATTCTGAGCGAGTCTCCACTGCGCGGGCCAGGCGCCTCGCCTAGCTGGGGACTCGTGTAACGCACTCGTGACAAATTCAGTTAGTTTTATTTATGGCCGCTCGCCTTTTTCCGGTGCCCTACAGAATGGGAAAGTTGAAACATGATGGTCAATTCGGACGTAACTTACACGGTGTATCTTCTGAGGGCAAAGGTTGCCCCCCTCACGGTGCTTTCGGTCGCTGTTCTCATTCCGTCAGCTCCAACTCCTCCTTCAAAATACAGGGTGATTCAAAAAGAATACCACAACTTTAAAAATGTGTATTTAATGAAAGAAACATAATATAACCTTCTGTTATACATCATTACAAAGAGTATTTAAAAAGTTTTTTTTCACTCAAAAACAAGTTCAGAGATGTTCAATATGGCCCCCTCCAGACACACGAGCAATATCAACCCGATACTCCAACTCGTTCCACACTCTCTGTAGCATATCAGGTGTAACAGTTTGGATAGCTGCTGTTATTTCTCGTTTCAAATCATCAATGGTGGCTGGGACAGGTGGCCGAAACACCATATCCTTAACATACCCCCATAAGAAAAAATCGCAGGGGGTAAGATCAGGGCTTCTTGGAGGCCAGTGATGAAGTGCTCTGTCACGGGCTGCCTGGCGGCCGATCCATCGCCTCGGGTAGTTGACGTTCAGGTTTCATAACTAACCTTTTTCGTAGGACTCTCCATACAGTTGATTGTGGAATTTACAGCTCTCTGCTAGCTCTGCGAGTCGATTTTCCTGGGCTGTGAACAAATGCTTGCTGGATGCGTGCTACATTTTCATCACTCGTTCTCGGCCGTCCAGAACTTTTCCCTTTGCACAAACACCCATTCTCTGTAAACTGTTTATACCAACGTTTAATACACCACCTATCAGGAGGTTTAACACCATACTTCGTTCGAAATGCACGCTGAACAACTGTCGTCGATTCACTTCTGCCGTACTCAATAACACAAAAAGCTTTCTGTTGAGCGGTCGCCATCTTAGCACCAACCGACGCTGACGCCTAGTCAACAGCGCCTCAAGCGAACAAATGTACAACTAAATGAAACTTTATAGCTCCCTTAATTCGCCGACAGATAGCGCTTAGCTCTGCCTTTTGTCGTTGCAGAGTTTTAAATTCCTAAAGTTGTGATATTCTTTTTGAATCACCCTGTATAATCATTATTCTCGTTAATCTCGTAAACAGTGCAGACTGTTGATTTATTTTAACTCTCCGACTGGTTTCTTCCTAATTGCTTCTCTACTTCATGCTTAGTTATCATGCTCAATAACACGAAAGCAGAGCTGACAAGTATCGTGGAATATTCGTAAAAGGAAACTAATGATGACATACATGAGAGCATCAGAGAACAAATTTCATGGCAGCAGATGCAGAGAGCGAAAACGGCAGAGAAACCAGAGTGGAAAATGCCCTCGAATAACAGTCGCCTAAGTACCGAATTAGTGAGAAGACATGAAGGAATAACTTCCATGTTGCAAGGGGCAGCTGTAGATGGCAAAGGTAGTAGAAGAACATCAGAGAATAACGCTCATGGTAACACCTGTAGAAGGCAAAAATGACAGCGAAATAAGGGTATCGTATGCAAACAAATGATATAATCCTGACGAGAGAACAGGTGAGAGGAAAACAGGGAGCAACTTCCACTGTACAAGAGGCCCTCACAGAGGGTAGAAATAGCAGAAAGACATGAGATAATAATTATCGGGGTAGCAGCTGCAGAGGACGAAAATGGCACAAAATGGTTCAAATGGCTCCGAGCACTATGGGACTCAACTGCTGAGGTCATTAGTCCCCTAGAACTTAGAACTAGTTAAACCTAACTAACCTAAGGACATCACAAACAGCCATGCCCGAGGCAGGATTCGAACCTGCGACCGTAGCGGTCTTGCGGTTCCGGACTGCAGCGCCTTTAACCGCACGGCCACTTCGGCCGGCTGAAAATGGCACAGAAATCAGAGTTGAATATAAGGGATGTTGGGAAATTCCCTTACAGATTTCTAGTACTTGTAGAGGGGAGTGAGTACGTAATATTTTGAATAGGAACCGATGTCTGGAAATGTACAGTTTCCGTGCTACAACCATTTGCAAATATGTTGGTAAAGTGACAACATTCACAAGTAATTCATTAGGCGAGTGGTTCCTGAAGTGGGGCAGCAGCCTTTCAATAGTTTCAGGGGCAACAGTCTGGACGATTGACTGATCTGGCCTTGTAACATTATCCGAAACGGCCTTGCTGTGCTGGTACTGCGAACGGCTGAAATGCAGGGGAAACTACAGCTGTAATTTTTTCCGAGTGCATGCAGCTTTACTGTATAGTTAAATGATAATGACGTCCTCTTGGGTAAAATATTCCGGAGGTTACATAGTCCCCCATTCGGATCTCCAGGTGGGTGCTACTCAGGAGGACGTCGTCATCAGGAGAACAGTTCGGAGCGTAGATAATGTCATATCCCTTAATCGGCCAAGTAAGTTAGAAAGGTAAAGGTAAATGGATACGTCAAAGCTAGATATAGTGGCAATTGGTGAAATTCGGTAGCAAGAAGTACAAGACCCCTGGTCAGGCAAATACAGGGTTATAAATACAAAATCAAATCAGGGTAATGCAGGAGCAGGTCTAATAATGAATTAAAAAAATGGGAGCGCGTGTAAGCAACTGCGAAAAGTAGTAATTGTTTATAAGCCAACTAGCTCCGCAGATGACGAAGAGATCGATGAAATGTATGATGAGATAAAAGAAGTCATGAGTGACTGGAATTCGATAGTAGGAAAAGGAAGAGAAGGAAAAGTAGTAGGTGAATATGGAATGGGGTAAGAAATGAAAGAGGAAGCCGCCGGCAGAATTCTGCACATACCATAACTTAATCATAGCTGATACATGGTTCAAGAATCATGAAAGAAGGTTAAATACATGGAAGAGGCCTGGAGACACTGGAAGGTTTCAGGTAGATTATATAATGGCGAGGCAGAGATTTACAAACCAGGTTTTAAAATGTAAGACATTTCCAGAGGCAGATGTGGACTCTGACCATAATCTATTGGTCATGAACTGTAGATTAAAACTTAAGAAACTGCAAAAAGATGGGAATTTAAGGAAATGGGACCTGGATAAACTGAAAGAACCACAGGCTGTAGAGAGTTCCAGGGAGAGCATTAGGGAACGATTGACAAGAACGAGAGAAAGAAATACAGCAGGAAAAAAAGGGTAACTTGAAATAGTGAAGGCAGCAGAGGATCAAGTAGGAGAAAAGGCGAGAAATCCTTGGATAACAGAAGACATATTGAATTTAATTGATGAAAGGAGAAAATAAAAAAATGCAGTAAATGAAGCAGGCAAAAAGGAATACAATCGTCTCGAAAATGAGATCGACAGGAAGCGAAAATGGCTAAGAAGGGATGGCTAGAGGACAAATGTAAGGATGTAGAGACATATATCACTATGGGTACGATAGATACTACCTAGAGGAAAATTAGAGAGACCTTTGGAAAAAGAGAACCACTTGTATGAATATGAAGAGCTCAGGTGGAAACCCAGTTCAAAGCAAACACGGGAAAGCACAAAGGTGGAAGGAGTATTTAGAGTGTCTATACAAGGGCGATGTACTTGAGGACAATATTATGGAAATGGAAGACTACGTAGATGAAGATGAAGCGTTTGACACAGCATTGAAAGACATAAGTCGAAACAAGGGCCTGGGAGTAGACAACATTCCATTAGAACTAATGATAACCTTTGGAGAGCCAGCCCTCACAAAACTCTACCATGTTGTGAGCAAGAGGTATGAGACAAGCAAAATACCCTCAGACTTCAAGAAGAATGTAATAATTTCAATCCCAAGGAAATCAAGAGTTAACAGATGTGAAAATTACCGAACTAACAGTTTAATAAGTCACTGCTGCAAAATACTAACACGAATTCTTTACAGACGAATGGAAAAACTGGTAGAAATGTTGGAACACGTGAAGCGATACTGATCCTGCGACTTATTTTAGAAGGTAGATTGAGGAAAGGCAAACCTACGTTTATAGCATTTGTAGACGCAGAGAAAGCTTTTGACGATGTTGACTAGAATACTCCCTTTCAAATTCTGAAGGTGGCAGGGATCAAATACAGGGAGCGAAAGGCTATTTACAATATGCACAGAAACTAGATGGCAGTTGTAAGAATCGAGGGGCATGAAAGGGAAACAGTTTTTGGGGTGGGGGTGACACAGGGTTGTAGCCTATCCCCAATGTTATTCAACCTATACATTGAGCAAGCAGTAAAGGAAACAAAAGAAATATTCGGAGTAGGAATTAAAATCCTTGGAGAAGAAATAAAAGCTTTGAGGTTTGCCGATGACATTTTAATTCTGTCAGAGGCAGCAAAGGACCTGGAAGATCAGTTGAACGGAATGGACAGTGTCTTGAAAGGAGGATATAAGATGAACAGAAACAAAAGCAAAACGAAAATAATGGAATATAGTCGAATTAAATTCGGTGATGCTGAGGGAATTAGATTATGAAATGATACACTTGAAGTAGTAGATGAGTTTTGGTATTTGAGGAGCAAAATAACTGATGATGGTCGAAGTAGGGAGGATATAAAATGTAGACTGGCAATGGCAAGGAACGCGTTTCTGAAGAACCAAAATTTGATAACATCGAGTGTAGAATTATGTGCCAGGAACTCGTTTCTGATAGTATTTTTATGGAGTGTAGCCATGTATGGAAGTGAAACGTGGACGATAAATAGTTTAGATAAGAAGAGAATAGAAGCTTTCGAAATGTGGTGCTGCAGAAGCTTGCTGAAGATTAGGTGGGTGGATCACATAACTAATGAGTAGGTACTGAATAGAATTGGAGAGAACAGAAATTTGTTGCACAACTTGACTAGAAGAAGGGATCGGTTGGTTGGACATATTCCGAGGCATAAAGTGATCACCAGTTTAGTATTTGAGGGCACTGTGAAGGATAAAAATCTTAGAGGGAGACCAAGAGATGAATACACTAAGCAGATTCACAAGGATGTAGGTTGTAGTAGGTATTGGGAGATGAAGCAGCTTGCACAGGATAAAGCAGCATAGAGAGCAACATCAAAACAGTCTCTGGACTGAAGACCACAACAACAACAACATAGTACATCACTTGCCTTATATTTCCACACGTTAATAACCAAAGAAACAAACAGGAAATTTAATTAGTTTTGACGCACACTATAGTTTACAGTTTGCTCAGGTCGGCGGCGTCTGCCTGGAGCACCACAGTCATTCCTCCTGACGGTGCCGTTCCGTAACTGTGGCGAAAAAGGTATGCAATGTAGTCACATGCTGTGGACAGCTATCTTGATAAAGTCGACAAGCAACTCTTCTACTACCATGAGATTCGCGATAAGGATTATCTGCAAATGCGTGCTCAACCATATTGCTCTGTCAGTCACAGACACGTGAATGAGGTTCGAACCAGGTCAGAGACTATCCTGTTGCTCATCTACCTAGAAAACATGTTTTCAAACGGCTGTAGCATGGAAACGGTAAGTTTCGGGAATATCCGTGGAATAAGTTTCTAGAACATCTGCAATCTACCCATCAAGTGTCTGGGAGGGTACAGAGTGCTTTAAAGAGAGTCCTCCGCAAAACTATAATAGTGTTGAGAACCATTGCTGGGCTGAGATTTAACGAAAAATACCAATGATATTTTACCCATCCACGAAGGAGTCGGTTACAGAACCTTCGTTCTGGCAGTTCTTGTGCACTGTACGGTCTCACCGCAGGGAAAAATTTGAAAACACCGCGAGAAATGCTTTCTTTAAAATAAATGCAGACGCTAGCGAAGCCTTCGTGTCTAGCTGTTGTACGTGACCACTAACGGCTACTGTGCAATGTCCTAACTCATTACAAGTGAAGGTCGTGGACAGAACAGTAAGCTTGTGTAGTGAGTGCATTGTATAGGAGCTAAGTGAATCCGAACGTGGTCACATGGTTTGTGCTCATATGGTAGCTGTTTCAGCAACCAAAGTAGCCGAACTGTCTGTTGTTTCGATGTAATGTCTCGAAGATTTATTCCACATGCTGAGAAAGGGGGGAAACATCACCCGCTAAGTGACGACGTGGACGAAAGTGTGCGTTCAGTAATCGTGACAGGCGGTTATTGAAGCGGCTTGTGACGAGAGTTGAAAAGGTCACTTCAGAAGAGAATGTCACACTCACGAACCCGATCAGCACAAAAACAAGAAGTGAGCTCCACAGGTTGGAATTACAGGGCGAGCTGCAATTCCAAAAGCATAGAGTAGGTTGGAAATACTCGTAAGAGTAAAAAGTGGTGCCGATGCCATAAAACCTGGACTAAGGAGCAATGGAAGAGAGTAATTTGATTGGATGAGTCTTTTTTCAGTTTTCATTCTCCGGTCGAGTTTACAACTGGCGCACGCCGCTGCAAGCCTACGGTGCAGACTGCTTGCTGAGAAAACTGAAACACGACGCGGGTTTTGTGTAGATCTGGACAGTGATATCGTCCTTTTGTTTGGCCCCCGTAACTGTTCTGCAAGATCACATTTCTGCCAACGATTACGGGACCATTGTGCCCTATCATGTCCATCCCATTCTATTACATGAAATTGGGACAACAGGAAATAGGAAAGGACATTTTGTTTTACACCTCGACTGTTTCCCACAAGTATTCAGTTTATTATGTCTTGCACGATTGGCTAATGTAGGCCTTATAAGACAGATTCAAGTACAGTAGGTGTCGATGTGATGTAGAATTATACTGTTATTAAATGGGGGATATAGCTGATGTGAAAGCGAGTACAATTTATTGGCTTTCCGGATGTGCGCATTCAGCCATCTCAATAGTGATGTCAGTTATGCCGATACGAATGTGGGAACAACACAACACCCAGTCTCCGGGAGGATAAAATCTCCGACCCGGCTGGGAATCGAACCCGTATACCTCCGCTTCGCAATCCACCGCACTGACCGTGCAGCAACCGAGGCGGACGCGCATTAACTGTGAAAATGACTGTTACTGCACGCAGTAAGCTTTCTGGTTTTAATTCTACTACCTTGGAAGCAAAATAACCTACGATGGACGAAGGAAGGACGACAAAGGAAACAGAATATTGCAGGCAGAAAGGACATTACTTATTAACAGACGTCTGTTTCTGTCAAATGTAGGCATTAATTTCAGACGGAAATTGCTAGGAATGTACGTTTGGAGCACAGTGTAGTATGACGGTGAACTATGGGCGATGGGAAAAGGCGATGGGGAAACTGGGACACAAGACAATCAAAACGTTATAGACATGGTGCAAGAGAGGAATGTTGAATATCTGGCAGACTGATAAAGAGTGAGGAGGTTCTCCGCAGAACTCGTGAAGAAAGAACCTATGGAAAACACTGACAGGTAGAAGGGACAGTATGATGGAGCATATGTTGAGGCATCAGGGAATAGCCTCCGTGGTACTAAAGGGAGCTAAAGATGATAAAAACTGCAGGGGAGAACAGAGATTGAAACACATTTAACAAATAACGGAGGACGTACATTTCAAGGGCTAATATGAGAAGAAAAAGTTGGCGCAGGAGTGGAATTCGTGGTAGGCCGCGTAAAAATTATTCATAAGACGGATGACTCCTCCCTTGCAAGAACATACTGGTTGCTTTGGAGCGCTGTAGAGAGCAGAAGAGGTACTGTAGGGCATCATGTGCCGCTCCACTGGTGACGAAAGTAAAGTGGTGCGAATGTGCCAGTCGGTTGCGTGGACGAACACATCTCCACACCGTGAATCAAATGGCCCATGTTGGTGCATCAACGCGGACTGTCCAACTTGTTTACAGGAAAAGGCGTACCCTTCGCACTCATACATCACTGCGTGGGAATATTGGTAGTATGACGTTTGGTACGTACGTCAGATGGATTTGACATCCATACCTTATCGTGTTTCCGTTTCTGTCTCTTTGTTTTAATCACACTTCGTTACTATTCTTAGAATAATAACAGTTTGTTATACTAGATATTACTTATTATCTGACATAATTTTCAGACTGTCTTCCTTTTCTATAGAGCAATGCTTATGCGACAGTTTATTTGACAGATGTACCAGCGATATGGTATGATTTCAATTAGTTTTATTTATCATGCTGTAATTTAGGTAATATTTGTCAGTGACACTCGGTTTCAAATCTGACAGAAATTGTGGTTGTCGGCGAAAACTGGTTTACGTCACTCAGTTTCCGGGAAAATGGTGAGAAGCGAAGTGCGTGTAATGGAGAATATCGCGTCAAAACGTCATTACTGAAGCGGCGCATAAAACTGGATGCCCTCGATAGGCCAAATAAGGTAGTAGCCGGACAGTGGTTGAGTGGAAGCGTGCAGCGTGCTGTGGTGATCCGCAGTTATACCTCTGTTCAGCTGATGCCGGCCGGGGTGACCGAGCGGCTCTAGGCGCTACAGTCCGGAACCGTGCGACCGCTACGGTCGCAGGTTCGAATCCTAACTCGGGCATGGATGTGTGTGATGTCCTTAGGTTAGTTAGGTTTAAGTAGTTCTAAGTTCTAGGGGACTGATGACCTCAGATGTTAAGTCCCATAGTGCTCAGAACCATATTTTTGTTCAGTTGATGCGTAGCATCGAGTGCACTGACGAATAACCTGCGTTGTGTGGAAAGTGTAACTCAGACCAGAGTAGTATTATGATGTATCGGCTTTGTTATTCGTACTGTGACTTGGGCAATCTCGTTCACTTTACTGATAATATGAACCAGGATGTTGATTTCGATATTCTTTAGTATCACTATATTTCTAAATGATAAGTACACTGTGGACGTTCCCGCCTATCAAGATGGCAACAGCAGCATTTATGTGGAACCTAGCGCATTTTCCTGGTTTGAGGGCATACTGGCAACATATCGCATATCGACTCGCCTGCTAAACTGTCCGACTGTCATCCCGTTTGAAACGATTAAGACTAACTCCTCCTACCTTTTCTTGTGAATGAAATAATTACATTAAAATATGTCACTGCTGGAAACGCTCACCTTTTTATAAAATTTTGACCGAAAAGTAACTGATAACGCTATTTCATCACTGTTTCGTAAACATATTCAAGGTTGGGAGATGCCTACAGTGCTCTGCAGTTAGAAGTGAATCTTGATTACTTCTAGAAGTTTCCCAATTCATCACATTGATCCTACTTGTAGGCAGACCACGTGCAATATATGAGGCTCAGTCTGACAGCCTAAAATCTGTCCACACAAAAACATAAAGTATAGCAATCAGGACGAATAAAATTTGCGTAGTCTCGGAGTCTCAGCGGCACTAGTTATTTTCCGACATGTAAAGGCAGACAGAGACTTCTTCTGAATGCAGTTTGACGTTGCAATGATAAGTATTTCTGCCGAACGCGCGCTTAATGAAATTCGTGCTCAAATTAAATGCAGATTCGAGAGCAAATACAAAAGCACCCTCCAGCAGTCAAACGTTAGTGTGAATTTCATTAGTGACTGGGGGAAGGAAAATAAATCGTAAATCACTGATTACTAAGAATCAGTTCACAAACAAGAACAGGCGACGGATTACAGTTCCATTGGTGAAACATGTAGTAGAAACACCACGACATCTTTGAGGGCGTGATGAAAGGTAATGCCTCCCATTTTTTTATGAGAAATTTCTTAAAGCTTTATTAGTATTCAACAACTTTATTTTTCGTGTCTACATATTTATTTCTCAACATAGTTACCCTGTCGATGAACATGTGAGACCAGTTTCTTCATACCGTCGCTGCAAAGTGTTTGATTTTGCTGAGCAACAATCTCACCTCTGACTTCGTCACTTCAACTCCACCAAGCGGAAGTCTTCGAAGCTGTTCTTTATATTCGGAAATAGATGAAAATCAGATTGTATGAAGGGTAATCGTTGACACTCAACCCGAGCCGTCGGATTGTTGTAGATGTCGGAGCGACCCTGTGTGGTCTGGCATTGTAATGCTCAAGGAGAGGGGGCTCCAGGTGTAGACGAACTCTTAAACGTCCAAACTCGATTACAGCACGCTGTTTCTCACGCACCGATATAGATATGTTACATACCGCAATTTTACAATTAGGAAGCCTCTAGCGAAAGAGGACTGCAAATACGAGGGTCACTCTAAAAGAAATGCACATTTTCTTTAAGTCCATTTGAAAGTTTCACAGTGTGTATATACATACTTTAGGAACAATATTTTCATTTCTACACATAGGTTCCATCCCTCTCAACTGCTTTACGCCATCTTGGAACCAGCGCCTGTATACCTGCACGGTAAAATTCTGGACCAAACTGTTGGAGCCACTGTTTGGCAGCGTGCATAAGGGAGTCATCATCTTCAAACCTTGTTCCATGAAGAAAGTCTTTCAGTTTCCCAAAGAGCCAGGTCAGAACTGTAAGGCGGGTGCTTCAGTGTTGTCAAACCTAGTTTTGTGATCGCTTCCATGGTTTTTTGACTGACATGTGGCCGTGCATTGTCGTGCAACAGCAAAACATCCTGCTTTTGCCGATGTGGTCGAACACGATTCAGTCGAGCTTGAAGTTTCTTCAGTGTCGTCACATATGCATCAGAATTTATGGTGGTTCTACTTGGCATGATGTCCACAAGCAAGAGTCCTTCGGAATCGCAAGACACCGTAGCCATAACTTTTCGAGCAGAAGGTGCGGTTTTGATTTTTTTTTCTTGGGTGAATTTGCATGATGCCAGTCCATTGATTGCCTATTCGTCTCTGGTGAAAAATAATGGAGCCATGTTTTATCACCTGTCACAATTCTTCCAAGAAATTCATCTCCACCATCTCGTGCTGTTCCAAAAGTTCGCTGCATACCGTTTTCCGTGTTTCTTTGGGAGCCACTGTCAACATCCTGGGAACCCACCTGATACAAACCTTTTTTAACGCCAACACTTTCAGTATTCTGCAAACACTTCCTTCCCCTATCGTAACGTAGCGTGACAATTCGTTCACTGTGAGGCGTCTGTCAGCAGTCACCAATTCGTTAACTCTCTGCACATTGTCTGGAGTGTGTGCAGTACGAGGCGTGCCGCTGCGAGGATAATCCTCAATATTGCCGTGCCCGCTGCTTACCCACCGACTAATTGTACTGCGATCGACAGCAGCATCTCCATACACCTTTTTCAACCTCTTGTGGATGTTTCCCACTGTCTCGTTTTCACAGCGCAGGAATTCTATGACAGCACGTTGCTTCTGACGAACGTCAAGTGTAGCAGCCATCGTGAAGACATGCTGTGACGGCGCCACTCACGGAACAGGTTGAACTAAGTTTGAAAACAAGCGGAAAGGTTGTCTCTGCACACTGTAAAACTTTCACACATGCAGAATGAAAACTGTATTTTTACAAAAATAGTGTGCATTTCTTTTGGAGTGACCCTCGTATATAGACATGAAGAATAAAGATGTAGAATGTTAATAACGTTTGTTTTATTTTAAAAGCCTTAAAAGTTACTGCGTAAAAAATTCGGAGACTTTTATTTTCGAGACGCCCTCATAAAGAATTTAAGAAATGCTACACATTATCATACTTCAGTGGGAATGTGGTGTAGCCAGCACACCTATTGCACAGATGAGCAAGTGAAATAGCGATACTCTACTGCGAGCGCGTACCACGGTCTACCTCTTTGAACAATGGAAGTCTGAACAGAAGCAGAGTCATATGTAAAGGCCTGAGACGTTGCGGGAAGAGTACTGCGCCCACATGCAAAATGCACGCCGCTATCTCATCGTAATTTTGTAGCTCGTAGTGTATGAATGGTCATTAGAAAGCAACCTCAGTTCCAGCACTCAGCTTCCACGAGAAACCTGCGACACTAGTCGTCCAGGATACAGCAAGTGGAAACGGAGAGACGAGATGCGTGCGAGCAGAACAGAGTCGTACAGAATGCTTTGTCGGCCGTAAGAGGAGGCTCACACGTACGCAGCGCTGCACGCGAAGGACTCTGGTCTGCCTTCACGCGACGAATCACACACTGTAATATATTAAGCAGTCGATTACATGGTACAAAAAGTCTTTAGAAAGGGTTTGGGACTGACAAGTCCTGTAAGAAGGAATAACTGAAACCCGACATTTCAATGAACGAATTCCACTAATTACAACATTGGATGAAATGTGTTAATCTACAGTCTTTTGGGTCCGCTACGTTGTGTAAGTCTTTTAAAGGCGTTATGTAATTACGTATCCAAAAACGCTGCTACGTCGTTTCGTTTTATTCGTTACGATAGCCCTATTCCGCCAAACAACCGTCATCAGGTTATCTGTAAACAAATAATACATAATTTTTAGACAATATTACATACAATATTACTGATATTTTCGATAAGTATCAATTAGCGTATGTTAGTATGACGTTTGGTACGTACGTCGGATGGATTTGACATCCATACCTTATCGTGTTTACGTTGCTGTCTCTTTGTTTTAATCACACTTCGTTACTATTCTTAGAATAATAACAGCTAGTTATACTAGATATTACTTATTATCTGACATAATTTTCAGACTGTCTTCCTTTTCTATAGAGCAATGCTTATGCGACAGTTTATTTGACAGATGTACCAGCGATATGGTATGATTTCAATTACTTTTCTTTATCATGCTGTAATTTAGGTAATATTTGCTGATGAGCTCGTGTATTTCTTGCTTTTTCGTAATATTGTCTGTGCCTCTAGCTCTTTTATTAACTGATAATTTGCCGGCCGCGATGGCCGAGCGGTTCTAGGTGCTTCAGTCCGGAGCTGCGCGACTGCTACGGTCGCAGGTTCGAACCCTGCCTCGGGCATGGATGTGTTGAAACACGTATGTTGTGCGGCAGCGATGCTGAGGCATTGTAGAATCTCTGACCAGAGCAGTTGCGCTCGAAGCGCAGTGCAGTACAGTTGTATCTCGGTAGCAGTCGCGTAATGTAGTGTGTCGCGAGCAGTCGCGTAATGTAGTGTGTCGCGAGCAGTCGCGTAAAGTAGTCTGTTGGTAGCTGTCGCGGAGAGTAGTATGTCTGTAGCAGTTGCGTCGGCGGGCGTCGGCACAGCGATGGTCAAGATTCAGGACAAGGTATAATTTTATTAAATAAATGTTTATGCAGCTTTGCGCTTATCAGATAATGTAAGGTCCACTCATTGTAATTTAACTTTCAAAAATCGCCCCCAATAATAATTTGGATTTAAAAACAAATTTACAAACAATCATTCAAATTCCCTCCATTTCCCTTTAACAAAATTTTTTTTAAAAAAAAAAAAAAAAAAAGGGCAATTGCAATGTTTTTTCTTCCAAGCCGCAGCCAACAATAAGAGCAGAATTTTGACATGCAGTTTTAATAAGGTAAGAAATTTATTCTGAATTCGCACAGGGCAAAGACCGACATTTCGGTTAAATTGATTTTTGAGTATCACTGTAGTTTCATTGTCATGGGATTCTCGTTCATTATTTTATGGGAACTTGCACTTGAGTCAGATAGCGAGCTTTTATTTAATTGTCTTTGTCATTAATATTTTGCGGGAGGCTACACTTGGCTCCATTTCTAATAAGTATTGTCTTTAATATTTCTTGTGGGGAGGTTACACTTGGCGACACCCGGTCCAGGATCGTATTTCGTAGAGAATCTTTTGAAAAACAGTCAGATATCTGCTCTTATTTGTTTAAATATAATTAGGATTTGGCGCAACGCTTTTACTAATTTGTGACTTTCTTTCTACAGGTCAACGGCAATTCGTTGCTCTGTTGTATTTTTGTGTTGTTTTTGCATTGTGCTTATTTCTTTTGTGAATAATTGTGACTATTGTGAAAAATGCCGCGAAAGACTGTGAATAGTGTATCGCGAGGTATTATGAACGAAACAACCGAATTAAATAACTTCATCAATAGTACTAGTGACACGCAGTGTAATGATGACAATCCTGCGTTCACTGACAATCAATGCGTTCCAACCACTAATGATGACTTCTGTCTTAATGATGAACAAACGAACTCGGTTATGTCCTCTGTTGATTTGACGACAATCAATGACGCGGGACGCTCTATTGTAATGAGCGCTGCCCAGCCTAACACAACCGGTTTACTAAATTCACGTGACGAACACACAAATTTGTCTAATGAAAATGAACAGGATACACAAAGTACGACGGATTTATTTAATTCCGAAATAATGTCTGACAGCGTACATCCGACTGACAAACCTTTTTGTGAATCTCAGAATAACCAAATGGTTAAGGAAAGCGAGACAATTGCAAATACACCGTCAAACAGCACAGAGAATAGAAATGCTAACTTTGTGTCGGATCCAATTAGGGCATTATTACTACAAATTCTTGAATCAAACAAACAACAGAGTGAAGATTTCAAACAACAACTTAGTGAACAGGCCAGACAACAGAGTGAAGATAACAAACAATTTAAAGACAGTTTCAGACAACAGAGCGAAGATTTCAGACAACTTAATGAACAGAACAAACAGTTAAATGAAAAATTAGACAACAATTCCAGGCAGCTTAGTGAACAAATTAGAGCCGTTGCCGCGCAGTGTCATGACACTAAGGAACAGTTACGCGAGGAAATTGAGGCTTGTTCAAGAAAAAGTAGCGAAGAAATTAGGTCTGTTGCTCTGGAATTAAGGGAAATGCAAACAGCTGCAACAGAAACACTTAGAGCGGAAATTGGGACAGTCGCTAAACAATGCTCTGAAAAGGCTACACAATTACGCGACGAGTTTAAAGCAATGACGGCAGAACTTTCGCGCACAATGGATGAAAAGATAGACGCGAAATTCGAACAACAGAACACTCAGATTAACGAACGTCTTAGTCTTCACATACAAAACAGTGATACGCGTTTCCGCAAATTTATTGAGGATCAAAATAAGGTAAAACGTCAAGTAATGGAAACAATCACTGCTCAGAGACAGGAAGACAAACGTAAAATGTTTGCGAAGGCGAAAACATATGTAGACAACAATATTGCCACAGTGTCCGACGAAATTAATTCCATCAAACAGTCGAACACAGAATTACGTGACGAAATTTCGGATCTTAAATCGAAAACAGACACTTACACAACCGATTTTCAAACAGTGACAGACAGACTCGAACAATTAGAGCTAACACAGGATTCCGATGTCGTCAAAGATGACGTTAGAAAACTGAACGAAACTGCACGTAAATTGCAAAACCAGATTAATGCCACTGACTCTAAAACCGATGATCAGGCAAAAATACTGACTGAAAAATATGATGAATTGGCCAGTCGTATTGATGCTATCGAAAATGCTAACGACAATAAATCAGACGATACTTCACCAGTTTCATTTAATCAAACGCCTGAATTTCAAAATTTACAGCAGACGATTAATGAGATTGATTCGTCTAATAACACCTTACGTAGAAAACTGTCAAGCTTACAACAAGAAGTAACACAGATAAAAACCACTTCAGTTAATAACACAGCACAGCAGACGCCACTTTTCGAACATTGGCCAGACTCACACAGCGCGTGTAATTTGGGTAATCTACAGAGAGTACGGGACTTAGATTCCGGACAACCACAGTTCAACAGATTTTCTTGCAATACTGATCCTGTTCCATCACACAGAGACGATAGTTTCGATTACAAACATTTTCTGTCAGTAAGAAAATTTAAAGTGTTTAAAAACGACAGAACACAGATTCACCCGCTAGATTGGATCCAACAATTTAGCTTTGCTTTTCCACCGACTTGGCCTGTAACGCATAAACTTGAATTTATTTGCAGCTTTTTGGAAGGCGAACCGGCAACTCGTATGAGGCCGATCGCGAGGCAATGTTACTCAGTAGAAGAGTTTCAGAATGCGTTCCTATCTGCGTATTGGTCAAGGACGACACAGCGCGGAATTAAAGATCAGTTAATTAGCTTACCAAATTATGAGAACACAAATTTTTCCAGTGTCACGCAATTCTTTGAGCACATGGTCCAGCAGAACCAGTACCTAAGTGAACCGTACAGTGAATCTGCACTTATTCAATTATGTATCTCTAAGTTACCGCGATCATTAAGAGTTTCACTTTTAACCGGTCAGCAAAAAGAAAATATTTCAGCATTCAGAGATCTGTTACAGCTGTTGGAGGTACAACAATCTGATTATTCTTTTGTGAACAAAAATTCTTCGTATAACAACCAAGGCCAACAGACGTACAGCAATTATGATCAAACGCGTAATTTTAATAGGAGAAGTAACAGACGTTTTAGGAATGACAACCACCAAAACTTTAATAACAGACAAAATTCTGATTATCAATATCATCAAAACTTTCAGCAACAGGAACCACCTTTTAGTAACAATAGACGTTTTCCGCCACAACAACATGAAAGTCAGCCGGTTAGCATACCTAACCAACAATGGAATGCACAAGGTCAACCAGGGTTTAATGTTTCACCGCGTGCACGTGTAGTCCGTGATCCAACAAATAGTAACGCACGGCAGCAAGGAAATAACTACGTACAAAGAAGACAGTATTTTAATTCCTATCGCAATGCACCGTATAGGAATGACTATTACGACAGACGTAATAATGACGAGCACAATTATCAACGTACATATAATAACAGTCGATCTTACCAGCAACAAAACCATCAGCAACAACATATTCTAGTAAATGAACCCGACAGTAGGTATCATCCAGAGCGTAATACGTCTGGAAGAAGTAATAGGACAGTTCAAATAGTAGAAATGCCACAACATCCTCGTGATGATAATAATAACACGTCAGATAGAATCTGACTAGATACTGTACAGGACGCATCTTCCAATAACACAAGCACTAGTTTTGACACGCAAAATGTTGTTCACGAGAATGTAATTACGTTTGACGACATCAGAGACACTCTTTTGCAAGAAAAACCAGTTGTTCAGAAAACCATTTCACATCCTGTCATCGAAATTAAAATAGGTTCATCGAAATTTTCAGCAGTAATTGATTCTGGGTCACCTATGTCAGTCATTAATGAGGAAACTTTTAACGAGTGTAACAAAGAGAATACGTATCCCACATTACCATTAGGCAAAACAAAAGTGAAAGGAGCAGTATCAAGTAAAGGTGTAGACGTTAAATTACAGACACATTTGTCATTTAGTATTGGAGGTCATACTTTTCATTCAAATTTTTGGATTGTTCCCTTATTGACAACAGACGTTATTTTAGGCATGAACTTTCTGGTACAACACGACGCAGTGGTTGATTTTCAAAATTCTCATTTAATGTTGAAGGACGAAAATGTACAATTGGCTTTAGAGTTTCAGCATTCATTATCTGCGGAAGAACAAACAATTAACCGCACAGAGGTCATTTCCGCAATACGTAACATAGACTGTAATCCCACATTGTTCACAGACACGTACGTACATAACTATAATACTCCAGACGAAGCTGACTACGACGTTATGCAGATGATTTCAGATAAAGTTAAACAAAGCAGTACAAATTCAGACGACGAACGAACGCAGTTGCACAAAATTCTTTTACAGCAAGCTCCAGTTTTCGACAACATTCCTGGTACTATGTCCGGTTTTATGTATGAATTTCAAGTGAAACAGCACGACACATTTAAAGCAAAGCATTATCATATTCCGTATATTCACAGAGAACAAGTTAAAAAAGAACTACAGGATATGCTTGACCAAGGAATTATAGAACCAGCAGTTAGTCCGTACATAAACCCGCTGCATATTGTTAAGAAAAAAGATGGCTCACTTCGCCTTGTACTTGATTCACGTCACATTAATGACATAATTATTAACGAAACAGATCGACCACAGACATTAGAGGAACTTTTACAGAAATTTCACGGTACAGCTATTTATTCCACATTAGATTTGAAATCGGGATTTTGGCAAATACAACTTCATCCGAATTGCAGAAAGTATACAGCTTTTCTCTGTTTTGGTGACTGTTATCAATTTTGTAAATTACCGTTCGGCCTAACTATTTCTTCTGCTGCTTTTATTCGCGGTTTGAACACAATACTTCCGACAGAACTTAAAGACAGAATTACGACGTACGTAGACGACATTCTTATTGCAGAAGCTAACTGGTCTGAACATAATCTGATCTTAGAACGACTATTGCAAACTTTCCATGCACAAGGACTCACAGTTAACCTCAGTAAATCGCATTTTGGTAAAACTTCTATAAAATTTCTTGGACACGTAATTTCAGCAGAAGGCATTGCGCCTGATCCGGAAAAACTTCAAGCTCTACGTGACATTACTGTTCCTACAACGAAGAAACAATTACGCAGTTTTTTGGGCTTAATTAACTTTTTTCGTAAATTTATTCATCACTCTGCTTTAGACACACCTAGATTATGCCAATTAACAGGTAAAAACACTATTTGGTCATGGGATAAGCAAGCACACTCTGAATTCGTGAACCTGAAACATGCTTTGTTGAATGCTCCACTTTTATCGCACCCAGATCTTACCAGAAATTTTTCCATTGCCACCGACAGTTCCAACACAGCTTTAGGCGTACATATTTTTCAGGAAATTGAAGAAGATGGTTCTAAAATAATTAAGAACATCGCATTTGCAAGCCGCATTCTGTCACCTGCTGAGCGAAATTATTCCGTCACAGAATTGGAAACATTATGTGTTGTATGGGCTTTTACGAGATTTAGGCATTTTCTTTATGGAAGACACACGACCGTTTACACAGATCACAGAGCTATACAATTTTTACTTTCGGCTAAATTCACTCATGACAGACTGAGCAGATGGAAACTTTATTTACAGGAATTTAATTTTACAATTGTTCACATTCCCGGCACACAAAATGTTATAGCAGACGCACTATCGCGTTCTCTCAGTAACAATCAGCAAGACGTAGCAGCCAACTTCTGCAAAGCAAATTTCAGTGTCATGTACATTCAACAAGTCGCATTTGAAAATTTTATTTCATCGTCATTACAGGACATAGCACGAGAGCAAAGCAAAGACAATGTGTGGAAAGAAATTAAACACCATTGGCACGATAAGAATAATGTTACGATTAGGAACCACTACACTGTACGCAATGACATTCTGTTTCGCCGTTCTCATCCAGACAGCAACAATTGGTTATTATGCATTCCTGACGAACTGATTAACAAATTAATTTGGTACACTCATTTAAGTTACGCACATTACGGAGCCAGAAAATGTTTTCTGATACTGAGACAGAACTGTTATTTTGCCAGCATGGAAAAACGTATACGACGAGTTTTAGCGTCATGCAAAATTTGCCAGAAAGCTAAGTCTGACACCACTTCACATATTCCTCCATTATACCCCATTGTACCTATTAAATTAAGACATATGGCCGCAGTAGACATTTTTGGTCCAATTCCGAGAACTAATAGAGGTTTTTGCTACATCTTTGTCGCTGTTGAACTCACTTCAAAATTTGTTACCTTCACTCCGTTACGCAAAGCTACTGCTAAAACTGTTTCGAAAGCATTTGTAAAGCATTTCTTATTTCATGTAGGGCATGTGATGAAAGTAATTTCTGACAATGGATCACAATTTCGTTCTGCTATATGGACACGCATGTTACGAGCTAGAAACATTTCTCCGATTTATATATCCAAGTACCACGCCTCTTCGAACCCTTGTGAACGACTAATGAAAGAAATTGGTAAACTGTGTAGAATATACTGCCACAAAAGACATGTTAATTGGGACACACACATACACTCATTCCAAGATGTAATTAATTCCATTCCAAATGAATCCACTATGCTATCTCCGTCTGTTATACTGAAAAACGTTGAACCACCCAACAAAATCAAAGAGTTAGTAAATTTTCCTACATCTCGTCGATTACGACACCACGAAATAATTGACATTGCGCTGAACAACATCAAACGTGCCGCAGAACGCCGGAGAAGACAGCAAAAACAGGTTTGTAGACACCGAGACTTTCACGTTGGACAGAAGATATTAGTACGTACACACTATTCATCCAGCAAATTAAAAGGTAAGTGCAGTAAATTTGAACTTCTATACGCAGGTCCATATCGGATTCGCAGCATTCCTCACCCCAATGTTGTACACGTCGAAACTCTGAGAACCAGAAAATCGAAAGGCAACCATCATGTGTCAAACATTAAACCCTTTATCGAATGAAACCACTTTACGATATAACATGCTATGAGGCCGTTTACACATTTTATGACCACTTATGCAATTATATTCACATGACTAATTACTGATGATTATCGTATTTTTTCTTGGCAAGTGCCCGGCAAGGTAAGGTTAGCAGGTCGCTTTTCTTGTCGTTACACATCAGACCGTGCATATTTTTTCAGATGAACTTACACATTTTGTGACCACTTATGCAATTACATTTATGTGACTACCTATTGATGATTATCGTATTTTTTCTTGGCAAGTGCCCGGCAAGGTAAGGTTAGCAGGTCGCTCTTCTTGTCGTTACACACTAGACCGTGCATTTTTTCAGATGAACTTACGCATTTTATGAATAATTATGCAATTCTCTATAATGACGCATTAATTTTATCAAATTCTCTCTCCATTGAAGTCTTTAATTATCGCATCTATTAACTACACTACATATAAGCTGAACACAACGAATGTCACATTTTGTCTTTCTTATGTATGTACGATTGTTTTTATGTTTTGTTTGTATGCACTGTGAACTAGTTAAGGTATAACACACACCATTTGACTTTGACATTTTGCCTTGTGATATCTCAACATCATGACTGTTTTACATTTTCCTTTTTTGCTGCTGCATTACGATATTCTCTGTACACTTTTTGCCTTTAAACACTGTCTGTGCTTTGAGATATTACGTTTTCTGTCATGTTATGCTGTATGCTTAATTGTGTCACCATTAAACAGTCATTATTTAATGGGTATATGATTTAAATGCAAGACATTAATCTTTGTTCATCAATTTCAGAAATAAATGATGCGTACAGGAAATGAATTAAACAGAAGTGGGAATTTCACCTATGGAATAAACGAAAGAAGATGCAATAAGCTAATGAGGACGAGTAAATGGATCAGAATTAACAAGCATTAACCAGAATATATTATACACATCGCAGAATAGCAGTCTTAACTAATTTTTTCTTTCAGAATACAAAGCGATTGATGCAAGCTGTCAGACAGAACTACACATCTTAGTTTTAAGTGATGAAATATGCTAGGGATAAGGAATAGTTATGTGATGAATAATGAAGTGATTTTTGCAGATGATAATTAATGCTGACGAAGAATAATGATGAAGAATATGGTACTATGAATAATGAAGTTTTTGTTTACAGGTGATGATAATGATGAAGTTATGATGATATGAATAATGAAGTTTTTTCTTTACAGATGAGGATAATGTTGAAGTTATGTATTTATGCTATGTAGTTATTTAAGTATTTGTTGCAGTTTACTTTGACAGCAGGTGTTATATTGCGTAGTAGGATGACTGAAGGTTTTGGAAAGGACAGCTATGGAACACATTTTTTATACACATTTCACTACCTGTTAATTCGAAGTTCACTACTTTTCAGCATAGTCTGCGTTTCTTCTTTCAGCTCAATAATCCATTTTGTATTTTTCTTTCAGGAGAAGCTTTTTATGATACTTACTAAACTTGTTACTTATTATACCTGTTCTAGTACTTGCATTTTTCTTACCCACTTGTGTCTATCATTTATAAATGTGATAACCTTGCTACAGCTGACTCATGACGAATGACGTTACACAATCTTTTCATTTATAGGAACAACCTAGAAGCAATTTTTTCTCTTATTTCTTCTTGCTTTCCCTTATAATTACCCAAAGCAATGCATTGCTAGCAGAAAAAACAAAGTGTATTAACAGTCCCAGATAATGTCACTAGTTTATGATAATTCTGAATAACACTGATCAGCTCTGAATAGTATGTCACTTGAATAATGACTTCTTAATGATACCTAAACATAATTGCCACTATCTATTGTAATGAGAGTACTTATTATGCCCATGCTTATTAATGCTACTAATGTTTTGTACTATTCAGTACTTGCTGGCCACTGAGTGCCCATAATTAATGTAACTTATAATGCCCATGCTTATTAATGCTACTAATGTTTTGTACTATTCAATACTTGCTGGCCACTGAGTGCCCATAATTAATGTAATTACTTATTATGCCCATGATTATTAAGGCTATGACTGTAATTAACTGATTTCTAATAATGATTTCTTAATGATATGAAGAATACTGAATGATGAATAATGTTTTATACTATTCAATACTTGCTGGCCACTGAGTGCCCATAATTAATGTAATTACTTATAATGCCCATGCTTATTAATGCTATGATTGTAATTAACATTTTTCTAATGATGATTTCTTAATGATATGAATAATACTGAATGATGACTAATGTTTAATACTATTCAATACTTGCTGACCACTGAGTGCCTATAATTAAGACTTTTTATGAACATGTTCTGTAATATTAAAATACATGGTACAGGACTGTTCAATGACTAGAGTATGGATACCGCAAACTACTTATGTAATCACTAATCAAGACTTGTGTGTTAGTCAATGTCCTTCACCTTCTGAGCTAACTACCCTGAATTACTGTAATATCCATTTGTCTTGTCCATCCTCATTATCATGGAGCACTATATTTGGTTTTGCACTAATTCTACGTTGGTGTGCCTCTTAAGAGCGTGGTGTTGACACGACATGCTGTCCACCACCGTAAGCGAAGAAGACGTTATTATGGTCCCACTGTTTGGTGTACCTGATGTACTGCCAAATGATAGCATGGAATAATACTACGACGTTTCACTGTCTTGATACGCTGATAAATACTTCTGGGAACGGAACTGCAGATTGTATCACTTAGTTGTGATTCTGTGGAAAGATATGGACTTTCAGTGCAGCTATGTGCAAACTAAAGTGCTACAACCATGATGCAATCCTTTCCTTTCCTATCCTAATAGTGAAAATCATTTTTTTAGCTAACATCATTTATGTTCATGGCCTATACATTTTTTTCGATTTGTTGAACTCCAGTGCGAGTACACTTATGTCACCTGTCGACATGATTTTTTTTGCTATTATGTTTATTTACTGTGAAAATACTAAAGACATTTTTGATTTGTTCTGAAGTGCAGTATGTGTGCACTCTTGTCATTTATATTGTATATACTTTTTGTGATTTGATGATTTTTTGTACACTTGCGTTTATTTCTTATGAAAATGTTCAAAAATTTGCAGTGCATGTGCACTTATGTGAATATGTTTTCAACTGAACTCCAGTGCCTGTGCACTCTTCTCATTTTCAACATGATTTGTGTTTTTCTGTACAATTGTATGATTTATGTCATTTGTTACTCATTGTATATATATTTCGTCTTTGCACTTTGTTATCTGTCAAATAATTTGTATATACATTTTTCGGATTTGCTGATATGCTCAGTACTTATATTTTCTCTTGTCTGTAATGTTTTGTAATCAGTGCATGCGCACAACATTTAATTCATGTATTACACCCAAATAATTTGTAAATGTTAATTAATTAAATGAAAAATTTGTTACGATGGCAAGTCCAAATGACTCACCATCGCTGCCAAATTTTTGCCCCCCAGTGGAGGGTTATGAAACACGTATGTTGTGCGGCAGCGATGCTGAGGCATTGTAGAATCTCTGACCAGAGCAGTTGCGCTCGAAGCGCAGTGCAGTACAGTTGTATCTCGGTAGCAGTCGCGTAATGTAGTGTGTCGCGAGCAGTCGCGTAATGTAGTGTGTCGCGAGCAGTCGCGTAAAGTAGTCTGTTGGTAGCTGTCGCGGAGAGTAGTATGTCTGTAGCAGTTGCGTCGGCGGGCGTCGGCACAGCGATGGTCAAGATTCAGGACAAGGTATAATTTTATTAAATAAATGTTTATGCAGCTTTGCGCTTATCAGATAATGTAAGGTCCACTCATTGTAATTTAACTTTCAAAAATCGCCCCCAATAATAATTTGGATTTAAAAACAAATTTACAAACAATCATTCAAATTCCCTCCATTTCCCTTTAACAAAATTTTTTTTAAAAAAAAAAAAAAAAAAAGGGCAATTGCAATGTTTTTTCTTCCAAGCCGCAGCCAACAATAAGAGCAGAATTTTGACATGCAGTTTTAATAAGGTAAGAAATTTATTCTGAATTCGCACAGGGCAAAGACCGACATTTCGGTTAAATTGATTTTTGAGTATCACTGTAGTTTCATTGTCATGGGATTCTCGTTCATTATTTTATGGGAACTTGCACTTGAGTCAGATAGCGAGCTTTTATTTAATTGTCTTTGTCATTAATATTTTGCGGGAGGCTACACTTGGCTCCATTTCTAATAAGTATTGTCTTTAATATTTCTTGTGGGGAGGTTACAGTGTGTGAAGCCCTTAGGTTAGTTAGGTTTAAGTAGTTCTAACTTGTTCGGGACTGATGCCCTCAGATGTTAAGTTCCATAGTGTTCAGAGCCATTTGAACCATCTGACTGATAATTTAAATAAAGTTTTCGTGTTTGTGCTTTTGTGTTTTGGGTTCATTTGCTCATTAAGTAACATTAGTGGATAGTTGTGAGTATGTAATTAGAGTTAGAACTCTTCCATGATGTTCGTTAGTGCTTCTTGATGTTACGTGTCGGAATTGGAGAGATTGTTATAAGTTATCTGCTGTGTATTGTTAGATTTCTAAGTGGTGGAAAAAAGTGGATGGATTGTTGTCGCTGGACCTAATGTGTTTGCGTTGTCTAATGCTCTAAGAAAATGTAAGACAGTTTGAAAATTATATCAGATAATAAGTCATATCCAGTACAACCAGTTGTTATTACTCTAAGAACACATATGGAGTATAATTAAAACAAAGAGATAGAGACAGATCCACACTAATATACTGATCTCAGACCCCTCTGACGTATGTAACAGATTTTATAAGAATGTTTTCCATTAAACATTTATCTATAATATCAGAAATATTGCACCGAAGCTACATACCATTTATTTACAGAAAAACTGGCGATGGCTTTACCGTAACAGACTATTTTGACTGATAAAACGATGTGACCTCGCAGAATTTTTGGAATCGTAGTTACGCAATGTATGTTTACATCTGCCCAACTTAGTAACTATATGAGGTATTTCTTATCCGCCGAATTAAGGGCATTATCACGAAATTTTTGGAAATTTGTGGTAAGTTCTGTGGGACCAAACTGCTGAGGTCATCGGTCCCTAAGCTAACGCACGACTTAATCTAACTTAACTAACTTACGTTAAGGACAACACTCACACCCATGCCCGAGGGAGGACTCGTACCTCCGACGGGGGTAGCCTCGCGAGCCATGACAAGTCGCCCAAGACAACGCGGCTACCCCGCGCGGCCATTATCAAGAGTAGGGCTGATATTACATGGGGTTAGCTTGAGTTCAGGTGGTGACTAAATTTTTCTTCTACCTGGTTAGGGAGAGGTGACAATCTTTTTTTTTTTTTTTTTTTTTTAACTCCTTGTGTGCCAGACAGTCGTTGAATGGAATGAAGGGTCCGTGAAATTAAGTCTATGGTAATTCATCAAGGAAAGTGAGACTGCGGCCGGACACAGATTACCTGAATAACAATTTCAAAACGAGCGTCTGTAACTGAATCCAAAGTCATTTATTCTTTTTAAAACATGCTACTAATTTCGAAACCAAAATTGCGTCATCTTCAGGCCCCAAGCGTAACGTGCTAGCCGCAACCGTTTTCACGTGCACTCAATAGAATAGTATGCAGCGGGCCAAAGTTAACTGGATTACTTACCTTCCGTGGCAATAACAAGCCCAGTCTGGTCAGACCATGGTATGGAAGGTACTGAATCGGGATAGTTTTGGCACGCTGCATACGATCCTATTCACTGCACATGCAAACAGTTGTGGTGCCCGAAGATGACACCATTTGGTGTCGAAACAGGTAGCATGTCTTAAAAAGAATAAACGACATTGGATTCAAATATAGTTGGTGGTTTTGTTATCATTATTCAAGTACCGCCAAACTGAGGCGTGTTTTTGACTTTAAGGTGACTTCCACTGCAGGCAGCCGGGCGTGTGGTTTTGAGTGGAGAGGAATGCGCGGCAGGAGTGGAGCCGTAAACGGCGAAAGCGGCTTGCGGCAAGGTAGACGTCGCGCCGGCAGTACGAGTGGAGACTGGCCCCGTGTTATCACGGCGAGGCTATTAGCAGGCCGGCATTAGCATTAACTATTAACCTGGCGGAAGGGCCGGGAAATGGCGCCGGGATTACTGGGGCGTCGGGAGCGGTGGGGGTGGAGGACGGAAGAGTAGCGCGGCTCAGCTCCGGCCACGTGTGCACGCCATCCACACACGCGCACATGAACAGCACACAGTGCTTGACAGGTATCTATCCTTTTTTATGGAGCAAGTAAGCTCCAGGGAAAGTCACAGACAGGGTGGTGAAAAGAGTGTTACATCCGTGATTGGATAAAGTAAACGGAACACCTTGCCGATGTAGTCTTCAGTGCGAAGAGTGAATTCCACGCTAGTGCACCTTCATCTTTGCACAACTACTGAACCTGTTTACTGACTTATTAGAACTGAAAAGAGATGCTGATGAAATAAACCTGGTTCTGACAATTCGATCATCCCCGATATCATAAAATTATTTACAACAACCTGTATTCACGTTATTGTGGCGTGAAATGAAATAAAAGCCATCTTGTGTCGATGCCATCAATAGTAAAGTGCATTACGATACAGCACGAAGGGCAGTCAAATGTCTATCAAAGCACTTTCCTTTTGAGAGCAGTGATTCAAAATGACCTTTATTTTACGTGGTGCCACTGTGAGCTTATGACTGACAAACTGAAATACGCCTGTGCATGTCAGAACAACCAGTACCGGGTGGCCTTACCTATAAGACGATAGCTACCCATAGGTTCACTTGAATTACAGGTGTCACGCAACTTAATGACTTGAATTAATTAAACAGTTGTGATCCTAACACACATGAAACATGGTTGTTGTAACTCACAAACTCGATAGAAATAGGGAGTTCATCGAACTGCCGAATGAAGCAAATGGTCAACGTAGACACATATATATTAAAAGTACCCGAAGACGTCAATTTAAATATTAAGTGCGTAATCTGCAGAGAACGGTCACATTCAAGGAAAAACGCAGGTTAAAATTGAATTAAAATGCCAAAATCCTGGAAAATGTCAAATAATCGATCAGGAATTAAATGTTATATTCATCACAACATTTTGGGAAGCAACTAAGTTCGTGGGAACTGCACAGTCATTGCTGATTACTAATCAAGAAGAAAGATAAGAGCAGCATAAAAAGTCACGCACACATTTACTGGCCTGATTGAGCACATGATGAGCCTGAATTTGCTGACAAGCGTACAGAGAACTTAAAAGTCATAATTCTACCAATGTGAAGTCTTTGCGTGTCTTCTACATCTCAGATTGCTATCGCTGCATTTGCTTACGATACCTATGAGTACTAGTGGCAGCGTTTGGCTGCTGTGGCAGCTGGAAAACTCAAAGTTATGGTCCTGTATCGCAGGCTGCTCTCCATCATGGCCTGAAATCGAAATCTCTCTCTCGTGTCGATATATCAAGCTGTTCCCTGCACAAGACTCATATCAAGACGAGAATTTTTACTCTTTTTTTTATACGTGAGACCATTGTACATGATTTTGACCACCAATGACTGTGGAACTTCCAAGTGATGAGGCTTCAGATAACTTTTAGTAAGGCAGTAGTGGCTCTTTCATACTGCGTATTAATATAGTTTGACTGCTGGAGTTCAGGAAGATGCAGTATCTACCTGCCCTAATTGGTGTCCCACCCAATCAGGTCTCCTTCGTGTACGCATAGTCGAGTTCCAATCAGCCAGACCAGAGTTTATTTATATTAAAAATGGTAGTTGTGCTGAATGTTTCTTAGCACGAGTCAAAAATCTGAATTAGCTTGAGGCAGACCTGGTGGCTGCGGGCGCCGTGCTCCCAAGCACAGAGGTGCACAACCACCTCAATACAACCTGTGGGTCTTATTTCTGAACTGTCCCTCGCCGAGTGTTCCCCAGAATATGGGACTCCTGCAAGGCCCAGTTATTCGTGATTCGCCACGTCTGTCACTGTTAGTTTGTGGGAAGAAGTCGTGCCACAACCCGGGTGCCGGTGGTAATGCAACGTAAGAAACTCAAATTCATTTATGACAAAATAGTCCCCTATCACTTAGGACATAAACACTCTTGAATGAGATTTTCACTCTGCAGCGGAGTGGGCGCTGATATGAAACTTCCTGGCAGATTAAAACTGTGTGCCCGACCGAGACTCGAACTCGGGACCTTTGCCTTTCCCGAGTTCGAGTCTCGGTCGGGCACACAGTTTTAATCTGCCAGGAAGTTTCATATCAGCGCACACTCCGCTGCAGAGTGAAAATCTCATTCTGGAAACCTCCCCCAGGCTGTGGCTAAGCCATGTCTCCACAATATCCTTTCTTTCAGGAGTGCTAGTTCTGCAAGGTTCGCAGGAGAGCTTCTGTAAAGTTTGGAAGGTAGGAGACGAGATACTGGCACAAGTAAAGCTGTGAGTACCGGGCGTGAGTCGTGCTTCGGTAGCTCAGATTGTAGAACCCTTGCCCGCGAAAGGCAAAGGTCCCGAGTTCGAGTCTCGGTCGGGCACACAGTTTTAATCTACCAGGAAGTTTCATAAACACTCTTTCCTTCCGGAAAATGCAGAAGACGACTGTCTGGCGGGACCTGCTCACACACAATGCTCTAGGCTTCAGCGTTTCCTACCTGGTCTCTCGCTTCCTCCACGAGTGGCGTCATGAACCGTGAAAATGAACCGTGATCTCCTAGTGATTAATAACCCGACACTGGCCCTGTTGTGCCTGCACCGCTACGCTTCGCTCTACGTGTGTTCAGTAAGATCCTCAACCACAAATTGAGGTAATCCTACAGAAGACGAAATTAACATTGACTTTCAGTAGTTAGTTCAAATGGCTCTGAGCAATATGGGACTTAACATCTGAGGTTATCACTCCCCTAGAACTTAGGACTACTTAAACCTAACTAATCTAGGGACATCACATACATCCATGCCCGAGGCAGGATTCGAACCTGCGACCGTAGTAGTCTCGCGGTTCCGGACTGAACCGCTCGGCCACAACTGCCGGCCAGTAGTTAGTAACTACAATCTTTGATGTTAACTTCATCAGCAGTAGTACTCTCATTACCTGACGGAAATTAATCAAGACAGATGCGTTTATCCATTTAATGGGGTTTGATTATAACGCGTGGCAGCTTTGATACAAACGGCCACGTATCACCAGCGTTGTCATACACATTGTTCTATATAATTTCATTATATTCTGCATACATAAATAAGAATGATATATTTTTAGAGAACACAACGAGTCGTATACATACTAAAATCTCAGATGGAATAGAAACAAGGAAAAGCTGAAAGGTTGAATGAATATGTTGAGGAGCTGTACAGGGGAAATGAGGGTAATATTTCAGAAAGGCAATAGGAAGCATGTGACAATAAGATCGGAAACAAGCTACTCTGAAAATAATTTAATCGAACACTCAAGCAAACGAAAAATGATCCATAGAGAAGACAAAAATTCGTCAGCATTTTTGAAAGTCAGCCAGTACAAAACTTTTACCTCTGATGAGGGAAACATACGAGACAGACGAAATACCGTCACACTTCATGAAGAATGTACTAATTAGAATTCCGAGGAAAGCAGGTTCTGATAGGTGTGAGTGTTACCAAGCTATCAGTTTTGTAGGACATGTTTGCTTATTACTGACACAAACTATTCACAGAAGAATGGAAAATCTGGCAGAAGTCGTCCTGGAGGAAGATTATATATAGAACTGGAGGAAGAGCATTTTCGGTTTTCTAGAAATGTAGTAAACTCTAAGCATTACTGACCTTCCAACTTATCCTAGAGACGGGTTCAAGAAGGGGAAGCTATGTTAATAGCATTTATAGAGAAAACTTTGGACGATGTTGGTTGGAATAAATTCCTTGAAAGTCTGATGTTAGTAGGAGTAAAGTGATGGAGCAAAAGTTTATGTACAACGTATACAGAAACAGCACTGCAGTTACACAAGTTGAAGGATATGAAAGAGAAGATGCAGTCAAGGAGTGAGACAGGTTTATAGTCCATCCCACTGTTATTCACTCTGTACAATGAACCAGCAGTAAAGAAAATCACGGAAAATCACGTAGACATTAGACATGGAACTAAAGTTCAGTAAGAACAAAAAAAAAAAAAAAAAAAAAAGCTTCTAGGTTTCTTGGTAATATTGTCATTTTGTCAGAGACAGCAAAGGACTTTGAAGACCAGTTGAATGGATCTTAAAAAGAGTTATAAGATGAACATCAGCAAACGTAAAACAAGTGTAATGGTATATAGTGGAATTAAATCTGGAGATGCTGGTATAGTTAGCTGAATAAATGAGACACTAAAAGGATCACATTAGATATACTACTTCAACAGCAAAAGAACTGATGATGGCCGACTTAGAGTGGATGTAATATGCAGTCTGGCTATATCAAGGGAAGACATTCAGAAAAAGTGGAACTTGTTAACATTAAAGTAAATGTAAAGTGTCTTATTCCATTTAAACACTGTTGTATCTGTTGCAATGGATGCATGTCATTTTCTAAATTCATAATTTGCTCAGGTTTACAGTTTGTTGTGACATTACACGCATATTTTTCTTCATTAAGTTACTGGTGGCGACAAAACTGAATCTGATATCGATGTTTTCAAATAGCTCTACTAGTTTGTCTGAACTGTAGTATACATAGGGTACCGTTATATTCTTACGTTTTTTTAATGTGGTGGCCTTGACAGTTTCTTTGATTTTCACGGTCATGGTAGCCATTGATATGTGCAGATGATTTGACTGGTTCAAATGGCTCTGAGCACTATGGGACTTAACATCTGAGGCCATCAGTCCCCTAGAACTTAGAACTACTTAAACCTAACCTAGGGACATCACACACATCCATGCCCGACGCAGGATTCGAACCAGCGACCGTAGCGGTCGCGCGGTTCCAGACTGAACCGCTGATTTGAATGCTTTCATTTCTACCTGTCACACGAAGTGGGAGTTTCTGCGCTTTGCATAAAAATGCTCTGAATGCAACTTGTTCATGTGAGTTTATATGTGTCAACATTTTTTATGTTCACTGGTGTTCATGTTTCATATATATCTACTTTCACCTCTAAAAGTTTATTTTGTTATCTTACTGGTGTTCCATGCTGAAGTTACATGTTTTTGTGTACAATATTAATCTATTTAATAAAATTTCTGTTTCTTAAAAATAATTTTCATGCTGTCGGTATCAGTGTTTACTGTAATATCTTTCGTTGACTTACAAGAGATGTGCCCTAGGGATGTGCACAAAAGACAATGCAAATGACAAGTAATCCTAGGATCGAGGAGTCGATAGATAAAGCGTAACAAGTTTTATTTTGACCATCTTGTTTCTACAGCACGATATAGTCGATTGTGGTGTTTTTTAAGCGGGATTCCCAAGTTTATAAGAGGGCCGGGGTGGCCGAGCGGTTCTAGGCGCTACAGTCTGGGACTGCACGACCGCTACGGTCGCAGGTTCGAATCCTGCCTCAGGCATGGGTGTGTGTGATGTCCTTATGTTAGTTAGGTTTAAGTAGTTCTACGTTCTCGGGGACTGATGATCTCAGAAGTTAATTCCCATTGTGCTCAGAGCCGTTTGAACCATTTTGAACCCAAGTTTATAAACACTGGTAGGTAAGATCCAAGGAATCATAGGAATCGATGTACCTGAACATACCACAAGAAGACAGTCATTCCACATGAACAAAGTGAGTGATCATTTGGGAAATGTCGTGTGGCTAGGGCCTTCTGGCGGGTAGACCGGTTGCCTGGTGCAAGTCTTTTGAGTTGACGCCACTTCGGCGACCTGCCCGTCGATGGGCATGAGATGATGATGATGAATACAACACAACACACAGTCCCTGAGCGGAGAAAAATCTCCGACCCAGCCGGGTCTCGAACCCGGATTCCTTCGCATGACAGTCCACCGCCCTGACCACTCAGCTATCGGGGCGGACAGTGATTATTATAGAAATCTGTGAACAGTAAATTACTAAACTAAGTAAATATTTGTCGGGTAGCAATTTCTTTTGCCGGCCGAAGTGGCCGTGCGGTTAAAGGCGCTGCAGTCTGGAACCGCAAGACCGCTACGGTCGCAGGTTCGAATCCTGCCTCGGGCATGGATGTTTGTGATGTCCTTAGGTTAGTTAGGTTTAACTAGTTCTAAGTTCTAGGGGACTAATGACCTCAGCAGTTGAGTCCCATAGTGCTCAGAGCCATTTGAACCATTTTAGCAATTTCTTTCACAGCAGATAATGATGGTACAACATCATTTGCTATGAAATTCCGAAAACTGCTTTGTGCAGCACACCAATCGGCGACTATATAGTGTCTCCTGCAGTACGTGGGCTGCAAGCTGCGTGAAGCTCGGCTGTTCCCGTCCCGCGGCGCGCGCCTTGTTTGCTGCCCGGCGTGCACACAGAGCTGTTGGCCGTGCGCACAGACACACGCTTAAATGAATGCAGGTGGTCCTAAAACCGCCAAACGCACGCAAGTACAAAGGCATTAGCAAACACCGGGTGTTTAAAAATTAAAATCCCGCGTGCGCAGTGGCAGCGACGGGGGCGCCACCGTGCGGCCGCTTTTGGAAATGCACGGGCGGCCCAGCCGGCGCGGACTAAGTCCTGATTTTTGCGGCTGACAAAAGCCTGATTAATCTGTGGGATTACGTTCTGTCGGATGTACAACAGCTTTATTTCCGTTGTCACTCCAGACTGTAAACGTCATTAAAGCCTAGAAAGTGTCCGACAGAGCACGAAAAATGCAAAAGTTCTTTATATTTTAACTATTACAATTTCAGTTAAATCGAGCTAGTGATACAGTCGTTAAGACGCAATTCTATGATTTTTTCAGTTTCCAATTTCGGTTCCCCGTCCAGCCAAGATACCCGTTCAATTTCGTGAAGTGTACACCGACAAAAATGGTGTTGTGGTTAGACATAGAACATGTATGTGCTCGGGAAGAGAGCTACTGAAATCTGTATGAAAATTGGCAGTAGAATCTTTCTTTCCTCCTTTCTAAACCATTAAAAAGGCAAGAATGTGTTGTTGGTGTTCCATTACACTATTGGTAATCAATGTAAAGAGATACAATCGTACAATATCTGGTGGTGAGCAGCTGACCTGAAATGAATAATGTCCTGAAAAAAGAGATTGTAAGGTGAACATCAACAAAAGTAACAGGCGGGCAGTGCAATGCGGTAGAATTAAATCAGGTGATGGTGACAGGATTATAATGGGAAATGGGACACTAAACGCAGAAGACGAGTTCTGCCATTTGGGCAGCAAAATTACACGATGGTTGAAGTAGAGGAGTTATCGAACGAAGATTAGAAGTAGCAAGAAAACCATTTACAGAAAATGGGAATTTATTAAAATGTTATATAAATGGAGGTGGTAGGGTATTTTCTTGCCTGTAATGTAGCCTTGTACGATAGTGAAACGTGGAAGACAAGCAGTTAGTCAAAAAGAGAACAGAAATTACTGGAATGAGGTGCTAAAGAAGTATGATTAAGATCATATGGCTAGATCGAATAAATAATGACGCGGCAGTGAATACAATTCGAGTACAAAGACATTTATGACACAAAACAACGAATCGGCTGTCATGACAGCTCGTAGGCATCAAGGAATATGAAGTTGATAACAAGGAGAAGTATAGGAGGTAAAAAAACTGAAGAATGGCATGAACAGAGCATTCACTCGGATATCGGGAAATGAGCTCTTCAATCATTCGATATAAAAGTTCCAACTGGAATCATTTTGCCCGTTAAGAACCCATTGAGGCTGCAGTCTCTTAGTAACAAAAATTTCAAGTTCTTCCGAATTGCTGGGGTATCTGCTTTTGGGTGCGATGTTCAAAATTTTACCTTATTTAAATACAAGTGAAAATACCGTGAAGGAGTGTACTGTCAAATAACCTTGTCTTAATTACTTTGTATAATCATCTCTATGTTCTGAAAGCATGAAAGGCCTCTAGGACTGGTTTTCATCGTACATATACCAGGTTAAGAAATGCATGGAAGTTTAGATTCCTATTACTTTTACGTTGTTATGACTAGTTGTTGTGCAGCAGAGTGAGAAGTATATTCCTTTATGTTTTCTTTGGTTATTTCTTAGTGTTTCTTTAAATACTCAGAAATATCTTTTCCTTAATTCTCTAATAGATTCTGAAGATGGCTGTTGTATAGCCGAAATCAGCAATTTTGTTAAAAAAAAACTTCGCTCTCAGGACAGTGAAATAAAAAATATTGTATATCATATAACTGCTGACCAAGAACTTACGCTCCTTCGTACGTAAGGAGGCGGCAGACTTCGGTTCACTGGCAGAATACTGTGAAAACGCACACTACAAGAGATACTGCTGATGCAGATTTTATTCACGTGTGTGGGACCCGTACCAAATAGGACTACCTGGAGATACTGAATGTATGCAAACAGTGCTACGCGTAAGCTCAAAGGTTTGACTCGCTGGAGAGCGCCAAGGAAACGTTGAGAAATCTGATGTTATACCGTGAAAACCTACTTGCAAGCTTTCCGGAACCAGAAGGCTATGACGAACCTAAAAATATTGTTCCTACTTCCTTCGTATTGCTCCCTTTGTGGCTGTGAGGAGAAGATTAAACTAACTACAGCTAATACGGAGAAATTTAACCTGCCACTCATTAAGAGTTCCACAAGTGACTGGAATGGGGGGGGGGGGGGGGACGAAAGCTTAACGTGTGGTAGCAGGCTAAGCACCCTCAGCCATGCACAGCGCAATGATTTGCAGAGTATATATACCTAGAAATAGATCTACCACGTTTAAGTTTCTAAATTTTGCATAATCTATGGAATTAAGGATTGTCAAGGTGGAGTACTTTTTTCAGAACTGTCTTGATAGTATTTGTCGTCATCCAGCGCACATCGTAGTTTTTAAGCGACGGCAACGTGCTATATATGACTAAATGATGTATCACTTTAGTTACAGGTGAGCCATGTTGCCATTTGTTTTGATTTTGGCTCGCATCAGAGAACCTTGGTGTCATTGTTGGAAGTATGTTTTTCCGGTGGCCTTGTGGACACCGGGGACCGTAGCAGTAATATGTACTTAGCGCTGGCCTCGCCTGCGCGGAGAGAGAGGGTGGGCCGGTGGCCTTTTAGAATACTGAGGCAGTGGTTGGTTGATGGTAGCACTGCTAGACAGCAACGCGGGGATAGCTGCGCCTTTTCCTTCATGTGGGGCGAACTATTGCTTGGACGATTAAATGGAAGTTCTCGGCCAAGTCGCTCCTGAGTGTGCTGTTCCTTTCTTCACTACTGATCCATGGTCGCTGCCAAGAGCGTGCTTCGAACTATTAAGTTTTGGATTTGCGCCACTGTAATTGAAACTGGTGAGCATCCGTCTGTGCGAAAAACCGCTGACTGTATTCAGACCCACCTATTCTTTTAATGCTTCTTTCTGACCGTGCTCTAACGTTTATTTCCTCCAAAATAGTCTGCTTCCCCAGTGAAACAGTGTATATATTTGATGGTTGGCAAGCAGTTAGTTGTTACCTTGGTTTGACTGTTTTATGGCGATACCTCCAGCTGTCAGGTTCTGAATTCGTGTTCTCCTTCAGATACCTTTTAATGTCAATGGTACAGAACAATGGTAAAAGTTTGTTCTCTGTTTGGCTTCCGCAGATTCACAGAATCTGTTGCGAAATGTGACTGTCGTTCTGGCACTTTGGGTTTTTGCTCTGTTGTAGTGCTGTGTTAGATGACAATTAGTTTGGCTATAGGAAAGTTAAAGGCACAAAAGAGGCAATGAATGTGCTGTTGAGAATGGAAGCAAGACTACAGAAAAAATCAACACTCATTCATAGGATTTGTCGACATGGAAAAAGTGTTCAACAATATGAAATGGTGCAAAATGTTCGATATTCTGAGAAAGATACGCTTAAGCTATAGGGAGAGACGGATAATATACAATATGTACAAGAGTCAAGTGGGAATAACGAGAGTGGATGACGAAGAACCGAGTGCTCGGATTAAAAAGCGTGTAAGACAGGGACGTAGTCTTTCGCCCCTGCTGTCTAATCTGTACATGGCAGAAGATATAAAGGAAATAAAAGACGCTGCTATCCCGAGTGAAAGTGAACAAGAATTAGATGATCTGGTAAGTGGAATGAACAATATTATGAGTACAGAATATGGATTGAGAGTAAATCTAAGAAAGACGAAAGTAATGAGAAGTAGCAGAAATGAGAGCGAGAAACTTAACATCAGGACTGCTTACGAAGTAGATTAAGGTAAGGCAGCAAAATACCCAATGACGGGCGGAGCAAGAAGGACATCATAAGCAGACAAGCACTGGCGAAAAGGGCAGTGTTGGTCAAGAGAAGTCTACTAGCATCAAAGATAGGCCTTAATTTGGGGAAGAATGTACGTTTGGAACCCAGCGTTGTGTGGTAGGAAACATGGACTGTGGGAAAAGCGTATCAGAAAAGAGTCGAAGCATTTGAGGTGTGGTGCTAAAACTGAATTCTGTAAATTGGGTGGACTTATAAGGTAAGGTTCTGCGCAGAATCGAAGATGAAAGGGATATGTGGTAACCACCGACAAGCAGAAGTGACAGTATGGTAGGACAACTGTTTAGACATCGGCGGATGACTTCCGTGGTATTAGAGGGAGCCGCAAGGGCAAAAAGTGTAGAGGAAGGCAAGGTTGGAATACATCCAGCAAATAAATAAGAACGTAGGTTGCAAGAGCTGCTCTGAGGTGAAGAAGCTGGTACAGGAGAGGAAAAGAAGGTAAGCCGAGTGTTGTCTGATCCTTATCTGTATAAATCTTGGACAAGGGAGTATGGTGGAAGCAACACAGCTCCTTCGTGAGGAATCCAGTTCATTGACACACTTGGTTCATCTATTATTAAATTTTCTCATTGTGTAACAGATGCATGTAAAGTTCAGAGAAGCAGAAGTTAGTGTGTGTGTTTTTTAAACAGTTGGAGTAGAGCGTTCAGTGTCGTAAGTTTTATCTGATTAACTAAGTTTTATGTAAATTCATATTGAATACTGTAATGTTAACTAAAGTCCATGTGCGTTTGCCGGCCGCTGTGGTCGAGTGGTTCTAGGCGCTTCTGACCAGAACCGCGCTGCTGCTACTGTCGCAGGTTCGAATCCTGCCTCGGGCATGGATTCGTGTGATGTCCTTAGGTTAGTTAGGTTTAAGTAGTTTTAAGTGTAGGGGACTGATGAACTCAGATGTTACGTCCCATAGTGCTCAGAGCCATCTGAACCATGTGCGTTAGAGGAGACTAGATTTTCTTAATTCAATCTTTTGTGGTAGGTGGAACCTTTTATTTCAAACTAAAGAAAAGGCAGTAATAAATCAGCTCAAAACATTGGTCTGATGATTAGATTATTATTACTGAAGGACTGATTTCATTTAAGGGTTGCTATTGTATTAAATATCCTTTAAAATAGGGGGAGAGAAGAAATAAAACGACTCTGGGAAATAAATGCGTTACAGCATAAGAAACTAATTTCTTTTCTGTGTAACCATCCCTTGCTAATTTACTGTCCATGTACTGCTAACTAGCCGCATTTCAACGAGGTTCTGGTGCTGATGATGACTCATCAGAATCTTTCTTGCTTTCTTTCTTTCACTGGTGCAAAGTCCCGCACTGACGCAGGGTCGGCACTGTTAGGAATCGATTTGGCAAGGGTAGGATGAGGGGGTAGCCGGATGCCCTTCCTGACGCCACCCTGTATCCCCCAGAACGGAATTAGTGTACCCCAGCTGTCTGCATCTAGTGTAATTCATGGAATAGTGCGAACGTGTTCAGATGTCAGTGAGTCGTGTAACTGAGGCGGAACGTGGGGACCAGCCCGGTATTCACCTAGCGGGATGTGGAAAACCACCTAAAAACCACATCCGCGGCCGGCGCGCTTACACGAGTCCAGGAAGCAGCGCGTTAGCGCCCTCGGCTATCCTGGCGGGTTTATGACTCTTCAGGATCGAACCCTGTTAACTGTTCTCTAAACGTGAGCGATAAAATTGTGAAGAAGAGATTTCGTTTAATACGAGAGGCTATGAATTTCGGTTACGCCATACACGTTGTGTTCAGTATACGGAATGAACTGAGAACACAGAGAGCGGCGCTCAGTGCTCGCCCCCATTTGAACCGCGGCGGCAGCGCGATGCTCTCTCGCCGTTTTGACCGCACCTTGCTTTGCCTTGCCTCGCCTGGCCGCGCCGACATAACTCAGCCGGCTGTTGACAATGGACGGCCGAAGCGGCGACTTCCACCTGCGGGAGCGGCGCGCCTGATGGATGAGCAGCCGCTGCCGCCGACGGCCCCCTCCCCCGCTGCCGCCCCCACCACACTGCCGCCGCCTCCGCTACCGACTTATTATTTATCGCACAACGCATCGGCTGGGGAAATTAGACGTCGGCCGCGAGGCGCCGGCTCGCTGCGAGAGCAGTTTCTTATTCCGACACCAGAGGAAGTGGTGTGGCCGCCGCCGCCTCACACCCTGGGGAGCCGCGTTTCTCTGCTCACGACATCTGGTCTGGGGCTGCGCGTAAAGAGGAACAGTCTCGGAGTAACACTCTTCCAGCGTACCGCTTTTGGAGGGTACTTTCACTCTCCCTGTCTGCTTTACCCCTGCCTCCCGTTCCTCGTTTCACTCTTCATCTCTTTCCTCCCATCTACCCCCCTTTTCTCACAATCCTCGTCCTCCTCTCTGGCTCAGTTTTGCTCTTTTGGTCTTTTTCTCGACCTCTGTATAAATGCACCCATGTCTAGCAGAGCATCAACTTCACTCTCTTACGTAAATTAAAAACCGATGGAAAATTTTAGCGTTTCCGTTGAATAAAATACAGGGTGTATCTAAAAGAATCATCCGATTAAAAAAGAAAAAAAACGTACTGTTGGTAGGAGGAAACTCTAGAGCTTCACATGGTTCCCACTAGGTAGCAGCAGTGTGCACCTACTTCAGTACTAGTAAAACTGGTGTCGGGACAATAGAAAGCGTTTTGTGTTATACGTTTTTCGCAGTGCGGGTCAGTAATAACTGCTCACCGTGACTTTTGTACTAGGTTTGGTGTGGATCCTCCTACAGAACAGAGCATTAGACGATGGCATGAACAATTCCGAGAAACAGGTTGTTTGTGTAAAGGCAAATCACTTGGCCGTTCCCGAGTGTCTGACACAGAGGTCGAATGCATCTGCCATAGTTTCAGAAGGAGTCCACAGAAATACGTTCACTATGCAGCTCGACAGCTCAACATGCTCCCGATGTCCATCTGCCGTATGTTGCGTCGATGTTTACACATGAAACCTTACAAATTAGGCGAATGCAAACTCTTCCTGGAGGTGACAAACAACAACGGGTGGAGTTCTGTAATTTCGTTCTTGGCAAGATGGAGGATGACAGTTTTCTTCCACGCTTAGTGTTTAGTGACGAGACAGCATTCCTTTTAAATGGAAAGGTAAACCGCCGTAATGTGAGAATATGGGGTACGGAACAACCAGAAGTTGCACAACATGAGAGGGACTCTCCAAAATTTAATGTGTTTTGTGCGGTTTCACGGGAAAAGGTGCATGTTCTGTTTTTCTTTGCCGAGAGCAGTGTTACAGGAAGCACATATCTCTTTATGCTTGAGAACATGCTTCTCCCACAGTTGGTGGCTGATTCGAACGACTTCATTTACCAACAGCCAAACTGGCATCTGAAAGTGCAGGAGTATTTAAATCAAAGGTTTACTGAACGACGGATCAGTTGCACTGGATCAAATGATTTAGCCTTACATTATGGACCTCCATGGTCACCGGACCCGTATGTGATTATTTCTTGTGGGGGTTTATAAAAGACTCTGGTTATGTGCCTCCATTACCAACAGCGAATGAACTGGACATCGCATAACAGCAGCTCTGGAAGCTGTAACTCAAGAAATGCTCGTTGCAGTGTGAGTACATTCTGAATACCGCAGAGACATACGTCATGCATATCAAGCGGGGTATACTGAACATTTATTAAAATTTTTTTGTTGAGTTTTCAGTTCACCAAAAATCAAAACTTATTGTGCATGTTTGTTAGTTTCAGAAATATAGATGAGCCAAATCTATTGATTAATTTGATACACCCTGTATATTACCCGTCATACCAGCCATCCATGGTCATAAATCTACTGCAATGATGAAGTTAATGTACACACATCAAAAAAAGTTTTGCATCACCTCGGTTCCGAGAGTTCCGAAACCTGTACAGGATATTGGAATAGATATCAACATAAACATCGTTTCCGCCCTTTTTATTGCTCATGAAAACCACATATTTCATGTTGTACCATCATACAGCCAGGCCTTCAGAGGCGGTGGTCCAGACTGCTGTACACACCGGTACCTCTAGTACCCAGTGGCTCGTCCTCTTGCATTGATGCATGCCTGTATTCGTCGTCGCATACTATCTACAAGTTCATCAAGGCACTGTTGGTCCAAATTGTCCCGCTCGTCAACGGCGATTCGGCGTAGATCCCTCAAAGTCGTCCATAAACAGCCCTTTTCAATCTATCCCAGGCATGTTCGATAGGGTTCATGTCTGGAGAACGTGCTGGCCATCCTCTGCTTGATGCGAAGGATGCACGTTGGCTGGAGAAGGCATGATACCATTCAGCAGTAAGCAAGCCCAACGATTGGTAACTTAAGAACCGTAATAATTCCTTCGAGGTTAGCTACTAGACGTGTCGTCGAGGGAATGTGGGATGCTATTATATGTGCTCTGGATATTATCAACATGAACCAGGAAGACTTGTTGCACGTTTGTTGTATTATCCAGTCCTAGTGGCCTCTCTCAGCCACATGAGGCTTCCGAAAATTATTCCTGCTTCACAAGAAAGTAACATGATATTCGGGTAGAAATGTTATTGTATCTGTATTTTCGAATGACGACGGACTTATGCACATCGATATTACGGAACAAGCTGGTGTTGCACAGCTATTCAGTCTTCGATATGCGGGTGTGTGATTTCAGTGAAGTGGTTAAATCAGAGTGGAACAGAACAATATACACATCTGGATAAAGCCGCTTTAGTCATTCGGCATTACTTCTGCACTGAAGGAGTCCAATATAAAATGCCACACAAACTGTATTTTCGCCGGCCACGGTGGTCTAGCGGTTCTAGGCGCTCAGTCCGGAACCGCGCGACCGCTACAGTCGCAGGTTCGAATCCTGCCTCGGGCATGGATGTGTGTGATGTCCTTAGGTTAGTTAGGTTTAAGTAGTTCTAAGTTCTAGGGGACTTATGACCACAGATGTTGAGTCCCATAGTGCTCAGAGCCAAACTGTATTTTCACGCGATGATATCGGTGTCTCAACCAGCCTTTTGCCGAGTATGTTGTGTCATAGGATTGTATCTCTAAGCAGCAAGATGATGATACAGCACTAAGTGAAGTCTGATGTCGAGAAGGTGGTTAGATAAGTTTACTTCATGTTTATCGCATCGTAGTCTTACAAAAACACGATCTTTCCCATTTAGAGCTTGTGTTGGGGAAAGAAGTACACATCAAGATGCTGACAATATTTTGTTGTTTGTGTGTTTTTGGTCATATTATTTCGATAGTTTGTTCCTTTTCTTTACCAAAGGTACTGTTTAATCTTGAACATGTGTTTTCTGAAATGTCTCTCATGGTAGACGTGCAGTTTTGTATGTGAATGGTTCATACAATATTTTAGGAAGAGCAATATCTAAGCACACTTTCGTGCCATTCTGAGTTTTTGAGGTCACACACTTCCCTTGTTTAAGAATGCTGAAACAAACAGTCGCTGACACCTTTTTATAGCAATTCACTCGTATTTTCGATGTCGGCGTTGATCTGATGTGATTAATGCAGGGAAACAAAAACAACAATCATCTTAGCCCACTACTGCCCACACTTGTAAAACCTACACAAATTCCCCTCCGCACACACTCAAATAACGGGTATTTCCGCCTTGAATAGTGTGACCAGCTTCCCTAGATGCACACTCTACAGCGTGGGCTTCTACCCCGTGTACTAAAATGGTTCAAATGGCTCTGAGCACTATGGGACTCAACTGCTGAGGTCATTAGTCCCCTAGAACTTAGAACTAGTTAAACCTAACTAACCTAAGGACATCACACACATCCATGCCCGAGGCAGGATTCGAACCTGCGACCGTAGCGGTCGCGCGGTTCCAGACTGCAGCGCCTTTAATCGCACGGCCACTTCGGCCGGCCTACCCCGTGTACTAATGGCTCTTTCGACCCGTCTGTCAGCCACATTACGTCTCCTTAACGCTGTCGTGGTTCCACTGTTCTCTTCCTCAAATTGTTACACTGAAGGAGCTGGAAGGTGATCTACGGTCAGCCGGCAGTTTCCCGAACGTTGCTACCTTCACCACGCTAACTACACTGAAGAGCCAAAGAAACTGGTACACCCGCCTAATAAAGTGTAGGACCCGCAGAGGTACGCAGAAGCGCCGAAACACGACATGACATGGACTCGACTAATTTCTGAAGTAGTGCTGAATGGAACAGGCACCATGACTCCTGCAGCGCTGTCCATAAATCCGTAAGAGTACGAGCGGGTGGAGATCTCTTCTGAACAGCACGTTGCAACGCATACCAGGTGTGCTCAATAATGTTAGTATCTGGGGAGTTTGGTGGTCAGCGGAAGTTTTTAAACTCAGAAGAGTGTTTCTGGAGCCACTCTGTGGTAGTTCTGGACGTGTGGGATGTCGCATTATACTGCTTTCCCAAGTTCGTCGGAATGCACAATGAACATGAATGGATGAAGGTGATCAGACAGGATGTTTACGTATGTGTCACCTGTCAGACTCGTATCTAGATCTATCAGGGGTCCCATATCACTCCAACTGGCCCCAAACCATTACGTAGCCTCTACCAGAATGAGCCGTCCTCTGCTGACATGCAGGGTCCATGGATTCACGAGGTTGTCTGCATACCCGTACACGTCCATCCGCTCGATACAATTTGAAACGAGACTTTTCCGACCAGGAAACACGTTTCCAGTCATCAACAGTCCAATTTCGGTGTTGATGAGCCCAGTCGAGGCGAAAAACTGTGCGTCGTGCAGTCATCAAGGGCACACGAGAGGGCCTTCGACTCCGAAAGCCCACGTCGCTGTCGTTTCGTTCAATTATTCGCACGATGACACATTTTGAACGCCCAGCATTGAAACATGCAGAAATCTGCGGAAGGGTTGCACTTCTGTCAGTCATCGTTGGTCCCATTCTCGCAGGATCTTTTTCCGGCCGCAGCGATGTGGGAGATTTGATGTTTTACTAGATTCCTGATATTCACAGTACACTCGTGAAATGTTCAAATGGGAAAATAGCAATTTCATTGCTCCCTCGGAGATACTGTGCCCCATCGCTCGTGCGCCGACTGTAACACCACGTTCAAACTCACTTAAATCTTGATAAGCTGCCATTGTAGCTGCGGCAGACACTTGTGTTTTATTTAGGCGTTGCCGACCACAGCGCCGTATTCTGCATGTTTACATATATCTGTATTTCAATATGCATGCCTATACCAATTTCTTTGACGGTTCAGTGTATATCAGTGTGAGATTCCAGATATGGTAAAGGAATCCAGTTATTTCCAGTTTTCAGTCTGTAAGCCCCTATTATTATAACGATATTTTTTTCGTGTTACCGAAGATCCTTTCTTAGACCCTGAATAGGTGATAATTGAAATTTCTCTCGTGGTGAAATGCGCAGTTAGGGGAACTCGGGGCAGAACGGGATAGCGGGGCACAATGGGAAGTTGCTCTTCTCTAGACTGGACAGTGTTGCAACCGGTTGTGTGAGCATGTAACTATTCCTCCGAATGGAAGGGAAGTGAGGGCAGCCATTCTGATTTAGTTTGAAGTGCGAGATTTAAGTGAATTATTGTCCGTCACGTTACCGCTTGCGTTGTTCTAACGTTTGGTGAATTTCAACGCCAGGAAGGTGTTAATTGTTAATCGTATAAGCTAAAATGACACATTACCTTAAAGTGCATGGCATTTTTTATACTTTAGTTATTTAATGCGTTTAAATACGTCAGTTATTACACTCCATAAAAGTTGTTAACCTCAAAAGTGCTCTTGGGGCGGAACGGGACGAGGCAGAATGGAATAGTGTCCCGTTCTGCCCCGTCATATTTTGATGAAAGTAGAAAGCAAACCAAGCATGGAGTTCATGGATACCAGACTCTCCCATCCAGCTATGTTCGCCGAACAACTCAGCTTTCCAGATAGCGCCCGAGGCTGTCATTCCAATCCCACTAATCTGTCAAAATAGTCGGCGTACTACAACACGAAAAGGAAAATACGCCGTATTAACAGATTCTCTTTATAAGAAGGAACTGCAGAATGCAGTCGCACGTAAAATAGGCCTACAAAAAGGAGGAGGGTGCACAAATAAAACAGTGTCAGGACAGAGACGTCAGGTGCAATGCAACTTAAGGCAAAAATATCAAACTGTACACCCAAAAAACCAAAATATAGGGCTTCAGAGACCTTAAGAAAAATAAAAGGAAGAAGATGATGCAGACGGGAGAATCAGAGAGAGAGGATGCTGAGTGTCTCTACTGTGGGGACTTCTACTCCGTTTCTAATGAGGGCTGGGTCGCATGCCAGAGTGCGCACACAATTCATGCGCTGGCATAGACAGTGAAGATGAAGAGGAAATATTGATTTGTGACTATTGTCGAAAGGGCTAGTAGTTAGTGGTTTGGTGGTTATTAAGCACTGTATATTTTTCAGAATGACATTAAAATATTTTCTTCTTTTGAAGAATGACATTTTAATTGAAATGTTTTCTTATTTAGAAGAATGACTTTTTAATTGTTTAAATTACACATTCCTTAGTCTGAATTGCCTGTTGTACAACATTTTGTTATAGTTTAATACGATATTCGTAATTCAAATTCAACGTTTATGCAGTAATTTAACAAAAAATACCCATATCCCATTCTGCCCCGTGCCGGCCGAAGTGGCCGTGCGGTTCTAGGCGCTGCGGTCTGGAACCGCGAGACTGCTACGGTCGCATGTTCGAATCCTACCTCGGGCATGGATGTGTGTGATGTCCTTAGGTTAGTTTAACTAGTTCTAAGTTCTAGGGGACTAATGACCTCAGCAGTTGAGTCCCATAGTGCTCAGAGCCATTTGAACCATTTGAAGCCGGCCGGTGTGGCCGTGCGGTTCTAAGCGCGTCAGTTTCGAACCGCGTGACCGCTACGGTCGCAGGTTCGAATCCTGCCTCGGGCATGGATGTGTGTGATGTCCTTAGGTTAGTTAGGTTTAAGTAGTTCTAAGTTCTAGGGGACTGATGACCTCAGTAGTTAAGTCCCATAGTGCTCAGAGCCATTTGAACCATTTTTGAACCATTTGAACCATTCTGCCCCGTGGGTGGTGCGGAACGGGAAATATGCAAGAATTTCTTTGAAAAATTGTAAAAAATGAAAATGAATTGTTTTAAGTCATTTTAAAATAAGGCACATTAGATTACACTACAAGGTGTTTTTTTATCACTTTAAGAAGTGTTTCCTTGTGTTCCCTCATTTTATAGAAATTGTTAAACATTAAGTATCTCGTTCCGCCCCGAGGTCTCCTATGTATGTGAATGGTTCGTGCCACTAATACGGACTGAGCACGTTATGCTCTAATCACACATTCATGCGCTTCTCAGAGCGCAGTGCACGCACTTCCCTTGTTATCATATTGTCAAGAACCCTGTAGCAAACCGTAGCTCTCACCCACTCACTTGTAGCGGCATTAGTTATTATTCAGGCCTTGTGATACCGAGATTCTCAGTCACTAATATCTCGTTTGTACTTCGGCTTTTGTAGCGATGTGTTTCGAGTTAACGCAGCCAGAGCTGAGAGACGGAAGAAACGGCCAGCCGACTACTGGTCAGGTGCGGGAATTCGCTCCCTGCTGCAGCCGAGGCCACTGGCTGCAGTGACGAATGGCGGCGCCTCTCGCAGCCATCAATCCCCCGTTAACCAATACTACGGCCCAGCGCCGTACCGCGTCGCGCTGGAATTTTTCAATTGCCAAACACCGGAGGAGCGGCGGCGGCGGCGGCGACGACGGCGGCCAAGGAGTGGAACACGACAGGCGCTAAGTGGCGACTCCCAGGGGCGGCCCGAGAGGGAAATTAGTTAGCGGCAGCCTAGAATCTAATAAAAGCGACGCGCCCAGCGCGCGAGCAGTCATAAGGGCACGCCTCATTGGCAGCCTCCACTCCATTTTATTGGATTCCCAGACATCCTTGGCGGCTGTAAGACACCCGGGATATATTAAGCGCTGCTGCCGAGACGTACGCTAGCACTGCGGAATGTAGGCGCGAAACACGCGTGTGTCGAATGGAAACAGATAAAGCTGGTAGCTTATTCCATCCTTCCAAACAATAATTCTTCACCGTCGTTCTTCACGACCAAAGCTGTTAGATCGTTTGATGTATTTCCATTTATTACGACGTTTCGGCTACTGCCATAATCAGATCTATAAGGTTTAAGTACCATAAAAATGAGAAATGCTATAAACACATTCTCGAAAAATGTTAAAAAGTGAAAAACCAAAAATTGTCGACCAAAACTCAGAATTCGGAAAACAGAGTTCAGTGACTCTTGCATATAAAACGAAACAGCTACCCGAGATGTGACTCCAGAACCGTAGGTGGAAGCACAAGTGGCCAAAGACACTACTGGCTAGGGCACAGCCACCTATGGTAAACTAACATACAATAACAAGCGACAAACGTCGGCAAGCCCCTGCATACCAGCAACACTGACTGGTACTTATCAGCTGCTATTAGAGCCGACCAACAGGCCACAGCAGGGATACCGACGAGCTCGCCCACTGACGCACAAACAATTCGCCAACATGACCCTAACACTGTGCATCCGATATATGACCTATCGGACACAAAAACGACAATAAACCTAACAGCTGCAGGTTGCTGACGCTGAACGATAGTTCTACACCGGCACCCAGCTGCAGCCTCCGAGCAACGCCATCGCACAACGTCGAAGGTATCGACATGCATGATACCCACTACTAACAATTCCTACCCTTGCACGACCTATCGCAGGCAGCAAGACATCCGATATATATATATATATATATATATATATATATATATATATATATATATATATATATAGAGAGAGAGAGAGAGAGAGAGAGAATATGTGACTATGCGGAATAAAATGTCTTCCGTTATCAGGACAAACACGCACATATAACACGACGAAAGTGTTTTCAAAACTTCTCTTTGTTGAATCATCCGTCTTCTAATTGGTGAGATTTGACCCGCCACGATTTCCTTTCCTGTGCAAACCCCTTGTATCCTTCGCCCTCAGTTATTTGTTGGTTGTATTCTAACTTTGTTCATCCCCTACAGGTTTTATTTTATGAGCTCACCCTAATACCACTCCCTGATGTCTTAACGCGCCAACCGTGGCCCGTCTTCGTATCAGTGTTTTCCGTGTATTTCCCTCTTCGCCTATTCTACGGAGAGCTACAGTGCTGTACTCCAAACGTGTGTTCTCATATACATATTTCTCAAATTGAGTACTATGTTTAATACTATTAGACATCTTTTTCCAATACTGTCTTCTGAACCTGCCCTAGTTCTGCTTTCTACGTCGTCCCTGCTTCGACCGTCAAGGGCTATTTTGCGTCTGAGGAGCAGAATTCCTCCACTTCTTGTAAGCAGGGTCGCCAGTTTCGGTGTTACGTTTATCGCTAATCTGATTTCTGCTGATCTTCATTAATTTCGTATTTCCTGAGTTTACTTTCCGACCCTATTTGGTTCAAAATGGCTCTGAGCACTATGGGACTTAACATCTGAGGTCATTAGTCCTCTAGAACTTGAAACTACTTAAACCTAACTACACATCACACAAATCTATGCCCGAGGCAGGATTCGAACCTGCGACCGTAGCGGTCGCGCGGTTCCAGACTGAATCGCCTAGAACCGCTCTGCCACAGCCCGTATTTGGTAGTCATTAGCAATGTCGTCAGCGAATCTTAACATTCATATCGCTTCTCTTTGAATTTTTAACTCCTGTACTTCTGTCTCCCTTCCATTATAGCTTTTTTGATGTATTGACTGAACGTAGGGATCAGAGAAAGCATCCCTGCTTACAGACTTTTAATCCAAGCACTTCTTTCTTGGTGTTACATTTTCATTCCTTTCTCTTCGTATCCGTCTTTTCCTAAATTACAAATATAACGGGCGATCAAAAAGATTCCGTTTGAGGGCGTTGCTGCAGCTCATACGCAATGTAACGTGACTATATAAGCCCCGACTCATAGGCAAGGGCTTACTGTGGCGTTTCGACGTGCTTGCAGTAAATGCGGAGACATTAACTATGGCAACGTTATTACCGTATACAGCCAAACAGGACAAACGTTCTGTTACTATTGTCTTGGCTGCTGAAGGAAAAACACCGGTATGCGTCCATGGAAGAATGAACATGTTTGGGGCAGCAAGTCGTCGAAAACCAGCATTGTGATATGATGCGCCAATTCCACACTGGTAGCAATTTGTCACAAGACCTTCGTAATCTGGGAGTTCAGCCTCATTCATTCTGGACAGCAGTAAGCGGCCGGTTGATCATGCCTCGTAGTCCTGATCGATCCTCATGCGATTATCACGCCTTCGGTACCTTACAAAAGACACTGAAGGGTCGACGATACCTATCGGACGGGGACGTGCAGCAGGCGCTTACGCAGTGCTTCACACAGCAGGACACCGTGTTTTACTAAACGGGTAACTTCAACCGGGTGCGTCGGTGGATGATTGGTGCCGGCCCTGTGGCCGAGCGGTTCCAGGCGCTTCAGTTCGGAACCGCGCTGATGCTACGGTCGCAGGTTCGAATCCTGCCTCGGGCATGGATGTGTGTAGTGTCTTTAGGCTAGTTAGGTTTAAGTAGTTCTAAGTCTAGGGGAATGATGACCTCAGATGTTAAGTCCCATATTGCTTAGAGCCTTTTGAAGCATTTGATGATTGGTTGGTTTGGAGAGAAAGCGAGCAAACTACATGTTTCTGTGGCATGATTCACTCAATGGTCACGGCGATTTTGCCCGACTGGCGTACCCATTCTCTACTGTGTAGCCTTCAAACAGAAACTTTCTACGTTATAGAACGGCTAGACAACAAGATAAATGTAGAAAACGTATTATAACTCTTTCATGCAGATTTTTGCCTTTATTGCTTGATAACTCTCTCTGTAGACGTTTAATAAATTAATGAGTAATCTAAGGCAACCCATACATCGCGGTATCACTGCATACTCATTTAAGGTATGTATGCCTTTTATTAATAAACTGTTCTTTCGCGTAATCTGATTTCTCTGCTGCATGTCCGTCGCAGAAATGCTCGCAGTGGCCTGATTTTCCTCCTTATTTATAGACAAGAGTAAGCATGAGTGGCTATTCATCAGATAAATGTGTCACATTTCGGCCGGCGTATATCACGCAATAATAACTGCCTGCACAGGAAAGCGTTTCACTCGGTAATTACGCTGTAATGCGGGACCGTGGTATGATACGGCGTTCCCTTGAAAGTCTTTGTTATTTCAGGCTAACAACGAGAGGTCGACGTGGGGCAGAGCCGAAGTCGCGGGTCGCGTGACTGGAGCCGTGTGAGCGACGCGGTCAGTGTTCCAGGGGGCGGCGGGGCGGCGGGAGTGGTGGAGGTGGTGGAGGGAGCAGAGGAGTCAGCGAACAGATTTATGCCTCCGGAAGGCACGCGTGGGCCAGCAACAGGCCACCTGTCCGCCTGACAGCTGTTTTATGCTCACAGCCGCAATTAAATGGAAAATAGCAATCTCACCTTGAGTTAGTGTAGGCTATATAAAATGTATTCGCAGATGCGTATATGGACAACCTACAACAGTACATTGCAATGACATCTTTGATATTTTGTGCCGGACCGGGACTGTAACTCGAATCCCCATCTTGTCGCGTGTAGTCGCCTTAACTACTCTGGCTGTAATTCCTCTACAGGGGCGACATTTATTTGAAAGTCACTAGCTTGGTAACGGCGTATAAATAGAATATTGCAGTGCAAACGTGCTTATCCGAAGAAACGTTGCATCGTTCTTCTTACAAACACAGGCACTGCAGTATCGTATTTATACGCCGACACCAGACTAGCGACATTCGATTAAAATTTCACTCAAGAACGGGATTTACAGTAAGTGTATTAGTGCACGTTAATGACGTATGGACGATGACGTATGAAAGTCTGGATCTGGCCGTGAAGTTTGCACGGTAGCCGAAATTGTTAAGGCGACCGCTCGCGACAAGCGGCAAATCGGGTTCGGGTCCCGTTTCGCCACAAATTTTCTATGTCGTCATTCCATTCTACAGTTGAGGTTGCCAGTATTCGCGACTGTGGATAGTTATTCTGTATTTCATAACGGATGAAGTCGCTTATTTCGATGTCTAAAATTTTATCTCCTAAAGCTAAAGGCATCATCAGGTGATATAAAAGTTCAGAGAGCAGTCTCGAACTTTTTATACGTATTCGAGAGATGATCGCGGCGTGACGTCACCAGACGGCTGCCTAAGATCAGCGTCTCGCTCCTACTAGCGTTATGAAGCTCGTAGTGGGGAAGTGTTTTCGCTGCTTACTTCATTCAGTATTTAGACCCACAAACTGTCTAATTTCAGTCATATTCTGTTGAAGCTGTTTTCGTCCTTTGAACTTCTACAGCCTCACAGTAAATCCTATCGTAGTAATGTTTGGGCCGTGTTAGAAACCATAATATCGGAGAAACGAACTTGATATTTCTTTCGTCCCACTGCAAAGGACAAGTCGGTTCTCTATAAATACTGTTGCGCATCAGCTTGCTTTCGAAACCACAATAAATTCTTATGACCAAACAGATAGCGGGGCTATGAAACTTCAGAAAGTCGAACTCTTCATATGTGTGCACACAACAGTCTCCTCATGACGTCTTCAGACAGCCGCCTAAGATTGCGTAATCACGCCAATGTGTGGTATGGAACTTTCAATGGGGAGGGGAACACTGTTTGCTTTATTTAGCACTATCGCATATAACTTGTCTACTGTAGCTGCACTGCATTTCTATATGGAAAAATTTGAAGAAAAAGAAACTTTCACAATCTCTTCTTGGGCTCATGCAGAATTTTGTTTAATATTTCGTAAACCTATTAGATCTAATATATGAAAAAAATTTAAAATTAATTTTTGGATGTACAAGGACATAGAAAATCCTGATGGAACTATAGGGCAGATTTTATTTAGCATATGGCAAAAATCACAATTTACAGAGGACACCAGTAGAGTACATAAATTCGCTAACGCACAAGAAGAATACAAATAAAAGTAACAGACAGAGCACCAATATGCGAAGAGAAATATAAACATAAGTATGCATAAAAATATAAATAAACACATAAAGACACAGAGTTCTTAGTATATAACAAAATAAGATGCACATCACAGACATATGTCCAGATTACTAATATAATCGATGACCTCTTCGGTCGCTTTCAAAAATTAACATTCTGGTGTGGTACCTTCTAATAAAAAAAATGGTTCAAATGACTCTGAGCACTATGAGAATTATCATCTGAGGACATCAGTCCACTAGACTTAGACCTACTTAAACCTAAGTAACCAAAGTACATCACACACATCCATGCCCAAGACAGTATTCGAACCTGCGACCGCAGCAGCAGCGCGGTTCCAGACTGAAGCGCCCAGAACCGCTCGGCCACAAAGACCGGCGCACCTTTTAATAGGGCATTCCTTGACTTGTGTCGAATCGTTTGTCTTTCAGCACTGCAACCACACTCAGGAAAAGTAACCATGAGCTGTTTGTAAATGGAATCCGCATATCTTCCGTACTTTCTTATCCTATTTAGCCCAGTGTACACTCTCCAAGGCGATCAAAGCCTCGCTGTTTTTCCCGATATGCACTGTAGCTCTCTGGGATGTGTTAAAAAAAGCCATTCCCCCCTCTCTACGCTAAATTCTGCAATGTCAAAGTCACCTAACTGCAGATCTGCAGTAGGAACAATTGTTTACGTCCTCGAGAAAGTTCTAGGTTGTTTTATATTTTTCTGTACGCTATGAGTAATGCATGCTGACAGCACAAGTGAGGCGGTGGAACATGACTAAGCGTCGGTAGCCAATAGACGGTTCTAATTTTTACTGTCACATATTGATTCTCATGGTTATGTTCCATTCCATGCCGATTTCCTTCGTGTGATCACTTCAAAAATGGCTGTGAGCACTATGCGATTTAACTTCTGAGGTCATCAGTCGCCTAGAACTTAGAAATAATTAAACCTAACCTAAGGACATCACACACATCGATGACCGAGGCAGGATTGTAACCTGCGACCGTAGCGGTCGCTCGGCTCCACACTGTAGCTCCTAGAACCGCACGGCCACTCCGACCGGCGTGTGAGCACTATTTAATCATTCTGGCGAACAATATTCTGCCACTGAGTATATCAGTCTCAGAGAAGATGTAGGTACACTGGATGCCCTAGAGCCCCAAGCTGTGTCACATAGCTTTTGAACTGTATTGTTTCGGTTCGGAGTTTAGCTACTGTTTTTGTCAAGTATTGTTTGTAACTGATCGTCCTATCCAAGGTGACTCCCAGATGCATCGGTGTTATACTATGGGAGAGTAAATGAGTGTCAATACAAGCCACTATCTCTTTGCTTACAATTTTTATTATTCAAGTGCAAGCATTTAACATCTGTCCTTGTTAAGCTTAGCAATAGACTCCAGGCCTGGAAGTAGTTTCTCGTATGTCACTCTGGTCAATCTTACCTCGTCTTTATGCTGTGTGGCCAGTGCCCAATCTTCAGCATATTCTAATTTTAAAGATGTTGTTTCAGACATATAAGCAATGTACATGCCAAACAGTGGCGGTGCCAGGACTGACCACTGATTGAATGGTCAATCGGTTAGCATTAAGGCACGAAATATTCAATAATTATCCCAGGCATAAATGAGAGTGGTGGACCGGCCTAAGACAGTCTTCCAAGTACAAGGAAATTATTCCTCACATTCGTAAAAACAGTAATGGATCGTATCAGCAGAATAGTAAGAGAATTATTTAACGACACATTGGTGAAACAAAAAGGAGAGGATGTTTGAGTATTTATAAAACGCAAAATAGCTCTAACACCCACCTTTACAGATACAGTAATATTGTCGTCTGGGAGACACGGGTGGTTCGGAAGTAGCTGATCATGCACTGAGACAGTAGACAGGTTATATGGGACTGTAACAAATGACGTAAACTGTGCCGCCCTCCCCCTACAAGCTCCGCAACCTTTGGCAGCTGTTTGATGACGTCATGACGAGACCTTTGTTTGGATACATATGAACAGTTCGTCTTTCTGAACTTAAGTTTTACCTGTTGACAGAATCTTCATTGCCTCCAGCATTAGGAATTGAAACGACAGGCATGGAAACATCATTTCGACCATTTCTTATGACCCACAAAACAAATTTCTCCAAGAACGCAAACACTGGCCGTGAAAGTTTAAACTTGAGTTCCTTTACCGTTTCACTAGTATATGGGAAATATAAGATAGGAAATGGGGTTAACACTAATAGTGAGATGATATTCACTAGTAGGATAACAGTCCTGTGTGAAAGACGTACTGATCTACATATTAAATTGAATACGCCGTCAACTGTGCGCACAATATGGTTTGAGAACAAAGTAATGAAACTGGATTGTATTGAGGGGCACCAACGAACGTAAAATCAAAATTTGGGATCACGTAGCAGATGAATGAAAGGAATTCTACTGCGTTGATAGCAAAATAACGGACAGCAGACGAAACAAGGACATCAAAAGCAGACTACATTTTGGAAAGAGAGTATTCGTCCAATATCTAACATGGGTTTAAATTTAGAAAGAAATTCCTGATAATATTTGTCAGAAACAAAGTGAAGCATGAATTGTAGGAAAACTGGAAAATAAGGGAATCGAAGAATTCGAGAAGTGGTGTTGCAGAAAGACGCCGAAGATCTTAAGAAGTCAGAACATTCTCTGTAGAATTGGAGAGGAAATGAGCTACAAGATGAACCAGGTCGATAGGATAACTTTTAAGACGTGGGGAAAATCTATAAAAGAGGGCAGAGACTGGAATATATACAAGAAATAGTTGATTGAAATAGAAGATTATTGGAGGAAGGGATGTCATATTTGGTGTGGTCACAAAAGAGAACCGATGACCAAAATAAAAATTGAAAATAGTTCTCTTTCCCATCATCTTCATCATCGCTCTACCTACTCACCGTTCGATTATCGATCGCAACTCAACAGATTTTTTTTACGTAGTCGTTCGTGGTTAAGTCCTATTTGCCTGTCTTCTGTGTATCCGGGGATCTTGACTAGGTTGGAAGTTTGTGAGACTGTGAGTGTGATAACGAAATCTCAGGTGTGACGATGTAATCACCTTTTGCGTATCCCAAGGGGTTGGTTGCTTTCAAAGATGACGTGATCGTTTGTTATGAGTTAGAAAATTCAACAAATATGATGCGAAAATAGCTACAATTATTATTAGAGCACGTATTTTAGAGATACTGAATGTCGGTGAGTGGTTAGTGTCTACCATTTTAATAATAGGTCAAAGCAGTCGTGTTCGTTATTTCCATGACAGAGATACTGTTTAGAGCAGAGTTAGTCAAACTATCTCCATGAAAGTAAATAAAACCTCTTAAAGCTTCGCACAAAAATATTGCTATTTATGAAAGTCAGTCATCTTAACTAGCTAAACGGATGTATCCATACAATTTATGCTTTATAAGACAAACGTGAGGAGACAGGAACTGTCTTTTGGAACAGTGGAGTATATTAACTGGAAATATTCATCGCATTCTCTTGAAGAAAACTGAGACACCTGAGAAGATCTCTCAAATATTTAATGGTGATTACGCTCTAATTAGATTATAAGTTAATCTCGAGTTAAATTATGTTCGCGGTGAGAACTTAAAGTCGATTCTCATTAATTCAATTTTACCCCGAATCGATATGCTCTTCTGTGCCTTCCATTCTCCCCAAGCCTCCCCCTCCATCACTTCGCACCCCTCTTCCGCAGAGTTACCCCATCTCACAGCAGCCGTCTTTCGTAAATTAGACGAGCAGAACTTTGATGAAGAGGCACCGTGTTCTCTGCTACTGATCATACCACTGCACGTAGTACAGCTTCCCTGCCTTACATCGCGCCAGAAACATTACGTTTCATGCACTCTATCTTGCCTTACCAAAGGTATCTACTGGTTGCTCTCTCCTACACCTCTTAGTTGAGTCGCTGGTAAGCAGGCCCTTTTTTTATTAAGTAAGTGCAAAAGTTCGTACGGTTATTGTTTTGCTTCTTGGTATTTCTGGTACTATGGGCTTATTTATCGACTGTCATTTTATGTTTGTAGTTCACTGTTGCTATTTGAATTTCATATTGTCATGTTGTCACTTTGGAGACAGTGAGTGGAGCTGTGGACGACACAAAGTGGCATGCCAAGTGTAGAAATCGGAACATTTACGACATATACTTCTGTCTGAGTTTCGTGGAAGGGTGATAGCAGTGGAGGCAGCTATAACGTAATTGGACAGACCATAGTAAGAAAATGGTTTTCTCGTTTAAGGAGAATTGTTTTGACATTTGTGACTCTCGACGTTCAGGGAGACCTTCGGGGCTTGGAAAAGGTCGTTTAAACACGTCAATCTACTATGTCCCACGTCTAGGTACTCGATAAATGGCAAATAGGATGAACTGTAATCATGCCACCATTGTGCAACATTTACGTGCAACGGGGAAGGTTCAAAAATCGGATGTATGGGTGCCACAAGCTCTAAACCAGAAAGTTCAGCAGGTGGCCATATGTGCATCTCTGCTTATTCAGTTGGCTCGTGAACACCACTGACCATTCGTATGTTGTATGGTTGCTGGTGACGAGAAATAGTATCTTTATGATAACATAAAAGGAAAAGAAGCAATGATTGAGCACAAACAAACCAGAAACTCCCCGCACAAAGAATTACGCGCATCTACAAAAGGTAATGTTATGCGTCTGGGCCCCCCCATGAACCATGGACCTTGCCGTTGGTGGGGAGGCTTGCGTGCCTCAGCGATACAGATGGCCGTACCGTAGGTGCAACCACAACGGAGGGGTATCTGTTGAGAGGCCAGACAAACTTGTGGTTCCTGAAGAGGGGCAGCAGCCTTTTCAGTAGTTGCAGGGGCAACAGTCTGGATGATTGACTGATCTGGCCTTGTAACATTAACCAAAACGGCCTTGCTGTGCTGGTACTGCGAACGGCTGAAAGCAAGGGGAAACTACAGCCGTAATTTTTCCCGAGGACATGCAGCTCTACTGTATGATTAAATGATGATGGCGTCCTCTTGGGTAAAATATTCCGGAGGTAAAATAGCCCCCATTCGGATCTCCGGGCGGGGACTACTCAAGAGGACGTCGTTATCAGGAGAAAGAAAACTGGCGTTCTACGGATCGGAGCGTGGAATGTCAGATCACTTAATCGGGCAGGTAGGTTAGAAAATTTGAAAAGGGAAATGGATAGGTTAAAGTTAGATATAGTGGGAATTAGTGAAGTTCGGTGGCAGGAGGAACAAGACTTTTGGTCAGGTGATTACAGGGTTATAAATACAAAATCAAATAGGGGTAATGCAGGAGTAGGTTTAATAATGAGTAAAAAAATAGGAGTGCGGGTTAGCTACTACAAACAGCATAGTGAACGCATTATTGTGGCCAAGATAGACACAAAGCCCATGCGTACTACAGTAGTACAAGTTTATATGCCAACTAGCTCTGCAGATGATGAAGAAATAGATGAAATGTATGACGAGATAAAAGAAATTATTCAGGTAGTGAAGGGAGACGAAAATTTAATAGTCATGGGTGACTGGAATTCGTCAGTTGGAAAAGGGAGAGAAGGAAACATAGTAGGTGAATATGGATTGGGGGGAAGGAATGAAAAAGGAAGCCGCCTTGTAGAATTTTGCACAGAGCATAACTTAATCATAGCTAACACTTGGTTCAAGAATCATGAAAGGAGGCTGTATACATGGAAGAAGCCTAGAGATACTGACAGGTTTCAGATAGATTATATAATGGTAAGACAGAGATTTAGGAACCAGGTTTTAAATTGTAAGACATTTCCTGGGGCAGATGTGGATTCTGACCACAATCTATTGGTTATGAACTGCAGATTGAAACTGAAGAAACTGCAAAAAGGTGGGAATTTAAGGAGATGGGACCTGGATAAACTGAAAGAACCAGAGGTTGTAGAGAGTTTCAGGGCGAGCATAAGGGAACAATTGACAGGAATGGGGGAAATAAATACAGTAGAAGAAGAATGGGTAGCTCTGAGGGATGAAGTGGTGAAGGCAGCAGATGATCAAGTAGGTAAAAAGACGAGGGCTAATAGAAATCCTTGGGTAACAGAAGAAATATTGAATTTAATTGATGAAAGAAGAAAATATAAAAATGCAGTAAATGAAGCAGGCAAAAAGGAATACAAACGTCTCAAAAATGAAATCGACAGGAAGTGCAAAATGGCTAAGCAGGGATGGGTAGAGGACAAATGTAAGGATGTAGAGGCTTGTCTCACTAGGGGTAAGATAGATACTGCCTACAGGAAAATTAAAGAGATCTTTGGAGATAAGAGAACCACTTGTATGAACATCAAGAGCTCAGATGGAAACCCAGTTCTAAGCAAAGAAGGGAAGGCAGAAAGGTGGAAGGAGTATATAGAGGGTTTATACAAGGGAGATGTACTTGAGGACAATATTATGGAAATGGAAGAGGATGTAGATGAAGACGAAATGGGAGATAAGATACTGCGTGAAGAGTTTGACAGAGCACTGAAAGACCTGAGTCGAAACAAGGCCCCGGGAGTAGACAACATTCCACTAGAACTACTGATGGGCTCGGGAGAGCCAGTCATGACAAAACTCTACCATCTGGTGAGCAAGATGTATGAGACAGGCGAAATACCCTCAGACTTCAAGAAGAATATAATAATTCCAATCCCAAAGAAAGCAGGTGTTGACAGATGTGAAAATTACCGAACTATCAGTTTAATAAGTCACAGCTGCAAAATACTAACGCGAATTCTTTACAGACGAATGGAAAAACTGGTAGAAGCCGACCTCGGAGAAGATCAGTTTGGATTCCGTAGAAATGTTGGAACACGTGAGGCAATACTGACCTTACGACTTATCTTGGAAGAAAGATTAAGAAAAGGCAAACCAACGTTTCTGGCATTTGTAGACTTAGAGAAAGCTTTTGACAATGTTGACTGGAATACTCTCTTTCAAATTCTGAAGGTGGCAGGGGTAAAATACAGGGAGCGAAAGGCTATTTACAATTTGTACAGAAACCAGATGGCAGTTATAAGAGTCGAGGGGCATGAAAGGGAAGCAGTGGTTGGGAAAGGAGTGAGACAGGGTTGTAGCCTCTCCCCGATGTTATTCAATCTGTATATTGAGCAAGCAGTAAAGGAAACAAAAGAAAAATTCGGAGTAGGTATTAAAATTCATGGAGAAGAAGTAAAAACTTTGAGGTTCGCCGATGACATTGTAATTCTGTCAGAGACAGCAAAGGACTTGGAAGAGCAGTTGAACGGAATGGACAGTGTCTTGAAAGGAGGATATAAGATGAACATCAACAAAAGCAAAACGAGGATAATGGAATGTAGTCAAATTAAGTCGGGTGATGCTGAGGGAATTAGATTAGGAAATGAGATACTTAAAGTAGTAAAGGAGTTCTGCTATTTAGGGAGTAAAATAACCGATGATGGTCGAAGTAGAGAGGACATAAAATGTAGACTGGCAATGGCAAGGAAAGCGTTTCTGAAGTAGAGAAATTTGTTAACATCGAGTATAGATTTAGGTGTCAGGAAGTCGTTTCTGAAAGTATTTGTATGGAGTGTAGCCATGTATGGAAGTGAGACATGGACGATAACTAGTTTGGACAAGAAGAGAATAGAAGCTTTCGAAATGTGGTGCTACAGAAGAATGCTGAAGATAAGGTGGGTAGATCACGTAACTAATGAGGAGGTATTGAATAGGATTGGGGAGAAGAGAAGTTTGTGGCACAACTTGACTAGAAGAAGGGATCGGTTGGTAGGACATGTTTTGAGGCATCAAGGGATCACAAATTTAGCATTGGAGGGCAGCGTGGAGGGTAAAAATCGTAGAGGGAGACCAAGAGATCAATACACTAAGCAGATTCAGAAGGATGTAGGTTGCAGTAGGTACTGGGAGATGAAGAAGCTTGCACAGGATAGAGTAGCATGGAGAGCTGCATCAAACCAGTCTCAGGACTGAAGACCACAACAACAACAACATGCGTCTGGGATGCCATGATGTGCTACGAACTGCTTCTCCGAGGTGCAACCGTCACTGCTGACATTTATTGTCGACAACTGAAAAGTCTTAAGGGGCTCCGGAAAGGCTCAAAATCATGAAAAGTTCAATTTTTACTTTTTTGCGTTTTCTGAATCTGCAGACTATTACCTTTTAATAGATATATAGTTTATTCAATTCTGAAGACTACAACTATTTTTAAATTTTTTTTGAAATGTGTTCTACATGGGCGTGACCCACTGTGGCGCTGTTAAACTGCTGTCAAATGGTGTTATTATTAACGTCCGTGTTCATCAGGTACATTTTAGTGATGTGAGATAAAGTATGTGTTGTGGCTAACCTGTGATGGTTCAATATATATCGCTGGTGTGATTGTCGATTGTTTCATGTTTATTTATTCTGTCGTTATCTCGAAAATATTCGTAATTAATTCTGTTTCTTGAGTCTCTGTTTTGTTGAAGTATAATAATGAGTAAAAGTAAAGTTATTAGAAATCCTCTGAAGGCTTTTAAGAAAAGGAGAAATGTTGGAAAGCCAAAGGTATGTGTTATTACTGTAAACAATAAAGACGATAACCAAGTGAGTGAACCTAACCTCTCAAGTACACCTGCCCATAGCAGTCAAAGTGGGAAAGAAAATACTTCACAGAAGAATCTTGGTTCAATGAGTGAAAACTATGAATGTTTTATGGGCGAATCGGATGTGAATTAAATATTTGATATGTCGGTTCTCAAAGGAATTTTTTCAAACTGTGTAAGATGTATTCATTGTAGTGAAGTTGGTCTGGAACTCTCCATAATAAAGCACGTAGGACTTGCTAGTGAAATACAACTGAAATGTGATAAGTGTCCATACATGACCACCTTTTGGAACAGTGCTGCAGTAACTGCAACTGAAGAAAATGGTAGCAAAATCTACGAACACAACAACGAGCGATGCTTGCTTTAGACAAGGAACGCCTTCGGGCTGCAGACAGGGCTGTAAAGAGTCTAGAAATACAAGCAAGAGTAAACAGGAGGAGGAACCAGAGGAAGCTGGAGGAGGAGTTTGCAGAGGATGAAGATAATCCATCCTATGGACCTGGAATGCACTAAAAAGTTAATCCAATCTTTGTCGCTCGATTCCCAAAACATTTATTTTCTCATACGAATTACATGTTTTCTAAGGATCTTCCAAACATATTTGTTTCAAACTTTCAGTAAATGTTACACAGTACTTTCTGCATAATTTAACACAGCCTTTTTCCAAAAAACTGTATATTTTTGAATATATAAATAAAAAATTGCAAAAAAAAATGTTGTGAATTTTCAGTACAATTGAAAAAAAAATCATCTTTAATAACTGAACTAAAATTTTGTAAAATCCCTGTGTTAAGTTGTAGCCCAAATTCCAATAAATAATCTGTAAAAAGTTCAACTTCCTACCTCAAATACTTTGTGAGGAAAGATGTAATTTATAAGCGTTATTTTAACATTGCAAGTATAGGGCGTTCCGGAGCCCCTTAAACAAGCTGTCCAAGAACAATGACCAGGAAGACTGCGTGAGGTGATGCTGCTCCACGATAAATCCTAGCCGCGTTCTTCTACACTGACAAAAATGCAACACATGTATGGGATTGGGAAGTCATTCTGCACCCACCTTCTTCACCCTATCTTGCGCTCTCCGAGTTTCACATTCTCCGCTCTCTAACGACCGTCCTTCAAGGAACTTCCTTTCCGGATGAAAATGCCCTCCGAACATGACTCGACAAGTTCTTCGCCTCAAAACCACATGATTTCTACACTTGCGGAATCGAAAACTTACCCAGCGTTCGCAGTCTGTTGTAAATAGTGATGGCTAAAGTTTCTGTTATATGTACCTCACATGTTTATTATAAACATGGAAAAACGCTACGAACTTATGTGCCAACCCAGTAATACCATACCGCATTCGAAGTTTTCTTTTTTTTTTTTTCTATCTCTCTCTTCCCTGCACACTTTCCTTCGTGGGATATTTTTTGCTACACAACATGTTAAATTATTGCTTCCTAAGCCATGTCACACATTACGCCCCAGGCAAAGACCACCTCACAAGACTGGCACATTTTTAGTAGAGAACATATGTTCCAGGTTTCCTGTTAACGCAGTTATGCTGTTTTACAGGTAACATGTGCATCACACTATACGAGTGAAATGTCGCGGCAGCTAGCAATGTAGTCCAAAGTCGAAGTATGTGGGATAGTAGATTCTTGCCGGTAAAACGTCTAAATTGCACAAAAATGGTGGCGGTATATGGACCAAGCACAGTCTCGCTTCCAATGGCAATGAAATAGTGGCAACAATCTGAGCAAGGCCGCAGAGACAACAGTAATGGTGATCAAGAAGGGAGGAAGGTCTTGCACTATGGAGGAAGGTGTTACACGATGCAATTTCAGTCGTTTCAGTAAGCTGAAAGAAGATGGGAAGAAACAGATTTTACAGTGATGATGACGATAACACAGCGGTTCTCGAATGGCGCCGTCACAACAGAACGGATTTCTATCGTCAAGGCACTGGACATTCTTAGAACGTTCTAACCACTGTTTGTAGAGACATGGTGACTATGTTGAAAAACAATATCATGTAACTGTGTCACTCTGTAGTGCAACGCAGCGTTCAATAAATGTTACTTCGTATGCTACAATTATGTAACTTACTTTTAGAAGTCCCCTAGTATCATAAGTTGTACTAATTCTCTTTCTTATTCTTAGAACTTCATTCAGTATTATATCTGTCCATTACACTTAGAGCATTGTTCTCTACAACCATATCTATTAACTACCCAAGTATTTTTCTTATGTCTCTTTTAGTGTCCTAGATTGGCTGCCGCATAATTGTCAACTCTGAACGCTTGGCAAATATATCACGTTACTCGAAATTTTTTAGCTGTTACTAAAAACCATTGTGTTTTTCATTATTTGGTTCAAACGGCTCTAAGCACTATGGTACTTATCATCTGAGGTCATCAGTCCCCTAGACTTAGAACTACTTAAACCTAACTAACCTAAGGACAACACACACACATTCATGCCGGAGGCAGGATTCGAAACTGCGACCGTAGCAGCCGCGTGGTTCCGGACTGGAGTGCTTAGAACCGCTCGACCACAGCGGCCGGCTTTTTCATTATTTCACCCATAGATATTCCGCATCGTAGTTCCTTCACAGAACTTCCATTATCTGTCACCTATGTTCCTAACTAAAAAAATCATTTGTTTCAAAGTGGTCCTTTCATATGTTGACGAACCCTTCATTTTTGCAGATTTCCAAGACATTTTTTTTATTATCATCATTTCATAGTATTTTCCTCTTACAGTCCTGTCCATACTAGTAGTTGCTCTGATTCACCCAACAGTACATTCTAATCTGCACCCTCCCTCCTAATACTGTTATACCTCTTATTTTTTACTTAAGCGTGCGTTTCGTTGCTATTCTGACCAACCATTTTATTGTACAAATGAAGAACTTTTCTGCTTAACAGTTGTTCCTGAAGCACGCTTCTAGAAAAACAGAGAATTCAAATCAAGAAATTAAGGTCGATTAAATGAGCAAGTGAATTAGGCTTCGCTTTCAAACAGATGTCCTTCCTCGACTTTCTACAGCATCCGAACCGTTCTCTTTTGAGGACTGTTTTATCCGGAAATTCAATGGAGCGCTTCTATTAAGAGCAGTCGCCTAACTTTCGAAAAATTGTGCAGCCATCCAAGTTCCCTCTAACGGTTTCGCTTCACGTGTCAATTCCCCTCGCGCAATAACAGAATGGGTCCTTTCCTCCGGCAACCCTGCGATCTCGAGGGCGGAGGGTTTCTGCTCCACTGCACCCTCGTACGGAATGTGGGGTGACTTTCCTCGTAGACTAGCCTGACGAGCAGACGTCTTGCGAGTCACGATCGCCGCCCTGAGAAATCTGTAAGCACGGCATTATCTTTTATGAGTGACTTTTAATGTCTGTCTTTTTTGGAGACGGCAAGCCTGCATGTGTGCACTGGTTTTCCTACAGAAAAATGTTTACATAAATCAGAAATGAGCAAGCCGTTGAAAGAATAAGTTTAATTCATTAAGCATAAAAGTGTTTAATCACTATCAGTGTAAATATGACGCAGAGTGGGCAGATGTTTGCAAAAAACCGTAACAAAGTAATTGAATTACAGCATAAAAGATTATTGACTATCAACAACCACCATTTCGCTATCTCTCGCCGAATCTCAACTGGAGAAGAGTAATTAGATACAAACGGGATAAAATGTACCACACTCACATTCTTCTTGAACTTTAAACCCATCAAATACAGATGAATAGTTTTCTTTAGTTGCCCGCATCTCGTGGCCGTGCGGTAGCGTTCTCGCTTCCCACGCCCGGGTTCCCGGGTTCGATTCCCGGCGGGGTCAGGGATTTTCTCTGCCTCGTGATGGCTGGGTGTTGTGTGCTGTCCTTAGGTTAGTTAGGTTTAAGTAGTTCTAAGTTCTAGGGGACTTATGACCACAGCAGTTGAGTCCCATAGTGCTCAGAGCCATTTGAACCATTTATTTTCTTTAGTTTCCTAGTGCCCGTATTGCCCCTGTTCGAGGATTGTACCTAGAGAAAATGTATGTTTCAAATAGGAGATACAATTAGTTCGTCTCGATTGCTTTCCGTGCAGATAGATGGATGATAATAATTTTGATCCACGACTTGCGTAATACTTTCGTGAATCAAAATACAACAGTTTGTGTGTGTGTGTGTGTGTGTATGTGTGTGTGTGGCCGGGGGGGAGGGGGGGGGGATGGAGAGGTAGAATAAAAGATATTTCTCCGTTGTATTGCGTTGCACGACATGACGCCTCACCAATCGCTGATGTGCGATTTGCACACACAGTCTTTACTTCCATGTTTACTGTATGACGTACGGTGTAACCCATCAAGGTAAAACTGAATTAATGAGAGTAGTACAACCCATGATCATAGGCAGCGCCTGTTAATAAATCCCTCGTGCTGTACTAACAACAGATGGGACTTGGTTTTTAAAAGTGAATAAACATTAAAAGTAACTTAAGGTATACCATACGGACCGTTGATGTGCAAGGTATATACACAACATGAAGAAAAATCTGCTCAATTGGGCTTCACAGTGCGATGACTTACATACCAAAAATTTAAAAAGTCTGTAACAGAATATCGACCTTTTCATATGTTGCACAGGAGGACTATTTGCCGACACAATTACATCTGGATATACGGGGTGTAAATTTTAAGTTGACAAACCAGAATAACTCTGCCGGCCGGGGTGGCCGTCTAGGCGCTACAGTCTGGAACCGCGCGACCACTACAGTGGCAGGTTCGAATCCTGCCTCGGGCATGGATGTGTGTGATGTCCTTAGGTTAGTTAGGTTTAAGCAGTTCTAAGTTCTAGGGGACTGATGACCTCAGAAGTTGAGTTCGTAGTGCTCAGAACCATTTTGAACCAGAATAACTCTAAAAATAAGCTTCTCCACGAAAAGAATGTGTAGCATCATAATAGTTTTTTCTGCAGATTCGGATAAGTTTCGTGGTCATGTTTGGTTAGTTAATTTGCTAGCGAGATGATTTGTTTGATAATTAAAAGTTGTTTGGTCTCATTGGTGGAACTGCACGTTCAAATACTTAGTGAGCCGGTTGGAGTGACCGAGCGGTTCTAGACGCTACAGTCCGGAACCGCGCTGCTGCCACGATCGCAGGTTCGAATCCTGCCGCGGGTATGGATGTGTGTTTAAGTAATTCTAAGTTCTAGGGGACTGATGACCTCAGATGTTAAGTCCCATAGTGCTCAGAGCCATTTTTTTCAAATCCTCAGTGAGTGTCCTAACCAGGATGCGACATGCCTGTACAACCTTGTGCACTCACCTTCCTAACAGTATGCACGTTGTTATTAATTTCAGGGACGGAATAAGAAGGTATTAAATGATGCCTGTAACGATTTCTCTGGAGGTGACTGTTTTGTCCAGAGAGCTTGTAATTCCCGCAGACGCTCCACCTTCCCTGTTGACGATTTTGGCTTGCATGTTTTCTTTACACCTCGTAAGCTGCCATTCTCAAGGAATGAGCTGTACCAGTCATTGATTGTATTGCTTGTTGGAGTTTTTACCTCATATTAGCCAAGTAATCGTCGCTGAACCATCAAAATCGGTGAATTCGAGGACACACTTCTTCATTATGCGCCACGCTCTGACGCGCCGCGCCCTGGTGGTGCGCTCTGTAACTACGCCACGACGCGTATTAAGAATTGCCACTTCCAGAGATGCTCTACCCACAGACAAGCGCCATTTTCATGTATGTCTTGTAGCTCTTGCTCAGACTTCTTCGAAAACTCGGAGGCATTTTAGAATAAGCCCATATTACGTTCCCGAATTGGCATCTGTCTCGGCGTTCCGCGCAACAGGAGCTCCTGCCCGGATAAAGAGGTTGCTGGGAACCCGTCGAAGCGGCTCTCAGGACGCGCACCACGGCGTGGGGCCGCGCCGGCTACGGATTAATTAATCGTGAAATATAACGACCGCGGGGGTGGCGGTGGCGGGAAAGCGGGAAAGCTGCGAGCGCGGCGCTAATTAAAGAAACTGCCACTCGCCCGGCAGTGGCGTAGCGTGCAGCAGGCCGGGCTCTTCCTCTCCATTAGCTGGCGGTGGCGGCTCCAGCCTGCACGCACAACTCCGCGCACAGAAGGCAGCAGCACACGCTACTTGCTGCCTGCCGGCGTGCGCTGCTAAACACACCACCTATTCCAAAAGACCGATAGATTTTTATAGCACAAATTGAGCACTCCACGATGACGAGTGGAACATCATGGCTGCTCCAGCGATGCATATCAGTCCCTTATTAAACAGGTAGCTCCAAAAACATGAATCACACAGCCAATAGGTTGAAAATGTTTGGTACATTGACCTAAGGCTTCGACACCTCTAAGGACGTCTTCATCTTCAGACCTACAGCCATTTCATGGACAATGGCTGTGTATGGAGCAGGAACCGCTGAATGGCGATAGTCGACTGCTCTTGACCATCGACGTTCAGCGGTTCCTGCTCCGTACACAGCAACTTCCATCAAAATTTCATGCTGATGAAGACATCTTTAGAGGTGTCTAAACCTAGTTCAATGTACCAAACAGTTATTTGCAACCGGTTGAATGTGTGACTCCCATGTTTAAAAATTGTATGCGGTTGCTGAGAAACAGTCATGTTTAATACTGAAACACATAGCTATAAATACTCAGAATTTGTACCAATCGTATGTGCGTTCGTGTTTGGTGGGTACAGGTGCTCAACGGTGAGGTGATCAGCACCCTGAAATCAGACGTGGTGTTCCACAAGGTTCATGTTTCTGTCCTCTGTTGTTTTGGTAGACATAAACTATTTTCCACTTTCTGTTTTGGAAGATGCAGTTTTGTACACTTTACGTGTTATACAAGTATGAGAATCAGAAATGTACGAGTCCCCTTATTGAAAAAATGCAGTTAATGAAATATTCAGGTACATCAACTGGTGGTTCGATGGAAATCCTTTATCAGTGACCTTCGACAAGACTAAGTAAATGCAGTTTAGTACTTTGCACAGAACTTCATATTCTGAAAAAGGGTTTCTTAAACAAGAAGTACAAAGTATTAAGTTGTAATCGCTACAGATGGGTCATAACCTCATCCGGAAAACCTACTGCCTGAACTGGATGAAGCGACTTCGATCAGCTACAGTACGTTTACAGTACCATGATTGCTATGCTGCCATAGGCTATTTAAAACTAAAGGAACTGATTTACTCCGAAAATTACCATTCACTAATGAGTTATAATTATCGTCTAGTTAATTCAAGTGACAGCGTTACTGTTTTTAAAAACAGAAATTTGTTATAAGAAATACATATTGTGTTACTTCACGAACATCCTATAGAAATCACCTCAAAAAAGTCGTGGTATTTTTCACAACTACTTCACAATACCTATAATCACTAATTCTCCTTCTCATTAACAATATTTGTTTTGGAGGTATCATAGATCCAATTACAATATTTAAAAATAATTATGACAGTATAGAATGGAAGGCACATTTAATCAAAGATGACCGGTTTCGACCAACAGATGATCATCTTCAGACCTACAGCCATTTGATGGACAATGGTTGTGTATGGAGCAGGACCACTCAATCATGGTAATCCACTTCTCTTGACTACTGTCAATTCAGCGGTTCCTGCTCCATACACAACTACTGTCCATCAAAATGGCTGTAGGTCTGAAGTTGATCACGTGATAATCGAAAACGGTCACCTTTGAATAATTGTGCCTTACAATCTAGACTGTCACAATTATTTTCAAACGATATTTCTCTCTTCACTAAAAATAGTGAAAAGCGTGTGTATGTCACTAGGACCGAAATCAACACCTACAACGTAGTATAGCAAGGAGTATGAAACATAGGCAAAAATGTATTCAACAGTCTAGAAGAGCACATTAAATGCCATGCAGATAAAGTATTGAAATTTAATGTAAATTAGAGAACTTCCTACCAGGCAACTCCTCCAAAGAAACATTTAAATTTAAGCTCATAAATTAGTGAATACTTTGAATTAGCACTGTAATACAGTAATGTAATGTCAGTTCACGGTAGTGCTCTTACATTAAATTGAATGTACATTCTTCATCTCTTTCTCATTCCACAGCATCATCTTCGTGGGATCCATGGGAGGAAGCTCATTAGCATTAACAATGCGGTTTTGTCAAGATGCTTGGGAGTCAACTATTGCTTCCTTCTTATGATCGGAAGAAGGAAAACGACCGCCGATATTGGTAATTTCTTTATGAGATTAAATGGAATTGTGCTGAAAAGCAAATCATTCTTGAAACTAATTCCAATAAACACCGAAGTCTCCAGCATGACCGAAATGTCATTAGTACCACTATCAATAAATTTCAGTCTTGCTACATGTTTTCTTAAATATTCGCAAAGAAAGGGAGAGAGGGATAGAGAGAGATAAAAAAATTCTACTGTGTCATTTGCAGCAGTTTTGACTCATAAAGGTAAAAGATATGATTGATTTAATTTAAGTTATCCGTTATGACTACTATGGAATACTGAATGAAATATAATTACAAACAGCAGAGAAACCTCATGACATACTACTTTACCTCCACGACCTAGTCTTCCAGGCATTGTAGATAAGCAACAGACGTAGTACAAATACAATCATATTTGTGGCAATAGTCTTACCCTGTATTTATCATAGCGCAATTATTCAGTGCGGTAGATCTGTACGTACTACAGACACGGCATAACCATTTGATAATCGAAGAAAAGATATTCCACTCAACATTGATCCGTAAACAACACTTCCCTTTTGTAACTGAATCTGAAGTTCATAATTAATGTTTGAGTATGTACAGAACAAGTTTATGATACGTAATGCGTACAAGCACATCTGTTTATGGGTTATTAGTTCTGAAATCGATAATGTGAAATAATGTAATAAAAGTATTACATAGCAACCTGTGGAGTCAACTAAATCGGACACCATAAAATTAGGGATGCATCTGCTAACACAATGGATCAATGGAAAGGCTTCAAACGTTACCCTTTATGTCCTCCATATTTTAAAATCCAGGTATATAGGATCTACAAGCCAAGAAGGGCTCTTAAATTACAAGTCTTAGATATTACCATCGTATAGGCAGAATGACATCGAGATATGCCATGAAATAACAGTTATTCAGTGTTGATAAAATTTCCCATCTTCAGCTTTTGGACCACTGGCAAAATCGATATTTGAAGCAGATGTATGTACTCCTGATTAGTACGTTGCGATAACTGTTTACCAAGTAGCTCACTTGATGACAGACGAGTCACACATTAAAACCCAGTAAATTCACTTCGTTACCAATGTAAATATGAGAGATGGGAAGTCCGTCTACGCTCTTGGGGTGGCTTAAACTACAGTTAGGTCACTTAGAGGTATCTTGCGCAGGTTGAATGTGTGTTATTTAGTAAGTAAAATATTTTTCGGAAATAATCCTATTACCACAGGTTTAAGGTGTGCCTCGTTAGACAGTGACGCTATCTCTCTATTAACATAAATAGACTTTACACAATGTAACGTAGAAATTAACTTTGTAACACAGTTTGTGATATTTTGCCCTACCCTGCAGTTAGTTTTTAATTTGAAGCATTTAACTGAAGAAATAAGCAATACAGACTTCCTTGTTTCAGGGAATTACAGTAACGCTTCTTTGCAAGTGGTAGCTTTTTTTTAAATTTCCTATTGTTGTTGTTAAGTTATATGACACTAACGTCCTGAATTTCGTGCTGTGTGTTTATATCTGTGTTTAAGCTGACATAAATTTCTAAATAAAGGTGTTTTCTACGCGTTCCTAAGCAGCCTGGTAAGAGAGCATGGCGTTGAGCGAAACCTGGCGTTACAACTCGGCTTTCCTAGTATTTTCGTTCAGTGATTATTATTTTGCACCCATATTCTTAATAAATGTGCAACAGTAAATTTGTGTGTTTGCTTTGTTGTATCAGTACTTTACAGAGGTTATTTTGTGTGTTATTAATGAGCATAAATCTTTAGATGTAGTTATAGTAAATGTGTATCGCTTATTTAGACACGCAAGTAGTGCAGTAATATCACAATGTTTTGAGAAGGGTGCTTTTTAGTGACTTCGGTAAGACGAAACTGCTTTATCACGCAAACTGAAACAAAAAGCTATATTTAGCATTTTCCAGAAAACTTTCAATTTCCGTTTTGTAACGCTGAAAAAAGACGTTATTACTACTTCTTTTTACAGAGAAATAATACATATAAAAGCTGTTCCACTGCACGAACACATATCTTTCCTTCAAAATTCTCTTTCATGGTCATCCTCCAAAACTGTGCTTTTAAATCAACAACAATATTGGCAAATTCGATACGGTTTCTGCTTATTCACAGCATACAATATGTTATCTAAATTCGTCTTACATTTCATCGTTTTAATTCACTTTCGAGTGGACAACGTTCATAGTTTATTTTGTATGAAGATCTTTTAAAGTTAATGTCATTTTAGATTGTCGCACTAAAAATATTTTCTTACGCATTTCTTGGTTTCAGAGATTCAGACACATTCTACCACAGCTGTTGTTCCTTTTTAACGTTCATGTAGGTTTGGATCCACAAAATCTCAGCAAATTTTCTGGACTTGCCCCTTTTTCACAGATTATGTCGTTTTCTCTTATTGACCATAAACTATTTTTTTTTCGAATTACTAAACTGCATGGCTTTGCTGTTCGTGACCTTGTGACATGAGCGGTTTTAGTGACAAAATTTTATTTATACGGAATATTAATAATGAACATGACGCATCTTTGCCTTACAGATAAAATTAATATGTGCATTAGGTAAAAGGTTGTAACGGTTGTAATTTTGTTGCACGTACATCGGTATTTGTCTACTCTGCTGTGAACCGCCTCTTAGAAAAATAACCACGAGTAAATTCAACACCCGCACAATTTTTAGGATTAATCAAAAACTTATGTAAATACAGTAATGCTTCTTTACTTGGTTTTGATGGTAGTAGTTATATCAGAATTATAACCAAATATATTACTGGAACAATTCTAGGATCACTGGACAGCGGACATTACAAACAACGATGGACAAAGGTACAAATTAGTTAATGACACGGTCACACTTAGGTAACAACCATGTAATTTGCGTAAGTAAATGAATACAAGAAACAAAAAGAAGGGAATACACGAAGAAAACATAAAAGACTTAATGATCTTGAATGTGATATGCGGAAGCGAGACTTGTGACTTGCAGCTAACATCTACTGCGCTAGATAAAACGCAGCGTGTAACACAATGTGGCAGCTATGCGAACTATGTCTGAGTATATTAATAATTAGTACACACCAAGTGGCTTTTATTTGCTTGTCTTGAGTATAGCTACAAAGAAGTCGGAATTTTGTCCACCTCAAGCTTGCCAGTGTTTTTAAAATATATCTAAAAATAAATAATGATTTTATAAATGGTTAGCATCTTCGTTGTTTTTAAGTTACCGCTTCTTTCGAAGTGTACAACGTGCACAGTATATTTCTACTCCTATTTACAGCCCTCAGAACACTTCTCTCCTATAACCCATTTCACCATCGTTTACCATGAACAATTGCCTGCATTCACCAAGTAGTTTTACGCAGTGTGCGAAATAGTCACTTGCCTAACAGCTGACACACATATATTGACATGCAATTTCAATGCTCTAGTTCAGATTGCGAGAGTGACAAACTTACTGTAGCGTCCGGTGAAGTCTTCCATATACTTTAATCTTCCACCACTGTCGACATATTATATATATATATATATATATATATATATATATATATATATATATATATATATATATATCATTATGGAATTACAATTACACCAACACTCAAAATTTCGATGGAACCGTATCTGACAGATACGATACAAAATTTTTATTTTTATTTATCACACAAATAGGTGATAATTTGCCGTAACTATAATTTCTTGTATTCTTTATGACAGAACTCATTATAATAAGCGTGGGTAACGTTAAGTTTAATATTAAATATGACGTCATATCAGTTCGTAAGGGTATGGTAATAAGACCACAGTGCAATATTTATTGATAAAGCTCAATCACTCTTCTGTTATTCTCGAATGCTAATTTCCAGGAACAGTTGAAATCATTGTTGTTAAAAGACGTGACTCGACAGATCTTTGTATTCTTTAGTGTCCACTTTACACATCTTCCTACTTTACGAGAAAGAATAACAAAGTAACTTCGTGAAACCTGATAACTTTTGTAATCATACAGTTTCCAGGGAAAAAGATATTGAACATGCACGTGTTTTTTGTTAATTTATTTGTTTATAATTTCTGCAAGGACAGATATTACACCACGTTATATATATAAAAACGTAGCGTCTGTTGTAAGAAATTGTGTTACATTTTACAGTAAATTAAAACCGGAAAGGACAACGAGTGAAGATTAAAATGGTGAAATGTAGTAACAAAAATTATGGAATATAGTCTGATCTAATTGTAAGCAAAATGCAAGATTAATTAGTAATAAAATATAAATACATAAAAGAGAAGTAACTTGTTGAATTAAGAAAAAAGTATGAGTAAAGAGGAATAAGATTTATGTATGACAACCACTCTAACAACAGTGCGAATATAAAACAAATAATGACACCAAAACTCGTAGAAAAAGTCGAAAAATTATTAGAGCATACTGAGAACAACGAAATAGGAGAAACAATTAGCAATAACAAGAAGATTAAGAAGGAGAGATAGAGAAAAAAGAAACTATATTTCTGAAACATATGCAGTGCAAGCAGTATTAGAGAAAAAATAGAGAGAGGATGGAATTGGTATATACAAAAGAGCAAAATAACGATGGATGCAGAACGAACCAGACTATAGAGACCGGTGTATCATATGTGTGTAAGCGGAGGAGAGTATGTTCGTAAGACGCGATACGTGTGCCGTGCACAGCGGGCCTCGGCGCACGACGCTGCTGTGTTGCCGCCGGCGTGCCTCCCGAAGCTGCAACCACAAACACCACACACCCAATCACCAGCCGGCCTAGACGGGCGCGCCACCATTCTCTCCCTACCGTCAAACAACATGGCAGTACAGCATGCACTAGAATAGCACACATGGAAACTGGACACAACACAGGAAAGATCACAGCACTAAACAATTTTGGGCTGGAATGAGATTTTCACTCTGTAGCGGAGTGTGTGCTAATATGAAACTTCCTGGCAGATCAAAACTGTGTGCCGGACCGAGACTCGAACTCGGGACCTTTGCCTATCGCGGGCAAGTGCTCTACCAACTGAGCTACCCAAGCACGACTCACGCCCCGTCCTCACAGCCTTACCTCTGCCAGTACCTCGTCTCCTACCTTCCAAACTTTACAGAAGCTCTCCTGCGGCAAAGATTTATAGAATATAAAAGCTGCGTTAAACACGGGAAAATTTTCTGTAGCTTGGTTGAGCACGAGCTCATAATATACCAGCCAAGTAAAGATGCATATGCGCAGCATAATTGTGTGACTCAGGTACTTATTAAATTTTCCGATATATGCGTTTCAAACACAATATTTTTTCAGATCTTGTAATTTACTGGACGTTGCGATAAAGCACTGCACAAGTTCCTAGTAGTGTATGAAAATGTTTTGTATATTTAACGTTTATTAAACAGTTTAGAATTATTATATTAAAATGTTTTGTACATTGTTCTATTATCAACATTAAAATAATGTCCATCTGTGCACCTTGAAATAGGGGTCATGAGGAAACTTACACTGTGGGAGGAGGGTTGGAGTGAGAAGACAGAGACAGAAACAAACTTTGACGCACCTAATACGACACCGAAGTTTAGTTGCAAATATTTCAAGCATTTAATACAATGCTATTTTCGGTCGCTGTGCTATACTGTCCTATGCTGCCTTGAACTAAGAGCTTGTCTGTGCTCATATTATCCTATCCCACATGGAGAAGGTGGGGCACTTCATTACACTGAAATAAATATAGTAGATAGGAGGGCTACAAAACAGACATAGTATATGCATTATCTTTGAAATCAGTGAGAAATCGGAGTGATGGTACTCAATATTGTAATAAAAAGCAGTCCAGGCCACAACAAATTATTTATTTTGATTTCCGGTAACTTGTGACAGTGTACACGAGCATCTACAGACAATAGGTTCTAGAGGAATTAAGGATCCTCTTCAAGAAGCTGCTTTGTACTAGCAAATAGTATCTGTCATCAACTGGAGCTGCTCGTTACAGGTACCAATCGTTGTTATACTGCGGCTCCGTGAACAAGTTCCTCACTTCATCGGGAGCCTTTGGTCTTAAGAGGCTAGCGTCGACTGAAACTGGTCGCTGGAATAAAAATAATTCGTGTATTGCGATATGGACGGATTTTACTGAAACTAAGTAAGTTATTGTTAAACAGATTGGCAAATAACAAACATATTATTGCTCGTTCAGATTGCACACGAAATCCGTGTGGGTGCAGTAGATCTTAATAGAAATACATGAAAATTACTTCAGCAAAGTTATCTGTATTCAAGAATTAAAAGAGGCTACATTAGTCTACGAAAAAACTGACGGTGTTTTCTTGATGTATTACAACCAGCTTCATTCTGCTTGCAGTGTTTCTCTTATTGGGATTTCTTGTGTATGCTAGCTCCTCAGATAGCACAAATATCTATTCTCTCTTCCCTTATTTTATGTTATGTACGTCGCTTTTCTCTCTTACATTACTTTTTATAAATTTCATTGCCCCTTGCAAAGGGTGGGTCGATAGTATCTCTTATTCTGTCGTTGCGTGAGTCGCGTGAATGTATGTATCCCTCACGCCCATAGGGTCATCCGGGTCTTCACCTACTTAAGTGGGTAGAATGGCTGCTCAGGTTGGGTAATGTGCAGAAGTTAGATGGAATATTTACACTGGTGATGATCGAGTGGCACTATACCGTCGTACGATTCGATGCTGTGTCCGAGTTGGGAAGTTTAACTCGGCACCTTCTACTTCCGGGCGGTTTCTACAGCTCGGGCCTGGCTAGTAACTTCGAGAAGCCTCTTAAGAAGGAAGTTACCCTCCTTGGTGGAACAATTCTGGACACACGACATCGAGGACTGTGAAACTGTTACTACAGAACAGTCATCTACAGACATCTAAACAGAACAAAAATTATTTGGTTAGAACTTTATGCTCAAATTATCTCTGCGGATCTCACTGGAAAACTGGCACTTGATTCAGTTATTATTGCTAGCTATGATTAATATTTCAGGTGTGTCTTTGCCAGTTTCATCTCTTGTGAGTGATGATATTTTCCTAAGCACTGTCGGGGTCGAAGGATAACGGTTGAATACTGTATTAAATCTTTTAAATTATAAACTCAGATGGTGACTTTTATTTTCATATATGACAATTTCAGGAGTGTCAGTGCGGAGCATATTTTCTCAAATTCTTAATCGTAACTCTTTTGTGTATAACTGCTGTAATCCTTAAATGTTTTAAAGTGTAAAATTGGCAAATTCCAGGTTATGGCAACCAGATTTTATCACTTCTTTAAACTGCTGTTTAATGTTATATATGCACATTTTTACAGTGTCTCTTTTTCTCAGTTACAATCCTGCATTATTTGTTATAATGTCTAACTGTTATTATCTTCGAAATTCTCCAATGATCTGGTTTTGTCAACACCAGTGATCCAGAAGCATCTCTTTAACTTCTTAAAGTGAAAGTTGTTTGATCTGCTCACTTAGTAAAAGCCTTCTGTTGTCTATTTGTCTTATACTTGTAGTTTAACTAGAATCGCAAAAAGTTCTTTGGTGATTAAATGTGGATGTATCTTTTCGAGAAATTGTATGTTATCTTGGGTGGAAGCCTAAGCTAATAACTCTTCGTGATGACTTCCTGGTGAAAGCTATTCCCGGCATCCTACCACTTAACAGAGCACTACATGTTATTTATCTTCAAAATTTTCACGATCAAGTTTTTTTAACAGAAATGTTAGCTGCCTTGGAAGTACTAAAAATGCGTATGTTTATTGTGTCGCTAGTCGTTACTGTGGTCAATACGCCCACGTTAGAAGCAGCTCCTGTAAGTGGTTGTGAGTACGTTCCACCTATACTCTACTCCAGAGATATTCAGCTTCAGAAACTGTGCCAACATAGTGGGAAATGTAGATGTCTGCATGAATATAAATGTGCGTAAACACTTGCATGTGTCGTGGTTTGTTGGAAATTGTAGGTCAAATTATTATATACAATCTATAAGTTACATCTCTCGAAAACATATTATCCCTATTCATATGCAAACATTGCCAGTTAGGTATAAAACTGTTATGAATACCGATTGTACATGCAACACCCTGTGCAGAATCAATTATTTAGTTTAATGTTCATTGGACAGTTAGTAAGATTAATCTTATCGATATAGAACAAGTTATTTTACATCCGTATTGCGCAGTCATACGAAAATATGATACCGGGCAAACCACTTGCAAGCTATTTCTAAGTAAAGAAGTGAATTAGTAATTCTGCCTATCATGTTTACATTTAACATAAATTTAAATTCTTTTCTGAAGAAACGGAGTTGTCAAGAATCAAGTTTTTCATTTCAAGTCCAGATTGACTTCCATTCCACTAAACGTAGTTGAATCGTAATGTCGGTGATTTGTGATCCTTCTTGAATTTAAAGACACACAGACTATATTATTTTTTAAAGTAATTAAGATCATTATTCTTATTATTCTGTTCTTAACATCTGTTATGCAGTAAGGATGTGAGATGCGAGTACATACTGGTCCTATCATCAAGAGAAGAAGTGAACCTGTGCAACAGTGATAGAAACGTTTATCAGTGCAGGTAGTTGTTAATCGAATAAATGCAAGAAGAGTGGATATGATCGTTACTTGTTTGTGTGTGTGAGTGTGTGTCTGTCTGTCTGTCTCTCTCTCTCTCTCTCTCTCTCTCTCTCTCTCTCTCTCTGTGTGTGTGTGTGTGTGTGTGTGTGTGTGTGTGTGTGTGTGTGTGTCAGACATTTTATATCACTGGATAACTGATGAAAGACTTTGGTGCTGGCACCGTGAGTGCCTTTCTGTGCTAAGTACTATATTAGTAGTGGAACCAGTCACTTAAAAGGGCTGTAAACAGCGCTCTTGAGTTACTAATGGCTTGTATACTGAGGTCTTGCATTTATCTGTATCTGGAAAAGAAACGGTCCCTGTATGGAGCCTTGAGGAACAACTCAAGTTCTAGCACCTTAATAGCTGCAGAGCCACCAGTGATTTTCTAGTGCTGGACACAATGTCCATAAATTACTTAGTCTTACAGACAGAAGCGGACCCTGAATGTACACCAGGAAATGAAACGATCCTTGTATGAAGCCTTGATGAACAACTCAAGTTAAGGAAATTAGTAGTCGCAGAGCAAGCACTCTTTTCCAAATATTTTACACTACGTCTCTGAATTGTTAAGGTCTTACAGATAAACGAAAGTGATCAGTGTACATCGGGAAAAGAATTGATTCTTGTATGGTGCTTGGTGGAATAACTGTACTTAGAGTGCCTTAGGTCAGATGTAAGCTCATTTCCTGTTACTTGACAGTCTGAAGCAATGTTCTCTTTGAATAAATATTTCAGGAGGAATCCAGGCCAAAGAGCCGTAGAGCGCCTACCCTAGCGCCCTTCTGCCAAGACGGCGGTCAATCGGCTTGTTGCAGCCAAGTCGGGGCCATGCCCCAGGGGACCCCGACTGTCACTTGGCAATAAGTTCGCAGCCGACCGCCCCTGCTGGCCGCAGCTCGCCCCCTCAGCATGCAGGCAGTGCCTCGGTGGCCTTGTTGTGCCGTGACCGACGCTTAACACTGTTCAGAACACCTGCTGGGTGAATAACAATGCGACGACCGGCGACAGAGGCGGTGGGCAAATGTGGACCCCGAAGTGACAAGAGAAATGAGGCAGGTGGGAGAAATAAAAATTAAAGTCGAACATTCGGTTGTCACATTTCCGCATTTTATGTCTTCAACAAACAGCAGTTGTTGTAAACGCCACTTTCGTAGGATAAAATATACACGCTAATAAGCGTCATTCTACAGCGGGGTCGAGTCTCTAGAATTCTGATGCTCATCTGGTTGTAAAAAGCTACTTCCGACATCTACTGGCTGGAAGGGATTTCAAAATGGTCACTTAACCCAGTCAGCTATTTATACATTGACTGATATCATAATGAAATCCTTGAATACTACAAATGGTTCAAATGGCTCTGAGCACTATGGGACTTAACAGCTATGGTCATCAGTCCCCTAGAACTTAGAACTACTTAAACCTAACTAACCTAAGGACAGCACACAACACCCAGCCATCACGAGGCAGAGAAAATCCCTGACCCCGCCGGGAATCGAACCCGGGAACCCGGGCGTGGGAAGCGAGAACGCTACCGCACGACCACGAGATGCTGGCTCCTTGAATACTACAATATCGCTGATTGGGGTCTTCCGTGACTTATCAAAAGCTTTTGACTGTGTCAATCTTTATCAGAAAATTAGAGAACTTAAGTTGTTACTAAAAACGTAGTTAAGTACACGCATGCTTTAGATGATATTTACGAAACAGTAGAGTTAGAGTAAAAGAAGTAGACATCGTATCATATTCATGGGGGGGGGGGGGGGGGGGGAATTTCTCTCAAAGTCTCACAGGGTTCTAGCATTTGTCCAAGACTGTCATTTTTTTATGTTAATGATCTGCCATTTAATTTGAACCAGGAGACAGAATTAGTCCTTTATGCAGACGTTGTACAGCCAAGCAAATAACGATTAACTGAGGGATTTCTAAATGAAGTTTCTACGGATCATATTGAGTGATTTTGTGTGAATGGAACAGCTTTAAATTACGTTCAGTACTTTTGTCATAAGTTTAGGTGCCAGATTTGGCCTAATAGAAATCAATAACTTAACATATTTAGCCTGTATTCATTCACTGTTGTGTTAATATCAAATATTTTGGTTTAACTCCTCACATACGCACGACGTGTTGACCACAGCTTCATTGTACATTTACTCATTTATGAAATTATTGATTAACGATTCATCTGAGTTTGAGTATAGCAGATAAAGTTGCAAGTACAACTGAGTTTGAGAGTAACAGTGATATTCACAACATTACAAGGATAAATGACCTCCGATATCAGACCTGTGATTTATGAAATACGCTACCAGTTTATTTCTCTTACAGGCATGTGTTTTTCAGACGGAACACATTTTGTGATTGTGAGTACTGTGTAATTTTGCGTTAGTAAACATTATCATGTGCGTGTTGTGCCACAAATAAAATTAAAGATTTGGATATACACAGAAAGTAAACATGTAAAATAATGGAGATATATGTATGTCGACAAAGGACTGTAGCTATTCACCATAATACATTCTGAAGACAGCGCTCCACAGCTCTTAAAATAGCCAGAAAAGACACCTTAAAACCACCAAAGGCTTAAATCGTCATCAGGTACACAAATTATATCCTTACAACTTGAGAGAAAGGACCGTTACATCAAAAATACAGGCAGAACACAAGAGACCATCATATCAAGAACTATGATTCTTGATACAGCGGAACCGTACCTGCAGCCTGTTGTGTTGTGTTACACTGTTAAGGTGCTGGTATTTATCCACCTATCATCATTTAACGTCGAAACTAGTCGATAATAATGTCATTTATTAATATAATAACCTTTTCTGTATAGGGAAGATACGTAATAACTCACACAAACTTCCAAGTTGGTGTGATGAACAGTTCTGTCATGAGTAGTGGTTTGTGTATCAGTATATGAGGTACTATAACAACTTTTCGAAGACTCGGATCCATTGTTGTTCCTCTCTAAGCTGCAGTCAGATTATGTAGATTGCAGTATAGACTACTGTTTCTTAATGACTGAATTTGAATGTATCTGTATTACTCATCAGTTACGTTGAGTGGTTGACCGCAAGTTTATCCACTCTGTAAACATTCTGTGACACAAATTAAACAGGTATCTAGAAGAAATATGTGATTATACTCAGTTTATAAGGCTAATTACTTTTTGTTGTGTAATATATACCTCAAAATACTATCCCACTTGAAATTAATGAACGTAAACATCCGAAATGAATTAATATACTTTTGTATGTCTTAAAAGACTGCATTTAAAATAGTGGTCAGCCAAGCGGAACTTAACACTTGGAGAAACACTTTAAGTTATCATCAGTACCAGTGTCCATAAACCTATTACCTTCTATCATGTATTGAATTTCTTGTTGATGCAGTACAAAATTCTGTGGTATTATATATTTTATTATCCTTGCCCTTAAAGGGCTCTAGCAAGCTAATTTGTGCTACACGTGTTACTAACTTCCCCAAAAACATCGTTACTGTTACATATGCTGAAGTTTCTTGGATTAGTTTAACAACAAAACCTGCATTAAATATAAATAATAATAGCAGTAGTTGCTAATATAGTTTCCAGTTTATAGCCATCCTCGCTCAGAGGAAACAACAGAACACTCGTTATGTTGGATATATCTCGCATTGGGGCATTCTCTATGAATAGATATTAGACCTACTTCCTCCAGGTGTCGAACTGAAACATACTGACCCGTTTATCCCCTAAATGCCTTCGCAGCAGATTGTGACAGACGCAGTTAGATGCCTCAGGTCAATCGCAGGAGACTGCGTTAATGAGATGTTATCAGGTTTACAGGGAAAGTATGACAACACATCTCTTGAAATAACATCGTAACATAGGTGTATAACAGCAAATGATTAACGTACAATCGCTTTTGTAATCAAGTTAAAAATTTCTCTCAGTGCAGTCACTAGTAAGCGGAAGTAACAGCAACTGATTAACGTACAATAACTTCTGTAATCAAGTTAAAAATTTCTCTCTGTGGAGTCACTAGTAAGCGCACGTTACGCCAACAAATCTTTACATTTTCCTCATTGGGTAAAATGAATTTAAAATTGGTTTGTATACATATATTTATTGTCTTCTGGAAATGGAACATATTTTCACTTCAGACGTGGTTCTATTGAAAAATTCTGATTCTGTTAATAGAGAGAGTGTAAAAAGCACAAAGACAGAACAGATCCCCTAAAAAAATGATTCGTAAATAATTTTTTCCGCTATTTGCTGATACCTTTTCTACAAAGGCATACAGCAATGTTACATAAAACTGCTACATTCTTAATTACGCTTTAAATTGCTAAACTGAACAATTAAAAGAATCGTTTTCGGACTACTGACGATAATTGTATAATGAGATTTTGAGAAAAAATTTATTTAAAAAAGTATTAGTCATGAAAATCACGTGCACTTCAGAATTCGGTCATAATTATTTAATTTCGGATTGACTTACGTCGTTCAAAAGCCCTCATTCTCTTCTTTCTAAAGAAAATAGTAAGTTATGAGAAAATGTAGTGTTGAAAATGTCATTCGTGTTCAGATTTAGCGTTTCTAGACTATTCAAATCGTAAAATGTAATGATTTCCAAAATACATTACTATACTTTTAGCCTCATTTTCTCTTTTTCCGTAAATTTTATACATCTACTAAACTACCATGCCCAAGAAAATATTCAAATTAAAAAATTAAAATTTCCAGAAAGTTCTTGGAAGGCTTTTGTTGATCTAGGAACGCAGCAAAACTTCCGCCCTGTAAAACAGAACTATCATTTATACCAGGTTATGGGGATACAGCTTAAAGAAATTTATTCGCTGCCTAATGTTTTCATGCATTTCCCTTTAGTTCTTTAAATGAGTATCTGACATGTAATTGCTTTACATTTTATAATTTTTTAATTCCTGTCCTACCCTCGTATTTAAACACTAATCACGTCAAAGCCACAAACATTCGTCTCCCATTATTGAGTGTTTAAAGCTGTATGTCAATCTCCATTCAGCGGTCATTGTGTAAACTTCCGTTTCAAACAGTCAGTTCGCTAGCTGAGATGTTCAGTTAAATGGTTATTACAGTCAAACTTATATTTTTCAGTCACTTGTTAATTAGAGGATGGCGACTTATTAACACTAACTAAGATGTTCAGTTACAGTGGTTATTACAGTCAAATTTATATTTTTCAATCACTTGTTCATTAGCTGATGACGACTTACTAATTCTCGTTACGCTGTTTAGAGCTCATGCGAGCTGCTGACCTGTGTTATAGCATCTAAGAAATTACAAGCTCAGCATCATGAGTATGTTTAGTGACAATAACTGTGCAAAAAAGAACATTAAACGTGACAGTATTTCGTTGAAGTATAATAATCGTCAGTAGGATATAGGAAAAAGAACATATACGAGACATATGAGGGATGAAAAAGTTTGGTAAGCTATTAACTGGAGTGATGGAACTGTTCATAAATGCCTTGACAAAATGTACGACCCAATGTAATAATGCGATGCAAGATTACCGAGGGTAAACATGGAATCTTTCACGTGTCAGGATGCAGTGGACTGACTATTTGTTGTACTATAGTTCAGAGGATAACGCTTTTTTTAAAATTTCGTATGTCTTTTGGTGGCTACGATAAATCAACGTCGTTTCTGCTACTTTGTTTTCAACTGCAGTTCATTTGCCAACACTTCTTTCATTCTCGAAGACTATTCTTTATTTTCGTCTTGTGTCCACTATCTTCCAGTTCTGGATTTTTCTGTCCTGAAAGCCTGCCTATTGCGTCTTTAAAATATATTTAGCTTCTTACTGTTACAAGTAAACTCCTACATTTTCGACATATCTGCGTCTTTTTCTCAGCCGTGTGATTTTGGTTTGTAATTGTTTAGTAAGTCAAAAATCTGTTTAATTACATTGCCACTATTCACCGTGCATATGTGTCCATAGAATTATCTAATTTTTTTCTTAGATCTCTTACTGTAGTTCTGTATTAGAGCCCAATCTGTATTCTGATTCACTGCTTTGTTTGGATCGTAGTAACCTTCTTATGATTCTTCTCTCAACTTTTTTGTTCCAATTTATCGAGTTCTCCCTTCTTAGTTCTGCTGCATAGAGTATTCCTGGTTGACCACTGATTCACGGTGTTTCAGTTTTTGTTCCATGGCTAAAGATTTTTTAGTAAAGGTGTTTCTTGTTATTTCATAGGCATTCTCCGTTTTATGTGTTCTAGACTCTGTTGCTGTCTTTTTCTTAATATTGTTTGATATTTATTCTAATAGATCTTTAAAACAGTTCACTTCCGATATTCTTACCGATTTTAAGTTTTTAAGGAGCATTACCAATGTTTGTCATTAACAACGTTTGCTCAAAAGGTATTTGTAATCCTACTTTTTCTGCTTGATGTGGTAGTTCTGTGATTTCTTCTATTGCACATTCAAGAGAGTCTGTAATCAGTTCCATGTCATCTACAATTTCAGACAATCTACAATGATGCGTAACTCGTTATTGATATAAAACGCTTCGTCCGGGGAAGAATGTTACTGTTCTTCTCTGTGAAGGAGACTTCGCCTCAGAAGGACCCTATTCATTTTAGGGGAGGCGGTTTTATTCTGGTCCCTGCGGATCTTCTCCGAAACTGTGTAAGGTCCTCTGATAAGCGGCTTAAGTCAAGTTCCTCGAGCGGGACAACTCCAAAGTTCCAATTAATACCGGCCAAATAATACATGACACAGCGGTGTTTACTGAATTATGCAAACACCTACAAACTCAATCAAAGCATTATAGCCTACCACATTCAGTTTTCATCTAGCCTAAAACGAACTGATTTCGGGCAGAAAAATCATTAAAGTCGTATCAATTTTTGAAACTCAGAAGGTGAAGGCATATAGAACCATACTGAAAGCACAGCAGGTACAATGTCCCCGTATGTCCTGGATGTAACAATCGCCGAAGCCAAAGAACTGAGAAATGTTTAATATGGGCGAATACTGATACTATATAATCATGCTAAATTGTTTCACTGTCTTGCTATTTTCTTGTATCTTAACGGAATGAATAGTTCCTTTTCTCTGACAAAAGAAAATTTTTTTTCTCGAAAGTAGCCAAATTCCTCATTAATGGATTGCATTCATCATGCACTGTTGAACTAGAGGAAATGTAACATAGGTCATAAATACGTCAGAACTACGATTATGTCATTGTATCTAGAACCGATCCCATCATCTTCAGCACTTGATGTGTTGATTGATAGCTACAGGTGAGTAAGTGTGATGTGTGAAGGTTATTAACTGATAGCTCAGTGCCACGTCGGTAATATGGTTAAGAGAGTCACTTCTTGCTTCTATGTTCCGTTTTGTGTTGGACAATCCTGCTTGTATCTCAGTGCGCGATTCCGTTCAATACTGATGATGGCTTATCTGTGCTCGAAATTGATTTTTCTTGCCGTTAAGTCTGCAACGTACTGGTTCATTAATAACGGTATTTGTTTAAGGCGAATAGGTGAAGATTAGGAAGCATGAGCCTGACTTTGGTAAAACAGTCTGATTTGGAAAGAAGTGTTAAAATGTAACAGTCAAGGATATCCGCTCTTTACACAAATCTCACGATAAAAGAATAGACCATATATCATGCTCTGTCGAAATGCGCAGTTACCTCATATAAACTTCATTTGGTTTGACTGCCCTACAAGTGTTAAAAATTCATGTAAAACAATTTCATACATGAAATTAGTCGTTTAAAAGACAAAAGATGTTTTTCTTCTGTTATGTGTCTGTTATGACATTTAAACATATGTTACCTGTAAGATCACACGTCTGCAGAAACACTAAGCGAAGGAGTAACTAGATAATAGTAACATAAAGGTATTCGCATTAGCAGTGAAATTTACCATCTGACCAACGTTAATGAAACAATAAATCAGCATCAGGGACGGATGCAATACAACCTACAATGTTTCACGGACGTATTGTTAATACAAAAAAATCGGTATGTAGGATAAAACATTCTTGTACTACAAGTCGCCGACTTTCGACTGTCAGACATGAACATAATAGAGCATTCGTAGTGGTTTTTCACTACAAATGTATAATTTTTCAGAGTAATGTTCGTTCTAATAACAAGAGACTTCCTAAGCGAGCATCTGTGTGTGTGTTGTGAAATTAATTGCACCAGGTATCATAATATCTCAATATTTTAACTTTTTTATGGATTTCTGTATACTGACAATATATCGATGGAACCGAGACGACACGTAATACAACTGTAACATCAAAAGTAAGGTAACTGCTATAACGATGTTGTGTTGTTGGCCTTCAGCAAAGAAACTCTGAAATTAACTTAAAGTTTACTCGACTTTTACCTAAGTGTGTATTCGACAGTGTGAGTTGTATAAATTTAGTAACAATGAATGTTACACAGATAACGACTCAATATATCCCTATAGAAACTTATATTTCATCCATACATGCACTTAAAAATGTAATTATGTGTTTCGTACCTCGTCATGCCACATAAAAACGGAAAATACAAAATATGTTGTAAAATACAAAAATTATGCACAAGATTTTTCAGTTACAAACTCAGCACACCATCTGCGTCTAATGATTAAGAAAAACTTTTTCTCTGTCAGACACACACACACACACACAAACACACACACACACACACACACACACATACACTCCTGGAAATGGAAAAAAGAACACATTGACACCGGTGTGTCAGATCCACCATACTTGCTCCGGACACTTCGAGAGTGCTCTACAAGCAATGATCACACGCACGGCACAGCGGACACACCAGGAACCGCGGTGTTGGCCGTCGAATGGCGCTAGCTGCGCAGCATTTGTGCACCGCCGCCGTCAGTGTCAGCCAGTTTGCCGTGGCATACGGAGCTCCATCGCAGTCTTTAACACTGGTAGCATGCCGCGACAGCGTGGACGTGAACCCTATGTGCAGTTGACGGACTTTGAGCGAGGGCGTATAGTGGGAATGCGGGAGGCCGGGTGGACGTACCGCCGAATTGCTCAACACGTGGGGCGTGAGGTCTCCACAGTACATCGATGTTGTCGCCAGTGGTCGGCGGTAGGTGCACGTGCCCGTCGACCTGGGACCGGACCGCAGCGACGCACGGATGGACGCCAAGACCGTAGGACCCTACGCAGTGCCGTAGGGGACCGCACCGCCACTTCCCAGCAAATTAGGGACACTGTTGCTCCTGGGGTATCGGCGAGGACCATTCGCAACCGTCTCCATGAAGCTGGGCTACGGTCCCGCACACCGTTAGGCCGTCTTCCGCTCACGCCCCAACATCGTGCAGCCCGCCTCCAGTGGTGTCGCGACAGGCGTGAATGGAGGGACCAATGGAGACGTGTCGTTTTCAGCGATGAGAGTCGCTTCTGCCTTGGTGCCAATGATGGTCGTATGCGTGTTTGGCGCCGTGCAGGTGAGCGCCACAATCAGGACTGCATACGACCGAGGCACACAGGGCCAACACCCGGCATCATGGTGTGGGGAGCGATCTCCTACACTGGCCGTACACCACTGGTGATCGTCGAGGGGACACTGAATAGTGCACGGTACATCCAAACCGTCATCGAACCCATCGTTGTACCATTCCTAGACCGGCAAGGGAACTTGCTGTTCCAACAGGACAATGCACGTCCGCATGTATCCCGTGCCACCCAACGTGCTCTAGAAGGTGTAAGTCAACTACCCTGGCCAGCAAGATCTCCGGATCTGTCCCCCATTGATCATGTTTGGGACTGGATGAAGCGTCGTCTCACGCGGTCTGCACGTCCAGCACGAACGCTGGTCCAACTGAGGCGCCAGGTGGAAATGGCATGGCAAGCCGGTCCACAGGACTACATCCAGCATCTCTACGATCGTCTCCATGGGAGAATAGCAGCCTGCATTGCGGCGAAAGGTGGATATACACTGTACTAGTGCTGACATTGTGCATGCTCTGTTGCCTGTTTCTATTTGCCTGTGGTTCTGTCAGTGTGATCATGTGATGTATCTGACCCGAGGAATGTGTAAATAAAGTTTCCCCTTCCTGGGACAATGAATTCACGGTGTTCTTATTTCAATTTCCAGGAGTGTATATACACTGGAAATTGAAATAAGAACACCGTGAATTCATTGTCCCAGGAAGGGGAAACTTTATTGACACATTCCTGGGGGCAGATACATCACATGATCACACTGACAGAACCACAGGCACATAGACACAGGCAACAGAGCATGCACAATGTCGGCACTAGTACAGTGTATATCCACCTTTCGCAGCAATGCAGGCTGCTATTCTCCCATGGAGACGATCGTAGAGATGCTGGATGTAGTCCTGTGGAACGGCTTGCCATGCCATTTCCACCTGGCGCCTCAGTTGGACCAGCGTTCGTGCTGGACGTGCAGACCGTGTGAGACGACGCTTCATCCAGTCCCAAACATGCTCAATGGGGGACAGATCCGGAGATCTTGCTGGCCAGGGTAGTTGACTTACACCTTCTAGAGCACGTTGGGTGGCACGGGATACATGCGGACGCGCATTGTCCTGTTGGAACAGCAAGTTCCCTTGCCGGTCTAGGAATGGTGGAACGATGGGTTCGATGACGGTTTGGATGTACCGTGCACTATTCAGTGTCCCCTCGACGATCACCAGTGGTGTACGGCCAGTGTAGGAGATCGCTCCCCACACCATGATGCCGGGTGTTGGCCCTGTGTGCCTCGGTCGTATGCAGTCCTGATTGTGGCGCTCACCTGCACGGCGCCAAACACGCATACGACCATCATTGGCACCAAGGCAGAAGCGACTCTCATCGCTGAAGACGACACGTCTCCATTCGTCCCTCCATTCACGCCTGTCGCGACACCACTGGAGGCGGGCTGCACGATGTTGGGGCGTGAGCGGAAGACGGCCTAACGGTGTGCGGGACCGTAGCCCAGCTTCATGGAGACGGTTGCGAATGGTCCTCGCCGATACCCCAGGAGCAACAGTGTCCCTAATTTGCTGGGAAGTGGCGGGGCGGTCCCCTACGGTACTGCGTAGGATCCTATGGTCTTGGCGTGCATCCGTGCGTCGCTGCGGTCCGGTCCCAGGTCGACGGGCACGTGCACCTTCCGCCGACCACTGGCGACAACATCGATGTACTGTGGAGACCTCACGCCCCACGTGTTGAGCAATTCGGCGGTACGTCCACCCGGCCTCCCGCATTCCCACTATACGCCCTCGCTCAAAGTCCGTCAACTGCACATACGGTTCACGTCCACGCTGTCGCGGCATGCTACCAGTGTTAAAGACTGCGATGGAGCTCCGTATGCCACGGCAAACTGGCTGACACTGACGGCGGCGGTGCACAAATGCTGCGCAGCTAGCGCCATTCGACGGCCAACACCGCGGTTCCTGGTGTGTCCGCTGTGCCTTGCGTGTGATCATTGCTTGTACAGCCCTCTCGCAGTGTCCGGAGCAAGTATGGTGGGTCTGACACACCGGTGTCAATGTGTTCTTTTTTCCATTTCCAGGAATATATATATATATATATATATATATATATATATATATATATATATATATATATATATATAAATTAAGCGTTTACGGACACATGTCCACATAACATCTTTTCTTTATTTGTGTGTGAGGAATGTTTCCTGAAAGTTTGGCCGTACCTTTTTCTAACACTCTGTATATAGCATTGAGAGAGATGAAAGAAATGTGGCAGATAATGTCATCTACCAAGTACACAGCCCTAAGTCCCTTAATTTATACTTTGGATCTCAGTGACTAAATGTGCCAAGGATAATAACAGCAGTAGATATAAGGGCAAATTCTCTGTCAAGCTAAACTAGTCAACATGATAGCATCCATAAAAAACCAAAGAAATTCGCCGAAATTTTTTAATACGTAGAACACCGGCCAATATCTGAGCGTATGTAAGTTATGTCAAATATTCGTACTCATAAAATCACCTGTTGTTGTAGTATTTGTACCACAACAAAGAATCTACACAGGATGGTAGCTGACTATGACAAAGTGTGACAAGTGGTGAGATGAAGTTACACATAACTGTTGATGGTTGGACGAACATATTGGTAAGTAGCCGGTGTTTTCCCAATGTAGCCATCCTCACTTCAGGGTGAGTGGCGGGTGGTAACGAGTTCGCGTCTCTCGCTCGAGGCGAAGTGGCAGTGTTGAGAAGGTCGTCTGGGCTCACCCTTTCACCCTGTCAGTGGACGTGTGGCCGGTGGTTCACAGGGTCTCAGCAGGCAAACACGGGAAGGTGTTTACTGGTTATTGTGAGCTCCAACGCTAGTTTTGCAATGGAGCCCCTTCGACAGGTCGCGTCCAGGGCTGGAAAGAAAGCCAATGTGCGCTTGGTATCTCTGCCGGTAAGGGGAGGGGGGGGGAAGGGGAGGGAAGGGGCCTCATCCGTGATATGGAGACGGCCCTGCCTGAGGCTATTGTGTGTGCAGGATGTATTTGTCTGCAAGACGTGGCTGACGTACGCTGCAATGGGTTTTGATGACATCCTCAGTTGATACACGCCGCTGTTGGAGGTGATAAAGACTGCTGGCCTGACGCGCGTCGTGCAAGCGGAGTTGATCTGGGTCCTTTAGTCTGGAGCCTAGTGAAGGGTTTCAACCAAAGGCTTCGTCGACCTTGATAGGTCGGGGTTGCAATTCACTGTGCGACTGTCTTGGCTGCAGATTTCTGGACCTGCGTTATCGAGCAGGGATTTGTAGGATTGCCCATGATAGGTCAGGGGTGCACCACACGAAAGAAGCAGCTACACGGGTAGCAGAGTAATTGCGCATATGAGTTTTTTTTTAGGGTAGACGGTAGTTTGGGGTACTTAGAGTAACACTCGCCACTCGATACACAGCAAGGGATGTCAGACTGGGTTCAGAGTAAAAACACTTCGACTGTAAAAGTTTTATCAGTAAACTGTCCAAGAATTCGTTACAAAGTACCCGAATTCACTGCCCTACTTGAATGCTTTCGTGCTCAAACTATTCTTGAGACCGAGAGCTGGCTGAAACCCGTGGTGGAAAGCTGTGAGATATTTAACGAGTCGTGTAATTTCTATTCGCAAGACAGACTGGAGGCCAAAGGAGGGGGAGTGAGGGTTTAATGCAGTTGAAGTCGAAATGGGGTGCGACGGTGAAGTTACCTGTTCACTTATAACAGGTGCACGTGAAACCAAGTTAACCGCTGGATGTTTCTAACGGCCATCCGATTCCTCTGCCACAGTTATAGAGTCATTCATAGAGCGTCTACGGTCAGATCACGCAATACTAGTTGGAGGCGACTTTAACTTGCCAAATATGGACTTGAATGTCTATGGACTCGATGAAGGCGGTACAGAGAAATAACAGGGCGAAATTCTATTGAAAACGTCTTTTGAAAACAGTCTTGAGCAGCCAGCACATGTAATGAAAAAATCTTAGACATTACAGCTACAGAGAGGCCGGGTGTTATAGACAATGTCAGTATAGAAACGGGGATTGGTGATCATGATGTCATTGTAGCAACGATGGCTACTGACGTTAATAAATAAATCGTGATGTGCGACTCGCGATAGGAGACAGAAGTAATCCACATCAGTGGAGCACATAGATTTATAGTTACAGTGATTTAACGACACAACAACGATAAGCATCCAATCTTACAGCCCGATGCAACACAAAATGCTGGTAGCTCCACGCTGATAAATGATACGACACACGTGGAGTAAAATTACAAGTGGCCTACAAAGATTGTTTTATGCAGATGGAGCTATGTTATTACCGGGAGGGCGTTGTGCTGACCACATGCCCCTCCATATCCGCATACAGTGATGCCTGTGGGTTTATGATGACACGGCGGCCGGTCGCTCCCATTGGGCCTCCAAGGCCTGTTCTGACGGAGTTTAGTTGACGGAGAAATATTATATACACCTCTGTAGTCAGACTTTTGCTTTATATGTGAAAAAAGTTAAATACCACTGTTTTGGGATTTGTGTCTTTTCTCCGCTAAGCCATCTTTCTCATTCGATAAAATCTGATATCACAGCGTGATAATGAACTGACTTGTCATTCAATGAAATTGAGAAAAGCGTGGCGTTTAGTTTGTAAAATTTGCAGTAAAAAATATATCGCTGACCAGTTTACGTTTGGCACATTGTAGATCATACGAGTATTGCCATGCTTATACAAATACAGAAATATATGTGAACAGGCAGAAAACGGCGCTGCGGTCGGCAGCTCCTATGTGAGACAAGTGTCTGGCGCAGTTGTTTGATCGGTTACTGCTGCTACAATGGCAGGTTATCAAGATTAAAGTGAGTTTGAACTTGGCTTTATAGTCGGCATACGAGACATGGGACACAGTATCTCGAAGCGGCGATGAAGTGGGGAATTTTCCATACGAACATTTCACGAATGTACCGTGAATATCAGGAATCCGGTGAAACATCGAATGTCCGACATCGTCGCGGCCGGAAAAAGATTCTCCAAGAATGGACCAATGACGACTCAGGAGAAACTTTCAACGTGATAGATTGCTGCAGATTTCAATGCTGGGCCATTAACAAGTGTCAACGTGCGAAGCATTTAACGAAACATCATCAATAAGGAATTTTGGAGCCGAAGGCCCACTCGTGTACCCCTGATAACTGCACGACACAGAGCTTTACACCTCACCTGGACCCGTCAGCACCGACGTTGGACTGTTGACGACTGGAAACATGTTGCCTGGTCGGACGAGTCTCGTTTCAAATTGTATGGAGCGGATGGACGTGTATGGTTATGCAGACAACCTCATGAATTCATGGACCATGCATGCCAGCAAGGACTGTGCAAGCTGGTGGAGGCTCTGCAATGGCGTGGGGCATGTGCAGCTGGAGTGGTATGGGTCCCCTCATATGCCTAGATACGGCTCTGGCAGGTGACCTGTATGTAAGCATCCTGTCTGATCACCTGCATCCATTCAAGCATCCTGTCCATGCCACGTCTTGTTGTGGCATTTCTGTGTGCTCGCGGGGGCCCTACACGATATTAGGCAGCTGTACCAGTTTCTTTGGCTCTTCAGTGTAGAATGTCGTGTATTAAACGTAGCTAGAGCGTCGAAACTGTTTTTAACACAGAATATCAAGTAAAAACGTGACATATTTGGACACTATTGGTCCTGCTTATCTTGTTGGTTGTTGCATCTGTCCTGTTGAAATAGGAGTTGCGCAAGGATAGGCATCGCGTGGCGCGGCCTTTATTGCAACTCACCGCATTTCGCATTGCGTCAATGTGGTAAGCGCGTAAGAGTGCCTAGGATCCAATATTCCTGCAGCGTCGGTGGTGGAGTAAAACCGTATGGCCGTGTCCAGGGACTGCTGCAGTGAGTGCACATGTATGTAGACCGCACACACACACACACACACACGAGGTTGGTCCACAGCCTCGCGTTACCTACGTGGCGGCCCGCAATTACGTATCCAGGAGCAGCGCGATTCGCGGGCGAGCCATAACTTCTAATTTCGCGGCAAGTAAGCACACGGCCGTGACGCTGCAGTCACTAAAAGGCTGTAATTAGAAGGCCGACAGGGCCGCCCGCTGAAAGAAGACGCCCCGCGCTTGCCACGCACTGGAGTCCACTGTCCCCTTGCCCTGCTCTGGCGCCGTCGCTAATGAGCAGTCTTCCGGCCACATAGGCTCTCCACCACTGTGACGTGCGAGAGCGCCGGCTACAGCTGACCAGAAGGTGCTGTGTACTTGCGTCAGGACCGCGCCGCCTGAGGAACGACTACAGTAGTGGAAAACCGTATAAAGGCACAGATATCTGCAGGAACATTAACATGGACAGTTGGAATAGTTGTGTATGAGTTTGTTGTACGTACTAAGCCAGTCAAAAGGTATCGAATTCGTTGTCAGTGGTACACTATATACAGGGTGTTTCAAAAATGTCCGGTATTTTTGAAACGGCAATAAAAACTAAACGAGCAGCGATAGAAATACACCGTTTGTTGCAATATGCTTGGGACAACAGTACATTTTCAGGCAGACAAACTTTCGAAATTACAGTAGTTACAATTTTCAACAACAGATGGCGCTGCGGTCTGGGAAACTCTATAGTACGATATTTTCCACATATCCACCATGCGTAGCAATAATATGGCGTAGTCTCTGAATGAAATTACCCGAAACCTTTGACAACGTGTCTGGCGGAATGGCTTCACATGCAGATGAGATGTACTGCTTCAGCTGTTCAATTGTTTCTGGATTCTGGCGGTACACCTGGTGTTTCAAGTGTCCCCACAGAAAGAAGTCACAGGGGTTCATGTCTGGCGAATAGGGAGGCCAATCCACGCCGCCTCCTGTATGTTTCGGATAGCCCAAAGCAATCACACGATCATCGAAATATTCATTCAGGAAATTAAAGACGTCGGCCGTGCGATGTGGCCGGGCACCATCTTGCATAAACCACGAGGTGTTCGCAGTGTCGTCTAAGACAGAGTGTACCGCCACAAATTCAAGAAGAATGTCCAGATAGCGTGATGCAGTAATCGTTTCGGATCTGAAAAATGGGCCAATGATTCCTTTGGAAGAAATGGCGGCCCAGACCAGTACTTTTTGAGGATGCAGGGACCGTCAGCGAGAGCGCATCGCTAGCTCCTGCTACTACTAAGGCGAGTACACCGTTTGCTTCTTACATATTTTACAAACAGCAGCGACTTATTTTCAGTTATCTGTGTAATTACTAGTTTATTTTTGTAATTTCTTGCGTGTTCGAGTGCTTACTAGGTAGAACCTTTTATTTCAATAACAGTGTAGTGTACAGTACCGCCATTGCTATCGACCGTTGTATCGACTCTCGTATCGTGCAGGCTTGTATGTTTGGTTAGAGCAGCTCAGTGTCAGTTAGACCGTCAGCGAGAGCGCATCGCTAGCTCCTGCTACTACTAAGGCGAGTACACCGTTTGCTTCTTACATATTTTACAAACAGCAGCGACTTATTTTCAGTTATCTGTGTAATTACTAGTTTATTTTTGTAATTTCTTGCGTGTTCGAGTGCTTACTAGGTAGAACCTTTTATTTCAATAACAGTGTTTTTGTACTTATTTGCTGCGCTTAGCTTTTAAATAGTTTTTCTGGGAAAACCTAGCGTAGTTTTCGCGTCTCGTATTTCAGTGAGTGTTTCTTGATTATCAGAGTAGCTCATCAGAAGATTATCTTGGGAATTTGTCACCGTATAGAGTAGGGTAAACATAGTCATGTGTAGGGACTGTGGTTGTTGTGAGCGGACGCAAGGAGAATTGGCCACTCTTCGGGGACAGGTGGAGGCTTTGTCTGTTAGGCTCATCGAGCTCGAGGCGCAGGCGTCGGCTCGTAGTGGCGTTGGGGCAACTGTGGTGAGACCTATGCCTACTTCGGTGGCCTTGGAATCACATGGAACCCCTGATGTCGCTGCGTCTTCCGGCAGTGAGCATCTTACCGGTCAGCCATCACTCCAGGGTGAATGGCGGACAGTGGTGGGCTCGCGCGTGCCTGGCCGAAAGGCGAAGGTGGGATCTGGCCGCGTGGCGGCTGCCTTACCCCTTTCCAACAGGTACGGGGTGCTTCCTAGTGGTGATGACATCGTTTCCGAGCCACCACAGGATGCCTCGCCTGTTGGGCCAGTGGCCGATTCTCCGGCAAGGTCCCGACAGTCACAGAGGGCGGGCCTATTAGTTATAGGGAGCTCCAACGTTAGGCGGGTTATGGAGCCCCTCAGGAAAATAGCGGGTAGGTCGGGGAAGAATGCCAGTGTGCACTCGGTGTGCTTGCCGGGGGGTCTCGTCCGTAATGTGGAGGAGGCCCTTCCGGCAGCTATTGAACGCACTGGGTGTGACCGGCTGCAGATAGTAGCACATGTCGGAACGAATGACGCCTGCCGCTTGGGTTCTGAGGCCATCCTTGGTTCCTTCCGGCGGCTGGCTGATTTGGTGAAGACAACCAGCATCGCACGCGGAGTGCAAGCTGAGCTTAATATCTGCAGCATAGTGCCCAGAGTCGATCGCGGTCCTCTGGTTTGGAGCCGTGTGGAGGGTCTAAACCAGAGGCTCAGACGACTCTGCGACTATAATGGTTGCAAATTCATCGACCTCCGTTATTGGGTGGAGAACTGTAGGGCCCCCCTAGACAGGTCAGGCGTGCACTACACACCGGAAGCAGCTACTAGGGTAGCAGAGTACGTGTGGCGTGCACACGGGGGTTTTTTAGGTTAGAGGGACCCCCCCTTGGGCGAAACGATAAAATACCTGACGGCTTACCAGAGAGAACATTATCATCGTTGATAAAGAACGTCCGTCCTCAGAGACCAAAAACAGGAAAAGTTAACGTAATATTGGTAAACTGCAGGAGTATCCAGGGCAAGGTTCCTGAATTAGTATCTCTTATTGAAGGAAATAGTGCGCATATAGTATTAGGAACGGAAAGTTGGTTAAAACCGGAAGTGAACAGTAACGAAATCCTAGACACAGAATGGAATATATACCGCAAGGATAGGATAAACGCCAATGGTGGAGGAGTATTTATAGCAGTAAAGAATTCAATAATATCCAGTGAAGTTATTAGCGAATGCGAATGTGAAATAATCTGGGTTAAGTTAAGTATCAAAGGTGGGTCAGATATGATAGTCGGATGCTTCTATAGGCCACCTGCATCAGCAACCGTAGTAGTTGAGCGCCTCAGAGAGAACCTGCAGAACGTCGTGAAGAAGTTTCGTGATCATACTATTGTAATAGGGGGAGACTTCAATCTACCAGGTATAGAATGGGATAGTCACACAATCAGAACTGGAGCCAGGGACAGAGACTCTTGTGACATTATCCTGACTGCCTTGTCCGAGAATTACTTCGAGCAGATAGTTAGAGAACCAACTCGTGAAGCTAACGTTTTAGACCTCATAGCAACAAATAGACCGGAACTTTTCGACTCCGTGAATGTAGAAGAGGGTATCAGTGATCATAAGTCAGTGGTTGCATCAATGACTACAAGTGTAATAAGAAATGCCAAGAAAGGAAGGAAAATCTATTTGCTTAACAAGAGTGATAGGGCACAAATCGCAGAATATCTGAGTGACCACCATCAAACGTTCATTTCTGAGGAAGAGGATGTGGAACAAAAATGGAAAAAATTCAGAAACATCGTCCAGTACGCCTTAGATAAGTTCGTACCGACTAAGGTCCAAAGCGAGGGGAAAGATCCACCGTGGTATAACAATCATGTACGAAAGGTACTACGGAAACAAAGAAAGCTTCACCATAGGTTTAAGAGTAGTCGAATCATAGCTGATAAGGAAAAGCTGAACGAAGCGAAAAAGAGCGTAAAGAGAGCAATGAGAGAAGCATTCAACGAATTCGAACATAAAACATTGGCAAACAATCTAAACAAGAACCCTAAAAAGTTTTGGTCATATGTAAAATCGGTAAGCGGATCTAAATCCCCTATTCAGTCACTCGTTGACCACGATGGCACCGAAACAGAGGACGACCGAAGAAAGGCAGAAATACTGAATTCAGTGTTCCGAAACTGTTTCACTGCGGAAAATCGTAACACGGTCCCTGACTTCAGCCGTCGCACGGACGCCAAAATGGAAAATATTGAAATAAACGATATCGGAATTGAAAAACAACTGCTATCACTTAGTAGCGGAAAAGCATCCGGACCAGACGAGATACCCTTAAGATTCTACAGTGATTATGCTAAAGAACTTGCCCCCTTTCTATCAGCAATTTATCGTAGATCTCTGGAAGAACGTAAAGTACCTAGCGACTGGAAGAAAGCACAGGTCGTTCCCATTTTCAAGAAGGGTCATAAATCAGATGCGAATAATTATAGGCCTATTTCACTTACGTCAATCTGTTGTAGAATAATGGAACATGTTTTGTGTTCTCGTATTATGACGTTCTTAGATAATACAAATCTCCTTCATCATAACCAACATGGATTCCGCAAACAGAGATCATGTGAAACCCAGCTCGCCCTATTTGCCCAAGAAATTCACAGTGCCGTAGACACTGGCGAGCAGATTGATGCCGTATTCCTGGACTTCAGGAAGGCATTTGATACGGTTCCGCACTTACGTCTAGTGAAAAAAATACGTGCTTACGGAATATCGGACCAGGTTTGTGATTGGATTCAGGATTTCCTAGAAGAAAGAACACAACATGTCATTCTTAACGGTTCAAAATCTGCAGATGTAGAGGTAATTTCGGGAGTACCGCAAGGAAGCGTGATAGGACCTTTATTGTTTACAATATACATAAATGACTTAGTTGACAACATCAGTAGCTCCGTGAGGCTATTTGCAGATGACACGGTTGTCTACAAGAAAGTAGCAACATCAGAAGACTCGTACGTACTCCAGGAAGACCTGCAGAGGATTAATGAATGGTGCGACAGCTGGCAGCTTTCCCTAAACGTAGATAAATGTAATATAATGCGCATACATAGGGGCAGAAATCCATTCCAGTACGATTATGCCATAGGTGGTAAATCATTGGAAGCGGTAACGACCGTAAAATACTTAGGAGTTACTATCCGGAGCGATCTGAAGTGGAATGATCACATAAAACAAATAGTGGGAAAAGCAGGCGCCAGGTTGAGATTCATAGGAAGAATTCTAAGAAGATGTGACTCATCGACGAAAGAAGTAGCTTACAAAACGCTTGTTCGTCCGATTCTTGAGTATTGCTCATCAGTATGGGACCCTTACCAGGTTGGATTAATAGAAGAGATAGACATGATCCAGCGAAAAGCAGCGCGATTCGTCATGGGGACATTTAGTCAGCGCGAGAGCGTTACGGAGATGCTGAACAAGCTCCAGTGGCGGACACTTCAAGAAAGGCGTTACGCAATACGGAGAGGTTTATTATCGAAATTACGAGAGAGCACATTCCGGGAAGAGATGGGCAACATATTACTACCGCCCACATATATCTCGCGTAATGATCACAACGAAAAGATCCGAGAAATTAGAGCAAATACGGAGACTTACAAGCAGTCGTTCTTCCCACGCACAATTCGTGAATGGAACAGGGAAGGGGGGATCAGATAGTGGTACAATAAGTACCCTCCGCCACACACCGTAAGGTGGCTCGCGGAGTATAGATGTAGATGTAGATGTAGATGTAGATGTAGATGGGACTGCAACATGGGGCGTTTCGGTTCCCCATATGCGCCAGTTCTGTTTATTGACGAAGCCGTCCAGGTAAAAATAAGCTTCGTCAGTAAACCAAATGCTGCCCACATGCATATCGCCGTCATCAATCCTGTGCACTATATCGTTAGCGAATGTCTCTCGTGCAGCAATGGTAGCGGCGCTGAGGGGTTGCCGCGTTTGAATTTTGTATGGATAGAGGTGTAAACTCTGGCGCATGAGACGATACGTGGATGGTGGCGTCATTTGGACCGCAGCTGCAACACGGCGAACGGAAACCCGAGGCCGCTGTTGGATCACCTGCTGCACTAGCTGCGCGTTGCCCTCTGTGGTTGCCGTACGCGGTCGCCCTACGTTTCCAGCACGTTCATCCGTCACGTTCCCAGTCCGTTGAAATTTTTCAAACAGATCCTTTATTGTATCGCTTTTCGGTCCTTTGGTTACATTAAACCTCCGTTGAAAACTTCGTCTTGTTGCAACAACACTGTGTTCTAGGCGGTGGAATTCCAACACCAGAAAAATCCTCTGTTCTAAGGAATAAACCACGTTGTCTACAGCACACTTGCACGTTGTGAACAACACACGCTTACAGCAGAAAGACGACGTACAGAATGGCGCACCCACAGACTGCGTTGTCTTCTATATCTTTCACATCACTTGCAGCGCCATCTGTTGTTGAAAATTGTAACTACTGTAATTTCGAAAGTTTGTCCGCCTGAAAATGTACTGTTGTCCCAAGCATATTGCAACAAACGGTGTATTTCTATCGCTGCTCGTTTAGTTTTTATTGCCGTTTCAAATATACCGGTCATTTTTGAAAACACCCTGTATATGTGTCGTTCAAAAATTAACGCCCTATATTTTATTTAGAACATATTTATTGTTAAGAGTCAGAATTTGGTGACAATATACATCAACATGTGTTCTCCATGTCCTATTTTTCTACACAGTAACCATCACATTCTATGGCCGTACGACAACGTTGTGGAGTAGCAAGTATTCCCTGCAGGTAGCTCTCGTCCTATAAGCGTAGCCATGTTTTCACTGCATGACTGACACTCTCTTCATCTTCAAAGAGTGTTCCCCTTAGAGAATCTTTAAGCGCCCAAAGAGATGGAAGTCCTAGGTTGCCAGGTCTGGATTGTAGGGTGGATGAGGCAGTGATGTCCAACCCAATTTGGCGATGTGTTCCCGGGTTCCCAGGCTTGTATGGACGTGCATTATCGTGTTGGAGCAAGATTTCTGCTGTATTCTTGTCAATCGAACACGTCTGAATTGATGGTTGACCCTCTAGGCATCACATCCACGAGAATGACGCCATCACAATCCCAGAAGACGCTCATCATGACTTGTCCGGCAGAGGGAGTTGTCTTGAATTTCTTCTTTTATAGTGAATGAGGATGATGCCACTCCATAGACTGCCTTTTTGTTTCCGGCGCAAAGTGGTGCACCGAGCTTTCGTCCCTTGTAACGATCCGTAACAGAAAGGCCTCTGCGTTGGTCTGAAAACGCTCCAGAAATTCAGGTGAAATGGCCTTTCTTTGAGTCTTGTGGTCCGCTGTGAGCATGGTTGACCATGGAGCTCTGTTTCTGCATTTCCTGAGGCTGTAACTTTCGTATTCCTAACAACTGCAGCATCACTATATAAAGCACCAAACGTTTATGGATGATTACCACGGTTTCTATTTCTGCGAACATGAATTCAATAATAGCACGCTGCTTGTAACGTGAGTCATACGTAGACGCCATTTTGACGCTGTACTGCGGCTCTGCCATCCGCCGTAACTATTCGAAACTTCACCCGCGCACAGAACAAACATCAAACATGAAGCACGAACAAGGATGTTTGTCTATGTATATAAATGGGTTTTTTTAAAAAAAAACGTTGGGCGCTACTTATCGAACAACCCTCGTAACAGGATGTCAACAATTCGAGAGGGTGAGGGGGAAGTCGGTATAAAGACAGTCGACTCTGTGTGATGTTAATGTGTACATTCGTGCCTTAGCTACAGCTAGGAAACATACATTAGTGACAGTGCGTGTGGTATACATAAACCCCGATTGGGACAATGCAACGCGGAAAACATGTAATGAGAAAGCAAAAATCGGTGCGCACAAGGAAATGCAACTTTCTATACGTCAAATCGCCTAAACGTTGAACCGTTCAGGTATAGTGAACGATAGTATTGTTATATTGGGGACACGATATGGACAAAACGGAAAATATGGTTAAAGTAGGAAATTATCTGAAGTATCGAAACGGTTACTGATGCGCGAAGCAAGGGCCACAAACTGTTATTTTCTCAACTTGTTGTTCATTTACGGTAGCGAGTAGCATGGAGAAGTTTAAGACGAATTTTGTCGTATGACAAACATCTTTGCTTTCAAGAAACGACTGCAGAAAACTGGTCTAACATCCAGCCATAAACGGGCCAGACTGGAGTTCACCGAAAAACATGACATGGAGCAGTGAATGGTGTAAAGTTATCTTCAGTTACGAGAAGACGTTTAATTTAAATGTGCCAGACGGATTTCAGTATAATTGGTATAATATGAGTAGCAGTTAACAATGAGCACAAATTTTGGTGGTGTAAGTGTTGTGATGTGGGCAGCCATCTGCGCTGAAGGTAAACCACGTGTTGACTGGATGAACATAGCATCTACACTGAGATGCTAGTGACAGAAATGATTAGAATGTATGAGGACCTAGGAGGTGAAAGTCTAATATTTCAACAGAATAATGCATCTGTGCATTTTTCTGTTACAACAAAACAGTGGTTTAAAGACAAAGGTACCGCTGTCTTGCCACGGCCTGCAAGTAGCCCGGATTTGAAACCCGTGGAAAACTTTTGTGGAATACTTGCATGGCATACTTGGCGGCGATTTCACTGCAAGAACTAGAAACATTAACCAAATCAATCCCGCAGACAGTTTTTGAGATATTTAGGAAGACCGGAGGTTTGTCAAAGTACTGAGAGTGCAATAAAACTACGTGGTATTGAGTATCTTTATACCATTTTCCCTGTAGGAAATGCACACGCTTTATTTTGTTACTCGTGTTACGATAGAAACTATATAATTCCGTTCCGATTGTTTGTGGCTTATATGTACATATTAATTCCATAATAAATTCGATATATGTATACTTCAGACATTGTATTACCACAGTCGTAGTAGCTTGCCTTTACATAGATTCCCAATAATGAGTCTTTAACAACAGTAAGGATGGCACAAGTGATCCACAATAATGCCAGCCAGTGTCCTGGGATCCGGGTGTTGTAAAATCTTAGAACACACTCTGAGCTCAATGAGGTACTCCGAACAGAATGACCTCCTCGGTGCCAAGCAGCATGGTTAATGAAACCAACGATCGTGTGACTCTAAATTTGAACATTACACACATGACATCCTGAAAGTAGTGGATGAAAACAGTGAGGTAGATGAGGTATCATTTGAATTTTGGAAAACATCTGGCTTCGTACCACACCTACACTTATTATCGAAAGTACGATCGAATGGGGTAAGACCGTAATTTGTGACTGGACTGATGATTTCATGGTACAGAGGACGCAACATATTATTTTATTTGAAGAGACCTAACCAGACGTAGGAGTAACTTAAGGTGTGCCTGAAAGAAATATGTTGAGGTCCGTGGTATTCATGCCATATATAAACGACCTTGCAGACAATGTTATAGCAGCTTTACCCTTTTCATACGTCAATTTATAATAAAGTAGAGGAGAGTGTTGTACGCTGATCGCTTTGAGACTTTCAGATCTAGTCAGCCTAATGGAAATGGAAATGAGCGTTTGGCGTCATTGGTCAGGAAGCAGATCAGGTCCGGCCGCCTTGGTGCAGGTCTTATTACATCCGACGCCACACTGGGCGACCTGCGCGCCGGATGGGGATGTAATGATGATGATGACAGCACAACACCCAGTCCCTGAGCGGAGAAAATCTCCGACCCAGCAAGGAGTCGAACCCGGGCCCGTAGGATGGCAATGCGTCACGCTGACCACTCAGCTATCGGGGCGGACAGTCAACCTAATAATCTTACTTCATTCTAAGATGACATTCACTTATTACGTGCTACTGTCTTTCACTGACACTACAAAAGTCACTCCGGAAAATTAAGGTTTTTTCAAATATGAAAACATTTTCCAAGGCACAACATGATCATGTACGGTACCTAGGAACAAAAATTCTATTGAAATTAAAAAGACTTTCAATCTAGAATATCTTGTCTGCATTACATTTAATAGTCCATCTGTTATATTATTACTCTACTACTCACCGACAAACAGCAAGAGAAATAAGATTAAACAGAAATATCTTTTTCTGAATCTGGTGCAGTCGTAAATCAACAAAAGTTTCCATTATCAGGAGAGGCAAAATTTTTAAGCAGTGTCCAAAAGGGAGGTAAGATGTGCGATAGTCACTCCGTGCAAGTGTAGACCTGTCGTGTAAACGGCAACCTCCAAGTCTCGAAAGCTGCTCGCCGAAGTCTCAGACAAGAAAAACTGAAGGGGCATTGAGTCTGGATGGCTGAGAGTACTCGGAGAGTCCTGAGCAGCCTTAAAGAGTCCAGGATTTGTGCCATATTTCACAGCTTTCACGCTTCCACAACTTGGTAATATATTTTTCCGTTCTCACGTAAACATTAAATGGAAGTACTCAGACGATTGCACGTTCTGAACTATAATTTACGCTCGTAGCATGTTTCTAAGCGAATAAATCGCCCGTTGTACCACCTACATGAACAGCAAGAGGAGTTAACCTGTTTTGCAAATCCTAGACTTAAACAATGCAACGCAGCGAAGAAATTTTAAAAAATTCATAGAAATCTGTTTATAATTAATAAACGAATAAAATTATCACCGTAGAGGCTCGCTCATACGTCAATGTCAAAATATGGACAAAAGACTAGCGAGTTATCCAGTGCGCCATAAAAACAATACAACTGGCTGCTCCGTAGACTTGTAGCGGCGTTGTGGGGACACATAACACTATAATCACGTTGGATACGCACGATAAAGTGAATGTCAGCGATGCGCATTAAGTGATGAAGAAAGCTGCCAGGAAGTGAACTCAGGGCGATGTTGGACATTTAAGTAGTTTGTACAGGCAAAGTTTGTTTACTTAAATGCCTTTAGTTTTTAACACCGACGCAGAGGAAATTTTCCAGATAATCTACAATTTTAGCAATCAGACAAAGTAGTTTAATAACTTAAATTTATAAATATACAGAAAAATTGAAGTTATGTCAGAAAGTAATAGTTTCCGAACTCGGAAAATTATCGCTATATTAGTAGATTGGATGTTAAAGGACAGACGTTTATGAATTTACGAGTGGTTTCTTAAGTCAATATAGGTAAAAACTTACAAATAAATACACATCCACTCTGTTTGGATTTTGAACAGGTATGGGTATCAAGATGAGATCTGGTATTCTGTTATTTCATCGTAATTGTTACTTTTCTAAATGTTAAAAAGAATAAACGTATCTGATGTTAGAAATCTTAGTATCACAAACAGTCTTTAATGGACTTTCACAAAATAGTGTCATTCTTGGTAATTTTGTGTCCATTTGTAAGGAATTTTTTCCCAACTCCATAGTTATTATTCTCGTAAAATTTGGACATTGTTCAGCATCTTCCGCCAAAGGCTTTACAACGTGATACCTTTAAACTTCAAAATCTTGCCACCAATCAACCCACTGCGTTATCCTACCGAACATGGATGCTTACGTTTCTTCTTTACCACTATAGTTATTAAAGATGCAGTTGTACTGCGACGCTCTTCCATCGCAATCTGTTGCTTCAAGCACCGAGCTACGACTGAAAAATCTCTCACAGAATCTTTCACCCTGCTGCGTGAAAACGCAACAGAACGTAATCGCAAGTAACTATCAGCGAAAATCCGCCTCTAGTGAAAACAACTGTAATAGCACTATATGAGAGTACCAGACTGTGTGAATGCTCAAAGTACCCTCACGAATAACCCAGGCCATAAGTGGGTGTTCGAGTGAGCTTGTCCAAAATATTTTCTGTGCAGTTTTAATGGTTTTAAAGTGTGTATTATTAGTGTGTCGGAGAACTTGACACGGGGCGATGGTAGTGAAGACCCTGCACTGCCTCCGCTGATGGGGATGATCGCTTTCGATTGGTGGACACACACATCCGTAGAACGCAGGAGGTGTGCCGCGGCCCGCTTAAGCTCTGAGAGAAGCGGCCAGAGGGCATTTCTGTGTTTTTCCGGCCAGCGCCCCGGCGAACCCGGATCCACTATTAGCTGTCCGCCATAAGCCGCCAACTGCCAAGGTCGGGGGTGGGCGGACGCCGGATCGGATCGGACACAGGGGCGTTCCGACACCGCAGATCCTGCGTGGGCCCCGACAGGTGCTTCCAGTCTGCTGTCGAAATGCCGGCTTCTCTCACCAACAGTGTACTTCAGGATTGACTCTTCTGCGGCAAAGAGTAGCACTGTGCGTAGCACACGCCTAATCTCATTAAGTGTCGACGTGTGCAGCTGTGACCTAAAATTTTATTTTTCGATTTTGTTTCCATCCAGTAGTAAAATTCATTGACAAGTGTTTCAAAAAAATGGTTCAAATGGCTCTGAGCACTATGGGACTTAAGAGCTATGGTCATCAGTCCCCTAGAACTTAGAAATACTTAAACCTAACTAAGGACATCACACAACACCCAGTCATCACGAAGCAGAGAAAATCCCTGACCCCGCCGGGAATCGAACCCGGGATCCCGGGCGTGGGAAGCGAGAACGACAAGTATTTATCAAAGTTTTATTTTCGAAAACGCATAGGATGATTCCATTCAGTAGTAGAATGTATTGACAAGCGTTTCCCAAAGTGTTATTTTCGAGAACGCATAGGATGTTTTCATTCTGCAGTAAAGTTTATTGACAAGTGTTTCCCAAAGTTTCATTTTCGAAAACGTATACGAAGTTTCCATTCAATAATAAAATCTATTGAAGCTATGGTTCAAATGGCTCTGAGCACTATGATACTTAACTTCTGAGGTCATCAGTCCCCTAGAACTTAGAACTACTTAAACCTAACTAACCTAACGACATCACACACATCCATGCCCGAGGCAGGATTCGAACCTGCGACCGTAACGGTCACGCGGTTCCAGACTGTAGCGCCTAGAACCGCTTGGCCACCGTGGGCGGCTTATTGACAAATGCTTCCCAAAATTTTATTTTTAAAAACGAGTATGAAGTAAAGAAAAAACAATCTATTTTGTTCGATGTTTTCCGGCCATACTCCCTTTCGCAACTGCCTGTGGAATAACAATTTCTACATATACAAATATAGTGGCAAATACTGACCTACTAAGGAAGCGTGTTGCTGGCAAAATTGGAACTCTAAATGAGTGAATGGGCTTGTGTGGGAATGTTGCCTCAAGACAACATTTTTGTCATCTATAGCTCTAAAATCTGCAACATATGATGCTGTAATAGGTTTTAATTGTGGAAACATACGAAGTCTGAAAGTCTTACAGCATTTGGGCTTCAGGGTTGGTGAATTAATTCTAACAATTCTTGAGAAAATTGACTGTCGTGTGTGTCTGGAGCTGAAATGTCTATTCAGGATCTAGCAAAGGAAACAAGACGGAAGAAAAGCGGTTACAAGTCTTGAGAACAAAGAAGATCGTAAGTAGAGTTCTGTGGGATTCTAGAAAGGTGCAACTAAAGAAAATATCAGTTTACTCTCAAATTTCATCTTCCCAGACACTATTTTTATGATATTTATGTAGTTGTTTCTTCAGGACATCTGCGATATTTGCCCCATACGTTTTTCATGGTGCAACACACAAACACAGCGTGAAGAATTTCCAGATTAAGATGACATATGTAGATTTTGGTGCTGAAATGCCAACAACAATTCCTATTAAAAAGGTATGCAACATCATAAAACTTTTATCGAAGATATTTGAAACTGATTATGTATAATTGCTTACAAGGTTGTGGACATTACAGATTTCAGCTTTGCGACTATTGGTTGAGCGGATTAAAAGGAAAAGGAACACTTGTACGTAATTACAGATACAATAAAATTGAAAATTTACTTGTATTTTCTAAAGTGGAAGAAAAATTTTGTAAACTGATGTTAAAGTTTTATTACACGATTATAACGGTCACATAAAATTTTTTTGTTCATCTTTAACATTTTAGGCACAGTGCTTGATAACATAAGAGTATACATGTCAAGCGCTTCCCCCTTAAGCTTACTCCACTTCGCTTTCATTTAAATTTATCTGAGTCATCAAATTTTTACGAAGACAGACAAAAACAATTATTTGTTGCCAATAATTACACTTTTATTTAGTCCAATAACGACCGGTTTCGCTACCAGGTACCATCATCAGGCAAGCATTCTATCAGAATATAACATTCCTTATTTAAAATGTTTCTATGGTAACTAACATAATGTATGTAGGTAGGTAAATACCTAATGTACTTTAAATTGCCTTAAAATATAGAAAGTCCTAACCCCTGGCGCGCAGCCGTCAATGTCGCTTTCCAGAATGTGTGTGGCATACGTTAAAAGTAAAGGTCAACGTTTTGCTTTAAAGAGACGCAAACTGCGGCCAGAGATGAAAAAGGTACTTCCTAGGAACTGAGGTTTTTAATTTCTTATGACTGGGTGTTGTGTGCTGTCCTTAGGTTAGTTAGGTTTAAGTAGTTCTAAGTTCTAGGGGACAGACGACCATAGATGTTAAGTCCAACAGTGCTCAGAGCCATTTGAACCATTTTTTAACTTCTTAAAGTAGAGTCACGTGTATAAGTTATCTAGAAATAAAAAACACACCAACTGTGTGATGTGAGAATGTAAATAATAAAACATAATGAATGAACAATTGCCGGTGAGAAAAAATATTTGAAAACGCAAAAACAACATACCCAGGCTGGTATATTTCTATCAACCGTTTGTAAAGGGTCATCAGGAACTGTCGGGCTTGTACGTGTGTTGCAGGGTTAGTCTACCGTTGGAACGTTTCTAAGTTAATTATATATGAAGTCGGACAATTAGGCACACGCTACCTGAAATTGAATCGAGGCATGTTTATTAGTGGCAGAAAGTATTTTGCAACTGTAGGAGGTTACTGAAGATAATTGTCTCGTTATTCTGACTGAATGTGTGCCGTGCCTTCGACTAAAGCTTTACACTATTACCTTCTCCGTACCTGTCAATTATAGATTTTGGATGGACTGTAGTAAGTGCTCTGTACAGGAAAACAATGGCCGGCTTGCCCGTCCCATCACGCTGAAGCTCATATACAAGTACTGACCGTTACAATGTATTGCTATTAAACAAGTATAGAGACACTGGAAGATTTCAGCTACAATACGTCGTGGGGAGAAAGAAATTTCGAAATCAGATGCTAAGTTATAATGCGTACCCACGAGCCGATAAAGATTCAGATCATAATTTAGTAATACACTCCTGGCCATTAAAATTGCTACACCACGAAGAGACCTGCTACAGACGCGAAATTTAACCGACAGCACAAAGATGCTATGACATGCAAATGATTAGCTTTTCAGAGCAATCACACAAGGTTGGCGCCGGTGGCGACACCTACAACGTGCTGACATGAGGAAAGTTTCCAACCGATTTCTCATACACAAACAGCAGTTGACTGGTGTTGCCTGGTGAAACGTTGTTGTAATGCCTCGTGTAAGGAAGAAAATGCGTACCATCACGTTTCTGACTTTGATAAAGGTCGGATTGTAGCCTATCGCGATTGCTCTACCTGTACACGACGTCCAAGCTCTGTTTGACTCAATGCGATTGCTGCTTGCGTTGGTCGAGATACAATGACTGTTAGCAGAATATGGAATCAGTGGGTTCAGGAGTGTAATACGGAACGCCGTGCTGGATCCCAACGGCCTCGTATCACTAGCAGTCGAGATGACAGGCATCTTATCCCCATGGCTGTAACGGATCGTGCAGCCACGCCACGATCCCTAAGTCAACAGATGGGGACGGTTGCAAGACAACAACCATCTGCACGAACAATTCGACACGTTTGCAGCAGCACGGACTATCAGCTTGGAGGCGGTGGCTGCGGTTACACTTGACGCTGCATCACAGACAGGAGCGCCTGTGATGGTGTACTCAACGAAGAACCTGGATGCACGAATGACAAAACGTCATTTTTTCGGATGAATCCAGGTTCTGTTTACAGTATCATGATGTTCGCATCCGTGTTTGGCGTCATCACGGTGAACGCACATTGGAAGCATGTATTCGTCATCGCCATATTGGCGTATCACCCGGCGTGATGGTTTGGGGTGCCATTGGTTACACATCTCGGTCACCTCTTGTTCACTTTCACGGCACTTTGAACAGTGGACGTTACGTTTCAGATGTTTTAGGACCCGTAGCTCTACCCTTCATTCGATCCCTGAGAAACCCTACATTTCAGCTGGATAATGTACGACCGCATGTTGCAGCTCCTGTACGGGCCTTTCTGGATGCAAAAAATGTTCGACTGCTGCCCTGGCCAGCACATTCTCCAGATCTCTCAGCAATTGAAAACGTCTGGTCAATGGTGGCAGAGCAACTGTCTCGTCACAATACGCCAGTCACTACTGTTGATGAACTGTGGTATCGTGTTGTAGCTGCATAGGCAGCTCTACCTGTACACGCCATCCAAGCTCTGTTTGACTCAATGCTCAGGCGTATCAAGGCCGTTATTACGGCCAGAGGAGGTTGTTCTGGGTACTGATTTCTCAGGATCTTGCACCCAAATTGAATGAAAATGTAATCACATGTCAGTTATAGTATTATATATTTGTCTAATGAATACCCGTTTATCATCTGCATTCCTTATTGGTGTAGCAATTTTAATGGCGAATAGTGTAATTAAGAGAAAGCCGAAGCTTAAGAGAATCATCCAGAAGAATCAATGTGGACTGAAGTGGGTACTAAAATACTGGGAAATGATTATGCACATGTATAAAGTAAATAGAAAAACATGATATGTTGCGTATCATTCACATCAGTGCTGTACCGGACTTCAACTCTGGCTGTTATTTCTGCCGGGCAATTTTTTGCGCTGTGAACCCTTCGGTAACGGAACAAATATTTCACCTTATCGGGGTAAGGTGGAAGTTCAGATATGTTTAGGAAATACTGCTCTTACTGTGGTGGGCCTAGCAGCTGTGAAGCTGCCAAGCTGCAGTTTTTCAGCCTTTCTAGATTAATACACAATAACTCGAAAAGTAAAAAATACGTGGTGTTGTTTATGAAAAGATTACAATGAAGTGATGTAGATTTTCTTGATGTGCTGTGGTAAAAATCTTGTTTTGGAGCGCCCAAGCTAGTATGTTATCAGCATTATCGTTAGACTTCAGACTAAGCTGGACTATAGGTAGTACTGAAGACGTACGTGGAGAGTGTGGACAAAATTAAAATAAGCCCACAACACATTTAATACAATCTGTGATAGGTAACCCAACTTACATCATCGGCCTCTGTGATGGATAATGTAAGTTGGGATGACTGTGGCAAGGTGTACGAAATATTTTTTTAATTTTAAGTTCCAGTTAGCTTGAGCCCACCCTGTAGTACTCGTGGGACTTCTTGCTTGTCTTAGGACACCCTCTGCCAGGTTATAGCCTGACAGCGCCACTGGCTCTGCAGCAGTTTGCTGGTTGCCATGCTACGCCACTGTGCGCTGCCAGGCCGCCAATCGGAAGCGCACCGGAAGAGAGGGCAGGAAGGACCGCCGGCCACAGGGGCACAGTGAATGCAGGCGAAGCGCGGTTCGGGGTCCCGCGAGGATTCCAGCCCGACCTCTGGCCTCTCGCTGAAGTTGCCTTTAGCCGCCTCTAACATGCTGATTCACCTACTGCGGCTGTCCGCAATGTTCGGTTCATTCCTCGACAACCTCTAACATGCTGATTTAGCTACCACAGCTCAGTTCCTTGGAGGATAAGCATCGACGTCATATATGTACAGGGCCGATTAATTTACAACAGAGAATGATACTTCGCACCTTTTTCACTACGGAGCCTGTGATAACTATCTATTGAAGATGGCAAGATTTGGGAACTGATTCTCATTGCTAACCTCCTTTGATAGATAATGGATGAGTTTTTCATAAGGAAGAAAGTACCAATATGGCTGACTGAAATCGTCATCAGACAGTGGTGGTATCGGAATTCCTCTTTTCACTGGAAAAATGGTAATTGCTTCTATGTGAGGTAGGCCTTCCCGGGGAGCCGGGAGGTATGTGAGGAAACATTGAAGTGCACTTCTGGCCATTAAAATTGCTGCACCAAGAAGAAATGCAATTAATAAACGGGTATTCATTGCACAGATATTTCGGTGCACAGATCCTGAGAAATCAGTACCCAGAATAACCACCTCTGGCCGTAATAACGGGCTTGATACGCCTGGGCACTGAGTCAAACAGAGCTTGGATGGCGTGTACAGGTACAGCTGTCCATGCAGCTTCAACACGATACCGCAGTTTATCAAGTGTAGTGACTGGCGTATTGTGACGAGCCAGCTGCTCGGCCACCATTGACCAGACGTTTTCAGTTGGTGAAACATCTGGTGAATGTGCTGGCCAGGGCAGCAGTCGAACATTTTCTGTACCCAGAAAAGCCCGTACAGGACCTGCAACATGCGGTCGTGCATTATCCTGCTAAAACGTTGGGTTTCGCAGTGATCGAATGAAGGGTAGAGCCACGGGTCGTAACACATCTGAAATGTAACGTCCACTGTTCAAAGTACCGTCAATGCGAACAAAAGGTGACCAAGACGTGTAACCAATGGCACCCCATACCATCACGCCGGGTGATACGTCAGTATGGCGATGTGGAATACACGCTTCCATTGGGAGTTCACCGCGATATCGCCAAACACGGATGCGACCATCATGATGCTGTATACGGAACCTGGATTCATCCCAAAAAATGACGTTTTGCCATCCGTGCACCCAGGTTCGTCGTTGAGTACACCACCACAGGCGCTCCTGTCTGTGATGTAGCGTCAAAGGTAACCGCAGCCATGGTCTCCGAGCTGATACTCCATGCTGCTGCAAAAGTTGTCGAACTGTTGGTGCAGATGGTTGTTGTCTTACAGACGTCCCTATCTGTTGACTCAGGGATCGAGACGTGGCTGCACGATCCGTTACAACCATGTGGATAAGATAACTGTCATCTCGACTGCTAGTGATACGAGGCCGTTGGGATCCAGCACGGCGTTCTGTATTACCCTCCTGAACCCACCGATTCCATATTCTGCTAACAGTCATTGGATCTCGACAAACGCGAGCAGCAATGTCACGATACGATAAACCGCAATCGCGATAGGCTACAATCCGATCTTTATCAAAGTCGGAAACGTGATGGTGCGCATTTCTCCTCCTTACACGTGGCATCACAACAAGGTTTCACCAGGCAACGCCGGTCTACTGCTGTTTGTGTATGAGAAATCGGTTGGAAACTTTCCTCATGTCAGCACGTTGTAGGTGTCGCCACCGGCGCCAACCTTGTGTGAATGCTCTGAAAAGCTAATCATTTCCATATCACAGCATCTTCTTCCTGTCGGTTGAATTTCGCGTCTGTAGCATGTCATCTTCGTGGTGTAGCAATTTTAATGGCCAGTAGAGTACTTCTGTAGCTGGGCGATGCAACAGTGTTGGCTCGGCGCCCTGTATCATAGTCTCCTGTTGTCAGTGGTGAATCACACTGCTACAGCCACCTGCTGTCATAACACGACTTGCTGAAGCAAGTTGGAATACTCTCAACCCAACCGGTAGCAGTCCCTTTGGCGCTGTGTGTTTGACCGGAGCACTCTACAGAGCAGTCACAGGTCGACTGCGTAGCCAAGCCAAGCTACTATTGCCTCATAGAGTAGTGTCTTGAACTGGGCGAAGCCGCTGATTTATAAGCTGTCAGCTAGGAATTATGCTTCTGGACTTCAAATTGGATCCGCCACAGCGAGACCACGTGCTGGGGTGCGCAGCTCGTGGTCGTGCGGTAGCGTTCTTGCTTCTGGCGCCCTGGCTTCCGGGTTCGATTCCCGGCGGGATCAGGGATTTTCTCTGCCTCGTGACGACTGGGTGTTGTGTGATGTCCTTAGGTTAGTTAAGTTTAAGTAGTTCTAAGTTCTAGCGGACTGATGACCATAGATGTTAAGTCCCATAGTGCTCAGAGCCACGTGGTGGGTCCGTCACCTGACACTGCAGCTAGTTCAAATCTGGCGCCTTCACATTCCTGCAGGCTTCTAATCTCGCTGTGCCGTCGAGATGATACCTAGCCTCTGTCAACAAGGCCGCCACTGTCGACACATATGTTTGCCAGAGTGTTATATGGTACGGTGGAAAACAGCTCTCTTTGCTCCTCCATGAGATCCACAGCGCAGTGGAAAACGGTTCTCAGGTTGATGCCGTGTTCCTTGATTTCAGTAAGGCATTTGACACCGTTCCGCGTTGCCGTTTAATGGAAAACAAAAAGAAAATCAGAGCTTACGATCAGAGCAGACTTGCGATTGGATTCAAGACTTTCTTGCGGATGGAACCCAACACGTCGCTCTTAACGGAACAAAATCGACAGATGTAAACCACACAGTACCATAGGGAAGTGTGATAGGACCGTTGCTGCTTACAATAGGTCTCTATATAAATCATCTAGTAGAAAGCGTCGGATGCTGCTTACGCCTATTCGCAGATGATGCAGTTGCCCTTACATAAGTAGCAACGCCAGCAGATAGTAATAATTTCCAGGACGACCTGCACAGAATGATGAATGGTGCAGGCTCCGGCAGTTGACCCTGAACGTACAGCTACACTGTTGATGACAAACAGCTGGAGACAGCGTCTGCCGTAAAATATCTAGATGTACCTATCCAGAGCGACCTTAAGTGGATCGACCACATAAAACAGGTAGTGGGAATAGCAGATACCAGACTCAGAGTTATCGGAAATGTAACTCATCCACGAAAGAAGTCGCTTATAAGGCGCTTGCTCGCCTATTGTCCATGCATCGGGGATCCCTATGAGGTAGGGCTGACAGAGGAGATACAGAGGATCGGACCAAGAGCGACACGTTTCGTCACGGAATCGTTTGGCTGGCGAGAGCGTTACGCAGATGCTAAACAAACTCCATTGGGAGACGTTACAAGACAAGCGTTGTGCATCACGGACAGATTTACTATTGAAATTTCGGGCAGCACTTTCAGGAGGAGTTGGACAACAAATTACTTACCCCCACATACATCTCGTGTATTGACGATCAATTAGAGCAAATACATAGGCTTACCGACAATCATTCTTCCCAAGCACTATTCGCGAATGGAACAGAGTTGGAGGGATCAGATAGTGGTACTGAAAGTACCTTTCGCCACACACCATTAGGTGGCTTGCGGAGAATGATGTAGATGTAGATGAAAAAGAGCTACACCCAAGGGGACCCAACCGATCCACTGCAAACTGGATGGTATATTGCACTCAATTATAAAAAAAAATGATTGAAATGGCTCTGAGCACTATGGGACTTAACATCTGAGGTCATCATTCCCCTAGAACTTAGAACTACTTAAACCTAACTAATCTAGTGACATGACACACATCCATGCCCGAGGCAGGATTCGAACCCGCGACCTTAGCGGTCGCGCGGTTCCGGACTGAACCGCTCGGTCACAGCGGCCGGATAAATTATAAAATAAATATGCCAATATTTACTCTTGCACAGTTACCTATACACTCAGAGACTTCGTTGATATAACAGGGCTCCAAATGGCCTTGACGGCCAGTACGACAGCGTTACTAGAGGATCATCTGAACATGTAGAATGACCCCGTGACGTGTTTGACGGTACAGTACGTTGTTCAGCTGAAGGACTTCCAGAGTGGTCATATAGTACTGTGGGAAGCTGGGTAGTCCTACTGTCGTTGTGCGCACCCCACCAGTCGTATGAACACCACCACTGCCTGTTGTTGACGACAATGAATACAGGAAGCCACGCATCCACGATGTGTAGGATCTGGATGTCCTAACACAGCAGAAGGAAGGAGCACCGAAGTAGTGTCCGCCATGCGACTGGGCTGTTCCGCTTTATATATATGTGAAGCTCCATTATGAGCAGGGTTTGCAGCACGCAAACCACTTTGACGCCAACCCGTCATACCCCAGATCGTCACGACCGATTCACCTGGCGTCGTCGCTGATCGACGTGAGGGCGTGCAGACCGAGAAGCTTTAGTGATGAGGCCCGCATCCTTCATGGAGGTCACAACCACCGGATCTGTGTCCAGGGGAACAGTGGAGGGTGCGACGAAGAGTGTAGTCTTTCATCAAATTGAGGGCGAGCTTTGTATGTTGGTGCGTGTAGCGTTTTCCTATTAACTGTCACTGTGCCCGACAGGTTAGCCGTGCGGTCTAACGCACGGCTTTCCGCATTGGGAAGGAGCGCCTGATCCCCGGCACGCATCCGCCAAGCGCACTTGTGTTGTGGTTCGGTGGTCCGGCCAGTCCGTGGATGGTGTTTAAGCGGTTTCCCATCTGCCTCGGCGAATGCAGGCTGGTTCCCCTTCTTCTTCCTCATATACACTATGTCGGCGATTGCTGCGCAAACAAGTACTTCACGTACGCGTACACCACCATTAGATAGGCGTTTCACTCGGCTGGTGTGAGGCGTTCCCTGGGGAGGATCCACCGCTGGCCGAACCGTACAATTATCCTGAAAGAGTGTTTCGGTGTGGGTTGGCGGAGGGGTGAAGTGGACTGCGGTCGTCGTCGTGGGGTTGTGGACCACTGCGGCTGCATCGGGGACGGAAGCCTCTCCGTCGTTTCTAAGCACCCGGTCAACATACAATACAATACAACTGCCACTGTTCAAAGCGGGCGGCCTGTCTTGGTGCAGGCATGGTGTCCTGCAAGTGGTAGCTCTATAGTTCGTGAACGCCAATGCCTATGCCCTATTTCAACAGGGCAACTCTCATCCTCATACTGCTGCCGTCGCAGAATACGCCTTGCAGTTGTGGATACTCTGCCACGGCGAGCCGTATCCCCAAATCTCGCCCCAACTGAGAAAGTTTAAGTCCAATGTAGCATGAAATCAGGATTCCACTTTCACTACCATTCTGTAGGATTTGCGCGCTCCTGTGCAAGCAGCATGGGATGGAGAACCACAGGCCTACATTCGAGACCTGTACCCCCCCCCCCCCCCCCCATGAACCATGGACCTTGCCGTTGGTGGGGAGGCTTGCGTGCCTCAGCGATACAGATAGCCGTACCGTAGGTACAACCACAACGGAGGGGTATCTGTTGAGAGGCCAGACAAACGTGTGGTTCCTGAAGAGGGGCAGCAGCCTTTTCAGTAGTTGCAAGGGCAACAGTCTGGATGATTGACTGATCTGGCCTTGTAACAATAACCATAACGGCCTTGCTGTGCTGGTACTGCAAACGGCTGAAAGCAAGGGGAAACTACGGCCGTAATTTTTCCCGAGGGCATGCAGCTTTACTGTATGATTAAATGATGATGGCGTCCTCTTGGGTAAAATATTCCGGAGGTAAAATAGTCCCCCATTCGGATCTCCGGGCGGGGACTACTCAAGAGAAAGAAAACTGGCGTTCTACGGATCGGAGCGTGGAATGTCAGGTCCCTTAATCGGGCAGGTAGGTTAGAAAATTTGAAAAGGGAAATGGATAGGTTAAAGTTAGATATAGTGGGAATTAGTGAAGTTCGGTAGCAGGAGGAACAAGACTTCTGGTCAGGTGACTACAGGGTTATAAACACAAAGTCAAATAGGGATAATAATGAATAGGAAAATAGGAACGCGGGTAAGCTACTACAAACAGCTTAGTGAACGCATTATTGTGGCCAAGATAGATACGAAGCCCACACCTACTACAGTAGTACAAGTTTATAGGCCAACTAGCTCTGCAGATGACGAAGAAATTGAAGAAATGTATGATGAAATGAAAGAAATTATTAAGATAGTGAAGGGAGACGAAAATTTAATAGTCATGGGTGTCTGGAATTCGAGTGTAGGAAAAGGGAGAGAAGGAAACGTAGTAGGTGAATATGGACTGGGGCTAAGAAATGAAAGAGGAAGCCGCCTGGTAGAATTTTGCACAGAGCACAACTTAATCATAGCTAACACTTGGTTTAAGAATCATGATAGAAGGTTATATACATGGAAGAACCCTGGTGATACTAAAAGGTATCAGATAGATTATATAATGGTAAGACAGAGATTTAGGAACCAGGTTTTAAATTGTAAGACATTTCCAGGGGCAGATGTGAACTCTGACCACAATCTATTGGTTATGACCTGTAGATTAAAACTGAAGAAACTGCAAAAAGGTGGGAATGTAAGGAGATGGGACCTGGATAAACTGAAAGAACCAGAGGTTGTACAGAGTTTCAGGGAGAGCATAAGGGAACAATTGACAGAAATGGGGGAAAGAAATACAGTAGAAGAAGAATGGGTAGCTTTGAGGGATGAAGTAGTGAAGGCAGCAGAGGATCAAGTAGGTAAAAAGACGAGGGCTAATAGAAATCCTTGGGAAACAGAAGAAATATTGAATTTAATTGATGAAAGGAAAAAATATAAAAATGCAGTAAATGAAGCAGGCAAAAAGGAATACAAACGTCTCAAAAAAGAGATCGACAGGAAGTGCAAAATGGCTAAGCAGGGATGGCTAGAGGACAAATGTAAGGATGTAGAGGCTTATCTCACTAGGGGTAAGATAGATACTGCCTACAGGAAAATTAAAGAGACCTTTGGAGATAAGAGAACCACTTGTATGAACATCAAGAGCTCAGATGGAAACCTAGTTCTAAGCAAAGAAGGGAAAGCAGAAAGGTGGAAGGAGTATATAGAGGGTCTATACAAGGGCGATGTACTTGAGGACAAGGAAGAGGATATAGATGAAGATGAAATGGGAGATACGATACTGCGTGAAGAGTTTGACAGAACACTGAAAGACCTGAGTCGAAACAAGGGCCCCGGAGTAGACAACATTCCATTGGAACTACTGACGGTTTTTGGAGAGCCAGTTCTGACAAAACTCTACCTTCTAGTGAGCAAGATGTATGAAACAGGCGAAATACCCTCAGACTTCAAGAAGAATATAATAATTCCAAACCCAAAGAAAGCAGGTGTTGACAGATGTGAGAATTACCGAACAATCAGTTTAATAAGCCACAGCTGCAAAATACTAACACGAATTCTTTACAGACGAATGGAAAAACTAGTAGAAGCCGACCTCGGGGAAGATCAGTTTGGATTCCGTAGAAATACTGGAACACGTGAGGCAATACTTACCTTACGACTTATCTTAGAAGAAAGATTAAGGAAAGGCAAACCTACGTTTCTAGCATTTGTAGATTTAGAGAAAGCTTTTGACAATGTTGACTGGAATACTCTCTTTCAAATTCTAAAGGTGGCAGGGGTAAAATACAGGGAGCGAAAGGCTATTTACAATTTGTACAGAAACCAGATGGCAGTTATAAGAGTCGAGGGACATGAAAGGGAAGCAGTGGTTGGGAAGGGAGTAAGACAGGGTTGTAGCCTCTCCCCGATGTTATTCAATCTGTATATTGAGCAAGCAGTAAAGGAAACAAAAGAAAAATTCGGAGTAGGTATTAAAATCCATGGAGAAGAAATAAAAACCTTGAGGTTCGCCGATGACATTGTAATTCTGTCAGAGACAGCAAAGGACTTGGAAGAGCAGTTGAACGGAATGGATGGTGTCTTGAAGGAAGGATATAAGATGAACATCAACAAAAGCAAAACGAGGATAATGGAATGTAGTCGAATTAAGTCGGGTGATGTTGAGGGTATTAGATTAGGAAATGAGACACTTAAAGCAGTAAAGGAGTTTTGCTATTTGGGGAGCAAAATAACTGATGATGGTAGAAGTAGAGAGGATATAAAATGTAGACTGGCAATGGTAAGGAAAGCGTTTCTGAAGAAGAGAAATTTGTTAACATCGAATATACGAGGGCGGTTCAGTAAGTAACCTCCGATTGGTCACAGTGCGGGTTGTGGGGGGAGTAGCGACGCCATCTGTGCGTTCACGCACTCAACAGGTCAGTCGGCATCAAGCCGTGGTCGAGTGAACGTCGTACCTGCGCTAGTTTAGTTTTTGTGGCAGTTTGAAATGTGTGCTGCAATAGAAAACCGCGCCAAATGTGAAGTGCGTGCTGTCATAAGGTTTTTTACAGCCAAAGGATATTCTGCAGCAGCTATTCATCGTGAGCTTAATGCCGTGTACGGACCAAGAGTTATGAGTGAAGGAGTTGTCCGTGAATGGGTACGTTTATTTAAAAGTGGACGAGAAAACGTTCATGATGAAGAGAGGAGTGGTAGACCATCATTGGTGACTGACCAACTCGTTCAGACAGTTGATGCAAAAGTTCGTGAAAATCGACGTTTCTCAATGTCGGAGTTGTCTACTGGTTTTCCACAGATTTCTAAGACTCTCTTGTACGAGATAGTGACAGCAAGATTGGGTTACCGTAAGTTCTGTGCACGATGGGTGCCCAAAATTCTTACCGACCACCACAAAACTCAAAGAATGGCCTCTGCATTAGACTTTCTGTCACGTTATGAGGACGAAGGAGAACCATTGTTGAACAGAATCGTGACCGGTGACGAAACCTGGATTAAGTACGTGAACCCTGAGACAAAAGAACAATCGAAGATGTGGGCACATTCAAATTCGCCTACCAAACCAAGAAAAGCCTCGCAAGATTTTTCTGCCAGAAAACTGATGGCAACGGTGTTTTGGGATGCCAAAGGGGTGTTGTTGGTTGAATTCATGGAACGTGGTACGACCATTAATCAAGAAGTGTACTGTGAAACATTAAAGAAGTTTCGACGGGCTATACAGAACAAACGCCTTGGTATGCTGACTTCCGGTATCGTTTTTTTGCACGATAACGCCCGTCCTCACTCTGGTCGCAGAACAACGGCCCTTCTTGAGTCCTTCAAGTGGGACGTTATCAACCATCCACCTTACAGCCCAGACCTGGCGCCAAGTGATTATCACCTCTTCATGCATTTGAAGAAATGGCTCGGATCACAGCGGTTTGATGACGACGAAGAGCTCAAAGATGCGGTCACAGGCTGGCTCCAGGCACAAGCGGGTGATTTTTATGCAGAAGGAATTTCAAAGCTTGTGAAGAGATACGATAAGTGCCTCAATCGCTATGGAGACTATGTAGAAAAATAGTGCAAAGATGTAGTTGTAAGATGTATATATTAAAATATTTTTATTTAACTTGGTGTATTTTTTTAAATCAACCGGAGGTTACTTTCTGAACGGCCCTCGTAGATTTAAGTGTCAGGAAGTCATTTCTGAAAGTATTTGTATGGAGTGTAGCCATGTATGGAAGTGAAACATGGACGGTAAATAGTTTGGACAAGAAGAGAATAGAAGCTTTCGAAATGTGGTGCTACAGAAGAATGCTGAAGATTAGATGGGTAGATCACATAACTAATGAGGAGGTACTGAACAGGATTGGGGAGAAGAGGAGTTTGTGGCACAACTTGACCAGAAGAAGGGATCGGTTGGTAGGACATGCTCTGAGGCATCAAGGGATCACCAATTTAGCATTGGAGGGCAGCGTGGAGGGTAAAAATCGTAGGGGGAGACCAAGACATGAATACACTAAGCAGATTCAGAAGGATGTAGGTTGCAGTAGGTACTGGGAGATGAAGAAGCTTGCACAGGATAGAGTAACATGGAGAGCTGCATCATACCAGTCTTAGGACTGAAGACCACAACAACAACAACGTCTCCATGCCGCTCATCTTGATCTCTCGAAATTGAAAGTATCATTTCGTATGTGTTGTACTATCTATCTGTCGGCGATGATCGCAGTCCTCCTAATCCTACTGGTTGCAGCTCTTTTCAAGACGATTTTGAGTAAGCACTCATTGAGCTCGCGTGCTACACAGGAGAATGCACCCCACAGTATCCAGCACACGCCACTCCTCACTCAGAAGGGGCGTTCCAGTAGTACTAGATTCGTAGCTGTTGCTGACTAAAATCCACCTTCAGACAACTGCAGTATCGAATTTTCTAGTTGCGCTGGAAATATAGTTTCTCCACCGCCTCTTAACGGTGCCTGGCTCGCAGTTCATTTCTAAAGTAGACCATAACGTGGACAGCAGACAAAGACACTAGAAATTACAATTGGGAAGCGCTTTCAGTGCTCAAGGAGCGAGAGAAATGAAGGGATTGCCTGGTCGTCATTTTTTTAATTTTTTTTTTTTTTAGTACGTCTGACCCGGAGCCGCGTCGGCAGCAGATTGCAGGGCGGGAGGGAGAAATTTTCCGCTAAAATTGAAGTGGCGCGGCTCGGCGCGTTGCGGCGCGATCGGACGGCAGGGCGGCGGCACAATTCGCTTCACCTGTGGCCGCCGCTGTTACGCGCAGTCACAGGGAAAATGCCGGCCGACCGAAATAATGCGCGCAATTTGCCGCCAGCTCGATCACGCTTAACTGGAATATAAACGCGCAGTTTTGCATAATATTAAAATAAGCCCGTGGCGACGTCGGCGTCGGAGCTGCCGCGGATATTCCGATCACGTGAGCGGTGGCGGCCCACGACAAATGCGCGGCCGGCCTGCGCTCTGAAATAAACAGGCGGTCCTCGCGCGAGGAGGCGCGACCGGCTCACGTATTCATGAGGTCGCGGAGGGTCGTCCGCCGAAGGGTACATCGTGGTGCTGGCGGCGGCTCGCCCTGCCAGCGATACCGTGGATCCCTCAACCGCTCCACCTACGTCAAGCTCGAGACAGTGTCGATTCACTTGCAGTTGGATAGGATAGTGCTATATCTGAGACTTCCTCGCAGATGGAACTGAACATGTCGTTCTTAAGAGAGGTAGGACTTCAAACGGGACGACTTGGAGCAGGAGAGACACCACAGGAATTTTCAGATTCCACTCTCTATAATTTTAAAAATAAATTCATAAAACTTTGTCAGAATGACCACAAAGGTTTCAGGATTTACCCTTAAAGCGGTGGAAGTTCAAAAATATAAGACAATAATTTTTTTTTACATTTGTATTTCACCCTTTTTTCACTCACCATTGGCTGCATTTGTTGCTGTAGGTACACTTTTCTTCAGAAGTAATAGGGATACTTCGATTAATTTTGCACAGCAAACAAACCATACTTACAGGTGCACGAAACTCTAGAATTTTCCAAATCTATTAAAAACTGTGGTAAAAATTGAGATAATTAACTATAAAATTTGAGTTTTTTCTAAGCATGAAGTTTAAAATGTAACAGCACATTCATTTTTTCATAAATTAAATAATTTCTAGAGTTTCGTACACCTGTAAGTATCGTTTGTACGCTGTGCAAAACTTTATCGAAAAATTTCTCTTATTTATGAAGAAACGTGTACCTCTAGCAACAAACGCAGCCAATAGAAGTGAAAAAATTCACATGCAAAACAAATTTATTTTGTAATTTTTTTGAACTTCCACTGCTATGATTGTGAATCCTGAATCATTCTTTCTCATGCTGACAAAGTTTTATGAATTTATTCTTAAAAGTATAGACAGTGGAAATTAAAATTTCCTGTGGCGTCTCTCCTGCACCAAGACGGCCCGTTTGACGTCCTACCACCTTTAACAGGACGAAATCGCCAACTTCGGCAGTACCTCATTGGCGTGCCACAGACATGTTACTGTTTACAATTTATAGGGTGCTTCAGATAAGTTGTTTTTCACTATAATTTATAACTAACTAATACTGTATTCAGCTGCCCCTACCGCTGGATTTTATGCAACCCGCAACGCCTTAATTAGCACACACAAGAATTTTACATCGTCACATACACTACAGGCAACCTGTCTTGTCTACAGCTGAAATGAACAGCACCCTTTTGTGCGAAATTTTAAGCAGTTAAATTTTGTACTGGGATTCTTTTTTGCTAGCGGTCGTACTTTTAGAATTATTGAAGACAAACTCACAAAATTGACTTTCAAATACGTTTTTCTCGAATAACTCAAAAACCGTGCCCTCCAGCGAAAAAATATCCTAGGAAAAAATTTAACATCATTAAATTTCTTTCAAGCAGGTCTTGTTCATTTTTACTGTAGGACTAATAGCTAGTAGTTTGTCTGTAGCTAGAAATAGGATACGAAACTCCTGCACATTGAATTAGAAGACGTTGCGAGCTGTATAAAATCCAGCGGTAGGGGCAACTGAATCACACTGCAGAGTTAATTTACTGCAAAATACTTGAAGAAATCATATTCATAGCCATCTCCCGTACACATTCAACTTTATACTTCATCAGTTTCTTTTTTTATAACCATCATCATAGGAAGAAACGCAGTGTATCATGTGGATCAAAAATACCTACCACACAGCAATACACATTAGCATACCAAATACAACTATCTTATCCATTTGGTCTACAGATTTACTACTGGTGACGTTGATTATACAATAGCGAGTTGAGAAGTAATGCCTCCAAATATTTTATAAGAAAACTTTTAAGGCTTCTTAAATAAGACAAACTTTACCAACATTCTCTACCTTTAATCTTCGTGTCTACATACCTTACGAACGCATTTCTTCTAATGAGACACCCGGTTTGCCTTGATTCCATCTTTGTAGAATGTTTGACATTGTTGGCTGCGCTACAACCTCACCTCTGCTCTTACTGCTGAATCCAAGGCGTCGTATTATTGCAGTTGTCGCAGCCTTCGTGTGTGGTTCCGCACTGTAACGCTGAAGGAGAAGGTGTCCCAAGTGTGGAGAAACCGTTTCTCGGTTTGAAACTCCGTTACAGCACGGTGTTTCTCATGCAGCAACTTAATTACATTACACACCGTCATGTTACACGCTCGAATTCGGACTACCCTAGACAGCCGAGCGGTTCTAGGGACTTCAGTCTGGAACCGCGCGACCGTTACGGTCGCAGGTTCCAATTCTGCCTCGGGCATGGATGTGTGTGATGTCCGTAGGTTAGTTAGGTTTAAGTAGTTCTAAGTTCTAGGGGACTGATGACCTCAGATGTTAAGTCCGATAGTGCTCAGAGCCATTTGAACCATTTGGACTACCCTAGCGGCAGAGCGTTGCCGACCGAGAAATAGGCATGACATGTAATACCACAATCGATGTTGAGGACTGGAAAAAGAATTCGGAGGCATTACTTTTCAGGACGCCCTTATTCAATTCATCCTTAAACTACTATAGAGAAGGCAGGTAGAAACAGACAAGTTCTTTTTCTTCAATTTATACTGACGTGTAATACATTTGGCACACAAATCCACTGTTGCTGATGCTCAGCGAATTCCGACATAATGCCAATGAAGGAACGATGGTTGATGCTCCAGGTATCTTCGTCAAATAGCTCCGTCAGCCACTACATTCTTTGCTAGGAAACGACTTCAGGAAATAAGCAAAGTGTTCTTCAGGTTTTGGGAACTGATGAAAATCGAATGCAGCCAAGTCAGAACTGTACGGATTATGGTCTATGACACACAACCCAAGGAGTCGGATTGTTGCCTATGTCGCAGCCCTCCTGCATGGTCTGACATTGCCATGCTGAAATAGAGCTTCCATTCTTCTATGGATTTGAAGTGGAGGCACGTGTTCTGCCGTTGGGAACACGATTACTCACACAATCGCCATGTTACACTTTACAGTTCGGAGCCCTCTAGTGGCAAGATTGCAACTTGTATCATCGAAGCTGGACAGTCGACCCCGTAAAATGTATGACATATGAAGACACCACGTAAGAAACGGGATTAGCCCACTTAATTATGACACTCTCTTATAGCTAGTCGTCAATACTACAACGCTTTTAAAATGACTTTCAAATAAAGTGGCAAGTTATCAAGATACAAAGGATCTCACTTTTGGAAATAACGTTCTAAGCCGGTCTTTTAACTGAAAGGTTCACTTAAGCTGTTCACATTGCTCCTTTTAGATCAGTTGAGTTGCGACTGCAAACATCATAGACTGAATTTCTTTCTTTCCAGTATTTTATAGTGTGATAGTAATGTGATCCTGTTAGGATTTTCAGAATGTGTAGTTTATCACAAGACGGTGAGAAACCACTTGTTAATCTATCAGGTAGAAAGAGAAGAAGTTTTGGCAGTATCAGTAACGTTTATAGGGAAATTAGGACAATGTCTCAAGAGTTAGGCAGTGACTGCAAATGCTCACTTTCTGAGTGTTTCAGTGAAGTCAAACCCCATGAAAAAGAACAGATTATTAATAATTTTAATTTGGCAGGTAACCGAAATTATTGGTCTTCCTGTTCAACCAGCTTAATTCTATGACATTAATTGCTCGCAGAAGGCCTACATATCAAGATTCCAGTGCCAGATATTCCTTCTTCTGACTCACTGTAAGCTGAACGATTAGTGCAATTCTCGCTTGCTAAGGCTTTACTTGCTTTGAAATAACAAAGCACTGATTGAATACTATATAGTCGAGTACGAACCGTCTTGGAATGTCTCCCAAAGAGAAAAGAGATATACAAGCTACTCATCTTAAAACTATTCAAAGAAAATGTGGTAGCCATTATAAACCACACAGATGTGTTTAAGAGAGGAGAGACCCACTATAACAAGGGAAAGACAGACCGAATGTACCTTCAATTAAAAAAATGCTTTGAGTTACATAAAGAATTATACTCTGAACTTCCTGTTGCATATGACGTATAGAGATATAAATATTTAACAGCAAATTAAATTGTGGTCTCTGGGTACTGATACTTGATCAACATGTGACAAAGTTCAAACATGATTAAAAGGTTTGAATGCAAAGCTTCCACAAAATATTTACGAAAAAAGTTAGAAAATACAAATCAAAGTGCTTAGCAAGGAGGAACAAGTTCTTAAGATAAAGACTATTACATTTTATTAAAGAAAGCGAAAACAAATGAAAGAAAGTCAAGAGATACAGGAAAATCAAGCAGTATGCATGGACTGTAAAGAAGAATCTGCCTTGGCCAATTATCAGTACAAATGATGTTTATTACAATCGTCAATAGTGGTTTAACATTTTGACATTCATCAAATGTTCAAGAAAGATCCAATATTTTATACTTACACTAAAAAAGTAGGATGAGCGAATCAATTTATTAGTTTTTTGCACAATTATGTGAGTGAAATCCTTGATACGAAGGTAAGGGTCCTTATAACATTTTGCGATTTCTGCTTAGGTCAGAATAAGAACTCTCAAGTGTCTTTATACCTTCACTATGTCTTTAATAAGAGTGAGACATCAGATAGTACCAAAATAGCATTTGTACTAAGAGAATATTATTACATGGAATGCGATAAAAATTTAGGTTTCATAATACAGAAAACTACTGCAGTGTTGCCGAAAGGCAGGATTAAGGATTTTGGAACCACAAAAGTGAATCCAAGGAGTAATTCCTATTCAACAAGATATTCTACGAGATTGGACTACGTTTTCAAAAGCGATTGTTTCTAAAGCAAGTTACCAATAAGATGGTTCTAATGGCTCTGATCACTATGGGGCTTAACATCTGAAGTCATCAGTCCCCTAGAACTTAGAAGTACGTAAACATAACTAACCTAAGGACATCACACACATCCATGCCCGAGGCAGAATTCGAACCTGTGACCGTAGCAGTCGCACGGTTGCGCACTGAAGCGCCTAGAACCGCTTTGCCACAGCGGCCGGCAGCAAGTTACAAACTGAAGTGTTCTTTGAAGACAGGGCCTTTCAGAGCAGGTTTCGTTGTGAAGGGAGATAAGTCGTTCAAATGCAGAATTACTTACAATGGAAAGCCGTCACCAGTAAATTTGGAATGTTCTGATGAACAGCCTGAGTATCCACCGCAGGGACATGACGATTTCTTATGGGTTCATCAAGGATATAATTATACGTATTCTGTTACATGAAACTTTTTGTAAAGTAAATCAAGATAGGTTTGCAGGTAACTAATCCTAGGGGTATACTTTCAGAGCTCCTGTCAATATCGCAAGACCAATATGCAGACCTTCAAAAACTTAAACAGTAATGTGCTCACGTCGGAAGAAGTTTTTTTTCCAGCGTACCACATAACGAATCATAATTCGAGACCAATGAAGAGGAACTTACAGAGGTAAACAACCCAAAGAAGGGACGACAGCCAACTAAAATGTGACTTCTTACCACGTTGTTATGTTGGTAAAGATATACTTTCTCTGCATGTATTGCCTTTTTTTCACGTAATTTCAGTCGTTATTTTTTTCTAAGGTACTTCCTCTAAAATCATGAAATTTGACATTGTAGTTATATTGTTTACACTAATTTGTAGTGTTTTAAAATTTTTTGTAATCCTGCAAGTTTAAAATTCCACTCATAAGTATTATACTAAATGTGATTTACCTGTTTTCTCCCTGGGCACTTCATGAAAGGGGTCGTGCTGGAAAATGATGTCTTCGAATTTCTCATTCTATTCTCTATATCGGTAGAGCTACATGTAATGAATATTACCCGGTTGATTTTTCCCGCTTTGTTGACGCAAGTTACAATCCTCTGCCACTAGGGAACTCCGAACTGTAGCGGGTAACGTGGCAGCGTGTATCGTAACTATGCCAGTCAGTGAGAAATCGTGTGTATAATGGAGCTTCTAACAGCAGGAAACTTCGTCCACCTGGAGCACTCTCTCTTTCAGCATGACATGCAATGATTTCCTGTCAGAAAGGTCACACTAATTGCCGGAAAGTTATCGTGTAAAACTGAACTGGTATCTTGCATTCCTCAAGGAAGTATTGTAATCCCGCGCATGTTTCTCATCTATGTAAACGATTTAGGGACCAATCTGATCACCCCTTTTAGATTGGTTGCAGATGATCCTGTCATTTATCGAGTTGTTAAGTCACAGGATGATCAAAACAAACTGCAAAATGACTTACACAAGAGAGCTGTATAGTGCGAGAAGTGGAAACTGACTGTCAATAATGAAAGTTATGAGGTCATCCACATGAGTACTGAAATAAATCCGCTTAATTTCGGTCACTCCATAAAGCACACAAATCTAAAGTCTGTCAATTCAGCTAAACACTTAGGAACTACAATTACGAATACTTTGAAGTGAACGATCACACAGATAATGCTGTGTTGAAAGTGAATCAAAGACTGCGATTTATGGGCGAAACATTTAGAAGAGGTATCACGCCTACTTTGTCTACTACAGAGAGTACCTACACTAAGCTTGCCCCCCCTCTTCTGGAATATTGTTGCGCGTTGTGGGATCCGCATAAGATAGGATTGAGAAAGGACACTGTACACAAAAGCTCAAGGAAGGACAGGTCATTTTGTATTATCGCAAACAGAGGAGAGGGTGACATGGATATGATACGCGAGCTGGGGCGCTGATCATTACAACAAAGGCGTTTTCCTTGTGCAAGGGACTTTTCACAAAATTTCACTCTCCAACTTTCACTTCTGAATTCGAAAGTATAATCATTGTAATTAAAAGAGAAATCAGATCTCGCATGGAAAGGTTTGACTGTTCGTCTTTCCCGCGCTGTTAGACAATGGAACAATAGAGAAATAGCTTGAAGGTGGTCCGATGAACCCTTTGTCAGGTACTTAACTGTTAATTGCAGAATAGTCACGTAATTGTAAATGCAGACAACTTCATTGTTTCCCGGTTACGGATTTTAAGAGGGCTTTCTGAAAAGTAATGTTTCAGACTTTTTTGCGTAAAAACTCTTGCAGAATTTTAACTAAAAGAGACTTTATTGCCATCAACACCTCTGTTCTTCACGTCTGCACATTCATTTCTCAACGTAGTCGCCCTGGTGAAGAACACAATTCTTCCAGTGAGAGGATAGTTTGTTGACACCGTCATTGCAGAATATTTGACTTCGTTGACTGAGCCACAACCTCACCTCTGCTTGCATCACCTTCATCGCAATCAAAGTGAAATCCTCGAATGTGTTTTTCAAATTCTGGAAACAGATGAAAATTGGATAGAGCAAAGTTGGGATTGTGTGGTGGATGATCGATGACAGGCAACCCAGGGTGGCGAAGTGCTGCCCATGTCGCAGCGCTACTGAGTCTCCCAGTAATACATACATTTTTATACGTCTCCTACAGTAGAACTACAATTGTGGCTATGCACCTTTAGTAGCGAATGTGTCCGCTGGAGAGGGCAGAACGCTGATTTGGGGTAACCACAATGGATGACGCAAGACGTGTGGTCAGACCCACAACAGAGGATGCCTATGGCCGGACTGCCATAAAGCCGAACAAGAGAGTGACGCTAAAATCGGACGTGGAATGATAGTGGGCTCGAACCCGAGCTAAAAGCTGATCATTTTCGTCTGCTATCATCTACGCTGTGAGAACAACTAACTGTACCTAGCGGGTTGCTTGAATTTTCGCACGAAGTGTTCTGATTGGCTATCTTCAGTACTAACTTACTCAGCACAACCGATCAATTTTTTTCGTAATAATTATCTCAAAGCATAATCTAATCTGCAGAACCCTTACAAGCTTTAAACACCGATTTGACCATGGATATTCTAATCAAAATGGCTCTGAGCACTATGGGACTCAACTGCTGAGGTTATTAGTCCCCTAGAACTTAGAACTAGTTAAACCTAACTAACCTAAGGACATCACAAACAACCATGCCCGAGGCAGGATTCGAACCTGCGACCGTAGCGGTCTTGCGGTTCCAGACTGCAGCGCCTTTAACCGCACGGCCACTTCGGCCGGCGATATTCTAATCAATTAAGTGTTGTCCACAGTAGACAAAATAAAAATGATACTGCAGACTAAAGCAAATAATTTTTTTTTTATATTTGCTCGTCACTGTTACAGTCGACAATTTTTCGGGAATATATGGTATATGAACAGTTCACGAATATGCATTTCCTGATGAGGTTACACAATTTTCGCCGTGCTGACAACTTTTTTGTTATTCAGGATAGGTTGACATGTCATCCTAAAGGGACCTGTATCAGAGAACTCTAGTTCGAGATAATCTGACGTAAACTGCGACCCCAATGATTCGCACGCACATCAACAGCCTAGCGATCGCCCGCTGTGTTTCATTACGACAAAGAGACCGTAAGGTTTGTAACAGACCTTTTATAACGTTTTACAAACCCAGCTGTATCTTCACTCTCCACTAAATGCTTATACATAGAGAAATTTACATAACAAGACGGCAGATTGTGCAGAACTGCAAACAATTATGCGTGAGTTCCTTAAGAAGCACCTGCTTGATTACAAATGGTACATACAAGGACCATTCGGAAAGTAAGGAACGATTGGCAGCGAAATGGAAATCACAGTGAAAATCAAAACTGTTTTATCTGCAACAGTTAGCTAAAACTTCCAGCTATTTATCTCCATAATCGCCGATCCGACGTTTGTCATAGCGTTGTACCAACTTTCATATACTCTCGTTATCGAAGGCAGTCCGCAGTGCTTTCCGTCAATTCTCTACACAGGCCTACAGCTCATTGTCTGTGCCAAAATGTTGCCTTCATAGCCAGCGGTTCATGTGAGCAGGGATGAAACTCAGAGGGAGACAATTACCGGCTGTATTGTGGGTAATCAAACACTTCCAATTGAAAACCATGCAGGAGCATCTGCATAATGTGGCTGAGAATTGTCCTGAAGAAAAAAACACACGACAGTTATGTAATGTTGGCTGCATAGCTTCAGGCGAAATTTCTCACCGGGCCCTCATACTTGGCGGGAGACACTATTGTTCTAGGTATCTTTATGTGCTCCCTGTGTGCTCAGAACTAAAAAGAACGACGTGACGCGATCGACGGTCATACTAGAGACACTGCCCAACACACCTGTGCAAAACTTCATCGGTTCCCATTTCGCGACCGATCGTTTCTTACTTTCCGAATAACCATCGATTTAGGGGTATCACGCAGAACCTAATTGAGGACGCCCGTGTGCTTGTTTGAACCATCGTCCTCCCGAACCTGAGTCCAGTTTGCTAACCACTGCGCCACCTCGCTCGGTCAACAAAGACTGCTTACTGCTTGATTGGCATATATTGCTCACAGTCCAAGGCGGCTGGCGTGGGCATTCGGACTCTCCGAGTCGAAATGTCGACTCTGGAAGTCTGGATCGAGTACCACAAGATGGCAACCTGCGAGGGCGCAGCCTCAGCGGATCCATTTCGAAGCCCGGAACCACCAATTCAGATCAGAGTCTAGTCTAGTAGATGGTGCTGCTGGATGAAGTTGAAGCGGCTGCTCTCCACGTATGAGTGATGCTTGGCGCTCCGATTGCGCCAGACCAATACACAGCGCCGATGGAAGTGCTTCTACCAGCTAGTCTGCGTGTATTCATACTTCCTTCGACCGCGTTTATCGTGACTGGAGTTGGTTTCCGTCCACAAAGCTAGCTGAGAAACGTTGCTTCATGATACAGCTTGTAGCAGCCTAGTCCACCATTGAGTAGACTGCTGCATTCGGAATACTACTGCAGCGATGTCGCTGCGACCAATTTCAAAATTACCACCAAAGGGTCAGCCTGTGTATCCCATGTCTTAGCCCACTGCCGCTTCACTAGGTTACTTAGTTACCGCCCAGTTACAGCAAGGTTTAAATAGAGCATAATTTTTTCCACCACGTAGCTGAAGTATTTAAACCAACTGCACACAATACAGATTTCTGTCAATTTTGGTCAGGGAACTAGAAACTTTCAAACTTTTTCTGCTGGATGCAGCATGTTGTAGGAAAGTGGCTGTGAACAGATGGATGCTCGGGTGTCTAAATTGTCATTCAGATGACAAAACTGCACAACAGATACATCTCATCGTTTGCTGGGAAGTCCTGTGCTAAAGAAAGATTGATTACAGAATCTCACCTCTAATGATTGCTTCCAACAGGATTATCTGAAGTCATTATGGTACGGGATTTGAGTAGGTCTTGGAGACATGGAGAAGTATTACAGGAGGATGGAGGGAAAATCAACAGAGAGACAACTAAGGTGATGAGAGTGGACGCCCGACATGATGTTAAGGTTGTTTCGTCTACGCTGCAGATACAATCCCAATCTCTCCCAATGTCCTTTTTATATTATTTTGGCCCATGAAGAAAGCCAGTCGTGGGCTTCAATTTGCTTCGGACGAAGATGTGCACAATCATTTTTCCGTATGCACCCCAAAAATTTTTCCATGAATGCAATGGTCGCCTTGTCTCTTAGTGCGGCAAATGTATTAACTTTTATGGCTATAACCTTCGAAACAGTAAACAGTTTACTTACTTTTTCAGTTTTTCCCGTTTTCATTTGACTGCCTCTCGTACAGCATCATATATCTTAGTCTGTCAGCAAATGCACATGCTACAAAATGGATAAAGGGCAATAAATGAATATTATTTGAAACTTTTATTTTCAGGCGGTTCACGAACTACCTCCCCGTTTCAGAATAGCATTTGCACCCTACGTACTCAGTTATTTGTTGAATGTATTCCCATCTATGTCGTTTCTTAAAGCTTTTATTCTCTACAGTTCCGTTTATTACCATGGAGGTTATTTCCTAAAGTTGTAAGTACGCAGTTTAGGTTTTTATGTTGGTAATGTCATGTAGTGCTCCGTATGAAAATCGCTGTCTGCGCTGTGTGCTGTCTGTAGCTGGTTTAACTTATTGTTGGAATATTCGCTTCTTTAGTGTTGGCAGTTGGATGTGAACAGCGCGTAGCGTTGAACAGTTGGAGGTGACCCGCCAGCAGTGGTAGATGTGGAGAAAGAGAGATGCCAGAGTTTTGAGACGTTACTATAATCGGACGATCTGGACGTGTGTCCGCCAGAAAAAGGAAATTTGTAAAGATGGATGTCATGAATTGATTGATATATATATATGATGACTTTGGAACACTATTAAGGTAAATACATTATTTGTTGTCTATCAAAATCTTTCATTTGCTAACTATGCCTTAGAGTAGTTAGTGCCTTCAGTAGTTAGAATCTTTTATTTTGCTGCAGTATTGGCGCTCGTTGTATTACAGTAGTTCGAGCGAAGAAGATTTTTATGAGGTAAGTGATTCATGAAAGGTATAGGTTATTGTTAGTCAGGGCCATTCTTTTGTAGGGATTATCGAAAGTCATATTGCATTGCGCTAAAAATATTGTGTGTCAGTTTAGTGATGTTCAGAATAAGTAAAGAGAATACTGTTTGAGTAGGTTGATTTTTACTCGGCTGTTTCTGTATCAAATAACGCAAGAGTTTTACTAGCACAGTCTTTCATAATTTTTCCTAATACACGTCATATCATACAGACCCTTCTTCTCGTCAGTGTTTTCCATATATTCATCTCTTCACAAATTCTGCGGAGAAGCTTCTCATTCTTTGTTTTATCATTCCATCGGATTCCACAAAAATTCTTCAGTTAAATCTCATTTTCATGATTCATTGCCATTCAATGTTGTGCTCAAAACGTTAATCCTCATAAATTTCCTCCACAAAATTAGGGCCATGTTTGATACTAGTAGACTTCTGTTGGCCAGCAATGCCCTCTTAGCCTTTGCTAGTTTGCTTCTTATGTCTTTGTTGCTTCATTCGTCATGGGTGATTTTTCTTCCAAGGTAGCAAGATTCTTCTTTGTGATCGTCAATTTTCATAAGTTTTTCGCTGTTCTCATGTTTGTCTTTTTCCGGTTTATTTAGGTATATTTTGACTTCTTCTGTTTTGTTATTTACTACTGAAAATTCGTTTGATTTTACAAACACTTTTCTGTGAATTAGCGTCGAGTTATCTGTAGCCACTAGCAGCAAGACGTGCATGGGTTGGGACACTGCTACCGCAGTAAGTTTCATTAGCGCTGGTGTTTGACGCAGCGCGTGGCGCTGGAATATGAGAGGCGACGGGCAGGCTGCAGTGTTCCCACGGCGGCGGCAAGCCGAACACCATTAGCTGCACTGAATTGCTGCGGTCTGTGAGTTGTCTGCAGCCACGGCGTCGCAAATGATAAATAACTCACGTAGTGCAGAAAACAGTTCCGTTACATTAATTACGTATTTAAACGGGCTTGTGTAATTCCTTATCTAGCGATAAATATACCTAGGTGATTAAGACCCTTAATTTTAGAAAATTAGCTGCGAATTTTCTCTTTACATAGGTTGTACAAGAAATATGAACGCAAAGATGTTATTAATGTACTTCCGACGTATGTATGGAGACTTACCTAGTATACAGGAAATTTTTTCGTAATTGCGAGCATGAACTACCATCGGATATTTATCAGAGCGACTACGTCTGCGCACTTATTTCTATACACCGTTTGCCTCGATACAAAACGTCTAGGGTATGTTCCGATGTCAGATTCCAGTTGCAGTGCAGTACTAAGGCGGTACCGTGGTGCCCTTACAGCCAAATAACCGTACACTCTTCCTGATGTCTCACGTGGTCGGCTCTGACCTGATGTGCGAAATCAGTTTCGTTCTTTCTAAACTGTCTACTGATAAGAGAAAGAACAGAAGATTTACATTAAGCCATCGGTCACATCAGTTTACCACTCTTCTGCTTCCATTCTTCCTATGGCCCTCCACAGCTGACAGTATGCAGGCGCATTCTCTGCGCCATACTGCACCGTCTGTGACTGTGAACACAGCGACTTTGGATGCTGGACTACCCTGCAAACACTACAACGCTTGATAGGTGTCCTGAAGTCATTGCGGGCGTGATTGTCCGTTGAACGGAATACCATCTTCCGTCTAGAACATCATCGTAACGATATCTGTTGACAGTTTGTATGTTTATATTGTAAATTAGACACAGTTTTTTGCTTTAATTTTGGACACCACTGTAGTAAAGTCTACGATATTTTGGTTGTGTAAAAAAAAATGTAAGCTTCTACGTTAATACAATGAAAGCACACGAATACTTACGTCACGTGTTTTGATACTCGCAAACTCTCTCATTAAACTCTATAGGCTACTTCCTGTTGGCCTAGAATCATAACATTTGGCAGGAGGAAGCATGGTTTCACGGTAAAAGTGAACGAAAGGAACATCGAAAACTGTTAATCTGTTATCATGTGAGATATAAATATACATACTTGCATTTATTGTTTGTCTGTCTGTTTGTCCGCAGCTCGTGGTCTCGCGGTAGCGTTCTCGCTTCTCGAGCACGGGGTCCCGGGTTCGATTCCCGGCGGGGTCAGGGATTTTCTCTGCCTCGTGATGACTGGGTGTTGTGTGTTGTCCTTAGGTTAGTTAGGTTTAAGTAGTTCTAAGTTCTAGGGGACTGATGACCATAGCTGTTAAGTCCCATAGTGCTCAGAGCCATTTGAACCATTTTGAATCTGTCTGTCCATCAGTTAAGACCCCTTTTTTTATCAGGAACGGGTAGAGATATCAAGCTGAAACTTATACCACATACTAAAGTCCGCGGTTTCTTGGCGATGAAAAAAATTTATACTTCTAAGTCAATATAGTCAACAGATACGGCCATACATGTCACATGTTTTGATACAAAGTAATTCACCAAACTTAGAGGCGAACTATACGGAAACACCTGTCGGGCTTGCCTGAAAACAGAGAGAGTCGTGGGATCTATCTCGGATTTTTCACCCTTCGTTTTAACCTTACGTCTACCTCTCAACGATCTTAGGAGTAGCTAGAAATAACGCGCAAGTGGCCGAAGTGGCGTTCAGTAGAAAGGTTTGCATCAGGCCACTGGTCCAAAGGAGATTGTTCTTATTTTTACACTAACCAATCACAGAGCTGGAGCCCTAATCGAACTTGCAAAATTTTTTTATGTGACATTTCATCCCATCCTTATTAGTGTGCATACTACTGGAGGAGTTTTTGACGGCTTACACGGTCGTACCCTGAGTAGATAATCATTTTCCTCCGTGGGAAACTAACCTAAAGTGACAGCACAGTGGTCTCTCTTTTGTCCTTACGAGGTATACCGGCTCATGATACAAGCTACGTAATTCAGCGGGTTAAATTCCTGCAAAAAGCGAGCCCATAGAAATTTAAACACACCTAACGCTTCGCCCTCGGCTACTCCAGTACCGCTTTCAGCAATCGAGTCCCAGTTTTACGCTGACCACGAGTGTTGGTCCAGGCGTCCGGACGCACTCACATTTGTTAACGGGCTTACTGCGGCAGAGCACCAAGCTCCCAGTCCTGCTCGCATCTTCACTGCCCACGCAGCGAACCGGGCGGTTTAAACCGAAAATCAATCCTCGTAACGCTTTTCAGGTCGTGCAGAAGAAGGTACGGAAGAATCACAACTCCACCGTTCAGTGCAAGCACAACCAGCTACGGCTCTCTGTTCTATGGAAAGACTTCAGAAATACGTTATCTACTGCATTTCGTATTTGATAGCGAAAGTGTCAGAATAAGTTTACCCTTTCATCCCATCTGTTTTCACACCTGCTAGCTACTAATATTTGATTATATTTTCACATTTCAATGCTATATACATTTGAACTATCACTACTAACCAATCTACTTACAGGACCACTACACCAATTACTAGGCCCGTTACTACAACTATTACTGAAAAAATATTATTATTGATATTTGTTTTAATCTACCATTATTATCGTACGTATAGTGAATAAACGGCATGTACGACCTGAAAACATCTTGGGACTGTAGGGGATGTCTCTGGGAACCTACAGAGGATGGTTCAAATGGTTCAAATGGCTCTGAGCACTATGGGACTTAACAGCTATGGTCATCAGTCCCCTAGAACTTAGAACTACTTAAACCTAACTAACCTAAGGACATCACACAACACCCAGCCATCACGAGGCAGAGAATATCCCTGACCCCGCCGGGAATCGAACCCGGGAACCCGGGCGTGGGAAGCGAGAACGCTACCGCACGACCACGAGATGCGGGCACAGAGGATGGAAAACCAAGTTCGGAAACGCCATCGAATGACTCAGTGGAGCACTATATTTACAGAAGTCTAAGCCCGCTGCAAGACAAACACTTCGACATCAAACATGTGCTTGGAACTTGACAAAAGTGGCGACAAGATGGACCTGACAGCGTTCAGATCATCAGATGGCGTTGAACGCATCCACGTCTGCCTCCACGCACACGATATCGTACGAAAAATGTCGTGTTTTACTCAGAAATAATATCTGAAGGAAGTATGGACACCTTGAGTTATCGATATCTTTCATAAAAAAGATTATTGTACATGGCTCCAGTTGGCTTCAAGCTCTCCAATTCTGCTCTCAAAATCTAAAACCAATCGTCAAAATAGCCGTTACGTATCTTCATGTTAACACAACATTTTCTTCATTTGTCCAACTGTCGAGCATAAACTTTAAAATGGGGGCGGTGTTATAATTATCAGAACAACCAGTAAGTAGCATCCAATACCAAATACATTGTATCTCACTTAACCCCCGATTCCTCCCCTGTAGAGTTCTTTACTGCATGAACAGTGAAAATATAGTAAGCGATATACTTTTTTTCCTTTCGTCATTTTGTGTCAAGGAGAAAAAGTTCCGTCAAGTTTTCAAATAACGTGCAACGATTGTTGGATGTCGCAAAGCGCTCTCAAATACTGGATGAATAATGTCCGGGTATTTGGGCTCCATTAATTTCGCTGCCACAAGACAAACGTACAAGTTTTTTAATGTAATACTTGACTTAAAATTTTAACAAAAGGTTATACCTATTAATGAGTAGATTATTACGGCATTTTACGCTTTCAATTTCGGTAATAAATACGCGAAATATTGAAAATATTTGTGTTTCCATTGGAAGCCATTAGACAAGGAATCTGCAATTGGTAATCGTTTCCTTGCTCACTTAGTAATATCGCTACTTCACTGAAGTAAAAAAAAAAGTCATGGCATAGTGATATGCTCATATACAGATGGCGATAGTACCGCGCACGCAAGGTATAAAAGTTCAGTGGAGCCGTCGTTTGTATTCAGGCGATTCGTGTAAAAAGGTTTCCGACGTGATTTTGGCGGCACGACTGGAATTAATAGACTTTGAAAGAGGAATGGTAGTTGGGTCTAGACGAATTTCCATTTCGAAAATCCGTAGGGGATTCACTATTCAGAGATCCATCCACAGTACAAGAGTTTAGCGAGAGTACCAAAGTTCAGGCATTACTTTCACCATGTACAGCTCAGTGGCCGACTGCCTTCACTTAGCGACCAAGAGCAGCGGCGTTCGTGTAGATTTTTCACTGCTAACAGGTAAACAAAACTGCGGGAAATAACAGCAGAACTGAATGTGGGACGTATGAAGAAGGTATCCTTTAGAACAGTGCTGCAAAATTTGGCGTCGGTGACCTATGGCAGCAGACGACCAACGCGAGTGAGTTCCTTTGCTAACACCAAATCGCTGCAGCGCCTGTCCTGGGCTCGTGTCAAATGGTTCAAATGGCTCTGAGCACTATGGGACTTAACATCTGTGGTCGTCAGTCCCCTAGAACGTAGAACTACTTAAACCTAATTAACCTAAGGATATCACACACATCCATGCCCGAGGCAGGATTCGAACCTGCGACCGTAGCGGTCACGCGGTTCCAGACTGAAGCGCCTAGAACCGCACGGCCACACCAGTCGGCCGGGCTCGTGTCCATATCAGTTGGACCCTATATGCCTGCAAAACCTGGTCAGATGAGTCCCGATTTCTTTTGGTAACAGCTGATGGTAAGGTCCGAGTGAGGCACAGACCTCACGAAGCCATAGAAGAAAGTTGTCCACGAAGCGCTGTGCAAGCTGGTGGTGGTTCCATGGTGGGGCGGGCTGTGTTTACATGGAATTGACTGGGTCCTCTGATAGAAGTGAACCGATCATTGACTCTAAATGACTATGTTCGGCTAGTTGGAGACCAGTTGCAGCCATTCATGGACTTCTTGTTCCCAAACAATGATGGAAATTTTATGGATGACAATTGGACATACCATCGAGAAACAATTGATCGCAATTTGTCTGAAGAACATCTTGTACTTTTCGAGCGAATGATCTGGCCACCAAGATCACAGACAAGCAACATTGCGTGAAATAACTGCGGAAATCAACGTGGGACATAAGAATAACGTATCCTTTAGGACAGTGCAGCAAAATTTGGCTTTAGTTACCTATGAAAGAATCGCATCGAAAGTTCATGGGGCACAGTCCTGTACCGGCAACACTTTTGCAATTACGGACGGCTATAGAGGCTCAATACTTGTGCAGGAGAATTCCAACTAGTTGTCGACTCCACGCCACGTCTAATTACAGCATTATGCCACGCTAAAAGAGGTCCGACACTTCAGTGTACGAGGTGCATTCAAGTTCTAAGGCCTCCGATTTTTTTTCTCCGGACTGGAAAGAGATAGAAACATGCGCATTGTTTTAAAGTGAGGCCGCGTACATCGTCAATACGTCCCAGAGATGGCATCACCGTACGGCAGATGGAATTTTACCGCCAGCGGCGAGAATGAGAACTATTTTAAATACTTAAAATGGCGACGTTTTCCTTACTTGAACAGCGTGCAATCATTCGTTTTCTGAATTTGCGTGGTGTGAAACCAATTGAAATTCATCGACAGTTGAAGGAGACATGTGGTGATGGTGTTATGGATGTGTCGAAAGTGCGTTCGTGGGTGCGACAGTTTAATGAAGGCAGCACATCGTGTGACAACAAACCGAAACAACCTCGGGCTCGCACAAACCGGTCTGACGACATGATCGAGAAAGTGGAGAGAATTTTTGGGGGGGATCGCCGAATGACTGTTGAACAGATCGCCTCCAGAGTTGGCATTTCTGTGGGTTCTGTGCAAAGAATCCTGCATGACGACCTGAAAATGCGAAAAGTGTCATCCAGTGGGTGCCACTAATACTGACGGACGACCACTTGGCTGCCCGTGTGGCATGTTGCCAAGCAATGTTGACGCGCAACGACAGCATGAATGGGAATGAGTCGTGGATGCCATTTTTCAATCCAGAAACAAAGCGCCAGTCAGCTCAATGGAAGCACACAGATTCACCGCCACCAAAAAAATTTCGGGTAACCGCCACTGCTGAAAAATTGATGGCGTCCATGTTCTGGGACAGCGAGGGCGTAATCCTTACCCATTGCGTTCCAAAGGGCACTACGGTAACAGGTGCATGCTACGAAAATGTTTTGAAGAACAAATTCCTTTCTGCACTGCAACAAAAACGTACGGGAAGGGCTGCGCGTGTGCTGTTTCACCAAGACAACGCACCCGCACATCGAGCTAACGTTACGCAACAGTTTCTTCGTGCTAACAACTTTGGAGTGATTCCTCATGCTCCCTACTCACCTGACCTGGCTCCTAGTGACTTTTGGCTTTTTACAACAATGAAAGATACTCTCCGTGGCCGCACATTCACCAGCCGTGCTGCTATTGCCTCAGCGATTTTCCAGTGGTCAAAACAGACTCTTGAAGAAGCCTTCGCCGCTGCCATGGAAACATGGCGTCAGCGTTGTGAAAAATATGTACGTCTGCAGGGCGATTACGTCGAGAATTAACGCCAGTTTCATCGATTTCGGGTGAGTTGTTAATTAGAAAAGAAATCGGAGGCCTTAGAACTTGAATGCACCTCTTAAAATCACAGACGTTCGTGTAGGGGTTGTGCAGACCAGGTTACAGCACGTTCACAGACGTGTTTAAGCAATCATTCTTCCCGCGCTTCACACGTGAATAGTACGGACCAAAGCCTAATAACAGGTACACTCTGAAGTACTCCCTGCCTCTCGTTTTCGCAGAGTGTGGGTGTATATTTTTGTCCATAAAGTATTCGGTCACATTGTACTCCATCTCTTGCCATTTGCACGGAGCGCTGGGGCGAGCGTCGAGTCGTGCTCGCAGAACGGCATCGGCTTTAAGCGCGGGGCGTGCCGGCGGCACACACGCACGCGATGCGCGATAGTGGGCCTGGTTAGCACGCACGCGTGGCGCTCGTGATAAGGCCAGCGCGATCGCAGCCGCGATAGCGCGGCGCCCGGCTTTCCCCGCTCAAGTGGCCAGCGCCTTCGGCGAGTCGAGGTCAGCGAGGTGTCGTTAGCTAGCACAGCACTCGCACCCGCGTCTCAGGTGCGCGGTGTTCTGAGTTGCGGTAGGCCGTGATGTCACCTTTAAGTCTCGTCACCAAAAGTACAACGTCCCGTCGGGATTGTGTGCGCGTTCTGAGACCGAGATCACAACACTTACACTGAGGGACATGTTGTATTATGCTCAACTTAGGTAGTGAGTTTCCTTCTCTAAAACCGTCTGCAAGACCTTTGCAAAGCCGTGCTAAGTTTAACACTTCAACGTTTCACTGTACACATAGGTGATAAAGATTTGGAGGAGCTCCTTCTACCCGTTGTAGAGCAGCATCTCAACATGGCGTGGACTCAACAAGTATATAGGTTGGAACTTAACTAAGGGGAACACTGTTGTGGAGACGATATGCAATGGAATCTACTATTTTCGTTGATAGCACGAGTTGTTGACATACCCACCTTACCTCCGAGCAAATGAACTCGCCCGTCCAATGTCACCAGCGTGCGCTCAATCGAAGGAAACACAGTCACTTGTGAGCGAGCGGTCTAACGAAACCGTTCAAAATGGTTCAAATAGCTCTGAGCACAATGGGATTTAACATCTATGGTCATCAGTCCCCTAGAACTTAGAACTACTTAAACCTAACGAGGCAGAGAAAATCCCTGACCCCGCCGGGAATCGAACCCGGGAACCCGGGCGCGGGAAGTGAGAACGCTACCGCACGACCACGAGCTGCGGACTAACGTAACCGTGTCACTATGTTTTTGAAACGGGAGCAACGGAGTTGGATCAAGCTGCATGTGCCAGAGGTCGTACAACACGACAGTGTCATCAGGGTCTTCAAGGGGCTTGCGAGGATTCGGCATTGCTGTACAGAACAGTGGTACGTTGGGTACAACAAAGGTAGGAAAACTTTATCAGCATGCATAGGGCAGGTCGTCCTAGCGTCTAATGTTGGCGAGTCAGTGGACAGTGATCGACTTCATACGATTCGTGAGCACGCCCAAGAAACCCGATTAGCGCATACGACTGTGCTTCGCATCCTGAAGGAACGCCTGGGAATGCGAAAAATTGAATCACGATGGTTTCCACATGAATCGATGGAAATGCTGAAATGCACATGAATTGATGGAAATGCTGAAATGGATGCGTTACGACGCTGCTCAGACGCACGTGGAGCGCTATGAGTGAGAAAGAAAGGCTTTCTTACACCGTACCGTAACACTGGATGAGACGTGGGCCACATCGTACGAGCCAAAACTGAAACGCCAATCCAACGAATGGCGTCCTTACGGGTCGCCGTGAAAGTCGAAAGTGAGTCAGAGCCCTAGTATGATGATTCTCGTGTAAGACAGTGATGGTGTTATCCTAATGCATTAAGTTCCTCCACGGCAGACCGTCAATGCACTGTATTACTGTTCGTTTTTGGAGCATCACCTGCGACCAGCTTTGTGAAGGAAGCGGCGATACTTTCTGCGCAACCCGCCCATCATTTTGCCCGACAATGCGCGGACCCATACAGCGCAAGCTGTGGCTGCTCTGTTCAGTCGATGGGACTGGGAAGTATTGTACCATACACCATACTCCCTGGACTTAAGTCCTTGTGGCTTTGATTTGATTCCGAAGATGAAGGAACCACTTCGTGGAATTCGCTTTAGAACTGTTCCAGAGATTCTGCAGGCAGTAGACCGCTCCATTCGCACTATCAACAGAACAGGCTCTGCTAACGGTATACTACGCCTTCCACATCACTGGCAACAGGTTCTACACAACGCTGGTGACTACTTTGAAGGACAGTAACTGGTGCAAACCTGTAAACCTTTTATACCGGTTGGGAATAAATAGTTGCCACTATGTAAGTTCCAACCCTCGTACTTGGAAGCCCCCGGTAGAAATATTGAGCCTTGCGGTCTCTGTATCGATCCGCAATTGCGAAAGTATTGCAGGTGCTGGATTTTGTGCACGAACGGACCTCCATTACGTCTCATAAATGTTCGATGGGATTCACGTCAGGCGATCTGAGTGGCCATATCATTCACCTATTAAAATCGCTCAAAAGAGGAAAGGCCGCTGGACCTGATGGGATACCAGTTCGATTTTACACAGAGTACGCGAAGGAACTTGCCCCCCTTGTTGCAGCGGTGTACCGTAGGTCTCTAGAAGGGCGTAGCGTTCCAAAGGATTGGAAAAGGGCACAGGTCACCCCCATTTTCAAGAAGGGACGTCGAACAGATGTGCAGAACTATAGACCTACATCCCTAACGTCGATCAGTTGTAGAATTTTGGAACACGTATTATGTTGGAGTATAATGACTTTCCTGGACACTAGAAATCTACTCTGTAGGAATCAGCATGGGTTTAGAAAAAGACGGTATTGTGAAACCCAGCTCGCGCTATTCGTCCACGAGACTCAGAGGGCCACAGACACGGGTTTCCAGGTAGATGCCGTGTTTCTTGACTTCTGCAAGGCGTTCGATACAGTTCCCCACAGTCGTTTAATGAACAAAGGAAGAGCATGTGGACTATCAGACCAATTGTGTGATTGGATTGAGGAGTTCCTAGATAACAGAACGCAGCATGTCATTCTCAATGGAGAGAAGTCTTCCGAAGTAAGAGTGATTTCAGGTGTGCCACAGGGGAGTGTCATGCGACCGTTGCTGTTCACAGTATACATAAATGACCTGGTGGATGCCATCAGAAGTTCACTGAGGCTTTCTGCAGATGATGCTGTGGTGTATCGAGAGGTTATAACAATGGAAAATTGTACTGAAATGCAGGAGGATCTGCAGCGAATTGACGCAAGGTGCAGGGAATGGCAATTGAATCTCAATGTAGACAAGTGTAATGTGCTGCGAATACATAGAAAGATAGATCCCTTATCATTTAGCTACAAAATAGCAGGTCAGCAACTGGAAGCAGTTAATTCCATAAATCATCTGGGAGTACGCATTAGGAGTGATCTAAAATGGAATGATCATATAAAGTTGATCGTCGGTAAAGCAGATGCCAGACTGAGATTCATTGGAAGAATCCTAAGGAAGTGCAATCCGAAAACAGAGGAAGTAGGTTACAGTACGCTTGTTCGCCCACTGCTTGAATACTGCTCAGCGCTGTGGGATCCGTACAAGATAGGGTTGATAGAAGAGATAGAGAAGATCCAACGGAGAGCAGCGCGCTTCGTTACAGGTTCATTTAGTAATCGCGAAAGCGTTACGGATATGATAGATAAACTCCAGTGGAAGACTCTGCAGGAGAGACGCTCAGTAGCCCGGTACGGGATTTTGTTGAAGTTTCGAGAACATACTTTCACCGAAGAGTCCAGCAGTATATTGCTCCCTCCTACGTATATCTCGCGAAGAGGCCATGAGAATAAAATCAGAGAGATTAGAGCCCACACAGAAGCATACAGACAATCCTTCTTTCCACGAACAATACGAGACTGGAATAGAAGGGAGAACCGATAGAGGTACTCAGGGCACCCTCCGCCACATACCGTCAGGTGGCTTGCGGTGTATGGATGTAGATGTAGATGTAAATAGATGTAGAGATATCACGACTGCAACTAGACTCCCCTAATTGAAATGTGTTCTGTGCCATATCCCGGCAGAGAGTTTAAGGGCATATCTTTTGCGGTAAAGCCACTGTAACTGCTGTTTCTTATCATGATACGTAGAACTATGACTTTTTCCTCAACTGGAAGAAGCTGATCCACAGAACTTTATTTGGCAGCAAGATGATGCGCTGGCTCTCTGGAATAACTCAGTGCCTAATTGGTTAAACGACGTTGTACCCGACCGCTGAATTATCCGTAAGATACCGGATGCCAGAGTTTCTTTCGAATGGCCTTCACGTTCACCCGATATGAAGCCGCTCAATTTTTTACCTTTGGGGTTTCATAAACGTCCATGTGAATATCTTCGCTACCAGCCGATCCATCCGATTTTAGAAACAGCATTTTTGCAAGAATTACTCTAGACACACTGTTCAAGATCTGGGAAGAACTCGCCTATCGCCTCGACTTGTGATGGATGAATAGCGCTCACATTGAACATTTGTAAGAAAAATTGAGTTGCTTCCTCAGTTGATGTATAATTTATAATTGTAAATTGAATCCAATGAATACTAAAAACCCTTAAACTCCGTATATTTATTTCCAAACAACATGTATTCACGCAGGGAGGAACGCGGCCGCGCCGAAAGGCCACGAGGTTAGAGGCGCCATGTCAAGGATTACGCGGCCCCTCCCACTGGAGGTTCGAAGTGTGTGTATTGTTCTTGGCATAAGTTACTTTAAGTAGTGTGTAGGACTAGGGAACGATGACCTCCGCAGTTTAGTCCCTTAGGAATTAAAAAAAAAAAAAAAAAAAAAAAAAAAAAACAGGAACGTTCAAACCTACGAGAACGTGATCTTATTAACATATAAATTAACTGAAATTACGACCAGCAAAAATTATTGATAAAAGCTGTAGTGCCAGTGATACGTGACTGTCTATATGGTACATAGAGTCCACCGTTACAACACACAGAAAACTACGAATAACATTATAGTGAAACTTGATTACTTCTTTTCAGTGTCTAATGGACGCAATTTTTATGCGGATTTCACAGTCGTCCCGTATGCAGAGTTTGGCATCGCATGTTGTCAAATACTAACGGATTAGCAATGCACAGAAATCGGCTTTGACCAGTGAATTCTTGCGTGGTGTCATGAGTTTGCGATGCGAAGGATACGAGGTGCTTTTTATTAAATGTTATCTATGGCTGTCCTAGAATTTGTGTAAACTATAATTCTTATTTAAAATTTGTCATGATTTACGGGCGCGTGGTAAGGCAGGAACCTGAGAGCGCACCTTAAATTGTTGTTAGAGACCGAGTAGCGATCGTATTTATTATCTTGATTCCCGCAAAAATTTAGCAGTTTACAATTTTAAACATAGCTGTGAGACAGCAACCGTACACAAATACGATTTGTATGATACAGCCATCCGGTGGCAAGAAGATTTTACTCTAAATTGGCTTCGACGCCGACAATGGATATCTTCACCACAAATATTAGCTTCATATGAAGTATTTCATATGACGAGAGCGTTTTGCTCGTAAATCTGTTTGTCTGTTATTACATGTAATAGCTTGGGTTTTCTGATGAAGAAACCCGTAGCCGGTATAGAGACTAGATTAAAGCGAAATCTTGTTATAACTGGTTGGCGGTATTATACACATATTTAGCTGTTTTTAGAACGTGGTTAGATTAAGCAGGAGCCGAGAAGCTCAGCTGCAGCTGTTACGCGTGAAACGATTAGTGATCATATTTATAATCTTGGTTTATCCAAACATTTGACTGTTTATTTTTCGAACTGACGTGGTGTAGGAGCGGCGTATTTGAAATAGATTCTTACTGTAGGACGCTTGTTATTGTCGAGTTAAATTTGTGATACTCATTATGATTTTGTGGGAGGGGGGCGTATAGTATCGCTGTCTTCGTTTGAGCGAAATATTCGATTTCAGTTTTTTTTTTTTATTCAGTTAATTCTGCAGCATTTCGTGCGAGTTTTTTCCGATTAGGCTATTGTCTTGGCATGAAATTAGTCTTATTGGAATATTTTTAGTTTGTCTCCGCCTAAAACCGCCTAATCTTCACGATTGTCCCGTTAGTTCAGATTCATCAGGTGACATGTGCCTTTATGTTTTTTGTGACCATATTTGTCTATTTTGGGGTCGCCATCCACAAGGATGCATGCGGCCTGTTATTAAAAGTTATCTATGGTTGTCTTAGTAACTGGTTTTAAAGTATGCCGTTTATTCAAATTATGGGGTCAATTGGCCGAGCAGATGGGTGGTACTATCCCCAGTAAAAAGTAATGTATTTGCAGGTAAGTAAAATGAGACAACGTTGCACCGGACAAATGGGCACGAAGGCTTAGAACAACTTCCTGAGGCTCAAACATCCGGACCGGTGGCGTAACCGAGTTCTCCGCGAATTTCAGCCAGTGCGGCTCCCTGAAACACTCCGATCCCCGTCCGCTTCCGCTGGGGTACAACGGCGTCCGTTTCCGCCGCGAATTTGCTGGCTGTCCCTGGTATAGGCTGCACGCGCCGGCAGAATGGAACAGCTCCCGGGACAAAACAGCTCCGCAAAAGGGGAAAACAATGTTAACACGCGGCAATTACAGTGGCTGCGGCGCCCGCTTCACTCTGGCTGCCGATGGAAAATATTAATGGCTCGTCTGTCGGTGTTAAAAGCTTTGCGTTGTAACAGCAGTCGCGGCGCCAAATATGTTACAATTTGGGAGGCGCCGCTGCCGCCGCCGCCGCAGGATCTAATCATTTAGCCCGACGCTCTCATGCCGTCATGGAGGCTCACTTTAGCCGCGGCGTCGATAACTGGGTAGGTGGAGTGTTGTTCGTTCGCGACCTGGAGGGCAGGTTCACCGTCTCCACCGAGACAGCGTCGGACGCGGACGATGGTTGCGCCTGATGTTTAGGCAACTTGCACTGCAAGGTCTTTAGCAGCAACAAACGCCGTTTTTGCGGGATTGCTCAACGAAATTCAACGCGAAACACCAAAGATTAACAGCATCTTCAGTACAACAGCATCTTCACTACAATAGTAAAACTGCAACAGGCACATAAGATTAAAATATTCATCGCCAGGCCGAAAGTAACTTCTCAGTCACACGTTTCTTGAACCGCCCTCGTTCTATTATCGTCTAACGTCCTGAAAGGTGGATTGGAGAATTTAACTGTATATTACACTATATCGAAAGTCAGCAAACAGTTGACGAAGTAACTTCAGGCCAGCGCAAGGAAGTGTCATTTGATGTTCATACCACACAAGGGTCATTCTAAACGTGAAGAATCTTTTGATCTGAATCTATCCCCACCGTCGTCGCAGTCGTACACCTTCCTGTTGCTGCCGGTGTGCCGCTAATAACGAGCAACAACGATTGTTCACTGCTTATCTGTGCAAATTTATATTTTGATATTAACTAACATTAACATTAGCTATCTCACCGAGAGTCAAGCTCGCAGTGTAATTCGTTTCTGGATGCAAAAGAAGCCCGCAGTATCGTAATTTACAGACAGATAATCGACGTAAATGGATCTCTGCTTGAGTTCGAAAGTGATGCGTCATATTTAACTACAGATGAACGAATGTTCATGATGAAAAACGATCAGATTCACCTTCAGTTGTGACTGATTAATTCAAATCTGGGATTGAGGCAATGTTTAACAGGCTAGACGTTTCATTCTTGGTGGACTGAGCTTGTGTTTCCCCCGATCGATTCATTACGAAATTGTTAGTGATGATTTGGGCTGTGGAAACGTGTGTGCCAGGTCGTTTACTCGACTATTGACACATGAAGACAAAAAGCAACAAATGGGATCCGCACGTAGTCTTCGCAATCTGTACGAAAGTGTTGGCGTGGTGTTTTGAGTCACATTCTTACTGATGACGAAAGCCGATTGTCACAAAAAATTCCGGAATGGTCGGTCAACGGGTTGCCATTATTCACAGTCCCCAACACCATCAAATTAAACCAAACAAACTATGGGCACCAAAAACATTATGGACAAAGTCTGCTGATAGGAGAGGCCATAAATTAAATTATCTGCAGTAGCTCTTTTCGACGACTACGTTTCGCCGTTCAAGATCAACTGTGTGCCTTGTTGTGCAGCGGCATTGTTCTTTTTCCCGAAAACGTTCGCCCGCACTCGATGATGAAGGACACATCTCGGTAGTTAAAGTTGGAAGTTTCTGAACCATCTGCCTTAGAGTCCAGACTTAGCCTCGCGTGATTACCCTCCGTTACGCACATCAGGAATTTTTTAAAGTGGAAAGTACTATGGGATTGTCAACGAACAGAAATAGGACGTTATTTGCCAGGTCGTAAAACTGGTGACAACTGATTATGCGGAGGGGATAGGAAAGAGTGTGCAGCACTCAGCCAAATGTTTAAATTTTAAGGTCGTAGGCTCGAATCCTGCCTCGGGCATGGATATGTCTGATGTCCATAGCTTAGTTAGCTTTAAGTAGTTCTAAGTCTAGGGGACTGATGCTCTCAGGTGTTAAGCCCCATAGTGCTTAGAGCCATTTGAACCATTTTTGAAATTTGTACGGCAAAATGTGTTGAAACATATCTTTATCTTTAACAAAAATATCTTCGGAAACAAACGTTCTGCGCATTTAGAATGGCCATCGTATAATAATAACCTGGCAAATTAATAGGAACCTCAGATGTAATTATCTACCATGAAGCACTACCTGTATTTCAAGAAAGCCGCACAGTTACTCAGGCTAACTTTGACAAGATATGAAGAAGTTTGAAGATTACCAGATTGCTTTAAATACTGAGAAATGTAGCACTGCGCACCTCAAAAATCGCAGAAATATAGTATATGCATACTAAATACGTGGGTGCATGAAAGTACGTATGTGTGTATATTCCACATTTCCTCCTAAACTGCTGGATCGATTTCCACCAACATATTCTGTCTAGAAAGAAATACTATGGGGGTAAGAACCAGCAACCTTCTATTGTGATGGGGATGATAACGTAGAGAGAGACGGTGGTGGAGGAAGATGGATAGAGAGGAAGAAGGAGGACACAGATAGGAGCAGTAGGTGGATAAAGAGAGAGGGAGGTGGAAGTGGACACAGAAGGAGAAGATGAGGAGATAAACAGAGGGTGGGAGGCGGGAGGAGGGGGAGATGGGCACAGAAAGAGACGAGAAGGAGGTGTAGAGAGAGATGGGCAGGAGGAGATCTATAGAGAAAAGGAAGAAGAGATGATTGACAGAAGGAGGGGGACGAGTTGATGGACAGCAAGAAGGGGATGGTGTTGACGGACAGGAACAGGGAAAAGAGGATTATGACGGGCAGTAGGAGGCGAAGGTGATGGACAGGTAGTGGGAGGTGGAGGAAATAGTAAATGAGAAGGAGAGGTGAGGCTCAGGGGAAGAGGATGGAGGAGATGGACTTATAGAACTGGAATGAATACGTATCTGGGCAACGCTGGGTGCTCAGTTAATACCGCTTTCAATGAGTCGCAACTGGAATTAGTCAGTTCACTCACTGAATTACCTAAGTGTGTGAATATAAAGCAGAATGAGCGCTCACGGTCTGTCGTGTGTATAGCCGGTGACAGACAAGTTCATTGTTAAGAAGATGGGAAAATGCAATCAATGTACAAAGTAAATCGCTTGGAAATTTCTCGTGTCACTCTTTCTAGAATGTGCGTTAGTGTGTGGGAGATATACCATACAGAAAACAGGAGATATCCAACATATACAAAGAAACGCAGCACGAATGATCACAGGTTTCTGTGGATATGGGGAGTGGGTAGCAGACATTCTGAAAGAAATACAGTAACGAATACTGTTCCAATTAGATTCCTGGTACTGTAGTTCCATATTTAGGAGTCGCGTACAACCGTTCGCTAGTGGAAAGAATGGAAAGTTGTACAGGTCACCTCCACACACAAGAAAGGAAACATGAGTAATCGTCGAACTGCAGCCTCATATCACTAACGTCGATTTGTAGTAGAATTTTGGAACATACACTGTGTTAGAATACATGAATTACCTCGACGATAACGATTAGTAACAAATACTCAACTTGGATTCAAAAAACATCGTTTTTTTCAAACACAAACTAGTTCTTTATTTACATTATTTACATGCAGTGCTGAGTGCTATCGGCAGAATACCTCAAATTTATTCCACATTTTTAGATTTCGAGAAAGCTTCTGACACTGATTCTCATAAGCGACATGTAATCAGACTGCATATCTACGGAGTAATCTCAATTGTGCATTTGGATTAGTGAATTTCTATCAGAGATGTCACAGTTTGTAGTAACTGACGGAAAGTCACCGAGTAAGAAGTGGTATCTGCCGTGTCGTTCCCTAGAGAAATGTTATAGGCCCTCTGGTGTTCCTGATGAACATAAACGATTTAGGAGACAATATGAGCAGCCCACCTAGATTGTTTGTAGATGATCAAAATCAATTGCAAAATGATTCATAAAAGATATCTGTATGGTACAAAAAGTGAAAATGGACTCTAAAAATGAAAAGTGTGAAGCTTTCCACATGATAAATCACATGTATCTAAATGTTGTAAAAACTAAATACGTGAGGATTAAGTGTAAGAGTCACTTAAAATGATATGATCACATTGATGGCTACCAAATAGACTGCCTACTCCACATTTGTCCGTCTTCTTCTGGAGCAGTGCCTCGCGGTGTAGGATCTGCATAAGATAAGATTGATGGAGGACATCGAATAAATTCAAAGAAGGACAGCTCGTTTTGTATTATGGCGAAACAGGGAAGAGAGTGCCACTGATGTGATACGCAAATTGGGGTTGCAATCATTAAATCAAAAGGTGTTTTTCTTTGCTGCAGGATCTTCTTAAGAAATTTAAATCACCAGCTTCGTCCTACAAATGCGAAAATATTTTGTCGGAGCTCACTTACAAAGAGACAAATGAAAAATTAATATAAGAGAAATCAGATGTCGCTGTTCAAGAGCGATGAACCCTCTGTGATTTTGAGAATAGTCATCTAGATGAGCATGCAGTAGAAAAGGTGTCTCACAATATCGAAGGTGAACAGCTGCTCATAGCTCTTCAGATATGCCATTTAGTGCTTACATGTAAATAGCAACTACATATCTTCGAACAATCAACTGCTCCAGTAGCTTTCATGTAGAGCACTGATACAAAATATTACTACTTAGCCTGGTGACGTACATGGATGTTCTATCTCTCCTATACTGTTAACTGTATATTCAAAGAGGGTGGTAAAATAAATGTTTTATTGTCAACAATGGAAAAAGTTTCGAATACAGTAAGTTATTTGATGATTCGGTGATATTGCTAAAAATGAACAAACGTTGATCATGAAAGAGAAGCCAATGCAACATGTTACGAATAATCAAAGAAAATAGGTAAGACTTAAGTTGTGAGTGTAGAGGCAGAGTGCAGAGGTAGAACAGTGTTAAAATGAGTATGTGTAGGAACAGAATTAGGTAAAGAGGAGATGACAGATAGTCAAGAAAAGGAAAGGGAGTGCTCATGTTAAACATTGATATTCATAGCTCAGGGTAAGACAACTAGTGACGTACTGACGTTGCTTCGAGGCAGTAGTGTTGAAATACAGATGTAGTCCTAATTTATGAGCAGAGACGGTTCCGTTTCCACGATATTCTTGGGCGCTGCAATGGGTAGTATTCTGCGTGAGGCCCATGCAACGCGGAAGTGCATTCTGGAGTTGAGTCATAGGCCTGCGATAAGATAGTGAGAAATTGCATGCGTGCGCTTAATCTGCCCAGGTACGCATTACTCACTGCTGCCATTCGTGTTTACCATTCATAGTTCAGCTGTTAGGACCCCTCCCTGTTGCATATATGCACATACGAAGACGCATTCGCAGCGCAATACGCCCGAAGACGTCTATACACAGCAACGAACGTGCTATATTCCTCCTTCCTCCATCCTGTACCACATCCTTCTTCCATTATAGTTGTCTGTAGCACCTCCCGGTTCTTCACTCTAACCTAATTACAGATCAATGAATCAACACAAAATAATTGTCATACTCAGCCGTACCTGTAGTGAATGACTCGTTGATACTCATGAGCTCTGTAAGAACGTCTTTTAAATCACCTAGATCGAACAAACAAGCAGAGAACTGAGGAGATTGGGTGATTCTGAAAATGGCTGTGAAATTGTAATAGAACTTTTATTTCTATTTCTTTGAAGACTAGATTTCTTGACGGAGTGGGGTCAGTTTTTTGTGACCTGCGGGACGTGGTGGATGAATTCCCTGAGGATCTTCGGTTGAGCTGCCTTACCAAGCCACTCACAAGTAAAAAAGTTGCGACATCTACAAGCCACCATCATGTGTTTTATATGTTTTATATGTTGCCTTCTAGAAATTCTGTACCGTGTTTCATGTCTTTAAGGAAGTTTTATATCCCCACATAATTTTATTGTAAAACTACATCGATTTCTAGATTGCGTTATGAATGCACTTTATATATTTTTCTGTGACATGACAAACTCATTAAAACGAAAATCTTTTGGATTTTAGTCTGTGAACTTTATATGACTTTTATATAATGATATAGACTTTTACTTTATTTTTAAATCTCTATTTGCATTTATCTTGTTCTTCTACCTCGTATAAGCCTAGGTTGATCCTCCGGCCTCTATGGATGCAGTTTATGTAACTGTATATTGATACAGACACACTTGAATGTTGCACACTCTCTTATGAACCCTGGTACCACCTTACACAAAAGTCACAAATGCTGCTGCGTCAAGTTATGAAAAGCGCGGTAGTGGTCTGGAAACCGCTGCCGCTAGATTGCGCAAAAGCAAGATATGGAGCTCACTACGCACCTACATCGAGATTTCATGATGAGATTCTCGGCGGAACTACAGCAGGTAGAGGGAATGCCTTACTTCAGATACGTTTAGGAGATGTTGCGGTGATGGTACGAGGATTATAAGCTATAACTGGTTCTCTTTATCACCATCTTCTTCAGTTGTCTTGCTGAGGTAGGTGAGAGTACATGTTTTAGCATTTACAGATTCTTTAACATCAGAAAGAGGAGCTACTTTTTATTCTGGGCATGATTATCTTTGCTGATTGTAGTGCTTGTTGAGTGGAGGTACCTCCTTCACCGTCACTAAATATAACAACTAGTTCTATTAGAACTCTAAAGTTCAAATGGCTCTGAGCACTATGGGACGTAACATCTTAGGTCATCAGTCCCCTAGAACTTAGAACTACTTAAACCCAACTAACCTAAGGACATCACACACATCCATGCCCGAGGCAGGATTCGAACCTCCGACCGTAGCAGTCCCGCGGTTCCGACTGAGCGGAACTCTAAAGATGACGTTTATGTGTGTATTACACTCGCATAAGTCACAAGAGACCAGCATCCTCCTGGTACCAGAGATAACGGCGTGATGGCACTTTGAGAGCCTTAGCCTTCTGTAAAAGATTTTTCCATTTTTTCCTGTTTGGTGTTGAACTTATTTCCAATTTTCCTTAAATCCTCTCTGACACGGTGCTCTCATTTTAGCTGCACACTGTCTGTCTTCTGAAAAGTGAATCGTCGAGTTTTTCTTCACTAGAAAGTAATAGGTATAATAAATTTAAAACAATCATAACATTAACCTTTTTGTTTCTGTGATATTGTTCGCAAATGTGGGGTTTACAAGGTCTTAACGTTTCCTCAATTTAGTTCACTTCATACATACATGACCTGATTAAAAAGTGGAATGAGGAAACAAAAATTTACAAAGAAATAAAATTAGTTAAAGACCATTATATAAAAATATTAACGTATGCTGACGACCAAACTAAAACAGCCACTTAGAAAAAAGAATTACAAACAAATATTTTTAAATTAAACGAAATGGGTCAATTATAACTTAAAAATATCGATAAAGAAGATGGTTGTAATGGAATTCGGAAGAAAAAATAGGTGCGCTTAAAAATAGTGACACAAAACACAATAATCAAGCAAGTAAGTCATTTTAACTATTCACCTACGAAATTTCTTTCGAACATTATAAAGATGTAAAAAATAAAACATCAAAATTTTAGGGTGTCTGTGTAACAGTAAAGAGAACCTTAAACGCTAAGACAACTAAAGAAACACAGTTGAAATCCTGTAAAACACTAGCTGTTCCTTTACTACTTTACGGACGTGTGAATGGGGAAGCAAACAAGGAAGACATTAATGAATAGTGGCGTCAGAATTGAAATTCCTCATATCAGTCCAAACTAGTAAACTAGCCTTAGATTAAGAAGACACTAGAAATGATCATAAATATTTGTATCAACACTAAAAAATCGACACTTGCAGCAAGGAATGGAAGGAACATGTAAATAGAACATTGCAGTATATAACCAAAGGGGTAACCAGTGTGGGTCGACCCAGGAAGCGATGTAGCTAAGACACTAAAATTAATCCAAGAAAGTAGATGACGATGATGATTGATGAGTAGAGTCACATACTATTACACTTCGATGTGCTGAGAATGTAGAATTTTTGGAAAGCATAAACATAGTTACGAAACTACTTTTGATTATCAAAAACTGTAGATCTTGTAGATCACCTCCCTCCCCCCCTCCCCCTCCCAACCCCACCCCCCATCACTGCCTCGAGTTAGAAGAGTATCCGCGAGGCAGAAAAATTAATAACCTCCGGAGTGCGTACAGAAGAGAAGTCAAGGAAATTGAAGAGTCGAAGCGCTCAGGATTTGGATGTGATGACGTATTCATTCTACAGATTCCGCCAGAAAATATGTAAACACTCCTTGTCAGGCTCTATCGAGAAATCGATATTGTCGTTAGATTTCAGTTAAGAGTGTGTTGTAGTATGACCTTTGGCTCAAGAGATGTTAGTGCTTTCATCTCGGTATTGAGAAAAGAAGATGTCTGGAGCACGATTGACATTGGAACAACGAAAATGTATTGCGAAGTGGATTTTCAAGGTTGATAATGTTGTTGAAGTGAAACGTAACGGAGGCGGGAGTTTGGAACAGAACGGCTAACCTGCCTATAAATTAAACGCATTATTGACGAATTTGAATTGCATGGAACGATTTGTGATGTTAACAAAAGAAGATCAGGAGGACAGCGTACAGCTACAGGTCCTGCTTCGTCGGCTCTCGTGTTGGAAACGTTTGCTAATTCTCCACAGAAGTCTGCTAAGCAATAAGCACATGAAGTGGGGGTTAGCAGCACAAGTGTACGAAAAATTCTGAAAGTTTACATTCCACGATTACTGCATGCGATTAATGATGACGATCCCGATCACCGAAAGCAATTTCGTGAATAGTATCATCAAATGGTAACTGACGACGAACAATTTGTGACGAAGGGAGTGTCGAGTGACGAGGCACAATTTAAACATAATGGAATCGTGAGTCGGCATAACAATGAGTACTAGGCACCGGAAAAACCGCATGTTTATGTGAATAAAGCGGTCAATCTACCAGGGGCTCATGTGTGATGTGGACTATCATCTAGGGGCTTAGTAGGAATGTTTTTCTTTGATGCTGCTGTCATTGGAGAAGAGTAGCTGGAAGTGTTATGCACATCAATTTTGCCAGGTATACGTGCGCTCTATGGAGCTGATGAAGAGGTCTTCTACCAACAGGATGGAACGCCACCACACTAACACCTAGCCGTACGAGTTTTCCTGAATGACAATTTTCCGGGGCATTGGATTGGATGAATAGGGCCAATTTAGTTCCCTCCACGGTCGCCATATCTGACATCTATGGACTTTTACTTGTGATGAACTTGGCCAGGAAATTACAACGACGTGAATAGCAATCTCCACTGTAAAAATGACTGACGGAATTGTGGCGACCGCTCGTAGTTGTGTTATGTGTATAGCAGCCAATGGTGAACATTTTGAACAGTCAAAGTAACCATGTGCTACAATAAAGGTTGTACAACATGTGTGAACAATTATTAAACGTAAAATATATTTATATGTAATAATTTTCGTTCCTTAAAGTGTATATACATTTTTCTAGCGGACTCTGTATTATGATGTCACCATGAAAAGTTTATTTTTAGTGAAGCCAACTTGCATTGTTCTTTGTTCAAAGTGGAAATCATGTAAATAATGTTTACAAAATAGTAAACCTAAGGCAGTGTTTCTGTAACTGTTGAATTTCGCACAGTAGTATGTGATTCAAGTTGGGGAATAATCAGAAGAAACTTTGTTGTATTTGAAATGAGATCAATCATCCCTGATGATGCAGTAGTGGGTGATGAATTGTGCATAGGAACAGACAATGTGTTCGAAGCAATGGTAGAAACCAACAGTGATAAGGAAAATATGAATGTGTACTCCTCTCCTTCGTCCAGATTCTCCTTACAAAGTAAGAGGAATTTAAGTATCAGATCTCTTTTAGACCTGTCACAAAGTTTCCCAAAATCATTACGCACAGACTGATGAAACATTCATTCAGTATCAAGAGCTGTCGAGAGTCAGTACCTTTTTATTTGAAAGATTTTCTATCTCAAGCTCTGGCTTGTATTGACTGCGTAGAAGAGAAACATGAGACTTCAAATTCCAGGTGGCAATAGCCTCACTGGTGAGGCATAGTCAAGAATGTAAGAATTACGGCTCTGATCCACCGTTAGAAACAGTTTCGTTACATTAGCTATAATCCGTACGACCTAAAGAGCACCAAAACGTAAATGGCCAGCTACTGTGTTCTTCATTACAAAGTTCTCAAAATATGTAAGACACGAGGACGGCAGCATGTGTGGTAAATTTTTAATCTGTTAACGCAGATCGATTTCAGCTGCTTTGTAGCTATCTTCAGGGCTTTATATCCAAATCATAACTCATCGTGCATATAGCAGCACATGGCACCACTTGATATTGCAGACAATAAACACCAATTTCTGACGGAAACAATTTTTTTAAAAAACGCCTGGTATTTTACTTTTTTACCAAGTATTAAAATAACCACTGGCAGTAACAAAAAGAAAACCAGTTCATTATCAACCTCTCATGTATCATGTAGGACTATATATTTATATATTGCTGAATAATTACCTAAGAATGGAATGAGTAATACTGCATAGTGGAGAACACATGAGAACATATAAACTGTACATTTTAATTTTTTGTGCAGTAAACAGCAGCTTCACCAAGGAACTAAGCAAGGAGACAGGTGAAGCTTTGCTTCTTTTACATAAATCATTTTTAAGGCACATTGATAACTCAAAATTTGTTTCGCATATACGTGTTTGTGCCCAGTTGCTGTGAACTAGTTAAGCCTTTTCAACTACGTTTCTGTTAACTCCACTAATGGGAGTTGTGTCCGCATCCTGTCGCGAGTTACATGGCGTATCGAATCCCATATTGTATCGCGTCAGTGAGAACCACACCTAAAGCGCCCTTGAGTCTGTCTGCTCAGGAATGTTGGTACCTGTGCATACGAGACAGACGGGCGAGCAGAGAGCAGCCGTGTCGGCAGCGTCGCACCTGCTAGATAGGCCACCGGGCGTGCAGGGGCAGGACTCGGCAGGCGGCACTTGCCGTGGCGGCCAGAGCCGGTGATTACAACGCTCCGGTGCCGCACCCCCTACCCGGCCGCCTGATTACCATTGGTAATATCATTGCGCATTCCAGGCCCAGTCGTATACATCACGGCGTGATTTAAGGCCAGCCTAGGTGAGATTTAATGTTTTATCCGGCGTCGCGGCGCTGGCGTCGGCGGTGGCCACGGCGCTCGTTACGGCACGTTAACGCGGGCCAATTTTGCGCACCCGCGTCCCCAACAGCACCGGTGGGCCGACCGCCCTTAAAAATTAACGCCACCGCATGCGTATCATATTTGGCCTCGCAAGGGTCTCAACTCCACGCTGTGACAGGACTCGCACGTATATATTTCTCGGTTCTCACCAAAGCTTTAGAAAATCTCAGTATCTAGCAACAGTGATATTTCATTTTCTCATCTCCTTCCAAAGCGTCACTCATAAATCATGGGCTACAATTTCATTAAAACTCCTTTTCTGAAGACAACAAAATGGTCAAATGGCTCTGAGCACTATGGGACTTAACATCTGAGGTCATCAGTCCCCTAGAACTTAGAACTACTTAAAGCTAACTGACCTAAGGACATCACACATATCCATGCCCGAGGCAGGATTCGAACCTGTGACCGTAGCAGTTGCGCGGTTCCGGATTGAAGCGCCTAGAACCGCTCGGCCACCGCGGCCGTCTGAAGACATTTGCATCATAAAATAATTATCTAAACGATAGTGAATTTTGTGTGTACCAATTTTTTTTAAGTTGTGGTAAGAAGTATGAAATAATATTTCTTAGCCCCATACAGATTCCTAAATCCATACAGACTGTCATGAACGTTTCTGACTGTAAATTTTTAATCGCTGTTTAAATACTAGTAAGGTTTGAAAGAAAAGCGCAGGGCGCAACCAACAGACAGTAATGAAATTTACTATTCACCGATTAGAAAGCAGGTAACAGTAAGCAGGTGAACCATTCATGCTTCAGTTGTGAACTGCATGCACCACACGTTTTTTTCCCCTTAAACCTTATAGTACTTTCATAAGTAAGAGAAATTGAGAATCACAAATTTTTAGAACTACTCGTATTTGTGTGGGGTTAGGACGCTGTATGAGGCTACGAGGAATTATTTTACACTTTTTATTCCGATCTAATAACGTGATACACTAAGAATTAATTTTTATTTACATTACTATTTTCTAATTTTTGGCCTTGTGTGTGTGAAACTTTTCAATCCATATTGAACATTTTGATGAAATAACAAGGAGACATGTGTTTAACATCAGGCTTATTTCAGATTCTCTTCACCTTACTCAAGCAATATAATGCTTCCTCCTACATATACTTAGCGGAAAGACTGTCAAATTAAAACTTAGAGAAATTTGAACTTATATGGATGCTTACAAGCAAATGTTCTTCCTAAGCATTATTCACGAATGCAAGAAGGAAAGGGAAATATGGCAATGATAGACAAAATATCATTCGCCACACACCACATAAGAATGCGAGTTAATGTTGGACTATCATACAGTTCTGGGCTATGTTGAATGTTTCAGATCTCCAGCTCATTGGGAAAAACAATAGGAAAAAAGGTAATTCCGCTACACAATAGACAAGGAAACGAATTAAGACTGCGTTGCCGTCCGGTTCTGAGCTACATTTAAAATTTCTAGTCTACAGCTCAGAGGGAAGTTAAAGAGAAACTGAAGGGTTTTGACCCAAACATATAGACAAGAACGCTTTTCGTAGGTGATTATGTACAGCTGTTAAAAAATTGGGAAAACGCATACTTGTGCTATCAGCTGTATAATTTTATGTTTATTCTCCACCGGTTTCGACTGTTACAATCATCTTCAAAGTGAAAAGCATTGTACATCAACTACACATTTTGCATGAGGTAGATAATAACCATGAACTTTCGCAGCTGATGGCACAAATATGCTTTTTGCAGAAGAAAGTGACATCAGGCCGCAGTAGCTGGCCGAGACACAAGCAGCAACAGGGAAGTAACCGATACTGTGACTTTTACGAGTTCCTAACCAACAGCGAATTTTATAATAGCATCTGTGTGCTTCAATAGTTTAGTTTCTTGAGGTTCTGCTTGTTAATTTAATATCTAATAGCCATAGTTCTCGCGTTTTCGTTTCCGTCGGAAAGTAAACCGATTTTGTGAAATGTTTCAGGCTCCTAATCAGGGGCGAATTATTTAGTTTCACCTGAGTGCTTCGGTAGCTAGGTTTTTGAATCTCTGCGTATTAATCTAATTTATCAGACACAGTTCCTGCGTTTTCGTCAGGGTGTACATTAGAGTCGCAGAGCACGTGCGCTAGTCCGTTTATCTGCGTACTTTAGGTTTCCACTGTATTTAGTATGGACAGCCACTTTGATTGTTGTGTGCGGATGCGAGCTGAATCGGTGACACTTCGCTCTCAGCTTCAGGCTGTGATGGCTTCGGTTACACAGCTTAAGGCTGCGATGGATGGGCACCAATGTTGTGGGCCGGCCGTGGGGATCCAATGGACGTACAGCACGTCAGACTCCTCCGATCGGTCCTCATCGGAAGCCAACCCAGTTACTGCTCGCACTGAGGTTGACCCCCTCACCTGTGCCAAGTGGGAGGCCGCCCCGGGGCTTAGCAGGCGGCGAAATACTTCCCAGGCGGCCGCACGTAGGGCCTCCCCGGTATGTCTGACAAACAGGGTTCAGGTGCTGTCTGTGGCTGACACTGTCGCTGAGTAAGATGCTGTCGCCTGTCCTGTTTCAGAGGAAACCACTACGCCTGCAAGATCCGGACAATCACAGAGGGTGAGGTTATTGATAGTTGGGAGCTCCAACGTTAGGCGCGTTATGGGGCCCCTTAGGGACAAGGCTGCCAAGAAAGGAAAGAAAACCAATGTGGACTCCGTGTGCATAATGGGTGGACTCATTCCACATGTGGAACGGGTCCTCCCGGATGCCATGAAGAGCACAGGGTATAGCCAACAGCAGGTTGTTGCTTACGTCGATACCAATGAGGGTGTGAGTCACTTTGGATCAGAAGAGATTCTATCTCGTTTCGAGAGGCTAACAGAAGTGGTAAAGGCTGCCAGTCTTCCTTGCAAGATGAAAGCGGAACTGACCATTTGCAGCATAGTCGACAGGACCGATTGCGGACCTCTGGTACAGAGGCGAGTGGAGGGGCCGAATCAAAGGCTCAGACGGCTCTGCGACCGTGTATCCTGCAGATTCCTCGACTTGCGTCAAAGGTTGGCTGGGTTTCGGGTTCCGCTGTATAGGTCAGGAGTCCACTATAGGCAGGAGGTGGCTACACGGGTAGCAGGGGCTGTGTGGCGTGGACTGGGCGGTTTTTTAGGTTAGAGGTTCTCGGGAAAACACAAGAAGGGCTTCAGTCGCAAAGGGTGCACACCGGACAGAGGAAGAACGTAGATAAGGGAACCATCGGTATAACAGTTGTAAATTATCGTAGCTGTGTTGGGAAACTACCAGAGCTCCAAGTGCCGAGCGGTTCTAGGCGCTTCAGTCCTGAACCGCGCGACTGATACGGTCGCAGGTTCGAATCCTGCCGCGGGCATGGATTTGTGTGCTGTCCTTAGGTTAGTTCGGTTTAAGTAGTTCTAAGTTCTAGGGGACTGATGACCTCAGATGTTAAGTCCCATAGTGCTCAGAGCCAGAGCTCCAAGTGCTAATAGAAAGCACTGATGCTCAAATCGTTATAGGCAGTGAAAGCTGACTGAAGCCGGAGATAAGCCCAGCAAAAATTTTTGCGAAAAACCTAACGGTTTTCCGAAACGATAGGCTTAACACGGTTGGCGGTGACGTGTTTGTTGCTGTTAGAAGCAGTTTATCTTGTAGCGAAGTTCCTGTGAGTTAATATGGGCAGAGGTCATTTATGGCAGCCGGAATAAAATACGAATTGTATCCTTTTACCGACCTCCAAATTCAGATGATACAGTTTGCTGGAAGATTGAAAGATAACTTGAGTTTGATTTCAAACACGTACCTGACTCATACGATTATAATTTGTGGTAACTTTAATTTACAATCCATATGTTGACGAAAATACATGTTTAATTCCGGAGGTACGCATAAAACATCATCTGAAATTTTGCTAAACGTATTCTCTGAAAATTATTTCGAGCAGTTATTTCATGAGCCGACACGAATATTAAATGGTTGTGAAAACACACTTGACCTCTTAGCAACAGATAATGGTTCAAATGGCTCTGAGCACTATGGGACTCAACTACTGAGGTCATTAGTCCCCCAGAACTTAGAACTAGTTAAACCTAACTAACCTAAGGACATCACAAACATCCATGCCCGAGGCAGGATTCGAACCTGCGACCGTAGCGGTCTTGCGGTTCCAGACTGCAGCGCCTTTAACCGCACGGCCACTTCGGCCGGCGCAACAGAAAATCTTGAGTTAATAACGACCATCAAAACGGGTACCGGGATTAGTGAACACAGGGTTACGTAGTGAGACTGAGTGTTGTAACCCCGAAACCCACCAAAAATAAACGAAAATATACCTATTGAAAAAAAGAGACAAAAAATCAGTTGATGCCTTCCTGAGAGACAATCTCCACTCCTTCCAAATTAATAAAATTAGTGTAAACCAGGTGTGGCTTGAATTCAGAGAAATAGTATCGGCAGAAATTAAGATTGATACCAAATAAATTAACAAACGACGGAGCTGATCCTCCTTGGTACAGAAAACGGGTCAGAACACTGTTGCAGAAACAACGAAACAAGCATGCCAAATTTAAACAGACACAAAATCCCCAAGATTGGCGATCTTTTACACAAGCTCAAATTCGATGAGAGATGCTTATAGCAGTTTCCACAACGAAACTGTCTCGAAGTCTGGCAGAAATTCCGAAGAGATTCTTGTCGTATGGGAAGTATGTTAGCGGCAAGAAACAATCAATGCCTTCTTTGCACGATAGCAACAGGCATACTATCGAAGATAGTACTGCCAAAGCAAAGTTAGTAAACACAGCCTTCCGAAATGCCTTCACAATAGAAGACGAAGTAAATATTCCAGAATTCAAATCAAGAACATCTGCCAACGTGAGTAACGTAGAAATAAATAGCTTCAGAGTAGTGAAGCAACTTAAATCACTTAATAAAAGCAAGTCTTCTCGTTCAGACTGTATACCAATTAGGTTCCTCTCAGAGTATGCTGATGCATTACCTCCCTACTTAACAACCGTTCACTCCACGAAAGATCCGTACCCAAACACTAGAAAGTTGCACGGGTCAGACCAATATTCAAGAAAGGTTGTAGAAGTACAGGCCCATATCATTGACGTCGATATACAGCAGGATTTACTAACGTATATTGAGTTCAAAGGTCATGAAGTACCTCGAAGAAAACATCGTTCTTGTGAAACGCAACTAGCTCTTTATTCGCATGAAATGTTGAAGGCTTTTGACAAGGGATTTCAGATCGATTCCGTATTTCTTGGTTTCCGGAAGGCTTTTGACACTGTACAAGCGGCTTGCAGTGAAATTGCGTGCTTATGGAATATCGTCTCAGTTACCTGACTGGATTTGTGATTCCCTGTCAGAGAGGTCAAAGTTCGTAGTAACTGATGGAAATTCATCGAGTAATGCAGAAGTGATTTCTGGCTTTCCGCAAAGTAGTGTTACAGACACTTTGCTGTTGCTTATGTCTATAAACGTTTTGGGAGACAATCTGAGCAACCGTCTTAGGTTGTTTGCAGATGACGCTGTCGTTTATCTACTAATGAAGTCATCAGAAGTTCGAAGCAAATTGGAAAGTAATTTAAAAAAGATTTCTGAATGGTGCGAAAGTTGGCAGTTGACCCCAAATAACGAAAAGTGTGAGGTCATCCACATGAGTGCTAAAAGGAATTCGTTAAACTTGCGTTAGACGATAAATCATTCAAACCTAAAGGTATTAAATTCAACTAAATACCTAGGAATTACAATTACGAACAACTTAAATTGGAAGGAACACATAGAAAATGTTGTGGGGAAGGCTAACCAAAGACTGTGTTTTATAGGGAGGATCTACTAAGGAGACTGCCTACACTACGCTTGTCCGTCGTCTTGTAGAATACTGTTGCGCAATGTGGGATCCTTACCAGACAGGACTGAAGGAGTACATCAAAAAAGTTCAAAGAAGGTCAGCACGTTTTGTGCTATCGCGAAATACGGGAGAGAGTGTCACTGAAATGATACGGGATTTGGGCTGGGCATCATTAAAAGAAAGGCATTTTTCGTTGCGACCGAATCTTCTCGCAAAATTCCAATCACCAACCTTCTCTTCCGAATGAGAACATATTTTGTTGCCGACCTACATAGGTAGAAATGATCTCCACGATAAAATAAGGGAAATCATAGCTCGGCGGAAAGATGTAGGTGTTCGTTCTTTCCGCTCACTATAAGAGATTGGAATAATAGAAAATTGTGAAGGCGGTACGATGAACCCTCTGCCAGGCACTTAAATGTGATTTCTAGAGCATCCATGTAGATGTAGAAGTAGATCCGTCTTCTCTTCCTTCCTCTATGCTCAGCTGAGCCCATCTCCTCGGATACTACCTAGAACGCATTCTGATACTACGTACAGGGCAGTCGATATGTGAGGTGTTACCAATCATTTCCACTCCCCCCTCCCACGCCCCACCCCTAGGGGTCGTACAGAAAAGACAGTGAATTATAATTCCTTTATGATCCATTTCTGACCTACATTTAATATTTCAAGTCTCTAGCTCATGGAAAAAATTTAGAATAAATTGCAAAGTTTGTACTGAACAGACAGACAGATGAGAAGGCGACCTAATGACAGAATTCCAAAAGTGAACGGTCCAAGCTCAACAGCGAAATGGCAGAGCCGCGGTGTCGTTGTTATGTGCTCATGGTGTTGGACTGAAAAGCGAGAGATTCGTATACAAATGTCCCTCGTGTCTCATTTTTTCAAATCAATTATGAATTATGCATCCGGTCACTGACGTGTATGTTCGCTGTATTCAGATTTGTGTCTGTGTCGTGGTGTAACAGCCGTTTGCAACAGTAAGGAAGGACCTATAATGACAGTTAATTCCAAGCAACATACCACATTGCGGTTTTCTCGCATAGGACCTACCGCTTACTGCGCGTCCGAACCACTAGAAGGTTTGTACCCGGGATCTTGTCTGTTTTCACCACTATTTATCAATCATCACATTTATTTGCGACGGTAGTATATTCTTACTAAATAACTAATATTCTATAACCAATGTTTAATTAACAGTTCAGAATTTTGAGAAAAATGTGGGGCACGAGGGAGATTTGAATGCGGATCTTCCGCTTTGTAGTCCAATACCGTGACCTCATAACCACGACACCATGGCTCTTCGAATTTGCTCAATGTTGCACATCTTGAGCTAGGAACGTTAACTGTTTCCATTTTTCTTCTTTTGTAACAGTTCAATGCACTTTCTTTCCGTTTTCATGACCGATCCGTGTTCACGTTTTGACATGTTATCCACCGGGCCATCTCACCCCTAAACCTGAGGCGGTTGCGATGGGGGAGTTTCCTTTGTTAGCGTTGCCGGTGCCTGTGAGTCTCCCGTATGGTAATTGAATATTCTAAGCCAACTTTTCTGCAACCGAAGGCTGTACAGTCCCACAATCTAAGTCCCTCTCTCGCCTGAAGCGTCTTCTGGTAAGTATTGGATGGAAGTAAGTTCCACAGAGCGTTCCCAGCAAGGAGCAGAGTTTTAGTTTTGCGAGATATTGCTTGCCAAAAGCAGTGATTCTACCCAGGGATGACTAATCAGGTCGAATCTAAGAATGCAACAAAATCCCATTCATACTTAGATTCAACATAATTAATCAGTTTTTTGGGTCTTGTGTGCTGAGTTCAGAAACATACAACTCCTGACTTGCACCATCTGTCCATGTCTAAGCCATTTTAATAGTATTCTATGGTAGAAATATTATCCAATGCTAAACGCTCTTGCTGTTTCTTATCGGAGTCAACAAAACGGCATTTTACTTGGCACCAGCTTGACAGCTGCGGATCCCATGTCTTGAAATTGTTTCAGATCTAACGTTTCCAGTATACTGACTACCTGCAGATTTCAAGGCACCCCGATAGCGACATCCCTTCTGTCTGAGCATGGCATGTTTCTTTGTTTCCCAGTATAGTGCCCAAGTCAAAACTCAACACAGTTTCTATCCAATGCATAGGGGGCAATACAGGTGGCGCTTCTTTGGTCGACAATTGCCCTTTCGGTATACTGTTCCGAACTTTCTGTCTGCACTCATCCATCCGCTGATGGTGTCTGCAAAGGTGTAAAGACCTCCTGTCCCGGTTAATGAACAGAAACTGGCTGCCTGTCCCGCTAAGCTGGCCTCTGCACAACTTGTACTCAATAAGCCTCCTAACTACATTTACACTGTCCTCCAGAAACAGAAAGGAATATGAAAATACGGTAATCGGATGTGGCAGTCACTGACATTAACTTTAATCACACTTGTAACCCTCTTTATAGCTTGCAGTTAATTAGAATGGCCTAACATATTAATTTATTGGATTTTAATAACGACAGTGAGAGTTTTGACAAAAAAGTCGCGTAAGGGCATAGTTTTCAATTTCTTTATTTGCTCTGTGGATATGCACGTTTCTTCTTCAGTATAATTTACCTCTAAAATTTTCCTGCTTTCTCTTCGTTCTCTCTTTGAGATTTGTTCTGTGTTTATCATTGTATTTAAAATGCGAGTCACAGCCCCATAAAGACCACTGGTTTGACGACTGTTGCAGTGCCTCAGTTTGATGTGTTCTGAGATTAATTTTTGTAACAGATGTTTCATGTAAGTCTGAAAGCTGTTTCAATCTTAGTGAAATTCTTTCCCAACACTTTGTACTCGTGTTTACGAATGGTTGTATCTGAATATTTGAACTGAGAAACTCTCTTGATTTTCCTAAATACAGTCCCATGTTCTTGCTGCACATGTATTTTCTTCTTTGTTCAAATGTGTGTGAAATCTTATGGGACTTGCTGCTAAGGTCATCAGTCCCTAAGCTTACACACTACTTAACCTAAATTATCCTAAAGACAAACAAACAAACACACACACACACACACACACACACACACACACACACACACACACACACACAGACACACACACACACACACACACACACATGCCCGAGGGAGGACTCGAACCTCGCAGGCCGGAGTGGCCGAGCGGTTGTAGGCGCTACAGTCTGGAACCGCGGGACTGCTATGGTCGCAGGTTCGAATCCTGCTTCGGGCGTCGATGTGTGTGATGTCCTTAGGTTAGTTAGGTTTAAGTAGTTCTAAGTTCGAGGGGACTGATGACCACAGCTGTTAAGTGCCATAGTGCTCAGAGCCATTTGAATTTTTTTGACTCGAACCTCCGCCGGGACCAGCCGCACGGTCCATGACTGCAACGCATAAGATCGCTCGGCTAATCCCGCGCGGCTATTTTCTTGTTTCAAGTGACATTTGAAGCTCCGCCGTTTCTGCTGCTTCTTTAAGAATTTCTGTTCGCTTTTGTGGTGTTTGAATTTACTGACAGAGAGATCCAGTTCGTTCGCAAAAGCTAAGCAGTCCAATCTAATAACGGTTCTACCTAATTTCCTTGGTTTTCAATTTTTAGCTATGATTTTATTTTCCATAACTCACGAATTCCTCTTCGAAGAGAGCCTGTTTTAATATCAGACTGTTTCTTATGTTACGATGAACTTGCATCTCGACTTGTAGATGGTACTTCCGACCTAAACTACTAGTCAAAAGCGTATTATATTCTAAAAGCAGTTTATGGTGGCGACATCAATTCCTTCAATGATAAGTAAGCTATTCACGCAGCTAGAGATTACATAGGTGTTTCTCCTTCTTATGTGTCGACACGGTGAAAACTGTCTGGAGAACAAAAGACGGAGCGTAAGGTCGCTAGTGGAGCGCGCAGGAAGGTCTCATCTTCAGGAGGTGGCGGCACACGCGACAGACTTTACGGCCGTAACGAAGCACCGGCCGGGATTACACGTCTGGCGCGTCCCTTAAAAGGCCGTGCCTAAGGAGCCGGGGAGGTATTAATTACCCGCGGGGCGCACAGGTGTGAATGAGGCGCCTGACCCCGTAATGAAGAGGAGCGAGCCGAGTGTAATTAGGGTGTGGGACGGCGGCGGGGGCGGCGGGGGCGGCGGGGGTGGCATTTCCTGCCGCGCGGGGGGCGGCGGCCACGACGGTGGCGGCGGCGGCTGCGTTGCGTGTGGCCGGAGAACTGTTGCTTCGGCCGCCGCTGCACGCGACTCCACGCTCCGTTCACTAAAGCCGTCCTTACACGGCAGGAGTTAACAAGCATTTACAGAGTGACGTACGAGATTTGTGACGTCACTTACTGTTATTTCACTTTGAGGAACCACTGCCTTGGGTGAAACACAAAGAAAATTCCTGCATTTTTGCAACGTCCTACCAAAGTCTGAACCAATAACAAGCAATAACGCTCTCTGTGTCACGAGCACTACTTGCGAGACGCCATATAGTATTCGTTGTTTTCACATGAAACCCACTGTATCGTGGATTTTATATTACAATACGCACTGTATGAATATACGTTGTTTCTAAGCACCGGCACAATGAGGTTCTTGCGACAACGTGTCGTTATTGGTACGATTTGTTATAATAAACAGAATCTTTAATTGGTAGTTGAAGAACTTCCGTATAAAATACAAATTCATTTATTTTAGAAGTTCATTGTACCGTAGTTGGTAGAGGTAATAATTGATAGACGGCTTGTGTGTTGCTATGATGACTTCTTTTTTTATCTTTCCTGGTTTTAGAAATGTTATAGGATTTTTTATTAAGTCAATAGAAATATTATATGTATCGTTCGATGTTATGTAAAAGCAGGGTGAGGTATTTAAAACTGTTTTTTTAATATCTAGAAAACTACAAATCGGACAAAAAAAAAACGTTAGAATAAAAGTTGTTCCCTTCGAAGGGGGACACCAAATTCAGTTTATGACGCCATACTTAGCCTCCTTGCTCCTTAACACCCCTCCCGATTCCCACTCAGTGGCTGGAGGGGTCAAACTAGAAATCTTACATAGTATACATAGTAACCCCCATTTTTATTACTGATTCGGATTCTCCGTTAAAAAAATTAACCTTTCTGTTTAACGTATGATTTGCTACGTGATAAATGACGCGATAGTTGGAGAAAATCAACTTGTGTTAAAATCCTTCGAAAAATAATGATATAGCAAGAAATAATGGTCAGATTATGATCCCAGGAGGTTATATAGGCAGTTATTATAAAATATTCAACGAGAAAACGGTTTTGATAGTCAAAAATACGTTAGTTCGTGGCAAATCACAAGAGATGTTATAATTGAATTTTCCTCGAGACATGCTTCCATCATTATCGTAGACATCGCACGAGGTTCAAGAATTTCGTAATGAAATGGTCCGTGTATACTGCACGAATACAGATTCTACACACATCACTTACTCGTTGCATCAAGAACTACGTGCGGGTGACCTCTAAATCCTCTTGAACATTTGCAGTTAGGTATAACAACAGCTATCAGCCAATGGTGATTTTATTTTGCAGATACATTTCTCTGATGGAGCTAGTTTTACGAATCGTGGTCAACTGAATCGACATAATATGTGTTATCGATCAGTGGAATAAGGAAAGTCGAACGTCCTCTAAGCAAGAAATTACACCTAACAGTGGACAAAGAATCCAGAGAAAAGCCAGTTTCTCATTAGATATTTTAGAATAACTTCCTCTCCAACTTTGGGGGATCCTTATCTGATGTCTCATTTTTGAGATACGGTTTAACTCAATTTGATTTTTTCAGTTACAGCGCCATCCATCACGCAACGACAAAGTGTTAACGATAAAAGTTATGTATTTTTTGCTGAAGAAACCAAAATGGGGATTCCTCTTTAAGCTCTCAGAATTTACCCTCTCACGTCCCATAGTCGTGGAGGAGGCGTTCGAGTATGGTGTCGCTGGGTGTTCCCCTTCGAGACGAACAACTTTCATAGCAAGTCTTTTTTTAATCCGATTTGTAGTCTTCCAGATATTTAAAAAACAATTTTAAATGACTCACTCTCTCGCTCTCTCTCAGGAGTGAGTTTGTCGATTTTGTGAAGTTTAATAACCTGTTGTTCTTAGCGAGTGGACATGGAAATTCCCTTTTCGTTCTGTAACATGTCCATGGATACTGAAGTTTTAATTTGTGTATTAATTTTTGTTTACTACAGACAAAACAACACGACAAGCACATTGACAAGGGAGGAAAAGCGCATTTTAATAGAGCTAAAGTAGGGATTTTATACGAGTCCATTTCCCTAAACAAACTGTGTGGTGTGGGAGTCAGACACAGCCGACATATGCTACTGGAGATAGCGAAATGGTATAGCACGTTAACCAGCATGTCCTACGTGATAGTGGCGCTGTGTCTCGTGAGGTTGGATCTCCCATTTGCATCCACGTCAACGTTACCCGCCTCGTCCAATGTGAGACTGGCTTAAGGAGTTCAGTCGCAGGGACGAAACGATCTGTTTGGTAGCTATGTGTATTTTATGAGAGCGGGAAAGGGGACGAGAATCACTAACGCCCGTGTAAAACAGACGAATGACAAAAATTATGTTGGCCCACGTGTAGTAACAAATTTTCAGTTGTGCTCGCGCCATCCGACGCATCTAATCGGACCTTCACACTGTTCAGAATGGATGGTTTGCCAGTGCAAGAGCATTTCGAGGCAGTAGAGTGGTTGTGTCGTGTGGAGAGAGTTGCGGCTGTACAATACGCAATGCGACGAGGAACAGGTTCCCTTTCCGTTACCCAGACAAGGATCGTTTCAAGGTACGTTGATAAAACGATGACGGATGACGCATTTTTGAGAAATTTTGTGATGTCTGATGAGACAAACTATCACATGAAAGGTTTGTTCAATACACAAAATTTGCGGTACTACTGGGCCACAGATCTTCAGCTCCTTAATTAAAAAGGAACGGTGTACCTTAAAGATGGTCGTCTAGTGTGCTGTTGTACAATCCATTGGAATCGTTGGGCCATGTTTTTGACGGAGACAGCAGAGGCTCTCCAGTGAGTGTCATGATTAACGGTTTCCGGTCATGACGCGGTAGGGACATTGCAGTCTACGGTTTCAGAAAGATGGGGCGACGTTCCATATGCTGCACAATTCAGTGACGACACGGAGGCGCCATTTTCCACACTAACTACTCTTGTGATTCGGTGGTAGCTCTTGACCAACATCACCTGATCTTGCAGTCCTGACCTTTTAGTGTGGAGTCACCCAACGGCGATTCCGCAATGCTGATGATAGGGAAAAAAGTAGAGACTATCCTTCGAGAACTGACTGAGGACGTAATGAAGATTTTTCGCGAACATGTTCAGCAACGCATCGCCAATGATGGAAACTATTTGTGTGATGACATTTTAAGAAATATTTTATGTTTGGCTTTTCACTAATTACAATGTGTGTGTAGATCAGTTATCTGTAAGTTCTGTTTGTGTAAATGCACTCTAAATCTAATAATAATCAAATGAAAGTGCACCACTTCTTGCGGCCACCCTGCATTTAGAGATCTGCGTGCGTCTAAAACAACAGGAAACGGTTGTGGGTACGATGGACTACTTTCGCTTGCCAGTGAGTATTATGTCACGAGCCATTGCTATATTCATAGCGTTACTGTACGTGATGAAAGGGGGCAATGTGTTGGGATGGCGGTCGTTTTTGATTCTCTCCCGATGGATGTCTCTAGCGCTGGGCTGCAGGGATTCTAATGAAGTGTATAACTTCGCTTTGCCTGGAAGGCAGAAATGACTGTTCCTTAGATAAACGATTTTTTAAAACAGGCACTCCACTGGTAGCCGTTGTTGTTGTAGACGTGGTCTCGAGCACGTTAGACAGCCTGTGCTTTCCACTGTGGAGTAGGTAACTAAAACCTTTTTATTATCGCGTGTATTTCCAAATGCCTTCATACCGTTCCTACTTTTGCAGTGGAACCTAAATACCCAGCAACATCGTCAAGAGTACTGAAGCACGCTTCTGGGTCACTGGCAGGCGAGCCAGCCCTGAATCATACCAGCCTCACAGATTAATGGCGGTGGCTGGTGTGCTGACCAGCGTGGATGAAGCTTTTAGGCGATGTCTCACGTCCAACTCGGCCAGGGACGGCCAAGAATTCGGCGTGTCAGAATGGTTCTCTGGCTCGCATGCTGTAGCTCTCTTACTTAGCTGCACGCTTCTCCTACCACTATGTCATTCCTTCTGAGCGAGAATATGGAGAAACTGTCAACACGCTGCATTCAAATTGTAATGCAGTTGCACTGCGTAGTACTTGGTTTCATATTTCAAATATCTCAACAACATAGATCACAAACAAAACAAATTTTCAGCATTATTTAATTCTGGTGCACCGAATATATAGTACGATTTTTATCTGGAACAGACTGTCAGATTACGGACATGCGCACGCAATTCCGCCGATTTTTGCTTCTTAATTGTGGCATTTTTGGTTTCATTATTGAAACATCTTTCACACCCATACGTTGACCGAATGTTTGTAGCCTCATTACGGAGTCGTAGAAACTCTCCCTGAGGAAAACAATGTAACCTTCTGGGCAGTTTTCACGTAAAGGAAATTTTCATTTAAACGAGAAATAGGCTGCAGATCGACCAGTTCTATCTGCACATGCAGAGGGGCGCTTTCAACTGCAAACCGCTCGAAAATAGATGTAAGGTTGCGAGTGTCCCCAAAACGTTTATGAAATTACCCTTCTAATTCGTTCAAGGCCTCAATGATTTCTTCACACCTCGCGTTTTCGTTAATGCCAATGAGCGTAGGATACTGGACGTCAATTTCTCCCTTCAACAACGCGATTTTCTTTTCATCAGATCAGAAATAAATTGGGTTCCTTGGCAAAAAAGAATGCTAAAAAAGAAATTAAAACTGAAGAACGTAAATTCTGCATTTTCCTGCGATATTCTAGCCACTTCCCAAGAAGCAGGTGACGCTATATTGCGGAACTATTATCTTCCTTAGCTGTTCTTATATCTTGTGCTAATCATCGAGGGAAAATAAAGCTACGATATCATCACAGCACAATGGAGCTTCCAAAAATAATTAATAGTCAGTGTCGTTCTCACTCAGACATGCATAGTTACAAATATTTATTTCGAACTAAGAGCCGGCCGAAGTGGCCGTGCGGTTAAAGGCGCTGCAGTCTGGAACCGCGAGACCACTACGGTCGCAGGTTCGAATCCTGCCTCGGGCATGGATGTTTGTGATGTCCTTAGGTTAGTTAGGTTTAACTAGTTCTAAGTTCTAGGGGACTAATGACCTCAGCAGTTGAGTCCCATAGTGCTCAGAGCCATTTGAACCATTTTTTTCGAACTAAGATTACTGTAATTGTTTAATGCCTGCGTCGCTCGGTCATTGTCACTAGTCCATAAATATTTATTAGACAGTAGCTTCGTCAGAACATGCTTGTAGTCTATATTTTTGTTAATCGTCTAGTACGAGAACTACAGAAATGATGATCCTTGGCAAGCACTGACGCAGCCATTGGACAAGAAATTTTTGTAACCTCGGCATTGAACAAGTTATATGAGCATAGACTGAAATAAACTTTGTGCCCTATTTTACTTAGCAAACCATACTGTTAGCAGCTATTTAATACTACAGTGTTTTCTAATTTTGCAGCAACAGAATTTCTGTTGATTTTATAAAAAAAGAAAAACATTTACACGATCGTTTCTTTCGTCACCTGTGTTTTGTTCCATACCGTTCCACTTAACCTTAACATCAACTATTGATTCATTAGCGTGTTAACTCCATTGGTTGCCTTCCTTCATACCCTTCTCTGAAGTAAACGAATAACATACACTGGTGTAGGTAGTTCAACAGACACGTGTTTATCTTGTTACTTCTCCTCTGGTTCAAAACGTGTTTAACTTGTCAGTTCTCCTTTAGCACAAAACTGCTCGGACATTCAACTGTCTTACATAAAACAGCCCCACATTTCAGTTCTCTCACCAAGGAGATATTCTTTGATCCTTTGCAACTCTAGGAACCACGAAAGTGACCTGCAAGTTGCAGCATTACATTGACAGTTCAGCTAAGGAAACAGACATGGCAAACCTAAGAGCCTTAAGCACTAAAAAGGCAGACAAATTAAAATGAGCAAGTACTAAAAATGAAGAAATTTATAGTGAAATACCAATTTTAATCGGGAGCTAGGTTATGCAGCGGTCAGTTAGTATTAAAAACAGACAATAAAAGAATTTTAAAAGCTGTATGTGATACAATTAGTATATTTAAAGAAGTCTATAGTAGTAGAAAAAACAAGGATTTAAATAATTATACATGTAGTAATTCTGAAAAATATACTGTAAGGAAAAAACAGAAATTTTATTAAAAGTAACAGGGAGGTAGTGGGCGCGAGGAAGTAGCAAGGTGTTAAATACGAAATTTCAAGTTTTAATTGGGCAGCAATTTATATTATGTAATGCAGGTTTTAAAATATATTTTTGTATACACATGTACACATTGTTGTGAACACTCCAGAAAGGGTCCGTCAGTAGCTATTGATTACGTAAATTTAAAGGTATTTGTGTCTGAGTTAGGCTTACAAATACTTCAAAGTGAAGTCTGTACTCTGCAAGACATTTTCCAGACAATACCATTCACACATTTTGTAACACAAGAAACGTAACACGATACTACTTTCCACAGTAGTAGGTAAAGAAAGTAAACGACACACAATCCTTACGAATTCTCCTAAGACAGAAACACTGCCATTCGAATTCAATATCACCGGGGTTCAAACCTTGACAGTTCTTGTGTATTCGCTAAAGTACTATAGATCAGTTGCGCATTGGATATTTCACAAATGACACGCTATATATGCCGTTCCATTTGTGTCTGAACTGTTATGCAGCATCTCAATTGTCAATGACGTCGACGGAACGCTATACCGGTTTCCGAAGATACATTTCATACATGTGTCGCACGAGACGTGATGATTAATCAGTGTGGTCATAATTATAACTTCACTGGTTGCCTTCCTTCTTACCCTTCGCTGAATAAAAGAATAACGAACAATGGTGCAGGTACTTTAACAGACATGTGTTTAACTTGTCGGTTCTCCTATACTACAAAATGTTATGACCAGCCTTACAACATTAAAACAAACAAATGATACAACTGAAGAGCTGAGGTCTTTCCTTATGGGATAAGACAACAAGCACAAAGCAGACTTTATATGCAGCAAATTGACTGGCTTTTCCACCGTACATACTGTGCAAAACGAGCTAGACGTGTACGACATCCGTTGCGTTTCGCATTTTGGTGACATTATCTGCCACTCATTGAACTCTGAAGGGCTCATGTCGTTACGAGGTGACCCTGCACAATTCTATTACGAAGCAGCCCATCAGGAACACAAAATTACCAATCAATTCCAGCACATGTTTAGGAACATTCAATTTATCTTCGATTTCAGTTTCCACAGAAGTATAATTTTATATCCAGCGCATTTCAGATTACTGATTTAAAAGGTAAATAAAACTAACGATCATCCCGCATACGATTGCAGCCAGCAAATCCCTCGCTTTTAAAAACCGATTTAAACGCTGCATTCGAATTGGATTCAGTGCTCTGACCAAACTTCGTTAAGTATTTTGGGCTCATTGAGCTACTCGTATTGCGTACGCAATTGCCTATGAAAGTATTTTATTGGCAATCATCGTCAGAACAAAGCAATTCCACGTTTCATTTTGTCGTGCATAATAAGTTTACTGCTCATCTGTCACCGCAGCGGCAAATGTTAAACGATCGAGCTGTCGGCGAACGCTTCGTAAGTTCGGTCGAGGAGCATTCCAACGCACTTTTCTCAGATTGCATAGCACCATATTTTGTACTAAGACCTCTTCATTGCCTGATTTGGCGTCACAAATATGTTTAAACGTTTGTATAAGGTTTAGCGGCCTCACGTTTCTTCTAAAGATATGCTTTGTGAAGTAGTTAATGAAGATGGGAGCAGTCTTAGGAAAGAAGTATACATAACAGCCCTCGAGATCCAAAGGAAGGAAAAAAAAATCTGTTATAAAGAAGAGTGCATCTACAGACAGAAGTAGTCGAGTCAGTATAGGAGCAGAAAAATGTGAATAGAAGAAGCACTTTTTAGTTCCCAAATACCCTTATTAATGTGAACATGAGACTCCAACGATAACCGAAAAACACTGATAATCCATAATACACTTGTTTCTTATACCGCAAACTGCTGTTCAGTGTACTAACAAAACCTACTAAATGTGATATTTAGAACCCCAGTGCATTACTTACACGTTGCTCGTCAGAAACGTACAACTTGTTACCAAACTACAGTTAAAACGTACAGTATTTCGTTCCACTTGCTGTCAGTTTACTTTTAAGATTTATTTGTGTTATAAATGTGTGGTTTTGACTCGATATTTTCTGACAACGATTCTGATTTTCGAGAGAGTCGAAACATGGTCAAATGAGGTTTGCCCTGTACTTTCTAATGACACCAACCGCCTTGCTGCAGAGGTGACCTCGGTTCCCATCAGATCATTAAAGTGAAGCGCTATCGGGCTTGGCTAGCACTTGGATGGGTCACCGTCCGAGTCTGCAGAGTGCTTTTGGCAAGCGGCCAGCTGAGCAGCTCCTTGACTAAGAACAGCGACACCGGTCACGAAAACTGACCCTCGGCGTGATCGATAATATGGTCATTGATTGCCTAATCTTCGACCTCTTCATCTAACGAACACGCTTTGTTCCCTATATCTGCGGCACTTAGTAGCTCAAACCCCGATTCAGAGGATGTTTCCGTCGTTTACGTCTTCGCAACCCGAAATTTGTGTTGTAAACGAAAATTTTAACAAAATACTTCTCGCTCTGTTTTAATTGGTAACGAGTTCGCAGCCAGAAATTTGTGTTATAAATGAAAATTATGACAAAATATTTCAGGTTCTGTTTCAGTTAGTACTTTTTTAATGGGAACAACACATGGACAATCCACAGATCGGATAACTCGCAGCCGCACAGCGGGGAGTTTTCAGTATATAAAGAAACTATCGCTTAATAAGTTCACTGTGACTCGAAGTTTTTGAACTTAATCAATGTCGGTATATAATACTACTAGTGAAAAGAACAAAGGGGTGAAGGCAGATGAAATTGAAGAGACTAGATTATGGGCCTATCGAAACGACCCAAAATGTAAGGAGGTGACGTCGGTGTAGCTTGCTCGCCAGGTTTCGAGAGGGTGCGTTTCTGGATGAGGTATCGAATATATTGCTTCCCCCTACTTATACCTGTTGGTATATAATACTAGTAGTGAAAAGAACAAAGGGGTGAAGGCAGATGAAATTGAAGAAACTAGATTATGGGCCTATCGAAACGACCCAAAATGTAAGGAGGTGACGTCGGTGTAGCTTGCTCGCCAGGTTTCGAGAGGGTGCGTTTCTGGATGAGGTATCGAATATATTGCTTCCCCCTACTTATACCTCCCGAGGAGATCACGAATGTAAAATTAGAGAGATTAGAGCGCGCACGGAGGCTTGCAGACAGTCGTTCTTCCCGCGAACCATACGCGACTGGAACAGGAAAGGGAGGTAATGACAGTGGCACGTTAAGTGTCCTCCGCCACACACCGTTGGGTGGCTTGCGGAGTATAAATGTAGATGTAGATGTAGATGTAAACCACAAATACAAATACCAAGCATAGAATTCTGAGAGCAGGTAAACTCATCAAGGGTGTGGGAACTAAAGGCTATTTCTAGATTCTTAACAAATTGAAATACTACTTAATCTTGTGGCATATATATTAAAATTTTTAAAATAATACCGATGTTTACCTTAACTTACAGTACTAACGCGTTGTGGCCGTTGTTGTCCAGCGCGTATAGCTGTAGACTCCTGCCATGTAGGTCCCAAATTAAAACCCGGATAAGGCTGGTATTTTCTTCGTTCTATCGGGGTAAAAGGAGGCTCACCACCTTCTCCCTCCAGGTGGTGTAGGGAAGAAAGGCTGCAATCTTCTTACAGTCAAGCCATTAGCCCGGTCATAGGCTTGCATCACTAACTTCTTTTTTTTTTCATGTATGCCGTTTAGGTGGTCCATGTTCCTCCAGTGCCTGCCTTCCATGCTGCCATATCACGAAAGTGTCGTCCACGTAGCGGAAGAAGTGCGTGGGTTTACGGTGAGCAGTTTGTAGTGCCACCTCCTCGAAGTGTTCCATATAAAGATTCGCGATCCCTGGATCTCATGGTCACTCCATCCACTTGTTCATAATGCTCTCCATTGCACTTGAAGTAGGTGGTCGTAAGTGCATATTCAAAGAGCTTCACTGTTTCAGGCTCGAAGTGCTGATTAAGGAGCGCCAAGGCGTCTTGTAGCGGTACTTTCGTGAACAAGGAGGTGACGTCGAAGCTCACGAGTAGGTCATCACTCTGTATTCGGATGTCCTTCAGTATTCTTACGAAATCTGCGGAGTTTTCCACGTGATGACTGCAGTGTCCCACCAGTGGTTTTAATAGTGTCGCCAGGTATTTGGCCAGTCCACAACTGTGCGAGTTGATATTGTCCAGAATCGGCCGTAGATACACGAGCGGCGCACCCGCTTCCCCCTTCACCACGCCCGCCGGCTCCACTGGACCCAGCCTCCCGCGGCCAGGTGGTGGGGGGCACGCCGCAGGTACAAAGGGACCGGCATCCGCAAAGTCTCGGCACTTCGCCAGAAGATGACGAGTATGTCACTCGTCGAAACGTCGCAATTTGAAGTCACCGCCACCCGGCTGGAAGCCCGAGAACTCTTCGCCAAAGCGATGTTGTTCGGACATGGAGGAGATACAGAGAGACAGGAAGTGTCGATGACATGCCCCGCTCAGGCCGCGCGAGCGCTACTACTGCAGTGGATGGCTCGGAGGAACCCTGACAGCAACGTCACCATGTTGAATAATGCTTTACTTGCAGCGACAGGACGTCGTGTTACGACTCAAACCGTGCGCAGTCGGCTGCATGTTGCGCAACTTCACTCCCGACGTCCGTGGCGAGGTCCATCATTGCAACCACGACACCATGCAGCGCGGTACAAATGGGCCCAACAACATGCCGATTGGACTGCTCAGGATTGTCATCACGTTCTCTTCACCGATGAGTGTCGAACATGCCTTTAACCAGACAATGGTCGGAGACGTGTTTGGAGGCAACCAGGTCAGGCTGAACGCCTTACACCCTGTCCAGCGAGTGCAGCAAGGTGGAAGTTACTGAGTATTAGAGGTACCAGTGTGTACAGCAATCTGGACCACCACCTCTAACGGTCTCGCTGTATGTTGGTACAATAAGCAATGTGTGGTTTTCATCAGCAAACAAATGTGCGGAAATGATGTTTATGTTGATCTCTGTTCCAGTTTTCTCTACAGGTTCCGGAACTCTCGGAACCGAGGTGATGCAAAGCTTTTTTTGAAGTGTGTGTTTGGAAAGTTTTTCCCAGTGTCCGTTGGAGTGAGCACTTTTCTAACTGTTCACGGTGACCTGTACGTCAGATTGTGACATTACACTCGGTGGTACAACGGCGCTGTTTAAAAAGTTCGTCCGCAGCTCGTGGTCGTGTGGTAGCGTTCTCGCTTCCCGCGCCCGGGTTCCCGGGTACGATTCCCGGCGGGGTCAGGTATTTTCTCTGCCTCGTGATGACTGGGTGTTGTGTGCTGACCTTAGGTTAGTTAGGTTTAAGTAGTTCTAAGTTCTAAGGGACTGATGACTATAGATGTTAAGACCCATGGTGCTCAGAACCATTTTAAAAAGATCATTCCGTGTACTAGGACCAGCAACAGTGTCATTAACCGCATGCGAGCCAATTGTGGGCCGAGGCTCAGCCTGTCGCACCTTCTCGGAAGTATTCGGTACAGCGAGGAATATCATTTAATGTAGCGGTGCGGAATTTGTCGGTCCGTACAACTACATTCAGTTCGGCATAACTGCGTTGTGTGCTCTGTTTACCCTCTGCTATTTGTTCGTGGAATGAAGGCTGTTCACACGTCCAGTGGCTGTTTGCAGAAAAAGAAGCTGTCAAGCGATCTGTCGTGACATGCTTTTAAAAATGAATGGGAATGACGCAACAGCGGAATGAGCGAGTACTGAAAATTTGCTATGAACGACATAACAATACCATTCAGAAAAAAATGGAGAGGTTTAGTTGACAATGGAAGAGCAGAAAACTGTAACTATCGACAGATACGGTACCGTGCTCTGTACATTAAGAAGCACTTTGTTGTAAAGTTGTAAGCGCAGAACATGTGAAGAAATTTGTGGTGCAAGCAGCAAATGTCGCATGAATTATTTGACTGTCACATGCAACAATTTTTGTAGAAACTGAGAGACAATTATGGAGACATTCTATATCCGAATACGATTTTCACTCAGAAGCGGAGTGTGCGCTGATATGAAACATCCTGGCAGATTTAAACTGTGTGCCTGACCGAGACTCGAAGTCGGGACCTTTGCTTTTCGCGCGCAAGTGCTCTACCTTCTGAGCTACCCAAGTACGACTCACGCCCCGTCCTCACAGCTTTACTTCTGCCAGTACCTCGACTCCTACTTTCCAAACTTTACACAAGCTCTTCCTGCGAAACTTGCAGAACTAGCACTCCTGCAAGAAAGGATATTGCGGAGACATGGCTTAACCACAGCCTGGAGGATGTTTCCAGAATGAGATTATCACTATGTAGCGGAGTGTGCGCTGATATGAAACTTCCCGGCAGATTAAAACCGTGTGCCGGACCGAGACTCGAACTCGGGACCTTTACCTTTCGCGGGTAAGTGCTCTAACACATTGACATTCTATATCACTGCAAGGTGAATTGGTAAAGACAGTTCGCATGGCTGGTACGGTTTCACGATTTAAATCCGGTTTTGTTCAATTTATGAAGGAGAAAGTAGTGCAGGTACTAAGGTAGATCTGAGATGGACTGCAGCTCTCACACATTAAGTGTACTTTACTGCACACAGCCCATATTACGACACTCATGCTAAAAGAACAACTTATTTCTGATTTCAGGGGGATGCATTTAGAAAGAAAATCGCCTTGTAGAAGGGACGTTTTCTGACAGAAAACACACTCCGGTTAACTAAGATCACTGGTGTTAATGAAAATGCGAGGATTAAAGAATTCGTTGTGGCATCTGTGGTGTTAAAAGCATTACAAAGATGGCTTTCTAAAAGTTTTAGGACAATAACAGCATTACATCAGTTTTTCAGCTGTTTTCTAGACTTTTGCAGTTTCAGTTGAAAGCAACCCTGTACAAGCGCAGACATAAGTAATTGATGAGCATTTTAAAGACAAATGCTATTAGATTACGGCTGACCAAGGCGTTTACATTGTTGTGCTTAGACATAATTTCTAATTGACCATGTTGAGGCTGCAAAATTGCTGTAATATTTCAATCAACAATTGTACAACATGGAAATGTGAATCCAGAAATCTGTGGAACTGTCTGTGCCTGTTTGTATGCGGACAATTTGTACCAGTTAAAAAATGTATGTCTTCAAATTGCCAAAAGTAATTACCTAACACTGAAAATTAGTTTTGTTTTTTATTTATGTACTAAAAAAGTATGAAATATGAAGCCAAGTCGTATGTCTTGAGACAGCACTGCCATCTAAGTACTGTGTGGTTGCAGTTTCCTCCTCTTCCTGCTCATACATCATGGTGTGGCAGTGGGCCAAGTGTGCAGTCAGGCTGAGTGCTATGGTACACGAGCCAGGGCGTGGCTCCAAAGCCCAATTCCTGGATACACCAACTACTTGTATATGCTGTGCTTAGTCGAACGGTACGGTGGAATTCCACGCTACCAGTAACAAGTCGAGTGCCACGATGATGTCTGGAGGGGTCGGAAGGGGTGGACGCGAGCTCAGGCGTGGCCGGGATGGGGACAGGACGCAGGGCGTTGGGCAGTCAAGTGGAGCAATTCTAACCAGCAACATCTGAGCCCTCGCTGTCGCTGGGATGTGAGCGGCAGAGACGCCTGCAGGCTTGGCGGCTGTATAGTGGGCCCGAAGTTGTTGCAAATGAGCCGTTGCTGTAGTTACAGGAAGAAGAGCGGAGTCCATGGGCCTCAAGAAGCTGTTGTACGTGACGTTTGCCGGGCGAGAGTATCGGTAGCACAGGTGTCGCCGCTGTGTGCACGACATTCTAGCGGTTACTGCCCTTCCTGTTCTGAAGCTTAGAAATTCCAGAGGCATCGAATGGATGGCGTGAACCTGTCTTATGGAGCACTGCCTGAGTACTTTCCCAAGACTGTTTTTTTGGAGACATCCGTCTTGTGACTGGTCTGAAGCAGCCCGCCACGAGTTCTTTTCCTGTGCCAACCATTTCATCTCGGGGTAACAGTTGCAACATACACTACTGGTCATTAAACTTGCTACACCACGAAGATGACATGCTACAGATGCGAAATTTAACCGACAGGAAGAAGATGCTGTGATATGCAAATGATTAGCTTTTCAGAGCATGCACACAAGGTTGGCGCCGGTGGCGACACCTACAACGTGCCGACATGAGGAAAGTTTCCAACCGATTTCTCATACACAAACTTCAGGTGACTTGCGTTGCCTGGTGAAACGTTGTTGTGATGCCTTGTGTAAGGAGGAAAAATGCGTACCATCACGTTTCCGACTTTGCTAAACGTCGGATTGTAGCCTATCGCGAGTGCGGTTTGTCGTACCGCTACATTGCTGCTCGCGTTGGTCGAGATCCAATGACTGTTAGCAGAATATGGAATCGGTGGGTTCAGGAAGGTAATACGGAACGCCGTGCTGGATCCCAACGGCTTCGTATCACTAGCAGTCGAGATGACAGGCATCTTATCCGCATGGCTGTAACGGATCGTGCAGCCACGACTCGATCCCTGAGTCAACAGATGGGGACGTTTGCAAGACAACAACCATATGCACCAACAGTTTAGCAGCATGGACTATCATCTCGGAGACAATGGCTGCGGTTACTCTTAACGCTGCATCAAAGACAGGAGCGCCTGCGATGGTGTACTCAACGACGAACCTGTTTGCACGAATAGCAAAACGTCATTTTTTCGGATGAATCCAGGTTCTGTTTACAGCATCATGATGGTCGCATCCGTGTTTGGCGACATCGCAGTGGACGCACATTGGAATCGTGCCATACTGGCATATCACCAGGCGTGATGGTATGGGGTGCCATTGGTTACACGTCGCAGTCACCTCTTGTTCGCAATGACGGCACGTTGAACAGTGGACGTTACATTTCAAATGCGTCACGACCAGTAACTCTTCCCTTCATTCGATCCCTGCGGAACCCTACATTTCAGCAGGATAATGCACGACTGCATGTTGCAGGTCCTGTACGGGCCTTTCTGGATACAGAAAATGGTCGACTGCTGCCCTGTCCAGCACACTCTCCAGATCTCTCACCAAATGAAAACGTGTGGTCAACGGTGGCCGAGCAACTGGCTCGTCACAATACGCCAGTCACTACTCTTGATGAACTGTGGTATCGTGTTGAAGCTGCATGTGCAATTGTACTTGCACATGCCATCCAAGCTCTGTTTGACTCAATGCCCAGGCGTATCAAGGCCGTTATTACGGCCAGAGATGATTGTTCTAGGTACTGATTTCTCAGTATCTATGCACCCAAATTGCGTGAAAATGTAATCATATGTCAGTTATAGTATAATATATTTGTCCAATGAATACCCATTTATCATCTGCATTTCCTCTTGGTGTAGCAATTTTAATGGCCAGCAGTGTATGTTCTCAATTATGTGCTAGATGTATTCCAATCTCTATTTTCCTCTACTATTTTCAGTTTTTACCTTCTACAACACCCTCTAATACCATGGAAATTACTCCGTGATGTCATAACAGATTTCCTGTCGCCCTGTCCCTTTTCCTTGTCAGTGTTTCCAATGAAAGGGTACAGAACCGCCCGACATTGAAAATAGGTACAACATACTTCATTATTTTTGTCAGAACAACGCTTTTTTTTTTGTAAAATAACTCAATTTCAATTAATACAGCGAAGCCGGATACCAGTGTGGGAAAGAATAACAGTTTATTTATTTAATTGATCACATATGCACTCCCACAAAATAAATCCCTACATCCAGTTTGGTGAGATCTGTGAAATGAATGAATGTATGGTCGTCTGCTAACCGCAGATAGTGAATGTGAATATATGATCATCTTTGAGACGATCCTTTGGCCATCTTTGGTGGGACGAAAGAGATGAAATTTACCTGAGCTTTGAGCGCCTGAAATGTGGCTGACCAATACGGTAGCAAGGTGCTCCCCCACTTCGGCAGAGGTGCGAGAGGACCTGAAGAATGGCCATGTTTCAGCACTCTGCCTCTGGATCTTGTGCTGTTAAGACCTGTCTTAGGTGTGCTCCGTAAAGACAAAACAGTGGAGACATGTTTTGCATGTGGAATATTTAAGAGTAGTTTGAAATAATAATTTCTCTATTTCAGGAACTTTTGTGGGGAGAATTAAATGTCAGGCAGGTAATATTAATGGGATCGTAGTAATCTTCGGAAGTGACCAACGGTCACAATGAAACCATGTGTAGCAACAAGTTGAAATACTTCCGTGTGCTTAAGTTAAGCTGAATTACTAGTGTGTGTACTATAAGTTGAAATATTTAAGATATAGCGTGTGCAGGACTTGAAATTAGAGGCGAGTACTTCCACGTGGTGAGTACTGTGTGAGTCTCAATCCGTGTATGAGACAAAGGATAAAGAGAAGTACTTGTCCATGGTATCAGTTCAGGACTCGTGTGTGTGATGAATATGTTCTTAATATTACTTTGCGAAATATGTTTCCGTGTGACGCTTGATTCAAACTATAATACTCTGAGAGAGAAACAAGGTGAGTCAGCCGTCTATCCAGCAACGCCACTGGGCTTGCATTGCACAGGAAGACGTGCATATATCTCAAGAGTTCATAGTAGGAAAGTAGAATTACGTAGTGGGGCAGTGTCGTGTGAAACTGGGATAAATATTAACTGAAGTGGGAAAGCTGACAGTGATAATGTTGTGACTATTCCCTGTGTTGTATTTCATGTTGTAGTGTGGTGTATGTCATGTAATTTAAGTATGTGTGGTTTGCATGGGAGAGTAGCAAGGTAGTTTCAGAGGTAGTGGGTTATGCGTGTTCCTTTTGTACTGCTCGGTCTGGAGGATAGTTTCGTGATGATGATTGTGAGAGTCGAAGTGTGAGAAATTATAAAAGATCCACCATCCTATCCAGAAAGTGCACTGTAGCGTTAAATAATTACGAGACCATAAGATAGAGATTCACCAATGTAAATCCATGCCCACTGGGCGGAACTTCTCATGTATTATTGTTGTAGGTTATAGAATTTGTGTGTTTAGGTTATAGAATTTATCGGAATAAATAAGATAGTGAAAAGAAAAAGATTGGTGGCCTTTTCCTTCGAATTGTATGTTGTCATGATATCCAGAATTTATAATGTGTGCGCCACTCATATTCAGTGCGATGGCCACGTGTTGATAAAAGCCGTTAAATAAAAAAAAAGAAAATGTGGTATTGCTAGTGCGTAGTGAACAGTCGGAGTTCTGTAAATTACTGATAGTCAGATGTGCGTTTCCGTTGGGTATTATTCATACAGGTGGATAATTTGTAACTTAATTGTGAGTACGAGAGTTCATGTTACTCGATAAATAAGAATGAATCCACTCGCTTGGCAGACCACTCATCTTGCAGGCCTGACTGCTTGATGCCACAGTATGAGCAAGGCATGTGGGTGCCTCTCACCAATATATTCCTTTCGTCGTCGATTCTGCGTTCAACCTCCTCATTCTTTACCTTATCAGTCAACCAAATTTTTGCCATTTTTTTTTGTAGCTTCACTTCCAAATGCTTCTGGTTCTCTACTGCTCTAGTTTTCCCCAATTCATGTTTCACTACCATAGAATACTGTGTTCATACTTATATCCCTGTAATTTCTTCCACAAATTAAGGCTTATGTTTTGCAATATAGTCCGCTGTCTTGCGGTAGCGTTCTCGCTTCCCGCGTACGGGGTCCCGGGGTCGATTCCCGACGGGATTAGAGATTTACATGCCTCGAGGTGACTAGGTGTTGTAGTGGCGTCTTCATCATCATCATCATTCATCCCCATTACGCTCGAAGGAACGCCATGGCGCGGGTCTCCCGCATCGTTCTCTACGCTCCTCGGAGAATGGGATCTCATCATCATCTTTATAATACAGGTAGCAGATTTATCTTGGCCTTTTCGACAGTGATTTTGACCGTCAAGGGTTATTTGGCTGCTTAGATACAAAATTCGTTGACTTCTTCTGCTTCGTGATCTACAGTTCAGATGTCAAGTTTCTCGCCGTTCTCATTACTTTCTTCTTTCTTCGATTTACTCTCAATGCATACTCTGTACTCATTAGACTATTCATTCCATTGAAGACATCCCGTAATTTTGCTTCACTTACGATAGTAACGTCGTCATCGGATCTTATCTTTGAGCTCTTTTCACCTTGAATGTTCATTATACATTAGTAATGTTCTTTCATTTCCGCCATTGCATCTTAGATATATAGATTGAACAGTGCGGCCGAAAGACTGTCTCACACCCTTTCCAAACCGAGCACTTCGTTCTTGGTCTTTCACTCTTATTTCTCTCTTTTGTGTTGTACATATTGTATATTACCCCTCTTTCCAGATCGCTTAGCCCTATTCTATCTGAATTTCGAATATTTTGAACAATATTACGTTGTCGAACACTTGTCTTGATTCTTCTTCAGTCCCGCTTCCATCATGAACAGCAACGTCAGAATTGCCTGTCTCGTGGCTTTTCTCTTCTGAAGCATAACTGATCGTCATCTAACATATCGTCGGTTTTCTTTTCCATTCACCCACATATTATTATCAGCAACTTGGATGTATGATCGTTAAGCTGATTGTGCAAAAATTGTCGCATTTGTCGGCTCTTGAAATCTTCGGAATTGTATGGCTCATATTTTTCCGAAAGTCTGTTGATACGTCGCCAGTATCAGGCATTATGCACAGCAATGCGTTACCTTTAGTAATTCAAATTGGATGTTATCTATCCCTTCTGCATTACTCGGTCTTAAGTCATACTAAGCAACTAATGGAGGCCTTCTGGTTGCACTGTGCTGCGATTGAGGTGGTTCACAGTGTGAAGCGAATGCCGTGCACTGAGTATAGCTACTTGTAAAGATCCTTCCTGTATGGAAGTCTATATAACTAGTTTTATTCACGGTACGCAGCCCGTACGACATTGTCTACCGTGAGACAGAGCAGGTATAATTGTTTTGTTACATTGTGTGTATTAAGTAAAAACAATTTTCCGCTGTGAAAGTGAACCAATTGGGTACTGCAGTGGTTTTATTCTATAATTTGTTGTCATTGCTTTTGTGTGGAGGAGGTGTATAATCGTGAGTATCTTGGCAGTTTCGTGGGTAGCTGCCTGGTGACGGTTGTGAAAATAGAGCAGGGTATAGTTATAGGTTACATTTACTGCTCCTATATGAGATTAAATATCGCTTGGTATTGTAAATTTGGATTGACCACTTAACGACAAATTTCCTCAGTTACTCTTATAAGGTTAATTGGGCTACTTTCAGTTCTTTCGGGCTACAGAGATAGTTGTTTAGTTTTGTTGAAAGTGATTTGCTATTATGTTTCTAGACATATGGATACTTATTAAAATAACTGTTAAATTATAGTACTTTGTTTCCACAACACCCAGCCTGTAACCTCTTCACCTAAATCCCACATTATAATGCTTGTAGCCAGTTTCATCCTCTCTGTTTCTCATTATTGTACAACACAGTACCACTTCGAGCTCTAAATATGTCTATTTTTTGCGCTTCTTTTTCTCTTGACTTTTGTCGCTTTTTTATGGAGTCAGCAGTTTTATCCATCGGCTTTGGAAGTGTTAGTGGCAACTGAAAAGGTGCCTTCACTCACGTCTCCCTGCAAAGAAATATGTATACGCTGTCATTTTGCGTCTAATGTTTATTTGATGTTTTCTGTTTTCGTGGTGCGGTATATACTGACAAGCAAAAATATTATTACCACTGCCCACCGCGAGTGGTTGTCGTCTGGTGGCATTACGAGTACGTGACACGATAAGGAAAGTATATAAGTAGATCAAAGGTGGATCAGGTATCATTCTACCGACGACACGTGCCACAAATGGGGAAATCGATGACATAAGCGACTTTCAAATGTTTTTTATTCCAGTCTTTGATCACAATATCAATTCTTTAGACTATGACTGGTTTCAGTCCGTAATGACCATCCTCACATGTTTTTGCACCGTGTCCTAAAGTGATAAGGTCATAATGGCATAGGACATTGTACAGGGTGATTCAAAAAGAATACAACTTTAAAAATGTGTATTTAATGAAAGAAACATAATATAACCTTCTGTTATACATCATTACAAAGAGTATTTAAAAAGGTTTTTTTTTTCACTCAAAAACAAGTTCAGAGATGTTCAATATGGCCCCTTCCAGACACTCGAGCAATATCAACCCGATACTCCAACTCGTTCCACACTCTCTGTAGCATATCAGGCGTAACAGTTTGGATAGCTGCTGTTATTTCTCGTTTCAAATAATCAATGGTGGCTGGGAGAGGTGGCCGAAACACCATATCCTTAACATACCCCCATAAGGAAAAATCGCAGGGGGTAAGATCAGGGCTTCTTGGAGGCCAGTGATGAAGTGCTCTGTCACGGGCTGCCTGGCGGCCGATTCATCGCCTCGGGTAGTTGACGTTTAGGTAGTTACGGACAGATAAGTGCCAATGTGGTGGCGCTCCATCCTGCTGAAATATGAATTGCTGTGCTTCTTGTTCGAGCTGAGGGAACAGCCAATTCTCTAACATCTCCAGATACTGTAGTCCAGTTACAGTAGCACCTTCGAAGAAAAAGGGACCAAAAACTTTATTGGCTGAAATGGCACAGAAAACATTCACCTTAGGCGAGTCACGTTCATACTGAGTTGTTTCCCGTGGATTCTCAGTGCCCCATATACAGACATTGTGAAGGTTGACTTTCCCGTTAGTGTGGAAAGTTGCTTCATAACACCAAAAGCTTTCTGTTGAGCGGTCGCCATCTTAGCATCAACTGACGCTGACGCCTAGTCAACAGCGCCTCAAGCGAACAAATGTACAACTAAATGAAACTTCATAGCTCCCTTAATTCGTCGACAGATAGTGCTTAGCTCTGCCTTTTGTCGTTGCAGATTTTTAAATTCCTGAAGTTGTGGTATTCTTTTTGAATCACCCTGTATAATAAAGATCTGAGAATAGTCATTACGCACTGAAACCGGTCATCGTCTAAAGAATTGATATTGTGATCAAAGACTGGAATAAAAAACGTTTGTCAGCATTGGATTACTGTTTGTATACGCGACTATATCGCAGTTGGTGAAAATAAGCGACTTTGGAAATCGTGATATCATTGCTATCTAGAGCCTGTGAATGGTATCTCGAAAACGGCGTGGCTGGTCGAGTGTTCGCGTGCTACTGTAGTGAGCATTTATGGAAAGTGGTAGAACACAATGAAACTACCACTGGGCGATAAGTGGTTGCACGTCCACGATTCTTCACAGAACGTGCGACTTGTAGGCTTGCCTGCTCTGTAGGGCAGGCTAGCTGGCTATCTGTGGCATCTCTGTCAATAGAGTACATTGCTGGTGCACGCGTAAGTGTTTCACAACACACCACTCATCCTACATGGTTTAAATGGGCCTCCACAGCAGACGACCTCTAGGTGTTCACACGTTGGCCCAGTGATTTCGTCATCCAGGATTGCAGTGACCACGGGATCGTCAAGATTTACCCGTGGATCAATGAAAGCGTGTCGCCTCCGCGGATAAATCATGTTTTTGTTAAGCCAGGTCGATAGTCGTCTCCACGAACGCCGTCATCCATGCGAACGTCAGTTTGAAAAGTGCACCGAGCCAAGGAGGCAGTCTGGTGGTAGCAGTATCATGCTACAGACACGCCTGCGCTAGCGTGGGACCTGTGGTAGTAGTCGAAGACTCGCTGACAGCTGTGGACTACGTACACCTCCACGCTTGATGTCTTCCCGGCAGGCGATGTCATCTTCCAGCTACAGAGGCTTGAGGAGGATGACAGTGTACTCAGTTTGATGTCTTGGCCACGAAATTCGTTTCATCTGAATCCAATTGAACCCATTTGGGTCGCTAACAGGAGCCATCACCGCGTACGCTAGTCAGCGGCACCCTGATTAAGGAAATTACTTGACTTGTGCGTGAGCATCTGGTGTGTCGTATCCCTACAAACATACCAACAAACTGTCGAATCCATGGTACGCATAGTCGGTGACGTGTTGTTCCAAAGGTGGACCAACAAGCTATTAAGACTGTGATCATAACGTTTTGGCCCGTCGGTGTATACACTCATTAGAAATAGAACTGTCAAACTTCACAGATAACTGTCACACTTCGCTAAGGAAGTGACAGCCGCGCAGTTAGAAATGGTTCATATGGCTCTGAGCACTATGGGACTTAACTGCTGAGGTCATAAGACCCCTAGAACTTAGAACTACTTAAACCTAACTAACCTAAGGACATCACACACATCCATGCCCGAGGCATCATTCTAACCTGCGACCGTAGCGGTCGCGCTGCTCCAGACTGTAGCGCCTAGAACCGGTCGGCCACTGCGGCCGGACTGCGCGGTTAGAGGTGCCATGTCACTGACTGCGCCCCCCTCCCTCCCCTCCTCCACGCTGGAGGTTCGAGTCCTCCTTCGGGCATGGGTGTGAGTGTTGTTCTTAGCATAAGTTGGATTAGGTTAGTTTAAGTAGTGTATATGTCTAGAGACCAATGAACTCAGCAGTTTGGTCCCTTAGGAATCCACACACATTTGATCATTTTTGAGGAAGTACTGTCTGTACACGACGACTGAACTAAAGAACTTCGTGTAAAGACGCTCCCATATATATACGTATGGCCCCTATTTATAGCTAAACAGTTAATAATGGTTTAAAAAGCAGAAACTAGTCGCGGGAGGGAGAAGTAGTCAAGAAGTACAGCTAAACATTAAACCGCCGCGTTCATTTAAGGAAGGAATTTTTCCAATCAGATGGGTCAACTTGTCTCTTAGCCATCGCTTTTGCCAAAGATATATGTATGTACTGGTAAAGCGTCTTCGGCCTTAAATTTTGATGTTTTCGGAGTTTCATACTTGTAAATGAAGAAATGGTGGATTTTGTTTCGTATCATAAAAATAAAATATAATTTTATATCAAACTGTTTCTGTTAATTCCTTTGAGGCAACGTTGAAACTGTGCTCCTATCTCCCTGCCGGTTTCTGTGTTTTCGTACGTCTCTGCACACCTACTTCTGGGATTCTCTTTCTTACTCGGCTATTCGAAGAATCCTTTATGGTTACTCAGTAATGTGGTACGACTTTCGACAGTACTAATTGTTCAGAGCTGTCTTACAATAATCTATCATTCTGTTCTGCTAGCTGATTTTTTTTATTTTTTATTTTTTTTTTGTTATAGACTGCTCATGATGTATCGTACGCTAACAAGGTATCGCATTCACTGTCGAAAGGTTCAATTTTTTTTTATTGCGATCTCTCCTATTACATTTTGGTCATCAACATCCAGGTTGCTTGTTAAAGCAATTTCACATGCCAACTAGCCATTTCGGCGTCACTACTGCGTCCCACATAGTCAACCATTTCTCTCATACCTAGGCTTTTCGGTGCGGTTATTTACCTCCACGATACCTTCAACTACCGTTATTAATAACGAGGCATGTCATAATATGTGCCCAATTCATTTTGTATCTCATTGACACATTGCCGAATTTTCTCATTCCTTATTCCATCAATCCATCTAACCTTCAACAGTCTCCTATGACAGCACATTTCAAGTGCTTTTAACCGCTTGCTGTCTGTTTTGTCTATTGTCCATGTTCCGCTTCCGTCTAGAGCTGCACTCCAAATACAGTATTTTCTAAATGTTGTTCTAGTCACAGGGTGCTCGTTTTGTATATTCTTAACTGTTTTCTTTTTAATTTAGTGCGTACAAAATAAATCGGAAACATAAATATTTCACGCACCATAAGGTAGGTAGCCGAAGTTACATCACATGCCTTATACAAGCCAGGATATTGTTTCTTTACTGCCTCTTGCTTTTTCTACCTGTCATACTTCCAGTATAGAATAAAAACGTTCTAACTTTCAAAATTCTCTTGTCCCTCTTTAACACTTATCTGTCCTCCATGTTCACCTGCTGCGCATACATTTACATAACTCAGCCGTTACTGGCCATTTACAGATTTTTCTAAAATTAGTTTCAGAGTAATATGTCAAGTTCGTTGGCGTGAGTGGCTGTTTCAGTGACACGATATATTAACGTGGAGGTAGCAATACACGACGTGAATCTGTCGTGCTACACTGTAACTGACGTGAAAGCATCTAATACTTGCCCGTCACGGCTAAAAATCAGCGTTCGCTTGTTTGACATCGCAGCAGGGAGTGAAGTAAATAAAGGATTGTACCTCACGTTTGGTTTATTTACCACTGTCACAACACTTATTTCGATATTTACGCCAGACTAGTATTTCTAGATCACTGAAAACGTAATTTGCATTTCATGTAGGTTTGTGCGGCGAGCCACCAGTGGAAAATCTGGAGCAGCGAAGCAATTTCTCACAGAGCACCATCCCCGAACTAGGTCGTGAATTTTGCGCGGCTGACGGCGTCCGATGATTTCTTTGACAAAACGCGTCCGCCGCGTCCGCTGCCGCTCCAGAGCGCAGAGCCACCCGTCACCTGTGCATCGACCAGTCGCGACCGCTGCTTCAGTATTTATAGACACCTCACCCTCTCTGACCCGCCCTCTCCCCCCGCGAACGCCATCACTCTACCGACCCTCGCACGGTGACACGGGCCGCCTCCTCTTTCACTGATGCAACAAAAAGCGGCCGGTGACAAAACGAAAAGCTTATTCCACGCGCCCGAACATGGACTCGACAGACAGACGACCTATTACATTTTTTCCGCGCTTGGAAATACTTGTGCTTCCTCTTTTTCCCCCCACCCCATTCTGCCCTGTGAGTTTTAATAACCATTCTTACCTTTTGTTTCTCCGATGTCAGCACCGCGTTTTCACACCTTCTCCATTCACCGACTCTGCATTCACTTCGCTTAGAGGGCCTTCAGGAAGCCTATTGTGTTCGCTGATCCGAAATTCAGTTGCCGCCGATGACTACAAAAGGGCGGTATTTAATTACTGTAACAAATATTTTAAAAATTTTGTCGTCTGTGCCAAAGAGTCGGAGAAAAATATTTAACGTTTTATACGTGTGAAAAGCGAGGGTAAATATGGTATGTCCCTACAGAAATGCCTGTTCCGCTAGGTTCGCGTATCATCACAGAGTTCGACGTTCCATTGCCATCACAGCACCAAAGATCAAACGCAGTTAGCAACGCATGAGAATGGTGTTGTTGAACTGAATAGTGATTGTTTATCCCTTTTCGCAGGTTTCTCTACAGACAACGAACCGCGTGTTACAGAAATGAAAGCATGTCCATGACATTCCTCAAGTTTCACTTTTCTATCGGAATATTTTTAATTTGATTTCACTGGCATCATTGACGGTCCCTTACAGCCAACGCTATTGCTTTTATATACAACAGTCCAATGCAATCTAATAAGCAGTTCACAATTGGTTACCATTTTCACAGAATAACATTTACTTTTCTCTATTAAATGTGATTTTCAAGTTGACTAAAACTTCAAGACTAATCTAGCAGTCAAGAAGCTGTAAAAGATTCTGTACACTTTGCAGTTCTTCTTCGATAATGACGAAGCTTCTAACAATGTCAGAGAACGGTTACGTTGATTTCTGTATCTGAAGAATGTTTTTTTGGTGTCATTGTCTTCATCAAACATACCCAGTTGGGGCAATGAGTGACCGACGTCGAGTGGGAATTTCTTGAAGCAGCTGTTACTGAAACTTCAGTGTGAAGGGGGTTCTGATGCTCCTTACGGTGCCGGCCGCTGTGGCCGAGCGGTTCTAGGCGCTTCAGTTCGCAACCACGCGGCTGCTATGGACGCAGGTTCGAATCCTGGCTGTGTGATGATGTCCTTAGGTTATTTAGGTTTAAGTAGTTCTAAGTCTAGGGTACTGATGACCTCAGATGTTAAGTCCCATAGTGCTTAGAGCCATTTGAATCATTTGAAGCTTCTTACGGTAACAGTTACTTCGACGTGTTACATGACTTCCAATGGTACTCTATTCCTTGAACGTACGTTGGACAGTCCACACTGAGACGCCAACAAATCAGACAACTTCATTCATTGTGAGGTCACGGCAGCGCTCCAACACGATTACTCGTTGCTGATGATGTCTGAAGTGATTGCTAAATCATCTACGGATACCAGTCTTTGAATTCTGGCCCCTATTTCGACTGGACCAAAGGTGGGAATCTTCCTACACATCGGTCAGGGGGCCTGAAAATGGCGTAACATATCGCCGAAACTGGTAGCCCAATAGAATAACAATTGTGAAATGTAGACGGATGAAAGGCGTTTGATTTCACATTCTGTGCTGAACAGCCGCAACCATCTGGGAAAAGAGCGTCACGTAGAGACTAATTCTGTGAAGTCCAAATGTGTGAGCTTGTCTTCCAATGAAAGTAATAGATGTGTAGTATTCCATGTCCCGGGCACGCAAACATAGATTTTTATGCTCAAGATCATCATCACCGGGCTGTTACTTTCATCGATCCATTACATCTGACAACATATTATCATAATAGTAATGCCTTCCGTTAATGGTAGTCAGTTGGACACTGTATGCAACAGAGGTGAAGCACGAGCCAGCAATTGCATTGTGCTGTTTCTCTGTACAGTGCGCTGTGCCCGTCAGCTGTAAGTTGGATAAACAACTCATGTTTACCCGAAATTGCCTGCTTTATGTTTTGCTCTCAGTGACGATTCTACAGTAGTAGTTGATGCTATGTCAATATGCTTCTGTGTGAATTATCCATCTCCCACGGTGATGAGGAGTAGAAAGTATGTTGTTCCGTTATTGAAGCTTTTTTGAAGTTCGTTACCGAGGAAGGAAGCTGGAATGATTAGGTTATAGCGAGGCCATTACACACCGAGAAAAGCTCAGTTTAGGGAGGAATATAGAAGAAAATGTTGCATTTCTTTCCAAGAAACTGGCGCTGATTTTGGGAAAACAAGGAAAATGTTAACCGGGAAAGCTGATCAGGAATTTTACCGCTGACATCTCGAATATGCAATACCACTGCGCAACCTCCACCAGTTTGATACCTGAGGGCTCATACAATGTAATATGAAAGTTATGCGACGTACTTGTCATAGGTAAATAAATTACTAAATTTAGATTTTTTTTTTTTTCTTTTTGAATTATCAGTCTTATGACTGGCCTGATACAGCCCACGACGAATTTCTCTCCTGCGCCAATCTCTTCATTTCAGAGTGGCACTTGCAACCTATTTCCTCAAGTATTTGTTGGATATATTCAAATCTCTGTCTTCCTCTACAGATTTTACCCGTTACAGATCCCTCCAGCACCATAAAAGTTACTCCATCATATCTTGACACTTGTCCTATCATGCTGTCCCTTCTTCGTCTCAATGCTTTCTTCACCTATTATGAGCCGGCCGAAGTGGCCGAGCGGTTCTAGGCGCTACAGTCTGGAACCGCGCGACAGCTACGGTCGCAGGTTCGAATCCTGCCTCGGGCATGGATGTGTGTGATGTCCATAGCTTAGTTAGGTTTAAGTAATTCTAAGTTCTAGGGGACTGATGGCCTCAGAAGTTAAGTCCCATAGTGCTCAGAGCCATTTCAACCTTTTTCGCCTATTATGAGGACAACCTCCACTTTTTTTTTTTTTAGTCATCAGTCTACTGACTGGTTTGATGCGGCCCGCCACGAATTCCTTTCCTGTGCTAACCTCAGAGTAGCACTTGCAACCTACGTCCTCAATTATTTGCTTCACGTATTCCAATCTCTGTCTTCCTCTACAGTTTTTGCCCTCTACAGCTCCCTCTAGTACCATGGAAGTCATTCCCTCATGTCTTAGCAGATGTCCTATCATCCTGTCCCTTCTCCTTATCAGTGTTTTCCACATATTCCTTTCCTCTCGGATTCTGCGTAGAACCTCCTCATTCCATACCTTATCAGTCCACCTAATTTTCAACATTCGTCTATAGCACCACATCTCAAATGCTTCGATTCTCTTCTGTTCCGGTTTTCCCACAGTCCATATTTCACTACCATACGATGCTGTACTCCAGACGTACATCCTCAGAAATTTGTTCCTCAAATTAAGGCCGGTATTTGATATTAGTAGACTTCTCTTGGCCAGAAATGCCTTTTTTGCTACAGCGAGTCTGCTTTTGATGGCCTCCTTGCTCCGTCCGTCATTGGTTATTTTACTGCCTAGGCAGCAGAATTCCTTAACTTCATTGACTTCGTGACCATCAATCCTCATGTTAGGTTTCTCGCTATTCTCATTTCTACTACTTCTCATTACCTTCGTCTTTCTCTGATTTACTCTCAAACCATACTGTGTACTCATTAGTCTGTTCATTCCGTTCAGCAGATCATTTAATTCTTCTTCACTTTCACTCAGGATAGCAATGTCATCAGCGAATCGTATCATTGATATCCTTTCACTTTCTATTTTAATTCCACTCGTAAACCTTCCTTTTCTTTCCATCATTGCTTCCTCGATTGTACAGATTGAAGAGTAGGGGCAAAAGGCTGCAGCCTTGTCTTACACACTGATCGTCACCTAGGGCATTCTCAATTTTCTTTTCCATTCTTCTTTATATTATTCTTGTAAGCAGCTTCGATGCATGAGCTGTTAAGCTGATTGTGCGATAATTCTCGCACTTGTCAACTCTTGCCGTCTTCGGGATTGTGTGGATGATGCTTTTCCGAAAGTCAGATGGTATGTCGCCAGACTCATATTTTCTACACACCAACGTGAATAGTCGTTTTGTTGCCACTTCTCCCAATGATTTTAGAAATTCTGATGGAATGTTATCTATCCCTTCTGCCTTATTTGACCGTAAGTCCTCCAAAGCTCTTTTAAATTCCGATTCTAATACTGGATCCCCTATCTCTTCTAATTCGACTCCTGTTTCTTCTTCTATCACATCAGACAAATCTTCACCCTCATAGAGGCTTTCAATGTATTCTTTCCACCTATCTGCTCTCTCCTCTGCATTTAACAGTCGAATTCCCGTTGCACTCTTAATGTTACAACAGTTGCTTTTAATTTCACCGCCGGCCGAAGTGGCCGTGCGGTTAAAGGCGCTGCAGTCTGGAACCGCAAGACCGCTACGGTCGCAGGTTCGAATCCTGCCTCGGGCATGGATGTTTGTGATGTCCTTAGGTTAGTTAGGTTTAACTAGTTCTAAGTTCTAGGGGACTAATGACCTCAGCAGTTGAGTCCCATAGTGCTCAGAGCCATTTGAACCATTTTTTTTAATTTCACCAAAGGTTGTTTTGACTTTCCTGTATGCTGAGTCTGTCCTTCCGACAAACATATCTTTTTCGATGTCTTCACATTTTTTCAGCAGCTATTTCGTCTTAGCTTCCCTGCACTTCCTATTTATTTCATTCCTCCGCGACTTGTATTTCGCTATTCCTGATTTTCCCGGAACATGTTTGTACTTTCTCCTTTCATCAATCAACTGAAGTATTTCTTCTGTTACCCATGGTTTCTTCGCAGCTACTTTCTTTGTTCCTATGTTTTCCTGCCCAACTTCTGTGATGGCCCTTTTTAGAGATGTCCATTCCTCTTCAACTGTACTGCCTACTGCGTTATTCCTTATTGCTGTATCTATAGCGTTAGAGAACTTCAAACGTATCTCGTCATTCCTTAGTACTTCCGTATCCCACTTCCTTGCGTATTGATTCTTCCAGACTAATGTCTTGAACTTCAGCCTACTCTTCATCACTACTATATCGTGATCTGAGTCTATATCTGCTCCTGGGTACGCCTTACAATCCAGTATCTGATTTCGGAATCTCTGTCTGAACATGATGTAATCTAATTGAAATCTTCCCGTAACTCCCGGCCTTTTCCAAGTATACCTCCTCCTCTTGTGGTTCTTGAACAGGGTATTCGCTATTACTAGCTGAAACTTGTTACAGAACTCTTTCATTCCTTGTCCCAAGCCAATATTCTCCTGTAACATTTTCTTCTACTCCTTCCCCTACAACTGCATTCCAGTCGCCCATGACTATTAGATTTTCGTCCCCCTTTACATACTGCATTACCCTTTCAATATCCTCATACACTTTCTCTATCTGTTCATCTTCAGCTTGCGACGTCGGCATGTATACCTCAACTATCGTTATCGGTGTCGGTCTGCTGTCGATTCTGTTTAGAACAACCCGGTCACTGAACTGTTCACAGTAACACACCCTCTGCCCTACCTTCCTATTCATAACGAATCCTACACTTGTTATAACATTTTCTGCTGCTGTTGATATTACCCGATACTCATCTGACCAGAAATCCTTGTCTTCTTTCCACTTCACTTCACTGACCCCTACTATATCTAGATTGAGCCTTTGCATTTCCCTTTTCAGATTTTTCTAGTTTCCCTACCACGTTCAAGCTTCTGACATTCCACGCCCCCGACTCGTAGAACGTTATCCTTTCGTTGATTATTCAATCTTTTTCTCATGGTAACCTTCCCCTTGGCAGTCCCCTCGCGGAGATCCGAATGGGCGACTATTCCGGAATCTTTTGCCAATGGAGAGATCATCATGACACTTCTTCAATTACAGGCCACATGTCCTGTGGATACGCGTTACGTGTCTTTAATGCAGTGGTTTCCATTGTCTTCTGCATCCTCATGTCGTTGATCATTGCTGATTCTTCCACCTTTAGGGGGAATTTCCCACCCCTAGGACAAGAGAGTGCCCTGAACCTCTATCCGCTCCTCCGCCCTCTTTGACAAGGCCGTTGGCAGAATGAGGCTGACTTCTTATGCCGGAAGTCTTCGGTCGCGAATGCTGATTATTTATCAAAATTTAGGCAGTGGCGGGGATCGAAGCCGGGACCGAAGACGTTTCGATTATGAATCAAAGACGCTACCCCTACACCTCCTCATTAGTCACATAAACAGCGTACCTAATTTTCAATAGTCCTCTGTAGCAGTGCATCTTAGACGCTACGATTCCCTTCTGTTCCGGTTTTTCCACTGTACATGATTCACTAGCATACAGTGCTGTGCTTCAAATGTGCATTCTCAGAAATTCTTGCTAAAATTAAGGCTTATGTTTGATACCAGCAGACATCTCTTGGCTTTGAAAGCTCTCTTTCTCTGTGATAGTCTTCATTTTACTTCCTTATTACTAGATCCGTTGTGGGCAACTGTAATTTTGCTTTCAAGATAGCAGAATCCCTTAACTTCGTCTTCTTAACGGCCAACAATTTTGACGTTATCTTTCTCCCAGTTCTCATTTTTTCTACTTCTCATTAATTTAGTCTTCCTTCGGTTGACTCTCAATCCATATTCTATAGTTTTTAGACTGTTCAATCCATATAACGTATCTTGTAATTCTTTTACTTTCACCGATGACAGTAGCATCGTCAGAAAAACATATCACTGATATCCTTTCACCTCGAATTTCAAACCACTCTTGAAACTGTCTTATATTTCCGCCAAGCTTCTGCGCTATGTAGCGTGAAAGGTAGGGGCGATAGGCTACATCCCTGCTCAACACCGTTTTTAATCGAAGCACTCCGATCTTGGGCTTCCAAACTTTTTGTTGCCTATTTGTTGCATATGACTCTATCACTACACCTTAGGACTACTTTCCTCGGAATTTCGAACATTTTGAACCACGCTTTTACCTGCTAAAAAAGTCCTATGAGCGAGTCTTGCCTTTACCTTTCCTAATTCCAAACCGATCACCTAACATAACGTCAGTTTACTTTTCCATTCTTCTGCATATTACTGTTCTCAGCAACTGGAATATTTGAGCTGTTAACCTAATTGTGTCATAGATTTCGAACTTACCTACAATGGTTATCTACGGAAATGATTGAATATTTCTCCGAGTCTGAACGTATGTCGTCACTTATAGATTCTACAAACAAACTTGAGTAATCGTTTGGTTGTCATTTCCCCAGTAATTTTTAAAATTCCGGGTGAAATGTTGTCAGTCTATTCTGCTTTATTTAATGTCAAGTCTTCCAAGTCTCTTTTAAATTCTGGGTCTGATACATGATATTCTATCTCATCCTCTTTGACTCCAATTTCTTCCACTATCGCTTCGTAAGTCAGTTCTTCCCCTTCATAGAGCCTTTCCAGACGTTTTCTCCAACAATAGAATTCCCACTGCATCTCAGTGATGCTGCCATTGCTTTTCATTGCAGCGAAGTCTGGTACATCTTGTCTACATGCTACGTCAGTCCTTCCGACCGTCATTTCTTTCAAACTCTTTACATTTTTCCTGCCATTTTCCTTGGCTGCCCTGAAGTTCCTATTTATTTCATTCCTGTGTGATTTATGTAGCTGTATTTCCCTGGAACCTTAAATTAAGATCAATATTTTGAAATATTTCACATTATCAGTTTCAGCACGCGACTGCCATAACAGAAGTGGTATGATTATTCACATAAATATTTCGTCCAAAAGTAAAAGAAAAGTGTTATGTATGTATACCCGTGGGCAAGGGTGTGTGTCACATTATGAACATCTTTACTGAACTCTACGAACCTGTTTTAGGCATTTACTTTTGTGCACCATAAATACACACGTTTAGCTCCGTAAACCCCAGTTATGATATACATGGGCGAATCACGATTACACTATAAAAATCGGAGCATCGTGATCTCTTGTTCCTGTACAAGCGTGACAATGCCGCATAATTGTCACGTTAGTTGAAACGCCGCTACAGTAGCTGACGGTGTGTACTCGACCTGGAAGACAGGAACAGGATCCCGTAAAAGAAAACACTCTACTTACGGATCAATATAGGGGGTGTCAGAGAGTCCAGACACCACGTAGAGACTGTCACAACATGAGGCTTATAAGATTGCCAAAGTAACAAAAGCCCAACAAAGAGCACTCCGCGATGCGAAAACCAGGTTGATGGACAATATGTTGTAAAAATTTTAAAGCGTAAGATCCTATGATGGAAAATAGCTCTGCCGAAACCGGTCATCCAATTAAATGCTTTATTAACGATCTTGGCTTGTGACGGTTTCTTCAGTTAAAGTCAAAACCGTATTAGTTTCACACGAGGGGGCTGCAAGAACATCTTAACACGGATTTGTTTCATATTGACATAGTGTATGTGGCACAACTAGAATTTCAACAAATGTAAACAGGAAGACGCAACTCTGAACTGTTTACGAGAAAATCTAATTAGAAAATTTTAAGCCTGCTTATATACACTCAGTGTGGTCGCTTGTATTCAAGGAGTCCACAGCGGAGCGAGTAATTGGTTCGATTCATAAGTGCAAGGTCGCTGGATCGAATCATACTACCGGTACGTTTTTCTCCATTCCCACATTACTGTGGCAACGGCAGTATTAAGACAATCCCTCCTCAATGTACTCCCCTGATGCTGCCTTCCGACATTATTTTTGCATTCAGGTATAAAACGTCACCAAAATGGCACGTACACCATCGACCAGAAGGCAGAGACTGCTTGCAGAGAAGGCTGCATAAAAATTCAATCAAACGCGTACCTCCTGTCGTCTGTACCAGTACTAGTGATAAGTTTCGATGTGTTTGGTATGGCGCTAAATTGTGAGAAGACCGAGATCTATTTATGACTGTAACCCCTAGTTTATTTGGCAAAAAAACACATCGAAAAGTCACGCACATGAAAAAAATTCGGCGTTCTTCACGCGTGCTGTTGTAGCAGTAATTATTGTTTCCCATCTTTCTAAGATCGATATCAACCTGATTCGTGCAGAACCACATAGTTTACATATTTTTTCTTACGAAAGAAGATTTCCTTCCCTTTTTCAGGATATATTCCATACGTCGGTAAATATTCCATACTTCGGTAAATATTGAGAATTTGCACAGTCATACATGTTGTTAGAATTACGTGGAAAGGAAGAAAGTACCAGCAGTAAGATTCGATCAAGTGACCGCGCACCTAAGAGAATACGCCTTTTCGGCTGTGGACCGGTTAAAAGTGATGTCTTTCTGTACAGGGTGACAATTATTGAACTATGTGAAAAAAAACGTTAGTTACAAAGTACGGCGTGCACACGCTTTATTGAATATGTAAACGTCACTACAGATATCCGGAGTTAGGTTATGACACGTCCGATACGCCTGCCATCATTGGCGATGATGCGCAGACGAAGAGCGGAGTTATGCATGACCCACTGAAGTGTCGGAACATTGATGCTGTCGATGATCTCCTGAACGGCCGTTTTTCAGCTCAGTAGTGGTTTTCGGGCTGTTGCTCTACGCCTTATCTTTAATAAAGCCCCAGAAAAAGAAGTCGCATCTGTTGAGATCCGCATAATATGGCGGTTAATCGAGGCGCATGCCAGTGGTCTCTGGATGCCTCTGAGCCAGAATGCAGTCCCTAACTTGCTCCTCCAGGACGTCTTCGATGGGTTCGAGATCCGTATTCCATCAACATCTTGTCAAAATCACGGTCACTTTGGATAATGGGGATGAATCCATCTTCCAAAACCTTCACGTACCGTTCGGTAGTCACCGTGCCATCAAGGAATGTCACGCCGACCATTCCGTGACTGGATAGTGCACACCACACAGTGACCCGTTGACGGTAAAGAGACTTCTCGATCGTGAAATGCGATTTCTCAGCATCTCAAATGCTGACAAACCCATCCACATGAAAGTGGGCTTTGTCGCTAAACCAAATCGTCATGCGCATACTAATTCTCATCATGCCCGGCGGACAACTCTGTAGTTCGAACGTCCTAACGCGAACCGCCCACAATTTACGACGATTTCGTTTCATAAAGTTACGACGATTTTTTTTCATATAGTTCAATAACTGTCTTCCTGTATGGTTCATATGGTTCAAAAGGCTCTGAGCACTATGGGACTTAACTTCTGAGGTCATCAGTCCCATAGAACTTAGAACTACTTAAACCTAACTAACCTAAGGACATCACACACATTCATGCCCGAGGCAGGATTCTGTAGCGGCTAGAACCGCTCCGCCACTCCGGCCGGCTGTCTTCCTGTATATTGAAGTCCTAGTCGTACCATACACACCCTGTCAATAGGAATAAAATCGGTAGGCGGAAGCTCTGACAGTCGGCGTGGCCTATCACCGACGGAATATTAAGCCCTGAGTGAGCCTGTCCGCCCATACGATGACCTGCGCCTCTCTTCTTGGGACGCACGCCAGCTGGCGGGGATGCTAAGTTATCTATAATGTACTACTGATAACACTTTAACGTACATACTTTTTACTTGTTGTCTCTGCCCAGTATTGACTGATTTAAACCTGAATGTAAATAAAACAAATGTACGTGTCAGGATACTCATGTCTGTGATAACGCATTTGACTCAAGGGTAGTGCGGCCTACAAGCATGTTCTTACTTTTAAACTGCTTCTATGCCGTAATACAACATAGAGCATTGTAGGTACCTGAATGTTAAGAAAAAATGGCTCTGAGCACTATGGGACTTAACATCTATGGCCATCGGTCCCCTAGAACTTATAAGTGACTTCTGTGTGTCGGTTCTTACAAAACCATTAACGGGTAATAACTGGGGTATATCATCCGTGTACTGAATTGACAGTACTGATCTACATCAACCCCAAATTTATTTAATCTATGCGAGCACACAAAGGAAACCTAAGCACACATTAGTGATGTTAATAAAACATAAAACTAAAAGGAAATACACGTCCAGTCACATCAAAGTTCGACGTCAACATACCTTAACCACGCATAGTCGCCATATGGCAGTAATATCAGTGGGGGGGGGGGGAGGAGGGAGATGGAGAGAGGGGGGGAGGCGGAAAAGTCTTTGTAGTGACTGGAGACGGCATGATTTTTGTGACATCCAAAAGAGCATGATCACTGGCTTTTGGACCAAGGGCGCCGTGCGGGATTAGCCGAGCGGTCTAATGGCGCTGCAGTCATGGACTGTACGGCTGATCCCGGCGGAGGTTCGAGTCCTCCCTCGGGCATGGGTGTGTGTGTTTGTCCTTAGGATAATTTAGTTTTACGTAGTGTGTAAGCTTAGGGACTGATGTCCTTATCAGTTCAGTCCCATAAGATTTCACACACATTTTCTGGACCAAGGGTGGAAGCATTTCCTAAACGGGTAAGTTTGTAGACTGTTCGCATGTCACCGTGGTTAAAGGATACCGAGAATAGCAAAATGCCGCTGTCCACTGATACAACTGTGGTGCACCCCGGAACATAGTCGACAGAGGTAAACGACGGCTTCGGAGCTGTGTACGGACGAACAGACCCACAAATGTTGAGAAACTGACCACTAAGGTGAACTAATGAGCAACCGACAGCGTCTCCTCAACGGCTGTTGAGCGAACGTTGCAGGATCCTGGTTCATGCACTCATGCTGACTGCTGCTCCTCGTCAACCAAGGCTGTAATTGGCACGCCAGTATCGCAACTGCACGTACACTGATTGCCGTCAGATTACCTTTTATGGAACAGATCAGTAGGGTGCCCCAGTCAACCGAGCACACTTTGTGACTTTGAAATAGCAACGTACTTGAGAAGCATATCAAGATCAGGTCAGCAGAAAGTGATGTCTCACAAAATTAAGCGGGTGCAGCCTTGCACAGTGGCCCTAGGACGACGTTTCCAATGCATATCGTAACTGCAGAGAAATTTTATGAGTGCCATGTAGAGCAATTTTAATTTACGTATTATGTGGTGAACGTGTGGGTGCTATTATGTCATTCTGCGCAACGGATTAATCTGAGATGTACCCTTTACCCTGTGGCTCCTGCAAGATGCAATCCCCCCCCCCTCCCCCATACACAAACTACTCCAGAAGTCAGACAGACACTCCTAACGTTCTAAAGAGAAATGCCTCAAAAACTTTCGGCAATAAATATCTTCTGGAGTCGTCCGCTGTAAGGAAATGACACAAAAATTCACAAAATTTCTTACATAACTGGTGGGATGCTTGGGCACTGGAGTAGTGCTAATTGGTGTAAAAAAAACATGAAACTAACGAAGATTATTCATTTATTTTTCTTTTTTTTTGCAAAAATTCTGAGAAATCACCATGGCACTTTTAGTTATGAACTGAACAAGTTATTTCCGGGTTCTTTTCGGAATGTGAAGTTACCTCTCGAGGATAGGATTCGCTAATGAAATTTCTATACAAAGTTTAAGATTGTTATTGACTTGGAAGAATGGATGAGAGCCGGGCCTACTCAACTTGAATAATTATCCGTTAGAATGTTGCCAGGTACGGTTGAGGCTGTTGCATGTGAAATGCAGTGAAGTGTACTGTTGTGGAGGAAATATGGGGTTCAAAGAGCTGTAGCAGCATACAGTAAGCTGCAATGGCTATTGTCTGCGCCGGTCGCTGCTGACAAATAAGATAACTCTCGTTCTATCTGGATTGACCTTCGCCAGTCAAACTCTCCCTATGCCTTGATGAAGTCAAGGACTCCTATTCGCCCCTACTATAACTATTGGCGTGGTCAGATAACCAGTCCACCCAATTCCACTCAAAAATTCGCTTGCAGGCGTTTAACTATAACTCTGTCCACACTGCACAATAAGTGTTGTGGCCAACACAGTGAACAATGCTTAATCGCAAGGACTCAATATAGAGTCGCACTCTGATTCGCTCTCAACAGAGGTGCTCTCCCAGTGAAGTACTGAGGAGAGAGTTGTTCCTCAGTCTTTAAGTACACGTACAAGCGCACACGCTCATTACGTGTTCTCGCTCCAAGAGCAACAACGGAACGGCCCCTCTCCACACCAGACGTTAAGGGGTATATCTTTCGGTCTTTCCCATTACCCCTTCAGCTCAAGGCATCAGGAATATCGTCTGCCAATCAGCATTGCTCTTCTAAAGCGGGAGAATGGCGTTTCGTTTAAGGCGACCAGTCCGGAAATTTGTAGCATCGGTGTTTGGCGTTTGCTGCCTCCCTGTAAAAACCTCTGAAACTGCGTGCTATGTTTGTAAAGAATGCATAGTCTGGGTGCTTCCACGCAATGTAGCGGAATTTGCTTTTAAGCCGAACATGGGGTCGTTCTTCCTTTCATTTGGACAAACACTGTCTGCACTACGGGCGGTCGCCGGCCGATGTAGATAGGTTGACTCGTCCTCTAAAGGGACCGGCCTCCTGGCGTGCGGTTTGTCTCTCCTGAACTAAAAGCTTTTGTGACCGTCGTGTCTTGAATGTGTGTGTGTGTGTAGACCAGCCTCGAATATTTCAATCTCGGTGCGCACTTGCAATTTACTTGTTATTTGCATATCGTTTACATGAATTCATACAACATTGACTTTATCTTATCGAGTTTGGGTTCGAATGAAGCATCTTGATGTGCGGAATATGAAAGCAATGAAGGTCAGGAGACCACAACGTTTTACAGTATGCAGATTCGCCCTGTGTGTAGTCATTGTACATTATTCTGTCGCTAGATTACAAAATATGTGACACTAGCCTTACGCCACATCCGACGCCATTGCCACGTGACTGTATAAACTCTCAGTGGAAATTACTCGATCAAGGGGCTAAAGTAGCCAGATTCCGTCCGTAAGACGATCGTGCGCTCGGTTTGCTGCCTCTAATCAAGTCTCTAGCGCGGTCGTGCCACGAGGAGAGTCGGTCCGGAGCCAGGGTGCGCCGCAGGTTGCCTATGCAGGAGGGGCCAGCGCGTTCGCCAAGATTTAGCGCGGTGCGGCGCGGTAGACGCCTGCGGGAGACGTAACTTCGGCAGAGGCGGCGCCAGCAGCCAGACACGGCTGTGTTTCCATTAGCAGAGAGAGCGACTGCCGCGCCTGGCCCTGCTCTACCCAAAGTCGCGGTCAAAGTTCACCGCAGCCCAACCCTGCCCAGCCCGGGGCCACGCACTGACACGAACACACTCGCAGATTCCCGAACGCGGAACAAAGCCGCCTGTCTGCGCACCGCGCGGCTATGTAATTTTTTTCCGCTCTCCTTTTTTTCCGCCGTTACGCCTCACCGGGGTTTCCCCTTTTGCCGTTCAGCCGCGTGTCTCTCTCTTTCTTTCTCTCTCTCTCTCCCTCTCTCTCTCTCTCTCTCTCTGTGTGTGTGTGTGTGTGTGTTTCAGAGGGAAGAACAGCTTCAGAGGGACGGACAAGGTGGGCGCCCTGGGGGCTGAGACCGCGACAAGGCAGCTCGACTAATTATATACAACGGGCGCTGGCACGGTGCCCCGTGGGCCCCAGCGCGTGTCCTAGTGCGGGGCACGGCCTATAATAATGGCCCGCTGAGAGACTCGGCGTTAGAGACGCGCTACATATCTGGCTCGTTAGCCGAGGCAGAAACATTGCCGCTGAAAAAAAAAAAAAAGAAAAGAAAAAAGAAAGGGCATAGTGCGCGTGGCCGCGAGGTAGCGCGAGATCAAAGTGGGCCACGGCGCTGCTGTTTTAGCGAGCGTCTGTAATTACAGGCTGTGCACCTCCCGGATTGTGCTACTGCCGCCGGAGAAAGCAGCTCAGTGGGGAAGGATTATGAGCCGAAACCTTTTAAAACTATTTATTCTGTATAAACGAAAAGGGACGTATGAGTAAGAGAACAGAACCGCAAAATTACACACCAATACCCCCAACATCGGTTTCTTGTAGAATACCTGAATCGCAGTTCGAATATAATAAATTTCCTTGAGACTGAGAAGCTTATGCCGCGAATAAGCATGGTTTTAGAAAGCATAGTTCTTTCGAAACTCAGCTTGCCCTCTTCACACATGATGTACTGTGAACTATGTATGAAGAAAAACGGGCAGATTCCATATTCTAGAATTCTGGATTGCGTTTGACACGGTGCCCCATCCCAGGCTGTTAAATAGGGTAAAATAATATGGAATAGGTTCACAGATACGTCAGAGGCTCGAAGACTTCTAGAACCCACTATGTTGTCCTCGATGGCGAGTGTTCATCAGAGAGAAGGTTTTCGTCAGGAGTGCCCCAAGGACGTGTTCAAATGTTCAAATGTGTGTGAAATCTTATGGGACTTAACTGCTAAGGTCATCAGTCCCTAATCTTACACACTACTTAACCTAAATTATCCTAAGGACAAACATACACACCCATGCCCGAGGGAGGTCCCCAAGGACGTGTGATAGGATCGGTATATACCTAAACGATTTGACGGAGGTTGGGCAGCAGTCTGCGGTTGTTTGGGATGATGCTGTGGTGTACGGCAAGGTGTGGAAATTGAGTGATTTAGGAGGATACAATATGAGTTAGACAGATTTTCTAATTTATGTTACGCATGGCAGCTAGTTGCGAGGTGGAAAATTGTAAGTTAATGCGGATGAGTAGGGAAAGCTAAGCCGCAATGTTCGGATACAGCTTTAGCAGTGTCCTGCTTGACACAGCCATGTCGTTTAAATATCAGTGCGTAACGTTGTAAGACGTCATGAAATGGAAGGAGCATGTGCGGATTCGGAATCGTAAACTAACATAAGGCCGAGAGAGCGGTGTGCTGAGCCTCTATATCCGCATCCAGTGGCTTCTGCTTAGTGGAAGAATTCTAGGAAAATGTGGTTCATCTGGAAGTAGACCGCATACAGGACGCAAGTGCGAGCTAATCTTGACACTGGTCGAATGTTTGAGATCGATACCATGTCGAGTTAAAGGAAGACATCGAAGCAAATCACAGGCAGGCTGCTACATTTGTTGGTAGTTTCAAACAACACGCAAGCGTTACTGAGATGTTTCGGGAACCCAAATCGGAGTCCCTGGAGGGAATGCGACATTGTTTTCGAGGAACACAATTGAGAAAATTTAGAGAACAGACATTTGAGCTGAGTGCAGTACGAGTCTGTTGCTTCCAACATACACTGCGCATAAGGACGATACGTGAAATTAGGGCTGCTGTGGATGCATGTAGACAGTCATTTTCCCCTCTTTCTGTTTGTGAGTGGAACAGGAAAGGATGTCATTAGCAGTCGTACTGGGTGAACTCCACCATATGCTTTAAGTTGGGTTACGGAGTATCGATACAGACGTAGATGTCGATGAAGAAACGAAAAACTACAGCGCCAACAGCTTGACACGTGGAATCTGTGAACTATGAGAGGTAGCTGTCAATACAGGTACTGTTTTTTGCTATCGATCTGACCATTAATCATTTTGGCTGATTAGTTTTCCGCCATTGTTATTACATAAGGTGAATTATCGGACTAAATGCATCTGGAGATTTGTTAGTGGACATTGCTTTGGGATGTGTACAGCCTTTGTCTTTTTTATGAGTTGAACTCAGCTGGAGACACTTTCAGTGACGTATTTACTTGTCCATGGATGAATGGCAGCCATTCTTTCGCAGAGGCCGAATTCAGAGAAGTTAGTGATTCACTTCAATTCAATTTATTTCCATGAATTTTTGACTTGTTATCTGGAAACTCCAAATAGGTTGTAAATATTGAGTATTCATGAAACTTCCTGGCGGATTAAAACTGTGTGCCGGACCGAGACCCGAAGTCGGGACTTTTGCCTTTCGCGGGCAAGTGCTCTACCATCTGAGCTACCCAAGCACGATTCAGGAGTGCTAGTTCAGCTAGGTTCGCAGGAGGGCTTCTGTGAAGTTTGGAAAGTAGGAGACGAGGTACTGACAGAAGTAAAGCTGTGAGGACGGGGCGAGAGTCGTGCTTCGGTAGCTCAGATGGTAGAGCACTTGCCTATAAAATACAAAGGTCCCGGCTTCGTATCTCCAAGCGGCACACAGTTTTAATCTGCCAGGAAGTTTCAAATCAGCGCACACTAAGCTGCAGAGTGAAAAATCTCATTCTGGAAACATTCCCCAGGCTGTGGCTAAGCCATGTCTCCGAAATATCCTTTCTTTCAGGCGTGCTAGTTCTGCTAGGTTCGCAGGAGAGCTTCTGTAAAGTTTGGAAAGTAGGAGACAAGGTACTGGCAGAAGTACAGCTGTGAGGACGGCATGTTGGGTAGCTCAGATGGCAGAGCACTTGCCCGTGAAAGGCAAAGGTCCCTAAAGAAATAAAACTGAATACATCTACATCTACATCCATACTCCGCAAGCCACCTGACGGTGTGTGGCGGAGGGTACCTCTATCGGTTTTCCCTTCTATTCCAGTATCGTATTGTTCGTGGAAAGAAGGATTGTCGGTATGCATCTGTGTGGGCTCTAATCTCTCTGATTTTATCCTCATGGTCTCTTCGCGAGATATACGTAGGAGGGAGCAATATACTGCTTGACTCTTCAGTGAAGGTATGTTCTCGAAACTTTAACGAAAGCCCGTGCCGATCTACTAAGCGTCTCTCCTGCAGAGTCTTCCACTGTAGTTTATCTATCATCTCCGTAACGCTTTCGCGATTACTAAATGATCCTGTAACGAAGCGCGCTGCTCTCCGTTGGATCTTCTCTATCTCTTCTATCAACCCTATCTGGCACGGATCCCACAGCGCTGAGCAGTATTTAAGCAGTGGGCGAACAAGCGTACTGTAACCTACTTCCTCTAGTTTTCGGATTGCACTTCCTTAGGATTCTTCCAATGAATCTCAGTCTGGCATCTGCTTTACCGACGATCAACTTTATATGATGATTCCATTTTAAATCACTCCTAATGCGTACTCCCAGATAATTTATGGAATTAACTGCTTCAAGTTGCTGACCTGCTATTTTGTAGCTAAAAGATAAAGGATCTTTCTTTCTATGTATTCGCAGCACATTACACTTATCTACATTGAGATTCAATTGCCATTCCCTGCACCATCCGTCAATTCGCTGCAGATCCTCCTGCATTTCAGTACAATTTTCCATTGTTACAACAGTGAAGTGTACTGTTGTGGAGGAAATATGGGGCTCCCAAGAGCTGTAGCGGACAATACTGTAAGCTGCGATGACTGCTGTATGCGCCGCTCGCTGCTGACAAATAAGATGACTCTCGTTCTATCTGGATTGACCTTCGCCAATCAATAACTGAAAACAACGTAAAATAAAATTTATTTGACTCAAGTTGTAAGTGACTAATGTCGGACGTTGGAATCTAGAGCAAAATTGACGCTGTGACTCATTTCACACGTTTTCCACTGGGTTCAGATCGAGCAGCTGCACAGAGCTGTCTGTTTCAGGAATGTTATTGTCACAAACAGTTGCCTCAGAGATGCTGCTTTACTACGGGATGCATTCTCAAGCTGATGTCGATAGTTACCACGCTCGAAATGTTCGTCTACTGTAAGCACTACACAATACTATAAAACGTATTCCTATTCTTCCGAATTTACCATTTTCTTAAGCACAATAATGAAGCCACACCCTAATAACAGACAACAACCACATACCGTAACACCAACTTCTTCCCACTGCAGAGCTCACACATCACGTGACAGCAGGTAAGGCTCCCCAGACATTCGTATTACCACAGGGTCTAGTACAGGGCTTCACAACATACGTGCTGGCGGAGCAAGCTGTGAGCAGCAAGGCACGAGCACGGAGCAGCGCGAGCACGCTACCCCCACTACCGGACCAGCGGACTAGAGCGGAGAGTGGGGAGGGTCACGTGGGGCACACAACAGCTGCCGCCAGTCTATGTAAATCCGCGGCCACCTGCAGGGATATCACTCACGAATTATTACTGAGACAAATGAAACAAATAAAGGAGAATGTACACATGCCACATAATTTTATTAGCTTAGTGTATGCCTCTACATTCGCATTAATTTGTGAACTGTTACACAATAAAAGGTGTCACTGAAGTGTGGGATTATCGTTTATCTTGTACTTTTTGCCCTTTACAATTGCGTCTATGTTCGGAGTAATTGTTCTTGTGCATTTTAGGCGCAGCGTGCCGTTTAAATTTCGATCAGACAACGCGTTTCTCAGGCGCGTCTTGTTACATTTCATTGCAGAGAACAGTTGTTCACAAACATACGTGGAACCGAACATTGATATTATTGTAGCCGCCAGTTTGTGCAAACGAGGAAATCTATCCTGAGGGAAGTGTCTGTAGAATTCCAAAATGTTTTTCTCGTTCTGAAATTTGTCTATGTATTCTCTGTCCCACTGCAGGTCAATAATTTCTTGCTGCAGCTCAGGACGAATCTCCTAAATATTCGCTGAATGTGGAGAGAACAGATCAAAATCACTGTCTAGTGCTGTCAGATCTTGAAAGCGTTGATCAAATTCTTCCTTAAGGGCAACTAAACTATTTGAATAACGTTCACAGTCTTTGTGAACATCTTGCATGGATGATAATTTAGGAAAATGAGCTAGGTTTCCTGTTTACAGCTGACTCACCCAAAGTGTCAATTTCATTTTAAAATCTCGTATTCGATCTATGAAATGAGTAATTAGCAGATCTTTACCTTGTAGTAAAATGTTCAAAGCATTCAGATGGCTAGTTAAATCTGCTAAGAACGCGAGATCACATTCAAACGTGCGCGCGCATTTCCCCTCCCTCCCCTCCCTCCCTACTCAGCGACCTTGCACCTGCTCGCGAGCACGTGCGTGAGCAGACGCCAGTACTCGCGCTCAAAACCGGCCAGTTGTTAAGCCCTGGTCTAGTATGATTCATCAGAACCAGATCACACGTTTCCAGTTATCCACTGCTCATGGCAGTCTCTCTTTGTACCACCTCAGGCGTCTCTTAGCATTGACTGCGGAAAGGTGTGACTTACAAAGAGACTGGTAGACCATTCTGTCTTTTTAACTCCTTTATTGTGCTGCCAGGACTTCTGGTAGCACTTTAGAACTTGCGAATGATTTCTTCACTGATTTCGTAGTATTTGTTTTTACCACGCGCAGCAGTACTCGAGGTCACTGACCGTCAGTACATGAGGTCTGCCAGCTCTTGGTTTACCTGTGGTTGTTCCTTTGCGTTTCCATTTCACAATCATGACATTAGGGGCAGCATTCGAAGGGTTTAAATCTAGCCGATGTATATGTTTCTCAAGCGACAACCAATGACTTTGTGAGCGTGTGGGTGCTATTCTGTCATTCTGCGCAACGGATAAATCCGAGAGGTACACTTTACCCTGTGGCTCCTGCAAGATTCAATTTCCACCCCACACTACTACAGAAGTCAGACAGACGCTCCTAACGTTCTAAAGAGAATTGCCTGAAAAACTTTCAGCAATAAATATCTTCTGGAGTCGTCCGCTGCAAGGATATGACACAAAAATTAACAAAGTTTGTTACGTAACTAGTGGGATACCTGGATACTGGAGTAGTGCTAGTTAGTGTAAGAAAAACATAAAACTAACGAAAATTATTATTTATTTTGCAAACATTCTGAGAAATCACAATGGCACTTTTAGTTATGAACTGAACAAGTTATTTCCGGGTTCTTTTCGGAATGTGAAGTTACCTCTTAAGGATAGGATTCGCTAACGTTATTTCTATACAAAGCTTAAGATTGTTATTGACTTGGCAGAATGGCTGAGAGCCACACCTAATCAACTTGAATAATTATCCGTTAGAATGTTGCTAGGTATGGACGAGGCTGTCGCGTGTGAAATGCAGTGAAGTGTACTGTTGTGGAGGAAATATGGGGCTCGCAAGAGCTGTAGCAGCATACAGTAAGCTGTGATGACTGCTGTATGCGCCTCTCGCTGCTGACAAATAAGATAACTCTCGTTCTATCTGGATTGACCTTCGCCAATCAAACTCTCCCTACGCCTTAATGAATTCAAGGACTCCTATTCGCCCCTAGTCTAACTATTGGCATGTTACACCAGTCAGATAACCAGTCCACCACGATGCCATTCAAAAATTCGCTCTCAGGCGTTTAACTATAACCCTGTCTGTTCACACCGCACAATAAGTGTGGTGGACAACACAGTGAACAACGCTTAATCGCAAGGACTCAATGTAGAGTCTCACTCCGATTCGCTCTCCACAGAGGTGCTCTCCCAGTGAAGTACTGAGGAGAGACTTGTTCCTCGCTCTTTGAGTACACATACGTGCGTGCACGCTCTCGTTACGTGTTCTCGCTTCAAGAGCGACAACGGAACGAACCCTCTCCACTCCAGATGTGAAAGGTTATATCTTTTGGTCTCTTCCATTACTCCTTCAGCCCAAGACGTCAGGAACATTATCTGCCAATCAGCATTGTTCTCCTAAAACGGGAGAATGACGTTTCTTTTACGGCGACCAATCCGTAAATCTGTATCTTTGGCGTTTGGAGTTTGCTGTCTCCCTGTGAAAACCTCTTAAACTGAGTGCTATGTTTGTAAAGAATGCGTAGGCTGGGTACTCCCATACAGTGTAGCGGAATTTGCTTTTAAGCCGAACACGAGGTCGTTCTTCCTTTCACTCGGGCAAACGTTTTGTGCTCTATGGGCGGTCACCGTCCGACGTAGATTGGCCGACTCTTCCTTTGAAGGGACCGGCCTGCCAGAATGCGGTCTGCTTCTCCCGAACTAAAAGCCCCTGTGATCGTCGTGTCTGGAATGTGTGTGTGTACGCCAACCTCGAGTATTTCAATCTCGGTGCACATTTGCGATTTTACTAGTTATTTGCATATCGTTTACATGAATTCATACAACATTAACTTTTTCTTATCGAGTTTGGGTTCGAAAGAAGCTTCTTGATCTGCGGAATATGATTGTGAGGGCGTAATATGTAAGCAATGAAGGTCAGGAGACCACGACGTCTTAGAACTAGAAATGATAATTACATCAAGACCCTAAGCTGCCGACAGGAGTTGATATACATCAACGAGGGCTGTTGAGAATGTGTGCCCTGACCGGGACTCGAACCTGGGATCTCCTGATTACGTGGCAGACGCTCAATCCATCTGAGCCACCGAGGACATAGAGGATAGTGCGGCTGCCCGTGAAACTCACATTCCCAACTTAATGTCCACACACTACAATCGTAGTGCCTCTGCCCATTACACTCATTACTCGCAGCAGACAATCTTACCGAGTCCCGTAAGATTTCGGGCAATGTGTGCGTCCGCACAGAAGATCAATGGCTGGTTAGTCTTAGGTATATGAAAATGGTATCTGTTCTTTCGGACATCGGTGACCGTGCAGCTCTCTAGCTGCTCAACGACTTTTCCACGTCCGGAGTCACTGAGCACTCGTGAGCGACCCGTTTTTCTGTTACTGCTTCTGTACTGACAACAGAACACGCACTGATTTTAAACTGGGATCCGTCTCTCACGATGTCTGGTGGTCATTTAGCCATAACATTGGAGTTACTGGATAAATTTGATCAGGTACAGAGACTGCAGTATGAAGATCTCTTTAAAATCGAGTGAAGTGAAGATTGGCTGAAATCGTTGATACGTAAACGAGGACAGAAACCCGACTACCGCAGCAACCAGGAGGCATGCGTGAGGCGTATGCCCTGCACCCAATGAAGTCCTTATCAACCCAAAAAATTTGCAACAATCTAATAGTGTGACTTTATATCTTGATGCTTCATAACAACCAGAAAGACTACTACTATAAGATTAACTCGTTGTGGACACACACATCCTTTAGTCTGCCGAGTGGACTGGTGCTACTCATCATAATTCCGTCTTCGGAGCAAACTGCATCATCCCAAACTAGAACTTCCACCATATGTCCTCAAGTATTTCTTGGATGTATCCCAGCCTCCGTCGTTCGTAAATGTTTTCACATCTACAGCTCCTTCAAAAACCATGATAGCTATACCCTGACGTGTTAACACATATCCTATCATCTTGCTCCTTATTCTTTTCAGTGTTTTCCAAATATTGAATTCCTCATCTATTCTGGAGAGATCCTACTCATTTCCTATCACTCCATTTAATTTTCAACATCCTTCTGTTGCACCACATCTCACACGCTACGATTCACATCTTTAACGATTTTCCCACAGTCCACTATTCCACTTAAGACTATCTCATACAACAGACATATATTCTAAGTAATTTCTGCCTCTAATTAATGTCTACGTTTCGTTACTAGTAGATTTATTTCGCCTGTGCTAGTCTGTTTATTGTGCCCTAATTGTATCATCCGTCATGTTATTTTGATTTAATGGCAACAGAATTCCTTCACATCGTCCACTTTGTGTGTCTCAATTCGAATGTTAAGTTTATCGCTAGTCTCACTTCTGTTACTCTTTACCACTTTCGTCTTTCTTTGGTTTACTTTCAATCCGTATTCCATGCATTTCAGACGACTGCATTCAGCAGGGCCTGCAATCCAACCTCACCTTCACTGAATTCCGTGAATACTTCACTAACAAGAATTTTAATCTCATGCATAAAACCTCTCTTTATGATCAGATAAAACCACGAATCTACGGAGTGTACTATTCCCTCGTACTCTGATTTAGAGTAAACACACTGGAAAATAAAGAACTAAAATTAGCAACGAAATCACAGAAACAGCTGACGAGGTTTTCAGATTTACGGCATTTGCAGTAACGACTGGCTGAATAACAAAATACATTGATAGAAGCTTTAAAAAGGCCTGAACTACGTCCTATAGGATTTTAATAACAAAATAAATTGATAGAAGCTTTAAAAAGGCCTGAACGTCGTCCTGTAGGATTTTCATAGCGAAACTTCGTTAGTTTTAAACGGAGCATTTACAATCAGGATGCATTACCAGTTCTGTCAATGCGGAAAACATTTAAAACTTGAGGTTTGCGCAGCCACAAATTCAGAGAAGCATGTTAGAAAATATTAGGTAAAATATTAATTTCCGCATTCTGGCGTGCTGGCCTGTACGGCCCAGTCGCTCCCGACCGACCGCTGTGTCATGCTCTGCCAATACAGCCACTGCATGCAGTATGGACGGGCGTGCTGTCCGCACCTAACTATTCCGATCGTTGTCGGTTTTCTTGGCTTTGCAACCGCTACACGTTGGTCGAGTAATTTCTCAATTGGCCTCATGAGACCCAGTGTATCTGATACCAGGAGTTCCATCAAGGAAAAATCTCTTGCCGTTCTGGGAATCGAACCCGGGTGATCCTAGTGACCGTCAGTCGCACTGACTACTCAGTTACGGAGGCGAACAGAAGCTAGCAGGAAAGACATGAAAATAAACGAATGGTTCAAGAACAGAATGGAGTCAAGACGTAATTATTACGGTAATGAAAGTGAAGTGGAGTTGGGCGCACAAATCAAGGAGGCGGTGTGGAAGGTGGATCAGAAAAAACATATTCTCTATACTAACGCATAAATGTCAAAAATGGGTGCCTAAAAACAATTCAGGCTTAATTCGACAATACGTACACAGGGACCTTTTATTATATATACACAAATTACACAAGTTTATAACAAACGCATTTAAAGTAGTGATTATCCTTCCAGACACCTCATACTTCATTTAAAATTCGTTATGGAAATGGTACACGATTTATCTTCAAGCTATTTGAGTTGATAGGACAATAACGTCATTTAAAAGGATTCTTATTTAAACCTGCAGGAAATGTACTCTTAGGTCTGAAAACTATGGTGCAATTTTCTAACAACATTCAGAAATATTTGGAAGAATCGAGCAATTAAACTACTTGCTTTTGAGAGCCATTTGAATGAAATTCGTGTGCGACTAGAGCAGAGCTCAAGACGGTATCGTCCAGGTTTTCTGTACGCGGTGTCCTTCATAAATGAGCTACACTTTCCTAGAATTATCCCGTAGTCCATCGTTTGCTTTCTCTGTAACTGACATCTCGTACTCGATCCATTTCATGTCTTTTGCATCGTTAGACTCAGACATTTATTCGACGTGACTACGTCAAGCAACAGATTACTAGGACTGTATTCCATAATTAAGGAATAGTTTTTCTCATTCATCACGTGAACACAACTTCCACTTTTATAGCAAGCAATTTATCACAACAAATTGAAATTCCATCCGAGGCATCTGATATCGTCCTACAGCGGAACCAGCAACGAGGTTACATATCGCCCCTTCCAGAACTACCAAAGGTGTGTCTCCCGCCCCTCCCCCTCCCCCCCCCCCAACAACACCACCGCAAACACACGGAAAAAACTATCTTCTTGCAGTTTTTTCTAGAAATAATTTTGCGATTTGTTGGACAAGTTTAATTAAACTGAGGTGTTACTGAAAAAATTTACTCAAATGCGCTTAAAGACACAACAAATTAAATCTATTATTTTAGTAAATGAATGAAAATCTGGAAACTAAAACACGATCAATTCTTAATGTTTACGGCAGTGATTGCATACTCATTTTAGTATGATGTATAATAAAAAGCAGATACTTTTTGCTCCAAATATGCTATTAACATCAATAAAAATAAACGAAAAGAAATATAATTCTTCAAAACACTTCCTTTCTTATAATTATGTTCTTATAAGAAATTTACTTTCCATTTCTGTGGTATAAGCGAAGGAAATGCACTGAATATATTACTGAATTCAAATCTAGAGGCTATGGCGTATTATGTTGATGAGACAGCAGAGTGTGACAATCTGCTTCTCTTATACTTGGCCTTAAAATGTTTATCATTTTTAATTTGCTGAAACTGCAATGACAAGCCGCTGCAGTCGCTGGAATTATCATAAATACAGAAAATGCCATTCCTGTGTGTGGGTAAGCATCTATTAATTCTTACATCGGAAAAAAAAATCAAAATATCCAAATGTGAAATTTTGTGACCGCTGGTCATAAACTCTTTCTACTTGAATTTTAAAGCATGTACTTCGTTAAGCTACTCGTCAGCGGTATGGATATTTTGCACCAAACTCTGCGACAATTTTTTTTAATTGAGATACATAGGGTTCATTCCAGATGGTCCTGAGTGGAAACTAAAGTGAGTTGAAATGATGGGCTGTGTGTGAAATATGTGTCGCCTTTTTCCTTACTATCCCGTCAACTACTTTGAATCCGGATCGCCCATCAGAAAAAATCGCAAACCTTAGTTTAAACAGTGCGTTTTCTACTTTTGATATCCTACAGTACCGTGGTGGAGTAGCAGAAAGTTAGATTGGTGAAGAGCGAGTTATGGTATAGGCGGAAGCCGTATGAACCAAGGGCACCGTTGGCTTGACACGCCACCCATGTGACTTGTTTGTTAGCAGTCATTTCTTTATGAAGGTAATTCGACGAAATGAGACTGTGACAACAGCGTGAGTTCGCAGACCAGTACCGAGATAAAAGGCTCTTTTCGCAGATAAAATATAAGAACACGTGAGTCAGGAAAGCTCACGTGCCCCTCCCAGGTAATTCCTAATTATCTTTCTCGCTTTTTTGTCAGATTTTCCGCCCCCTCTGTGCCTGCACCCTTGACAGGGGCCTGTATCATACGGCCTCGGCGTGGCCCTGCCTACAGCCACTCAAAGACAAGGCTTTCCCGTACACTAAAACGTCATCCACCCTATCAGATTGTCCATATAGTTACGCCACTGCCTATTTAGTAAGTGACGGCGTACCTTGTAAAGTCGTGGACAAAACGAGCGAGACCCCTCGCCTTTTCGTTATGCTGATCCGCACAGCTTTAAAGTCTACTACACAGCATAACAGGCAAGGCTCAAAAATGGTTCAAATGGCTCTGAGCACTATAGGACTCAACTTCTGAGGTCATTAGTCCCCTAGAACGTAGAACTAGTTAAACCTAACTAACCTAATGACATGACACACATCCGTGCCCGAGGCAGGATTCGAACCTGCGACCGTAGCGGTCTCGCGGTTCCAGACTGCAGCGCCTAGAACCGCACGGCCACTTCGGCGGGTACAGGCAAGGCGACGAAGAGCTACCAAAATACTACGCATAGGCGTGAAATTGAAAAACTATCTGAACTTTGTCCGTCTGTTTTCGGTCATAGTTATGACTATATTAAGCTGATTATTGTGTTAAACACGTATATATAAGATACAAATGGAAGAAGAAACTCTAAGTAGTATGAATTGTGCTAATAAAAATGAATTTCAGCTTGTCCAGATAACATAACTGGTTTAATAAGGCAAAGTACCCCACATCGTTACGAAGTAACAAAATATTATGCGCATTCGGCCACGAAACGGTCTGTGTCAACGTCGAGACCAGTCATACTGGATTACCGTAGCTGACCTACCATGAAAGTGTGCAAATTTAGCAATGCGTGAAGATCCGTAACGAAATTCAGTTAAAAATCATTCAGTACCACACGTAAGTCATTTCAGTTATTGACAGCAGTGGAAAAAGTAGGCAGTAACAAGTATGAAATTCTACAAGATTTTCATATTTACATCCAAAGGGCGCCGGTACAGAATGAAGGTAGCAATAAAACGTATTGAGGGCGCGAGAATTTCTTAAAATTGTTTTACTGAAAGTCTGTCTCCATCGAGATTAGAACCGAAAACAAACCAGACCTCCCTTGCATTAACAAACACCTTTCACTACGCTAGCAGACAACCCAGCTACGCTAGCAAACACCCCTCTATTATTACTCCAAACATGAATAAGCCGGCAATTTCGCAATGGAAATGGCAAAATGATCTCCAGTTTTTGTTGCATAGAGCTTTGTGTACTCAAAAACAAGAATTTCCTACCTTTATTTCACAGCTTGTGTGACAATCATTCGAGATGTTTATCGAAATAACAAAATACTTTCATTAGCGACTAAATTTAGTAGGATAATTCTGCACCAACCCAGGAAATAAACGGCTACATAGCTGCCAAACGTATTCTGCAAAGTTTCGAATTCTCCATTAGACTCGTCACAGCCAGAAAACGTTCATTAGCCGATGTGTTTCTTAAGCTAGCTAGCAATGGGAATGCTCGCACTTCTAAAACGTAGTGGCGTTAATACTGCAATCTGAATTACCACGTGTATAGGCAAATGGATTTTATTTGCATTTCTGTAAAGGTGATTTGGACCGAAAGCGTAGCTACGAGTAATATACTGATGTATCGACTGCTACTAGAACATTTCCAATAAAGAGTAGGGGGAATTATTTATGCGACCCTCATCTTCAGTAACTGTCGTAGCTATTTGCGTTGTAAGGATTTCGTTACCTGTTGTTGTTGTGGTCTTCAGTCCTGAGACTGGTTTGATGCAGCTCTCCATGCTACTCTACCCTGTGCAAGCTTCTTCATCTCCCAGTACCTACTGCAACTTACATCCTTCTGAATCTGCTTAGTGTATTCATCTCTTGGTCTCCCTCTACGATTTTTACCCTCCACGCTGCCCTCCAATACATGTCCTACCAACCGATCCCTTCTTCTAGTCAAGTTGTGCCACAATTTTCTCTTCTCCCCAATCCTATTCAATACCTCCTCATTAGTTATGTGATCTACCCATCTAATCTTCAGCATTCTTCTGTAGCACCACATTTCGAAAGCTTCTATTCTCTTCTTGTCCAAACTATTTATCGTCCATGTTTCACTTCCATACATGGCTACAATATATACAAGTACTTTCACAAATGACTTCCTGACACTTAAATCTATACTCGATGTTAACAAATTTCTCTTCTTCAGAAACGCTTTCCTTGCCATTGCCAGTCTACATTTTATATCCTCTCTACTTCGACCATCATCAGTTATTTTGCTCCTCCAATAGCAAAACTCTTTTACTACTTTAAGTGCCTCATTTCCTAATCTAATTTCCTCAGCATCACCCAACTTAATTCGACTACATTCCATGATCCTCGTTTTGCTTTTGTTGATGTTCATCTTATATCCTCCTTTCAAGACACCGTCCATTCCGTTCAACTGCTCTTCCAAGTCCTTCGCTGTCTCTGACAGTATTACAATGTCATCGCCGGTCCTCAAAGTTTTTATTTCTTCTCCACATGGATTTTAATACCTATTCCAAATTTTTCTTTTGTTTCCTTTACTGCTTGCTCAATATACAGATTGAATAACATCGGGGAGAGACTACAACCCTGTCTCACTCCCTTCCCAACCACTGCTCCCCTTTCATGCCCGTCGACTCTTATAATTGCCATGTGGTTTCTTCACAAATTGTAAATAGCTATTCGATTCCTGTATTTTACCCCTGCCACCTTCAGAATTTGAAAGAGAGTATTCCAGTCAACATTGTCAAAAGCTTTCTCTAAGTCTACAAATGCTAGAAACGTAGGTTTGCCTTTCCTTAATCTAGCTTCTAAGATAAGTCGTAGGGTCAGTATTGCCTCACGTGTTCCAATATTTCTACGGAATCCAAACTAAATCGGTAAAAATGGAACCCTAGTAGTCTCACTTTCTTGACCGTCTATCAATCTGTGCATAGTATGTTGGTAGCACTTCGTCGCCTTGCATGTTCTGCTGTGTAGCTGACTTTAAAGTTGTGCGGATTAGCACAACGAAAATTGTCCAAGTGGTCTCGAAAAGTCCCTCTCGAAAATCGACCCAGTTTTTGGATTTTGCTCAGTTTTGGATATAAAGTCACTGCTCGAACAACTGCAGTGCTGAATATAGAAAATATGTTGCCGGTAAACAATTGTAGAAATTTCATTCCAAATAAAAGTACACGCGGAGAAGCGGCGCTCGGCAGTCAGACACACATTGTCATAACAGGGCGGATATTGCATAGCGTGGAGACATTTTCCGCGTCATTGCCGGAGGGCATATTTCAGGCAGCGGTCTGGAGCCATGCCGGTCCGCTACACTGGCTGCGCGCGCGAGGTATGTCAGCCCGCTGCCTGCGGTCGCCGCACCGCGGCGCGGCGGTTGCGCGCGGCCCGCCGGCCGCCATTTTTTGTCCCTCCCCCACTGCCTCATACTCCCGTGACAGAGCCGGCCGCCACAGCGATAGCGAGAATAAAAAAAGGGGGTAAATAGGCGGGCGTTTGCGGCTTTTTCGGAATCTCTTTGTGCGGCGCGGATCGCGGCCGGCGGACCGAATGCGGTGGCGTTATGGCGCGGCGACGGCGCGGTGAGCGGGCCGCACGCTCACGCGCCACTTGGTCCCAGCGTCCGGTCCGGTCGCGTTAAACGCCGCTACCCACTCTGCTCAAACGACAGCGCGCGCTCACACCGCTCCCGGCCAAAGCCGGCTCTGGAGCGTGGTGCGGCGAAAATGACACGCGCTCGGCGACTACTAGCCACACTGAGGATTAAAAGCCACCTTGGCACACAAAATTCTAATGGAATGGGTTCCGAACACTGCAACGTCATCTTCAGTAGCTCGCGTGAAGGTTCCAGCCTTCGCCCATGGTCAAAGACCATCTTCAGTGGCAGTATCCTGATCTGCTCACGAATAATGCGTTTCGAACATAGTGAAGACATTTTCAGGTCCTGCATAAGATAATATCAGTCTTAGTTGGAGAGTAAAAGCTGCACTGAGCCGCAAAATGTTTATTTCCCTCTGAATAATGCGTTTCGAACACAATGCTTGCACAGAGTCCCAATCTTCTCCGATGTTTAAAATTCGCCTTCGGTTACAAAATGGTTATATTCGCTTCAAACACAGCTTCTTCGTCATCAGGCGCTCTCATACGGAGATTCCAGTCTTAAGTCTTAACCCTAGGACGCCTAAGGGGGGGGGGGGGGGGGGGAGGGGGTGGTTCGTTGAACTCATAATTTTTTTTTATGTCCCCTGCTTTTGCCCAAGTAACTTTCATACTACATATTCGCTTTGAGTTATTGTTTGTTAGCTATTTTATGTTACGTTAGTGTCAATATGTTTTATAGAAAATTCCTGCTTTGAAAGAAAAAATAAATAATTATGGGTCCTACAACCCCCCGCCCCCCTAGGCTTCCTTGCTATAGAAAATTTCCCTTAGTAGGATTTCGTATTTCTCATCCCTACAACAATGCACGTTATTGTTGGTTGGTATTCTTGATATTCACAACAATCGGTTTACTTTCAGAGGAAGTGATTGTTGATGTCAGTCAGCTGTTATTTATCTTGTAAACTTGCAGTGAGTTAGTGCAGTTCCCAACACGTAGGCCTCCAGTAACTTTCGTGTCCTACAGGGCAAAAACGAAAGCAAGTAAAAACTTACTGACGTTGTCAACAATGCACCAAGATAAAGGCACTGTTGGAGGAGAGAAGAATAAAACCGAGATACATGCATATTATAATTCCTCTAAAGGTGGAATTGATACAATTGATCAAATGGCGCGTATGTACACCTGCAAGAGGGGAACAGAGAGATGGCCTCTATCTGTATTTCACTCTCTCATCGATATGTGTGCTATCAATGCAACCACCGTATTAATCCAGCAACATCCGAGAGGGAATGAGAAGAAACAGAACAAACAGAAACTTTATCTTCTGCAAGCTGGGATGGAACTAGTGAAATTACAGGTAGAAGAAAGAAGTGCCAATGGAAGAGCGTTGTCTAACGAAATTGTTCAATCAATGGAGACTATTCCACAAAAGAAAATCAAAGAAGTGACAACAGTAGCACGTCAGCCTCCCGCAGGGGAAAGTCGGTGCCATATCTGTGTAAGAAAAGCTAAAACAAAGAAGCAGAAGTACAAAAATCTAAGTAAACCAAGACAGTATTGTGGACAGTGACATCAACATGTGGGTAACACACATTCAGAAAAAATTGTGAAGTGTGTCTCTTGCCTTGAAGTTGAGGACTCAGAGTAGTCTATTTTATATGAACACATCTGTATTTTGTATTGTAATATGTCAATTTTTTTATTACTCAATCAATATTTATAACAATTAACAACATTATTAAACCGATGCCTTAGTTAAAATACATAAACCATTTTGAAAGTTGTAATTGTTGTCAGTAAACTTATTTAATACCTGTGGGCTCGCCGAACCCCCCCCCCCCCCCCCCCTTAGGCATCCAAGTTAGAAAAAAAGGCTTGGGCGGCCTAGGGTGAACTTAAGGCAAAATGCCGCCGTTAGACATTTCGAACACCATAAGTCCAGTCTCATGTAGCTTCTTAAAGATATTAGTTACTTTCATTGACGTTTGATAGCACTTGCAGTTAGAAAACACTAATCTTTGGCTGCTTGCTAACAGTCACAGATTGATCCAACTCCAAAGTTAGCTATTTCTGTAGCTATTCTTAGCCAACGGCCATGTCACAGTGTAATAGTGTTTCCGTTAGATCACCGAACTTAAGCTCTTTCGGGGTTGGCTAGCACTTGGATGGGTGACCTCCCGGGTTTGACGAGCACTGTTGGCATGCGGGCTGCACTCAGTCCTTATGAACCCATTTGAGGAGCTACTTAACAGAGAAGTAGGAGCTCCGGCCACGAAAACTGACAACGGCTGGGAAAGTGGTATGCACACCACATGCCCCTCATTATATGCATCCAGCGATACCTAATGACTGAGGGTGCCACGGCTGTAAGTCGGTCCTGTTGCGCCTGCCGAGGTATTTTCGGGCGGGTTTGGGGTGTTGTTAAATTACAAAGTTGGTAGAATGTTACTACCTGTTTTTATGTTCAAATTTCATACCAGTAACGTGACTTCTGGAAGATCACTTTCACGCCTTACCTAAGATGATTTATCCCTGTGCCATATGCTCATAGACTACGTGATGAACCGAGGATGTAATCATAAGAATTTAATCTGGAGAAATCTAGTTCCTTTCGCTCTGAGCAACTGATTCCTGCGAGAGGAAATATTTCACTTCAGTCAAGATGGTATACTCAGTGATGAAACAAAGCAGTAGGCTTTTAGCAGAAATATTAACCCTTAGACAATGTGTCTAATAGTGTATTTTAAATACGACAGTATGCCGTCTTAGGCACTGTATAACATTAAAACACTTGATAACGGCACTTTGAACACGAAATCATGATCGTGTAAATGTAACACTGCAAATAAAAATAAGTCTAATGACGGTACTTACTTTAAAGGAACTTCAGGCAGTATTCATCCATCATGACGGCTAGACTACGTTTCATGAAGCGGAACTGACTACTTCATCGTCACTGAAGAAACACCATCAAAAACCTAAATTACGACTGGCATATTGCCTACAACAGCTGTTGGTAAAAGCAGTACGTTCAGAAAATTCCACAATTTCTGTGTCACATTTCTTGAGTTTCTAGAGGAATCTTAGACTATTTTTGGATAGGAATATATTCGGAAGTGCTGTGTTTCCTTGTTTATAAGAAAGCAAAATCATGTCTGAGTTAAATTCTTTCCTTACCGGGCACTACAATGATTTTACAACAAGATGTTTTAATGGAATTCTAGTAACGTATACCACCAAACATTCTTGACTAAGCGTCGATTCGACATAGTCGCATACCATCGCATTTGACATTCCCGTCAACCAGACGCAAAGTTCCGGGAAAATATGCACAGATTGTAATTAATATTTTTTTCATTTGTCACTGTATATCACCAATAACCATAATGCGTCCTTCCACATCTTTGAACGAGATATCTAACGTTTGTTTACGTTGAGGGTCAACTGCTACTCGCTGCACCTATGATCGATCCTCTGCATTTCATGACGTATCTGGTGCCCTATATAGAACACCTCCCAGAACTCTCTCACGAAGCAGGTTCGAATGGAAGATCAATATTTTTTTTTACTGTAGGGAAGAAGCTGACTCATGTATGGTAATTACATCAGTTACGTTTCTGCTATAACTTATAAAAGTGAGTGACTGTAACTAACGAATGCCTTGTGCATTGTACTGCACACTTTCATGTGTGAATATGTCTCCCTGCAGAGGTCCATGTAATCAGTGCTGATATTGTTATGACATGAAGAAGCTACAGTCGTCTGGTATACCTCTGGGTTCTTTGATTCCTGTAGGAGGTGGCTGATCTGAACTGCAACCTATGAAAAAGTACGATGGTTGTCCAGAAAGTAACGCACCGCATTTTTTTTTTCCTCAGCCGAAAACAATGCTGCGAATGTGAAACGTTACGTATGTATTATTTGAAGTCTTCTGAGTGAGTGCGCCAAGTTTCCGTCACTTTCGACAGATAGCGTAGCTGCATGGCGGTTTCAAAATGGCTTCTGTAGGTGATGTACGTCACAAACAACGTGCCTTCATTGGATTTCTGACTGCAGAGAAAGAAACTGTGGGGAATATTCGCAAACGCTTGTGCAAAGCCTATGGAGCCTCTGCTGTCGACAGAAGTACAGTTGGTCGCTGGGCACGAAGGGCGAGGTCATGAGAAGGCGGTTTGGTGGAGCTCCACGATTTGCAGCGGTCGGGAACACCATCCACGGCTGTCACACCTGACACGATGCAGCGACCTGATGTCATTCGCGGGGACAATCGCATACGGCTTGGCGGTTGGCGTTGCATCTGTCAATCAGCAAAGGATTCACGCAGTGAAGCATTGGCTCCGCCTTCAGGACAAGGATTGGTACCGACAGGGCATACACGGCCTTGTTTCGCGCTGGAGGAACGCCACAGAACGGGATGGAGATTACGTGGAAAATAGGGTGTGTAAGAAAAAAAAATGGTTGAAATGGCTCCGAGCACTATGGGACTTAACTTATGGGATCATCAGTCCCATAGAACTTAGAACTACTTAAACCTAACTAACCTAAGGACATCACACACCTCCATGCTCGAGGCAGGATTTGAACCTGCGACCGTAGCGGTCGCGCGGTTCCAGACTGTAGCGTCTAGAACCGTTCGGCCACTCCGGCCGGCTGTAAATAAAACATAATTTTTTCGTGTCTGTAATTCTCGTTATGTTCAATAAAGAATTGTTGAAGAAAGAAATGTGGTGCATTACTTTCTGAGCATCCCTCGTGGAACACTTCATTACTAGAATGATAAAAATATTTCATTAAGTTTGCACAGTTCATTGCCATAGGAGTGTGCCAAATATTTCCAACTGTTTTTGAACGCTAGAGCAGCATCTGTTGCACACAATTTCAAAATATTCTCTTGAAGTACAGGTTGAACATTTACGGAAGTACAATTAGAGATGAGAGATGAATAGCACTGGTGTCCTAACTAGATCATGTTGACTGTTTTATCTTTCACAAATTGGGTCAGAGCGAGTCCATGCTCAGCTCTATATCCACGTCCGTGCGATGATGCTGCTGTGATGGGAGAGAGGGTGTTTCTTCTCGAGTGCCTCCCATTCATCGTTGCAGCTTGCAGCGAGACTTCTCTGATGTCTGTAGTATGCATGCAAACTGTCGATTTTGATATGGTACCACAAACGTGGGACGACACAAGAGTTATGATGTTTATTGCACTCAAAACTCCATGGGAACACTGTTAAACATTGGCGATTTCTTTCTGGAATCTTCGGTGGGTTACTGTGAGAAGGAAAAAGTTGTTATTTGGAAGACATGGTTTGTTGCTGGTCTATTAATGGGAGTAACCAGTGACTAACTCATAATGATGATCAAGTCCCATACTCCGAGGAGCGTAGGGAACGATGCGGGAGACCCGCACCGCCGTACTGGGCGATGTTCTAGCTGAGGTGGTTTGCCATTGCCTTCCTCCGACCGTATTTGGGATGAATGATGATGAAGAAGACGACACAACAACATCAGTCATCTCGAGGGAGGAAAAAAATCCCTGACCCCACCCAAATTTTTTTATTTATTTTTGCAGCAAAATAAAATTTATTTCAATATGTTCCCTTTAAAACACCATTACAAAATTTATTTGACAAACACTTTACCAAATAGTGCATGACTGACATAAATGTTTTCAGTATGAAAAAAGTTTCGATTTAGAAACCTTCAGAGTTTAAAACAACTTTGGTTTAGAAAAGTTTAGTATTTTTATGAAAATTGTGAAGTATCACGTACTTCTAGAGCTCATAGGAAACTGAACAAAATGGTAAAAATTTTAGTTCAGTAAATCAAATAGTTTTAAAAATATGGCCATTTTAATGTTTCAAAACATGACAAAAATTTCAAAATATTGGAAACTTAAAAAAATAATAAAAAATTAAATGTTCAAAAAATATTTCATTTTGGATTTTATCTTATGTCACTAAGTAGAATACGATGTCAAAAAATTACAAAATTCTGAAGCTGCAGTGTTAAAATTTGTTTTTTTATTGGTTGATTTCACACAGTATGACTCTACATCTAATTTTTTGAAATGATTTTTACAGCATTCTCTACTGCAGCCACTGCTTTTTTCCAACATCTAAATATACAGCTTGATCCTGATGTGTTGATGCCAGCAGATGACACTTTTACTACAATTATGCAACAATCTGAATGTGGCATTAGCACTTTGGTATGGTAATTATGCTGTACATGTGACGAAATGCATTTACCAGAAGATAGCACCAAGTTGGTAAGCTATGTATTATTTGTGTTGTGTATTTTATTGGTTGTTAACAGTTTCCCACAATTTTTTTTTCTTTTACTGAATCTAATGATGGCCACTGACTGAAACTTGTTGCCGGTAAGATTATACAACACACGTGTGATCTCGATAGTGCATTATACTAAAGTGAATTGTAGGAGAGGCACCAATTTGGAAATACAGTAACAACTGGCACAAGCTTAAAGTATAAAGTCTGACACACATTCATGACTCAAACTATGATACAACTAGGTGCGCACCAGTATGAGTTAATTGGTAATGTTAATACGGAAGCAGCTGACCGCAAAATTATATTCGCAGTTAGGTGAAAAACTGAATTGTTAGAAACTTCTGAACTACGTATCTGGCTTCACTTCGGGTCGTGGACTTACGCTATCAAGAAATGGGTGCAAAACCAGCCATTATGGAATCGAAGCCGGGACCCCGTGCGCGGGCAGCGAGAACGCTACCGCAAGACCACGAGCTGAGGATGACTAACTCATTCCTTTCATAGTTTTTCAACGGCTATTGAGTCAATGGCTGCCTCATTCCACCAAACTTGTTGTTGCATTATGAAATTCGGTAGCTCTTTACCGTGGCCACCGGCCTCAGCGAACCGAAAACAAAGGCAGTGCCCTGGGCGACACGACACCTGCCCGCCAAGGCAGCGCAGACAACGCTTTGCATTCAGCAGCACGCCAGCTTCCGTGACGCGAGTTTATCTGGGCGAAACTTTCAGGCAAAAGTGCCCCGCCTCGGCGCGGCCGCACGCTCCCGCCGCTGACAAATATTTGCCGACAGAGCGAAGCCGATCTCCTCCGAGTGCTGCACAGGCGAACACAACAGTCGCGGGGAATCACTCTGATAATGTTTCTGCGGTCGTGGTGCTCGGACACGCGACTCAACTCACGAAACAGCGGAAAACGCTCAGTTTCGTCCAAGAGATCCAGAGACCAGTACGTGACGGTTCCTAGGCTGATGTGTTCCTTGACTTCTGGAAGGCATTCGGTGCGAATCCTCGCTGCCTTTAAATGAAGAAAATAATCACACTGATTCCCCCTCCCTCTCCACCTCCCCAAAAAAGGCGTCACATGGGATCTTTCGTCCTTGCCGAGTTGAGTCGATTCTGAAGGTTGACGGCGGAATGACAAGGTACCGTCATCAGCCTTCAAACTGATAGAGACGAAATGGCGGCATTTGGTCACAGACAATGCAGAAATAAGCAACCTCTTCGTGTTCTCTGTAACCTGAATGAGATGGCGCAAGTAATCATACGAGAAGTACAACCAAACATCATAAAGCCATTTGCGCCCTGAGCACACACCGCACATTGAACGCTGTAGTTGCACCCGATGCCTTGGGTAATTTGAGGAAGAAAATTTCTAGTACTTTCAAGTCCCACTGCCATTCTTGCAGCAGAATGAAGTACTTATTTTACAATGTCTGTGTTATACAACGTTTTTATACAATATACAGACTGCCGTTTTTCTGCAGCCGTATTACATACACGAACTATATTCGCAAATTGGGAATACGATTAGACTACATCCGTTCAATTTATTTGTAACACACAAAAATTTGTGCTGGACCGAGACTCGAACTCTAATTTCCCGCTTATCGCGAGCCGAGAGTTTTCCATAACAACTTCGGCTGTCCGTGCAAGCTCCCCAGACAGGCCGAAACCTTCATATGCCGCACTGCGTACATCCCCTAATGCTAGCATCATTACATGGTTGCCCGCAACAGGGAGAGATAACATGATGATCATCGTTTCTAGCCCGTATACGCATGAAATACGGGTACGTACCTGTGGTCTAGGTGTAGCGTCTTAGATCCCGGGTTCGAAACCACCACCGCTTAAATTTCGATTGATAATCAGCATTGGCGGCGGAAGACTTCCGGCATAATAAGTCTCTCTATTATTGCCTACTGCCTTGTCGAAGACGGTGGAGGAGCTTCAGGGCAATCTCTTGTCTTTGGGATGGGAAACTGTCCCTAACGGAGGAAGAATTCGCAATGTTTAACGGCATGAGGATGCCGAAGGCAATGGAAACCACCGCCTTCAAGACACATATCGTGTATGCGCAGGACATGTAGTCCATGATCGAAAAAGTAACATGATGATATCTCCATTGGCAAAAGATTCCGGAATACTCCCCCATTCGCATCTCCGGGACGGGACTGTCAAGTGGGAGGTGACTATGAGAATTAATAACCAACAAAAGGATAACGTTCTACGAGTACGGACGTGCACGCATGTCTGAAGGAAGCTGTCTAAAGACATAGTTTAACACACACAAATTAAAAAGTGATTTAATTATTGGGATGTCGCTTCTGGAAGTATTTGTATGGAATGTAACTTTGCACGGAACTGAAACATGGCCGATAAACAGTTTAGACAAAAAGGAGAATGAAGGCGTTTGAAATAAAATGCAGCAGAACAAAGTTGAAACTTAAGTGTATAGTTCAAAAAAATGTTAAAATGTGTGTGAAATCTTATGGGACTTAACTGCTAAGGTCATCAGTCCCTAAGCTTACACACTACTTAACGTAAATGATCCTAAGGACAAACACACACACCCATGCCGAGGGAGGACTCGAACCTCCGCCGGGACCAGCCGCACAGTCCATGGCTGCAGCGCCTAAGACCACTCAGCTAATCCCGCGCGGCGTAAGTGTGTAGTTCGGACAGCTAGTGAGGAGGTACGAAATCGAAATGGGGGGAAAATGAAATATGTGGAATCACGAGCACTTGACTAAAGTAAGGAAACGTTTGCTAGGACAGGTACTGGCACATCGGGGAGTCGTCAGTTTAGTAACGGAAGGTAGTGTAAGAGGAAAAGTTATAGATGGAGGAGAACATCTTTCAGTAAACAGGATTAAATGAATGAAACTTGCTGGCAGATTAAAACTGTGTGCCGGACCGAGACTCGAACTCATTCAGTATCAAATGAATGTTAGTTGAGGTATTATGAAGAGATGGAGAGGCTGGTATACGGCAGACGAGGTTGGAGAACTGCACTAGACCTGTCCTCGGAGTGAAGACGACAACAGTGCTATTTACAGGAATCAAAAATTACAGCACGTTCAGAAAAAAAGCACAGGACCAGAAAAGCGTACTACGAAATGGAGCCGTATGCGGGAATGAGTTTCAGTCACTAGACTGCACGGTTCGTTTCACAACAAAGCCGGCTGAGCTCCCCGTATATATCATGCTGTCCTGTAAAGTGGTAACGTAATGCTGGCTATTTCGAATTGGAACAACATAGGCAGGAAAGACAAAACAAAAAAAGCAACAACAAAAAAGTGTGCCTGATCTCCAGGGGCTGAGTGACGCCGTCATTAAAGGACGGATTGGCCGCGAAACGTGAGAGACCGTAATTGTGGGACGATTACGAGCACCGACTGCGGTCCCCGTTTGACCCTGGTGACCCTGCGCGAGCGTGCGGGGCACAGCGACGAAAGGGCAGGCGGCCAGTCGCCGGGGCTAATTAACGCGCACTGTGCGCTGTGTACCCCCGGGCGCCGCGTTTATGTATATGTATGTATACGGCAGGCACACAGCTCGCGCTGCTCGCTGCCCGTTGCCCGCTGCCCGCGGCCGCTCCGATGACAAACGGGCCGCTGCGCAGGCTGGTCTTTTCGGACGGCGTTTCAATTACGGGCAGTCGCGGCCGGCGCGTCATAAACATAACCCGCGCCTTCCGGGCACCCACCGGAAATCAGCTGCATCCGCGTAATAAGCACGCCGGCGGCTGTGCGCTACCTGCTGCGCACCGACTGTCACCTGCACGCGTGCGGCGCTTCCAAAGCACAGTCGTACACATTTTTGCCTTCGAAGAAACTAATAGTGTATTTAAGAATCTACAACTCTTCTCCTTGTACGATTCATCTGCCCCTACACACGGGTTTTATGCAACCTGCAATGCATTCTAAAATGACGCACATGATTTTCATACTCTCGCTCGCTATGCTCAAACTGCTAGGCCTACAGAAAAAATGAAGAGTGCCTTTTCATGGTAAATTTAAACTGTCGGTTTCGCTAGAGGGCGTAGTTTTTGAATTACTTAATAAAAGTTTCCAAAATGACGTTCAAGCGCGTCTTGAATACCTCCAAAATCATGGCCTTTAGCATGAATCTATTACAGTACGAAGTATAGCTACACTCAATTTACTACAAAAAAATTCCGTTCATTTTTTGTGTAGGATTGATAGTTTGTGCGTATTGAGCGAGAGAATATGAAAATATCACATGTGGTGTTTGAAAGTGTCGCGGGTTGTGTAAAACCTATCCGTAGGGCCATCTGAATCATCCTGTGTACAAACTGAAGTAGCTTGTAGGCGTTGGTCTGTATATGCAGGATAATCCCAGGTACTACTGGAAAAGTTCCGATCCTGTTTTGGCTAATAGGTCCACTGATTCATGAGGAAGGCTTTTGTGTATAACTGATGAACATTTCGTACAAATTGCAGAACAATGATTGACTAAAGTGGAGTTGCGAAAACGATGCCCTCGCCACCTACCGAACAGCCACCGTAGCTCGAAAGTGCAGTGGTGATTTGAGAATGCAGTTAGCACCATCTGTTCTGGTGTGGTAGTCCAGCTGTAGAGCCTGTGCCTGGGAACCGGTAAGGTCAAATCTCAGCGGGGGAACTTTTTTTTTACCTCTGCCTTTTAACGTAGCAGTCGCCTCACTTCACCTATGATGTGAAGACAGCCATTCGAAATGACACGACAGCTTCAGACTCTCGATTTACGTTTCCCTCAGATTAGCAATCTCAAATCGCACTATTAACCCACTGGAAATTCTGCGTAAAATGGGCTGTGAGTTATTCAACTCTGAAGTATCGTAATAAATATAACCGATAACGGAAAGATAACCACCACATCATCAGGCAGTGATGTAATCTGTTTAACCAATAGTGTAACTGCAGTAGTTTCAGAAAAAATCCGTAAGAGTACGAAGTGCTGGAGATCTCTTCTGAACAGCACGTCTGAAGGAATCCCAGATATGCTCAATAAAGTTCATATCTGGAGGGTTTGGTGGCCAGCGGAAGTGTTTCAACTCAGAAGAATGTTCCTGAAGCCACTCTGTAGCATTTCAGGACGTGTGAGGTATCGCATTGTCCTGATAGAGTTTCCCAAGTCTGCCGGAATGCACAATGGACACGAATGGATGCAGTTGATCAAGACAGGATCCTTCCGTACGTGTCACCTGTCAAAGTCGTATCTATACGTATCAGAGGTCCCATATCACCCAACCTGCACACGCCCCTCACCATTACAGAGCTTCCTCCAGCTTGAACAGTCCTTTCCTGACATGCAGGGTCCACGGATTCACGTCCGTCCGCACGATACAATTTTAAACGAGACCCCTTCTACCAGGCAACATCTCTTTAGTGATCGACATTCCAATGGCGGTGCTGACGGGCCCAGATTAGGCGTAAAGCTTTGTGTCATGTAGTCATCAAGGGTACACGAGTGGACCTTCGGCATCGAAAGCCCATATCGATAGCACTTCGTTGAATGGTTTACACGCTAACACTTGTTGATGGCCCAGCATTGACGTCTGCATCATTTCCGGAAGTGTTATATTTCAGTCACGTTCAACGAATCTCTTCAGTCATCATTGATCCTGTTCTTCCAAGTTTTTTTTTCCAGCCGCAGCGATGTCTGAGATCCCTGAAATGTTAGTACGGGAAAATTCCCACTTCATCGCTATCTCGGAGATGCTGTGCCCCGTTGCTCGTGCGCCGACTATAACGCCTCTTTCAGATTCACTTAAATCTTGATAATCTGCCACTGAAGCAACAGTAACCGATCGAACAAATGCGCCGTGTTCTGCCTGTTCACGTATCTGTGTATTTGAATACGCATGTCTATCCCAGTATCTTTCGCGCGAGCAGTTTTACATAAATATATGTATATATGTGTGGGATACGTATATATACATGTATTAAGAGCAATATACAGGGTGTTACAAAAAGGTACGGCCAAACTTTCAGGAAACATTCCTCACACACAAATAAAGAAAAGATGTTATGTGGACTTGTGTCCGGAAACGCTTAATTTCCATGTTAGAGCTCATTTTAGTTTGGTCCACCTACGCTCAATGGAGCACGTTATCATGATTTCATACGGGATACTATACCTGTGCTGCTAGAACATGTGCCTTTACAAGTACGACACAACATGTTGTTCATGCACGATGGAGCTCCTGCACATTTAAGTCGAAGGGTTCGTACGCTTCTCAACAACAGATTCAGTGACCGATGGATTGGTAGAGGCGGACCAGTTCCATGGCCTCCACGCTCTCCTGACCTCAACCCTCTTGACTTTCATTTATGGGGGCATTTGAAATCTGTTGTCTACGCAACCCCGGTACCAAATGTAGAGACTCTTCGTGCTCGTATTGTGGTCGGCTGTAATACAATACGCCATTCTCCAGGGGTGCATCAGCGCATCAGGGATTCCATGCGGCGGAGAGTGGATGCATGTATCCTCGCTAACGGAGGACATTTTGAACATTTCCTGGAACAAAGTGTTTGAAGTCACGCTGGTACGTTCTGTTGCTGTGTGTTGCCATTCCATGATTAATGTGATTTGAAGAGAAGTAATAAAATGAGCTCTAACATGGAAAGTAAGCGTTTCCGGACACATGTCCACATAACATATTTTCTTTCTTTGTGTGTGAGGAATGTTTCCTGAAAGTTTGGCCGTGCCTTTTTGTAACACCCTGTATACTCTACCTGAATGAATGCATCCGAACACGCCTACGTAACGAAATTGCATTGAAAACTGTACTTTTAATAATCTTCGGTATTTCTATACCCTGCGACGCAGATAATTTTAGTGCTAGAGAAAATATCAATAGAACCTTTATGTGGGTAGCTTAACCCCTTCGCTGCTACAGACGTACTGGCTGCTCGTTGCATTTATGGCCTCTCTCAACTGAACTGAACGCTTTACACGTGTGCATGCTAGTGATTCCCCCATTTGTAACATGTGCCTACAATGTCAGATATCATTCAGAGAGTTCTGTGCCGCACCGATCGAAAATCACTGCGTGTCAGTCAGTGAGTAGATCGCGATATTTCGCAAAACATATGGAGCCTATGTTATTGTGTTTAGTATAAAACTGTACCAAACCTGTTACAATGCTTGCGTTAAGAGACATGTTGTCAAGTCGAAACACAAATGACAGTAAGAAAAAAATCGTTTGTGGAAGAAAGCTGATCTGAAGCTCACCGTCAAGAATTATATTAGCAATTATATAAGTCAAAAGATTGAAAAGTTCGTAATCTTACAGTTTCAAAGGAGGCACAAATAATGTTGTCCTCAATCTGAGAAGTAAGTAAAGGATCAACGACATTTAACGTGTACAGCACAAGAAAAAAATAGATGCATTTTTTAGAGACTGTCAAAACCGTTAATATTAGTTTCGTGGAGCCTTTTTGACGGTCTGTCTCTGTGTGTCTGTCCGTTCGTATAGTACTCTGGGTCGGCATGTTTAAAATAAACTGTTTTTAATCATATGTGAAATATTCTGTTTAAGACACCTTATTAATAAAAGTGTTTTTAAATACAAGTGTTTTAATCCATGTTTAAAACAAACAAACAAAAGAATTAATTTTTACATATTTTTATCCAACTAGGGTAAATATAAAGTGAGGGGGAGGGGGATCACACTTCATCTTAGCATATCTCATATCGGCACAGCGGAGATCCAAATTCTAAAGAAAACCGTTCAAGTGATTAACTGGCACTCTAAAGGAAAGTTCATCACGCATGTGCACGCTGCATATTTGCACTAATTATAAAAGTGTGTGCAAACGTATGACGTCCAACGGCCATGGACAGCGCTCTCTTACATGTGTCATCAGACGTGGCAGCATCAGTCACCTTCGGCAACCTCCGCCAAGGTGCGCGAAGAATTTTGGCGCCCTGTCTGTCACACCGCAGCTGAATGCCAACCTCTCGCGTCGGCCACGCGCCTGCACGTCTCTGATAGTGAGGGTAAGGACCCCAGAAGCCAGATTGGGTTGGAGGGGAATATATGTCACAAATCCCCGCCTGACGGTGGACACGAGACATTTCCGCTCACATACTGAGCATGATAAAATTACAATGGCTAAATGAACACAATCTGACTACTTTTGAAGTAGCATCTGAAGTGCATAGAAACAAAAAAATTGAGACTTCTTGGGGGTTAAAAGCTGTGTGCCGTCGAAGGTTCAATTCAGGCTGTGCCTCTCTCCTACATTCCCTCTGCTGTACACTGTTCGTCTCACAGTTTTAATCTTCCAGGAAGTTACAGAGCAACGCATACTGTGCTGTGGAATGGTAGGTTCCTTCTAGAAGTCCTTGAGACGTACTCATGGAAAGATCGAAGTACAGTAAAGAACAATTCTAACTAATTACGAAGATCACACAGATAGAAATCCTCCGCATTTTTTCTTCAACAGTTCGTTATTGAGTATAACCGAAGAATGGTGTTTTATCTACACACATTTTTCGAAGTAATCTCCATCCCGATCTATGGCCTTCCTCCAGCGCGAAACAAGGGCCTGTATATTTGTACTGGTGACGGAGCCAGTGCTTCTTCACTGTGTGAACTTCCTTTGCTGATTGAAACATGCAGCGCTAGCTGCCCAGTCGTAAGGCGTCCGTCTTCGTGGATGACAACACAAACTCGCTGCAAAATTCCAGGTGTGACAGCCTGGATGGTCTCCCAGACCGCTGCAAATCGTGGATCTCCGCCTAACAGCCTTCTGATGACCTCACCCTCTGTGCCCAGCGACTAACTGTCCCGTAGACAGCAGATGCTCCAAGACTTTGCACAAGCGTTTGTGAATACTCCCGACAGTTTCGTGCTGTGGAGTGAGAAATTCAATGATGGCTCGTAGCTCGTAACGTACATCACCCACAGACGCCACTTTGAAATTGTCCCGCAGCTACGCTATCTGTCGGAAGTGACAGAAACTTGTCGCGCTCAGTCAAAAGTCCTCAAATAATACGTAACGTTTCGCATTCGTGGCATTGTTTCTGGATGAGAAAAAAACTGCGGCACATTACTTTCTGTGCAACCATCGTGTACATCGAATTACATTGTAAGTGACAATGATATGCCACCAGCGTAAAACTACTTTTTTCAAATATGTAATACGTGATTCAGCTCTTAGACACGTATACATTTGCGTAAAATGATGTTTAGTAAACCAGCAATCATTATTATAAGAAGTTTTCTTCTAGAACAGGTGCACTCCATTTCCAGATGAGTGAACGGAGTACTAGCTCCTCCTTGTATCCCGTTCATATTTCCTTAAATCTCATTAAATCAGTCATCTTACTGATAGTTACGTTGAGGAAACACGGTATAACCCATATTACTAACAGAATTCATCACATTTGCCAAAACTTAAAGATGTACACTTCATTATTATATTAAAAATAAAATTTTAAAATACTGAAATTTCAAAAGGTTGAAAAAAATCAGCCATCCAGTTCCAAAACAAAAGGTTTATTAGCCCTAGACCTACGTTTAGATATTTCAAAAAAAATATTATCTTCAGAAGGAGTGGTCCTTGTTGCATTACATTGTGGCACACGTAATAATGCTCACTCCTTCCGTAGAGGATATTTTTAGAAATATCGAAACCTAAGTCAAGGGCTAGTACACCTTAGCTTTGCAAACGGTTGGTTGATTTTTTTCACCCTCTTCATATACGGTTTCTGATTTGCAGCCATGTTTAAGACTGAAAATTGTTTGAGCATGTCGGTGATCATATATGATGAAACTGGTAGAAAGTAATTTGGAATGACATTTTGGCCTTAGTACAACGTTCAGCAAATATGAAAACGCTGTGGGTCAGTTTCCACAGAAAATACTATGTATATGACAGCAGGATTTCTAATATTCAGTTTCTGCAGAAATCTGTCATACTTAGAACATGTGAACGAAAATTCTATCATTATTTATTTTACGTGAAGTATCTCCCATAAACTTCAATACAATAACGTATTAAATACAAGTAACAACTGCATTGTGCCCAATAGTCGTGGAAACGGCACGTGAACTTTACTGGTGCGCGTCTGTTATTGTTCTCTCATGACGCTACCTCTTGCAAAGATCGCAAAATACATTTCGAAATATGCAAACGCCCTGCCTTCAACTGTACGGAGCTAGTTTCATTGATTAACATCATTCAGCGTTTATGGTCTGCTTAAGCTACTGTTAGTGAGCTCATGCATGCTTGATGGAGGAGTAACCAGATACTTGAAAGAAGTCGTTTAAGAGAAAGATGTAGCGCATGCTGGATTCGTTCGGCCTCAGCACCTGCGTAACTCAGCGGTTTACAATTCGCAAGATGGTATCTAGCTTACGTTTGAGATGTTTCACTACGTCAGTTTTACATACTTAGCTTTAAATATACGATGCTGTTGTAACGATCGTATAACGCCTCTTGGTACAAGAAAATAGGCTTGAGACAAAGCCATTCAGGAAAGAGATTAATTCCCATTGGTGAAGGAGTAAGAATTTCATGGGTGGGCCGACACAGAGAACTGTATCGAGCAGCAGCTGCAGTGTTAGTCGGTTAGCCGTCTACAGCTGAACACAAACGGAGAAGGAAAGAATCACTACAATTAACTACAGGAATAGTGACGGTTAGTGTAGAATGGTACTCACTGCTCGTGTCCTGCTTCGGCTGTGTCCCAGGTGAGGTGGCCCAGTTAACTTTCATCTCCTGTAGACAAAAGAAATAAACACTGTGTCACATTTACAAATAGAATGCAGAAATTTTCAAACAATTTTGATGCATTACTTTTGAATACGTTGTGGGAGTGAACAGTGATCGAAGTGTTACAAATATTTACTATCAAAAACAGTGTTGATCACTATTTATTTATTACGGTGACCGGTTTCGAGCAGAAGGAGGTCTATACTCATTGGTCTGAAGATGATCACAGTAGTGTTCGAAAACGTCAATGTAATAAATAAATTTTGATCAACACTGTTTTTGATAGTAAAAATTTTGATGCAATTTAAGTACAATGTGAGCAACATATTCAACACCCTCTCATTAAGTTAAGTAATTTTAACATACGAGAGTTGACCAGAAAGTAAGGCATCGATTTTTTTTCTCAGCCGAAAACACTGCTACGGTTGTGAAACGTTACGTATGTAAGTCTCGTGAGTGAGCGCGCCAAGTTACCTTCACCTCTGGTTCAAATGGCTCTGAGCGCTATGGGACTTAACATCTGAGGTCATATGTCCTTGAACTTAGAACTAATTAAACCTAACTAACCTAAGGACAACACACACATCCATGCCCGAGGCAGGATTCGAACCTGCGACCCGTAGCAGTCGCGCGGTTCCCGACTGAAGCGCCTAGAACCGCTCGGCCAGGCCGGGCCGTACAGCCCTTCACCTCTGACAAATAGCGTAACTGCAGGACAGTTTAAAAATTGCGTCTGTAGGTGATGTACGTTACAAGCAACGTGCCATCACTGAAACTGTGCGCAATATTCACAAACGCTTGTGCAAAGTCTATGGAGCATCTGATGGCGACTGAAGTACAGTTAGTCGCTGGGCACGGAGGGTGAGGTCAGCAGAAGGCGGTTCGGTGGAGCTTCACGATTTGCAGCAGACGGAGACATCATGCAAGGCTGTCACATCTGACAGCCCTAACCTAGCCCCGTCGGACTTACACTTGTTTGGGCCATTAAAGGTCGCCATTCGTGGAAGACGCTTTGAGGACGATGAGGAGGTGATTCACACAGAGAAGAACTGGCTCCGCCACCAGGCGAAGAACTGGTACCGACAGCGAATACACGCCCTTGTTTCGAGCTGGAGGAAGGCCACAGAACAGGATGGTGACTATGTGGAAAAATAGGGTGTGTAGATAAAACAGCATTCTTTCGTGTCTGTAATTCTCATTATGTTCAATAAAGAATTGTTGAACAAAAACTGCGGTGCGTTACTTTCTTGGCAATCCTCGTATTACGAAAATAAAAATGAGTAACGGGACTGTCAAGGTACTTCAGATAAACAAAAACAGAAGAAAACAAATTTCACTATTCAGTGATATTATAGTTAGGTCGCCAGATTTGCAGGCAGTAAATACGGAAAAAGTTTCATCAAAATGACTGGAATATCGTGTTCAAAAAATAACATACGATACTTCGTAACAGTCAAACTGCTTGAAATTTGCATATGGCGCTTTGAGATAACGTAGTGAGACAATTCAAAGCCATGCTCTGAGCAAGCAAGGTGATGCTCACTGTCGTTTTCGACATCCGAGGTCCGAAACTTTGGAATTCCTCGAGAACGGGACACCAACAGTGACGTGTGCTGTGAGACACACTGTATCGTACTAGAAACCAACAAGAGCAAACGGCCTGAGCTACTCACGAACGGAGTAATTCAGCTACATCTCATCCTGGTTACATACAAAATGTTATGGCCAAGTTCAATAGGAAGCGGCTTGAGCATCCGTTCTACAGTCCGAACATGTCGACCTGAGATTTCCATGCGCCGTGTCAGCTTTTTTCTTTTAAAAAAAATCTCCAAGGGAAGCACTTCAACTCGGATGATGAAGGACACAGTGGAGAACTGGCTCCTGTTATAGCCGCAAGAATTCCGGGAACAGGGAATCCTTTGGCACGTGAAACAATGGGATAGTTGCGCTCCGACCTCTGGTGATTACGTTTGAATAAACAGTGTTGTTTCGTAACTTTCTCTTTTGAACATCCCTCATGCATGAAAATAAAAATACAACGAGAATAGGAATGAATTAGCACTACAACAAAAAGTTACCACGTCTGAAGGGCAGTGACAAAATATGAGTATTTGTATTCAATGATGGTGGGGGGAGGGGGGTCAACAGTCTTTTGACTGACCTGATGTGGCCCGCCACGAATTCCTCTCCTCTACCAACCTCTTCATCCTCAATTATTTGCCAGATGTATGCAATGATACTAATTCAAAATGTTGCCTGACGCCACCCCTCAGCGCCGGCCGCGGTGGTCTAGCGCTTCTAGGCGCGCAGTCCGGAACCGCGCGACTGCTACGGTCGCAGGTTCGAATCCTGCCTCGGGCATGGATGTGTGTGATGTCCGTAGGTTAGTTAGGTTTAAGTAGTTCTAAGTTCTAGGGGACTTATGACCACAGCAGTTGAGTCCCATAGTGCTCAGAGCCATTTGAGCCACCCCTCAAATGAACATTCTGGTCTCCTTTTTATCCTCTTCTAGGTCTACAAATGTGATCATATTATCTGTAACGCCTCAGACTGTCCACACTGCAACATACGATAGTCAAACAAACCACTCCTCAGAATGTAGGATTCGCTTTTCAGCTGAGCTATTCAGACTCGACTGAGGAGCCGCCCTCACGGCATCATTCCTGCTCTCTCTAACATTCCAAAACTTCACAGAAGTTGTCATGGATATTTTGCTAATGTTTTCAGTTGTAAATCTAATGCGCCTGCTGCTATGAGACTGATTTTTCAAAACTGCTCCGTAAGCTAAGTAATAGCCCTCTACCAAAATTAACTACCCAAACAACAAACACTGAAGCGCCAAAGAAATTGGTATAGGAATGCCTACTCAAATATGTAAAAACGCAGAATTTGGCGCTGCGGTCGGCAGACCCTATATAAGACAACAAGTGTTTGGTGCAGTTGTTAGATCGGTTACTGCTGCTACAAAGCCAGGTTATCAATATTTAAGTGAGTTTGAACGTCGTAATATAGTCTGTGCACGAGCGACGGGACTCAGCATGGAGACAACCTCATGAATCCATAGACCCTCCATGTCAGCAGGGGACTGTTTAAGTTGGTGGAGGCTCTGTTATGGTGTGGGACATGTGCAGTTGGAGTGATATGGGACCTACGATACTTCTAAATACGTCTCTGACAGTTGACACGTACGTAAGCATCTTGTCTGATCAACTGCATCTATTCATGCCCACTGTGCAGTCCGACGGCCACGGGAATTCTAGCAGGACAATGCGACACCCCAACACAGAGTCGCTCCACGAAGGAACACTTTTCTAAGTTTAAACACTTCCACTGGACACCGAAATCCCCAGACGTGAACATAATTGATCATGTATGGGATGCCTTGCATTGTGCTGTTTAAAAGAGATCTCCACGCCCTCGTACTCTTACGGATTTATGGAGAGCTCTGCGGGATTCATGGTGTAGCACTACTTCAGACATTAGTGGAGTCTATGCAACGTCGTGTTGCGGCGCTTCTGCATGTTCGCGGGAGTCCTACATGATATTAGGCAGTGTACCAGTTTCTTTGGCTCTTCAGTGTAGAAATTACTACCGATGTATAAAAATGTGAATGTCAGTGAAACAACACCTTTGACTGCAAAACTAATAAGTACTTCTGAATTTCATTTGTCTTCGGTGAAAAATACTTCTATCTATTCTTTGGGAGTTTGGTCCACTGGCAGACTGTGGAAACGTAGCGGCGAAAATGTCCGCTGGCTAGCGTGTCTTAAAAATTTGTCTAACTGAAAGGTCACGTCTTAAGGTAGGTATACTGAGAGGGTGGCCTTTTCGGAAGAATGTCCCACCCGCGGATGAAAGCTTAGTAGAGCCCTGAAGGCGACTTCCGCGAGGTGTAAACTTCCACTGTGAGAAGTCCAGGGAAAAATGCATTCACGTGATAAGAATCTGCAAGGACGTGAGAAGCTCCACACACTCAAACAGAGAAGGATCTGCTTGACTCAGAGTATGTCAGCAGACGTTGTTGTTTAAATTGTGTTTGGTCAGTCCCGGATTGGTTCACCAAAATTATTTTCTTCGTAGGGAGGAAGACCCGTGAGTGTGTACTTCAGCTGCTGTTATTGGCTTAAATGTGAAACCACTCTCTCATGGTGGGAGAAAAGTTCTGCATGCCACCCCTCTATGAGAAAGAGGCATATATTGCTGGTTAACCACAGCAGATTCTTGACGAGAATGGAACTCACAAGGCCTGCATTGATTTGTTAAAGAGAATTCAGTGCTGACAGAGCCAGCGAGACTTTTGAGTAGGGTAGCAGGTAGACAGTTCCTACTATGGTTACAGAGAGGTCCAGTCGTCTTATTTCTGGTGTGGATCTTGCATCATTGTGATGCTGCTGAAGTCCAAATGCGTCTGTCTAAAAATCCGCTACTGTTTGCATGGATCCGGTGCGCACATGTTACAGTAAAACCCCGCACCTTATAACACACAACTGCTAAGAAATATGAAAAAAATTGGAATATCGAAAGTAACGTAGGACAGTCTAAGAAATATGTTACATTGCTATATTACGGAACAATTAGCACGAGAACAGCTCCAATTTTTAATAAGCTGCATGCAGTGATTTACTTTGCAACGAAAAGGACGATTTACGGGAATCACGAGTCTGTAAGTTGCCGTGTGCTGAATGTAATGCTATCTAAAAGGACAAACTGGAAGAAAGCTACAGGTGAGGTATCGTGAACATGTGGCATCAGTCAGAAAAGATAAAAGGGAAAAGTCTAATTTCGCAGTGTGTTTACTGGCGTGGGCATGGTCCACCAGATTTAACGTAGCAGCTTAAGCTGTTACATAGAGGGGTAAAGGGCAGACATTTCTATATCCTCGTAGACATGGAGACAATGTGCAATCAAAAATCGTCCGACAGTGACCCCCTCAACAAGAAGACGATCAGCACCAATTTTTGGGAGTTCTTCTTTGGCTGCCGGACTCCCCAAGTTGAAAAATAAGATTTACATTAGTCTTCTAACTAGATGATACCAGACATGTGTGTGAGTACTTATATAGTGCCACGATAGTTTCTCACAATATGAGGGCGTTTTCCATACAGTGTGTCTGTACACATTTTTTTTTGCTGACTTGATCCTCATTGTATTCCTAATGATTCGCAGCACCAAACTATGTCATTTTATTTTTCATAATGTGCATCTGTTAGTATAAAAAGATTACCAAGTAAAGCACGCTGTATCAATGCATCTAGTTGTCAGCATCTGCAAGTAAATATTTTTGAAGCATTTGGTCCGTAATATAAATGCTGGTTTAAAGAAAGACTAAAAAGTCTTGCATTTGTAATTTCTCTACACTATCCCTTAATTAATTTATAAAATAACATCGAAATTTCTTTACTTGGATTTGGCACATCAGAGGGCATAATTGTATGATCCTGATTTGGTTTTCAGATCCTAATGGTCGAGATACTTTAACACGAAATATATGCACTTTCAATGTCTGCTACAGTTTTATTGATGATATGATGGTGGATTAGCATATATTTGTACAGATATTATAAATACTATTAGTACATAAGGAACTCGAAAATTGCTTGTAATTCCATTCAACAACACTGTCAGCGCTAGTAGCGTGCATATTATCTTAAACTATGTCTTCATGGCACTGTATTTTTAATTCTACAGTTCTGTAGTTTATATAATATAAATCGCTGTACAATCTAATGCGTTGTGCTATACAGACAAATGCTATCCTTTGTAAATGTATTCAATGAAGATGGCACTGATGGCGTCCACCCCAAACATAGAGCATAGTTGTGTACATACAGGATGTACATAAAGTCCGGGAACGCTTTCAATTATTTATTGCACAAGAACCAAAGATTGTACAGATATTATAAATATGTCATTCTGAAGAGAAACCCTGAAAGTTTTTTCACGTATAACGCCAGAGCGTAGTTTGGTAATTTGCCGGTAGTCTGAGCTAGTCGCAAACATGGCGAGTTCAGGTTCGGAGCAAGCTCTCTGTGTGTTGGAGTTCGACATAAAGTGTGCTACAACTGTTCAACGGATGTTTAGAACCAAGTACGGGAAGGATCCGCCAACAAGTTAGGCCATTTACCACTGGCACAACAATTTCGTTATTACTGGTTGCTGGTGCCCGGCAAAGAGAAATGGACGTCCCAGTGTGAGTGAAGTGAATGTGGAGCGCGTACGAGAGACATTCATAAGGAGTCTTCCGTGTTACTCATGGCTCGCATATCGAATGTTCGTAAAAAATCCTTTCAGAGTTTCTCTTCAAAATGCAATATGTATAAACATCTGTACAATGTTTCGTTCTTGTGCAATAAATAATTGAAAGTGTTGCCGAACTTTATGTACACCCTGTGTTTGTAAGCAGTAGGGTCCGTTTGAATCTTACTTGCAAGTTGGCATGTACCTTAATATCACGACCTACATTTGAAGTTATATTTCTTGCTTGATTATGTGAGTCCACTGGACTTAGTCTGAGTATTATTTTACGTTGTAAAAGTTAATGTTCTCTATTACAAACAGGCACATACGAGGGTTGGAACTGTAATAGTGGCAACTATTTATTTACAGCTCGTAGAAAATATCTCTATGCTTTTCATTTTTGGAACACAACCGACGACCAGCTTAGAGACAGAAGTGATGACACTTTCTGCAGGACCTAACCATCATTTTGCAGGACAGTATTCAAGCACGTACAGTGCAAGCTGTTACTGATGTGCTTGATTGATGGGGCTGCTAAGTGCTGTGCACCTACTGCACTCCCCCGACTTAAGCCCTCGTAAGTTCAATCAGATTTCTAAACTGATGGAAACACTTCACGGCATTCGCTTCACAACTGCTACAGATTCGTCAGGCAATAAACCGCACCGCTCGAAATGTCAACAGAACTGGCATTGCTAAGACTATCCTATGACTACCAAATCGCTGGCAACGGGTTACACACAATGCTGGTGAATACTTTGAAGGTCAGTAAAACTTTGGAACACGTATCTATTTTGTACGAGCTGTAAAGCTGTAAATAAATAGTTACCACTATTAAAGGTCCAACCCTCGTATGTTTATGCATTGATCTTACGGCTCTGAGCACTATGGACTTAACATCTGACGCCATCAGTCCCCTAGAACTTAGAACTACTTAAACCTAACTAACCTAAGGACATCACACACATCCATGCTCGAGGCAGGATTCGAACCTGCGACCGTAGCGGTCGCGCGGTTCCAGACTGAAGCGGCTAGAAACGCTCGGCCACACAGGCCGGCCGTGCATTGATTGTTTAGTTTGACTTTGCGTGTTTTTATTTCATTTTAGCACAGAAGATGATCAGTCTGTGATTAAAATACGAGGCCTGTTCAGAAAGTAAGCTCCGATTGATTGCCAAATTGAAACCACAGTGAACATCGGAAATGTTTTACTTGTAACAATTAGCTACACCTTTCAGCTACTTCTCTACGTAGTCGCCGTTCTGACTTAGACTTTTGTCATAGCGTTGTACCAACTTTTCAATAGCCTCATGATAGAAGGCAGCCGCCAGTGCTTTCCGCCAACTCTCCACGCTGGCCTATACCTCGTTGTCTGTGTCAAAATGTTGTCTTCAAAGACAGCGGCTCATGTGACCAGAGATGAAACTCAGGGGGAGACAATTGCGGACTGTATTGTGGGTAGTCTCACATTTCCATTTGAAAACGATGCAGGAGCATCTTCATTGCCCCTGCAGAATGCGGCTGAGAATTGTCTTGAAGAAGAAACAGCACGACAGTTATGTAATGTTAGCTGCATAGCTTCAGGCGAAATTTCTCACCAGGCCCTCGTACTTGGCGGCAGACACTATTTTCTAGACATCTTTACGCACTCACTGCGAGCTCAGAAATGAGAAGAGCGACGTGATGCTAACTGGGGTTATACCAGAGACACTACCCAACACATCTGTGCAAAGCTTTATCGGATTTTCATAGTCGTTTCCATTTCGCGACCGATCGGAGCTTACTTTCTGAACGCCCCTCGTAGATATGCAATAACAAAAGCCGTTCTCAAATTTATACGACCAGTGCTGGAAATTATCTAGTTTGCAATCAGGACAAGTGTCTTTCCCTCGTGTGGTGACTCCATCCTGCCCGCACCATCAAATACCGCTGCCCTTTTTCCACTGATACAGCTAGCTCGCCTTGGAATCCTGACGCTTACTGCTCAGCGGTAGCTTGATGCAATGCTACACCGCGACTTCTTACAAATTATTCCATTTTGCACTAAAATTATATAATGACACTGCAGAATCTGCTCTCCAGGCATATACCACCACATTTCAATTTATACTAGACGTTAAGAAACTCCTCATTTTGGGAAATGCTTTACTTTTTATTGCCGGTCTCCATTTTATATCCTTATTACTTCCGCCATCATCAGTTGTTTTGCTGGCTAAGTGCGAAAAGTCATCCACTACTGTTAGTGACTTACTTTCCAATTTAATTCCGCCAGAAGCACCTCATTTAACTGGGATATACACCCTTATTCTACACCTAGTTTTTCTTCTGTTGATACTCCCAGGTCTTCCTCGCATGACGTCACAGAAATAAACGAAAATCAGTAACACGCTGTTGTTTACACAGAGTTTACAGTTATCATGTGTTCTCGCGGCGATAATGCTTTCCAACCGCATCAGGAATCGGCGCGGAGCGTTCGCACTTGTGCCGACTCGGCATGGCAGGGATTAGGTGGCATACGGGATTATATTTGCGGCACTTAGCCGGACAGATGGGATTACAGAGGCGGGCCGCGCCTCCGAGAGTGGCGGGATGCATTCCTGCCGACGGTTAATGGACTACAGCGGCCGGCAGCGTTCAAAATGGATAAGGTTTTCTGTGCAAACCGCACTCGGCGCGCGGCGCGCGGCGCTTCCCTCTGTCGCTGCCGGGTCGCGCAAACACCGTTATTGCGGAGTGGACAGGCCGTCCGCAAGTGCTGCCACAGTATACGTGCGGTATTTGCTCGCCGTGCGGTAACAGCATTCCGGGAAGGGCCACCTGGCGCGCGGACGCAGCGGCGGCCAAGGTGGCCAGATGGGAAGTTCCACGCGTTGTTGGCGTGCGGCGCGGGAACGCGCTGAGATGTCGCTTCACCCTAGTGGACCACCAGAGTCAATACGTCACGCGTGAGTGGCTGTCGCGCTGTCCCTCCTCCCTAACATAGACCCCCCACCCTCTATCCTGTGCGGAGAGTCACAAATCTCTGGCTGATCTGTCCACCTAAGTAAGCTCTATACTACCGAGATCAAGCACTCTTCATAGTTAAAGGATCCCACGTGCTTCAAAAGAGTAAAATACAAGAAAATCTTGTTCAGCGCGATAGTTACGTTCTGAGGAATCGCAACGCATAATAAAATCGCGTACTTCTAGAGTCGTTCTATACGCATAATGAGTGGTTAGGTTCTCATTTTCTCTATATGCATAATGATGGGCTTGGTTCTCATTTAGACACATACACTCCTGGAAATGGAAAAAAGAACACATTGACACCGGTGTGTCAGACCCACCATACTTGCTCCGGACACTGCGAGAGGGCTGTACAAGCAATGATCACACGCACGGCACAGCGGACACACCAGGAACCGCGGTATTGGTCGTCGAATGGCGCTAGCTGCGCAGCATTTGTGCACCGCCGCCGTCAGTGTCAGCCAGTTTGCCGTGGCATACGGAGCTCCATCGCAGTCTTTAACACTGGTAGCATGCCGCGACAGCGTGGACGTGAACCGTATGTGCAGTTGACGGACTTTGAGCGAGGGCGTATAGTGGGCATGCGGGAGGCCGGGTGGACGTACCGCCGAATTGCTCAACACGTGGGGCGTGAGGTCTCCACAGTACATCGATGTTGTCGCCAGTGGTCGGCGGAAGGTGCACGTGCCCGTCGACCTGGGACCGGACCGCAGCGACGCACGGATGCACGCCAAGACCGTAGGATCCTACGCAGTGCCGTAGGGGACCGCACCGCCACTTCCCAGCAAATTAGGGACACTGTTGCTCCTGGGGTATCGGCGAGGACCATTCGCAACCGTCTCCATGAAGCTGGGCTACGGTCCCGCACACCGTTAGGCCGTCTTCCGCTCACGCCCCAACATCGTGCAGCCCGCCTCCAGTGGTGTCGCGACAGGCGTGAATGGAGGGACGAATGGAGACGTGTCGTCTTCAGCGATGAGAGTCGCTTCTGCCTTGGTGCCAATGATGGTCGTATGCGTGTTTGGCGCCGTGCAGGTGAGCGCCACAATCAGGACTGCATACGACCGAGGCACACAGGGCCAACACCCGGCATCATGGTGTGGGGAGCGATCTCCTACACTGGCCGTACACCACTGGTGATCGTCGAGGGGACACTGAATAGTGCACGGTACATCCAAACCGTCATCGAACCCATCGTTCTACCATTCCTAGACCGGCAAGGGAACTTGCTGTTCCAACAGGACAATGCACGTCCGCATGTATCCCTTGCCACCCAACGTGCTCTAGAAGGTGTAAGTCAACTACCCTGGCCAGCAAGATCTCCGGATCTGTCCCCCATTGAGCATGTTTGGGACTGGATGAAGCGTCGTCTCACGCGGTCTGCACGTCCAGCACGAACGCTGGTCCAACTGAGGCGCCAGGTGGAAATGGCATGGCAAGCCGTTCCACAGGACTACATCCAGCATCTCTACGATCGTCTCCATGGGAGAATAGCAGCCTGCATTGCTGCGAAAGGTGGATATACACTGTACTAGTGCCGACATTGTGCATGCTCTGTTGCCTGTGTCTATGTGCCTGTGGTTCTGTCAGTGTGATCATGTGATGTATCTGACCCCAGGAATGTGTCAATAAAGTTTCCCCTTCCTGGGACAATGAATTCACGGTGTTCTTATTTCAATTTCCAGGAGTGTATTAAGACTAAAGCCGGCCGCAGTGGCCGAGCGGTTCTGGGCGCTTCACTCCGGAACCGCGCGACTGCTACGGTCGCAGGTTCGAGTCATGCTTCGGGCATGGATATGTGTGATGTCCTTAGGTTAGTTAGGTTGAAGTAGTTCTAAGTTCTAGGGGACTGATGAGCTCAGATGTTAAGTTCCATAGTGCTCAGAGCCATTTGAACCATTTTTGTGTAAAATAGCAGTTATGTTACCAAAAATAATCATTATGACGTTTTTCAAATGCATATAATTCAAAACAAATACACTCATCGCCTAGGTGATTTACACTGAAACATCTAGCTCTACGTCTACATGAATACTCTGCAAATACATTTATGTACGTGGCAAAGGGTTCACCGAACCACCTTCACAATTATCTATTATTCCAATTTCGTATAGCGCGAGGAAAGAACGAACACCTACATCTTTCCGTACGAGCTCTGATTTCCCTTATTTTATCATGGTGATCGTTTCTTTATCATGGCGATCGTTTCTTCCTATGTAGGATGGTCTCAACAATATATTTTTGCCTTCGGAGGAGAAAGCTGGTGATTGTAATTTTGTAAAAAGATTCCGCCGCAACGAAAAACGCCTTTGTTTTAATCATGTCCACCCCAAATCCTGTACCACTTCAGTGACACTCTCTCCCCTATTTCGCGATAATACAAATTGTGCCGCCTTTCTCTGGTCTGTTTTGATGTGGTCCGTCAATCCTCCAGAGAGAGGCAGGTGCTCGCGGTGCTCAGACAAGCGGCTTAGCATTTGTTTCATTCCAGAATGAGATTTTCACTCTGCAGCGGAGTGTGCGCTGATATGAAACTTCCTGGCAGATTAAAACTGTGTGCCCGACCGAGACTCGAACTCGGGACCTTTGCCTTTCGCGGGCAAGTGCCTACCAACTGAGCTACCGAAGCACGACTCACGCCCGGTACTCACAGCTTTACTTCTGCCAGTACCTCGTCTCCTACCTTCCAAACTTTACAGAAGCTCTCCTGCGAACCTTGCAGAACTAGCACTCCTGAAAGAAAGGATATTGCGGAGACATGGCTTAGCCACAGCCTGGGGGATGTTTCCAGAATGAGATTTTCACTCTGCAGCGGAGTGTGCGCTGATATGAAACTTCCTGGCAGATTAAAACTGTGTGCCCGACCGAGACTCGAACTCGGGACCTTTGCCTTTCGCGGGCAAGTGCCTACCAACTGAGCTACCGAAGCACGACTCACGCCCGGTACTCACAGCTTTACTTCTGCCAGTACCTCGTCTCCTACCTTCCAAACTTTACAGAAGCTCTCCTGCGAACCTTGCAGAACTAGCACTCCTGAAAGAAAGGATATTGCGGAGACATGGCTTAGCCACAGCCTGGGGGATGTTCCCAGAATGAGATTTTCACTCTGCAGCGGAGTGTGCGCTGATATGAAACTTCCTGGCAGATTAAAACTGTGTGCCCGACCGAGACTCGAACTCGGGACCTTTGCCTTTCGCGGGTAAGTGCCTACCAACTGAGCTACCGAAGCACGACTCACGCCCGGTACTCACAGCTTTACTTCTGCCAGTACCTCGTCTCCTACCTTCCAAACTTTACAGAAGCTCTCCTGCGAACCTTGCAGAACTAGCACTCCTGAAAGAAAGGATATTGCGGAGACATGGCTTAGCCACAGCCTGGGGGATATTTCCAGAATGAGATTTTCACTCTGCAGCGGAGTGTGCGCTGATATGAAACTTCCTGGCAGATTAAAACTGTGTGCCCGACCGAGACTCGAACTCGGGACCTTTGCCTTTCGCGGGCAAGTGCCTACCAACTGAGCTACCGAAGCACGACTCACGCCCGGTACTCACAGCTTTACTTCTGCCAGTACCTCGTCTCCTACCTTCCAAACTTTACAGAAGCTCTCCTGCGAACCTTGCAGAACTAGCACTCCTGAAAGAAAGGATATTGCGGAGACATGGCTTAGCCACAGCCTGGGGGATGTTTCCAGAATGAGATTTTCACTCTGCAGCGGAGTGTGCGCTGATATGAAACTTCCTGGCAGATTAAAACTGTGTGCCCGACCGAGACTCGAACTCGGGACCTTTGCCTTTCGCGGGCAAGTGCCTACCAACTGAGCTACCGAAGCACGACTCACGCCCGGTACTCACAGCTTTACTTCTGCCAGTACCTCGTCTCCTACCTTCCAAACTTTACAGAAGCTCTCCTGCGAACCTTGCAGAACTTGCACTCCTGAAAGAAAGGATATTGCGGAGACATGGCTTAGCCACAGCCTGGGGGATGTTTCCAGAATGAGATTTTCACTCTGCAGCGGAGTGTGCGCTGATATGAAACTTCCTGGCAGATTAAAACTGTGTGCCCGACCGAGACTCGAACTCGGGACCTTTGCCTTTCGCGGGCAAGTGCCTACCAACTGAGCTACCGAAGCACGACTCACGCCCGGTACTCACAGCTTTACTTCTGCCAGTACCTCGTCTCCTACCTTCCAAACTTTACAGAAGCTCTCCTGCGAACCTTGCAGAACTAGCACTCCTGAAAGAAAGGATATTGCGGAGACATGGCTTAGCCACAGCCTGGGGGATGTTTCCAGAATGAGATTTTCACTCTGCAGCGGAGTGTGCGCTGATATGAAACTTCCTGGCAGATTAAAACTGTGTGCCCGACCGAGACTCGAACTCGGGACCTTTGCCTTTCGCGGGCAAGTGCCTACCAACTGAGCTACCGAAGCACGACTCACGCCCGGTACTCACAGCTTTACTTCTGCCAGTACCTCGTCTCCTACCTTCCAAACTTTACAGAAGCTCTCCTGCGAACCTTGCAGAACTAGCACTCCTGAAAGAAAGGATATTGCGGAGACATGGCTTAGCCACAGCCTGGGGGATGTTTCCAGAATGAGATTTTCACTCTGCAGCGGAGTGTGCGCTGATATGAAACTTCCTGGCAGATTAAAACTGTGTGCCCGACCGAGACTCGAACTCGGGACCTTTGCCTTTCGCGGGCAAGTGCCTACCAACTGAGCTACCGAAGCACGACTCACGCCCGGTACTCACAGCTTTACTTCTGCCAGTACCTCGTCTCCTACCTTCCAAACTTTACAGAAGCTCTCCTGCGAAACTTGCAGAACTAGCACTCCTGAAAGAAAGGATATTGCGGAGACATGGCTTAGCCACAGCCTGGGGGATGTTTCCAGAATGAGATTTTCACTCTGCAGCGGAGTGTGCGCTGATATGAAACTTCCTGGCAGATTAAAACTGTGTGCCCGACCGAGACTCGAACTCGGGACCTTTGCCTTTCGCGGGCAAGTGCCTACCAACTGAGCTACCGAAGCACGACTCACGCCCGGTACTCACAGCTTTACTTCTGCCAGTACCTCGTCTCCTACCTTCCAAACTTTACAGAAGCTCTCCTGCGAGCCTTGCAGAACTAGCACTCCTGAAAGAAAGGATATTGCGGAGACATGGCTTAGCCACAGCCTGGGGGATGTTTCCAGAATAAGATTTTCACTCTGCAGCGGAGTGTGCGCTGATATGAAACTTCCTGGCAGATTAAAACTGTGTGCCCGACCGAGACTCGAACTCGGGACCTTTGCCTTTCGCGGGCAAGTGCCTACCAACTGAGCTACCGAAGCACGACTCACGCCCGGTACTCACAGCTTTACTTCTGCCAGTACCTCGTCTCCTACCTTCCAAACTTTACAGAAGCTCTCCTGCGAACCTTGCAGAACTAGCACTCCTGAAAGAAAGGATATTGCGGAGACATGGCTTAGCCACAGCCTGGGGGATGTTTCCAGAATGAGATTTTCACTCTGCAGCGGAGTGTGCGCTGATATGAAACTTCCTGGCAGATTAAAACTGTGTGCCCGACCGAGACTCGAACTCGGGACCTTTGCCTTTCGCGGGCAAGTGCCTACCAACTGAGCTACCGAAGCACGACTCACGCCCGGTACTCACAGCTTTACTTCTGCCAGTACCTCGTCTCCTACCTTCCATATCAGCGCACACTCCGCTGCAGAGTGAAAATCTCATTCTGGAAACATCCCCCAGGCTGTGGCTAAGCCATGTCTCCGCAATATCCTTTCTTTCAGGAGTGCTAGTTCTGCAAGGTTCGCAGGAGAGCTTCTGTAAAGTTTGGAAGGTAGGAGACGAGGTACTGGCAGAAGTAAAGCTGTGAGTACCGGGCGTGAGTCGTGCTTCGGTAGCTCAGTTGGTAGGCACTTGCCCGCGAAAGGCAAAGGTCCCGAGTTCGAGTCTCGGTCGGGCACACAGTTTTAATCTGCCAGGAAGTTTCATATCAGCGCACACTCCGCTGCAGAGTGAAAATCTCATTCTGGAAACATCCCCCAGGCTGTGGCTAAGCCATGTCTCCGCAATATCCTTTCTTTCAGGGGTGCTAGTTCTGCAAGGTTCGCAGGAGAGCTTCTGTAAAGTTTGGAAGGTAGGAGACGAGGTACTGGCAGAAGTAAAGCTGTGAGTACCGGGCGTGAGTCGTGCTTCGGTAGCTCAGTTGGTAGGCACTTGCCCGCGAAAGGCAAAGGTCCCGAGTTCGAGTCTCGGTCGGGCACACAGTTTTAATCTGCCAGGAAGTTTCATATCAGCGCACACTCCGCTGCAGAGTGAAAATCTCATTCTGGAAACATCCCCCAGGCTGTGGCTAAGCCATGTCTCCGCAATATCCTTTCTTTCAGGAGTGCAAGTTCTGCAAGGTTCGCAGGAGAGCTTCTGTAAAGTTTGGAAGGTAGGAGACGAGGTACTGGCAGAAGTAAAGCTGTGAGTACCGGGCGTGAGTCGTGCTTCGGTAGCTCAGTTGGTAGGCACTTGCCCGCGAAAGGCAAAGGTCCCGAGTTCGAGTCTCGGTCGGGCACACAGTTTTAATCTGCCAGGAAGTTTCATATCAGCGCACACTCCGCTGCAGAGTGAAAATCTCATTCTGGAAACATCCCCCAGGCTGTGGCTAAGCCATGTCTCCGCAATATCCTTTCTTTCAGGAGTGCAAGTTCTGCAAGGTTCGCAGGAGAGCTTCTGTAAAGTTTGGAAGGTAGGAGACGAGGTACTGGCAGAAGTAAAGCTGTGAGTACCGGGCGTGAGTCGTGCTTCGGTAGCTCAGTTGGTAGGCACTTGCCCGCGAAAGGCAAAGGTCCCGAGTTCGAGTCTCGGTCGGGCACACAGTTTTAATCTGCCAGGAAGTATCATATCAGCGCACACTCCGCTGCAGAGTGAAAATCTCATTCTGGAAACATCCCCCAGGCTGTGGCTAAGCCATGTCTCCGCAATATCCTTTCTTTCAGGAGTGCTAGTTCTGCAAGGTTCGCAGGAGAGCTTCTGTAAAGTTTGGAAGGTAGGAGACGAGGTACTGGCAGAAGTAAAGCTGTGAGTACCGGGCGTGAGTCGTGCTTCGGTAGCTCAGTTGGTAGGCACTTGCCCGCGAAAGGCAAAGGTCCCGAGTTCGAGTCTCGGTCGGGCACACAGTTTTAATCTGCCAGGAAGTTTCATATCAGCGCACACTCCGCTGCAGAGTGAAAATCTCATTCTGGAAACATCCCCCAGGCTGTGGCTAAGCCATGTCTCCGCAATATCCTTTCTTTCAGGAGTGCTAGTTCTGCAAGGTTCGCAGGAGAGCTTCTGTAAAGTTTGGAAGGTAGGAGACGAGGTACTGGCAGAAGTAAAGCTGTGAGTACCGGGCGTAAGTCGTGCTTCGGTAACTCAGTTGGTAGGCACTTGCCCGCGAAAGGCAAAGGTCCCGAGTTCGAGTCTCGGTCGGGCACACAGTTTTAATCTGCCAGGAAGTTTCATATCAGCGCACACTCCGCTGCAGAGTGAAAATCTCATTCTGGAAACATCCCCCAGGCTGTGGCTAAGCCATGTCTCCGCAATATCCTTTCTTTCAGGAGTGCTAGTTCTGCAAGGTTCGCAGGAGAGCTTCTGTAAAGTTTGGAAGGTAGGAGACGAGGTACTGGCAGAAGTAAAGCTGTGAGTACCGGGCGTGAGTCGTGCTTCGGTAGCTCAGTTGGTAGGCACTTGCCCGCGAAAGGCAAAGGTCCCGAGTTCGAGTCTCGGTCGGGCACACAGTTTTAATCTGCCAGGAAGTTTCATATCAGCGCACACTCCGCTGCAGAGTGAAAATCTCATCCTGGAAACATCCCCCAGGCTGTGGCTAAGCCATGTCTCCGCAATATCCTTTCTTTCAGGAGTGCTAGTTCTGCAAGGTTCGCAGGAGAGCTTCTGTAAAGTTTGGAAGGTAGGAGACGAGGTACTGGCAGAAGTAAAGCTGTGAGTACCGGGCGTGAGTCGTGCTTCGGTAGCTCAGTTGGTAGGCACTTGCCAGCGAAAGGCAAAGGTCCCGAGTTCGAGTCTCGGTCGGGCACACAGTTTTAATCTGCCAGGAAGTTTCATATCAGCGCACACTCCGCTGCAGAGTGAAAATCTCATCCTGGAAACATCCCCCAGGCTGTGGCTAAGCCATGTCTCCGCAATATCCTTTCTTTCAGGAGTGCTAGTTCTGCAAGGTTCGCAGGAGAGCTTCTGTAAAGTTTGGAAGGTAGGAGACGAGGTACTGGCAGAAGTAAAGCTGTGAGTACCGGGCGTGAGTCGTGCTTCGGTAGCTCAGTTGGTAGGCACTTGCCCGCGAAAGGCAAAGGTCCCGAGTTCGAGTCTCGGTCGGGCACACAGTTTTAATCTGCCAGGAAGTTTCATATCAGCGCACACTCCGCTGCAGAGTGAAAATCTCATTCTGGAAACATCCCCCAGGCTGTGGCTAAGCCATGTCTCCGCAATATCCTTTCTTTCAGGAGTGCTAGTTCTGCAAGGTTCGCAGGAGAGCTTCTGTAAAGTTTGGAAGGTAGGAGACGAGGTACTGGCAGAAGTAAAGCTGTGAGTACCGGGCGTGAGTCGTGCTTTGGTAGCTCAGTTGGTAGGCACTTGCCCGCGAAAGGCAAAGGTCCCGAGTTCGAGTCTCGGTCGGGCACACAGTTTTAATCTGCCAGGAAGTTTCATATCAGCGCACACTCCGCTGCAGAGTGAAAATCTCATTCTGGAAACATCCCCCAGGCTGTGGCTAAGCCATGTCTCCGCAATATCCTTTCTTTCAGGAGTGCTAGTTCTGCAAGGTTCGCAGGAGAGCTTCTGTAAAGTTTGGAAGGTAGGAGACGAGGTACTGGCAGAAGTAAAGCTGTGAGTACCGGGCGTGAGTCGTGCTTCGGTAGCTCAGTTGGTAGGCACTTGCCCGCGAAAGGCAAAGGTCCCGAGTTCGAGTCTCGGTCGGGCACACAGTTTTAATCTGCCAGGAAGTTTCATATCAGCGCACACTCCGCTGCAGAGTGAAAATCTCATTCTGGAAACATCCCCCAGGCTGTGGCTAAGCCATGTCTCCGCAATATCCTTTCTTTCAGGAGTGCTAGTTCTGCAAGGTTCGCAGGAGAGCTTCTGTAAAGTTTGGAAGGTAGGAGACGAGGTACTGGCAGAAGTAAAGCTGTGAGTACCGGGCGTGAGTCGTGCTTCGGTAGCTCAGTTGGTAGGCACTTGCCCGCGAAAGGCAAAGGTCCCGAGTTCGAGTCTCGGTCGGGCACACAGTTTTAATCTGCCAGGAAGTTTCATATCAGCGCACACTCCGCTGCAGAGTGAAAATCTCATTCTGGAAACATCCCCCAGGCTGTGGCTAAGCCATGTCTCCGCAATATCCTTTCTTTCAGGGGTGCTAGTTCTGCAAGGTTCGCAGGAGAGCTTCTGTAAAGTTTGGAAGGTAGGAGACGAGGTACTGGCAGAAGTAAAGCTGTGAGTACCGGGCGTGAGTCGTGCTTCGGTAGCTCAGTTGGTAGGCACTTGCCCGCGAAAGGCAAAGGTCCCGAGTTCGAGTCTCGGTCGGGCACACAGTTTTAATCTGCCAGGAAGTTTCATATCAGCGCACACTCCGCTGCAGAGTGAAAATCTCATTCTGGAAACATCCCCCAGGCTGTGGCTAAGCCATGTCTCCGCAATATCCTTTCTTTCAGGAGTGCAAGTTCTGCAAGGTTCGCAGGAGAGCTTCTGTAAAGTTTGGAAGGTAGGAGACGAGGTACTGGCAGAAGTAAAGCTGTGAGTACCGGGCGTGAGTCGTGCTTCGGTAGCTCAGTTGGTAGGCACTTGCCCGCGAAAGGCAAAGGTCCCGAGTTCGAGTCTCGGTCGGGCACACAGTTTTAATCTGCCAGGAAGTTTCATATCAGCGCACACTCCGCTGCAGAGTGAAAATCTCATTCTGGAAACATCCCCCAGGCTGTGGCTAAGCCATGTCTCCGCAATATCCTTTCTTTCAGGAGTGCAAGTTCTGCAAGGTTCGCAGGAGAGCTTCTGTAAAGTTTGGAAGGTAGGAGACGAGGTACTGGCAGAAGTAAAGCTGTGAGTACCGGGCGTGAGTCGTGCTTCGGTAGCTCAGTTGGTAGGCACTTGCCCGCGAAAGGCAAAGGTCCCGAGTTCGAGTCTCGGTCGGGCACACAGTTTTAATCTGCCAGGAAGTTTCATATCAGTGCACACTCCGCTGCAGAGTGAAAATCTCATTCTGGAAACATCCCCCAGGCTGTGGCTAAGCCATGTCTCCGCAATATCCTTTCTTTCAGGAGTGCTAGTTCTGCAAGGTTCGCAGGAGAGCTTCTGTAAAGTTTGGAAGGTAGGAGACGAGGTACTGGCAGAAGTAAAGCTGTGAGTACCGGGCGTGAGTCGTGCTTCGGTAGCTCAGTTGGTAGGCACTTGCCCGCGAAAGGCAAAGGTCCCGAGTTCGAGTCTCGGTCGGGCACACAGTTTTAATCTGCCAGGAAGTTTCATATCAGCGCACACTCCGCTGCAGAGTGAAAATCTCATTCTGGAAACATCCCCCAGGCTGTGGCTAAGCCATGTCTCCGCAATATCCTTTCTTTCAGGAGTGCTAGTTCTGCAAGGTTCGCAGGAGAGCTTCTGTAAAGTTTGGAAGGTAGGAGACGAGGTACTGGCAGAAGTAAAGCTGTGAGTACCGGGCGTAAGTCGTGCTTCGGTAACTCAGTTGGTAGGCACTTGCCCGCGAAAGGCAAAGGTCCCGAGTTCGAGTCTCGGTCGGGCACACAGTTTTAATCTGCCAGGAAGTTTCATATCAGCGCACACTCCGCTGCAGAGTGAAAATCTCATTCTGGAAACATCCCCCAGGCTGTGGCTAAGCCATGTCTCCGCAATATCCTTTCTTTCAGGAGTGCTAGTTCTGCAAGGTTCGCAGGAGAGCTTCTGTAAAGTTTGGAAGGTAGGAGACGAGGTACTGGCAGAAGTAAAGCTGTGAGTACCGGGCGTGAGTCGTGCTTCGGTAGCTCAGTTGGTAGGCACTTGCCCGCGAAAGGCAAAGGTCCCGAGTTCGAGTCTCGGTCGGGCACACAGTTTTAATCTGCCAGGAAGTTTCATATCAGCGCACACTCCGCTGCAGAGTGAAAATCTCATCCTGGAAACATCCCCCAGGCTGTGGCTAAGCCATGTCTCCGCAATATCCTTTCTTTCAGGAGTGCTAGTTCTGCAAGGTTCGCAGGAGAGCTTCTGTAAAGTTTGGAAGGTAGGAGACGAGGTACTGGCAGAAGTAAAGCTGTGAGTACCGGGCGTGAGTCGTGCTTCGGTAGCTCAGTTGGTAGGCACTTGCCCGCGAAAGGCAAAGGTCCCGAGTTCGAGTCTCGGTCGGGCACACAGTTTTAATCTGCCAGGAAGTTTCATATCAGCGCACACTCCGCTGCAGAGTGAAAATCTCATTCTGGAAACATCCCCCAGGCTGTGGCTAAGCCATGTCTCCGCAATATCCTTTCTTTCAGGAGTGCTAGTTCTGCAAGGTTCGCAGGAGAGCTTCTGTAAAGTTTGGAAGGTAGGAGACGAGGTACTGGCAGAAGTAAAGCTGTGAGTACCGGGCGTGAGTCGTGCTTCGGTAGCTCAGTTGGTAGGCACTTGCCCGCGAAAGGCAAAGGTCCCGAGTTCGAGTCTCGGTCGGGCACACAGTTTTAATCTGCCAGGAAGTTTCATATCAGCGCACACTCCGCTGCAGAGTGAAAATCTCATTCTGGAAACATCCCCCAGGCTGTGGCTAAGCCATGTCTCCGCAATATCCTTTCTTTCAGGAGTGCTAGTTCTGCAAGGTTCGCAGGAGAGCTTCTGTAAAGTTTGGAAGGTAGGAGACGAGGTACTGGCAGAAGTAAAGCTGTGAGTACCGGGCGTGAGTCGTGCTTCGGTAGCTCAGTTGGTAGGCACTTGCCCGCGAAAGGCAAAGGTCCCGAGTTCGAGTCTCGGTCGGGCACACAGTTTTAATCTGCCAGGAAGTTTCATATCAGCGCACACTCCGCTGCAGAGTGAAAATCTCATTCTGGAAACATCCCCCAGGCTGTGGCTAAGCCATGTCTCCGCAATATCCTTTCTTTCAGGAGTGCTAGTTCTGCAAGGTTCGCAGGAGAGCTTCTGTAAAGTTTGGAAGGTAGGAGACGAGGTACTGGCAGAAGTAAAGCTGTGAGTACCGGGCGTGAGTCGTGCTTCGGTAGCTCAGTTGGTAGGCACTTGCCCGCGAAAGGCAAAGGTCCCGAGTTCGAGTCTCGGTCGGGCACACAGTTTTAATCTGCCAGGAAGTTTCATATCAGCGCACACTCCGCTGCAGAGTGAAAATCTCATTCTGGAAACATCCCCCAGGCTGTGGCTAAGCCATGTCTCCGCAATATCCTTTCTTTCAGGGGTGCTAGTTCTGCAAGGTTCGCAGGAGAGCTTCTGTAAAGTTTGGAAGGTAGGAGACGAGGTACTGGCAGAAGTAAAGCTGTGAGTACCGGGCGTGAGTCGTGCTTCGGTAGCTCAGTTGGTAGGCACTTGCCCGCGAAAGGCAAAGGTCCCGAGTTCGAGTCTCGGTCGGGCACACAGTTTTAATCTGCCAGGAAGTTTCATATCAGCGCACACTCCGCTGCAGAGTGAAAATCTCATTCTGGAAACATCCCCCAGGCTGTGGCTAAGCCATGTCTCCGCAATATCCTTTCTTTCAGGAGTGCTAGTTCTGCAAGGTTCGCAGGAGAGCTTCTGTAAAGTTTGGCAGGTAGGAGACGAGGTACTGGCAGAAGTAAAGCTGTGAGTACCGGGCGTGAGTCGTGCTTCGGTAGCTCAGTTGGTAGGCACTTGCCCGCGAAAGGCAAAGGTCCCGAGTTCGAGTCTCGGTCGGGCACACAGTTTTAATCTGCCAGGAAGTTTCATATCAGCGCACACTCCGCTGCAGAGTGAAAATCTCATTCTGGAAACATCCCCCAGGCTGTGGCTAAGCCATGTCTCCGCAATATCCTTTCTTTCAGGAGTGCTAGTTCTGCAAGGTTCGCAGGAGAGCTTCTGTAAAGTTTGGAAGGTAGGAGACGAGGTACTGGCAGAAGTAAAGCTGTGAGTACCGGGCGTGAGTCGTGCTTCGGTAGCTCAGTTGGTAGGCACTTGCCCGCGAAAGGCAAAGGTCCCGAGTTCGAGTCTCGGTCGGGCACACAGTTTTAATCTGCCAGGAAGTTTCATATCAGCGCACACTCCGCTGCAGAGTGAAAATCTCATTCTGGAAGCATCCCCCAGGCTGTGGCTAAGCCATGTCTCCGCAATATCCTTTCTTTCAGGACTGCTAGTTCTGCAAGGTTCGCAGGAGAGTTTCTGTAAAGTTTGGAAGGTAGGAGACGAGGTACTGGCAGAAGTAAAGCTGTGAGTACCGGGCGTGAGTCGTGCTTCGGTAGCTCAGTTGGTAGGCACTTGCCCGCGAAAGGCAAAGGTCCCGAGTTCGAGTCTCGGTCGGGCACACAGTTTTAATCTGCCAGGAAGTTTCATATCAGCGCACACTCCGCTGCAGAGTGAAAATCTCATTCTGGAAACATCCCCCAGGCTGTGGCTAAGCCATGTCTCCGCAATATCCTTTCTTTCAGGAGTGCTAGTTCTGCAAGGTTCGCAGGAGAGCTTCTGTAAAGTTTGGAAGGTAGGAGACGAGGTACTGGCAGAAGTAAAGCTGTGAGTACCGGGCGTGAGTCGTGCTTCGGTAGCTCAGTTGGTAGGCACTTGCCCGCGAAAGGCAAAGGTCCCGAGTTCGAGTCTCGGTCGGGCACACAGTTTTAATCTGCCAGGAAGTTTCATATCAGCGCACACTCCGCTGCAGAGTGAAAATCTCATTCTGGAAACATCCCCCAGGCTGTGGCTAAGCCATGTCTCCACAATATCCTTTCTTTCAGGAGTGCTAGTTCTGCAGGGTTCGCAGGAGAGCTTCTGTAAAGTTTGGAAGGTAGGAGACGAGGTACTGGCAGAAGTAAAGCTGTGAGTACCGGGCGTGAGTCGTGCTTCGGTAGCTCAGTTGGTAGGCACTTGCCCGCGAAAGGCAAAGGTCCCGAGTTCGAGTCTCGGTCGGGCACACAGTTTTAATCTGCCAGGAAGTTTCATATCAGCGCACACTCCGCTGCAGAGTGAAAATCTCATTCTGGAAACATCCCCCAGGCTGTGGCTAAGCCATGTCTCCGCAATATCCTTTCTTTCAGGAGTGCTAGTTCTGCAAGGTTCGCAGGAGAGCTTCTGTAAAGTTTGGAAGGTAGGAGACGAGGTACTGGCAGAATACAGCTGTGAGTACCGGGCGTGAGTCGTGCTTCGGTAGCTCAGTTGGTAGGCACTTGCCCGCGAAAGGCAAAGGTCCCGAGTTCGAGTCTCGGTCGGGCACACAGTTTTAATCTGCCAGGAAGTTTCATATCAGCGCACACTCCGCTGCAGAGTGAAAATCTCATTCTGGAAACATCCCCCAGGCTGTGGCTAAGCCATGTCTCCGCAATATCCTTTCTTTCAGGAGTGCTAGTTCTGCAAGGTTCGCAGGAGAGCTTCTGTAAAGTTTGGAAGGTAGGAGACGAGGTACTGGCAGAAGTAAAGCTGTGAGTACCGGGCGTGAGTCGTGCTTCGGTAGCTCAGTTGGTAGGCACTTGCCCGCGAAAGGCAAAGGTCCCGAGTTCGAGTCTCGGTCGGGCACACAGTTTTAATCTGCCAGGAAGTTTCATATCAGCGCACACTCCGCTGCAGAGTGAAAATCTCATTCTGGAAACATCCCCCAGGCTGTGGCTAAGCCATGTCTCCGCAATATCCTTTCTTTCAGGAGTGCTAGTTCTGCAAGGTTCGCAGGAGAGCTTCTGTAAAGTTTGGAAGGTAGGAGACGAGGTACTGGCAGAAGTAAAGCTGTGAGTACCGGGCGTGAGTCGTGCTTCGGTAGCTCAGTTGGTAGGCACTTGCCCGCGAAAGGCAAAGGTCCCGAGTTCGAGTCTCGGTCGGGCACACAGTTTTAATCTGCCAGGAAGTTTCATATCAGCGCACACTCCGCTGCAGAGTGAAAATCTCATTCTGGAAACATCCCCCAGGCTGTGGCTAAGCCATGTCTCCGCAATATCCTTTCTTTCAGGAGTGCTAGTTCTGCAAGGTTCGCAGGAGAGCTTCTGTAAAGTTTGGAAGGTAGGAGACGAGGTACTGGCAGAAGTAAAGCTGTGAGTACCGGGCGTGAGTCGTGCTTCGGTAGCTCAGTTGGTAGGCACTTGCCCGCGAAAGGCAAAGGTCCCGAGTTCGAGTCTCGGTCGGACACACAGTTTTAATCTGCCAGGAAGTTTCATATCAGCGCACACTCCGCTGCAGAGTGAAAATCTCATTCTGGAAACATCCCCCAGGCTGTGGCTAAGCCATGTCTCCGCAATATCCTTTCTTTCAGGAGTGCTAGTTCTGCAAGGTTCGCAGGAGAGCTTCTGTAAAGTTTGGAAGGTAGGAGACGAGGTACTGGCAGAATACAGCTGTGAGTACCGGGCGTGAGTCGTGCTTCGGTAGCTCAGTTGGTAGGCACTTGCCCGCGAAAGGCAAAGGTCCCGAGTTCGAGTCTCGGTCGGGCACACAGTTTTAATCTGCCAGGAAGTTTCATATCAGCGCACACTCCGCTGCAGAGTGAAAATCTCATTCTGGAAACATCCCCCAGGCTGTGGCTAAGCCATGTCTCCGCAATATCCTTTCTTTCAGGAGTGCTAGTTCTGCAAGGTTCGCAGGAGAGCTTCTGTAAAGTTTGGAAGGTAGGAGACGAGGTACTGGCAGAAGTAAAGCTGTGAGTACCGGGCGTGAGTCGTGCTTCGGTAGCTCAGTTGGTAGGCACTTGCCCGCGAAAGGCAAAGGTCCCGAGTTCGAGTCTCGGTCGGGCACACAGTTTTAATCTGCCAGGAAGTTTCATATCAGCGCACACTCCGCTGCAGAGTGAAAATCTCATTCTGGAAACATCCCCCAGGCTGTGGCTAAGCCATGTCTCCGCAATATCCTTTCTTTCAGGAGTGCTAGTTCTGCAAGGTTCGCAGGAGAGCTTCTGTAAAGTTTGGAAGGTAGGAGACGAGGTACTGGCAGAAGTAAAGCTGTGAGTACCGGGCGTGAGTCGTGCTTCGGTAGCTCAGTTGGTAGGCACTTGCCCGCGAAAGGCAAAGGTCCCGAGTTCGAGTCTCGGTCGGGCACACAGTTTTAATCTGCCAGGAAGTTTCATATCAGCGCACACTCCGCTGCAGAGTGAAAATCTCATTCTGGAAACATCCCCCAGGCTGTGGCTAAGCCATGTCTCCGCAATATCCTTTCTTTCAGGAGTGCTAGTTCTGCAAGGTTCGCAGGAGAGCTTCTGTAAAGTTTGGAAGGTAGGAGACGAGGTACTGGCAGAAGTAAAGCTGTGAGTACCGGGCGTGAGTCGTGCTTCGGTAGCTCAGTTGGTAGGCACTTGCCCGCGAAAGGCAAAGGTCCCGAGTTCGAGTCTCGGTCGGGCACACAGTTTTAATCTGCCAGGAAGTTTCATATCAGCGCACACTCCGCTGCAGAGTGAAAATCTCATTCTGGAAACATCCCCCAGGCTGTGGCTAAGCCATGTCTCCGCAATATCCTTTCTTTCAGGAGTGCTAGTTCTGCAAGGTTCGCAGGAGAGCTTCTGTAAAGTTTGGAAGGTAGGAGACGAGGTACTGGCAGAAGTAAAGCTGTGAGTACCGGGCGTGAGTCGTGCTTCGGTAGCTCAGTTGGTAGGCACTTGCCCGCGAAAGGCAAAGGTCCCGAGTTCGAGTCTCGGTCGGACACACAGTTTTAATCTGCCAGGAAGTTTCATATCAGCGCACACTCCGCTGCAGAGTGAAAATCTCATTCTGGAAACATCCCCCAGGCTGTGGCTAAGCCATGTCTCCGCAATATCCTTTCTTTCAGGAGTGCTAGTTCTGCAAGGTTCGCAGGAGAGCTTCTGTAAAGTTTGGAAGGTAGGAGACGAGGTACTGGCAGAATACAGCTGTGAGTACCGGGCGTGAGTCGTGCTTCGGTAGCTCAGTTGGTAGGCACTTGCCCGCGAAAGGCAAAGGTCCCGAGTTCGAGTCTCGGTCGGGCACACAGTTTTAATCTGCCAGGAAGTTTCATATCAGCGCACACTCCGCTGCAGAGTGAAAATCTCATTCTGGAAACATCCCCCAGGCTGTGGCTAAGCCATGTCTCCGCAATATCCTTTCTTTCAGGAGTGCTAGTTCTGCAAGGTTCGCAGGAGAGCTTCTGTAAAGTTTGGAAGGTAGGAGACGAGGTACTGGCAGAAGTAAAGCTGTGAGTACCGGGCGTGAGTCGTGCTTCGGTAGCTCAGTTGGTAGGCACTTGCCCGCGAAAGGCAAAGGTCCCGAGTTCGAGTCTCGGTCGGGCACACAGTTTTAATCTGCCAGGAAGTTTCATATCAGCGCACACTCCGCTGCAGAGTGAAAATCTCATTCTGGAAACATCCCCCAGGCTGTGGCTAAGCCATGTCTCCGCAATATCCTTTCTTTCAGGAGTGCTAGTTCTGCAAGGTTCGCAGGAGAGCTTCTGTAAAGTTTGGAAGGTAGGAGACGAGGTACTGGCAGAAGTAAAGCTGTGAGTACCGGGCGTGAGTCGTGCTTCGGTAGCTCAGTTGGTAGGCACTTGCCCGCGAAAGGCAAAGGTCCCGAGTTCGAGTCTCGGTCGGGCACACAGTTTTAATCTGCCAGGAAGTTTCATTTGTTTCATTCTTTCCATCGCCTCAGAGCGAGATTTGATCACTCTAGGCTCACTCAAGTCAGTTGAAGATTGCGTAGTATCTCTGATTCCACATTGTCACCAATAGTTCTCACAATGGATTCACCAAGTCCCAAAGCACATTAAATGTCAACAATACGCTCATCTTTCCCATAGCGATCTCTCTCGGTTTCTAATGAAGTTGACCTCCGCACTCGCTTCATCACTCGACAGGTAAGTTTTCTTTGTTCCTTTTTCTCGACATGTTATATACAGACACTGAGAAGTGAATCTTCACTGCACTACCTACTGACATGTAATGAAGACTGAAGTCTTGAAAAACATGAACGTGCGCTAACGAATTACTGATTCCGCATACTGATAGCAAATGGCAGCACTGAACTTAAAACTAAAACTTCATACACACGAAAACGTGAGTAATGCTTCCGCTGTAGTTCTGTATATTTTTCTATCAAGTATTGAGGAATTTATCAGGAAGGGCATCCCGTATTTTCCACATGAATTAGACTAATAACAGTTGACTTTTCTGTATTGTTGTATTTCCGTACTATATATATATATATATATATATATATATATATATATATATATATATATATATACTAGCCCTTTAGGCTGTGTGTGAAAAATTTTATCTGGCTATCTGGCTACGTTGTTATCAGTATTTTCAAATTATCTCACAAATTGTTAAAGATCACTAGCTCGTACTATCAAGTCTGACTTAATGTTAAATAAAGTATGGCTTACCTGCCTGTCAACTACGTGCAGATGAACATAATCGGCCTAGTCCTTCCTTTGGTTATTTGGATGCGTTGCACCGGGTTGCATACCCGTCCGCGTCTATCAGATATGAAACTTTCTGGGCAGGATTCTGCAGCAAACCAATGTTAAAGATAATAATCTGTAAGTCTGATGGTCCGTTCGTTTACCCTTCCTGTACGAGAGTCACCTAAGCTTTCTTCCAGTCGCAATGAAAACTGTGTTCCTGTATGTTTTCAGTTTTACTTTTTAAGCTACTCTTTATTCTACCAAGTGTTTGCTGGAACATGGGTGATTTGTTAATAAAATCATTTTCGTATTTATAACTGACATATAGACACATCAAAAAGACACATCAAATACCTCTGGATCACAAGTGTCTCAGATAACGGCACCATGACGTGTGCCCGATTTTGCTTTTTCAAACCCAACTCTCAGATTTTTGTTAAACTCTACAAGGAGGGGTCGACTACCAGTCATTGCCAACGTTACCATTGAGAATTTCGCTTTATTAACGTGAAATACAGGGGAACCCTGCTTGATATTTCCATTCTTGTCTTACAGGACACATCTTAACATACAGTAGTTTGGTATCAGATGCTAGTCATGTTAAGCTCATTCCCCGGCTCTTCGTGACGAAACACGTTGGCGGGCGTGACCCATTTGGTTGGATATCGAAGTCCGAAGGCTACAAATTTTCTCACGGTGTCTGAGCAGAGTTGTGGCAGCCTGTTTTATGTCTGTGTACAGGAGGTGAATTCGTCACATTCATTGATACTCTGTTACTTGCAGTGGTTTAGCTGCAGACTACCTTCAAATGAGAAAACCTGTGGCATTTGGTGACAAAGAGCAAAACAGGCGCTTACTACACACGACTTCTGGAAACTTCAGTGACATGGGGAACGCTGGCAGGAGTGGCCGAGCGGTTATAGGCGCTACAGTCTGGAACCGCGCTGCTGCTACGGTCACAGGTTCGAATCCTGCCTCGGGCATGGGTGTGTGTGTTCTCCTTAGGTTAGTTAGGTTTAAGTAGTTCTAAGTTCTACAGGACTGATGACCTCAGAAGTTAAGTCCCATAGTGCTCAGAGCCATTTGAACCATTTTTGACATGGGGAACCATGTCGCATCTCTAAAGCCAATGTGACTTTTCTCCAGCGATCAAGTCACAACACGAGACGATCACCTTGGCCCATTAGTTTATAACATGACAATGTGACGCCACCTTCATGAGTTGGCAAGCTACGAAATAAACAGATAAAATGAAAGGAATCTACTGGGGTACACTTACATGTGGTACCCGAAAGTGGTAATGATACTAATGGACACTGAAATGAAACTATATTATTGTAAACGATTTGTCACTGATGAACTTTATGGAGCGGATCGCTGACTTTTCTTGGCCGCAGAGCCAAAGATACTGCTTCTGGTCTGAGATTGTGTATTGGAGTAAGAGAGAGCTTCGCGCACAGCAGGAGTGTGTATCAGTCTGTGAGCAAAAGACGATGCAGTAGGCAATCGCTGTGGTGTGCTCTGCCATCAAGTGTTAGATTATAACTTAGGAATTTTCTCATAGCAATATTTTGTGTTATATCGCACGTAAAATAGGTAGTTAAAGGGATGGGTGATTTTATAATGGAATGTAAAGCAAATGAAATGTAAATTTAATTGTGACAAGAAAGGATTACTGGATTGATATTACAAAGAAGCTTTGCGAATACAAGTATTATTGTAAATATAAATGTGGAAGCAGAAGTCGTCTCGCAGGTAAGGCAAAGAAGTTAATTATTGCTTTCCTCTCGCCAGTGCGTTCGTGTAAATGAGTTGGCTAATAATTGGTAGTTCTATGTTGAGTAACCCTGCAATCTACGTAAGCAGATTTCATGTATAGGCTAATTAGATATTTCCCTTTTATTTTGTTTCTAAGATTTGCTAACACAGGTACACGTAATCCGACTATTTGTCATTATTCATTTTAGTGATGTTATATAATATTTGCTGTACAAATTTCATTGTTTGTGACTATATCAGCAAAGAAAAAAGGATGTAATTTTTCTGAGTACTGCAATATCAGTTGTCACATGTTTTGAAAAGCCAAACTTAACTTCATTATTGAAAATGTGAGTGTTAATAATTCACCCAAATCATTACGGCCTCCTTGTCCAGGTCATATGTTTTTAAAAGACATTAATTTTTTCTTAAATGTTTTCATATATCAGACAAAAGAATTTCACGTCTTTTTCAAAGTATTACGGTCGGAATTGCACAACGCTGAGCCTGTAGCTAGTATATTTTATTCTTCTTCATGAGAGAACAGAATATAACGCGATCCACCGTTGCTGCTTTAGAGGCAAGACAATTTTATTTATTTGTTATGTGCAAAGGAACCAAAGTTATCAGTTTTGAGCAGGGCCAGAGGGTTCAGTACCTAAGGGGCTGAATGTATTTTGCAGTAACTGTATTTCTTTATTGGCATTGGGAGTGGCATTGGCCTATCAGTTCGCATAAAGTTTTGCTAACAATAACACAGAGTAAATACACCACTTGCAGTTACGACTCGCCACACGGTAACTCCAGTTTTGTATGCATTCCCAGTTCAGAGATTTATTTCTGTATTTAAATAAAAATAAAGAACGTTATATTACAATAATAACTAAAAAGAACGTTACAAAATAATCAAATATCACACAGCGATATCTGTAATGTCACAGTCCCCAGCAGAATTCGAGGCAAATTGTGGGCACACGCTACGTTAATGTCCACTAAGAGGTGTCCACATACTTTTGATCATCTATTCTATCCTTTGACAGAACGTTCAGACAGCTGCAGTTTCAGATGCCTCTTCCTCGTCTCAAATTCAGAGAACGACACACATCAGATGTCCTTGACTGCATGCTTCCTGCTGCGTCTCAGTAAGGAGCAACTCTCTCAATGAGACAGATATTTGTGTCCTTTAATCTGGTGTACGGTACTATACACACTGTAATATGGCAAGGTTGACACATAATGAGGTGGGCTATTCATGTTCCTGCCACTGCCACTCTTTCTGCCGTCAAGCTACTAAAACTACGCCAGACGTTATTCCTATAAAGCTTTTCAGTAATTTCACAGAATTTACAAAATAACTGACACTGTACATTCAGCTGTTTTTGTCGCTACGTATTTCATAATTTCCCAGTAATTGAGCATGCCACAAATTGGCCGTTAATGTGGGAACAAAATTTTTCTGTGACAGATGAACAGTTTTATGTGCACCGCGAAAGGAAATGCAGCTTAATACTAATAGAAAAATTCTCAGACTAAACATTACTTCCAAAACTGGGTTACAATGGCGTTGCCAACGTGTGCACATTAAATTTACTACGAGGATAATTAGTACTTGTTCTTGTAGAGATAATTTATTCATCACCAGCTTAATACAAGAGTTCCATGTCTTTTCTTTTTTACTTTTAATTTTTTAATTATCTGCAGGATAGGAATTACCTGGGCGCCACGATGTTGCCGTTTATTAACAAGATATCAAAGACACTCATATGTGACTTCCAAATGCATTCTAACGCAAATTCATTTGTCGTAATATAATTAAAACGTCCGTCTTTGCTGCTTAGTTGAGTTGATGCTGTACACATTGCGTTACACATTTATATGTCGTCTGTACCATACTTAACTAACCGCCGGCCGCCGTGGCCGAGCGGTTCTAGGCGCTTCAGTCCGGAACCACGCTGCTGCTACCGTCGCAGGTTCGAATCCTGCCTCGGGCACGGATGTGTGTGATGTCCTGTGGTTAGTTAGGTTTAATAGTTCTGAGTCTAGGGGACTGATGACCTGAGATGTTTAGTCCCATATTGCTTAGAGCCATTTGAACTTATCTAACCAAAGCCTTCATTATTTTGTATCACAGAGTACTACACTGTGTCAACGATAGATCTTTCTGGTACTCCTGTCTCAATGTGTTTTGTAACGCTGCTCTGTTACTTAACGATTCCACCTGCTGGATAAAGTATCGTTGGACTGTTCTAAAGTTGCATCTTAAAGTAGAGAAAATTTTTCAATAGAAGTGATGTTTAAGACTGATACTGATACTTCAGAAAGTGGGCTTCAGAACATATAAAGTATCCGAGGTGTGTATTCCCAGCTTGCTGCACTGACAAAAGTAAACGCTATTCGCAGTTTCACACCATCGGATCGGTCACACAATGCACACCTTTACTGGTGAGCTGACAATGTTTTTCTCACATGGAGCATTAGACTAGGCGCTGTAAATCAAATAAATGATAGTAGAATAAAGTGAAAGAAGTAGCAATCCTAGTCAAAACAGGGACATACTTAATAATGAAAATGGAGAACATGTAGTAAAAATGCAGATAGAATATATGAAGAGAACTGAACGACAATTATTAGATCTTCTGAACGTCATCCAAGCAGTTCGTGGATTGGAAAATTGTGAGACATGGTATTTGGTATTGTAAATCCGGCTGATGATTGGCTTCGAGCTGCGGAATCCGTATAGGTATTTGAGAGTTCTCTTCGAATCATTCAGCACTTCCAATTCACTTAAATCGAAATGGTAACTCAGAGCCATTAGCAGTACATCACAAGCGACGCGTGGTGATACGTCTGGCTAGGGAAGGCGGAGAATTCACTGTTATGGGCAGCAATTTCATTCTAAGGAGAGTACGTAAGGCTTTCTCCTCCAGGATTCTCGCTGTCACTGCATTATCTCCCATTACCCCTTAAAAAAAGTATTGATCAGCAATTCGCCGCACTCTTGCTTGTCACTATTATTGTGGTGTAAAGGATCCCTTTTCCCAACATATGGTACATTTATTCTGAAGAATTTTCTTCGATAACGTAGTCGTCATTTATGGATCCCGTTCAGGTGTTGATGGAACAGCAGAAATATATATTTCTATGAAACACTTGTCGCACAAAAAAAATAGCGAGTTATATTGATACAGAGCAACCATCTAGCAAGTAATTGAGTCTGTTATAACCAGGCCACTAGTTGCATACTTGAACGTATACAAAGGAACCGCTATAATTTTGATACAGCCTTAGATCATTACAATAATTATAATCGACCAGTTGGCTTGCTTTTTGTTTGCAGATGCTGGGGTTAACACATTCATGTGAATCTTACACGTTTATTTCTCACTTGTATGCTTAGTACTTCGTGAAATTTATGCAATAGTCTCAGAGCCAACAAAAATTAACAGCGTATACTTACACCAGAAGGATTTCGTTTGTTGTTTCTACAACTATCACCTACGACCGCAATGTAGACTATACCTGTAAATAAATATATGTAAGTACTTCATGCAATTAGATGGGTAGATCACATAACTAATGAGGAGGTACTGAATAGGATTGCGGAGAAGAGGAGTTTGTGGCACAACTTGACCAGAAGAAGGGATCGGTTGGTAGGACATGTTCTGAGGCATCAAGGGATCACTAATTTAGTATTGGAGGGCAGCGTGGAGGGTAAAAATCGTAGGGGGAGACCAAGAGATGCATACACTAAGCAGATTCAGAAGGATGTAGGTTGCAGTAGGTACTGGGAGATGAAGAAGCTTGCACAGGATTGAGTAGCATGGAGTGCTGCATCAAACCAGTCTCAGGACTGAAGACCACAACAACAACAACAACATTGTATAACTTGATGATTTGTTAGTAGATTATCTTCATTCAATACATCTTCAAGACTGGCAACTTCCTGTCCTTCTCTGATAACTGCTAGTCACTAAATTTCTCCAAACTTATTCGTTATAATTTTTAGCTTTAAAACAGTACGACACTAAATTTCCAAACTACAACATCTGCTCACGTTTTTATGAGCGCAGAGATACTTGCGTCTAAATCAGAGTCGCGCGGGGTAGCCGCACGGTCTTGGGCGTCTTGTCACGGTCCGCGCCGCTCATGAGCCGCTGGCTACGAAAACAATTTGGCATAGACTACTTGCTACAGGCCAACGTAGCGAATTGGTGGAAAGCGAAGGCGGCTGCCGTCTATGACGAGCGAAATGGAATGTTGGTACAACGTTACCGACAAATATATAAGTCGGAGAAGAGAAGTAGCTGGAAGGTGTAGCTAGCTGTTGCAAATAAAACCATTTTGATTTTCACTGCAGTTGCCAGTTCGCGACCAATCGCACCTCAATAAGCGAATAGCACTCGTCTATCACTTTTTGGCAGCTGAGCGCATCACGGTTTAATTATTCTCTACAAACCAATGTAAATACCGGGTCCAGCAAACGGACATCCAGTATTTCAAAAGGTTGTTACAAACAAACAAAAATCAAGATACAGAGAAATTACTTTGATTTGTGTCCTGTAAATGGCGTTCTCCACTGTTGACACATAGACAAAACCTTCCCAGAAGTTGTTGATAGTTCTGTGTGTCATTCCCGGTGGAGTGACAGCCACTTCCTGGATCATTACCCATTTAAGTCATTGCAGGGTAGTGGGCGATGTTTAAAAAAATCGCAAGGTGATAAGTCGGATGACTGTGGAGACCAGGCGATTTGTCCTCGGTAAGAGAGAAGACTTCCAGGCAACAGCTCTCTCAAAATGTCTATAGAACACCGAGAAGTGTAAGCTGTGGCCCTGCCTCGTTGGAACCAGACTTCTCCCTCTCGATGGTGCCCATCAAACCGGTTCGTCTTAGGTCGGAGGAAGGTCTCTATCATGCGACAGTAGCGATTTGTAGTAACCATTACCTTTACGTCATCTGCCCCGAAAAAATGCGGATACCACAACTAGATTCAGCAACTGAACACCAAACTGTCATAGATGGTTGTAAAGTGGTCGTTGGTGAAGTTCGTAAGGATTTTCTGCTGCCCAGTAACATACCATTTTGTCTCAAGTGCAAGTGGTCCTCATCAGAAGAAATCAAAACAGCGCGAGGGGCATACTCTGAAGACTTTATTCACACAAAGCTCTGCGAATTTCAAAATCTCTCTGACTTCATTCTTGGATAACTATCACTTTGTGTGGTTCCATGTGAAAACTTCTGTGCAGGGTTCTTCTCGTATTTCTATAAGACAGCTGGTTGTTTAAGGACTGAACACTTTGGAGATTACTGGACGGACGCTGTAACACGCACCACATTTTCTAGTCCGAAGTCAGGCAATAGATTTTCTTCATAGTGCAGAACCTGATACTCTAAAGCCTGTATCCAGTTTCTCTACCAGGAGCAGCGTCATGTTGACCAAGTTCGAACCGATTGCGAAATGCTCGCTGAGTAGTTATCACAGAACCACCATAGAGAATCTACTCCTCCACAACAAACGCACAATGCTCAGCTAACAAACCATTGCGCCAGTTGAGAATGATATCTACATCGCTATCGGTCGATACCACCATGAACCTGGGTAAGTCCCGCACAGCTGACACGGCGGCCTGTTCAAATACGGGCAGGCATTTTGTCGGATCTTGTATTCTGTACTGAGTCTTGGTGTGTGCGCATGCTGAATGTGACTGGTTGTACCTTTCATATCGTTAAATATTCTATATTGGAAAAAAAGGTCGTACAGCGAGTTGGTGACTCACCGCCTCCTCATGCGACACTTGCCAATAACGAAATTGTCTGAATCCTATTAAGAACCCTTTTATCCGAGCTAATACAAGAAGAAATATTCTTTGTGAGGTGGCAGCACGGAAGCGTGAGAGCTTGCGAACACAAAGGCGTGCAGCTGTTGGCTGTGCACGCGCTGCAGATAGAGGCTCCCGTATCCCCCATTCCACTGCCGCGTCAGAATACATGCTATCCCTCTCCCTCCCCCCATACTGCCTACGGGATATAATAAAGCCCACGTGGCGGGCCGGCCGCTGAATGTCAAATGCGGCCGGATTGTCATGGGGGGCGCACGTAGCATCGCTTCGCTATGTGCCTCGCCTGGACAAGTGCCTAATACGCCGTACTCCTCGCCCCAGATGTCGCACACACACTTGTCTATACTTTATATCCGTTCTGTTCTGGCACGATTGTTCACGGTATCAGCCCTACGGCTCGATTCCAGACACGCGAATTGTGCCAAGGTATTTTACTCATCCGTCTGTGGAGAGTGTGCGCTAATGTGGGATTGGTACGCAAGCACTAGTACCGACGCTAGGTAATGAACGAAGTAGCGAAGCATTTTTTGTCTCATTTTTGCTTCCTTACTAGCGATTAACAGTTTACACTTGCCAGTTCAATGAACAATGATGTGCACACAGTTGATAACAAATCACATATCATTACGAGAATTCCGTCCACAACAACAACTAACACTTCACTCCGAAAGCATGTACAATGAGTAAGAATACATCTCACGAGGAGCTGAAATGCTTGCTTCAGCAGATATTGCTTTTGTTAATACAGGGTGTTTCAAAAATGACCGGTATATTTGAAACGGCAATAAAAACTAAACGAGCAGCGATAGAAATACACCGTTTGTTGCAATATGCTTGGGACAACAGTACATTTTCAGGCGGACAAACTTTCGAAATTACAGTAGTTACAATTTTCAACAACATATGGCGCTGCAAGTGATGTGAAAGATATAGAAGACAACGCAGTCTGTGGGTGCGCCATTCTGTACGTCGTCTTTCTGCTGTAAGCGTGTGCTGTTCACAACGTGCACGTGCGCTGTAGACAACATGGTTTATTCCTTAGAACAGAGGATTTTTCTGGTGTTGGAATTCCACCGCCTAGAACACAGTGTTGTTGCAACAAGACGAAGTTTTCAACGGAGGTTTAATGTAACCAAAGGACCGAAAAGCGATACAATAAAGGATCTGTTTGAAAAATTTCAACGGACTGGGAACGTGACGGATGAACGTGCTGGAAAGGTAGGGCGACCGCGTACGGCAACCACAGAGGGCAACGCGCAGCTAGTGCAGCAGGTGATCCAACAGTGGCCTCGGGTTTCCGTTCGCCGTGTTGCAGCTGTGGTCCAAATTACGCCAACGTCCACGTATCGTCTCATGCGCCAGAGTTTACACCTCTATCCATACAAAATTCAAACGCGGCAACCCCTCAGCGCCGCTACCATTGCTGCACGAGAGACATTCGCTAACGATATAGTGCATAGGATTGATGACGGCGATATGCATGTGGGTAGCATTTGGTTTACTGACGAAGCTTATTTTTACCTGGACGGCTTCGTCAATAAACAGAATTGGCGCATATGGGGAACCGAAAAGCCCCATGTTGCAGTCCCATCGTCCCTGCATCCTCAAAAAGTACTGGTCTGGGCCGCCATTTCGTCCAAAGGAATCATTGGCCCATTTTCAGATCCGAAACGATTACTGCATCACGCTATCTGGGCATTCTTCGTGAATTTGTGGCGGTACAAACTGCCTTAGACGACACTGCGAACACCTCGTGGTTTATGCAAGATGGTGCCCGGCCACATCGCACGGCCGACGTCTTTAATTTCCTGAATGAATATTTCGATGATCGTGTGATTGCTTTGGGCTACCCGAAACATACAGGAGGCGGCGTGGATTGGCCTCCCTATTCGCCAGACATGAGCCCCTGTGACTTCTTTCTGTGGGGACACTTAAAAGACCAGGTGTACCGCCAGAATCCAGAAACAATTGAACAGCTGAAGCAGTACATCTCATCTGCATGTGAAGCCATTCCGCCAGACACGTTGTCAAAGGTTTCGGGTAATTTCATTCAGAGACTACGCCATATTATTGCTACGCATGGTGTATATGTGGAAAATATCGTACTATAGAGTTTCCCAGACCGCAGCGCCATCTGTTGTTGAAAATTGTAACTAATGTAATTTCGAAAGTTTGTCTGCCTGAAAATGTACTGTTGTCCCAAGCATATTGCAACAAACGGTGTATTTCTATCGCTGCTCGTTTAGTTTTTATTGCCGTTTCAAATATACCGGTCATTTTTGAAACACCCTGTATATTTACGGAATGACAGAACAAGAGATCATGTCAGTCACTTATTTTTTTCTCTACCCGCTTGAGGAGGAGGAGAAATTTAGTGTTTAACGTCCCGTCGACAACGAGGTCATTAGAGACGGAGCACAAGCTCCAAGTAGGGAGGGATGGAGAACGGCCGTGCCCTTTTAAAGGAACCATCCGGCATTTGCCTGAAATGATCTAGGGAAATCACGGAAAACCTAAATCAGGATGGCCGGACGCGGCCTTGAACCGTCGTCCTCCCGCTACCCGCTTGAGGTTTTGCCTCTCCGCTTCTGGTGGAGTACTAGAAATGTGTAAGCCCTCAAAACGCGTAGGATGAAACTGAAAATGACTAGCACAGATAACTTCTTCAGTTTATCCTTAGATCAAACGCAGTCGCATCATTGGTGGTGTCTGTGTTAATTCAGTTTTTGTATCTTCACATTACAATCACCTTCAAACACGAATGCATGCGTGAAGGACGTTGTAATGTGAACATATGGTGTACAAACACAGACACTGAATGCATCAACGATATATGCATGCTTTTAGGGCTAAAATGACGGTAAAATGGTCGTTTCTCCCTGTGTGAGAGTCACTAAATGTGCGAGCATAAGGGTTGTCTACTCTGTGACGTAGTAAGTATATGTCAGTCCTGGGGGCGTGCTCGGATAACCACAGTGGTTGAGGCGACCGCTGCGATTAGCGGGAGATCCGGATTCGAGTCCTGAAATGACACAAGTTTTCATCTACATCTACATCTACATCTACATTCATACTCCGCAAGCCACCCAACGGTGTGTGGCGGAGGGCACTTTACGTGCCACTGTCATTACCTCCCTTTCCTGTTCCAGTCGCGTATGGTTCGCGGGAAGAACGACTGTCTGAAAGCCTCCGTGCGCGCTCTAATCTCTCTAATTTTACATTCGTGATCTCCTCGGGAGGTATAAGTAGGGGGAAGCAATATACTCGATACCTCATCCAGAAACGCACCCTCTCGAAACCTGGACAGCAAGCTACACCGCGATGCAGAGCGCCTCTCTTGCAGAGTCTGCCACTTGAGTTTATTAAACATCTCCGTAACGCTATCACGGTTACCAAATAACCCTGCGACGAAACGCGCCGCTCTTCTTTGGATCTTCTCTATCTCCTCCGTCAACCCGATCTGGTACGGATCCCACACTGATGAGCAATACTCAAGTATAGGTCGAACGAGTGTTTTGTAAGCCACCTCCTTTGTTGCTGGACTACATTTTCTAAGCACTCTCCCAATGAATCTCAACCTGGTACCCGCCTTACCGACAATTAATTTTATATGATCATTCCACTTCAAATCGTTCCGCACGCATACTCCCAGATATTTTACAGAAGTAACTGCTACCAGTGTTTGTTCCGCTATCATATAATCATACAATAAAGGATCCTTCTTTCGATGTATTCGCAATACATTACATTTGTCTATGTTGAGGGACAGTTGCCACTCCCTGCACCAAGTGCCTATCCGCTGCAGATCTTCCTGCATTTCGCTACAATTTTCTAATGCTGCAACTTCTCTGTATACTACAGCATCATCCGCGAAAAGCCGCATGGAACTTCCGACACTATCTACACATCTATCACAAACAGCTGACGTCACACTGGACTCGCAAAATGCGAATCAATTTCGTAAATGCAGTCGCAGTTTCCAGATCACAGTTCAACATAGATGACCCAACACTCATTTTCATCATTACTCAGTTTACTTATTGCTGTGTGTTGCAACTTCATATCTTCATTCATTTCTTCAGTACGACGTGCACGGATTAAAAAGGGAGTAAGACAGGGATGTAGTCTTCCACCACTGCTGTTCAGTCTATACGATCAAGAAGCACAGATGGAAATAAAAGAAAGGTTCAAGAGTGGGATTAAAAGTCAACGAGAAAGAATATCAATGTTGATATTGAAGCAATAATGCAAATAAAAGAAGGGTTCAAGAAAGGGATTAAAATTCAACGTGAAAGGCTGTCAATGTTGAGATTCGCTCACAGGCATTGCTATTATCAGTGAAAATGAAGAATAATTACAGAATCTGCTGAAAGGAATGAACAGTCTAATGAGTACAGGATATGGGTTGAGAGCACCTCGAAAAAGACCAAAGTATTAAGAATTTTTAGGAATGAGAACGGCGATAAAGTTACCATCAGAACTGGTAATCATGAAGTAGATGATGTTAAAGGAATTCTGCTACATGGGCAGTAAAGTAACCCTTGACGGGCAGAAAAAGCAGAGTAGCACTGACAAAAAGTGCACTCCTCGCCAAGGGAAGCCTATTGGTATTAAACATGGGTCTCAATTTGAAGAAGACATTTCTGAGAATGTATGTTTTGTAGTACAGCATGGAGTGGCAGTGAGACAATGACTATGGGAAAACCAGAAAAGCATGTAACTATTCGTAATGCTGTGGTACAGACGAATGTTGAAAATTAGGTGGACTGGTAAGCACAGAGAAGGTTCTGCGCAGAATCGGAGACGGCAAGAATATGTGGAAAACACAAGAAGAAGGGGAAGGGTGGCACGTCATATATTAAGATATCAAGGAATACTTTCCATGGTACTAGAGGGGATGCAGGGGGCTAAAAGCTGTAGAGGAAGACAAACATTGGGATACATCCAACAGCAACTGGTGGGCACGGAAGAGCAAACCGTGGTGGGCTACATCAAACCAGTCAGAAGACTGCTGAAAAAAAAAAAAAAATTGTAACTCAATCTTCCATGTTCAGAGCTTCTTTGCTGATCGCTTTGATGTTTTATTGACACGGAGAGATAAACTTCTAGTGACGATAAATTCTTCTGTAATGCCGCGCGGGATTAGCCGAGCGGTCTGAGGCGCTGCAGTCATGGACTGTGCGGCTGGTTCCGGTGGAGGTTCGAGTCCTCCCTCGGGCGTGGGTGTGTGTGTTCGTCCTTAGGATAATTTAAGTAGTGTGTAAGCTTAGGGACTGATGACCTAAGCGGCTAAGTCCCATAAGATTTCACACACATTTTTTCTTCTGTAATGGAAGCACTGACTTTTTTCTGTTCATCGTTCGCCTAGCATCTTCCGCAGCTGTGTTTTCAAGTTCTTTAACAACAGTATTTCATAAGCCAGGAAGACCCAAAATTTTGCCACAGTCAGAAATGCCAAATAAACTATTTCATGAAGGAGGAAACGAATCGAAGACCCGCATGGCCTCAGGTAGCGACTATGACCGCTACAGCGCGGCGGATGAATCAATATTAACTTAATTTCGTTCATCACATTATGTGTTTCAAGGAAGTGAGCAACTGTGTCATTCATGATATATATAATGAATCAATTTTATTGCCATCGCACAACGACAATTTTTAATGCTCTCAAAATAGAAGTGTAACTGTCATACGTTTGCAGTAAAATTATTCACTTTACAATCTATGCGTCCATTTCGTCTTTCATGGTTTTGAGTGATCCTCCTGATCTAGACAACGCAGTGCACGCTAGGAGACTTTGTAGCAGCTTGTACGTTGTAGGCAGGTCAGATGTTTACAGTCTAAACTGCCAATATTACCCAACTTACACCTCTAGTAAAACAGAAGGCTGATGTTTGCCGCAAGGGTAAGTCACGTTCCCCTTACCGTGCCTTTGTTCCTCTGGCACCGCACCTGTCGTGGTGCAACAGTAATAGGAGCGGCAGCATTCAAACGTAGTACCGCGTTACAAGCCTCCTGTTGTTGATTCTTAATCATTCGCACGATGCTACAAGTAAAAAAAAAAAAAACATCTTGACTTCCTTGACGGATGTAATTTGCCAAGTGTATGGACTCTACTAAATCCTCGAGAGCTATGTACAGAGGTTCGTAAATCTGTCATCAGCTGTTTAGTGAAGCATTGCTACACATGGACGCAATAATTTACACTGGTGTTACATCATATTCGCTATAAACGTCAAATGCATACAACGCAGTAGAGACAAATAAAAAAATACTGCTAATTAGTATTTCATTTGTACAGTTAATCTACAGCGAAGAAAATATTCCTAAAAAGAGACAAATCTTCGTTTGGAGGAAAAACAAAATTGTTCAGACTTGAGACGCTATATTTTCGTGGGCAAATTGCGAATGCGTTTTATGATTTGGCATTTCACTAAATTCTGTAGCAAAGTTAGATACGCTATACGAATTATGCATCACCTTTCTGTGCAGTGGTCTATTTGTGAACATCTGTATTGTTTTCGTATTACACTGGAATGTTGACGAGAACCTATATCAGAGAATAACTGTATATTTCTGTGTAGGTGCACCGTGTGTGAATATTCCCAGTCATTTAAACTGATGCCACAAGTTCTACGTTTGTGAACCCTACACATAACTCCAATTACTTTCTTTTCTGCAATAAACCCTTTTTTTTTGGGTGAGGCTTTACATCAGAACATCGCCCTGTTGTACTTCAGCCAATGAAAATCTACACAAAATATAAAAGCTTGCTGATTTCGGTGCCACCAATGTTGGCATTCTTTTTTTTTTCGTATGGTCTTATGGGACGAAACTACTGAGCTCATCGGTTCCTAACCTTACCCACTATTTAATCTAACTTAAACACGCTAAGGACAACACACCCACCCATGCCCGAGGGAGGACTCTAACCTCCGACGGGGGAAGCCACGTGGACCGTGATAAGGCGCCCAAGACCGCTCGGCTACCCCGCGCGGCTGTTGGTAGTTATTTTTACTGTATAAATAGCTTGAAGTCTTACCAACTTAGTCATAATCAAAGGGCAGAAGACGGAAACATTAGAGAAACTGAAATTTCCTTAATGTGTGCTGCCAATATGTGGAACAAATTTACACTCACCGTAAAGTTCACTGAATGTATACGAGGTGTGGCTAGAAAAAAACCGGACTAGTACTGGTGAAACAATAAAACGAATGCAATAAGGATGAAAGTCGCGTGGCCTGTCACGTGACTCTCGCTCCGCCTACTGCCCGAGTTTCATCTGCCTCCTGCACTCAGTCTGCCCGTGGCGTCTGTTTTAAGTAGTTGACGTTTTGTCTGTGGGTCGGAAAATGTTGAGTGTACAGAAAGACAAGCGTATTAACATCAAATTTTGTTTCAAACTAGGAAAATCTGCAAGTGAAACGTTTGTAATGTTACAACAAGTGTACGGCGATGATTGTTTGTCGCGAACACAAGTGTTTGAGTGGTTTAAGATGGCCGCGATGACACCAGTGATGACACTCGCACTGGCAGACCATTGTCAGCAAAAACTGATGCAAACATTGAAAAAATCGGTAAACTTGTTCGACACTTACCTTGTCAACTCCTGTTAACTCAGACACTGCTCTGATTGTTAAACGGCGATCTTGTCGAACAAGTTTACCGATTTTTTCAATGTTTGCATCAGTTTTCGCTGACAATGGTCTGCCAGTGCGAGTGTCATCACTGGTGTCTTCGCGGCCATCTTTAAATCGTTTAAACCACTCAAACACTTGTGTTCGCGATAAACAATCATCGCCGTACACTTGTAACATTACAAACGTTTCACTTGCAGATTTTCCTAGTTTGAAACAAAATTTGATGTTAACACGCTGTTCTTTCTGTACACTCAACATTTTCCGACGCACAGACAAAACGTCAACTAATTAAAACAGACGCCACGGGCAGACTGAGTGCAGGAGGCAGATGAAACTCGAGCAGTAGGCGGAGCGAGAGTCACGTGACAGGCCACGCGACTTTCAGCCTTATTGCATTCGTTTTATTGTTTCACCAGTACTAGTCCGATTTTTTTCTAGCCACACCTCGTACTGCTTGCCGATTTTCTTTGTTTTCTTGTTCCAACAATAAACACTAGAGTAAATTGTGAAGCAATCCCTGGTACGTCTTTGGAACTACTTCAAAATTCCTCGAAAAACAATAGAATCCACAGCGATGGAAAGAAAATAGTAAAGAAACTTACTACTGCTTGTATTCAACATACACCTTTCCGCTCTTCTGTCTATGCGCACAAGCAAAATTCCCACCCAAGTTAAACTGACGCACGCATATGTACGCACACTGTACAGAGATACCTTCGAGTTAGCTAAGTTTTCCAGCGCGTCGTATAAGAGTATATAGAACATGACCGATGACGACCGCAACTGGTAATTTATGTTGAAATTATGTGTTAGAGTGCCATAGATTGTCAGATATCAGACTTCCTCTTTCTAAAACAAATAATGAGATGCTTCATAAAACACACACTAGACATACATGAAATTATTAGCAACTCACTAGTTTCAAAGTTCCCATGAAGTTCCTCTAAGTTGTAAGGCAAATGTCAGAACTTGATATTTCCTCCCAAATTTTCGAACTGGGTGGAATCTCCTTTGTTATATCCTGGCACAATGATCCGAATTTCAGAATCAGGCAGACGAAGGAGAAAACATTTTATTGGGTCTCATCAGGAATTTTGACTTCAGTTGCGAATCCCATGTTCAAAATTCGTCTTTTTGGTATCAGTTGATCGGTAAGATACACTTTACAATTTTGAGTTTCAGTTTTTAAAATTATTTTCTGAAGCTTTTGTTTAATGATCTGTACGAAAGAACGTTAGTTTAGAGTAGGGTTACCAGTATTCATTACTAGCTATCCAAATTTCGTGGGCCAATGAAACGCAGGTCTGTTTGCGGATGAGGGATGGAAAAAATGATTTATCATTCCTTTGACAGCGAGGTCAGAGAGAGGGAGCACAAACTCAGGTTGCCCTTTCAAAGGATCCATCCCAGCACTCGCCATATGCGAATTAGTGAAGTAACAGAAATCCTAAATATTCATGACTAGAGCGGGTTTGAATCGTTACTCTGCCGAATACGAGGCCTGAATGTTACCACTGTGTCACCACTTTCGGTTGGCGGAGTGGGTGTCAACTGGGATCCGTTCGTTTTTCGTCTATATCTTGTCCCTGAATTATCCAGGTGTAGTGATGATAGGATTAACACAGAGATTTACCAGTGCTTACACATGTGTTGTGTACTCCGAATTTTGAGGTAGTGGAAGAAAAATTGAGGGTACTTCAAATATATAGGGATAAGAAGTTTAATGTCGATAATGTCTGTTTCCATCAGTCAACAATCAATCACGTTAAAAATATTCATTTATAAGGTTCAGTTTGGAGTTTCTTTTTTTGTGTACTTTCCGAATGGTTAAGCCAAGGAACTATACAGAAACAGAGGGATCAAAACTGGAACACAGACACGGGAAAAAAATTATGGCAGCATTTTTATGCACTATGGAAGTCTCTGCATAAAAATGTCGACGAGAGGAAGCATACGTTCTCCTCGACCATATATATGCTCCTAAAGCGTACAGAAACGCTTCTATAAAAGAGATATAAAATACGATTTCCTCCGCTTTTGTAATGGACCCATACATCATAAAACGTCCCTCTGCGCGCCTTCAAAAACACTTTCCTTTGTCAAATAAAGCGCCATAATTCTGTACTTAAGGCAGACCGAAACGGCTCTATAAAAACTTACACAACGGAGACACCGTGCTCAGGGTACAAGAAATCTGAGACGGTGATGGGGCGTAGTGCCTGTAAAGAAGTGTAGCGTCAGTATGAGCAGAATTCCTGGTGTTTAACAATACCTCTTGACTCAAATTCCGGTTTAGGAACCTTTATGAGCTATTGTAGCGCATCTTTGGTTCTTAATTTGAGTATGAACTATAAGCTTTATGAAATAATAAAAAAGTCCTTTTTTATGGACTTGTCTTTGGACAGTAAACACGAAGATCCCAAGTTCTTCCGCCACATAGCGTCAAGAGTGTACCAGTTTCATGTAGATAATTCAAAGACGTTCTTGTGAAGTGTGCCTGATAATTATTTAGATTCAGAGGTCATTGAAAGAAGGGAATAAATAAAGAGGAGAAGAACATTCAACCTTTTCTACAGAGTAAATTTGTTCACAACACTACATGTTTCAGAAGCTCAGCGTCCACCATGAGCTGAATAATTAAACTGTTCCTACACATGGATAACCTAAGGTCTTTTACTACAAGATTTTCATACGACAAAAATACCACAGATAATAGTAAATAGACGCGAGGTCCTCCGATAGCGGAGACCATCGGTCAGAACATTTCCTAATCGTCTGGAGCTGAAGATAGTTATTTCTCTGATTTCCATTGACGTTAGTATGGAAGTGGGGTCGTGCATAATCCTGTATAAACGTCATAATTCGCAAAGAAGAATAATTTCAGTGACATATCCCTGTGATTTCAGATCTAAATCACCATTACGATGCACCATTCAAACGGGATAGCAACAAATATTAGTTAATAATTAGCTTACTAAATAGCTGAAATCGCCACCCAATACAAGTCTCAGATTCGATAAGGAGTACCAGGAGCAACGAATTTCAATGTCTTGTATAATTAGCGATCGACCTTAAAAATTTAAAGTGCTGGCGTTGTATTATCATTACGCACTAAATGTTTAACACAGTAAAAAGAACATTTAAGTCCGAAATTGTGTAAATGTCTTGATGCACTGAAGTTCAAGACGCGCTAATTTCCCAGGCTATTTGAAATTAGAGCACTTAGCGACTTTAAACTGTGTTTAGATATACTTTCACACCTTTTCGAAAAAAGTTTTAGCTAACACCCTCTCCCCCAAATAAAGAACAGAAAATTGTATTAGATCTACTACACTACTGTCTAGACTATGTTTGTCTCTCCTCTTTTAGAATACTGCTGCGCGGTGTGATCCTTACCAGAAAGGACTGACGCAGTACATCGAGAAAGTTCAAGAAGGGCAGCACGTTTTGTATTATCGCGAAATAGGAGAGATAGTGTCACTGAAATGATACAGGATTTGGGGAGGACATCAGTAAAACATAGGCGTTTTTTGTCGCGGGGGAATCTTCTCAAGAAATTTCAATCACCAACTTTCTACTCAGAATGCGAAAATATTTTGTTGACGCAGACCTGCCTATGGAGAAACGGTCATCATAATAAAATGAGGGAAATCAGAGCTCGCACGGAAAGATGCAGGTGTTCGTTTTCTTCGCGAGCTGTATGAGACTGAAATAATAGAGAAATATATGGAAGGTGCTTCCATGAACCCTCTGCCATGTACTAAAATGTGATTTTCAGAGTATCCATGTAGATGTAGATGTAGATGTAGATGTAGATGTTCATACAGTAAAACTTAAGCAACTATTTATGTTTTAGTTACTACTAACTATATACGCAAATATCACCGTACGAGACATCTCAGGAGATATGAGGTCATAAACCTTGAGATACGTTAACAATTAGCTCTTCTTCAAACAACGTGCAACATATCCAGACTATGCTTATCCACTGTTTAGTAATGACAGTCTTCCTTTTGTATTTTTACCGATTCTCGATGGTAACAGAGCTTTGTACAGAAGATAAAACTTAGTCTTTGTTTCGACTACTAATAAAACCAACTCAATTAGGATTTTGTATCTGTGTCTATATGGGAGTTACATACTTAACGTCAAAAATGTAACACGTTAACTAATTTGTAACGTAAACAGATGTTTGAAGCAGTTTTACGTGTATGGAGTTCGATACCTGAAGGAATATTCGGTGAGATTGGATTACTGGTAAGATACTGATACGAACTGCCTGTTGCTCAATATCTTTGGCCGACGTTTACGTAATGAGTTTGGCTGCGTTTCGCTTGCACGGGTGGCTAGCATTGTCATTGAGTATTCATCCTCTATCACTATCGGCGAAGGCTACCTGTTCACGTCGCAAGAGCGTCTTTCCATGGTCATTACGGCTGGATTCTGACCTTGTTAGCTGAAACCGTTAAAATTTTTCTATGGTGGTAGAAAAGGGACGGAGGGACGGAGAGAACCTGGGCCACAGCGTCTATCACAAACCGACGCACATGGTTGAGTACCTGCCCAAATGTACAAATCATCACGCAAACCAGAGAAGAGGTATTCTTCAAACGCTAATAATGCGAGCAGGATTACTATGTCAACCGCTGGACGTCGGCAGCGAGGTTAATGACAAAGGATGCATTGTGAGGAATACTGCGTACTTCAGCAGTATAAAAATTCAGGAGATGGACGAAACTATGGAAAGATGACGAGAAATGCATGCTTGAACTTAAATGCAGATGCTACCCAAGCCTGCATGTTGCACCTGCCCCCAGTATGTGTATCAAGTGTCAGTGGGATCGGATCACTGTTCTGAGTAGTTGTGAGTGCATTACGTTGTAGCACACTGCATTAAAACGTGAGCAAATCCTTGGTGTCCGTGTGGTGGGTTCTTCCGTAACCAAGGTAACCGAAGGCTATGGTGTTTCAAGAAGCACAGTTTCAAAGATTTGTACTATATGCTTGGAAAAATGGAAAACGGCATCCGCTAAGTCACAACGTGGGAACGAGTGTGTGCAGAGGGACTGTGACGGACAGTTAAAAGAGGATTGTGACGACAAATAAGATAACGACAGCTGCAGAGTCACTGCACAACTAAATGTCGCTTTCGCGAACCTTGTCAACAGCAAAACAACACGAAGGGAGCCCCATAAAATTCAGGGCGAGTTGGAATTACAAAACCTCTCGTCAGTGCTGCAGATGCCAATAGCAGGAAAAAAGTATGCCAAGCCATAAAACCTGGACAGTGGAGAGATAAAATGATGTTATTTGTTCAGATGAGAGTGTCAGTATGTGCATTTGACATGTATTCAACTTATGTTCCTACCAATTCTTGACTCTGTGGATCCAGTGACGCATGTGCTATCATGAAGGTTAGCGACTACTTTATCAGTGCGCGTTAGAAAACGTTATTGAAACTTTAATTACAGAATTTTTTTGCGGCCAAGATCGCGTTCTGTTTTTTATCGACCGGTTTCGACAAGTAAGACTGTCATCTTCAGTTCTTTAAAAACGATTTTGGTTGTACTCATGTTACACTGTTTGTTCGTTAACTTATGCCAAGATAACCTTTTAACGGAGAGTATATTGCACACTCCACGCAGGTTTGTCATACCTAAAATTAAGAACAGGTCCACCACATGTATAAGTACCCACAGGTGAAACGCACCTCCCGGAACTTGGTGTGCCTACAGATCTGCCACTCCTTTCACGCTTGCCAGTTGTTAGAATCCACAACATGTGGTGAACATTAGTGAAACGGAGAAACTGCAGGAGTGGAGTCTTGACAAAGGAAAGTCTACTAGGCCTTACTTTGAGGAAGAAATTTCTGACAATATACGTTTGGACCACAGCATTGTATGGCAGTGCAACATGGACTATTGGAAAACCAGAACAGAAGAAGATCCAAGGATATGAGATGCTACAGAAGGATGCAGAAAATAAGGTAGCTTTCTAAGGTGTGTGGAGGTTCTCCGCAAAATCGTCGAGGAAAGGAATAAATGGGAAATGCTGACAAGAAGAAGAGACTGGATGATAGGACATACGATGGTACTCTGCGATGAAAAGGTTAGCGCGAGACAGGAATTCGAGGTGGACAACATAAACCAACTACATCAAGAACACTGATGACTCAAAAAAAAAAGCAGTTTCTGTTTGCCTCAACACACCATCGATGCTGCAGGATGAAATCTGTGGTTCCACCGAACTGAAACGACTTACAGTGATTTTAAACCTGTCAAGCCACAGTTCACCGGGAACTTCTGACATTCAAGGAAGTGCTAGATCAAGAAGTGTTCAAGTTAACATGGTCCTCACGTTGAGCGCCGCTGCTGGAGACTTGACGCCAAACGTTAACTTACAGAAACGCGAACCCGAACTGTACTATACTAATACCTCTGATTAGGCCGTAGCCACAGGGCCATTGTTGCCTTCCCCCACAACAGCAGACACAGCCCACAATCGAAACCTTCGTATCATTTTTGAGCTCGGACCAGTGTGGCTAACGTAGAGGGCCCAATCACACTTACTCTTACAAAAAGGAAGACGTGCGACTGAGTTATTCCACTCCCCCAGGCACACACTCAGACACGCAGTTGCATTTTGCCTCCCCCAAGAGACTCCAAACTAGTTGAACATGTAGTCTTACATGTTATCGTATTTCCACGACCCTAGCAACGACTTTACCTCGACGGAAAGTTCTGCTCTCTGCGTTCTCTGGTCTTAAAATGTTTGAAATAAGGCTTCCACTGGAGACATTCTGACGGTCTTCCCGTACTTACTTTATGGGACTACATCATACATCAGAACAGTTTTAACTGTGGTGATTCTTGTAGTGCATAATGCTCCAACTTCGAGTACCAGTCGGTGGTATACTACACCGTGCACACGTAACAGACATGCAACGCTAGCGTAGATTTGGCACCCAGTAAAAAAAAAAAAAAAAGAGGCTCTCAGCACTATGGGACTTAACTGCTGTGGTCATCAGTCCCCTAGAACTTAGTACTACTTAAACCTAACTAACCTGAGGACGACACACACATCCATGCCCGAGGCAGGATTCGAACCTGCGACCGTAGCAGTGTACATCTACATCTACATTTATACTCCGCAAGCCACCCAACGGTGTGTGGCGGAGGGCACTTTACGTGCCACTGTCATTACCTCCCTTTTCTGTTCCAGTCGCGTATGGTTCGCTGGATGAACGACTGTCTGAAAGCCTCCGTGCGCGCACGAATCTCTCTAATTTCACATTCGTGATCTCCTCTGGAGGTGTAAGTAGGAGAAAGCAATATATTCGATACCTCATCCAGAAACGCACCCTCTCGAAACCAGGACAGCAAACTACACCGCGATGCAGAGCGCCTCTCTTGCAGACTCTGCCACCTGAGTTTGCTATACATCTCCGTAACGCTATCACGGTTACCAAATAACACTGTGACGAAACGCGCCGCTCTTCTTTGGATCTTCTCTATCTCCTCCGTCAACCCGATCTGGTACGGATCCCACACTGATGAGCAATACTCAAGTATAGGTCGAACGAGTGTTTTGTAAGCCACCTCCTTTGTTAATGGACTACATTTTCTAAGGACTCTCCCAATGAATCTCAACCTGGTACCCGCTTTACCAACGATTAATTTTATATGATCATTCCACTTGAAAACGTTCCGCACGCATACTCCCAGATATTTTACAGAAGTATCTGCTACCAGTGTTTGTTCCGCTATCATATAATCATACAATAAAGGATCATTCTTTCTATGTATTCACAATACATTACATTTGTCTATGTTAAGGGTCAGTTGCCACTCCCTGCACCAAGTGCCTATCCGCTGCAGATCTTCCTGCATTTCGCTACAATTTTCTAATGCTGAAACTTCTCTGTATACTACAGCATCATCCGCGAAAAGCCGCATGGAACTTCCGACACTATCTACTAGGTCATTCATATACACTCCTGGAAATAGAAATAAGAACACCGTGAATTCATTGTCCCAGGAAGGGGAAACTTTATTGACACATTCCTGGGGTCATATACATCACATGATCACACTGACAGAACCACAGGCACATAGACACAGGCAACAGAGCATGCACAATGTCGGCACTAGTACAGTGTATATCCACCTTTCGCAGAAATGCAGGCTGCTATTCTCCCATGGAGACGATCGTAGAGATGCTGGATGTAGTCCTGTGGAACGGCTTGCCATGCCATTTCCACCTGGCGCCTCAGTTGGACCAGCGTTCGTGCTGGACGTGCAGACCGCGTGAGACGACGCTTCATCCAGTCCCAAACATGCTCAATGGGGGACAGATCCGGACATCTTGCTGTCCAGGGTAGTTGACTTACACCTTCTAGAGCACGTTGGGTGGCACGGGATACATGCGGACGTGCATTGTCCTGTTGGAACAGCAAGTTCCCTTGCCGGTCTAGGAATGGTAGAACGATGGGTTCGATGACGGTTTGGATGTACCGTGCACTATTCAGTGTCCCCTCGACGATCACCAGTGGTGTACGGCCAGTGTAGGAGATCGCTCCCCACACCATGATGCCGGGTGTTGGCCCTGTGTGCCTCGGTCGTATGCAGTCCTGATTGTGGCGCTCACCTGCACGGCGCCAAACACGCATACGACCATCATTGGCACCAAGGCAGAAGCGACTCTCATCGCTGAAGACGACACGTCTCCATTCGTCCCTCCATTCACGCCTGTCGCGACACCACTGGAGGCGGGCTGCACGATGTTGGGGCGTGAGCGGAAGACGGCCTAACGGTGTGCGGGACCGTAGCCCAGCTTCATGGAGACGGTTGCGAATGGTCCTCGCCGATACCCCAGGAGCAACAGTGTCCCTAATTTGCTGGGAAGTGGCGGTGCGGTCCCCTACGGCACTGCGTAGGATCCTACGGTCTTGGCGTGCATCCGTGCGTCGCTGCGGTCCGGTCCCAGGTCGACGGGCACGTGCACCTTCCGCCGACCACTGGCGACAACATCGATGTACTGTGGAGACCTCACGCCCCACGTGTTGAGCAATTCGGCGGTACGTCCACCCGGCCTCCCGCATGCCCACTATACGCCCTCGCTCAAAGTCCGTCAACTGCACATACGGTTCACGTCCACGCTGTCGCGGCATGCTACCAGTGTTAAAGACTGCGATGGAGCTCCGTATGCCACGGCAAACTGGCTGACACTGACGGCGGCGGTGCACAAATGCTGCGCAGCTAGCGCCATTCGACGGCCAACACCGCGGTTCCTGGTGTGTCCGCTGTGCCGTGCGTGTGATCATTGCTTGTACAGCCCTCTCGCAGTGTCCGGAGCAAGTATGGTGGGTCTGACACACCGGTGTCAATGTGTTCTTTTTTCCATTTTCAGGAGTGTATATTGTGAAAAGCAATGGTCCCGTAACACTCCCCTGTGGCACGTCAGAGGTTACCTTAACGTCTGTAGACGTCTCTCCATTGATAACAACATGCAGTGTTCTGTTTGCTAAAAACTCTTCAATCCAGCCACACAGCTGGTCTGATATTCCGTAGGCTCTTACTTTGTTTATCAGGTGACAGTGCGGAACTGTATCGAACGCCTTCCGCAAGTCAAGGAAAATAGCATCTACCTGGGAGCCTGTATCTAATATTTTCTGTGTCTCATGAACAAATAAAGCGAGTTGGGTCTCACACGATCGCTGTTTCCAGAATCCATGTTGATTCCTACAGAGTAGATTCTGGGTTTCCAGAAACGACATGATATTCGAGCAAAAAACATGTTCTAAAATTCTACAACAGATCTACGTCAGAGATATAGGTCTATAGTTTTGCGCATCTGCTCGACGACCCTTCTTGAAGACTGGGACTACCTGTGCTCTTTTCCAATCATTTGGAACCTTCCGTTCGTCTAGAGAGTTGCGGTACACGGCTGTTAGAAGGGGGGCAAGTTTTTTCGTGTACTCTATGTAGAAACGAATTGGTATCCCGTCAGGTCCTGTGGACTTTTCTCTGTTGAGTGATTCCAGTTGCTTTTCTATTCCTTGGACACCTATTTCGATGTCAGCCATTCTTCCGTTTGTGCGAGGATTTAGAGAAGGAACTGTTGTGCGGTCTTCCTCTGTGAAACAGCTTTGGAAAAAGGTGTTTAGTATTTCAGCTTTACGCGTGTCATCCTCTGATTCAATGCCATCATCATCCCGGAGTGTCTGGATATGCTGTTTCGAGCCACTTACTGATTTAACGTAAGACCAGAACTTCCTAGGGTTTTCTGTCAAGTCTGTACATAGAATTTTACTTTCGAATTCACTGAACGCTTCACGCATAGCCCTCCTTACGCTAACTTTGACGTCGTTTAGCTTCTGTTTGTCTGAGATGTTTTGGCTGCGTTTAAACTTGGAGTGAAGCTCTCTTTGCTTTCGCAGTCACGCGGTTCCAGACTAGCGCCTAGAACTGCAATGCAACTCCTGCCGGCCGGCACCCAGTTCTTCTACACAGTTTTACGGCCAACTGAGGAGCACAACAGAAGTTATTTATCTGAATTTGCTTTTGTCCCAAATATCTTATTCTTCTCGATAAAGTTTTTCTTCCGTTCCTCAGTCCAAAATTAGTTTTTTTCTATTTTTCGTTAGTTTTAAAATTCATGATTCTTGAGAAGATTTCTAAATTCAACGTACACTGTGGAATGTCACCTAAGATGTCAGTATCGTGAACGTATCTTTCCCTTTACAGCAGCCAACGGTGCATATCTTGCAGTGAGATGACAAAGAGAGCTCACATAATCATCTGATCATCAGTCATTCCGAGAATGTGATCTGTTTTGAATTTCTCTTCCTGAAACATCCGGAGATATTCTCAGGATGCTGATACAGTTCGCAATATCTCATTTTCAAACAAATAACACCCAGAGTCTCTACTGACTATTCTAAATTGCTTTTCGATATCTTGAAACAGTCGTGTGTTTCTAATTATCATCGTCTCGAATGATTATGACTCTGGAGGTTGTATTATTATGTTGTAAGAACTTTGTTCTGTGCTGCGGGATATATGTATATAATCTCAAAGAGTGAATCATTTTTCTCAATTAAAGTATTAGATATTTTCCAGAATAAAGGCTTTTTCTGTAAATTTTTTTGTATATTTTTTTTTGTCTCACCTCTGTATTATAGTTTTAGCTGCAATTTCATGAAGCTTTTCGAGGCAGTAAATCGCCTCTTTCTTTCAGATATTTCCGCCAGCAGTAAATACTCGGTCGATTTCATAGCTCAGTAGTTGCTACCTGTCCAAATCCTTGATAGAGGAGGATGGTAGACGTACAGATGAACCATAAAACAGTACGAAGTCTAAAATCTTATGTTTAATACTTTAGCTGTAGTACAAGGTCGATTTCCCCATATTCTTCACGTTATCAGAAACATGGGAAATTAAAATTTTCCAGGTCGACAAATCCTGGTTACGCCTTACAATCCAGTATCTGATTTCGGAATCTCTGTCTGACCATGACGTAATCTAATTGAAATCTTCCCGTATCTCCCGGCCTTTTCCAAGTATACCTCCTCCTCTTGTGATTCTTGAACAGGGTATTCGCTATTACTAGCTGAAACTTGTTACAGAACTCAATTAGTCTTTCTCCTCTTTCATTCCTTGTCCCAAGCCCATATTCTCCTGTAACCTTTTCTTCTACTCCTTCCCCTACAACTGCATTCCAGTCGCCCATGACTATTAGATTTTCGTCCCCCTTTACATACTGCATTACCCTTTCAATATCCTCATACACTTTCTCTATCTGTTCATCTTCAGCTTGCGACGTCGGCATGTATACCTGAACTATCGTTGTCGGTGTTGGTCTGCTGTCGATACTGATTAGAACAACCCGGTCACTGAAATGTTCACAGTAACACACCCTCTGCCCTACCTTCCTATTCATAACGAATCCTACATCTGTTATACCATTTTCTGCTGCTGTTGATATTACCCGATACTCATCTGACCAGAAATCCTTGTCTTTGTTCCACTTCACTTCACTGACCCCTAATATATCTAGATTGAGCTTTTGCATTTCCCTTTTCAGATTTTCTAGTTTCCCTACCACGTTCAAGCTTCTGACATTCCACGCCCCGACTCGTAGAACGTTATCGTTTCGTTGATTATTCAATCTTTTTCTCATGGTAACCTCCCCCTTGGCAGTCCTCTCCCGGAGATCCGAATGGGCGACTATTCCGGAATCTTTTGCCAATGGAGAGATCATCATGACACTTCTTCAATTACAGGCCACATGTCCTGTGGATACACGTTACGTGTCTTTAATTCAGTGGTTTCCATTGCCTTCTGCATCCTCATGTCGTTGATCATTGCTGATTCTTCCGCCTTTAGGGGCAATTTCCCACCCCTAGGACAAGAGAGAGCCCTGAACCTCTATCCGCTCCTCCGCCCTCTTTGACAAGGCCGTTGGCAGAATGAGGCTGACTTCTTATGCCGGAAGTCTTCGGCCGCCAATGCTGATTATTTATCAAAATTTAGGCAGTGGCGGGGATCGAACCCGGGACCGAAGACGTTTTGATTATGAATCAAAGACGCTACCCCTAGACTTAGAACTACTTAAAACTAACTAACCTAAGGACAACACACACATCCATGCCCGAGGCAGGATTCGAACCTGCGGCCGTAGCAGCCGCGCGGTTCCGGCCTGAAGCCCCTAGAACCGCTCGGCCACCGCGGGCAGCGGGGATTAGGAGGTGTCCAGTTGTAGCACAGATAGATGACACCTTTACTAGTTTTATTTTCTCACGTAGAACTTTTTTTTGTATGAAGTGCCCTTTTCGACATATTTAGTTGTCTCAAGTTAAACAAACAGTTCGTATGTCCAATATGTGAAGTAAAGCAGTTGAACTTGTGGGCAGGTGGTAAAATTCGAAAACGTGCTTCAAACCATTGTACCACACTAAATTATTACTATTATTATTATTATTATTATTATTATTATTATTATTACTATTTTCGTTACTGTAACACCCTAAGCTACCCATTAAGTGAGGAAGCATATGGAAAGATACGTAGGATAACCCGCATTGGTAAATCTATGAGTCTGCACCCCGTAATGGTTCGAGAAGAAACCTGCTTATCTTCTATCTTCTAAAGCTATCTCGTTGTCCCTACTGCTTCTCCGTGGTTTCTGGTTTCAGATATTATAATTTTAAACAATGGAATTCAGTGTGAGTTTCAGGATTGCTGTCACTAGTGGGGCTCACGGAATAGGTTGGTAGTCAAGAGCTCGTAGTATTAGCCAATAACAGATTGAAATAAAACTTAGAACGTGCCTGTTTTTGTGAAAAGTGCACTTTTTTGATTGGGACAATGACTACTGACATTAAGAGATTAAAATTGGGTAATTTAGATTGTCGGGGGTGTTCGTTGCAGAATACTAGTGCGAGTCGTTTATGAGATATAGTGAAAAGTATAGTGAAAAGTTACCACGCTGACACTTGTTTATGCCATCCAACCCGCCTAGTGGCTAGGTATGATGCTGCGTTTACCCACAAAATGTTTACGTGTTCTTCGATTGCATTGCGACTTGGTAGCCACTCAGTGTATAAGCAGCAAGAGATGACTGGATGCTGGTATCCTGCTTTGATCTATATGTTCTTTTGGATCTTATCCCACCACGGAACCAGCCCGGTTATGAGACCGGGACGTCTGTTTGTGTCCCAGCTTTCCATTAAGAATTAATATTTGTGAATTACACCCTTATCTTGCATTCAGTTATAAGTTGCTGCGATTGCCATTCTTCTATGGAACTGGCCCAGTTCGAAACGTGGGTCATAATTTCGTGTTTTTAATTTACATTACAAACTTATAATACTACGGCATCCCCTTGTTCTACTGTGAAAGTTGCAATTATGTTATCATTACACTTTTGTATTACTGTTGGTTGTGTAGTCTTTGCTAGCAAAGCAAACCAAAACTGTAAATAAAGTCTTTCAGCTGGACGCCTCTTTGGTTACTTGCATGCTCCTAAGCTACTCAAGTTACCAAATCGGGACCAGGACCATGTTTCGTTCCTTGCCACTCCTCACGTCGCTAAGGGGTGTTAAATCGCAAAAAAAACTCCCAGTTCTAGGCGCTTCAGTCCGGAACCGCGCGACTGCTACGGTCGCCGGTAGGACAACTACTTCCCATGAGTTACAATAGCGGTATTGTTAGCCTATAATACACCCACCGTGAAAATTTCGCCTCTCTCTATTTCTTTTTGTTACAGGATTATATGCCGCTCAGACCGTGATAATGCGGTGAATTTCTAGTGGTCTGTAATTCCTGTTTTCTCTCTGATGACTCTTCGACTCGGATACAAATTTCATGAGCCGGCCGGTGTGGCCGAGCGGTTCTAGGCGCTTTAGTCTGGAACCGCGCTGCTGCTACGGTCGCAGGTTCGAATCCTGCCTCGGGCATGGATGTGTGTGATGTCCTTAGGTTACTTAGGTTTAAGTAGTTCTAAGTTCTAGGGGACTGATGACCTCAGATGTTAAGTCCCACAGTGCTCAGAGCCATTTGAACTACTTTTTTTAGTCCCAGTAGAATTAGATCCCGCACCCTTTCGGTGCCCAGACAAGCGCTTTACCGGTAGACCATCAGGCCTGAAATGGAAATGTCGTGTGGCTAGGGCCTCCCGTCGGGTAGACCGTTCGCCTGGTGCAGGTGTTTCGATTTGACGCCACTTCGGCGACCTGCGCGTCGATGGGGATGAAATGATGATGATTAGGACAACACAACACCCAGTCCTTGGGCGGAGAAATTTTCCGACCCAGCCGGGAATCGAACCCGGGCCCTTAGGATTGACAGTCTGTCACGCTGACCACTCAGCTACCGCGGCGGACAGGCCTTAAATAATATTTGCATATATAGAAGCTGTAAAAAACCGCGCCAGAAGGATTCCCTGTTTCGTTCTTTTCCAATAGAAGAGACTGGGACGGAGTGTTGCGAAGCGGTCCTGAGTGACGAGCTACATTAGCTGGTCTTGCATCGAGTCCGTGCATCCGGCAGGCAGTCATCAAGCATGTAAGGCGTACGTGGAAATTAGTTGAGTCGACAATCACGCAACCGCGCCGAACGATTGCACGACTGCCGGAGCGGACGAGGTGCGCCACCGGCGAGCAATTCAATTTGCCGACGGCGCACCGGGCTGTGAACGCAAACAAAACAAGGCGGCGCGGTTTGATTTATACGTCTTGGAGCCGCGGCACATGAGGCACCGCTCGGACTCACCCCGAGCTCCCCAATTAGAGAGGGAACAAAATTTAATTAACGCAGAATAAACACGCGAGCGGGGCGGCATTCCAGATGGTGGGTGTGTGTACGGCGGGGCCCCGGATAGGGGGTCGGTCGGGGTGGGGTAAGGGGACGCCGCCATGGAGGGGATGGTGGCTAGGCTGCCTAGATTAAAATGCTCGCGACGGAGCTGCCACCTGCCACCTGGCCGAGTGCAATCTCCTAAGGCTGCCGCCAGTTCTACATTTAATTTGACTACCCTCTCTAACTGCTACAAGTGCTTCTACTACTGAAGAACTATGGTGTAATGTATTGGAATGTCCGTTTAAGCTGTGACATAGATATAGCTCGAGAAACACTGGAAGAAAACTATTGACTATCCCTCCTCATTTTATCAACAAATGGGACATACTGTGCATAAACAGACAGTGAGACCCATTACTGTTACATGACTGCGAAATAATCACCGGAAGAAAAAAATGGTTCAAATGGCTCTGAGCACTATGGGACTCAACTGCTGTGGTCATAAGTCCCCTAGAACTTAGAACTACTTAAACCGAACTAACCTAAGGACAGCACACAACACCCAGCCATCACGAGGCAGAGAAAATCCCTGACCCCGCCGGGAATCGAACCCGGGAACCCGGGCGTGGGAAGCGAGAACGCTACCGCACGACCACGAGATGCGGGCAATCACCGGAAGAAGTCACAACCACAAAACATCTACGAGCGATAATGTGGAATGACCACATAAAGCCTGCCGCAGATAAGATAGGTGCGATGCTGATACGGGGACCGCGTTTTCTCATCATTAACGATGTCGTCGAAATTTATGTTATATGCAGGGCTTGGCAACAAATGATAGCATAAATGTGGTTTCTGTTCTTCCGGACATGTCCAAAACAACAGACACCACATGTATAATTAATGTGCTGCTGGTAAATCATCCCTTCACAGTAGATGCACTTGAGGATAAATTGAGAATTTGGGTCTGACGGGAGGGGTGTTAATATAATCCGTGCAGGTGCGATGACGACTGTGTCCAGATGGCTTAGTGGTCAGACCATTTGCCTAGTGAGCAGGACACCTCAGTTCGAATCACGGTCAGGCCCAGATTTTAAATTATCCTCCGTGATGTAAATCAGTGCACTCCAGCGGCTACATCTCATTAATTCCTGTGTGTCTTGCAAATAAACGTGAGAGTTGAGGGAGGTTCTAATGGCAAAGCTTTTACAGAATCTGTATTTTTGGTGTGGGTCAGGCGAGGCATGAGCATTTTGTGCTAGCATGGTTTCCCCACGATGGATTGGATTGGATTGGATTGGATTGTTTGAGGGAAGAGACCAAACAGCGAGGTCATCGGTCTCATCGGATTAGGGAAGGACGGGGAAGGACGTCGGCCGTGACCTTTCAAAAGAACCATCCCGGCATTTGCCTGGAGCGATTTAGGGAAAGAACGGAAAACCTAAATCAGGATGGCCGGACGCGGGATTGAACCGTCGTCCTCCTCCCCACAGTGACTGACGAATGGGAGAGGATATGGAACTACACACATCAAAAAGTGTTTTGCATCACCTCGGTTCCGAGAGTTCCGGAACCTGTACAGAAAATTGGAATATCATCATTTCCGTCCTTTTTATTGCTCATGAAAACCACCCATTGCATGTTGTACCACGATACAGCGAGACCTTCAGAGGTGGTGTTCCAGACTGCTGCACACACTGGTACCTCTGATACCCAGTAGCTCGTCTTCTTGCATTGATGCATGCCTGTATTCAGGCTTACTACCCACAAGTTCATCAAGGCACTGTTGGTCCAGATTGTGCCACGCCTCAACGGCAATTTGGCGTGGATCACTCAGAGTGGTTGGTGGGTCACGACGTCCATAAACAGCGCTTTTCAATCTATCCCAGGCATGTTCGGGAGGGTTCATGTCTGGAGAACATGCTGGCCACTCTAGTTGAGCGATGTCACGTCCCGAAGGAAGTCATTCACAAGATATGCACGATGTAGGAGCATATTGTCGCCCATGAAGACGAATGCTTCGCCAATATGCTGCCGATATGTTTTCACTATCGGTCGGAGGATGGCATTCGCGTATCGTACAGCCGTAACGGCGACTTCCATGACCACCAGCGGAATACGTCGCCCCAAATAATGCCACCCCAAAACAGCAGATAACCTCCACCTTGCTGCACTCGCTGGTCAGTGTGTCTAAGGTGTTTAGCCTGACCGGGTTATCTCCAAACACGTCTCCGACGATTACCTGATTGAAAGCATATGCGACACTCATCGGTGAAGAGGACGTGGTACCAAACCTGAGTGGTCCATTCGGCATGTTGTTGGGCCCATCTGTACCGCCCTACCTGGTGTCATGGTTGCAAAGATGAACCTCGCCATGGTCGTCGGGAGTGAAGTTGCGCAGTTGCGCACCATTCAGCCTACTGAGCAAAGTTTGAGTCGTAACACGACGTCCTGTCGCTGTACGAAAATCGTTATTCAACATGGTGGCGTTGCTGGCAGGGTACCTCCGAGCCACACTCCGTACGTAGCGGTCATACACTGCAGCAGTAGCCCTTGGGTCTTATCGAGCCTGTCCCTCTGTAACACCTCCATGTCCGAACAACATCGCTTTTGTTCAGTCCGAGACGCCTGGGTACCTCCCTTGTTGAGCGCCCTTCCTGGCATAAAGTAACAATGCAGACACGATTGAACCGCGGTATTTACCGCCTAGGCATGGTTGAACTACAGACAACACAAGCTGCGAATCTCCTTCCTGATCGGCTGTCGGAACCCCTCCGTCTAATTGGCGCTTCTCATCCATGTTTGTTTACATCTTTGGGCGGGTTTAGTGACATCTCTGAACAGTCAGAGGGAATGTGTGTGTAATACATCATCCACAGTCAACTTCTATCTTCAGGAGTTCTGGGAACAGGGGTGATGGAAAACTTTTTTTGATGTGTGTATAAGTCGATGGTCGTCCGGTCGAGTCTATGTGAAAACAATGCTTCATTTGCAATTTTCACATTACTTACGCTGCAAATAAACCAAAATAGTACTTACCTCACGTATTTCTTTATATTTTATCTGAAAAAGTGTAATACGTGGCAAAATATAGGAACGTCGTCATTACTTCATCAAAAGCTGCGAAACTTGCAAGAACCGGGAACAAAAATTTTCGTGATTAATGAAGCCTTACGTCTACAATAAATATCTTCCGATAACTGACTCACGCGAAGCACGAACAAATGGTTCAAATGGCTCTGAGCACTATGACTTAACTTCTCAGGTCATCAGTCCCCTAGAACTAACCTAAGGACATCGCACACATCCATGCCCGAGGCAGGATTCGAACCTGCGACCGTAGCGGTCGCGCAGCTCCTGACTGTAGCGCCTAGAACCGCTCGGCCACTCTGGCCGGCGAAGCACGAACAAATCCACTATTTTACAAGATGATGAAGGATTAACATTATGCAGTAATAAAGTGATTCCCCCCCCCCCCCCCTCCTTCCTGTTCTAAATGTTCTCGCTAGTGCAATCCTCCCTCGTCACCCAAACGTAATCTCCCGATTGCAACACCGCCATGTCTATTTTTGTCTTCAGGTTAATAATTTCACCAAAAACCTACAAAACTGCTCTTATCCTATGGACAGAAAAAAAGAAATTACACCCCGAGAAGCCTGCATCAAAGTATTCTATTGCCGAAATTATGACACACGTGGTTTGCTGTGACACTGCAGTGAGAGCGAACAGCCCAAGAAGGTAAAGCAAGTTTGATTTCGTTTGTAGAAATTATAAAAATGTAATTGTAAAAATGTGAAGTTCTTATGAATGCCCTATTATTTCTTACTCCCCACAAAGAAGGCATCTTACGAAACACCCGTTCTCCAATACTTGAATACAGCTTTTCGGTGTAGTATCCATACCAAACAGAATTCATAGAGGACACAGAGGAGAAGCAAAGAAGAACAGCGCGGTTACTAAAAGGTGCATTTAATACATGCTAAAACGTATAGATATACTCAGCTAACTCCATTGCCAGACGCTTTAAGAGAAATGGTTCAAATGGCTCTGAGCATTATGGGACTTAACATCTGAGGTCATCAGTCCCCTAGATTTAGAACAACTTAAACCTAAATAACCTAAGGACATCACACACATCCATCCCCGAGGCAGGATTCGAACCTGCGGCCGTAGCGGTCGCGCGGTTCCAGACTGAAGCACCCAGAACCGCTCTGCGACAACTCCCGGCACGCTTTAAGAGAGGCATGCTGTATCACGGTGTAGTTTGCTGTAGATACTCCTGCAGCGTACGTTCCAAAAAGAGTTAATCAATATACTGCTTCCTTCTTACACCCGGCACAACGTCACAAGAAGGTCAACTATTGTTTTTCCAGTGGAAAATTGCCGACTGGAAATGGAAGGAGAGGGAGTGACGGTGGTGCACAAAGTACCATCCGCTACACACTATAATGCGACTTCTTGAATACAGATGTAGACATACCACACTTGAAATTTAATTTCATTGGTTTCTTTCTCTCGAGGCATAGGCATATCGAACATTGGTTAACTTGGTATTCGAAGCAACATAGCTATGCCGTGTCAAGGTAATACTTGACCCATGTTTCCGGCGTGAGCTCAGCGAACTCCCAGATGCCGGTTGGTAAGGAATTGCAGTCCGGCAGTATCGTATGGCGATCGAAGTCGCTTGGTCTGTTGACCTTACAGGAAGAGAGTGACATAGGGTTTTACCTTACAGCCGATGTTACTCATACTGTACACTGAGCAGGCTAGGGAGGAAACCAAAAAATTGTTTTAAAAGGGACCGAAAGGTCAGTGAAAGAAAAGATAAAAATTTGTCGTTTGATTATTACATTCTAATCCTGTCAGAGACGACGAAAGACTTTGAAGATGACTTGAAAAAAATGAAAAAGAAAATATGACACGAACATCGACAAAATATAAAAAGGGTAATGAAATGTAGTCGAATTACATCAAGCAGCTGTGGCGAATGAAACTACGAAATGAGACATTAAATATGGGGATGAGATTTGCTATTTGGGCAGTAAAGTAAGATAGCCAAAGAAGAGTGGATATGAAATGCACACTGTCAGCTACAAGAAAATCATTTATGAAAAACAAAATTTATAAATATTCAATATGTATCTGAAAATTTGGAAGTATTTTTGTACGGAGAGGAAAGCTGGACTATAAACAGTTTAGCCAAGAACACAAAAGAAATTTTTTAAATGTTATGTTACGGAATAATTCTGACTATTGGATGAATAGATCGAATAACTAACCAGGAGATACTGGATCGGATTGGGGAAACTAAGTTTACGTCGGAAAGGAGCGGATCGATTGGTAGGACACCTCCTGAAGCATAAAAAAGTCGTGAATCACGTAACAGGCCGATTCTAGGCGCTTCAGTCTCGAACCGCGTGACCGCTACGGTCGCCGGTTCGAATCCTGCCTCGGGCATGGATGTGTGTGATGTCCTTAGGTTAGTTAGGTTTGAGTAGTTCTAAGTTCTAGGGGACTGATGACCTTAGATGTTTGGTCCCATAGTGCTCAGAGCCAATCACGTAACAGAGGGAAATGTGTGGGCAGAAGTTGTTGAAGACCAGGACTCGAATACAGTAAGCAGTTTTAAAAGGACGGACACTGACGGAAAAATAGCAACACTTAGAAGGTGTGGTGCAACGCAAAGCAAAAGAGGTAGGCGCGTTTATACATTTCAGATGATGTCTAAATGGCTCTGAGCACTATGGGACTTAACATCTGTGGTCATCAGTCCCCTAGAACTTAGAACTACTTAAACCTAACTAACCTAAAGACATCACAAACATCCATGCCCTAGGCAGGATTCGAACCTGCGACCGTAGCAGTCGCGCGGTTCCGGACTGAGCGCCTAGAACCGCTAGACCACCGCGGCCGGCAGAGAGAGAGAGAGATGATGTCTGTTCAACTGTCACGCATGTAGCGTAAGAGTGGAGTTAGTAGCGCCACTATGAGGAAACAAATCGACTTTTCTTCAAATACGAGCTCTAACAGTCGTGAGATTAAGTTGCCTTTGAGACTGAACTTGGTGAGTTTATGTCAGTCAAGAATCCCTCTGAGGCGACATAGACGCCATTATCGACACCCAACTAAGATTAAACGAGGTCGTGTAAAACGGCTACGAAAACCTGAATGTTCCTTTTGGGATATTGCAGAAAGACTTGGCAAGAATGTAGCAACTGTACTCGATTCCTGACAGCAGTTGTCACAAAAATGTCCGGTCGCAAGAAGACGGACCATATGGCACTACCGGGAGGGAAGACCATCGTGTTCGGCGTATTCATCTGGCGCATCGTAGTGAATCTGCAGCAGCAAACCCAGAGCAGTTAGCACCACTGAACACAACGAGCTGTTACAACTCAGTTACTTCAAGAACGGCTCCGAGCCAGACACCCCGTAGCGATCAATCCACTGACCCCAAATCAATGCCATTTGCCACATCACTGGTGTCAAGGAGAGATCTTTCGAGGATAGGGTGGAGATCTGTTATGTTCCCTGGTGAAAGCCGATTTGCCTCGCGGCCAGTGATGGCCGTGTGTTGGTTGGGAGAAGGCCACGTGAGCACCTGCAACCAACCTGTTTGCGTGCTAGACCACTGGACTTACACCTTGAGTTATGGTCTGAGGCGCAATTTCGTATGACTGCAGGAGCGCTTTCGTGGCTATTTGACCCACCAAGACCGCAAATCTGTAAGTCATTCTGGTGATTCGATCTGTTGTGCTGCCATCCGTGAATAGCATCCCAAGGACTAGAATGAAATTGTCACTCTGCCGGACCGAGACTCGAACTCAGGACTCCCGAATTCGAGTCTCGGTCCGGTACACAGTTTTAATCTGCCAGGAAGCTTCATTCCAGGGGCTGTTTCCAACAGAGCAACACTCGCCCATATGCCGTTGTAACCCAACATGCTCTAAGATTGTCAAGATGTTGCGTTGCGTGGCCTGTTTTATCACTAGATCAGTCTGCAATCGAGTACATATGGGACTTCATCGGACTACAGCTCCAGCGCCATCCATGCACAGCGTTGACTTCCCTGTACTGACCCACCAAGTGAAACAGGCATGGAACTCCATCCGGCACGAGTACAGCACCTTGTATTTGCTCATCTGCATACTTCTATTCAATATTCTTGCGGTTACACCAGTTATTAATGTAGCAGCATTTACGGCTTATAGCACTCTTACATTAACGTGATACCCTGTAATGTGAATTAGCGAAATTTCATTACTGTACAATAATTACTTTTTGATGTTGCGACTTTTTTCCATTCATGTGTTTTTCAGTAGTTGCGCACAGATGAAAAGGTAGCTGAACCACAGCAGTTTTCAAACTACAGATCACAACATGAACAACTTAGTTTCCAGTGGTTCTTGCCATATTCGGAGTAGGCCTCTAATTTGACTTTTTCTGATGAAGGCAGTGATTAAACTGACTTTCGTGGCAGACTGGCTGATGGATACGAAATGATGATGATGGTGTTTGGTTTGTGGGGCGCTCAACTGCGCTATCATCAGCGCCCGTACCAATTCCCAAATTTTACATAGTCCAATCTAGCCACCGTCACGAATGATGAGGATGATGAAATGATGAGTACAACACAAACACTCAGTCCCCGGCCAGAAAAAATCCTCAACTCGGCTGGGAAGCGAACCCGCAACATCATGATCCAGAGGCAGCAACGCTAGCCACCGGTCCACGAGCTGAGGACGGATGTGGATTGAGATAATGAAGTTCATTAGGTATCCATAGAAAATTTATCACTGGTTGGAGGTCTTACGTTACGAGTACATGAAATTCGCATCTAAGTCGAAGAGGTAAAACATTATCTGAGAAAAAAGAGGAATCAGAGACCACTAGAAATTCACAGCATTATCACGGTCTTAGCGGCATATAATATTGTAACAAAAAGAAATAGAGGATGGTGAAATTTTTACCGTAGATGTATTATAGGCTAACATTACCGCTATTGTAACTCATGGGAAGTAGTTCAAATGGCTCTGAGCACTATGTGACTTAACATTTGTGTTCAGTAGTCCTCTAGAACTTAGAACTACCCAAACCTAACTAACCTAGCGACATCATACACATCCATGCCCGAGGCAGGATTCGAACCTGCGACCGTAGCGGTCGCGCGGTCCCAGACTGAAGCGCCTAGAATCGGTCGGCCACATCGGCCGGCCATGGGAAGTAGTTGTCCTAGATATTGGAGCATATATCTCTGTTCTGCCAACAATAAAAAATGATTCAAATGCCTCTGAGCACTTGTCATTAGTCCCCTAGAACTTAGAACTACTTACACCTAACTAACCTAAGAGCATCGCACACATCCAAGCCCGAGGCGGGACTCGAACCTGCGACCGCAGCGGTCTCGCGGTTCCAGACTGTAGCGCCTAGAACCGCACCGCCAATAAAATACGTTGATGCAACAGTCCTGTGGCTCAGAATTAATCTGTACTGACGTAGAAGCAAGAGCATCGCACACATCCATGCCCGAGGCGGGACTCGAACCTGCGACCGCAGCGGTCTCGCGGTTCCAGACTGTAGCGCCTAGAACCGCACCGCCAATAAAATACGTTGATGCAACAGTCCTGTGGCTCAGAATTAATCTGTACTGACGTAGAAGCAAGAGCATCGCACACATCCATTCCCGAGGCGGGACTCGAACCTGCGACCGCAGCGGTCTCGCGGTTCCAGACTGTAGCGCCTAGAACCGCACCGCCAATAAAGTACGTTGATGCAACAGTCCTGTGGCTCAGAATTAATCTGTACTGACGTAGAAGCAAGAGCATCGCACACATCCATGCCCGAGGCGGGACTCGAACCTGCGACCGCAGCGGTCTCGCGGTTCCAGACTGTAGCGCCTAGAACCGCACCGCCAATAAAATACGTTGATGCAACAGTCCTGTGGCTCAGAATTAATCTGTACTGACGTAGAAGCAAGAGCATCGCACACATCCATGCCCGAGGCGGGACTCGAACCTGCGACCGCAGCGGTCGCGCGTGTCCAGACTGTAGCGCCTAGAACCGCACCGCCAATAAAATACGTTGATGCAACAGTCCTATGGCTCAGAATAAATCTGTACTGACGTAGAAGCAAGAGCATCGCACACATCCATGCCCGAGGCGGGACTCGAACCTGCGACCGCAGCGGTCTCGCGGTTCCAGACTGTAGCGCCTAAAACCGCACCGCCAATAAAATACGTTGATGCAACAGTCCTGTGGCTCAGAATTAATCTGTACTGACGTAGAAGGAAGAGCATCGCACACATCCATGCCCGAGGCGGGACTCGAACCTGCGACAGCAGCGGTCTCGCGGTTCCAGACTGTAGCGCCTAGAACCGCACCGCCAATAAAATACGTTGATGCAACAGTCCTGTGGCTCAGAATTAATCTGTACTGACGTAGAAGCAAGAGCATCGCTCACATCCATGCCCGAGGCGGGACTCGAACCTGCGACCGCAGCGGTCTCACGGTTCCAGACTGTAGCGCCTAGAACCGCACCGCCAATAAAGTACGTTGATGCAACAGTCCTGTGGCTCAGAATTAATCTATACTATCGTCAAATGCCTCTGAGCCCTATGGACTCAACTTCTGAGGTCATTAGTCCCCTAGAACTTAGAACTACTTAAACCTAACTAACCTAAGAGCATCGCACACATCCATGCCCGAGGCGGGACTCGAACCTGCGACCGCAGCGGTCTCGCGGTTCCAGACTGTAGCGCCTAGAACCGCACCGCCAATAAAATACGTTGATGCAACAGTCCTGTGGCTCAGAATTAATCTGTACTGACGTAGAAGCAAGAGCATCGCACACATCCATGCCCGAGGCGGGACTCGAACCTGCGACCGCAGCGGTCTCGCGGTTCCAGACTGTAGCGCCTAGAACCGCACCGCCAATAAAATACGTTGATGCAACAGTCCTGTGGCTCAGAATTAATCTGTACTGACGTAGAAGCAAGAGCATCGCACACATCCATGCCCGAGGTGGGACTCGAACCTGCAACCGCAGCGGTCTCGCGGTTCCAGACTGTAGCGCCTAGAACCGCACCGCCAATAAAATACGTTGATGCAACAGTCCTGTGGCTCAGAATTGATCTATACTGACGTAGAAGCAGGTCCTCCTGTGGCTCAGAATTAATCTATACTGACGTAGAAGCAAGAGCATCGCACACATCCATGCCCGAGGCGGGACTCAAACCTGCAACCGCAGCGGTCTCGCGGTTCCAGACTGTAGCGCCTAGAACCGCACCGCCAATAAAATACGTTGATGCAACAGTCCTGTGGCTCAGAATTAATCTATACTGACGTAGAAGCAAGAGCATCGCACACATCCATTCCCGAGGCGGGACTCGAACCTGCGACCGCAGCGGTCTCGCGGTTCCAGACTGTAGCGCCTAGAACCGCACCGCCAATAAAATACGTTGATGCAACAGTCCTGTGGCTCAGAATTAATCTGTACTGACGTAGAAGGAAGAGCATCGCACACATCCATGCCCGAGGCGGGACTCGAACCTGCGACAGCAGCGGTCTCGCGGTTCCATACTGTAGCGCCTAGAACCGCACCGCCAATAAAATACGTTGATGCAACAGTCCTGTGGCTCAGAATTAATCTATACTGACGTAGAAGCAAGAGCATCGCTCACATCCATGCCCGAGGCGGGACTCGAACCTGCGACCGCAGCGGTCTCGCGGTTCCAGACTGTAGCGCCTAGAACCGCACCGCCAATAAAGTACGTTGATGCAACAGTCCTGTGGCTCAGAATTAATCTATACTATCGTCAAATGCCTCTGAGCCCTATGGGACTCAACTTCTGAGGTCATTAGTCCCCTAGAACTTAGAACTACTTAAACCTAACTAACCTAAGAGCATCGCACACATCCATGCCCGAGGCGGGACTCGAACCTGCGACCGCAGCGGTCTCGCGGTTCCAGACTGTAGCGCCTAGAACCGCACCGCCAATAAAATACGTTGATGCAACAGTCCTGTGGCTCAGAATTAATCTGTACTGACGTAGAAGCAAGAGCATCGCACACATCCATGCCCGAGGCGGGACTCGAACCTGCGACCGCAGCGGTCTCGCGGTTCCAGACTGTAGCGCCTAGAACCGCACCGCCAATAAAATACGTTGATGCAACAGTCCTGTGGCTCAGAATTAATCTGTACTGACGTAGAAGCAAGAGCATCGCACACATCCATGCCCGAGGTGGGACTCGAACCTGCAACCGCAGCGGTCTCGCGGTTCCAGACTGTAGCGCCTAGAACCGCACCGCCAATAAAATACGTTGATGCAACAGTCCTGTGGCTCAGAATTGATCTATACTGACGTAGAAGCAGGTCCTCCTGTGGCTCAGAATTAATCTATACTGACGTAGAAGCAAGAGCATCGCACACATCCATGCCCGAGGCGGGACTCAAACCTGCAACCGCAGCGGTCTCGCGGTTCCAGACTGTAGCGCCTAGAACCGCACCGCCAATAAAATACGTTGATGCAACAGTCCTGTGGCTCAGAATTAATCTATACTGACGTAGAAGCAAGAGCATCGCACACATCCATTCCCGAGGCGGGACTCGAACCTGCGACCGCAGCGGTCTCGCGGTTCCAGACTGTAGCGCCTAGAACCGCACCGCCAATAAAATACGTTGATGCAACAGTCCTGTGGCTCAGAATTAATCTGTACTGACGTAGAAGGAAGAGCATCGCACACATCCATGCCCGAGGCGGGACTCGAACCTGCGACAGCAGCGGTCTCGCGGTTCCATACTGTAGCGCCTAGAACCGCACCGCCAATAAAATACGTTGATGCAACAGTCCTGTGGCTCAGAATTAATCTATACTGACGTAGAAGCAAGAGCATCGCTCACATCCATGCCCGAGGCGGGACTCGAACCTGCGACCGCAGCGGTCTCGCGGTTCCAGACTGTAGCGCCTAGAACCGCACCGCCAATAAAGTACGTTGATGCAACAGTCCTGTGGCTCAGAATTAATCTATACTATCGTCAAATGCCTCTGAGCCCTATGGGACTCAACTTCTGAGGTCATTAGTCCCCTAGAACTTAGAACTACTTAAACCTAACTAACCTAAGAGCATCGCACACATCCATGCCCGAGGCGGGACTCGAACCTGCGACCGCAGCGGTCTCGCGGTTCCAGACTGTAGCGCCTAGAACCGCACCGCCAATAAAATACGTTGATGCAACAGTCCTGTGGCTCAGAATTAATCTGTACTGACGTAGAAGCAAGAGCATCGCACACATCCATGCCCGAGGCGGGACTCGAACCTGCGACCGCAGCGGTCTCGCGGTTCCAGACTGTAGCGCCTAGAACCGCACCGCCAATAAAATACGTTGATGCAACAGTCCTGTGGCTCAGAATTAATCTGTACTGACGTAGAAGCAAGAGCATCGCACACATCCATGCCCGAGGTGGGACTCGAACCTGCAACCGCAGCGGTCTCGCGGTTCCAGACTGTAGCGCCTAGAACAGCACCTCCAATAAAATACGTTGATGCAACAGTCCTGTGGCTCAGAATTAATCTATACTGACGTAGAAGCAGTTCCTCCTGTGGCTCAGAATTAATCTATACTGACGTAGAAGCAAGAGCATCGCACACATCCATGCCCGAGGCGGGACTCGAACCTGCGACCGCAGCGGTCTCGCGGTTCCAGACTGTAGCGCCTAGAACCGCACCGCCAATAAAATACGTTGATGCAACAGTCCTGTGGCTCAGAATTAATCTGTACTGACGTAGAAGCAAGAGCATCGCACACATCCATGCCCGAGGCGGGACTCGAACCTGCGACCGCAGCGGTCGCGCGGGTCCAGACTGTAGCGCCTAGAACCGCACCGCCAATAAAATACGTTGATGCAACAGTCCTATGGCTCAGAATAAATCTGTACTGACGTAGAAGCAAGAGCATCGCACACATCCATGCCCGAGGCGGGACTCGAACCTGCGACCGCAGCGGTCTCGCGGTTCCAGACTGTAGCGCGTAGAACCGCACCTCCAATAAAATACGTTGATGCAACAGTCCTGTGGCTCAGAATTAATCTGTACTGACGTAGAAGCAAGAGCATCGCACACATCCATGCCCGAGGCGGGACTCGAACCTGCGACCGCAGCGGTCTCGCGGTTCCAGACTGTAGCGCCTAGAACCGCACCGCCAATAAAATACGTTGATGCAACAGTCCTGTGGCTCAGAATTAATCTGTACTGACGTAGAAGGAAGAGCATCGCACACATCCATGCCCGAGGCGGGACTCGAACCTGCGACAGCAGCGGTCTCGCGGTTCCAGACTGTAGCGCCTAGAACCGCACCGCCAATAAAATACGTTGATGCAACAGTCCTGTGGCTCAGAATTAATCTGTACTGACGTAGAAGCAAGAGCATCGCTCACATCCATGCCCGAGGCGGGACTCGAACCTGCGACCGCAGCGGTCTCGCGGTTCCAGACTGTAGCGCCTAGAACCGCACCGCCAATAAAGTACGTTGATGCAACAGTCCTGTGGCTCAGAATTAATCTATACTATCGTCAAATGCCTCTTATCCCTATGGGACTCAACTTCTGAGGTCATTAGTCCCCTAGAACTTAGAACTACTTAAACCTAACTAACCTAAGAGCATCGCACACATCCATGCCCGAGGCGGGACTCGAACCTGCGACCGCAGCGGTCTCGCGGTTCCAGACTGTAGCGCCTAGAACCGCACCGCCAATAAAATACGTTGATGCAACAGTCCTGTGGCTCAGAATTAATCTGTACTGACGTAGAAGCAAGAGCATCGCACACATCCATGCCCGAGGTGGGACTCGAACCTGCAACCGCAGCGGTCTCGCGGTTCCAGACTGTAGCGCCTAGAACCGCACCGCCAATAAAATACGTTGATGCAACAGTCCTGTGGCTCAGAATTAATCTATACTGACGTAGAAGCAGTTCCTCCTGTGGCTCAGAATTAATCTATACTGACGTAGAAGCAAGAGCATCGCACACATCCATGCCCGAGGCGGGACTCGAACCTGCAACCGCAGCGGTCTCGCGGTTCCAGACTGTAGCGCCTAGAACCGCACCGCCAATAAAATACGTTGATGCAACAGTCCTGTGGCTCAGAATTAATCTATACTGACGTAGAAGCAAGAGCATCGCACACATCCATTCCCGAGGCGGGACTCGAAGCTGCGACCGCAGCGGTCTCGCGGTTCCAGACTGTGGCGCCTAGAACCGCACCGCCAATAAAATACGTTGATGCAACAGTCCTGTGGCTCAGAATTAATCTGTACTGACGTAGAAGGAAGAGCATCGCACACACCCATGCCCGAGGCGGGACTCGAACCTGCGACAGCAGCGGTCTCGCGGTTCCAGACTGTAGCGCCTAGAACCGCACCGCCAATAAAATACGTTGATGCAACAGTCCTGTGGCTCAGAATTAATCTGTACTGACGTAGAAGCAAGAGCATCGCTCACATCCATGCCCGAGGCGGGACTCGAACCTGCGACCGCAGCGGTCTCGCGGTTCCAGACTGTAGCGCCTAGAACCGCACCGCCAATAAAGTACGTTGATGCAACAGTCCTGTGGCTCAGAATTAATCTATACTATCGTCAAATGCCTCTGAGCCCTATGGGACTCAACTTCTGAGGTCATTAGTCCCCTAGAACTTAGAACTACTTAAACCTAACTAACCTAAGAGCATCGCACACATCCATGCCCAAGGCGGGACTCGAACCTGCGACCGCAGCGGTCTCGCGGTTCCAGACTGTAGCGCCTAGAACCGCACCGCCAATAAAATACGTTGATGCAACAGTCCTGTGGCTCAGAATTAATCTGTACTGACGTAGAAGCACTAGCATCGCACACATCCATGCCCGAGGCGGGACTCGAACCTGCGACCGCAGCGGTCTCGCGGTTCCAGTCTGTAGCGCCTAGAACCGCACCGCCAATAAAATACGTTGATGCAACAGTCCTGTGGCTCAGAATTAATCTGTACTGACGTAGAAGCAAGAGCATCGCACACATCCATGCCCGAGGTGGGACTCGAACCTGCAACCGCAGCGGTCTCGCGGTTCCAGACTGTAGCGCCTAGAACCGCACCTCCAATAAAATACGTTGATGCAACAGTCCTGTGGCTCAGAATTAATCTATACTGACGTAGAAGCAGTTCCTCCTGTGGCTCAGAATTAATCTATACTGACGTAGAAGCAAGAGCATCGCACACATCCATGCCCAAGGCGGGACTCGAACCTGCAACCGCAGCTGTCTCGCGGTTCCAGACTGTAGCGCCTAGAACCGCACCGCCAATAAAAAAATTGGCAAATATCTTTATTATAATAAAGGACAATATTATTACCAGCTGCGAGAAAAACGATTTTCAGTCTAATACTCTTTTCTCTTGTCTCAATAATCAGAATGGAAGTGGAAGCGTGAATCGTTTCCGTTTCTTTCCCTCTCACTTTTCGAACACTGCCACAGATGTTGTTAAAGTGAACCATACAGAAGGCATGGTCGGGTGTTAACATAACTTTGACCTTGTACACATTTCGTCGGATTGCGATTACCTGTGACAGGTTCAACCAGAGTGTATTAGTACTGATCACGCTTGGTCTTGTAACCAGGCATAGTAGGGAATAAAGAGAGGTGTAAACAGCGTTAAATGTTGATCACTGTGAAGGAGATGGAGAATACCAATGGGCTGGGGCTTGAGTTGGAATTTGTACCGGTGAGGAGGACGTACTACGGCCGTCCGTGCTGCTGTCGTACCGCAGTGCCAGTGTGGCGTAACGGCAAGCGCATCTGATCCTGTGAGACAGGTTTATGGGCAGCAGGCAGAAAATGGTTCAAATGGCTCTAATCACTATAAAACTTAAAAAAAAAAATGGTTCAAATGGCACTGAGCACTATGCGACTTAACTTCTGAGGTCATCAGTCGCCTAGAACTTAGAACTAATTAAATCTAACCAACCTAAGGATATGACACACATCCATGCGCGAGGCAGGATTCAAACCTGCGACACTAGCAGTCGCGTGGTTCCAGACTGAAGCGCCTAGAACCGCTCGACTACTTCGGCCGGCTGCAGCAGACAGATTTTTAAAGGATCGTCATTGTGGATCTTCGTTTGCCCCGTTGGGAAAATCGTGCAATATCCAAATTTTTAGGCGTCAGGATGGGACATTGACCAGATTTTGGACTCCTAGGCACACAAACTCGTCGTCACAGTTCCCGTTGACATCATGATCGTAGTGTACAAACGGCTTCGTTTGGTGTGGTGCGGTGCTCAGGAAGAAAGTTAAGCTGATGAATGGCGTCGCATCGTCTTCCGCGATAAATAACCGTTAGCACTGCTGCGAATGACCATCGACGGTGAGTATGTTGGTGTCCTAGTTAGAGTTTCCATTCTTGCAATGCTTTGGGGAGACACGGCAGTGTCACTCCGGAGATCATGGTGCGATGTGCCAGTGTGTATGACTTGAGGTCACAGCTGGTAGTAATTGAGGGAACTCTGAAGACAAATGACACTTCACAGACATCGTGTGTGCTCATACCTACCACTCATGTGACAAAATCGTGTTGCCATTTTTCAACAGGATAATGTTCGTCCATACATGGCGCGTTTCTTGGCAGTTCGTGTAATATTTAGATGCTCCAGTGGCCAGCAGGGTCCCATGCCTTTGCTCTGTACAACATGTGTGTGACCAACTCGAATGTCAACTCCATCCCACTTCCCAGTTTCCGGGATGATACCAAGAGACAAAGGAAACAAAAGAGAAGTTCGGAGTAGGCATTAAAATCCATGGAGAAGAAATAAAAACTTTGAGGTTCGCCGATGACATTGTAATTCTGTCAGAGACAGCAAAGGACTTGGAAGAGCTGCTGAAGGTAATGGACAGTGTCTTGAAAGGAGGGTATAAGATGAACATCAACATAAGCAAAACGAGGATAATGGAATGTAGTCGAATTAAGTCGGGTGATGCTGAGGGAATTAGATTAGGAAATGAGACACTTAAAGTAGTGAAGGAGTTTTGCTATTTGGGGAGCAAAATAACTGATGATGGTCGAAGTAGAGAGGATATAAAATGTAGACTGGCAATGGCAAGGAAAGCGTTTCTGAAGAAGAAAAATTTGTTAACATCGAGTATAGATTTAAATGTCAGGAAGTTGTTTCTGAAAGCATTTGTATGGAGTTTAGCCATGTATGGAAGTGAAACGTGGACGATAAATAGTTTAGACAAGAAGAGAATAGGAGCTTTCGAAATGTGGTGCTACAGAAGAATGCTGAAGATTAGATGGGTAGATCACATGACTAATGAGGAGGTATTGAATAGAATTGGGGAGAAGAGGAGCTTGTGGAACAACTTGACTAGAAGAAGGGATTGGTTGGTAGGGCATGTTCTGAGACATCGAGGGATCACCAATTTAGTACTGGAGGGCAGCGTGGAGGGTAAAAATCGAAGAGGAAGACCAAGAGATGAGTACAGTAATCAGATTCAGAAGGATGTAGGCTGCAGTAGGTACTGGGAGATGAAGAAGCTTGCACAGGATAGAGTAGCATGGAGAGCTGCATCAATCCACTCTCAGGACTGAAGACCACAACAACAATCAAGAACCAGTGACAACAGTTGTCAGGATGGAACTGCTTTATGACATCAGTCCCAGCCAAATCAAGGCACGTATCCGGATCAGTGGGGTTGTAATGTCATATAGGTTAGGTGACATCCTGTCAAGTTATTCGAAAATTTTAATCAAACGATGAATCTTCGTTTCCTCTTGCCCTTCTGCGTGTTTCGCTCTTCGTGAAGGCAGTGCATACAGTGCTTACAGCGGTTGCCAATGCTTAAATGGAGCGTCCGTATTTGCCGTGTGCGAGGCAGTACGCACGCAGCCGTGGTCACCGTGGGGGTCGGTGACGCGGGTGTGCACGCTCCTTGACATTGATGGAATTACAGGCGGCCACGGCCAGGGAGGCCGACATTTCGTGGTCCACCTGCGAAAGCCGCGGCTTATGGCTAATGGCATTCCTCCGGCCAGCGACTGCGCTATTAAACGGGGATTCCGACGCGGCGCTCCGCGACTGCTTGCAGCATTTGTCCTCGCCGGCCCACAGGCGGGCCGAAATGGTCCTACAGCGGGCATCCTAACTCCGTGTGTGCTAGAGAATTCCGGTAGCCGCGAGCCCACTAACAGTATCCACAAGTTAGCTATTCGAGGCATATTAATCGATCTTTGAGCACTTATCACGTTAATTCTCTATAGAAATCCTTGCTTTAGGCAATACCCTTCATTGCACATGTACGGAAACGAACCAAATGTTACAGATATAACGGAATCATGCAGACGTATTCGATTTTGTAGTAGCCACTGCCACCAGTGTCTGTGTTTGGGCCAACGATGACATATCATCCGTAACGACTACGCTTTAATCGTTATTCTCAATATAGAGCAATCCGATAAGCAAAGAAATGGGATACTGAATTGCTGAGGGATGCCGAGAATCGTTTGAAGTTCTCATACGCTATACATGAATACCATAGTTCAGTTGAAAATGAATGAACATATCTATAAAGGGTAATCAACTGAAGTTGGACAGAGAAACATAGATATAAGGAAGGTAACTCCTAAGAAACCTATGGTAAGAGAAGAAAAATTAGTCAACAAATATTAAGGATGATCGGGAATAGAAAAATATATGTCACGAACGAGTTGATAGGCAGTGGAAGAAGCCAAGGCGAAATTGCAGTAAGACAAATATGGGCAAATCGAAAAAGGAACGGTTTTCGGATGGACTGACCCAAAACACAGAACAATCAAAATAATCGTCGGTGAACCTGCAAGCAAGGGTGTCAACGTTAATAGTGCAATGGGAATTCCAGTCTTATGGACAGAAGATAGTTCGGATTGTAGTAAAGGCGTATGTAAACGTAGGCTCCCGCGGTCGTTGTCACAGTCAATAAAATTCTTCTGGGTTAGAGGCCGCGTTGTCAACCATAAAATTCCGACGTTTCGGCGACTGTTGCAAGACGCCCTCCTCAGAGTTTACTGCTAACTGGCAGTCGGAATTTTATATTTGACAGTAACAGCACTTACGACATTTTGTTCATGAAGCGCACATAACAGGTACCTGAGAATGAGATAATATTGTCTCGAAATCGAAGGTATATACATGATATAAAGTAAAAGATGTAGGGAAATTTACGTTCATTGGATAAAAATTTTGTTCTAGGGGTAATAAACCACGTGATAGTAATCAACCAAAAACTTTTGTTACAGACAAAATGTTCGCTAAAGTTTCCCCGAGCAGCTGTTTCTTTTCGTTTTGATAACGATAACATGGTCCAAGGAGTTGTACTCCCTTTATTGTCCGTGCACATGTGCTAAGCTTCTAGGTAGAGATTCGGCAATTTCACGGATAATAAAAAGTGTACAGCCTACGTGGACCACCTTTTCATTCTCAAAACACGATGAGGCTGTGGCCACCACCAAAACCAAATTTTTGTTGTTATTAGTTGTGCCGGTGAGATACGGCAGAGCGTAGGCACAGTGGCGAGCCTAAGCAGTTTGTGTTGCCTACAATACAGTCATCTCCTTTACTGGCGTCAAATCTCTTTCGTCTCTGACACACTTATTCCTAAGCTTTTATTGTTGAAAATTACAGTATTAATTTGCTGGGTAGGTAGTACGCAGGTTACCAAAACTGCTAGCTCGGAGCAACATCATCGTTCCAGGACCCAAGACCGAAGCACTTTTTAAACTATGAAAGACAGTACAAACTCACTACAGAAATTCATTTTTCCTTCGAGTTACTGCACGTCTTCCTACTACGGCATTCAGGACGCAACGTGAAGAAAAACACGTCTTACGTCTTTACCGCAAGCGAAGCACCAGGACTAAAATTCATGACAAAAGAAAAATGAAGGAAAGATCATTAAAGTCTACCGCAGCTACTTTACTCCCTGCTTCTCTGCTGCAGCACTTTAAAGGAAGTAAATTAGTATTAAACTGAATGCAAATAAGGGAAAGGATGTGTCAAGTTTGTTTACAAAACGTTCAATCCAGTCTTATACTATAAAGCAGTCCCTCTGGCCCTTGTTACATTAAAAACCACACTCATCAACCTAAACCAGATTCTCAGAGTGGCGACCTTCTAACAGATTACATGCGTGCAGCACCGATGTATTCCGTGACGTACGCTCTATGAGCTGCCAGCAGTCGTTTGAAAGGTACTACATGACACCCGTATTCGTTCGGCGTGAATGTCATGGGTAGCATACACGTTAGTTTTGATATGACCCCCCCCCCCCCAAAAAAAAAAATCGACTGGCGTGAGGCCGAGTGGCTCTGGTGACCTTTGCAGAGTGCCGCCTTTCCAAATTCGATTCACACCAGTCGTTTCAGTGAGGTGGTGGCGCACACGACAGTTAAAGTGTGTTGGTACGCCAACTAGCAGAAACCATATTTTCGCTCATACATTCCGCGGGAAATCCTAGGCAAGCCATTTTCCATTAATTTTTATACTTGCAGTTGTGTAGACGAGACGGACGGATAACGGGTCTAGTAATATGTTCGCCGACGATGTCAGCTCGCGTGAGTACTAGAAACAGTTGTTGATAATCTGTGGACACTATTGGATGTCGATTTTCTTGTGCCCATATGTGACTGTTCTGGGTGCCTACATCTCTCGCAAAATAAGCTTCATCTGTAAATAACTGGCAGTTTGCAGTCTCTATCTCGGCAGTGCATTGCTGCATACAGCACTGTCGAAACCGTATAGGATGTTCAAAGTCTGTTGGTCAGAGGTGGCTGTACCACTTGAAAATGAAATCGAATAACCGGTGCTTGTAGAACACCATTCAGACAGAGGTATGATTGACACTCATATCTTTTCCTATCTCTCGTTTGCTTTTAGTTCACCTGAACACTTTCCAGTATTTCCTCTTCAAGTTTCAGGGTACAAACACATCACGTGTTGATCCACACCTCATGCATTGCCGTCCTCAAGCCAAGTATGTAAGTCCACGTACGCATGAATTCGCTTATGTAGCTCCTGGAACATTGCGTGAAATGGCTGTTGTCAGTTGAGGAAGCTTTGCTTGATGCTCTATGCGTCCACAGCCTCCAGCTTCACCATACACGAAATCGATATCCGCCAGTTCTTCCGAGGAATAAATTATCTTCGGGGCAACGCCGAGGCTGTATGGTGGGTAATACGCGTCGCAGCTTAGTTTCACTACGGGGCAGGAGTGTCAGAACATACAGACAAATCGTCTATTCTGATGACAATTTTTTGTTTTATGGGACGCTCAACTGCACGGTCATCGGCGCCGGTACAAAGTCCCAATTTTTGTTTCACAGTCCAATCTAACCACTGTCCGGAATGATGATGATGATGAAATGACAACACAAACACCCGGTCCTCGATAGAGGAAATCCTCTACCCAACCTGGAATCTAACCCGGGACCCAATGATCCAGAGGCAGCAACACATCGTCTGCTCTGAATCCTCGCAAGGGAAGACATCGCGCCTGCAGACAGGCAACCCGCTGAACAGGTTTCCAAAGCAGACTGCCCCCCTTTCTCATTCCAGGTTCAAATGGTTCAAATGGCTCTGAGCACTATGGGACTCAACTGCTGAGGTCATTAGTCCCCTAGAACTTAGAACTAGTTAAACCTAACTAACCTAAGGACATCACAAACATCCATGCCCGAGGCAGGATTCGAACCTGCGACCGTAGCGGTCTTGCGGTTCCAGACTGCAGCGCCTTTAACCGCACGGCCACTTCGGCCGGCTCTCACTCCAGGGTAACACATGTCTGCGACGTCAATGAATTGCACACACATCTTGATGCCTCTCACATCACAAATGGTGCTCATATTGAGCACATAATATGAGTTAAAAGCTTGGAATAAAGCTCTGTCCACTGATATGTGCCTATTTTCCGTATGTCCTGTAGTTTTCACTGGATCGTCTTCAGAGACTGCGGAGTTGTATTACAGCGATCGATTCGGACGGGGTGAGACACTTCCTAGTTGAGCTCAGGTTAACTGATATCTTGCATGACCTCCGAGGAAACGATGAAACACAACTCGTCTAGCAGCAAACTGTCCTCCCTACTGCCTGCATCATCATTTGCCTAAGGAGCAGCAGTATTGCTGCTCTCAACCGTCCCCCACCCGCTTTCTCGCAATACGAGGCGAATGAAGCGAGCAGTAAAGAAAGGTCATCTGTTCACCTGTGCGAAATGCCGTAAAAGACTTTATCCGTCGACAAACAGGGAGTTCCTCCACCGAAGCAACCCACTATCTTTATACGTACTGTTGAATATCAAGGGAGCTGTAAAGTAATACACGGACTAGAATGAGATTTTCACTCTGCAGCGGAGTATGCGCTGATATGAAACTTCCTGGCAAATTAAAACTGTGTGCCGGACCGAGACTCGAACTCGGGACCTTTGCCTTTCGCGGGCAAGTGCTCTACCATCTGAGGTACCCAAGCACAACTCACGCCCCGTCCTCACAGCTTTACTTCTTAATACATGGACGTTCATCACATAGTTCACTTATAAAGGTCCACGCTTAACTTTTTTATGAATTTTTGCAGCTTCGTAATTATTTGAACACAGTTTCTAAATGGGAGAGTGAACTACCCACCTGATTATGATTGCATTAATTTATTAGCTGTTGTCAGACCGAGCATTCCTCACGTAATTTACTTTGCAGGAAGGCTTGGAGGTCCGGACTGTTTGGGATCACAAACCAGAACAATGACCAGTTGGCTACCTGCCTGTAGCTACCGCTTCAAAGACACGCCCTCGGCAATAATTTCATACGGGGGAATGAAGACAGTAGTAGTGGGGGAATGCGAAGGGCCGAGGGCTAGGTGGCGGCGGAGGCTCCGTAATGACATAAACAGAACGCCTGCTGGCCGCCAGTTAACTACCGCCAGCAAATTCGGAGGCCGCGTTTTGAGCCCTTTGATGTGCGGCAGGGCCGCACTTAGCGCGCACACGTAGACGGTCTGATAGCATTAGCGCCCGGCCATTCTGCGCGCCTCTCAGTCCGCACGGCAAGCGTTCCAGCGCTGGCCCGGACCAAGGAGCTCTCGCATTGCTTTGTTGAAGCCGCCGCTGGCCGATATCCGACAACTGCGAGATGCCGTCCAGGGCGATTATAGCCGATCGTCGCTTAATTCGCACCGCGGCGTTTCAGCTGTAGTGTCAGAAAAGTTAGACAAGACAGGAAAGGCTGCTGGTATACTCTGCGACCTGTCAGAGTCGTTTTACGAAATAACAATGTCTTGTTCAGTAAATAACAGTATTATAGTGTAACAGGAATTAACACAAAACGGTTTAAATCACCTATATTTGACATGAAACATGAGTCTCAACAGAATCAGTCATTGTTTAACCGCGGGTCCAACTACAAATGTCCCACAAGATACCGTAAGATACTTACATTTTCTGGCGTACTTTAATGACCTTTTGTAACACTCCAAGATACAAATTTGTTTTGTTTACAGATGATACAATCATTTCAATAAATCGTAATTCGAGTACAAATTTTTGAAAGATCGGTTAATGAAACTTTCATGGACGTTAGTAAATCATTTCTATCCAATTCTTTGTCACTGAATTTGGAAGAAACAAAGTTGTTAAGAACTCATAAGAAATACCCTCCGAATTAAGGTGTAAGATGTGACGACAAGTAAACAGAATAGGTCGACAACTTACCAATTATTTCGATTGGAGGAGTATATCTCAGCAATGCTAAAGCGCCTAAACAAATCCTTAATTAAATTAGAAGGAAGGTCAGCGTTGGACGTAATTTTGTAGTTTATTGACAGCAAAATCGATTTTCAATCACATAATGATTTTGCTGCCAATAAACCATCAAAATGACATCCAACGCAGACCTTCCTTCTAATTTTACGTATATGGTCGTTGTACACACAGCACTCTATGGAGGCACCAGTCAATAAAATCCTTAGTTGCAATACAGAAATTATCAGACATAAGTGACACAAACATAAAAAGCTAGTTTAATTCAATTGGTTTCATTCGTCGATGGCTTTTTCTTGTTGATAACTCATCACTAGTTTTCTTTTCTTTTTTGTGAGCTGATAAGCGGATAATACGAAGTATTTGTGGTGTGAACTCTAGAATGTTCTGCAGGCATCTGTTCCGGGACTGGGAGATATTAAAACAGCTTCCAGTTTTTTAACTTCTTAATGAAACTTTTCATAAATAATACACACTGAGGTGATGTCTCAGCGAGGATATACCTCAGTGTCATGCGATACCTCCTAATAAGGTGTCGGGCCTCCTTTTGCTTGACGCAGTGCGGCAACTCGACGTGGTACAGAATCAACAAGTCGTTGAACGTCCCCTGCAAAAATACTGATCCATGCTGCCTCTACAGACGTCATTATTATGAAAGTGTTTGCGGTGCAAATTTAGTCCGCGAACTGACCTCACGGTTATGTCCCATATATGTTAGATGGATTTCTTGTCAGGTGGCCTGGGTGGAAAAGTCATTCGCTCGAATTATCCAGAATTTTCTTGAAACAAGTTGCGAACAATTGTCATCAACTAAAATTCCATCGAATGGGAACATGAAATCCATGAATCGCTGCAAATGATCTCCAAGTAGCCGAACATAACCATTATTAGTCAATGAACGGTTCATTTGGACTAAAGGATTTATGCCATTCCACGTAAATACTGCACAAACTATTATGGAAGCTCCACCAGCTGCCACATTGTCTTGTTGAATCTTGGGACCAAAGCTGCGCGAGATCTGCGCCAGGCACGAACCCTACCATCATCACTTTCCAAATAAAATCGTGACTCATCTGAGCAGCCCACAGTCTTTCAGTCGTCTAGGGTTCAACCCATATAATGAAGAGCCTAGGTGAGAGGCTGAAAGCGATATCGTGCGCTTAGCAGTCACACAATCATCTAAACAGCTCATGCATCCAAGTTGCTGACGAGAATAATATACAGAAGAATGGAAAATAAAATTCACGATGTACTGGGTGGCGCTCAGTTTGAATGCCGGAAACGTAAAGCAACCAGAGGGGCAATTCTGACGTTGCGGTTGGTAATGGAAGCAAGACTAAAGAAAATTCAAAACCACGCTCATAGGATATGTCAACCTGGAAAAAGTGTTCGACAAAGTAAAATGGTGCAAGATGTTCGAAACTCTCAGAGAAATAGGGGTAAGCTATAGGGAGAGACGGGTTACACACAATATGTAAGAGAACCAAGAGGGAATAATAAGAGTGGACCACCAAGAACGAAATGCTCGGATTAAAAAGGCTGTAAGACAGGGATATAGTCTTTCACCCCTACCGTTCAACCTGTAAACTGAAGAAGCATTGATGGAAATAAAAGAAAGAATCAAGAATGGAATTAAAATTCATGGTGAAAGGATATCAATGATACGATTCGCTGATGACATTGCTATCCTGACTGAAAGTGAAGAAGAATTACGTTATACGCTGAATGGAATGAACCATCTAATGAGTACGGAATACGGACTGAAAGTACACCGAAGAAAGACGAAAGTAATGAGAAGAAGCAAAAATGGAAACTTGACATCAGGACTTATGGTCACAAAGTAGATGAAGTTGAGGACTTCTGCTACCTTTGAAGCAAAATACGCTATGACGGACGGAGCAAGAAGGACATCTAAAGGAGACTAGCAATGGCAAAAAAGGGAATTCGTGACCAAGAGAATTCTGCTAGTAACAAACATAATTTGAGGAAGAAATTTCTGAGAATTTACGTTTGGGGCACAGGATTGTATGGTAGTGAAAGATGGACTGTGGCAAAACCGGAACAGAAGAGAATCGAAGCATTTGAGAAGTGGTGCTACAGACGAATGTTGAAAATTAGGTGGACTGATAAGGTAAGGATGCGGTTCTGCGCAGCATCGGAGAGGAAACAGGTTTCTAGCGTTTCCGTAGTAGTCAAATTAACTATTACGGTCAAGAAAGTGATCTGTTGTTCATAGTGGAGGAAAAAATTTGGCCATAAAGAGAACTAAATTTGTAAGACAGTAGATCAGTAACCGTATTTTAACACTTACGTGCAGAATGGACAGGCGCCACGGATGGTCGAGAAAGAGCTTACCATGCCATGATACACGCATCCTCTGAATTGTCAGCCACTGCGAGCTGAGTCCCTGCTTTCCTGTAGCGACTCGTATCTTCCCGAAGGAAGGTCTCCTCCTTTTCCTCTGCACACCAACTCTTCAGAGCCCACTATTCATGTTGCTTCGAAATATCCTTACCGGAACTCGTAGCTCTGGAATGAAATACTGTGAGGACGTTTACTAGTTTGAGTAGCGTTGAGTACCTCAGCTTATTGGCGTGTGCCGGCCGTCGGCGACGAGGAGACTCGGAGAGGAAAGGAATATGTGGTAAACGCTGACAAGGAGAAGGAGACAGGATGATGGGACCTGTTAAGACATCAGGGAATGACTTCCACAGTAACAGAGGATGCTGTAGAGAGCAGAAACTATAGAGGAAGATAGAGACTGAAATACATTCAGCAAATAACTAAGGACGTAGGTTGCAGATGCTACTCGGATGCCCGCATCTCGTGGTCGTGCGGTAGCGTTCTCGATTCCCACGCCCGGGTTTCCGGGTTCGATTCCCGGCGGGGTCAGGGATTTTCTCTGCCTCGTGATGGCTGGGTGTTGTGTGATGGCCTTAGGTTAGTTTTGTTTAAGTAGTTTTAAGTTCTAGGGAACTGATGACCATAGATGTTAAGTCCCATAGTGCTCAGAGCCATTTTTGCTACTCGGAGATGACGAGGCTGACACAGGAGAGAAATTCGTGGCGGGTCGCATCAAACCGGTAAAAAAAAAAAGCAAAGGCACTCGCGTCAGACATCTGCTGCCATAGCCTATAACGCAATCACGCAGTGTTGTTTGCCTGTTTGCACTGACAACTGTACCCGTACGCCGCTGCCCTCGGTCGTTAAGTGAAGACCGTTCGCCACTGCGTTGTCAGTGGTGAGAGGTAATGCTCGAACTCTGGTATTCTCGGTACACTCTTGTGCCGTGTATCTCGGAATATTGTTTTACCTAACGATTTACGAAATTCAGTGCCCCATACGTCTAGCGGAAACTACCATTCTACATTCAAAGTCTGTTAATTCCCGTCGAGATGCCATAACCACTTGAGTGGAAATGACAGCTCCGCCAATGCACTGTCATTTTATATCTTGTATACTCGATACTGCCGCTGTCTGTATGCGCACATATCGCTATCATCTCAGTGTATTTGACTTTCAAGTCAACAGCGGGCTTCGACTTCCACAATCAGGAGCCAAACCCGTGACCAGTGTAAACCGTCAATGTTATCAGTAATGAATTCACGTGGTTATACTCTCTTTCAAATTCTAAAGGTGGCAGGGGTAAAATACAGGGAGCGAAAGGCTATTTATAATTTGTACAGAAACCAGATGGCAGTTATAAGAGTCGAGGGACATGAAAGGGAAGCAGTGGTTGGGAAGGGAGTAAGACAGGGTTGTAGCCTCTCCCCGATGTTATTCAATCTGTATATTGAGCAAGCACTGAAGCAAACAAAAGAAAAATTCGGAGTAGGTATTAAAATCCATGGAGAAGAAATAAAAACTTTGAGGTTCGCCGATGACATTGTAATTCTGTCAGAGACAGCAAAGGACTTAGAAGAGCAGTTGAACGGAATGGATGGTGTCTTGAAGGGAGGATATAAGATGAACATCAACAAAAGCAAAACGAGGATAATGGAATGTAGTCGAATTAAGTCGGGTGATGTTGAGGGTATTAGATTAGGAAATGAGACACTTAAAGTAGTAAAGGAGTTTTGCTATTTGGGGAGCAAAATAACTGATGATGGTCGAAGTAGAGAGGATATAAAATGTAGGAAAGCGTTTCTGACGAAGAGAAATTTGTTAACATCAAGTACAGATTTAAGTGTCAGGAAGTCGTTTCTGAAAGTATTTGTATGGAGTGTAGCCATGTATGGAAGTGAAACATGGACGATAAATAGTTTGGACAAGAAGAGAATAGAAAACTTTCGAAATGTGGTGCTACAGAAGAATGCTGAAGATTAGATGGGTAGATCACATAACTAATGAGGAGGTACTGAATAGGATTGGGGAGAAGAGGAGTTTGTGGCACAACTTGACCAGAAGAAGGGATCGGTTGGTAGGACATGTTCTGAGGCATCAAGGGATCACCAATTTAGTATTGGAGGGCAGCGTGGAGGGTAAAAATCGTAGGGGGAGACCAAGAGATGCATACACTAAGCAGATTCAGAAGGATGTAGGTTGCAGTAGGTACTGGGAGATGAAGAAGCTTGCACAGGATAGAGTAGCATGGAGAGCTGCATCAAACCAGTCTCAGGACTGAAGACCACAACAACAACAACAACACAATACACTACCACTGTGAACTCTCCTATTTGTTCTTGATCAAGTGAGAGAAAATTCAGGAAGAAATAGATCTTAAAAAAGTATTCGAGGAAAAATTATAGATTTCAAGTTCAACAATAAAAATGTTTTGCTTTCTTTGACCGTAAGTGTACAACCGTAGGTAAGGTCTATTCCCATGCCCCATACAGCGACTTTTATGTAGAGCAGTGCTGTAGTCTGCAGTCCAAAGCATTGCTGAATATTGGAGTCGACGCACGTGTATCTTGTGTAATTCTCTTCAACTTGGCGTAATTACTGTTAACCATAGTCACACGAACCTCCCTATAGAAGACTAACTGCGGTCTCCCACAGACTTGTTTATCTTACTCCCTTACATAAGCACATTTCTCTCTTCTTAATTATAAATAATAAGTTAGGGTTTCATATCAACCTATTGTTTCCATCGTGCGGCATATATTCGATTTAGTACCTATTTCTTACCTTATCAGTAGAAATGGTAACATCGGTGTAGGGCGTTCGCAGTGGTTTTCATCGGTAATGCAGTTCTACTGCCATAGGGTATTCGTATAGACATGGCATAAATGTTCTTGAAAGTGAAGGTATGGTGCATAGAATTCTGTGACAGAGGAAAGAGGACAGTTGGAAATCCGAATATGAAAACCCTGGAAGCAATTAAAACTTAATTCTGTCGAAGAACTAAACTATGTGAACAAATATACGAAATGAAATAGTATTGAAGCGAATGGATGAAAAAGGAAGCCAATGGAACACATTTAGTGGAACATACGCGAGGATGGGGTGGGTGGGTGTGGAGGATGAGAGACAGGTAAAGACAAAAGACGGACTCAGGAGATAGCTAGAGAAAGGTAGAGAGAAAGAGCACTTGATGCCGGTGCACTAAGAGAATCATTTTATCCTGAATGCTTCAGTGCCATCTTAGTCACCAAATTTTAGCGCTTCAAAACATGGAGTTTTGTCTAAATGTATTCCTGTATCGTTAGTTGTGTAGCAGACATTTTTATTTGTGTCATACCAATCATTATGTTGAGCATTACAAGCGATACTGTCACATGGATGCTATTCAGTGAAATGGTAGAGCTTTAAGTCTGGACAGGCTTACACATATCAAACCAGAGAAGTAGTAAAACATTAGGCTCAGCGATTAACGAAAGAAATAAATATTGGTGAGTACCTAACATAAAAATGATAGTTCCACAAAACTTGCGTTATTCTTCAACAGAAAAATTCTGTTATGCACGAGTATGTAGTAAACTAACGACATACTGTGTGATGTTGTGCTGTGACAAGGTTTTATGAAAATGGATCCTGTAATTTTGTACTGGCGTGTTCCCAATCTCTGCGGAAGACGAAAGGTACTGTACAACATCAGAATAGTCGACGGACAGTGTAAGGAGCGAACTCTGGAGTTCCTGGACTGAAATGAGTCCTTCATGGACGGCGACAACCATTAACTGAACATACACTCCTGGAAATGGAAAAAAGAACACATTGACACCGGTGTGTCAGACCCACCATACTTGCTCCGGACACTGCGAGAGGGCTGTACAAGCAATGATCACACGCACGGCACAGCGGACACACCAGGAACCGCGGTGTTGGCCGTCGAATGGCGCTAGCTGCGCAGCATTTGTGCACCGCCGCCGTCAGTGTCAGCCAGTTTGCCGTGGCATACGGAGCTCCATCGCAGTCTTTAACACTGGTAGCATGCCGCGACAGCGTGGACGTGAACCGTATGTGCAGTTGACGGACTTTGAGCGAGGGCGTATAGTGGGCATGCGGGAGGCCGGGTGGACGTACCGCCGAATTGCTCAACACGTGGGGCGTGAGGTCTCCACAGTACATCGATGTTGTCGCCAGTGGTCGGCGGAAGGTGCACGTGCCCGTCGACCTGGGACCGGACCGCAGCGACGCACGGATGCACGCCAAGACCGTAGGATCCTACGCAGTGCCGTAGGGGACCGCACCGCCACTTCCCAGCAAATTAGGGACACTGTTGCTCCTGGGGTATCGGCGAGGACCATTCGCAACCGTCTCCATGAAGCTGGGCTACGGTCCCGCACACCGTTAGGCCGTCTTCCGCTCACGCCCCAACATCGTGCAGCCCGCCTCCAGTGGTGTCGCGACAGGCGTGAATGGAGGGACGAATGGAGACGTGTCGTCTTCAGCGATGAGAGTCGCTTCTGCCTTGGTGCCAATGATGGTCGTATGCGTGTTTGGCGCCGTGCAGGTGAGCGCCACAATCAGGACTGCATACGACCGAGGCACACAGGGCCAACACCCGGCATCATGGTGTGGGGAGCGATCTTCTACACTGGCCGTACACCACTGGTGATCGTCGAGGGGACACTGAATAGTGAACGGTACATCCAAACCGTCATCGAACCCATCGTTCTACCATTCGTAGACCGGCAAGGGAACTTGCTGTTCCAACAGGACAATGCACGTCCGCATGTATCCCGTGCCACCCAACGTGCTCTAGAAGGTGTAAGTCAACTACCCTGGCCAGCAAGATCTCCGGATCTGTCCCCCATTGAGCATGTTTGGGACTGGATGAAGCGTCGTCTCACGCGGTCTGCACGTCCAGCACGAACGCTGGTCCAACTGAGGCGCCAGGTGGAAATGGCATGGCAAGCCGTTCCACAGGACTAGCATCTCTACGATCGTCTCCATGGGAGAATAGCAGCCTGCATTGCTGCGAAAGGTGGATATACACTGTACTAGTGCCGACATTGTGCATGCTCTGTTGCCTGTGTCTATGTGCCTGTGGTTCTGTCAGTGTGATCATGTGATGTATCTGACCCCAGGAATGTGTCAATAAAGTTTCCCCTTCCTGGGACAATGAATTCACGGTGTTCTTATTTCAATTTCCAGGAGTGTATTTAAAAACTGTACGAGCTTGTTTACTGTTACGTGCCACATAAAAATACGAGGATGATTACGTTACACGCTTCGTTTCACCAAGTAGTAGCACTCCGCCTCTACTCAAGTTTGAACTCTGTGGAATGTACATACTCTCTTTTACCCCTGCGTTATACTTTTTTACGATGAATTATAAATTAGGGTTTTATAATTTATTTTTTTAAAATGTTTTTTGTACAATGTGCATTAGTAAAGCATTTAACAGGGTTGTTAATAATTGATGACGGTAGAGTTGAAGTAACATTCATTATACATGAATGTGCAATAATCACGAGAAAGCGTAATTTGAAAGGTCTCTGTATGGAAAGAATCTCTCGATTAATTAATGGACTAATACAGGGGAACATATACTAGAACAATGAACTTGTTATTGTGAATGGTGCTGCCTGAACGTGGAACCACTTCGGGGTTCACAAAATGTATTAAGAAAAGTGTCCGTTTCTTTGTTTGTTTATAATTCATACAAATTTGCAGTTCTATTCCGATCATGGTGAAATTTTGCTTGATTTTTCTTCAAGACACGAGGAAGGCCAGTGTCTACATTAGATTTCGTAATCTGACTTGAATCTTATATGCATGTACTATATAAAAGGGACAGGTTGTTACCAAAAGCCTTAAAATAGCTTTCTGTGATCTTGCAATGTTAATAATGTTACCTAGACAAATGCATCCACAAAAATTCATTACTCTACATTAATTACTTTTTGGTGGTGTGATTTTTTTTCCGTCTGTGTAGAATTATATACTCGAAAGCCTGGCTGCCATAGTAATCAGACTGATTGTGAAAATGCCGACGGCATGTATTCAAAATTAAACAAATTTGTTGACAGGTGTGTATCTCTGTCAATACCGCTAAGTATGATGGAGCGAAATGTCAGGGGGAACTGCAAACGTAGACAGGCGGTCGGCTCGACCAGACGGTCGTTTTGCTGAGCCAACAAAATGATGCACTCGGTCGAGTGCCGCGCCGTAATTCAATAACGGGGCCCCTGTGTTAATCGCACGTTTTGTTATCCTATTACCGGCGTTCCAGGAGCCTGACGCCCGCCTTTGTGAATAACCGAGCGCGACGTATGACAGAAGCTGTCACCCGACAGCGCAAACTGCGCCCCCGATGCGTGCGGCACTTTGCACGGCGGACGGTCGCGCATCGCACACGACTCCCGTTTCAGGAAGAGCACTCAAATTGCAATTTCAGTTTCAGTAGCAGCTATGTTTCAGTTTACTATCAGGATGAACATACTTTTAAGTATTTTAAAAATTAATTGATCATTGGGAAATTTAAGAGCAGTTATTCCGTGTATCTCATTCTTACGAACCGACTTAACAGGTCTATACAAACTCTGGGAGGTTGTAGGAGACATTAAAACAAATATTTTTCCCTAATGTCATTTTTTCCTCTGAGGATTATTTACACCGGTGGAGGCCGTATTACGCTCTTCAGTGGTTACAGGCCGTATTACGATCTTCAGTTGTTAGAGGGCGTATTACGCTCTTCACTTGTAGGCAACTGCTGTCCACCAGTGTAGTAGTTTACTAATGGAGCGATACACCTGGAGTGATGTAACGTCTCTTAGCAAAAGACATATTATGTAATAAAGAGAAAACATCGTGTGTCATGTTTTGTTCTTGTATAAAATTATGTACTGTTTCTTTTATTTATTTTAGATAATATCTGTGTCGGCGAGTACTGAAACCGCCACAGACGATACTTATTAAATATCAAACAAAGATGAGAATGTGTGACTAGTATAAATAATACAGAACGAACATTAATTTCTCTGTCGTCTTCTTGGAGTTACGTGAGTAGGATAGCCTGTGACGGTATGTTGTACGCTAGCGTAGCATTCTTTTGTCAAGGTTGAGAGACGTACGCCATTGCTTACTCATTGTAAAGGTGTGTAATAATTAATATATTTAAATGTTTTGAATAGAGTTACTTAGTGAAACCCTGCATTATGATTTGTAATAAGCTTGCCTGGCATATTATCCCATCCCCTTAAGACATTTTCAGTTATTTAAATATTATTCGTGGTGCAGAGCAGCGCTACGAACGAACGAGCCGCTGCCGCGGCGCATTCAAACTGCATTAAATGAAATCTATCATACTGCAAAGAAGCGGGAAGGTAATAGTGAAATAAAATTATTTCTTTCAGCTTTCGGACTTGCAGAGCAGAGCAACAGATTTTATGATGTGTTTTGCAGGTTGACGCGGGCTGCTGGTAATATATTACTAACAGTACAAAAAAGATAATTTCCCTTCATAACATAAAAGAAATCTTTCTGTGCTTAGTTCTGGTCTGGCAAACCTTATAGTAAAAACGTCTTTTTCTCCGATAATAGTCTCATGTTCTTGTGCTAGTCGTGGTACTTATTGGTGTTTTACTGTTAACAAAAATCCACTGCAAAATTTTGATGTTGAACAATCATTGCGAACTGTAACATCAGTATTCATAACAAAGTAATTTTCATTAACCTTTTCAGTAACTATAAAGTAGGGAAGATATGTTGAACTTTATAGTGAGTTACAGTAACGAAAAAATGTTCCTTTAATAGAAAGCCAGATCCAGAAGAATAAGAACATAATTTTTTTTTTGTTGAAAATTAATGATCCCAAGAAAGTCACAGCACAGCATCACTAAAAGGTATTTCGGGGCTCTTTTCGTAGTAACATATTTTATTTCATATATGAGTTGTTACGCGAGTAATAGTAAAACAAAGCAAATAATATAAGAGCCAGCGAAAGTGAGTACACTGATATGGTTGGTACGTACTACGTAGCGGACCGCAACGGACGGGCTTCACAGCGGCTTTATCAACAACAATATCCTAATTGCCGTATCCCGCATCATACGATCTTTGCTGTTGTGTACCAACGTCTGCGTGAGACCGGGTCATTTAGCAAATTACCTGGGCAGGGGCGCCGTCGCACGGTAAGAACGCTGCAATTTTAGGAAGCTGTCTTGCAGCATGTGGAGCTGGATCCTTCAATCAGCACTCGTGCAATTGCACGCAACATGGGGATGAATCAGACGAATGTAAGAACAGACCTTCGAGAGCAGTTGTTACGTCCATTTCACTTACAGCGTGTCCACAACCTGGAACCAGTTGATTATCCACCCAGAGCACAGTTTTCGCAGCGGTACCTGGAAGAGTGTGAAATGCATCCTACATTTCCATCCTCGGTGTTGTTTACCGATGAAGCAACGTTCGGGTGAGATGGAATCTTCAACATGCACAATTCGCATGTTTGGAGTGAGGATAACCCACATGCCACAGTTACTAGCGCTCATCAAGTGCGGTTCTTCGTTAATATGTGGGTCGGTGTTGTTGGGGACTGTTTCATTGGGCAGTATCTGCTACCTAGGCCATTAAATGGCAGGCACTGTTACAATTTTCTCGCCAGAGCATTGCCTGAATTGCTGGAAGACGTCCCGCTTCCTACAAGACAACGCATATGGTTCCAACATGACGGGGCGCAGGCACATTTCAGTCGTCCTGTGTGTCGATTCCTGGACCGACGGTTCCCAGAAACGTGGATTGGCAGAGGCGGTCCTGTGCCATGGCCTGCTCGATCCCCAGCTATGTCCCCTCTGGACTTTTTAGTGCGGGGAGGGATGCGCAACCTTGTTTACGCAACTCCTGTTGCACCAGAACAGGTTCAAATTGCTCTGAGCACAATGGGACTTAACATCTTAGGTCATCAGTCCCCTAGAACTTAGAACTATTTAAACCTAAGGACATCACACACATCCATGCCCCAGGCAGGATTCGAACCTGCGACCGTAGCGGTCACGCGGATCCAGACTGAAGCGCCTAGAACCGCACGGCCACACCGTTTTGCTAAAGATACATTGGCTGTCACTACTTTCTGAGCACTGCTAATTCGCAGATAAACTTTTAAATTTAAGACTGTCACTTAGATTCTGTGGGTATGTTTCATTCTGTTCACTGAGACCAAAAGTTGACCGTACTGATATATAGCTCAAATCATTGACATAGTCGTAGCTGCAAGTTATCAAGTTGTGAAAATTTATGTTTAATAAAATTTTTAATCTAGTCTGCTAGAGATATTTTATTATGAAACTTATCAGGCAGCTGCCTATCACACAGCAGCCCTATAAATTCTAACTGTAGCATGGCTTCTTCAACGTACGTGTTGTAAATAGATACTGCTGTGTCTTGTCTTCGGTTTGAAGTTCATAATCCGGCTATACTGCTGCTTTCAAAGACCTGCTCTCCACTTTAACCGCTCCACCATTAAGTATATATGCTCGTGTTTAACCATACTCTCATTCTTCTGGAGACAGAGCACAGTTTTCAATTTATCCCGCGCTGTATAATAACATTAATGGCGTCTGAGAGCCTCATTTTACAGTAAGCACTCACTACCCAGGTGGTGAGTGATCGTCAGCGCTCGTACTCTCCTAGGCGCCTCCTGAAGACGACTGGGTTAGACCATAAGTATGGTAAGATACTAGCATTCAGTTTATGCTCATAATCTGTAAAGTGATACTTCCAAGAAGACGTTCCATTTACCTTCAGTACTAGGAAATTTAAACGGTCAACTTCATTGATTGTATGACCAACTTGCGACGGTAAAATTTCTTATTTACGAGAGTTCCGTGTCAGAAACTGTGTGCATTATTCTCTGCTGCAGTTAAGCGATATAATCTGTTCACTAAAAGTTACGTGTTGGTGCTCCTGCTGTCTATTCTATTAGCTACAGAACTTGTTTTGCATTCCATATCTCACACAATAATAACTGTCATCTGCAAAGGGAAAATTTTCGATTCACCTTTTATGTTTAGTGGCAGAGCACTGATTGATGTAATGAATAACAAGGGACGCAGAAGCCTGTGGCGCTCACCACCTAGCGTGCCCCCCCCCCCCCAAATTCAAGAATTTTCTCTGTTTGTTAGCAGGGGAGGGCGAAATTTTATTTCCTACTTTCCAGAGATGAACTGAACAGCCGTTGAGCATTTTCCTTAACACGATAATGTTCCAGGTTATGGAAAAGTGTTTCATGGTTCACACAATTAAATGCTTTCGTCAAATAATAGACCTATAATTTAACCATGCTAGATCCTCATATACAACTGAGGATTTTCAGTGGGTGCTCTTTTTCTGAAGCCTAACTCAGAATCTGTCATATAATTTAGTGTACTGAGATGTGCCACTCCTCGCCTACACGTTGCTTTCTCAAAGACGTTTCAAAGCAAAGAAATTGGCCGGTAAGTGTTAACATTACCTCGTTTATCGTTTTTATAAAGATGTTTCTCTACCGAGATTCCAATATCAGGAAACTGACCATACTGCACATGTGACTGACTACAGAATCAATACACTGATTAGCCAGAACATTGTGACCACCAGGCGATAGTAGCGTCAACTAGCGAGGAATGATTGCTTGTCAGACACATGCACGGTTCATACAGTGTCAGTGACCGTAAGGTCCTTATCTAGAACGGTGAAGGCGGGAAATCTGTCTCACCAATGGCAGATTGTCATGGCCCGGAGGCTACATCTACATCTACAATTATACTCCGCAAGCCACCCAACGGTGTGTGGCGGAGGACACTTTCATGCCACTGTCATTACCTCCCTTTCCTGTTCCAGTAGCGTATGGTTCGCGGGAAGAACGACTGCCGGAAAGCCTCCGTGCGCGCTCGAATATCTCTAATTTTACATTCGTGATCTCCTCAGGAGGTATAAGTAGGGGGAAGCAATATATTCGATACCTCATCCAGAAACGCACCCTCTCGAAACCTGGCGCGCAAGCTACACCGCGATGCAGAGCGCCTTTCTTGCAGAGTCTGCCACTTGAGTTTGCTAAACATCTCCGTACCGCTATCACGCTTACCAAACAACCCTGTGACGAAACGCGCCGCTCTTTTTTGGATCTTCTCTATTTCCTCCGTCAACCCGACCTGGTACGGGTCCCACACTCATGAGCAAAACGAGTGTTTTGTAAGCCACCTCCTTTGTTGATAGACTACATTTTCTAAGGACTCTCCCAATGAATCTCAACCTGGTACCCGCCTTACCAACAATTAATTGTATATGATCATCCCACTTCAAATCGTTATGCACGCACACTCCCAGATATTTTACAGAAGTAACTGCTACCAGTGTTTGTTCCGCAGTCATATAATCATACAATAAAGGATCCTTCTTTCTATGTATTCGCAATAGATTACATTTGTCTATGTTACGGGTCAGTTGCCACTCCCTGCACCAAGTGCCTATTCGCTGCAGATCTGGGCATTTCGCTGCAATTTTCTAATGCTGCAACTTCTCTGTATACTGCAGCATCATCCGCGAAAAGCCGCATAGAACTTCCGACACTATCTACTAGGTCACTAGGCACTGCATTTCGGAAACTGCATGACTTGTCGGATGTTCGAGAAGTACTGTGGTGAGTGCCTTCAACACATGGACAAACCGAGGTGAAGCCACGTCCAGACGCCGTGCTCATTGCAGATGTCGGACACCGTATGATGGGCGTACTGGTAGAACAGGAGAGGCGGCGAACTGTGGCGCAGCTCGTGCAAGGCACTATGACGACCAAGGAGTATCGTTCACAGGCGACGTACGCCTCTTCTTGGCGATCATGTTCCCCCGTGATAGTCGCATATTTCATCAAGATAACGCGCCGTGTCACAAGGCCATGAATGTGGTGGAGTGGTTCGAAGAGCACAGTGGCGTGCTCCAATTGATTTGATCGTCCCCCAACACGCCATATCTGAACCTGATCGAACACATCTCGGATACGATTGAACGTGGCGTCAGAGCTCATCATCCCTCCCCCTGGAATTTACGAGGATGAGGATACCTGTGTGTACAGATGTGGTGCCCGTATCTCCAATTACCTACCAAGGTCTCATTGCTTCCATGCCACGATGCGCTGCCGCTGTTACCTGTTACCCGCGCCACAGGTAGACATACGGGCAATTGGGTAGGGGATCATAATGTTCTGGCTGTACTGATGTGTACAATCTTACATAAAATTTCATTATACCAATGAGTCTTTGCTCCTGAATGATGTATCAACTGATTCACATTCACTTTCGCCGGTTTCCTGTAGTTGCATGTGATGTAGAAGCCTCGGAACACTAGCTTTCAAGAGTTTTGCGTGTTTACGTGTACCAGTAAAGTTTAGATCTAACGTAACGACTATTGACAAGAAAAGATTATTACATACTTTGCGTAACATCGTTGGTTCATGGATCATTAATTTCATTTTCATACAGGACGTAATAAGTTGAGCACCCATATTCTGCCGTCATATCTACATGGAAATCAGACTCAAGTTTTCTTTGAACCTTTCAGTTACTGTATCATCTGAATTGGGAAGTCGGTAAAAAGATCCAATGATTATTTTATTTCGATTGCCAACAATGACCTCTGCCCATACTAACTCACAGGAAGTATCTGCTTCAATTCTCTCTTTCGAAATTGAACATACAGATGTAGTTTCGCTTTGAGGGCGTTGTAGCCTGTTAGTGTGCTGCATTGTTGTTGCCTGTCTGGTGATACCTCTTGCACTTGTTTCACGACTGAAACTTTTCATGGACTATGTGCCCAAAGTCCTCCTTTTGAGTCATCGGTCTTCTGAATGGTTTCACGCGGCCCGTCACGAATTACTCCTCTAACATTTTCATCTCAAAGTAGCAATTCTTCCCTCTAGCACCATGGAAGTTGTCCCCTGATGCTTTAACAGATGTCGTGTCACTATCCACTCCTGAACATTTCTTTTATTTCTCTCACTGCTTCTTCTATGTATAGATTTAACAGTAGGGGCGAAAGATAACATCTCTGTCTTAACCCTTTCTAATCCGAGCACTTTGTTCTTGGTCTTCCACTCGTATCGTTCCCTCTTAAATCTGTATGTATTGAATATTACCCGCCTTTCCCTTAGTTTTCTTAGAATTTCGAATGTCTTGCATCATTTTACATTGTCGAACGCTTTTCCCATGTCGACAAGTACTATGAACTTGTCACTATTTTTCTTCTGTCTCGCTTCCACTATCAACCGCAACGTCATAGCTACCTCTCTGGTGCTTTTACATTTCGAAAGCCAAAATGATTATCATCTAACGGATCCTGTATAACTCCGTAAATATTTCTTTGTTGAAAAATGGTACAGAACATTCCAGTTCTTAACAGCATAAACTGTAAATTTTCTTTACGCATTGAGAGCTTCTGTAATTCGAATTAAAGGCCTCATTTGCGAACACATAAACAAACACTCGTTGCATGTTGACAGCGATCAAAAACGAATTGTTAGATAATAAATAATTCTAGAATGAGTGCGTAAGAGAGATACTGCAAGCAAAGCTATAACGTAAGAGCAAATAGGAGGTGAGCTGGAAGAATCCGCTAACGGTCTGTTAGGGTATTCTGACTGTCTGATCACATTACTGGTTGCGGTTTCGATTGCTTCATAAGCTGATAACAAGTAGTTCCAGGTGTACCATTAGAAAGTGCGGCCTACCATATAAATTGTTCTATCTTGTTGCATTTACTTTCTTTTCTTTTGAATTTAAAGAAATATATAACATGCAATGACTCAGAGTGAGATGCTGTCTTCCCCCGACCCTCTCAATTATTGTCGTCATATTTTCCACTGTCTCTTTCCGTCCGTTTATGCAGACATACAGTTGCGTAGAACTTGTCCAGGTTTCAGTGTGTACTGTTTACTGAAGTATATAAGAATTCGAAATTGTGAAGCTGACGACTTAAACCTTAAGTGAATACAGGCAAGCGTCCTGCATTCTTAGAGCTAGTTGCACATGCACCTGTATGTGAAAATCTTTCTTGCAATGGAGTTCTTTAACATCGGGTGTCTGCCACTCAAATGAGACAAGCGAAATGAATAACGAATTTCAGGGGGCAGGATTCCGGCGTCGCTGTTCCATTATTAACTTCGACGACGTAACACTTTTCATTTGGCCGGAAACGCTGTCAGAACAGAGCACCGGAAACTTGCCGGAGATGAGCTTTTAATGGCTATCAATAATTACGCGCACTTGCAGACGGAGATTATAAGTCTGATGGCGGTGTTAATATTCAGCATACTTGGCTCTGCTGCTCGCAGCCGGAGAGCCCTGCCCTGCCTCAAATACACGCAGAAAGTGACGTACGCTTGCTATTACACAGACCTACACTTTTTTTATTCGTATGAAATTATGGAAAAACACTCTGAATAATTAGAAAAAAAGTTTCGTTCCTTGCGCCCTCCATATTGCACGATAGTCAGCTACTCAGTAATTACGGAAGATAATCATTATTCTTTTCCTACAGCAGTACTTATTGATGTGACACCTACATCATGTCTTCATGGTAGCGCGACAGATTCGTCTTCGTTAACTTTGTTAGGAAGCTTGAATCAATAGAAATGTGTAAATTTGCGCTGGTATCATTGCACAATTTTTATCTGAAAACCGATAGTTACATAATTTTAGGAAAATTGCGCTAAAAACAATAATATTTTAGCAAGTACTATCTGCAAATTTACAATTATTTCGAAGGAAAGTTGGTACACGCAGATATGGAGTATATCCTTCAAAAAAAAAAAAAAATGGTTCAAATGGCTCTGAGCACTATGGGACTCAACTGCTGAGGTCATTAGTCCCCTAGAACTTCGAACTAGTTAAACCTAACTAACCTAAGGACATCACAAACATCCATGCCCGAGGCAGCATTCGAACCTGCGACCGTAGCGGTCTTGCGGTTCCAGACTGCAGCGCCTTTAACCGCACGGCCACTTCGGCCGGCGGAGTATATCCTTCGGCACGCACGTGACAGTACATGTGTGCAGTTTTTGAATGACATACGCGTTCTTTCCAAGCAAGTACCTGTCACTAAAATCTGTAGTTTATGGAACTGCGATCAATAAATTCAACTGAATAAATGAAATCTTCCGTCCATTAAATCTGCATGTCGAGTGATTAATTAGAAGAAGTGTAATGGTAATATTCTGTGTGAGGGAAGTTGCTTAAACAGAAATAGTACATGTGAAATGACACCAAGGAGAAAGTGTATCGGAGAGGAACTTACAGATAATATTTGTTTCATTCTACATAATGAACCTCATAGGAAAATATAGGAAATAGGGAGAGAAATGATGTCTGTGTCTGTGTCTGTCTGCGTGTGTTTGAGAGAGAATGAGAGAGAGAGAGAGAGAGAGAGAGAGAGAGAGAGAGAGAGTAAGTGAGTGAGAGAGAGAGACAGAGAGAGAGAGCGAGAGGGAGAGAGGGAGGGAAGGAAGTGGTTGTGGTCGTAGCCGTTTTCATATGACTATATTGCACAATTCAATAAATAAAACTGGTATCATATTTTTAAACTGTTACAAGTCTCCTACATTTCAGTATTATGTAATTTCATCCATGCTGTCTATAACACAGATATGTCAAGTTTTATGAATAATGTCACACAGTCATTCTACATCTACATCTACATTTATACTCCGCAAGCCACCCAACGGTGTGTGGCGGAGGGCACTTTACGTGTCACTGTCATTATCTCCATCTTTTGTTCCAGTCGCGTATAGTTCGCGGGAGGAACGACTGCCGGAAAGCCTCCGTGCGCGCTCGAATCTCTCTCATTTTACATTCGTGATCTCCTCGGGAGGTATAAGTAGGAGGAAGCAATATATTCGATACCTCATCCAGAAACGCACCCTTTCGAAACCTGGCGCGCAAGCTACACCGCGATGCAGAGCGCCTCTCTTGCAAAGTCTGCCACTTGAGTTTGCTAAACATCTCCGTAACGCTATCACGGTTACCAAATAACCCTGTGACGAAACGCACCGCTCTTCTTTGGATCTTCTCTATCTCCTCCGTCAACCAGATCCGGTACGGATCCCACACTGATGAGCAATACTCAAGTATAGGTCGAACGAGTGTTTTATAAGCCACCTCCTTTGTTGATGGACTACATTTTCTAAGGACTCTCCCAATGAATCTCAACCTGGTACCCGCCTTACCAACAATTAATTTTATATGATCATTCCACATCAAATAGTTCCGCACGCATATTCCCAGATATTTTACAGAAGTAACTATCAGTGTTTGTTCCGCTATCATATAATCATACAATAAAGGATCCTTCTTTCTATGTATTCGCAATACATTACATTTGTCTATGTTAAGTGTCAGTTGCCACTCCCTGCACCAAGTGCCTATCTGCTGCAGATCTTCCTGCATTTCGCTACAATTTTCGAATGCTGCAACTTCTCTGTATACTACAGCATCATCCGCGAAAAGCCGCATGGAACTTCCGACATTATGTACTAGGTCATTTATATATAATGTGAAAAGCAATGGTCCCATAACACTCCCCTGTGGCACGCCAGAGGTTCCTTTAACGTCTGTAGACGTCTCTCCATTGAGAACAACATGCTGTGTTCTGTTTGCTAAAAACTCTTCAATCCAGCCACACAGCTGGTCTGATATTCCGTAGGCTCTTACTTTGTTTATCAGGCGACAGTGCGGAACTGTATCGAACGCCTTCCGGAATTCAAGGAAAATAGCCTCTACCTGGGAGCCTGTATCTAATATTTTCTGGGTCTCATGAACAAATAAAGCGAGTTGGGTCTCACACGATCGCTGTTTCCGTAATCCATGTTGATTCCTACAGAGTAGATTCTGGGTTTCCAAAAACGACATGATACTCGAGCAGAAAACATGTTCTAAAATTCTACAACAGATCGACGTCAGAGATATAGGTCTATAGTTTTGCGCATCTGCTCGACGACCCTTCTTGAAGACTGGGACTACCTGTGCTATTTTCCAATCATTTGGAACCTTCCGTTCATCTAGAGACTTGCGGTACACGGCTGTCAGAAGGGGGGCAAGTTCTTTCGCGTACTCTGTGTAGAAAGGAATTGGTATCCCGTCAGGTCCAGTGGACTTTCCCCTGTTGAGTGATTCCAGTTGCTTTTCTATTCCTTGGAAACTTATTTCGATGTCAGCCATTTTTTCGTTTGTGCGAGGATTTAGAGAAGTAACTGCAGTGTGGTTTTCCTCTGTGAAACAGCTTTGGGAAAAGGTGTTTAGTATTTCAGCTTTACGCGTGTCATCCTCTGTTTCAATGCAATCATCTGGATATGCTGTTCCGAGCCACTTACTGATTTAACGTAAGACCAGAACTTCCTAGGATTTTCTGTCAAGTTGGTACGTAGAATTTTACTTTCGAATTCACTGAACGCTTCACGCATGGCCCTCCTTACGCTAACTTTGATATCGTTTAGGTTCTGTTTGTCTGAGAGGTTTTGGCTGCGTTTAAACTTGGAGTGAAGCTCTCTTTGCTTTTGCAGTAGCTTCCTAACTTTGATGTTGAACCACGGCGGGTTTTTCCCGTCCCTCAGAATTTTACTCGGCACGTACCTGTCTAAAACGCATTTTACAATTGCCTTAAACTTTTTCCATAAACACTTAACGTTGTCAGTGTCGGAACAGAAATTTTCGTTTTGATCTGTTAGGTAGTCTGAAATCTGCCTTCTATTACTCTTGCTAAACAAATAAACCTTCCTCCCTTTTTTTATATTCCTATTAACTTCCATATTCAGGGATGCTGCAACTGCCTTATGATCACTGATTCCCTGTTCTGCACTTACAGAGTCGAAAAGTTCGGGTCTGTTTGTTATCAGTAGGTCCAAGATGTTATCTCCACGAGACGGTTCTCTGTTTAATTGCTCGAGGTAATTTTCGGATAGTGCACTCAGTATGTCACTTGCTGCTCTGTCCCTACCACCCGTCCTAAACATCTGAGTGTCCCAGTCTATATCTGGTAAATTGAAATCTCCACCTAAGACTATAACATGCTGAGAAAATTTATGTGCAATGTATTTCAAATTTTCTCTCAGTTGTTCTGCAACTAATGCTGCTGAGTCGGGAGGTCGGTAAAAGGAGCCAATTATTAACCTAGCTCGGTTGTTGAGTGTAACCTCCGCCCATAATATTTCACAGGAACTATCCACTTCTACTGCACTACAGGATAAACTACTACTAACAGTGACAAACACGCCACCACCGGTTGCATGCAATCTATCCTTTCTAAACATCGTCTGTGCCTTTGTAAAAATTTCGGCTGAATTTATCTCTGGCTTCAGCCAGCTTTCTATACCTATAACGATTTCAGCTTCGGTGCTTTCTATCAGCGCCTGAAGTTCCGGTACTTTACCAACGCAGCTTCGACAGTTTACAATTACAATACCGATTGCTGGTTGGTCCCCGCATGTGCCGACTTTGTCCCGAACCCTTTGAGGCTGTTGCCCTTTCTGTACTTGCCCGAGGCCATCTAACCTAAAAAACCGCCCAGTCCACGTCACACAACCCCTGCTACCCGTGTAGCCGCTTGCTGCGTGTAGTGGACTCCTGACCTATCCAGCGGAACCCGAAACCCGACCACCCTATGGCGTAAGTCGAGGAATCTGCAGCTCACACGGTCGCAGAACCGTCTCAGCCTCTGATTCAGACCCTCCACTCGGCTCTGTACCAAATGTCCGCAGTCAGTCCTGTCGACGATGCTGCAGATGGTGAGCTCTGCTTTCATCCCGCTAGCGAGACTGGCAGTCTTCACCAAATCAGATAGCCGCCGGAAGCCAGAGAGGATTTCCTCCGATCCATAGCGACACACATCATTGGTGCCGACATGAGCGACCACCTGCAGATGGGTGCACCCAGTACCCTTCATGGCATCCGGAAGGACCCTTTCCACATCTGGAATGACTCCCCCCGGTATGCACACGGAGTGCACATTGGTTTTCTTCCCCTCTCTTGCTGCCATTTCCCTAAGGGGTCCCATTACGCGCTTGACGTTGGAGCTCCCAACTACCAGTAAGCCCACCCTCTACGACTGCCCGGATCTTGCAGACTTAGGGGCAACCTCTGGAACAGGACAAGCAGCCGTCTCCGGCCGAACATCAGTATCAGCCGGAGACAGAGCCTGAAACTGGTTCGTCAGACAAACTGGAGAGGACTTCCGTTCAGCCCTCCGGAATGTCTTTCGCCCCCTGCCACACCTCGAGATGACCTCCCACTCTACCACAGGTGAGGGATCAGCCTCAATGTGGGCAGTATCCCGGGCAGCCACAGTCGTAGTCCGATCGGGGGATGCGTGGGACGAGCTGGCCGTCCCCGACAAACCCCCATCCGGACCCCCACAGTGATGCCCATTGGCAACAGCCTCAAGCTGTGTGACCGAAGCCAACACTGCCTGAAGCTGGGAGAGAAGGGATGCCAACTCAGACTGCATCCGAACACAGCAGTTGCAGTCCCTATCCATGCTGAAAACTGTTGTGCAAAGAACGTCTGAAGTAATCTACAGAGAGCACAAACAAATCGACACAAAATTTAAACGGTTATTAAAATACAAAATTGCCTAGTAAATGCAGTAATGCTGCTTCTTGCGCACTGCTGACACACTGCTTGGCGGCGGAAGGAGACTACGCGATTTTACACTATTCAGATACTAAAACGCGATGCTACAACTCTCAAATACTATAATACGCCCGAAATTTATGAATTTGAACAATGCAAGTACCAAAAACACGCAAAGAAATTAAGAATTAAACTATGTAACAAATGAGTGAGCTAGGATTATACGACTTTCTGCTTGCAGCTGCTTATCCAACGGGCTTCACAGTTGAAACTGTGTTTTTAGTTTGACAGATACTCAGCACAATTTACTCTGAACCTAATGAACATTCCTACCATTCAATGTCAGTGTGTCACCCAAGTCTCTTGATGAGGTTGCATTTTTGATAATTCCCTTCCTGCTTTTGATGTTACGACCTTACAGTTGCTACATCAGTGTACTGAGTTTTCCCGTGCTGTTGACATAGCAGCGTAAGTGGTGAATCGAAATGTGTAAGACAAGGATTTAGCCTTTCTCCTCTACTTTTCAATCTGTACATCGAGGAAGCAATGACGGAAATAAAGAAAAGTTGAGGAGTGGAATTAAAATCCAGGGTGAAAGGATATCAATGGAACGATTCGCTAATGAAATTGCTACCCTGAGTGAACGTGAAGAAGAATTACATAATATGCTGAACGGAATGAACAGTCTAATGAGTACAGAGTACGGACTGAGAGTAAATCGATGAAAGACGAAGGTAATGATTAGCAGAAATGAGAACAGCGAGAAACTGAATATCAGGATCGATGGCCACGAAGTAGATGAAGTTAAGGAATTCTGCTACCTAGGCAGTAAAATAACGAATGACGGACGGAGCAAGGACATCAACAGCCGACTATTCCTGGCCAAAAGAAGTCTACTAATATCAAATATCGGCCTTATTTTGAGGAATAAATTTCTGAGAATGTATGTCTGGAGTACAGCATTGTATGGTACAGAAACATGGACTGTGAGAAAACCGGAACAGAAGAGAATCGAATCATTTGAGATGTGGTGCTAAAGCCGAAAGTTGAAAATTAGGTGGATTGATAAGGTAAGGAATGAGGAAGTTCTACGCAGGACTGGAGAGGAAAGGAATATGTGGAAAACACTGATAAGGAGAAGGTTCAAATGGCTCTGAGCACTATGGGACTTAACATCTGAGGTCATCAGTCCCCTAGAACTTAGAACTACTTAAATCTAACTAACCTAAGGACATCACACACATTCATGCCCGAGGCAGGATTCGAACCTGCGACCGTAGCTGTCGCACGGTTCCAGACTGAAGCGCCTAGAACCTCTCGGCCACACCGGCCGGCTAAGGGGAAGGGACAGGATGATGGGACAAGATGGAATGACTTCCACGGTACTAGAGGGAGCTGTAGATGGCAAAAATGGTAGAGGAAGACAGAGGTTGGAATACATCCAGTAAATAATATAGGACGTAGGTTGCAAGTGGTACTCTGAGATAAAGAGGTTAGCACAGGAGAGGAATTAGTGGTGGACCGCGTTAAACAAGTCGGAAGACCGATGACCAAAAAAAAAAAAAAAATATGATAAGGCGAGCAACATACAATACGTGTAAGTGCCTAGGAGGGACAATGACACGGAAGATCAAGAATGAAGCGCTCATAGACAGAGATGCTACATCTTTCTTTTACTTTACCGAAAAGTAAAAACTAATGTAATAGGTTCAAGAGTGCGATTAAAATTAAGGTCGAAATAATTTTAACTATATGATTTGCTGGTGACATTCCTATCTTCAGTGGAAGCGGTGAATAATTACAGGACAGCCGGCCGCTGTGGCCGGACAGTTCTAGGCGCTTCAGTCTTGAAACGCGGTCCTGCTGCGGTCGCAACTTCGAATCCTGTCTCGGGCATGGATGTTTGTGATGTCCTTAGGTTAGTTAGGTTTAAGTAGTTCTAAGTCTAGGGGACTGATGACCTCAGATGTTAAGTCCCATAGCGCTAAAAGCCATTTGAACCATTTGAATTACAGAACATAACTAAACTAAATAGACTCTTGTTGAAGCACATACTATGGAGAGTGGGTAAACCGACGTAAGTCAAAAGTGACGAGGAGTAGTAGAAATGAGATTAATAATAAAATTGAAATTAAAGTTGGGGAGCACGAGGTGGATGAAGTAAAGGATGTGTGCTACCTTGGGACAAAAATAATGTATGATGGACTAAGCAAGGAGAACGTGTAAAGGACACAAGCACGTACAAAGTGCATATTCCCGAGGATAGCAAGCCTTCTGGTGTCAAACAGTGGCCTTAATATGAGGAAGAAATTTTTGAGAACTGATGGTTGCAGCACAGCATTATACTCGTATGCAGTTGTATCATGGGCTGTGGAAAATTAGGCGAGGAGAAGAATCGAAGAGTCTGACAGGGGGTCGTATACAAGGACATATAGTATCGTAGCTTATAGACACAGCCTGCGCTTCTATGAAGATTCCTGCGGGCACGGTGGGTGGTGCTTTGAACACCTGACCAATGAAGAACCTACAGGCCGCCGACCAACGAAGGGGCGGGCATCTGGGCCCCAGTCTTCTAGTTGTATGTTTGTTCATTATCATAATTCTCATTTATTGTTCAGTCTCAAAAATGGCTCAGAGCACTATGGGACTCAACTGCTGAGGTCATACGTCCCCTAGAACTTAGAACTACTTAAACCTAACTAACCTAAGGACAACACACACAGCCCGCATCTCGTGGTCGTGCGGTAGCGTTCTCGTTTCCCACGCCCGGGTTCCCGGGTTCGATTCCCGGCGGGGTCAGGGATTTTCTCTGCCTCGTGATGGCTGGGTGTTGTGTGCTCTCCTTAGGTTAGTTAGGTTTAAGTAGTTCTAAGTTCTAGGGGACTTATGACGACAGCAGTTGAGTCCCATAGTGCTCAGAGCCATTTTTTTTGACAGCACACACATCCATGCCCGAGGCAGGATTCGAACCTGCGACCGTATATTGTTCCGTCTCAGTTTAACATTTTTAATTAGGCTGTATGTTTCGATCACACTGGATCGAGTTGCGTCAGCAACCCGTCTTCTCATAACCACATACTTGAGTAGACAAGACGTGTTTCTGACGCAGCTACTTAGGTATGAAGATGATCCAGTGTAATCGAGACATGTAATCTAATTAAAATTTGCAACTGAAACGAAAAAAATTAATCTACAATTTTATTAATTATCTAAACAGCTGCTGTATGTCTCATGACGATTATGTCAACTATAGTGACATTAATTTCGTGTTGCTGCTTGGTGACGAATGTTACACCAAGCTGTTGATAGCTAGTGTACTGGCAAACATTCGGTGTAAGTATCGCACGCCTGTGTCAGGCCTCTGCATACAGCTAGCCATGGCAGTCATAAACTGTCACGAGTGTAGCTTTTCTTCAGCAACAAGCTGAGTACAATATACTTATTTAAAGTGCTCGTGTGACAATCTATTGCTTCTGTCCAGATTCTAATGGCGTCAAATGCCTTTGTCCCCCTCCACCCATTTATCTTCACCAAATGTGACAGTTGCTGACTCTTATCATAACAGAAAATTAGGTACACTCATAAAAAATAAATAAGCAGGTTTTCCACATTATCGGCGAAGCTTGGAATTTGTGGTAAACATTGACAAGAAAAGTGGATAAGGGAGTTACATCAGGAAATACCTTCCAGGTTACTAGAGGGAGCTGTAGGGGAGCTGTGGTGAGATAGTGTCGGAAGTTCCATGCGGATTTTCGCGGATGATGCTGTAGTATACAGAGAAGTTGCAGCATTAGAAAATTGCAGCGAAATCCAGGAAGATCTACAGCGGATAGGCACTTGATGCAGGGAGTGGCAACTGACCCTTAACATAGACAAATGTAATGTATTGCAAATACATAGAAAGAAGGATCCTTTATTGTATGATTATATGATAGCGGAACAAACACTGATAGCAGTTACTTCTGTAAAATATCTGGGAGTATGCGTGCGGAACGATTTGAAGTGGAATGATCATATAAAATTAATTGTTGGTAAGGCGGGTACCAGGTTGAGATTCATTGGGGGAGTTCTTAGAAAATGTAGTCCATCAACAAAGAAGATGGCTTACAAAACACTCGTTCGACCTATACTTGAGTATTTCTCATCAGCGTGGGATCCGTACCAGGTCGGGTTGACAGAGAAGATAGAGAAGATCCAAAGAAGAGCGGCGCGTTTAATCACAGGGTTGTTTGGTAAGCGTGATAGCGGTACGGAGATGTTTAGCAAACTCAAGTGGCAGACTCTGCAAGAGAGGCGCTCTGCATCGCGTTGTAGCTTGCTGTCCAGGTTTCGAGAGGGTTCGTTTCTGGATGAAGTATCGAATATATTTCTTCCCCTTACTTATACCTCCCGAGGAGATCACATATGTAAAATTAGTGAGATTCGAGCGCGCACGGAGGCTTTCCGGCAGTCGTTCTTCCCGCAAACCATACGCAACTGGAACAAAAGAGGGAGATAATGACAGTGACACGTAAAGTGCCCTCCGCCACACACCGTTGGGTGGCTTGCGGAGTGTAATAGATGTAGATGTAGATTAAAAATTATGGGGGAAGGCTGAGACTGGAATATATATTCGACAAATAATTGAGGACTGTTCCTCAGAGGTCAGCCTGTATGGATTCCATGTGGAGGACCCCAGTTCGATTCCCGATATCGCGCGAGGTGCACTCAGCATTGTAAGGCAAGCGGACAAGAACCTTGACTGACAGTTAGCGGCTCCAAGGTAAGGAAAACCGATAAGTAGACGGAGGTACACCAACTCCTCCCTGGAGCATCCATAAAACGCCATTGGTGGATGACATAGTGGATGACACGGTGGTTTGTCGGTCCCTACAGGCCAGGTCGTGGAGCTTTGCTTTGCTTGCTTGGCTTAGGTATATTATGTACAAGTGCTGAGTTAAAGAGGTTGGTACAGGAAGTAGCGGAACGCATCAGACCTGTCAGGTGACCAAAAGCAAGCACACAATAGTACAGTATCCTTATATGGCATTCACTAAGTGAGTGTGGAAGAGGGTAGATTGAATGCTGAAGATTGAGCCGGGAGAGCAGGTGTGGCACACCCAACAAACAGCTGATACATCTGCCACAACAGGATCTGGGATTGGCTGCAGCAGCGCACAGCAGCGAGCGATCGAAGCGGCCCTGTGGTCGCCGCCGCCGCCGCGGCACGGTGCGGGGCAGAGCAGCCGCTTTTTCCCACACGGCGGCCTGGCCGATATTTGCGCGGGCCAGCGAACCGTATTGATGGCGCCCCACTAAAATGGAAGTCATTTCCGGGCGACGCAGTCTATCATCTCCAGGGCTCGCTGGGCCGTGGCCCGCCGCGCGCTTCCGGGCCCTGCAGGACGATAAAAACTGGCCGCCCCCACTGGCGGCGGTACCGCCTCCGCCTCCACAGCCACAGCTACAGCCACAGCCGAAGCCTGGCGGCCATCCGCCGCAGCTCCGAACTCAAGGCGGATGTCTCTCTTCCCGCTGGCTCAAAACCTCATCGTCGCCTTGTACGCCCCGCAAATGCATATGACCCCTCTGGCTAGGGCTATTTAAAAAAAACACCAACGGAAAAAATCGCAACCTCAAATAGTAATTAATGTGGAATAATACATTTGTCTAGGTAACATATTTATGTGATTAAAATTTTAAAATCATAGGTTTATGTAAGCACAAGATAGGCATTGCATATGTGTATTGCAGGTACATTTATAACCAGTGTAACTGCCAGAACGTTGCAAGCATGCAAAAGTGAAAGCATTGTGATGTACAGGTTCCGGATGTCAGTTTGTGAGATGGAGTCCCATGCCTGTTGCATGTGTTCAATGGGAGACGGACCTGGTGGTCTAACAGGCCAAGGGACTTGTAGACACACTTTAGAGCACGTTGGTTTATAGCAGCGGTAAGTCGAAAAGCATTGTCCTGTTGGAAAACACCCCCGAAATTAATAAACGGCACCACAACATGCCAAATCATCAGAGTGACGTACAAACTGCAGTCTGAGTGTATGGGATAACCACGAGCGTGCTCTTGCCCTCAGACGAAGTTGCACCCCAGACGGTAACTCAGGTGGAGGTCTAGCGTGTGCAGCGTGCAGGCAGGTTGGTTGGTTGCAGGTTCTCAACTTGGCTCCTTTTGACCAACAGAAGGCCATCACTGTCACAAAGGTAGAGCTAACATTAATTAGAAAACACAACAGATCTCCACCCCATTGTCCGACGATCTCTCTATTGACACCAATGAAGTCGCAAATGGCAATGGTTTGGGATCAGTGGGGCCAGTGGAATGTACGCTACAAGGCGTCTGCCTCGGAGGTGTCCTGGAATAACCGATTTGTAAAGTTCGTCGTGTTACTGTGGTGGCAACTGCCGTTGAAATTGCTTTCTCGTGACAGTGCATTCTCTTGACCACCACTGCCTGCAAAAGTGGTTGGTTCAAATGGCTCTGAGCACTATGGGACATAACTTCTGAGGTCATCAGTCCCATAGAACTTAGAACTACTTAAACCTAACTAACCTAAGGACATCACACACATCCATGCCCGAGGCAGGATTCGAACCTGAGATCGTAGCGGTCGCGCGGTTCCAGACTGTAGCGCCTAGAAACGCTTGGCCACTCTGGCCGGCCCACTGCCTGCAATTATGTACGATGGCTACATCCTTGCCAAGTGTTTTTGCACAGTTGCTGAAGTGACATCCAGCTTCTCGTAGCATCTTTCAGTTTCTGTGAGGTGTTGGTAATGACAGCTTTCTCGTCTTGAAGACCTTCTTGACCAACATCAAGTCCAGTCTCAAATGAAACTAACGTTCACGACCGTTACATGTGTATATAAAGAAAACCTGATTTGAAACTTCCTGGCAGATGAAAACTGTGTGCCGGACTGAGACTCGAACTCAAGTCCTTTGCCTTTTGCGGGCAACTGCTCTTCCATCTAAGCTACCCCAGCACAACTCACCACCCGTCATCACAGCTTCAATTTTGCCAGTACTCCTCGTCTCCTACCTTCCAGACTTCACAGAATCTCTTCTGCGAACGTTGCAGAACTATCACTCCTGCAAGAAGGGATTTTGCGGAGACATGGCTTAGCCACAGCCTGGGGGATGTTTCCAGAATGGGATTTTCACTCTGCAGCGGAGTGTGCTTTGATATGAAACTTCCTGGCAGATTAAAACTGTGTGCCTTTGGCTTAGCCACAGCCTGGGGGATGTTTCCAGAATGGGATTTTCACTCTGCAGCGGAGTGTGCTTTGATATGAAACTTCCTGGCAGATTAAAACTGTGTGCCGGACCGAGACTCGAACTGGGGTACCAGTCTCGGTCCGGCACACAGTTTTAATCTGCCAGGAAGTATCATATCAGCGCACATTCAGCTGCAGAGTGAAAATCTCGTTCTGAAAACCTGATTTGCATCATCACAGTGATGCTTCTAGCGCCACCCTCATGCGACTGGGGTGAAATCTGAACACATATCTTCTTCCAGATGTAGAAACACGCCTACCAATACAGTTTTGTTGTGCAACTCCTTCTTCCGATTTTTTCCGTCAATGAATTTTATATAAATAGTGATTAAATTTGAAATCTTTAAATGCTGACGTTACTCACATATTACGAGGTATTACTTGAGGTGAAAGGTTCTACATTTTACACAGTAAGACAATAATTACAGCTACAAGGTCTGTGTGCATGGTGATTCAATTGCCCCTTCCAGTAGGTTTTATGCAACCCACAATTCCTTCAGACATGAAGCTCAAGAGTTCCATATTGTCTGGCTTGCTACGTGAAAACTTGCAGACAAAATGAACCGCACTTTTTTTTATCAAATGTAATGTATATAAATTCTGTACTGGGATACTTTTCCTCTATAAGCTATAGCTTTCAAATTATTTGTGAAAAACGTACAAAGGTGATTTCCTAAAGCGTTTTTCTGGAATAACTCGAAAACCGTTCCCTCCAGCAAAAACGTATCACAGTACAAAATTTGCCCTACAAAAAAGGTCCTATTCATTTCTTCTGCAAGGCTTATAGTTTGCGTCTTGCGAGAGAGATATGAAGAAATGGCATTGGTATTTGAAGGCTCTGCAGGTTGCAGGCAGCGTAACTCACCAAGCCTAAAAACCCAGAACGTATTCATCCAATGTTTTAGAATGAAAGTTCCTAGTGATTTGCAACAAATTTCATTCGTAATTTTAGAGCGTTACGAAACTTTTTCTTGCTGACACCCGCCGAAAATATGATGATTGGAAATCAGTTTATCACTTACTACATTTTCGCTTATTATGCAGTAAAATTTCCACATCGTGCTTGAAGTTTTAATTTATTGCTTCTTTACTACAAACTCTATACTCGACACGTTTTGTTGGTGGTATCCACATATACCATCGTAGGTACCAGCACAATTGTATAACTGTACGATACAAAGTTCACAAGTTTGGCATCATACAGGGTGTTTCCGTAAGAGCGTGCAAAAGTTTAACAGTACATAGAGGATGCTCCACTGAGCCCTTTGAGATAAGGAACCTGGAGTCGGAGAAGCCAGCTTAAGGGGATAGTAGGTATAAAATCACATTACTGTGTGCTTTTTTATTTACATTTGTTGGCTCTGAGCACTATGGGACTTAACATCTATGGTCATCAGTCCCCTAGAACTTAGAACTACTTAAACCTAACTAACCTAAGGACATCACACACAACACCCAGCCATCACGAGGCAGAGAAAATCCCTGACCCCGCCGGGAATCGAACCCGGGAACCCGGGCGTGGGAAGCGAGAACGCTACCGCACGACCACGAGATGCGGGCTACATTTGTTACAGTTAACCGTAAATACGACAGTTGATACAATGAACGAATCATTTGTACTGTACCATACAAAATGTGCTGAAACTGACGGCCATCAACCTGAAGGCAAGTATGACATCGGCGAAGAAGATTCTGACACACCACGACAAATATCCCTGGTGTGTTTCGACTCACGCCACAGGCAGCTAAATTTCTAGAAACTAATTCCGTCTTCGCATCCATTGCGGTCTCATACACGTGTGATTTTATATATCCCAATAGGAGCTAATCAACGGTATTCAGGTCAGGTGACTTCGTTGGCCATGGAGTAGTTCCTCCCCTTCTAATCCAGCTACCGGGAAATACTGTACCAGTACTGCTCCACCGTATTTTACTGCACGTCTTTAAATAGCACATAGTAATGAATGGGTCTGTAATTGATTCATAAAACGTTCTGTCATGGGACAAAGAGAATACTATACAACAAAGCCACCTTACGGACAAACAAAGTAAACGAAACCTTCCTGATATTCAGGCTCGTATTCCCTGTTTCCTTGCCGGAAATAATGTAAACGTACATAAACAACGCAGCACGTGTAAACTTGTACGCATGTTAGTTGTAAATAAGTTGAAAAAACGTAATGCCAGACAAAGCGGCAGGCTGGCTTCTCTGATCCCAAGTTTCCTACCTCAAACTGTTCTGTGGAGCGTTCTCTACGTCATGTTACATTTTCGCACTCTGTTCCGGAAACACCCTGTTTACAGTGAGATACGTTCAAATGGTTCAAATGGCTCTGAGCACTATGGGACTTAACATCTGAGGTCATCAGTCCCCTAGAACTTAGAACTACTTAAACCTAACTAACCCAAGGACATCACACACATCCATGCCCGAGGCAGGATTCGAACCTGTGACCGTAGCGGTCGCGCGGTGCCAGACCGAAGCGCCTAGAACCGCTCGGCCACCAGCGGCCGGCCTGAGATACGTGAAAAACCAAGTTTTGCTTTGACGGACCTGTGTATGTCTGGAGGTAGCACCTACCTGCATCTATATGACTACTCTGCAATTCAGTCTTAAGTGATTTGCAGATGGTTCTTTGAACCACCTTCAGATTATTTCTCTTCCGTCCAACTCTCCAACAGCACATGGGGAAAACGAACATAAGTCTTTCTGTGAGAGGTCTGGTTTCTTTTACTTGATTACTGTGACTTGTTCTCCCTATGTAAGTTGGCGACAACAAAATATTTTCGCATCCAGAGGAGAAGTTAGCGACTGAAATTTCGTGAAAAGATCTTGCACCAACGGAAAACACCTTTGTTTAAATGTCAGCCATCCCAACTCAATTATAACACCAACGGAAAACACATTTGTTTTAATGTCAGCCATCCCAACTCAATTATAACATCCGTGACACTCTATCCCATATTCACGATAATACAAAAGTATCTGGCCTTCTTTGAAATTTTTTGAAATCCTCCGTCAACCTTGTCTGATAAGGATACCACACACCACAACAATACTCCAGCACAGGGCGAACAAGCGTAGTGTAGCCAGTGTCTTTAGCATACCTGTTGCATATTTTTCTGTCAGTTAAAAGTAGTATTTCGTTTACCTGCCCCCCAAAACTTATCAATGAGATCATTCCAATTTAAGCTGTTCGTTACTGTTATTCCTAGATATTTAGTCGAATCGACAGTCTTTAAATTCGAGTGAGTCATTGTGTAATCGAAATTTAAGGGACATTTTCTTTGTACTCATATTGATGACCTTACAATTGTCATTTTCCGCACCATACAGGTATCGTGTCTAAGTTATTTTGCATCAGAGTATTCTTGACACTTATGATTATCCACTTCAATGCGTTAGTTTTTTCTCTGTGTCTGTATTCCTGCAAAAACATCACCTATTTACCACCTGATGTTTTCTGTACAGTCGTAACGGCACTATTAAGTGGACTACGCCTATCAGTACAGACTATCCATCTGCGTTCTCACATCTACGAGTATACTTCAACAGCCGACCCGCTGCCCAGGGGAAAACAAGCATTATTCGCTTTCTCCTAGTACCTGACGGTACTAACCAACCTAAAAACGTAAAATAATTACTAGTCGACAAATGAATTAAATACTACTGTAATTTTATTCAGTACACTGTCCTTAGTCGACAACAGAAACATCTGCACTTACGCCATAACACACTGTATATTTAAATTTAATTCTATTTACTGCCTATCGTTATTCTACAGCATTCCCGCTGTCCCTTTTCTTTAAATTAAAATGTCGATTAGTCGACTAAACAACTGTCAAGAGAAGACGCCCGCGGTGTTCACAGTACGGGGACAGACGATTAGCAAAAGTGAGTGCTACTATCCGTTTTATACGGGAACGGTGATACCGATTTCACCACTATTATTCAGTTCATTCATCAACTACAGACATTTCTAAACCCTCATAATGCCTACCTAGGACCGGCCTGTCCTCCTTTTTACTTTGAGCAGATATCATCCGTCTAAGATTTTCCGACGTTAATTTTTTACTCGTCGAAATTGTTAATAAATGATGATCCGCAGCAAAATAATGCTTACAGCATGGACGAAGACTACGTTATGATAGGACGTGAACCATCTGACGTTGATTCCAAAGAAGATGGCATGAGGCTGAAGGTGAGTGATTTCCATGAGTGCAATGTTTCTGTTGCCACCATTTACTGCAGCATGTGCAGAGAGCATTACACACATTTGTTTAACAGGGATGTGCAGACGCTTTCATGTTTAATTTCCCATATCATTCTTAATGAATATTTTACACTATTATGCTGACATATGGGTTGCCAATTGTCGTACCTGGAGCACGCACAGTGGTGAAGAAGATGCAATATTTAACTAAGTTAGACTGGGTTTATTACATGATATCTCGGGTGCTACTTTTTCTGCAACGAAGTTAGTTTATTCTGATACGAATTAAGTGAAATATCTAAGTGTAGTTGGAGGCGACGACAGTGAACTCTTAACAGCAAAGAAAATGTTTTCGCATGAACATGGTACACGTATGAAAACTGTGATTGTATAAGACAGAAATAGTCCACGGATGCCTTTTGTTTCTGTAACCACCATTACTGTTTGCAACAAGGAAATGCGTCACAATTATTATAATCATAAGAGCTATTTTTATACTGTGCATCGTCATTATCAGTATTATTATTATCGCTACCAGACACCTATTAACAATACAGGTACAGAAAAATATACTTTTCCCTGAAAAATTACAGTTACGCCCTTCAGTATAGTACCTCCCTTTCATTTGCCGTTTCCTTCTATAGAGTCCTTGGGAACATTCGCAAATCTTGCCTTCGCTTTTTTAATTAATTTTCACAGGCGCCGTACTTCTCTACATTTTATTTTCGTTTTTACCTATACCACACTTCTGTGAATTATTCTTTCTGATGCCTTAAGTATACTGTCATTTTTCTCTCGTGGCCCGCTTACTTTTTCATGCCTCCTTTTGCTTTCAATGAGGAGTTGTAAAAAGTGACATTTTTTGAGCAACAGAATTAAGCTGCTGCCAAGTCGCTTTATTCTCTGAAACATCAATAAGCAGCACATTTTTCACAGCTTGCATATTCTGAAATCGAGAAAAGGCTATAGAAGAATTTTCAACTAAATATTTCGTTTTGGGGTGGTTCGGAAAGAAATGTGATAGTGAAAATACTCACACTAAGAGGGCGGAAAGACGTATGGCAAAAGAAAGTTCATTCACGAGATAACTTGGAATTAAATCACTTGACCCATTAGCTTAAGGCTATTCACATTGATTAAATTCACATAGGTTAATCTTATTGTTTGGTTGGTTACTTGTAGGTCTCTGGAAGATAATGTTGTTCTCTCTCTCTCTCTGTAACACACACACACACACACACACACACACACACACACACACACGCACACGCACGCACGCACACCCTAGCGCGCGCGCGCGCGCCAAACCTACAAGGTCGTTTTACGATCCACGTGTCCTATCTGTTCGGCCCCGCAGCTAGACCCAATTTCCTCCTCCTGAGTGATTCTATAAGGCCTATCTGTGGCTCCGCCGGATATCATGCTTAGCTCTTGCACAGAGGAAGTTGTGTCAACACAGCCAGCTACTGGCAGATGATACGTTTATCTGTTCTAAAGCATACGCAGAGTACCCTAAATTTATCAGAGTAATAAAGAATGAATTATCTGTTTTAATTCCAAGCAGAATACTGCCATAGTCAACTATAAGCCGAGTCAGAAACGTTCATAAGTGTGCACTGATTTAACGGAGCTAGGAGCTTAGGCAGTTATTAAAGATGTAGTAGTTCTTACAGGAAATCAATTTATAAACTGAAAGCAATGCAATCTAAACACGCAAGAATCCTGAGTGCATGAAAATATTCTTGTTCTCGATCTGATTCTACTATCCGTGGAACGTATGAAGCTGTAGTAAAGAACAATGCATTCTTTTGGAACAAATTATATGGTTGACTGATTTGGGGGGAGGGGACCAAACAGCGAGGTGATCGGTCTCATAGGATTAGGGAGTATGGGGGAGAAAGTCAGCCGTATCCTTTCAAGGGAACCATCCAGGCATTTGTCTGAAGTGATTTAGGGAATCAACGGAAAACCTGAATCAGGATGGCCGGACGCGGGTTTGAATCGTCGTCCTCCCGAATGAGAGTCCAGTGTGCTAACCACTGCACCACCTAGATCAGTGTCTGTAACCATTAATATCAATACTACAGTAATGACATAAGTGGCCGTCACAAGAGAAGAAGATAAACACTGATGAAAAAATGTCTGTTTTATTAACAATATGTTGCAGCATAACTAAAACACCATCAGTACCGCACGGTTACGTAAATTTGGTATTTAAATACCCCAAGAAGGAAACTTTAACCGTACAGAATACCATGTTTACTACGAAAAATCTCACGACGGTTTTTTAATGTAAATGGGATGAGGAATGTAGACAACTTCTGAGTAGCGGCATCATTTTCTCCGCTCTCTTTGACTTGGAGTAAGTGATTTTCCGTATTATTGCTATACAGGGTGAACGTTGATAAAACCGAAAAATAAAAGTGGTGGTTTCCTTACTGGAAATTGAGGGAAAAATTGAGGGAAAAAGGTTCTATCAATATGTGTCCACAGATGCATTGTTGCCACGGTAGATGGCGATGACGGATGGAAAATCCTCTGACCACGTGCCGTGTGTTTCTTGTGTGTTGCAGGGTGTGTGATTGACGCAACGTACTGTAAGCAGCAGAACAGTGTGGTTTTCATGTCAGGAACAAGCCGAGGTGGTGTTTCTGTACGACTAAGCAGATGGAAACGGCCGAAAGGCAGGAACAAATGTGGTACACGCACAGTCCGCCGGCTCCATGCACGTTCGCCCGCTTGAAAGGACGCATGTTCACACACACGTCCCAAAGGCCTTGAAATGTTGTATGACGTGATTGGTGTCTGTGAGGACACCGATTATGATAAAGCCTTGCTGTCTCTCGACTGCCGTCCTGCAGGAACTAAAATTAGAACATCCGGAATGGAATGCAGACATCGCTTTTGAATTGGACTTAGCTACACGCCGCTTACGGTAAGAGTCTGCCAGGTGACATAGAAGATGTTTCCGTTTTGATGCGGATGCATTTAAAAAGAAGTTCACTTTGTAGAAGAGACACAGTATCACAAAAGCACATTCCAGTTTCCTACGGTCACTGGCGCTGAAGGAAACGCAAGGTTTGTAGAAAGTACTGTAGCGTTGCAACAAGTACAAGGATAGTTTTGTAAACATTTGCAAGACATTGCAACTGTTACATCTGTTTTCCAGCTGTTTTTGAGACCGTTTGTCGTTTCAGATGAAAGCACTCCGGCGTATGTGCGGGTTGTTCTGCAGTGTTATTATCGTTTTAAAGACACATCATTTTACGCTAAATCTCTACAGGACGTCTACACTGTTTACCTCAGGCAGAATTTCCACATTTCCATAATGAGACTGGAAAAATGCTGCAGGCTGATTATGAAACTAAATAAGTCGCGATCTCGTGGCAGCCTGAGAATTCTGTGAAGTTGTTTGTATCTCTTCCTATGCCAACAGGTTACAGGAGAAAATATTATATATTCAACGTGCCAAGAATTATTAAATAACATTGAAAATTTGTTTCATCAGTGATATATGTGGTTGAGAAATATTAAATATGAAACCACGCCATAGGAAGTGCACTGAAACATAAATATGATTCGTTCACAGATCCCAGCCTTCCCCTTCTCAAGCACAGTGTGGAATGGCGGTCGCTGATGTGTGCCGACAGGGTGAACACTTTAATCCATTTAAGTGGAAGTGGTCTTCTTCACTAAAAATGAAATTCCTCTCTATATCGAAGCCTTTCAAGAAACGAGTCAACAAAATATTTTCTTTCCTCAAGATCGACTCTTTTAAGTTGCTGTATTAACTGGATTCTACAAGAGTTATGATGGAGACTATACTGGAGAATTAATCGTTCTGAGGAGTATCCTAAGCTCAATTCTTGTTAACGGAGAAGACCGACTTCAATGGAGTAACAGCCACACAGTCAAGATCCACTGCAATACTTTGCATACACTGGGCACGCAAGACTCATAACGTTCATCTTGCGTTTCACTGAACTGGACAGTAAATCTCAGAACAGCTGCTTGATTCAGTGTTTCTAGAATCTCACGAAGAAGGGAACATTGTCCGATTTCATACAGTGTTTTCATCGTTACCAGAAGCTGGCCTTAAGTGAAATGTTCCATCGATACGTAAACTATGAAGAAATGTGAGAATTCAGACTGAAGCAAAAATACGAGTGTTTATAAGAAACGAAACCATACACAACAACGTGGTCTACCGCTAGGTATACTGTGCGATTCAAAACCAGCGCTCTTTGTGAAGGATACTATCTTTATCAGCGGACGGCCTTTACTTTCCGAACATAGGAGAGTGAAGGCTGCAATTGGAAAACGTTCTACGTGACAAATCTGAAATTTGTCAGGAGAATGAAAAACCGGCGTATCTCCGTTTATTCATAAATGACTAGATATTCCGATAGCACAGAACTAACACTGCAAAAAAAAATTATGGTACAAAATAGCAAATGAATACTGTATTACGAACTTTACAACTGCCCTACTAGGAAACCGACTTGTTCTGGTTGAAAAATAAGAATGTTTTTAAAAGTTGACTCTTCCAAAAAAAAGAAAAAAACACCAGCAACCAGACACTCCTAATAATGCAGTTCATTTACAGAAATAGAGCCGCTACTCGTTTCCAACCGAAAGGGTCATCTTCGTACTGCTGTTTAGGTTTATAAAACATTTCTTGTTGTTTATTTGTTCACTGTTTTTTCCTTGTAACTGTGCGTACAAAATAGCATTATTACCGGTGGTTTATTACCAGTGGCTGGTTGCTATTTTATTTTTCTTCATTACAAGAATCAGTTTGTGTTTTGGTCCCAACGAAGGTCTCGAAAAAATCAGTTTTCCGCAGTATTTTCCTCCCGTGCTCTGTCCAATGTCACAATCCCCACATACAGGGGAATTGTTTCTGTCTGCCTCCGCTGCTCTCTCCCCACTATTGAACTCTGGCAGAAAAATACGTCGGAAATGTTCTGATTTGGCACTCCATTTTCTAGCATCCGCAGCTCCTCTGTTAAAATGTCAATATGTAAACTCAGCATGCCACAGTGAACTAGATACAAAAATGACAATCGATAAATAAACTCATAGCAACTGAAATACAAGCATTCAAACAAAAACACTACGAACTTACGCACCTACCTACACTACTGGCCATTAAAATTGCTGCACCACGAAAATGACGTGCTACAGACGCGAAATTTAGCCGGCAGCAAGACGATGCTGTGATATGCAAATGATTAGCCTTTCAGAGCATTCACACAATGTTGGCGCCGGTGGCGACACCTACAACGTGCTGACATGAGGAAAGTTTCCAACCGATTTCTCATACATAAACAGCAGTTGACCGGCGTTGCCTCGTGAAACGTTGTTGTGATGCCTCGTGTAAGGAGGAGAAATTCGTACCATCACGTTTCCGACTTTGATAAACGTCAGATTGTAGCCTATCGCGTTTGCGGTTTATCGTATCACGACATTGCTGCTCGCGTTGGTCGATATCCAATGACTGTTAGCAGGATATGGAATCGGTGGGTTTAGCAGGGTAATACGTAACGCCGTGCTGCATCACAACGGCCTCGTATCACTAGCAGTCGAGATGACAGGCATCTTATCCGCATGGCTGTAACGGATCGTGCAGCCACCTCTCGATACCAGAGTCAACAGATGGGCACGTTTGCAGGACAACAACCATCTGCACGAACAGTTCGACGACGTTTGCAGCAGCATGGACTATCAGCTCGGAGACCATGACTGCGGTTACCCTTGACGCTGCATCACAGACAGGAGCGCCTGCGAGTCGAACTCAACGACGAACCTGGGTGCACGAATGGCAAAACGTCATTTTTTCGGATGAATCCAGGTTCTGTTTGCAGCATCATGATGATCGCATCCGTGTTTGGCGTCATCGCGTTGAACGCACATTGGAAACGTGTATTCGTCACCGCCATACTGGCGTATCACCCGACGTGATGGTATGGGGTGCCATTGGTTACACGTCTCGGTCATCTCTTGTTCGCATTGACGGCATTTTGAACAGCGGACGTTACATTTCAGATGTGTTACGACCAGTGGCTGCACCTTTCATTCGATCCCTGCGAAACGCTACATTTCAGCAGGATAATGCACGACCGCATGTTGCAGGCCCTGTACGGGTCTAACTGGAAACAGAAAATGTTCGACTGCTGCTCTGGCCAGCACATTCTCCTGATCTATCACCAATTAAAAACGTCTGGTCAATGGTGGCCGAGCAACTGGCTCGGCACAGTACGCCAGTCACTACTCTTGATGAACTGTGGTGTCGTGTTGAAACTGCATGGGCAGCTGTACCTGTTCACGCCACCCAAGCTCTTTTTGACTCAATGCCCAGACGTAGCAAGGCTGTTATTACGGCCAGAAGTGGTTGTTCTGGGTACTGATTTCTCAGGACCCATGCACCCAAATTGCGCGAAAATGTTATCACATGTCAGTTCTAGTATAATATATTTGTCCAATGAATACCTGTTTATCATCGGCATTTCTTCCTGGTGTAGCAATTTTAATGGTCAGTAATGTAATATTTCCAGGGTTGAGATGACTCTAGGCACAAGCTCCAAAAGATAACAAATGAAAAGAAAGAAGTAGTAACTCCAAATTGGATCCTAGAGGCGCTAGGATCTGAGTGTAACGGCCGTAGGCAGCAAAGAATTCCTCACTTTGGGACAGCGTGTTTTAATTTCGCCGCGCCGCGTCAAAGGGCGCCGGCAGCGTCGGCGGCTGTAGGGGGACCAGTCGGCGGTAGCCCTCTGTCTGGCCGGTGCGATTCAAATTCTTTTTCGGTAGCGCGCGGCGGCCACGGCTGCGAAATTGTGGGCGGCGTGGCGTGCGGCGCAGCGCGCCGTCTGTCACCGTGAAAGGCCTCGCCGACCGTTGCCCACCCACCGCCTCTAAGCGCCTTACCAGCCGCCGCCGCCGCCGCCTTCCCCGCACCGGCACCGGAATCGGCTCAAACGGGCTGAAGGGCGACAGCTCGGCGGACACGGCGTCCGCGGCTCTCAAAGGAACGTCTCCTCTCCACACCCTAATCACTGTATACTGTGTCTTGACCGTCTGCAAACTCGAGCAGCTATAATTGTTTTTACCTTGCGGAATGATCTGCATATACAATGTGAGCAGAAAAAAAATCGAATTTTTAAAAAAAAAACAAACAAAATTGTATATCTTATTGACATGTCCATTATAGTTCTCCGGGCTGTTATGCCGTGGTCGGATGATGTATCTACATCTACATCCATACTCCGCAAGCCACCTGACGGTGTGTGGCGGAGGGTACCTTGAGTACCTCTATCGTTTCTCCCTTCTATTCCAGTCCCGTATTGTTCGTGGAAAGAAGGATTGCCGGTATGCCTCTGTGTGGACTCTAATCTCGAATTTTATCCTCTTGGTCTCTTCGCGAGATATACGTAGGAGGGAGCAATATACTGCTTGACTCTTCAGTGAAGGTAGGTTCTCGAAACTTCACCAAAAGCCCGTACCGAACTACTGAGCGTCTTCCCTGCTGAGTCTTCCACTGGAGTTTATCTATCATCTCTAAATGACCCTGTAACGAAGCGCGCTGCTCCCCGTTGGATCTTCTCTATCTCTTCTATCAACCCTATCTGGTACGGATCCACACTGCTGAGCAGTATTCAAGCAGCGGGCGAACAAGCGTACTGTAACCTACTTCCTTTATTTTCGGATTGCATTTCCTTAGGATTCTTCCAATGAATCTCAGTCTGGCATCTGCTTTACCGACGATCAACTTTATATGATCATTCCATTTTAAATCACTCCTAATGCGTACTCCCAGATAATTTATGGCATTAACTGCTTCCAGTTGCTGACCTGCTATATCGTAGCTAAATGATAAAGGATCTTTCTTTCTATGTATTCGCAGCACATTACACTTGCCTACATTTAGATTCAGTTGCCATTCCCTGCACCATGCGTCAATTCGTTGCAGATCCTCCTGCATTTCAGTACGATTTTCCATTGTTACAAACTCTCGATACACCACAGCATCATCCGCAAAAAGCTTCAGTGAACTTCCGATGTCATCCACAAGGTCATTTATGTATATTGTGAATAACAACGGTCCTACGACACTCCCCTGCGGCAAACCCGAAATCACTCTTACTTCGGAAGACTTCTCTCCACTCAGAATGACATGTTGCGTTCTGTTATCTAGGAGCGCTTCAATCCAATGACATAATTGGTCTGATAGTCAATATGCTCTTACTTTGTTCATTAAACGACTGTGGGGAACTGTATCGAACGCCCTGCGGAAGTCAAGAAACAAGGCATCTACCTGCGAACCCGTGTCTATGGCCCTCTGAGTCTCGTGGACGAATAGCGCGAGCTGGGTTTCACACGATTGTCTTTTTCGAAACCCATGCTGATTCCTACAGAGTAGATTTCTAATCACCAGAATTCTGTCTCAATTCCCAACGTTACGTCCCCGTCTGCGGAGGACATCTTCAAGGGTGTCTGTAGCTCGATGGAAGGCCGCTAAATTCCGTGTTCGCGCGCTCCCGCGCCGAGGCGTGACGTCACGTGTTTTGAAAACGTCAGTGCAATTGGCCCCTCTCCGCTGCCGTCGATCGCCGTTGCCATCACACAATAGTGGACAGGTGGTACACATCTTCTTCAGCACCGGCAGCCATATACCGTTTAATTTCACGACCTCCTCCTTTCGATTGAAATTATTAGGGTGTTTTGCGATTTCGATTGTCCCCCTGTAGAGCCTTTCGTAATATCCGCTTGTGGCCGCTAGTACTTGCGTCTTCTCAAAACGAATATGGTTGTTACCTGGTTGGAAGGAATGCTCCGCAACAGCTGATCGTTCCGTTTCTCCTCTTCTACAATTACTCTTGTGCTCTTCCAAAAGTTTTGAAACAGTTCTTTTAGTGGTACACACATAAACATCTCCACAGGTCTATGGGATCCTTATAGACTCCAGCTTTTTCCAATGGTTTGCGAGCGTCCTTGGAAGGCTTAAGGTATTCCTGTATCTTCCTGGTGGGCTTGTAAATTACGGTAATATTCCGATTCGTCAAGATCCTCCCTATTCTTTCCGTTACATTTTTAACAGACGGCAGGAAAACCTTAGATTTTGCTGTAGCCTGTACGTCACTATGGTTTCTGCGTGGCTGTGTCAACGCACGTTTTATTTCGGCGGACGAATATCCGTTTTTCATTAGTGCATAGTGGAGATGTTCCATCTCAGCGTCGAGCAACTCAGGTTCACAAATATTACTAGCTCTGTCCGCTAACGTATTGATAACATCCCGTTACTGTTGTGTGTGGTGGTTGGAATCCCGGTGCAAATAACGGTCCCTGAGCGTGAGTTTGCGGTATACTGAGTGGCCCAAACTACCATTTTCGTTTCTAAAAACAAGCACATCGAGGAAATGTAATTCGCCGTCTACCTCCTCCTCCATTGTAAACTGAATTCTCGAGTTTGTACTATTCAGATGTTCGTGGAACCGGCTTAGTTCCTCCCTGCCATGTCTCCACAGCACAACCGTGTCATCCACGTATCGGAACCATACATTTGGTTTTTTGCTGGCAGTACCTAAGTATTCATCAACCGACCACGGCATAACAGCCCGGATAATTATAATGGACGTGACATTTCCGGCCGTGAAAATCTACATTTTAGGATGTATAACTTATTCTCCTCAAAACGTGCCATGTTATTACATTGGCCGGGCACAAATTCTTTGTACGTCCATCAATATTTATTTTACAAAAACTATAGAATTTACAAATTTGTATAGGGTACATCGGGGCTATTCCGCTCAAGTCGCTAATCCTCCTGCAATAAGAAATATTGTAATAGTGCGCTAATTCCTCACAGTCATGGTCATTTTGCCTTCAGTGTGTTCCGGTAGTTCTGTGTCGCAGCAAGTGGTTGTAGTAAGGCTGATTTTTTGTCACTTTACTGGCAGGACACAAGAACGAACTCTAGAGATTAGCAAATTGTGATGGATTACTGCAGCCTAAGAAATTCACTTGTACTATGCACGATAAGATGAATTTTTAAACTGTGATTGTTACTTGCATAAGAACACAGGTTATGCAATTTGTGTATCAACAAATATCGCTGGCTTTTTCCACAAAAGGTCTGATCTGTCGCGTATTTCGAAATGTCTGCGTACACATGGGGTATTTCCGTTAGGTCATATTACTAGTTTAATTGATGTCTCACTGTGAAATTCTAGAGAATACATTCTGCACTGACACAGTACAAGCTGAGTGGGTAGAATTGAGAGATGAAATAGTGAAGGCAGCAGAGGATTAAGTAGGTAAAAAGGCAAGGGCTAGTACAAATCCTTGGGTAACAGAAGAGATATTGGATTTAATTGATGAAAGGAGAAAATATAAAAATGCAGTAAATGAAGCAGGCGCAAAGGAGTACAAACGTCTCAAAAATGAGATCGACAGTAACTGCAAAATTGCTAAGCAGGGATGGCTAGAGGACAAATGTAAGGATGTAGAGGCATATATCACTAGGGGTAAGATAGATACAGCCAAACGGAAAATTAAAATATCAAGGGCTCATGTTGAACACCGGTTCTAAGCAAAGAGGGGAAAGCAGAAAGGTGGAAGGAGTATGCAGAGGCTCTATACAAGAGCGATGTTCTTGAGGGCAATACTATGGAAATGGGAGAGGACGTAGATGAAAATGAAATGGGAGTTACTATGATACTGCATGAAGAATTTGGCAGAGCACTAAAGATCTACGTCAAACAAGGCCTCGGGAGTAGACAACATTCCATTAGAGCTATCGATAGGCTTGTGAGAGCCAACCATGACAAAACTCTACCATCTGCTGAGCAAGATGTATGAGACAGGCGAAATACCCTCAGACTTCCAGAAGAGTATAATAACTCCAATACCAAAGAAAGCAGATGTGAAAATTACCGATCTGCCAGTTTAATAAGCCACGGCTGCGAAATACTGACACGAATTCTGTAGAGACGAATGGAAAAACTGGTAGATGCTGTCCTCGGGGAAGATCAGTTTGGATTACGTAGAAATATTGGAACAGGCGAGGCAATACAGACCCTACGTCTTATCTTAGAAGACAGATTAAGGAAAAGCAAATGCCGGCCGCGGTGGTCTAGCGGTTCTGGCGCTGCAGTCCGGAACCGCGGGACTGCTACGGTCGCAGGTTCGAATCCTGCCTCGGGCATGGGTGTGTGTGATGTCCTTAGGTTAGTCAGGTTTACGTAGTTCTAAGTTCTAGGGGACTTATGACCTAAGATGTTGAGTCCCATAGTGCTCAGAGCCATTTGAACCATTTGAAAAGCAAACCTACTTTTCTGGCACTTGTAGACTTAGGAAAAGCTTTTGACACTGTTGACTGGAATACTCTCTTTCAAATTCTGAAGGTGGCACGGGTGAAATACAGGGAGCGAAAGGCTATTTAGAATTTGTACAGAAAACAGAAGGCAGTTATAAGATTCCAGGGACATGAAAGGGAAGCACTGGTTAGGAAGGGAGTGAGACAGGGTTGTAGCCTATCCCTGATGTTATTCAATCTATATACTGAGCAAGCACTGAAGGAAAGAAACGAAAAATTCGGAGTAGGAATTAAAATCCATGGAGAAAAATTAAAAATTTTAACATTTGCTGATGACGCTGTAATTCTGTCAGAGACAGCGCAAAAGACCTGGAAGGTCAGTTGAATGGAATGGACTGTGCCTTGAAAGGAGTATATAAGATGAGCATCAACAAAAACAAAACGAGGATAATCAAATGTAGTCGTATTGAATCAGGTGATGCTGGGAGAATTAGATAAGGAAATGAGACACTTGAAGCAGTAGATGAGTTTTGCTATTTGGAGAGCAAAATAACTCATGATAGTCAAAGTAGAGAGGATATAAAACGTAGACTGTCAATGACAAGGAAAACGTTTCCGAAGAAGATAAATTTGTTAACTTCGAGTATAGATTTAAGTGTCAGGAAGTCGTTTCTGAAAGTATTCGTATGGAGTGTAGCCATATATGGAAGTGAAACATGGACGATAAATAGTACACACAATAGAGGCTTTCGAAATGTGGCGCTACAGAAGAATACGGAAGATTAGATGGGTAGATCACGTAACAAATGAGGAGGTACTGAATAGAATTAGGGAGACGAGGAGTTTGTGGCACAACCTGACTAAAAGAAGGGATCGGTTGGTAGGACATGTTCTGAGGCATCAAGGGATCACCAATTTGGTACTGGAGGGAAGCGTGGAGGGTAAAAATCGTAGAGGGAAATTAATAGATGAATACAGTAAGCAGATTCAGAAGCATGTAGGTCGCAGTAGTTACTCAGAGATGAAGAACCTTGCACAGGATATGGTAGCATGGAGAGCTGCATCAAACCAGTCTCTGGACTGAAGACTATAACAACACCAACAACAACAGTTTGTTTCATTTTGGATGGTCCATACATATAAAAGGAAAAAGACAAGGGCTTCAAGGTCTACGGAAGACACGAAACAAACTGACAATAAACTCCTTTGGATAAAGTGTCCGCATGTGCTACATGGTTTCACCAAGTGTTTGTGGGTGCAAAAGGACAAGAAATGTTCACTTGTTGTAAATGATTATGATTTTGACACTTAAATATACTGGAGGGCTCGCAATGTGCTACATGTTTTCATTAGTGTGTGTGGGTGCAAAACAACAAAAAACGTTTAGTTGTGGTAAATGCTTGTGATTTTGACACTTCAATACACTGGGCGAAATAGCCTCTTGACTGAATGGAATAGCCCCACCTCGTTATGTGCTGTGATTCTTGCTTTCTTCAAATGGTTGTTTAATACTTCTTTTGTGTAAAGGAATGTCGACGTTTTATATACTGGAATTCACAATTAAAATATCATAATTATGTCACATTCAAAGATTTTTAAAAATGTTTCATGTCGTGTTACGTGGGGCTTACAGCTGAAATGAGTGGAACAACACCGCTATAAGCTACTAATAACGAAACTGTAAAACTGTTGTGTTTGTCTGTTTGAACTCCCCATTGTCCAAAACTACTATGCGAATTTTCATTGGGTTTTGTGAGATGCCTTGAGCCTAGCTTGGGGCAACGTGTAGGCTTCATTTCACTAAAATCCCAAAAAGGAGAGACCGTGATTTAAACTTTTATCAAAAACCGCCGTGTCTGTGTGTTTAACTTTTTGAATACGCTAACCTCCAAAACTGCTAGACGAATTTTCATGGGGTTTCCTCTGGTAATTTGAGCGTATATTTGCGACAACGTAAAGGCTTTGCTTCATTAATATCAGATTGAAAAAAGAAGATACAGTGATTTAAAGAGTTATCTAAAACCGTCTTGCTTCTCTGTTTGTACACACTAATCTCCAAACTACTAGACAAAATTTGATTATGTATTCACAGGTGACTCGAGCATTGCTTGGGACACCGTACAGCTCTATCTCATCAAAGTCTGGAGACATAAAAGAAAGATATCTTAATTTAAATTTCAATCTAAAATCGTCTGCTCAGTTTAGATATTTAATTATCATGTCATACCCCACCGAAGAACCAACAGAAGGTGCTGTTAGACTCATAGTACAACTTTTATGAGTATAAACGAACACTGAATTTACTTGCCTAGGGTATATGGCTTTCGCTTTTTGTATTGAATATTGAGCGATATTGCTTTACTTTAATAGGTTTTATTTATATTCTATGCTGGGAGAAACGGATTGACTCAGTTTGTAATTTGAGTGATAACTCACTACATTTTTATTTCGTTTAGTTTAAGAATGTTGTTGTTGTTGTGGTCTTCAGTCCTGAGACTGGTTTGATGCAGCTCTCCATGCTACTCCATCCTGAGCAAGCTTCTTCATCTCCCAGTACCTACTGCAACCTACATCCTTCTGAATCTGCTTAGTGTATTGATCTCTTGGTCTCCCTCTACAATTTTTACCCTCCACGCTGACCTCCAATGCTAAATTTGTGATCCCTTGATGCCTCAGAACATGTCCTACCAACCGATCCCTTCTTCTAGTCAAGTTGTGCCACAAATTTCTCTTCTCCCCAATCCTATTCAATACCTCCTCATTAGTTACGTGATCTATCCACCTTATCTTCAGCATTCTTCTGTAGCACCACATTTCGAAAGCTTCTATTCTCTTCTTGTCCAAACTGGTTATCGTCCATGTTTCACTTCCATACATGGCTACACTACATACACATACTTTCAGAAACGACTTCCTGACACTTAAATCTATACTAGATGTTAACAAATTTCTCTTCTTCAGAAACGATTTCCTTGCCATTGCCAGTCTACATTTTATATCCTCTCTACTTCGACCATCATCAGTTATTTTACTCCCTAAATAGCGAAACTCCTTTACTACTTTAAGTGTCTCATTTCCTAATCTAATCCCCTTAGCATCACCCGATTGAATTTGACTACATTCCATTATCCTCGTTTTGCTTTTGTTGATGTTCATCTTATATCCTCCTTTCAAGACACTGTCCATTCCGTTCAACTGCTCTTCCAAGTCCTTTGCTGTCTCTGACAGAATTACAATGTCATCGGCGAACCTCAAAGTTTTTACTTCTTCTCCATGAATTTTAATACCTACTCCGAATTTTTCTTTTGTTTCCTTTACTGCTTGCTCAATATACAGATTGAATAACATCGGGGAGAGGCTACAACCCTGTCTCACTCCTTTCCCAACCACTGCTTCCCTTTCATGCCCCTCGACTCTTATAACTGCCATCTGGTTTCTGTACAAATTGTAAATAGCCTTTCGCTCCTTGTATTTTACCCCTGCCACCTTCAGAATTTGAAAGAGAGTATTCCAGTTAACGTTGTCAAAAGCTTTCTCTAAGTCTACAAATGCTAGAAACGTAGGTTTGCCTTTTCTTAATCTTTCTTCTAAGATAAGTCGTAAGGTTAGTATTGCCTCACGTGTTCCAACATTTCTACGGAATCCAAACTGATCTTCCCCGAGGTCCGCTTCTACCAGTTTTTCCATTCGTCTGTAAAGAATTCGCATTAGTATTTTGCAGCTGTGACTTACTAAACTGATAGTTCGGTAATTTTCACATCTGTCAACACCTGCTTTCTTTGGGATTGGAATTATTAGATTCTTCTTGAAGTCTGTGGGTATTTCGCCTATCTCATACATCTTGCTCACCAGATGGTAGAGTTTTGTCAGGACTGGCTCTCCCAAGGCCATCAGTAGTTCTAATGGAATGTTGTCTACTCCCGGGGCCTTGATTCGACTCAGGTCTTTCAGTGCTCTGTCAAACTCTTCACGCAGTATCTTATCTCCCATTTCATCTTCATCTACATCCTCTTCCATTTCCATATTATTGTCCTCAAGTACATCGCCCTTGTATAAACCCTCTATATACTCCTTCCACCTCTCTGCCTTCCCTTCTTTTCTTAGAACTGGGTTGCCATCTGAGGTCTTGATATTCATACAAGTGGTTCTCTTCTCTCCAAAGGTCTCTTTAATTTTCCTGTAGGCAGTATCTATCTTACCCCTAGTGAGACAAGCCTCTACATCCTTACATTTGTCCTCTAGCCATACCTGCTTAGCCATTTTGCACTTCCTGTCGATCTCATTTTTGAGACGTTTGTATTCCTTTTTGCCTGCTTCATTTACTGCATTTTTATATTTTCTCCTTTCATCAATTAAATTCAATATTTCTTCTGTTACCCAAGGATTTCTATTAGCCCTCGTCTTTTTACCTACTTGATCATCTGCTGCCTTCACGACTTCATCCCTCAGAGCTACCCATTCTTCTTCTACTGTATTTCTTTCCCCCATTCCTGTCAATTGTTCCCTTATGCTCTCCCTGAAACTCTCTACAACCTCTGGTTCTTTCAGTTTATCCAGGTCCCATCTCCTTAAATTCCCATCTTTTTTGCAGTTTCTTCAGTTTCAATCTGCAGTTCGTAACCAATAGATTGTGGTCAGAATCCACATCTGCCCCTGGAAATGTCTTACAATTTGAAACCTGGTTCCTAAATCTCTGTCTTACCATTATATAATGTATCTGATACCTTTTAGTATCTCCAGGATTCTTCCAGGTATACAACCTTCTTTTATGATTCTTGAACCAAGTGTTAGCTATGATTAAGTTATGCTCTGTGCCAAATTCTACAAGGCGGCTTCCTCTTTCATTTCTTCCCCCCAATCCATATTCACCTACTATGTTTCCTTCTCTCCCTTTTCCTACTGACGAATTCCATTTACCCATGACTACTAAATTTTCGTCTCCCTTCACTACCTGAATAATTTCTTTTATCTCGTCATACATTTCATCAATTTCTTCATCATCTGCAGAGCTAGTTGGCATATAAACTTGTACTACTGTAGTAGGCATGGGCTTTGTGTCTATCTTGGCCACAATAATGCGTTCACTATGCTGTTTGTAGTAGTTAACCCGCACTCCTATTTTTTTATTCATTATTAAACCTACTCCTGCATTACCCCTATTTGATTTTGTATTTATAACCCTGTAATGACCTGACCAAAAGTCTTGTTCGTCCTGCCACCGAACTTCACTAATTCCCACTATATCTAACTTTAACCTACCCATTTCCCTTTTTAAATTTTCTAACCTACCTGCCCGATTAAGGGATCTGACATTCCACGCTCCGATCCGTAGAATGCCAGTTTTCTTTCTCCTGATAACGACGTCCTCTTGAGTAGTCCCCGCCCGGAGATCCGAATGGGGGACTATTTTACCTCCGGAATATTTTACCCAAGAGGACGCCATCATCATTTAATCATACAGTAAATCTGCGTAGAAATGCGTAGAAAACAGAGGAGTCTTTCTGGTACACAAGACAGGCTAAAAGAAAGAGGACTACGTGGTCTCTAGTGTCCAGTGAAGGTAATGTGGCGAGATTTGCTGGTAACTCAAGAATATCAGACTTTAACTTGCATTTAGGAACCTCTTTCCAAAAATAAGGCGTGACGTAGCTCTGATTACGAGCGTCATGAATTATCTTGCTCCTCTGAACACTTCGTTCACAGATGTGCAACGTTACTTCTGTCTAACGTAACATAACAGAAACGGAAATTTTGGCAAGAAGTGGCACAGACGCGCAAAGCTTTGTATCCAGAATTTACAATTTCGCTTCAAACGTGTACAGTTTGTAACGGGACATCCTCCTCTAGCATTACATTTTCTCAACAGTAGTTGTCGACGCTAGTGTTATTTTTTCGATCTTTGGACAGGTCAGTATTATATCGCCTGCTTTTCTGAAAACTTTCATACAATTTTATACACAATATGTTATATTGCAAGCTAAAATTTACGAAAAGGGATTACTTTATTTTCGGTTAAAATCGGTAAGTACTAGCTATGAATGTACAGTTACTTTTTTTTAGAAATACTTGAAATTACGAATTATTTGGTACACTTAAAATTTCTGTTATGAATTACGCAATCTTGTAGTGTTTACTAAGTTTGTTTCTGAATTCGTTTATGAAATAATAATCGAAATTAATTGAAATTCATTTCTCCAGAAAAATTGTAAACGCTTTGGAATATGGCTGTTAATGCAGAGTGAAGTAGTAGTAAGGATGCTTCTCATGTGATCGGACGTGTTTTTGTATTTTGGCCGAACAACGTAATTTCGGCATTTTTAATGTCAAAAGTCAAAAGACTGTATGATATAGCGAAATGTGACAAAATATATTAACGTAACAACAAAAATTCTGTAATAACAATTTTCAAATTTATTTAGATCAATGCAACAACGTAAGAATTTCACCTTAAAGAAACAGACCCCTATATAAGAACTGGAGCCCACTGTACACGAAAAGCTGAGTAAACTAGAAAGTGTATTGTATTCTTCGGTCCTCTCAATTTTTCATAAAAGACTTTGCTTATTGTGGACAATCGCTGGAATTAGGAAGGAAAGGGGAGATGACAAGTTCCTGTTGCCCGACCCTGGTACTGAGTGGTCAGCGCGACGGAATGTCATGCCTAACGGCCCAGGTTCGATTCCCGGCTGGGTCGGAGATCTCCTCCGCTCAAGTACTGGACGTTGTGCTGTCCAAACAATCACCAACAATTCTGGTCCAGACAATGAGAGAATATCTTTGTTGACGATTTGTTTCAACAGTTATGTGACGATTGACATCAGAGCATAGACGCCGATTATGAAAATTTACAGTCTGATCTCGTAAAGTCATGAAAAAATACAGGGTGGTCCATTGATCGGGGCCGGGCCAAATACCTCACGAAATACGCTTCAAACGAAAAAACTACAAAGAACGATACTTGTCTAGCTGGAAGGGGGAAACCAGATGGCGCTATGGTTGGCCCGCTAGATGGCGCTGCCATAGGTCAAACGGATATCAACTGCGTTTTTTTTTAATAGGAACCCCTATTTTTATTACACATTCGTGTAGTACGTAAAGAAACATAAATGTTTTAGTTGGACCACTTTTTTCGCTTTGTGACAGATGGCGCTGTAATAGTCACAAACATATGGCTCACAATTTTAGACGAACAGTTGGCAACAGGTAGGTTTTTTAAATTAAAATACAGAACGTAGGTACGTTTGAACATTTTATTTCGGTTGTTGCAATGTGATACATGTATCTTTGTGAACTTATCATTTCTGAGAACGGATGCTGTTACAGCGTGATTACCTGTAAATACCACATTAATGCAATAAATGCTCAAAATGATGTCCGTCAACCTCAATGCATTTCGCAATACGTGTAACGACATTCTCTCAACAGCGAGTAGTTCGCCATCCGTAATGTTCGCACATGCATTGACAATGCGCTGACGCATGTTGTCAGGCGTTGTCGGTGGATCATGATAGCAAATATCCTTCAACTTTCCCCACAGAAAGAAATCCGGGGACGTCAGATCCAATGAAAGTGCGGGCCATGACATGGTGCTTCGACGACCAATCCACCTGTTATGAAATATGCTATTCAACACCGCTTCAACCGCACACGGGCTATGTGCCGAGCATCCATCATGTTGGAAGTACATCGCCATTCTGTAATGCACTGAAACATCTTTTAATAACATCGGTAGAACATCACGTAGGAAATTAGCATACATTGCAACATTTAGATTGCCATCGATAAAATGGGGGCCAATTATCCTTCCTCCCATAATGCCGCACCATACAGTAACTCGCGAAGGAAGCTGATGTTCCAGTTGTCGCAGCCATTGTGGATTTTCCGTTGCCCAATAGTGCATATTATGCGGGTTTACGTTCCTGTTGTTGGTGAATTACGCTTCGCCGCTAAATAGAAAGCGTGCAAAAAATCTGTCATCGTCCCGTAATTTCTCTTGTGCCGGTGGCAGAACTGTACACGACGTTCAAAGTTGTCGCCATGCGATTCCTGGTGCATGGAAATATGGTACGGGTGCAATCGATGTTGATGTAGCATTCTCAACACCGACGTTTTTGAGATACCCGAATCTCGCGCAATTTGTCTGCTACTGATGCAGGTCGTGGTTGACGTTTCACATGTGGCTGAACACTTCCTGTTTCCTTAAATAACGTAACTATACCGCGAACGGTCCCGATGCCGTCCGGGATACATGGCAGCATACATAGCACACGTCCGTTGGGCATTTTGATTACAGTACCCATACATCAACACGATATCGACCTTTTCCGCAATTGGTAAACGATCCATTTTAAGACGGGTAATGTATCACGAAGCAAATACCGTCCGCACCGGCGGAATGTTACGTGATACCACGACTTACACGCTTGTGACTATTACATCGCCATCTATCACAGAGAGAAAAAAGTGGTTCAACTAAAACATTCATATTTCTTTACGTACTACACGAGTATGTAATAAAAATAGGGGTTCATATTTAAAAAAACGCAGTTGATATCAATTTGACCTGTGGCAGCGCCACATAGAGGGCCAACCATAGCGCCATCTGGTTTCCAGCTTCAAGCTAGACGTGTTTCGTTCTTTGTAGTTTTTTCGTTTGATGCTTATTCCGTGAGATATTTGGCCAGGTCACGATCAATGGACCACCCTGTATATTCACAATAACAGTGGTTTCATCCATACAAAACAAAAACGCTGTCTGAGAAACCCCTTCATAGTAGGAGTGTTCCTGTCAACATCCGTAGTAGCTAAGGGTTAATATTGGTCTTCTGCTACTTTTGAATCTTAAATGCAGAATATAAACCCAATTACGGAGTAGAATTTGAGCTCTTCGAGTTGATATGGTTCAAATGGCTCTGAGCACTATGCGACTTAACTTCTGAGGTCATCAGTCGCCTAGAACTTAGAACTAATTAAACGTAACTAACCTAAGGACTTCACACACATGCATGCCCGAGGCAGGATTCGAACCTGCGACCGTAGCGGTCGCTCGGCTCCAGCCTGTTGCGCCTAGAACCGCACGGTCACTCCGGCCGGCCGAGTTAATATGATTGTGATCCAACCCTACCTGTTAAAAGTACATCTTGATTAGTTCGACTGCTTGTTTTACAGCTGAGTGTAGGCTCGAGACAGATCCTTCCAGTGTCTCACGGTGTGGCTTCAACTTCATCGCGTTACATTTGTTAGTGGTTAAAATGGTTGAGATGGCTCTGAGCACTATGGGACTTAACATCTGAAGTCATCAGTCCCCTAGAACTTAGAACTATTTAAACCTAAGTAACCTAAGGACATGACACACATCCATGCCCGAGGCACGATTCGAACCTGCGACCGTAGCAGTTGCACCGTTCCGGACTGAACCGCTGTCTCTAATGGTTAGCAATGTCATCAGGGAATCTTATCATCGACATCTTTTCACCTACAATTTTGATTCTAGTCTTGAACCTTTTTCTCATTTCCGTCATTGCTTTTCCGATGTATTTGAACAGCAGGGGTGAAAGACTGTAGTACCATCTGACACCCCTTTTTATCAGAACGCTTCTTTCTTGGTCTCCCACTCACATTGTTCCCATTCCATTGGCTCCATTGGCTCTGAGCACTATGGGACTTAACAGCTGTGGTCATCAGTCCCCTAGAACTTAGAACTACTTAAACCTAACTAACCTAAGGACATCACACACATCCACGCCCGAGGCAGGATTCGAACCTGCGACCGTAGCAGTCACGCGGTTCCAGACTGTAGCGCCTAGAACCGCTCGGCCACACCGGCCGGCCCATTGTTCCCTCTTGATTCTTGTACATACTGAATAATACCATCCTTCCTCCATAGCTTACCCTTATTTTTTTCAGAATTTCGAACAATTTGCACCATTTTTCCATGTTAACAAATCCTATGAACGTCTCTTGAAGTTTCTTTAGTCATTCTTCCATTATCACCGCAACGTCAGCACAGCCTGTATCGTACCTTCACCTTTCCTAAAGCCTAACTGATCGTCATCTAACTATTCCTCAATTTTCTGGTCATATAAAGAATGTATTTTGGGAGCGTCTCAATGTGGTGATTTGACAAATTTATTTAGAATCAAAGTCGTGAGTGATAGAGGCACTGAAGGAGTTCACGGCCGGAGAGTTGCTCCTTCGTGCGGTGCCGCCGCCTGATCGCCTCGGGTACGCTCGGCGTTTCTCGCCTCGGCCGCGGCTGCTGAGGGCCCTCACAGCCGTAATTCAGACGCGCGCCGCGTGCGCCAGCGCGCGCGTTATGTTTACGGACAGGCTTCCCCGCTGCCCGCCGTTATTGTCGCGACGCCGGCTCACATTCATTCCGGCCCGCTGCTCGCGAAAATAGGCTAAAAGGATCCTTCCGGATGGCACACGGCCGCCCCCACCCCCACTTAGGCTCCGTCTCTTCTCTCCGCCGCCGCTCCTTCCCCCTCCCGGCCGTTCCCGACTCCTCTAGCTGTTGTTTCAGAAAGAATAAATTGAGGCCTCGGGCCACCGTGGGAGACATCCGAGCGGCACGCGGGACCCTCTCGAATTTTCTCCAATCTGCTCGCTCGCTCCCCCGCCCTGCTCTTTCCGACGGTAAACTGTCGCCGGAATAAAAGGATGCCCCTAATGGAGAAACAGCTGCGCCGGAACGAGCTTCGGTCTCGGCCAATTACTCCCACGCTGCAGGATACGGCCAGTTTCCCACATGACTACCTCAATCTTGACATGTCTGAGAAGCGGTAATAACGAACACAGCTTTCTTCTCTGCTTACAGGTCCTGACAGTAGTATTTATAAGAAAATTTATACTGATACCGAGCTGTTACTCCTCGCTTGCTCACTGCTTCCACTAACAGATAGCCGGCCTTGATGACCGAGCGGTTGTAGGTGCTTCAGTCCGGAACCGTGTGACTGCTACGGTTGCAGGTTCGAATCCTGCCTCGGGCATGGATGTGTGTGATGTCCTTAGATTAGTTAGATTTAAGTAGTTCTAAGTTCTAAGGGACTGACGACCTCAGAAGCTAAGTTCCATAGTGCTCAGAGCCATTTGAACCAACTGTCCTGATGGAGGAAATCAACCAACAAAATAGGTATGTTTCTATTCCATGTATTGTAAATTTGGACATAATTATGTGTGCTCTTATGTTGGTAGCTGTATCCCAGCAATTTCGGTCACATCTCTTGCAGATCCAAAGATGGCAACAGAGAATTGCCGAAATGGGTCATCTATGTGAATCAATGATTTTAGCGATCTTGGCAACAGAATTTATTTAGTATTCATAATACTACAGATCGCCCTCACGCTGACGATCTCAGAAATGTATAAAGTTTCTTCATCGGGTAAACTAAATAGAAAGGAACAGACTTTGGAGGAACAGTGAAATCAATATGCAACTTCAGTGATGTTAAGATACTAAATATGTACGAGTAAAATAGACAATAACGCTCAAGGGAATGTGGTACAAAATAAGCAGAAAACCCAAAAACGATTGGCAGGGAAACGTAGATATTTTGGACTCCCCTATCGCTCTGTCGTGTTATATTAGAAGTCCTTAAAAGGAACGGCAGTCAAAATAAGAGTGGAAGAATGAAGGAGACAGACATAGTAAATGCCTCAAGTTCTAAAAAGAAACATGGGGAACAATATAACAAAACTACACATAAATCCTACCCAGGAACTCGATAAATCCTGTGCACCAAGTTCACCCAAAGGAAAATAACAATTTTATCGGGCAGGGCCGGGAAATGGACAATACGATAGAAGTAATCGCATAAACTGTAGTGAGAAACAAGTACTCATAATGAAAATAAGACAGGCAGAGGGACACCTTGTATGTGGCTCAGCCATATCGTTCGACGCAGCCGCCGAAAATTTCAAATGCCATGCGGGCACTAACAGTACAAGACTGTGTCCATCGGGGCTGTTAAATACCTTTAATACTTTTCTTATACACCGAGTCTATCTCTACATAGCAATTACTTTTCTTAATTCTTCGCTTGTAATGTATTTCAGCTTCACCTTCATGTGACCAAGAACACAAATGTGTGGGAAAAGAAATAACAAATTGCATCGTCAAAACAGAATAGTGATAAATATGAAGTAAGGTAAGACTTTAGCTAACTATGTTCGATTTGTTTGTTTAACATATATTTGTTGAATGACGGCGATGTAAAAACGCTTCATACTGGCGACCACACATCGTATCAGTGTGGGACCATATTCTAGAGGTGTAATTGTGTTATCCTTGTGCATTTCGCGTTTTGTGATGAACTAAATATCTGTTTGCCTCTGAAAGTGCAAGTATAGATTAGTACTGTTGGCATAATGGCTGAGTAAATTGAGAACTCCAAGACTGTACGGCAGCGACATCGATTTGTAGTAGGACTTCGGAACGTACTACTGTTCTGTGTTCCAGCATTATGAAATACCTTGAAGAAACTGACCTACCTGCAAATAACCAGCACGAAACACAAAATAACGTTATTGTGAAACATAACTGCTGAGGCCTATAACGCTTCTTTGGGGGAAAATCACGATTCAGTGACTGCTATCGTAGAGTGATTTCACGTCGATTCCATATTTCTAGATTTACTGAAGACTTTTGTCACCAGTCCGCAGCTCGTGGTCTCGCGGTAGCGTTCTCGCTTACCGAGCATGGTGTCCCGGGTTCGATTCCCGGCAGGGTCAGGGATTTTCACCTGCCTCGAGAGGACTGGATGTTGTTGTGTTGTCTTCTTCATTATCATTCATCCCCATTACGGTCAGAGGAAGGTAATAGCAAACCACCTCCACTAGGACCTTGCCTAGTACGGCGGTGCGGGTCCTCCGCATCTTTCCCCTATGCTCTGTCAAGGAGTATGGGACTTCATCATCATCATTTATCACCAGTACTCGCAAGATGTTTCTAATCGATTTGCATTCCCACGGAGTATCATGCCAGTTAAGGGACTGGAGTCGTGATTTCCTGTTACAGTGCTCACAGTTCGTAGTAATTGACCGGAAGCCACTTAGTGAAACAGAAGTGATACTTGTTCTTCAAGGAAGTTTCACGGGACTTCTGCTGTCCTTACTCTATACAAACGATTAAGGAGACAGTATAAGCAGGTCACTTAGGTTGTTTACAGATGACGCTGTCGTTTACTGCCAAGCAACGTGATCAGAGGATCAAAACGACCTGTAAAATGATTTAGACAAGTACCTTCGTGTTCTAAAAATGGTAATTGACCCTAAAGAATGTGTGAGGTCCTCGACAAGAATTCTAAAGCATTTCCGATAAACGTTGGTAACAAGATAAATAACGTACGTTTACAACTTTTTATTTATTCAACTAAATATTCGGGGATTACAGTTTATATAACTGCCGGAACCATTACACAGAAAATATTGTGGGGAAGGAGAATAAATGATTCCTTTTAAAAAAGAAAAAGAACTTAGGAAATGGAAGAAATCTCTTAAATATATTATTGCACTATGTTTGTTCTTCCTCTTCTAAAGTATTACTACGCCGTATGGAATCTATACCGGGTAAGACTAACGGAGGGAACTGTAAAAGTTCGAAGAAAGGCAACTCGTTTTTTACTATCGTCAAACAGAGTTGAGAGTGTCGCGGATGTGGTAAGAGAGCTCGTGTGGCAATCATTATACAAAAGGTGCTTTTTATTTTGGCGAGATCTTTTCAGAAAATTTCAGTCACCAACTTACTACTACCAAATCCAAAATCATTGGTTGACTCTCACCTGTCCAGATACTAATTACTATCACAATAATACAAAAGAAATCAGAGCTCGATTACAAAGGATCTAGGCGCTCGTTTTTCCCACATGCTGTTCGAGAGCCGAACGGTCAACAAAGTCTAAGTAATTCTATGAACTCTCCGACAAACGCTGAAATGTGAATCGCAGACTAATCATATAGATGTAGACTTGATCTCTATTCTCAGAACTATGGCTTATTATTGGCCTTAGTGTGTTAGCGGACCACCTGTTCTCATGTAACATGTGTATCGTCAGTTACCAAATAGTGTAGGACGTATGTAGCGTTATGTGACCGTGTAGTACGATGCATCTCTTATATTTTCCTTCTCTGAGGTTCAGCTTTTGCACGTATGCATGGGTATGTAAAAGGACAATAGTATTGTAAGTAAGACCAGATTTTATGTACGTCAAGGTATTTGACTTGTAATTCGGCAGTGTTTGGTGCCAACTCAGTTGTTAAATGTAACAACATTTACTTAAAAATAATATAAATGGCTCTGAGCACTATGGGACTTAACATCTGAGGTCATCAGCCCACTAGAACTTAGAACTACTTAAACCTAACTAACCTAAGGGCATCACACACATCCATGCCCATAGGTTTCGAACCTGCGACCGTATCGGTCGCGCGGTTCCAGACTGTAGCGCCTAGAACCGCTTGGCCACACAGGCCGGCACAGCATTTACTTGTCTTCGTGCACACGATTGGTAACCATACATATTTGCAGGTCGGTCCAATGGGAATAACTTGATGCCTACTTCTAACTGTATAACTCAGATGTACAGTCAGTTCCACAAGAATGTGAACGCCATAATGTTAAATGTAACGCCCGCAGTGATACCTCTGATAGTGGTCTAGTATCTGTACTCAATGCTCTTTTGCAGAGCGTGTAAATAAACAGTGTGAGAACTCAACGTTTTGTTTTGACGGTTGCAGTTTTGGCTATTTGCCCTTATTTATAGCCAATTTAAACGCTGAAGAAATGTTCAGTATTTACCAAATACTGTCCGTTAAAAAGCTATTTGGTTCGAACGAGGAAAACTATGTGCTTCAAGAAGATAATGGTCCGAAACATCGCAGCCGTCTCTGCACACCGTGGAAACAAGGCAACAGGGAGTCCACGAAGGATTGGCCTGCAACGTCTCCACACGGAAATACGATCGTAAATGTTTGGTCATATATTCAGAGGAAGCTTAAAGGAAAGCCAATATATACTTTGAAGGAGCTGTCGTATAAAAGCAGGACGATATAGACATCGTTACCGAGAGAATAAGCAGAAAATCTCGTAAAGCATGCCAAAAAGGAGCCAAGCTATCGATAATGGCGGCGAATGCAGAAACTGTTATGTAATAGTGCAATTAGTATTTTCACGTAAACGTTTATATTTATAATAATGTCTTTTATTTCATACAGATAACAGCGCACATTTTCTTGCGGAACTGACTGTTGTTCCTTTCAAAACTTACAGATATTACGATCTAAGGCAATGTGTGTTTCCCTTCTATACAACAGACAGTTGACGAGGAACGAAAATATGGACTTAAATTTTTGAAAGAGTTTGGCAAAACTAGTGCCACTGTCAGCGACAGAAAATATTTACTACTGCGGGTGTAAGGGTTACTGTTATCAGGAAGGGCGTAGTGTCATTAAAAAACATCACTCTGGACTACAAAACACGTAGAAAGATGTGACAATGCATTTCTTGTACCAAGTAAGGTAACTTCTGAGGTGTCCAATTGAAGGTGTATCTTATGAAATAATGTTTATAAGAGCTCAGTTACCAGTTTCCGGGAACTCATTCAACTGAAGAAAATGGTCACGTATTTCTGTTTGGAGCTAGCGGTGCTTCAATCTGCGCCTCAGCGAGCGTTAGCTGCTGGCTTTCAGCAGCCTGTGGACATGAACTTATGACCTTTCCGTTTCCAGTGAAATCTACGCTGACGTAATTTACGTAACTGAGTTGCAACGTCAATGGAGTCAAATAGAGGACGAGCACAGTACAAATGGAATTCGCTTCCAATTACACGCGGCGAAACAATACATTTTATCGAAAAGTACTACGGAAATATGCGTCTTTCTTTTATGTTTTTTATATTTCGGTTCCCACATTCCCCTTTCAACGGAAAAGAAATGAAACCCACGGAAAGTACCAAAGCTGTGCGAAAAAAACGCATTAAATTTGCACTTAACTGCGATGTGGGTTGAGACTAGCACGACCGGAAGGAGACCGGGACTATAATTAAATTCTGCGCGACGATAATGTATCGCGGGCCAGCATTTTTAGCAGGCGTGACCCGTCCAGTCGCGCATGCCATCCGCCTTGTCCGGACACACACGCAGGGGGAGAGAGAGAGAGAGAGAGAGAGAGAGAGAGAGAGATGCTAATATCGCAGCGCGGCTCGGCCTTTGTGAGAAGCAGCAACAATAACATAACAAAGACGGCCCGTCGGGCGATTACAGGGTACGGCCTTCTCTCAGGCATCGCACCAGCCACGACCACCTCCCCTCGCCGCCAACCACCCCTCTCCAAGCGCCTACACTCACACGGGAATGGCGAACGTCTCTCTTCTTCTGCACGCCTCCTGATGGAATTCTTCGTCGGCCCTCAAACACGCCGAGACCGCCTCCCTTGTGACATTCCGTGCATAGCGGAGTGCGATACGAGCGCCAACATGACACCATGCCTAGAGGCAGGGAACGAACGTTTTACAAGTGCTGGTGCGTGGAGGGGAGGGGAGGAGAAGAAGGGAGAAAGAGAGAGAGAGACAGAAACGGGGGAGTGAGCATGTGAGAGGTGAGGGAGGAAGAAATACAAGGGCTGTCCAGAAAGTTAGTTACGATTGATCGCGAAATGAAAATCACAGTGAAAATCAGAAATGTTTCATTTGTAACAGTTAGCTACACCTTTCAGCTACTTCTCTACGTAGTCGCCGTTCTGACTCAGACATTCGTCGTAGCGTTGTACCAACTTTCCAATACCCTCATCATAGAAGGCAGCCGCCAGTGCTTTCCGCCAATTCTCTACGCTGGCCTAAAGCTCGTTGTCTGTGCCAAAACGTTGTCTTCACAGCCAGCGGTTTGTTTGAGCAGAGATGAAACTCAGTGGGAGACAATACGGGCTGTATTGTGGGTAATCAAACATTTCCAATTGAAACGATGCAGGAACATCTTCATTGCCCCTGCAGAATGAGGCTGAGAATTGTCTTGACGAAGAAACCGCACGACAGTTATGTAATGTTGGTTGCATAGCTTCAGGGGAAAATTCTCACCAGCCCTCGTACTTGGTGGGAGAGACTATTTTCTATAACATCTTTACGCGCTCACTAAGAGCTCAGGAATGAAAAGAGCGACATAATTCTACCTAGAGTCATACTAGAGACTCTACCCATCTCTGCAAAGCTTTATCGGATTTTCATAGTCGTTTCCATTTCGCGACCGATCGTAACTTACTTTCTGGACAGTCCTCGTAGAAGTGGGGGTATCATCAAAAGACAGCCTCGCCATCAGGGGTGAAGAAGAATATTTCCTCGTCACCCTCTCCTTGCTTACATGTTTCAGATCGTCGAACCATAAATATCAGCAGCATCACGTCTATGTAAGCACACTGGAAAAAAATTACCATCCTCAGAAGACAACAAGTTAAAACGACGCTACACCTATAGCCTTCATAATGGCCTCAATTCGGCGAGGAGAACTCTTCACTTCTCATGTATGCCGCATTCCACTGAAGACACTTGCTGTTCCAACAGACCCATACAACTGCAGGGACATTGATTGCTACCCTGCATGCACTGTTCCAAACTGTCTCATACGTTTTTAGTAGGATTAAGATCGCGTATTTTTCTGAGCTACTCGGGAAGCGACTGGTTGCCTCGAGTGTTCCTGAAACCAGGAACTTTTGCTCTCATTCTTCTGAATACGCCTGTTTCCAACTTGGAAGAATAGAATTTCCACTCCGTGTATATCTTGAAGACGTGGAAGAGAGATCACACTCGATTACGTTAAACTGAATAAGTGGGCCAAAGCCGCGGTGGATACAAATATCCAAAAACTGTAACAGAAACACTTCCGGGTGTAACAAGGCATGATTGGATTGTCTGAATACCAGACGCCTTGCACTGTTATGAACAGGGGCAAAATCGTGACTACTGTGACTACCGTACAAGCCTCCAGTTAGCTGTTGTCCAGTCTGTGTTGTTTGGCTCAGATGCTCTGCTTATTTGCCATACTAAACAATGGTCAGTGCGAGATACTCGATTTCGAAAGTCCCTCGCATCCACGTTCCCTTCGCAAAGTTCGGTCAGAATCAAGCTGAGATGGTATTCACCAACAGCAGGTTGTCGCCAGGCACACCGACTGCCACTAACGGCGTGACACCACACCAACTAATTAGGCAGTTTCATTCACGGCTAAGGATATGTCCACAAACGATAGATCGTATCTGCCATTCTCCCACGTCCCCACTGACGATGTAACACCATACCAACATGTCGAGCAACTTCGTTTACTTTCATCGGTATGTTCGCAAACGATACCACCTTTCTGTTAATCTGTCACGTCACCATTCTATTGACGATATGACGCCATACCAACAAACTGGGCAATCTATTCACTGTTATAGCTATCTCGACAAATAACAGCTCCTTTCTGCCAATCTGTCACGTCCACACTGACGTGGCACTAAACCAACAAAACGGGAAACATTTTTGATGGTCATGGGTGTCCACAAACAATGGCTCCTTTCTGTCATATTGTCACGTCCTCACAGAATACGTGACACCACAGCAGCAAATCGAGCAACTTCATTCATGGTCATGGGTGTGCCTGAAAAATACAGCTGCATTTTGCCACTCTGTCACATCGACACGTCGACCCATACTGCCACCATCATAGCATGTAGGCGATTTGACTTATATCAGCTGTGGGGTATCTCAAGATCGCGTGGCAGCATTTCTGCATCATCATTGGCATCAAATTGCTCTGTTGAAGTGTACTAATTTTTTTTTTTTTTTTTTTTGGTGCTCTGAAGTATGGAGAATAACAGGTGAGGGTTGAAATAATCAAATGCTTGTTCTATATTAGTTGACAGGGTGCAATCACATGTTCAGTACAAACATAAACATTGTTAACAGGCAAACGTATTCTAGCAGTTAGCTGCTGCCGCACGTGTTATATGAATACAAATAATATATTGCAGTTATGGTAGTAACGGAGTTAAAGAATGCACGAATTTCAAGTAATATATGGAACAAGAATGAAATCGATGAAATTTCGGCAGAACTATAATTATTATGTGAAAGTGAGATCTGGATAAATAAAAATAGAAATACAGGCAGCAGAATAGAGAATATTGAGAAGAATGAATAAATTCACAGGAGGAGATCCTGTTATAAACGAAAAAGTTTATAATGAGTAGAATGCACTTACTACTAATAAAAAAACAACGATACAGGGGTAGGTGCAAACAACTTGTAATGGAATGAGATATGTAAGGCCAAGAAACAAAATTTGAGGGAGAGACGTAGACCAACCAAGGAAACGGTGAGAGTGAAATACACGAAGACGAAACAGGAAGACCTTAATCCCTGTAGTGAGACAAGAAGCTATTTCGTAATACGAAACCCTTGATAAATCGTAATTATAAGAACATTGTTACAAATTCTCGACAGCTAATGAGCAACAGAAAATCAATACAGTCTTAAAAACAAAAATAAGGTAATAACTATGATGGAGCTGGTGTCATGAAATTTATGTGGGTTCTAAACTAAATACATTTGCTGTTTCCAGTGGATTTCGGGACACACTAGATGCAAGATACAGGTAATGTCCTTGGAAGCTGCGCCACCGAAAACTACTGAGGAAATGTGGTTTCAACAAATTAAAAATGTGCAACGCTATTTTTTTCATTGTAATATGGAAATATACATTTTGAAGGTATGTTCCTTGGTCGATATTGCATCCAAGTTCAACTACAATCTGTATAACAGTGTAATATATACAATGAGGTGACAAAAGTCATGGAATAGCTATATGTACCTATACAGATGGCTGTAGTATTGCATACATGCCGTATAAAGGGGAAGTGCATTGGCGGAGCTGTCATTAGCTCTCAGATGATTCATGTTAAAAGGTTTCTGGCGTTCTTATGACGGTACGAAGGAAATTAATAGGCTCTGAGCGCGCAATGATAGTTGGAGCTTGACGCATTTCGTTTCGGAATTTGTTAGGAAATTAAATATTCCGAGATCCACATTCAAGAGTGTGCTGAGAATACCAAATTTCAGGCAATGGCCGACGCCATTCACATAACGACCCAGAGCAGCAGAGTTTGCGTAGTGTTGTCAATGCTAACAGACAAGCAACTCTACTCAAAATAACCGCAGTAGTCAATGTGAGAATTACGATGTTAAGACAAGAATATAGTTTTGCGACCCTACTATTGAATATATACATCGCAGCAGCAATGACGGACATAAATGAAAGGTTCATGAGTGGAATTAAAATCAAGGTATTACAGAAAATATTGCTATTAATTTAATAAGAAGGTTCCACAACCTTTTAGGAAATTCGGAGGTGAAAAAAATTGCGAATACAGCACAACACGTGACCTCTACACATTGTTTCGTAACCTGGCACTTCTGGGAAGAATGTTCCCTTGCTTTAAAACAGCGTCCGTTCCTAATACGTTAGTTATAGCACGAAAATAACTAAATACTAAAATTTTAACCACTAATTTGACGTTTCCCCATTTATTTTATTAAAACAAATTGTAAGAGTACGAACGCGTTATCAAGAGATCCTGAATGTGTTGGTGCGTAGAAACAGCATATATTCATAGTGTGTAAGTTATAACATACAACCCACGAAATACAATCTTAATGTGGAAACGACAAGTACAGTATGGCAAGCTCTGCTTCTGATTTGGGAAACATTCTTGCCTCTCATTGGTTCCAACTTTGGTAGCATGTAGCCGAAATATCGGGGAACTTAGTTTGTGTTTCACCCAAGGTAATGGCTCCTCAGCGTGAAATAACAGAAAGCCAGCTACAAAACTGCTACAGTACGTGGATTGCTCAAAGGGAAATAAACATTTCAGTAGAAATATGTGTCCGATGTTTACTGTTCTCGGATTTATCCCAAGTTCACTGGTGACAGATTTCGTCAGCTTCTAAAATCTACATTAACGTAATTATATACTCTGAAACCACCACGACACGCATCGGAGACGGGATTTCCATCTGTGTCACGTATTAGGGAATCTTCCATTTCCATTTGCATGATTTTTAAATGCTTTTTCTCGGTCCCTAGAGGAATGATTCGTAGGAATTAGTACTATATTCCGAGATTCCTCAATTCTTGAAACTTTGCAAGCGGTATTCCGCGGGATAGAAGACGCATATTCCAAGCGTCTGGAAGCTCGTTTATATCAGCACTTCTATGACACCCTTCCGCGCTACCACCGGTTCTTAGTTTAAAAATATTCTAAGATTAGCCAAATGCGTGCTTTGTAAGTAATCTCTTTTGCAGTCTGTTTCCATTTTTCTTGTATCCTACCTATGAAGCGAAACATACAGCTTACTTTACCTCCGTCATATCCATACAAATTTTTACATCCAGGTATTTTGATGACTGATTCAAACTGTGACTCATGTTGTAGTGATACGATACTACATTTAAGTCTTTTGTGAACTGCTCGATTTTATGTTTCCGAACATTTATAGCAATAGGTAATCTGTAATACTTTCAAATCTTATCATGAGCTGAATGGACATTTTCAAAATTTTTTTCATGTAACCTACATTATAGACAACTAGATCTTGTGAAAAATGTTTGTTAATGTTAACTTAGTCTATTAGTTTACAATACAGCTCCTATCAACTCTTGCTACAAAAGACAACACAAGAAATAGACCAGTAGCAAAGGAAAAGTGGAGCTATGCTAAGCAGATTAAAAAAAGCACATAAAGACTCGTCGAACAAATTAATTACGAATATCAAACACGTTTTAAATGGGAAATAGAATTTTGGGTATCAAATGTTAAAGAACTTGAATGAATGAGAAAAACATAACGCTACAATTAATGAAGTTATTAAGGAGACTGGATACAGCACTATAAAAACTTACGGTATTTTTAAATCGTTACAATAAAAGAAGAATGCCTAACACTCTATTTTAATAAGGCAGTTGACTTAGTAACCTTAGATGAGGTTCAACAGGTTCTGAAAAGTTTGAAAAGTCGAAAAAATTGTGGCTCAGATGTATTAAATGCTGCAAGTATGGAGTATGGTCGGTTGCTGTGAAAACTAAGGCTGTTACCGTTTATTAAATGAATCCCAAAGAAATTATAAAATCCCTCTTGATTGGAAAACCACCGAAGTCATTTCTATTTTCAAGAAGGTCCAACGAAGGGCATGTGTTAATTACAAGTGTGTAAGTCTCAAGAATGCAATTTATTAAGCTCGCTCAAAAATAACAATAGATGCGTGTTCGGGAGAAGAGCAAACAGGGTTAATGAAGCAACACTTTTGCAGCTATACTGCTTTTAACATCAGGATAATTTTAGTAAACCAACGAGAAGTCAATTTAGGAACACCTGCTGTTTTCATTGACATGGAAAATGCCTTTGACTTGATCATCAGAAATGGACTATGGACAGGCGAGGACATATTTTGCAGATATTCAGGAACGTATGTGAGGACACCAAAATATTCATCAATACAAACATTTAAAAAACAGATAAGATTACAATAAATCAAATTGTTAGACAGGGATGTTGAGTGTGACTGACTCTTTTTCACATTTATATTGAAGACCTCTTAAGAAACTGGACGCTGTATGCAAATGATGTAATTTTATCAAAAAATATTGAGGCAGAGTCTCAACACTCGGCGTGTAAGTTACACGGGCTAGGATGAAAATAATAGAGTCAAAATATATCTGCTGTTAAAGGGAACGGTATGGCATTTCGATCTAAGACTGCTACTGAAAACAAGGTGCTTGAGCAATTTTCCATTTTCAGTCATTTAGTCATTCTGGACATAGATATGTGTATATAGAGCTATAAAGAATTTGACTGTGTTAATCACAGTATTCTCCTAGATAAATTGAAGTTTTATGGGGTGATAGTATAGCCAACCAACAGGTAATGTCATACCTAACCAAAAGAATGCACAAAATTGCACTTGGTAAGGCAAAAAACACAGTCCTGGGGCATAAGTTTGACTCGGGAGATGTCACGTATGGGGTTCCACAAAGCTCAATCTTAGGTCCATTATTGTTCCTCATATACGTACACGATATTCCGTCTAATATACAACAAACAGAATTAGTTATTTTTGCGGGTAACACTAGTATTGTTATCAATCCAACAATATATATATATATATATATATATATATATATATATATATATATATATATATATATATAGTAACAGAAGAAATGGTAAATATCGTTCTCAAAAATATTATTGTCTGCTTGACTGCGAATGATCTCACTTTCAATTTTAAAGAGACACAACCCATTCAGTTCTGCATATCTAGGGGTATTACACCAATGATAAGTGTAACACATGGTGAGGAAATAATAAACAGGGTGGAGAATTCAAAATTCTTATTGTGCATGTTGGTGGGAAATTAAACTCGAAAAATCTCATTTTGTAACTTCTAAACCAATTAATTTCAGCGACATTTGCACTTAGAATCATTAAAAGTCTTGATAAGAGACAAATCACTAAGTTGACATACGTTGTATATTTTCAGTCAAGAATGCCATATGGAATAATGTTCTGCGGTAGTTCATCTTTAAGAAAAAAAGTCTTCGTATCTCGAAAGCGTGCTGTAAGAATAGTATGTGGTTCTCACCAACGATCGTTTTGTACATATCTACTTATGGAATTCGGCATTCTTACTACTCTTCACTGTATATTTGTTCGCTCATGAAATTTGTTGTTAGTAATCCACAACAAGTCACATGGAACTTAGATGTGCATAATTACAATACCAAAAGAAAAAAATTACATTCAATGATCCACATTAATGCAAAACATATTTTTGATCACTTTCCCAGTAATACAAAATGTTTCACAGACGGTAAAGTAAACTCTGAAATTTGTTGCATGAAAGAATTTCTATTACTGTAATGTGTGAAAGGTGGTGGGTTTGAATTACTAGTTCCCATCTCTATATTAAAAAAATATAAAACAATTTTAAAAACATAAATTTTCAGCTTGTGGCAGTATTCACAAATTAGTTTCCGATACAATGTAAAATGAATGGTTGCACATCCTTACGATTTATCGTGCAAAATGATACATGGAAATTACTGCCTATTAACCATAACTTTAAAAAGGTAGTCAGCAATGTCGCAGAATTATTACAATATAAAATAGTGGAAGTGAGTGTGTCAGTTCATGGCAGAGAACGCTGGATTTAGAGAAAAACAACAACAGAAATTAGATTTTAAGAACTACCAAAGAGTGCTAAGGAGGGACCACACAAACAGTTGGGGATTTATAAATGAAACGAGAAGAGTGAAGAATACACAGAAGAATCGAGACACCGCCTGAAGCGGATGCATGAAGGCAGAATTTCAGTCCTCAGGAAGAAGGGATGTAGGGCTGCTAAGAAAAAGCTCGAGTTGTGCGAAACAGAAACAGGCAAACGGCCTAGGCCTTGAAGATCAGATAGACGAAGACGCAGAAAAAGGTTTTAAATGCACAATAACAGCTAAGCTCTGAGGTCATTTCCCTGCGGCGGGCTTGATAGACCGTCGCAAAAGAATGTGATGAAATATACAAATCTCAGCAATGGTAAATCTACAGAAAACTCTATACAATGACTGTTTTGTTGTTACTTTACTTTCTCACATAAGGAGCAGTCTTCTACTTCGGTGTTTCCATAAGGGCGCTACGAACAACAAAAATGCGCACGATACTGCCTATGAGAAAATGTGCCGAAGAAAAGGTTCCTTTAAGCATCACCCGGGACGTCGGGTGGGCGTTAGAATTTTAATATCGTAAAAACAAGTCTTTATGAACGACTGCACGCATAAAGAGACGCAGCTGCGACGACTCCCAGAGTTCATGCATAGCGAATGCGACGCACACTCCCCCAAAGTTCGGCACCGCCACCGCCGAGGTTTCATCCACCCTCTTCTTTAAAGTTTCCAGTAAAACTCGCCAGAGAAACCCGGCGCTGATCTATAACTAGATATCACGTGTAACGCTGTGCAGCTAGCAGGCGTAGCTGACACTCCGTGGGGTATAGTGCGCCCAGCAGTTGCATAGTTCATGGAGTAGACAAAAAGAGATTCCTGTACTGAGCATGGTAATACTATATTGTCGAGGAGCCTAAAATTGAATCGATAATTTCTAAAAGACCTCCTATCTACACAGACTAGTTTAGAAATAAACGCTATTACATTAACCAAAACGTGATTTCGAATCAAACCGTTAGTCACAGAACAACAGCTCTTTGTGCATCATCCATGATTATCTATAGATAATGATCTACAAAATTTAATGTTTGTATTCAAAAAGAGGAAAAGTATAAGAATCTGTATAGAACGGGTCTTCCGGCACCATCTTCCTAAATCTAGCTTTTCATGCACCAAATGCAGGACTTACCTTTCGAGAAGCGGACAAAGGTACTAATGTGTTAGAACTTTTATTATGGGCAGTGGATAAGCAATGAAATGCATTAAAACTGTCTTGACTGCAAAGTATTTGTATTAATAACCCGTTTTGGTCCGAATGTGGCCATCTTCAGACCGTTTATACCGTGATGGCAGGCGGAGGCGGTGGAGCAGGTGTCCTGACTCTACGAAAGTCTGTAGCAGCTGGAGCCTTGACACCTGTTACATTCACCTTCACCGAATACCGTCAAGGTATAAATGGTCTGAAGGTAGGCACAGTCTGACAGAAACCGATTACCATTACAAACAAATATTTTATTGCTGTCAAGATTGTTTTTAATCCATTTTCTGAAAAATTAGTAACCTTTAACTACCGCAACAAAGATGTCAATAACCCTAGTAATAGAAATAACTTTTTTTTTTCCTCTACCGAACCTGTCAGTATACAGGGTGATTCAAAAAGAATACCACAACTTTAAAAATCCGTATTTAATGAAAGAAACATAATATAACCTTCTGTTATACATCATTACAAAGAGTATTTAAAAAGGCTTTCTTTCACTCAAAAACAAGTTCAGAGATGTTCAATATGGCCCCCTCCAGACACACGAGCAATATCAACCTGATATTCCAACTCGTTCCACACTCTATGTAGCATATCAGGCGTAACAGTTTGGATAGCTGCTGTTATTTCTCGTTTCAAATCATCAATGGTGGCTGGGAGAGGTGGCCGAAACACCATATCCTTAACATATCCCCATAAGAAAAAATCGCAGGGGGTAAGATCAGGGCTTCTTGGAGGCCAGTGATGAAGTGCTCTGTCACGGGCTGCCTGGCGGCCGATCCATCGCCTCGGGTAGTTGACGTTCAGGTTTCATAACTAACCTTTTTCGTAGGACTCTCCATACAGTTGATTGTGGAATTTGCAACTCTCTGCTAGCTCTGCGAGTCGGTTTTCCTGGGCTGCGAACAAATGCTTGCTGGATGCGTGCTACATTTTCATCACTCGTTCTCGGCCGTCCAGAACTTTTCCCTTTGCACAAACACCCATTCTCTGTAAACTGTTTATACCAACGTTTAATACACCACCTATCAGGAGGTTTAACACCATACTTCGTTCGAAATGCACGCTGAACAACTGTCGTCGATTCACTTCTGCCGTACTCAATAACACAAAAAGCTTTCTGTTGAGCGGTCGCCATCTTAGCATCAACTGACGCTGACGCCTAGTCAACAGCGCCTCAAGCGAACAAATGTACAACTAAATGAAACTTTATAGCTCCCTTAATTCGCCGACATATAGTGCTTAGCTCTGCCTTTTGTCGTTGCAGAGTTTTAAATTCCTAAAGTTGTGGTATTCTTTTTGAATCACCCTGTATTTTCTGTGAGGTGCACTTCAAAAACTTCTAGACCTCTTTTATTATCTTGTGTTTGGTTCGAATACTTCCACTGTGCACTTGGAACGGAGGAAAACCTACAAGTTTTGTTGTTGGCATACTTATGTCTAACGTGTGCTTTACAAGACCACCAACAAAAATGGAGGAGCTCACCATACGTGGATTGTTTATGATGAATCTGAATTACTAGCAGGACTTAATTATACCTTTTATTGAAATTCCACTTCTGTTGCTCCGTACTCATTGGAGAGTGAATCTTCCTTGTAGGAATCCAGGTGCTTAGCGGTAAAATCAAGAATTTCAGCCCATCATAACGAATCGAATGTATTGTCAACAGGCAGCAGAGCATAGTACAGTGTATCTGGGAGAGTCGCAATTTCAGAAAGGGCCTTTTAGGGAACATCCACTCTTTTATAAGTCAGTCAGGTGTTAAATATGAGGAAATTGTGGAGAGGTATAGCCGATGATACGTACCAACTGTAATCAAAAGCTTGATTTTCAAAGCTAAGACGTTATTCCAATACGAGGAGATAACTACGGAGTTGCTATTGTGGTATACGTCCAGAAGAATTTAGAGTGTCTATTTCATTTGCAGCATCAACTTTTTTTCCATATGAGCTATAACGGTAAGTGATAATATGTAATATATATATTATTCACGCGTTAGCGACTTGTATAAATCCTGTCGGGTCGGTTGTATAAACTAAATCTCTACTGATTAGTTATTTCGATTTGTTTCGCTTCGTTATGGTCTAGTCTTGAAACAAGTCGAAGAACAAAATTTTTACCCACGTCAAGGGTGTTCCCCGATGTGAGATGTTCAGTAAGTATAATATTGTGTACATTTTACACACTTAGTGTTCAGAGATGCTTTCTGTATACTACAAACTCGGTGGACAAAGCGTAACGACTTGTAATGGGATTATGTCAAAGGGGAACTCCAATATTGACAATAGCCAAAGAACAACTGCCCGTTGAATGTGTCTCAGAAATTCATCACATATAACAACATACACGACACAAGAAAAATTTCGAATTTGTTATAGAAATTTAGAACATTTAACGGCGGATATGTTGCCTCGCAGAAAATATTACACCCAACCATTCCTGATAAGACGGACATTGAAAATGAATAAACCATGCTGCCCCATTGGTCATGTTTCCATACGCAGTCGGTTCATATGAAATTTCACCATAACGAACGTTAAGTTATGTATGATTTATTTAAGTTTATGGGGCCTGAGAGAAGTTTCGTTTAGAGCTTTAGACTGCATAGCAGGAGCAGGTTTTACTATCGCAGAGCATTTATAATATTACATGATACAGTTAGCAGCACAGCCAGACCGTCTATGACGATGGTTTTGCCTACATGAGAGTAGGATAGTTCTGTATCCGGAATGACATATCTCTTTAAATGTATATTAATGCATGGCGTGTCAGTAAACAACTGGAAGAGCATCTACAAGGAAATCACTATAAATTACATCAATGAGAGCTTTTCTACAGCACTGATCATGTGCTTGTGTTCCTTAGTTACGTAAGCTTTACAACAGACATCGTATGGATTCTGAGAATTGTGGATACTACCATAACAGGTTTCTATAGCTCACACGATAATGTAACAGATATCTCAGGGAAATTACAGGTGAGTCAGTAACGAAATGCAACATTTTTCTTCCGAAAACATCTTCGGAATATAGTAAGTACAGTAAGAAGAGGTAGGATAATAAGAGGTATGTATGACTCTGCCATGACGTATATCTCAAGTATGGTCCACGACAATGCGATAAGACATGACACTTAAAGAAGCAAGCATCCCTTATTCATTGGCTCCATACAAGAATGGAATAGGAAAGAAAGAGGCCAATAAAGGCGCTATATTCGGTAATTCAGCTGCCCTTACCCCTGCGTTTATGCAACATACAGGGTGATTCAAAAAGAATACCACAACTTTAAAAATGTGTATTTAATGAAAGAAACATAATATAACCTTCTGTTATACATCATTACAAAGAGTATTTAAAAAGGTTTTTTTTTTTCACTCAAAAACAAGTTCAGAGATGTTCAATATGGCCCCCTCCAGACACACGAGCAATATCAACCCGATACTCCAACTCGTTCCACACTCTCTGTAGCATATCAGGCGTAATAGTTTGGATAGCTGCTGTTATTTCTCGTTTCAAATCATCAATGGTGGCTGGGAGAGGTGGCCGAAACACCATATCCTTAACATACCCCCATAAGAAAAAATCGCTTGCTGAATGCGTGCTACATTTTCATCACTCGTTCTCGGCCGTCCAGAACTTTTCCCTTTGCACAAACACCCATTCTCTGTAAACTGTTTATACCAACGTTTAATACACCACCTATCAGGAGGTTTAATACCATACTTCGTTCGAAATGCACGCTGAACAACTGTCGTCGATTCACTTCTGCCGTACTCAATAACACAAAAAGCTTTCTGTTGAGCGGTCACCATCTTAGCATCAACTGACGCTGACGCCTAGTCAACAGCGCCTCAAGCGAACAAATGTACAACTAAATGAAACTTTATAGCTCCCTTAATTCGCCGACAGATAGTGCTTAGCTCTGCCTTTTGTCGTTGCAGAGTTTTAAATTCCTAAAGTTGTGGTATTATTTTTGAATCACCCTGTACTATGCGGTCATTTACCACACAGAGTATTTTCATATTTTCTCGCTCGCTCGCTCTTAGTCCTATGGAAATTATGAACAGGACTTCTTTGTAGGAAATTTAATGTAACGGACAAAAGTGGCCTTCGAACGCATTTTCCTTGAATAACTCGAAAACTATAGTTTGTAGCGAAAATTATCCCAGTAAAAAATTTTAATAATCTGATTTTGCTGCGAAAAGGTCGTTTTCATTTTTTTCTGTAGGACAAGTAGTTGCATGTAGCGAGAAAAAAAATGAAAATTCCGTGAGTGGTTTTTCTAAGGTGTTGTAGGTTGCGTGAAATCTATTGTAGTGGCACCTCAATGACTCCGCATACATACCGCAATGTGCAATTGCACAGCTACTTGGGAAACAGATGTGTGGATATGGAAGTCACAGAAACATATCAAGCTGAAAGTGTTCTGCTGAAGAACAAAATATTTTCTAACATTTTTTTGTGTCTTACAAGAAATATTCCGAATATATTAACGACTTTTTGTTCCTTATGTAGAATCTCTGCCTGACGTGCCTTAGAGCTCCTTTTTGCTACCGAAATGTGTAGGGAATAAGAGTTGAAAACTCCCTTCGGGTCTTCGAGTAGAAGACCGTGGACATTTTATCCTGTATGAGGCTCTTAGCGAGCGGAGGTAATCCCGCCTGGGGTGGCGGAGGCTGTCCGGCGCCTGGCCCGCCCCCGGCGCCGCCCCCAGTGGGCGGCATTGCGCCTGCTCCTGCCGCCCACTTCGCGCAGGTGACGCCCCCGTCTCCAGTGGTCCGCGCGCCGACTTATGCGGCTAAATGCTTCCAAAAGTGGGTAAGTGAGCTCAGTTACATCCCGTTGTCGTCACAGTGAGGGATGGCACATTAACACACGCTGTCCGTTACGGAATGAGTGTCAGCGGCAGCGAGTGGTTAGTGAATACGTTAACGATATCAAATTTCTCTTTCATTCACTCTTTTATTTTAACGTCTACTTTGCGTTTCGATGGTTGTGACTTCTTCGTAAGGAGTATTTCGTTTCGTATACACAGCGGAATGTAGTAGGGGCACGCCAAAGCGTCGTCAGAGAGGCAGTGACGAGCAAAGATGAAGTTTCACATTGCAGTAGTGACATTAACATTAATTACACAATTGGAAGATATTACTACAAATTTGCACTTCCGTACGTTTTCCGTTGCTCCAGTATTGATCATAAAACATTAAATATCCCCTCAGTTACTCAACTGGTTCAATACTTCCGCACGTCTACATAACACGAGGTGTGGCTAGAAAAAAACCGGACTAGTACTGGTGAAACAATAAAACGAATGCAATAAGGCTGAAAGTCGCGTGGCCTGTCACGTGACTCTCGCTCCGCCTACTGCTCGAGTTTCATCTGCCTCCTGCACTCAGTCTGCCCGTGGCGTCTGTTTTAAGTAGTTGACGTTTTGTCTGTGCGTCGGAAAGTGTTGAGTGTACAGAAAGAACAGCGTGTTAACATCAAATTTTGTTTCAAACTAGGAAAATCTGCAAGTGAAACGTTTTTAATGTTACAACAAGTGGACGGCGATGATTGTTTATCGCGAACACAAGTGTTTGAGTGGTTTAAACGATTTAAAGATGGCCGCGAAGACACCAGTGATGACACTCGCACTGGCAGACCATTGTCAGCAAAAACTGATGCAAACATTGAAAAAATCGGTAAACTTGTTCGACAAAATCGCCGTTTAACAATCAGAGCAGTGTCTGAGTTAACAGGAGTTGACAAGGAAAGTGTTAGGCAGATTCTTCATGAAAGTTTCAACATGAACAAAGTGTGTTCAAAAATGGTTCCAAAGTGTCTCACAATTGAACAGAAGAAACGCCGAAGAATGAATTGTTCTGACATCCTGGAAAACATTGAAAGTGATCCCACCTTCTTACAAAATGTTATTACTTGCGATGAATCGTGGTTTTTTACTTACGATCCCGAAACTAAACGCCAATCGATGCATTGGAAAACTCCTGGTTCTCCACGACAAAAAAAAAAAAAAGCACGAATGTCAAAATCGAAATTCAAGGCAATGATGATTGTTTTTTTTTGACATCAAATGGATTGTGCACATTGATTGGGTACCAGAGGGACAAACAGTGAATCAGCATTACTACATTAGCGTCCTGGCTACCCTACGTGAGCGAGTACGGAGAAAACGGAACGATTTGTGGAGAAAAGAGTCATGGATCCTTCACCAAGACAATGCCACAGCTCACAGTGCGTTGTCAGTGAAGACGTTTTTGGCAAAACACAACATTCCCATCTTAGATCATCCACCCTACTCACCTGATTTGGCCCCCTGTGACTTTTTTCTTTTCCCTAAAGTCAAGTCAGCTTTGAAAGGAACTAGATTTGAGACTGTTGAAGCAGTAAAAGAAAAAGCGACGGAAGTAATGTATGGACTTACCGAAAATGATTTGCAGCATTGCTATGAACAGTGGAAAATTCGTATGGAGCGGTGTAGAGACCGAGGAGGAGAGTACATTGAAGGAGATAACATGAAATTGTAAATAATTGTAAATAAATGTTTTTTCCAGCATTAGTCCGGTTTTTTTCTAGCCGCACCTCGTATGTACAACGCAAGCATACTTTTACTGTACGACAAACGAAATTTAGTGTTCTAGGTTGATTGCATCTATTTTGTATTTAACAGACGGTGTGCGTGAATGAATACTGCCGGTAAGAAACGATTCCGAACTACAATCACGACGTTCGGCAAAAACAACTCCATTTGGACAGTGCCTATCCTCTCGTATTAGCAACACTTGAGAACACAACCGAGAAGTTTTGGTCTTGCCTCAGGGAAGTTAGTGGTTGTATAATAATCCTTAGTCAGGCTGACCGGTTCTTGCCTTGAAAGTTAGTTAATAGGAACCACCAGTCTTTTTCTGTGAGGCCCCGGGTTTCAAAGTATGTGTCATGGTTATAGCGGCAACTGATGAGGTATATCACCTCGAAGTTTGTCTAACTAACATGAAACAAAGGGTGATTTGTTGCCTCCTACTTATGGAATTCAGAAAAAGTTTTGACTCGTTAACTTATTTCACAACACAGTGGGTTATGATGAAAACAGTGTCAAAACAGTCATTATTCGGGTATCCTCAATTCGCTGCGTATTTGGAGTTATATATTTCCGTACAACTGCGATCCATGTTGTTCCTTTACCAATCCGTTTACGAACATACAGTAGGAGGAAATATTTTGGAAACGATTTCTGATGAATACTCCACAGTTACGTAGGTGTCAATACAATATGAAATGTGTTTTCACGGCAACTGCGTAAGCACTCTCTATCAACAAACATAATCGTACAAATTTCTTTCACTGCACGGAAATAAGAAAAAATAATAAATTATTTATTAAAATTAACTGTAACAGGGACGTTCAGTATTCTCTCATAACATAACATCTTCGAAACAAAACATTGCGATGCCAGACAACAAATCTCCAGTCTCGGGTTTCGATCACGGCAGTAGTATTCTAGGGCCACCGAAAGCCCCACTAATTCCGCCACAGTCAAATATTCTGAAATGTGTTGGATTCTTATTAGTTCCCGGAACTACTCTTTCTTTGAAAGCCTTGTCTGACCATCATTAGCCACCAGTATTAGGATTAGTCTTTACATGACACTTACATGCAAGAATGTCTGTACATGCTTCAGTTTTCACAATTTCAAGCGTTTTCCCTTTTTTTTTTTTTTTTCATCACTCGTCCTTAGATTCCTGGGAGTGAGCCACTAAGTGATGTTATTCTTTCGCTGTAAGCACCTACCGCTTGACACGTCTTTGAGATGTACGCTGTTTACCCTGCTCGTAATCAGTCGTGCAGAAACTTCTTTGAATTTCCTATAACTTCTCTAGCTTCTCTGTTAACTGTTGTTGGTGCGAGATCTCCACTGCAAACTGCGATCAAAAACTGGACGGACAAGAGCGCTGTTAGCCATCTTCTTTGTAGCTGAATTACACTCACTATGATTATTCCTATGTATAGGATTTTCTTGTTTACATCTCTCTGTGTCGATACTCCTACACATTTATACTAATTTCCCGGTCTCTGGAAGGTATGACGGCCGGACGTTGTGGCCAAGCGGTTCTAGGCGCTTCAGTGCGGAACCACGCGGCTGATACGATCGCAGGTTCAAATCCTGCCTCGGGCATGGATGTGTGTGAGGTCCCTAGGTTAGTTAGGTTTCAGTAGTTCTAAGTCTAGGGGACTAATGACCTCAGATGATAAGTTCAAATGGTTCAAATGGCTCTGAGGACTATGGGACTTAACTTCTGAGGTCATCAGTCCCCTAGAACTTAGAACTACTTAAACCTAACTAACCTAAGGACATCACACACATCCATGACCGACGCAGGATTCGAACCTGCGACCGTAGCGGTAGCGCGGTTCCAGACTGTGACGACTAGAACCGTTCAACCACTGCGAGATGTTAAGTCCCGTAGTGCTTTAGAGCCATTTGAATTTTGAAGGTATGACGTCAGCAACGGTATTATTTATCAAAGAATAGAATAAACTGTTCAGCACTGTCCAAGTCAAAATATTAATTTCCTTTAGTTTCGAGCCGGAACTCATAATAAAATCATTTACTACGTAATGCAATAACATCCATTAAAACAGCCGATTGCCTATTCATTTTACCTAAACTAATCTTGTAAATCCCCCCCCCCCCCCATGAACTATGGACTTTGCCGATGGTGGGGAGGCTTGCGTGCCTCAGCGATACAGATGGCCGTACCGTAGGTGCAACCACAACGGAGGGGTATCTGTTGAGAGGCCAGACAAACATGTGGTTCCTGAAGAGGGGCAGCAGCCTTTTCAGTAGTTGCAGGGGCAACAGTCTGGATGATTGACTGATCTGGCCTTGTAACATTAACCAAAACGGCCTTGCTGTGCTGGTACTGCGAACGGCTGAAAGCAAGGGGAAACTACAGCCGTAATTTTTCCCGAGGACATGCAGCTTTACTGTATGATTAAATGATGATGGCGTCCTCTTGGGTAAAATATTTCGGAGGTAAAATAGTCCCCCATTCGGATCTCCGGGCGGGGACTACTCAAAAAAATGGTTCAAATGGCTCTGAGCACTATGGGACTCAACTGCTGAGGTCATTAGTCCCCTAGAACTTAGAACTAGTTAAACCTAACTAACCTAAGGACATCACAAACATCCATGCCCGAGGCAGGATTCGAACCTGCGACCGTAGCGGTCCTGCGGTTCCAGACTGCAGCGCCTTTAACCGCACGGCCACTTCGGCCGGCTGGGGACTACTCAAGAGGACGTCGTTATCAGGAGAAAGAAAACTGGCGTTCCACGGATCGGAGCGTGGAATGTCAGATCCCTTAATCGGGCAGGTAGATTAGAAAATTTAAAAAGGGAAATGGATAGGTTAAAGTTAGATATAGTGGGATTTAGTGAAGTTCGGTGGCAGGAGGAACAAGACTTTTGGTCAAGTGATTACAGGGTTATAAATACAAAATCAAATAGGGGTAATGCAGGAGTAGGTTTAATAATGAATAAAAAAATAGGAGTGCGGGTTAGCTACTACAAACAGCATAGTGAACGAATTATTGTGGCCAAGATAGACACAAAGCCCATGTCTACTACAGTAGTACAAGTTTATATGCCAACTAGCTCTGCAGATGATGAAGAAATTGATGAAATGTATGACGAGATAAAAGAAATTATTCAGGTAGTGAAGGGAGACGAAAATTTAATAGTCATGGGTGACTGGAATTCGTCAGTAGGAAAAGGGAGAGAAGGAAACATAGTAGGTGAATATGGATTGGGGGGAAGAAATGAAAGAGGAAGCCGCCTTGTAGAATTTTGCACAGAGCATAACTTAATCAAAGCTAACACTTGGTTCAAGAATCATATAAGAAGGTTGTATACCTGGAAGAATCCTGGAGATACTAAAAGGTATCAGATAGATTATATAATGGTAAGACAGACATTTAGGAGCCAGGTTTTAAATTGTAAGACATTTCCAGGTGAAACATCCCCTTTTGAACAATTATACATGACTGTGCTTAAACTGACACAATATTTTTAGCGCAACGCACTCTGACTCTCAATAATCCCTACAAAAGAATGGCCCTGACTAACATTAACCTATACCTTTCACAAATCACTTACCTCACAAAAATCTTCGTTACTCGAACTACTGCAATACAGCGAGCGCCACTACTGCCAGCTAAATAAAAGATTCAAACTACGGCGGCACTAATTACTGACAGGCATATTTAGCAAATGAAAGATTTTAATAGAGAACAAACAATGTATTTACCTTAATAGTGTTGAAAACTCATAATATACATAGCAGGTCATGACATCCAGTCTTACAAATTTCAAAACTCCGCCATCTCTCTCCCCACATCCACCACTGCTGGCGGCTCACCTCCAACTGCGCAACGCTACGCGGTGGTAACAGCCAACAGCCCAACACTACAATGGCGAGTATTACAACAATGCAAAGCAGTCACAGACTGCACACAGCACAGCCAGTGATTCTCACACAGAGCGCTACGTGACGTTGCCAATAAGAAAACATAAACAGCCTACTTACATAGCCCCCATGCACCCCACAAAAAGTTTTACAAATTGTTTTGGGCAGTGGTCAATAATGATTTGATAACATTTTTCATAATTAAAATAACAAAGATATCAAATGGACACACTTATTGATACAATGTTGGTCAAAAGCTAAAATTTTCTCACAGTCCATAAAGACAGTCCTGATAATTCATCACAGTAAAATAGCAGTGCATTTCTTAAAGTCTGAGGAGTAAAAGAAAATGCACACGGAAGTAGTGGATGCAGTCTTGAAGAAATAGTGTTGTCCTTCCAACGGAAAGACAGTGCTGACTCTTGACATGCAGACAGGTAATGGGCCACAACAGAGCAAACGCACAGCAGAGTCATTCGACGTTTTGAAGAATATTGCTAGGTAGGTCATCACAGCAGACCCACTGTAGTCCTGGTAGAGATTACGGTATTGGTGGGCCATAAAAGATGCAATAGTCCTTGTACAGATAATGGTATTCGTGGGCCATCAAAGATGCAGACCCACTGTAGTCCATGTAGAGACGGCAAGCAGCCATCTGTTGCGACTGTGCAGTTGCACAATCACCATCGAAGAGTCTTGCGGACAATATAGCAAGTCCATAAACCACCACTTGTGCACTCACAAAGTTTTTGCAATTGTCCTTAGAACCAGCAATGCTGTTATCCAGTCCCTTGCTGAATTATTAACACATGTGAAAACACTATCAGTCCCTACTTCTCACATATTGCCCATATACTATGACCAACAGAAATGTGTGCAGTGAAATGAATTCTTACAAGTTACTTAATTTGCTGAACTGGTGTCAATTACAATATTATAACACGAGAATACAATGACAAAGGTACAAAATATATCATTAAAGAACATAACAATACAGATAACATTTGTAGTAATATGGGCTTTACAAAAGAATAGAAATAGACATATACATCAGTGTTACAGGAATTATGACATAAGTAAATATATAAAAGATCAGAATAACTTTTGAAACATCAACTTCACACATGAGCATTAAAACAAAACAAAATAAATAATGTCTAAGCATCTTTACAAGGTAAATAACATAGTATTTGAAAAATTCTACAACATAAATCGTATTAGCTAAACACTTAAAGACAGGAAAAAGACAAATACACAATGGTACATACACACATAGCAAAATAATACAAAAGGAAAGACAGGGTTCGTTTTCAGTGTGACATTGGTACTGCATTCCAACCCAAAACTTCATTCCATAGATCTTTCGTCTTATTTCAACATTTGTTTCCACCAAAAAAATCCTGTCCAAGCATGCTTTCTGTATTTATATGTTCACATATTTCTTACCTCATTATTTATTTTCCATTATCTTACATCATTTATTTCCAAGAAAATCCTACCTAAACTTGTTGTCTCTAAAACCTACTTTTTTGTTCATATCCTCTTTCAAAATACTTTGTTGGGTAAACCATATTCTTATAGCTTCTCAATGCATTTCTCCCAATTCATCACAACTCGTTCTCTTATATAGCCTACCCCATTTTAAGCTAACTTAAATCTACTGAGCTCAGATATATATACTAAGGGATGAGGCAATGCAGCAGCACAAAACAATTAACACAAACATCAATGACAAAAAATTCAAATTGGCAAAGCAATTGCAATATTACAACTGATATAAGGCACTGTGCAGCAAACAAGAAAAATAAATGCGTAGTAAAACTGGCTTAACAGCGTAATACAAAGTCAAATTCAGTAACATTATGCCTGGCAAACAGCAGAAGCAAATGCAATAAATTATATCTAAACATGACAAAGCTCAAGCAGAAAAAAATATTACACTAAAGTCAAACAGTGCAGACAAGGAAAATGTATATTCACATCTTAATGTCTATGTAATTAAAGTGGTGCACCACAACTTATTCTACAAAATAAATTACCAAGTACTTGAAAAGAAAATTATGAATGCAGTTCCTGTGAAGGTAAATGTCTTTTTGTGCTCCCTCATTGTTTTGAAAAAAATTATTATTTACTCGATCTGTAGACAGAAAATATTTATATAAGTACATCTATAAATTTTATTTTAACCAATGCTGCAGCGCAGCTACAAACTAGATATTAAACAAATTGAGTAAATAAATACAAAAAGCAACCATATGGCATTTCTCTCAACTAGCAAGACAGTAGCCGTGAAATGTTTCTCATCGTTTCATTAGGCATTTTAGTAAATATCATAAATTAAGAGCTCCACAGTATAATCATATGTTTTCAAGTTTGAGCGTGTCCTATTTGCGATGCTTTCTACAAAGGAATGTCAATAGCGAGGATAATGGCCTCCCTTTTTTTTCTATCTGTGCCTCTGAAAACGCACACACTAATGGCTTTTTCTCCAGGCGTCTGACACAGCTGGGTGCCCACGACGCATTACATGCAGGTGGTCACTTAACTTTCTTACGGAAATATTTACGACAGCAGTTTCCGCTACAGTGGCAGTCTCATATAAAAAATTTCACAGGTCAAGAATTTGCGTTGCAAATGTGTAGAAACAAAATCCTATGAATATAACAGTGTCCAAAAAATTTTCAGTGGCATTGTGATACATTCACAGATGTACACACATTTTATAACTCTTAAAGGCCGATTCTTGGTTTCCAACAACCTTTTTCACAAACCAGAATCCCTAACCACAACTCATTATTCCTTACCTTATTAGTCGACACTTCTTCAATATTTCATCATAACAGATACGTAGCATACTCAAATAACTCATATAGCATCAGCTTATTGCTCATAAACATATCGCAACAGCATAATACACATAGTCATCGTAATAATAACATCATAACACCTCATCAACTCTCAAAATCGTCGTAGCTTCAACCAATAATTTCAAAACCTAAAAAAAAATTCTCTGTTCATTTAAATAGTGTCATCTACCTCAAACGTACTTTAAAATCATGCTCCCTTACCAAATACATCATTCAAAGCTCTCATAGTATCACAATGGTTCCGAAAAAATATGAGCAGTTCACAAAGTGCAGACGAAATACAATTTCATAAGCATGAAGTTATCCAACTGTGTAATTGCGTAAACATGTGTTACTGATATAGTAAAAAAAAATGTTTGTCTCTCTCAGTTAAATGATCAGATAGCTGTGTAATTCTGTGTTGGAGAAATATGGTACCAATATGTAAAGTTGTATAAGCAAATACCATATTAGCTAGGGCTCCTTGTGCTTGCCAAACACATGGTACAAGAAGTAAGCGTGTACCCCCCTGAGGATTAATGTAATTATACCCCCATGAACCATGGACCTTGCCGTTGGTGGGGAGGCTTGCGTGCCTCAGCGATACAGATGGCCGTACCGTAGGTGCAACCACAACGGAGGGGTATCTGTTGAGAGGCCAGACAAACATGTGGTTCCTGAAGAGGGGCAGCAGCCTTTTCAGTAGTTGCAGGGGCAACAGTCTGGATGATTGACTGATCTGGCCTTGTAACATTAACCAAAACGGCCTTGCTGTGCTGGTACTGCGAACGGCTGAAAGCAAGGGGAAACTACAGCCATAATTTTTCCCGAGGACATGCAGCTTTACTGTATGATTAAATGATGATGGTGTCCTCTTGGGTAAAATATTCTGGAGGTAAAATAGTCCCCCATTCGGATCTCCGGGCGGGGACTACTCAAGAGGACGTCGTTATCAGGAGAAAGAAAACTGGCATTCTACGGATCGGAGCGTGGAATGTCAGATCCCTTAATCGGGCAGGTAGGTTAGAAAATGTAAAAAGGGAAATGGATAGGTTAAAGTTAGATATAGTGGGAATTAGTGAAGTTCGGTGGCAGGAGGAACAAGACTTTTGGTCAGGTGATTACAGAGTTATAAATACAAAATCAAATAGGGGTAATGCAGGAGTAGGTTTAATAATGAATAAAAAAATAGGAGTGCGGGTTAGCTACTACAAACAGCATAGTGAACGCATTATTGTGGCCAAGATAGACACAAAGCCCATGCCTACTACAGTAGTACAAGTTTATATGCCAACTAGCTCTGCAGATGATGAAGAAATTGATGAAATGTATGACGAGATAAAAGAAATTATTCAGTTAGTGAAGGGAGATGAAAATTTAATAGTCATGGGTGACTGGAATTCGTCAGTAGGAAAAGGGAGAGAAGGAAACATAGTAGGTGAATATGGATTGGGGGGAAGAAATGAAAGAGGAAGCCGCCTTGTAGAATTTTGCACAGAGCATAACTTAATCATAGCTAACACTTGGTTCAAGAATCATAAAAGAAGGTTGTATACCTGGAAGAATCCTGGAGATACTAATAGGTATCAGATAGATTATATAATGGTAAGACAGAGATTTAGGAACCAGGTTTTAAATTGTAAGACATTTCCAGGGGCAGATGTGGATTCTGACCACAGTCTATTGGTTATGAACTGCAGATTGAAACTGAAGAAACTGCAAAAAGGTGGGAATTTAAGGAGATGGGACCTGGATAAACTGAAAGAACCAGAGGTTGTAGAGAGTTTCGGGGAGAGCATAAGGGAACAATTGACAGGAATGGGGGAAATAAATACAGTAGAAGAAGAATGGGTAGCTCTGAGGGATGAAGTAGTGAAGGCAGCGGAGGATTAAGTAGGTAAAAAGACGAGGGCTAATAGAAATCCTTGGGTAACAGAAGAAATATTGAATTTAATTGATGAAAGGAGAAAATATAAAAATGCAGTAAATGAAGCAGGCCAAAGGGAATACAAACGCCTCAAAAATGAGATCGACAGGAAGTGCAAAATGGCTAAGCAGGGATGGCTAGAGGACAAATGTAAGGATGTAGAGGCTTGTCTCAGTAGAGGTAAGATAGATACTGCCTACAGGAAAATTAAAGAGACCTTTGGAGAGAAGAGAACCACTTGTATGAATATCAAGAGCTCAGATGGCAACCCAGTTTCCATTAGAACTACTGATGGCCTTGGGAGAGCCAGTCATGACAAAACTCTACCGTCTGGTGAGCAAGATGTATGAGACTGGCGAAATACCCACAGACTTCAAGAAGAATATAATAATTCCAATCCCAAAGAAAGCAGGTGTTGACAGATGTGAAAATTAACGAACTATCAGTTTAATAAGTCACAGCTGCAAAATACTAACGCGTATTCTTTACAGACGAATGGAAAAACTGGTAGAAGCGGACCTCGGGGAAGATCAGTTTGGATTCCGTAGAAATGTTGGAACACGTGAGGCAATACTAACCTTACGACTTATCTTAGAAGAAAGATTAAGAAAAGGCAAACCTACGTTTCTAGCATTTGTAGACTTAGAGAAAGCTTTTGACAACGTTAACTGGAATACTCTCTTTCAAATTCTGATGGTAGCAGGGGTAAAATACAGGGAGCGAAAGGCTATTTACAATTTGTACAGAAACCAGATGGCAGTTATAAGAGTCGAGGGGCATGAAAGGGAAGCAGTGATTGGGAAAGGAGTGAGACAGGGTTGTAGCCTCTCCCCGATGTTATTCAATCTGTATATTGAGCAAGCAGTAAAGGAAACAAAAGAAAAATTCGGAGTAGGTGTTAAAATTCATGGAGAAGAAGTAAAAACTTTGAGGTTCGCCGATGACATTGTAATTCTGTCAGAGACAGCAAAGGACTTGGAAGAGCAGTTGAACGGAATGGACAGTGTCTTGAAAGGAGGATATAAGATGAACATCAACAAAAGCAAAACGAGGATAATGGAATGTAGTCAAATTAAATCGGGTGATGCTGAGGGGATTAGATTAGGAAATGAGACACTTAAAGTAGTAAAGGAGTTTTGCTATTTAGGGAGTAAAATAACTGATGATGGTCGAAGTAGAGAGGATATAAAATGTAGACTGGCAATGGCAAGGAAATCGTTTCTGAAGAAGAGAAATTTGTTAACATCGAGTATAGATTTAAGTGTCAGGAAGTCGTTTCTGAAAGTATTTGTATGGAGTGTAGACATGTATGGAAGTGAAACATGGACGATAACCAGTTTGGACAAGAAGAGAATAGAAGCTTTCGAAATGTGGTGCTACAGAAGAATGCTGAAGATAAGATGGGTAGATCACGTAACTAATGAGGAGGTATTGAATAGGATTGGGGAGAAGAGAAGTTTGTGGCACAACTTGACTAGAAGAAGGGATCGGTTGGTAGGACATGTTTTGAGGCATCAAGGGATCACAAATTTAGCATTGGAGGGCAGCGTGGAGGGTAAAAATCGTAGAGGGAGACCAAGAGATCAATACACTAAGCAGATTCAGAAGGAGGTAGGGTGCAGTAGGTACTGGGAGATGAAGAAGCTTGCACAGGATAGAGTAGCATGGAGAGCTGCATCAAACCAGTCTCAGGACTGAAGACCACAACAACAACAACAACCCTCAGGTGTTACAGATTACAGCAATGGAATGAAATGTATCATGGAAAACTTTCTTTGTAATTCAAAAATCTTGAAAAATATATGGCTTAAGTACAAAATTAATCTCTCAAATGCGTCTCCTTGTAGCGCCAAATGTGCGTCTTGCTGTAAGATAATTCTGTGGAAGTGTCGTAATTATCGTCCTCTGTAAGCAAAGTTCTGCTGAAGTCAATATACTTACCTCATCATAAACGAAAGTGAAATGCTTTGCGTATGGATACCGTAGTTATTACGTACCTTACCGTGATCAAGAAAGCACTATAATGTAACGTATTGTTGTGCTATGAAGGAGGCTGTCTCATTGTAGCTATACCACAAAAGTTACTACTAAAACATGTTTTACTTTCCAGAATAATACAGAAAAACTGTGCAGAAATAAAACAGAAACACTGCAAAAGCAACATTGTATATTGTCACTCATTAGTAGCATCGTGATAAAATCGTGTAGCTGTCACATAAACTAACCACTGTGTCATCTGGTATCTCACAGAAAGTACTTTAAATCCAGAATGTATTTTCAAGTAAACCAAAATGTTGCATTAAAATCTCATTAGCAGTACCAGTATATGTCCCAAGGATGTAAGCTTGATAGTCGTTACGTAATCGTGCAACTAACAAGCAAGAATGTACAAATACAACACTGTGTCATCTGTTCACTATAACAACGCATTCGTAATTTCTGTTTAAAAATGTTCCCTAGGTTCTAGACTGGATATTTAACTTCAAACATTGTTGCATGTTAACAGTTTCTTATGTCTGACAAAGCATACTAGAAATGTGAAGTGAAAAGTTTTATGGCAAAGCCAAAGCTAAAAAGCAGATTATCTTTCAATAAACGGTTTTACATGTGAAATGTGGTGTAAACCTTTACTCTTCCTAGTACGCAGAGTTTCAACTTCAAAGTAAGTATCACGTTGTATATGTCGGTAAGGAATGCTAAAATTTTTCTCAAGGTTAGCATGTATGCTAATTATGTCTGAGCCAGCCGGCGCACGCGGCTGCCTGCGGTGCGAGTCATTGTCTGTCTCTTTGTTGGCGCGCGCTGTTATTGGGATTAGGAGACCGAACTTCTACAAATTCACCTTGACGAGAAGGCCCTGCCCTGTTTGAAGCTCGCCAGTTCTGATGGAATTCAGGTCTGTCGTTTTGTCGGTAGTTTACATAGTTTCTTGTTTGTCGGTCACGTGGTGGAGAATTTCTCCCGGAATCGTAACTGCGCGCTGAACTGTTGCGTCTGAAGTTATTCTGTCTCCCTTGATAATAATTGTTTTTGTTCCCATATTGTCTGTTTCTATGGTAATCTCTGTCATATTCGTTACTACGGAAATGCGATCGTTCTCTGTAACTACTATTCTGCCAACGGTTGGCATACGGGTGGTGTCTGTTTTGGTCACGATTTACGTTGTAAGAATAGCCTTGTCGTGTCCAGTTATTATTTCTTTCATCGCGGAATTGCGACGGATGTGACCTGTAATTGTTGTGTTCCTGTTTTCGCGTTCCGCGATTGTCAGTGTCAATTTCTAATTCTTGTAAGAGTCCCTGAAAAGCTTCAATGTCGTCTTTGCAACGTCCTGCCAAAATTATATGTCGTAAATGTTCAGGCAATTTGATTAAGCAAATGCGGATGAGTTCTGAGGGGCTGTATGGGTTTGACAGGTACTGATTCTTGTGCAACATGTCTTTAAAATATTTCACAAGACTGGAAGATTCAGATTGTTCGAAATGTTTCATCATTATGATGCTATGTTTTACTCGGTCTTGTGTAGCTTGAGACCAATATGCTGAGAGGAAGGCATGATAAAATTCTCCTTCACTGTGACAATCGTGAATGACCGATCGCATTCTTACAGCTGGTTCATTCTCTAAATAGCTACACATAAATTCTAATCTGTGCTGTAATGAACAGTTGGGAGGAAAACAATGAGAGTTGATGGAGCCACGCTTGTGGGTGAATGTCGTTGCCAGAACTCTTAAACGTTTTGAATTTACGTGTAGTAATGAACAGCTTATAGTCAAAATCATCATGTCGGCGAGTCGCATGTCGGTCATTGTTAAGTCGTGTCGGCGGTTCAATCTCAAAATTCGGTGCACATTGCCAATTTCTTTCATAACTTCCGAAATGCCCTGTGTTATTATTTTGTGGCTGCTCCGTATTTCTATGTCCCTCTTCCCGTATTGGGGTGCGAGTGTCCTCTGAAATACGTAATTCTTGTATTACCTGTGTCAGCTGATCTTGTACTTCCCAGATTTCTCTTTTGTACTGTGTATTGATTTGATTTTGATTTTATTTGAATTTTCTAATTTATTCGCACTCTTCTGTGTCATTAAAGACTACCGGTTTTGTGTCATTCAGATTATCATCTACTTTCGTAGATAAATTATTTAGCTGATCCAAAAGTTCAACTACTTTCTCTGATAACGAACTAATTTCCTCCATGTGTCTTTCTGAACCAGTTTTCAGAGTATCTACTGTGTCCTTTAAGTTTTCCTGAGTTTTTGCAAGTTGCGTAACCAAATCGGTAGATGCAACTGAGTCAATTTTAGCTTGCAAGGTCTCATGATTTTCATGAACAATAGTTTGCAGTTCTTTTATGGCTGCTTCGTGATTCTGTAATGCATTTTCATGCCGCGAAAAAATAGGTTGAAAATGCTCACAAATTTGTGTTTTTACGTCAGTACAGACTTTTTGACATTTCGATTCAATGTTATGTAACTCAGTAGTTAAATCTTCACGTGTTTGTTCATGCGTGGTGTCTAACTTTTGAAGATTTCGTTCCATTGCGTCTAACTGTTGCTGTGTTTGTCTCTGGTGTTGTTCCATTGTGTCTAACTTTTGAAGATTTTGTTCCATTGTCTCTAACTGTTGCTGTGTTTGTCACTGGTGTTGTTCCATTTTGTCTAACTTTTGAATCTTTTGTCCCATTTGTTGCATTAATTGTAATAACAATAAACTGGTGTCTGAAACATGTTCCTCAGTGCTTTTCGGCAGTGAATCTGCACCGGCAACATTCACATTTTGACAAGCGGAAAATGTGTCTTGACTCATTTGAGAAAACGTTGAGAACCCAAAACCTGAGTCTACAGTATTTGCAATATTGTGTTCTGTCATTCCCGATTCCTGAGGCGAGCTGTTGCCGACCGATCGATCGATAATGCTTCCCTGTTCACTACCTGTTTCACTGTCTACACCATTATTTGACGCCCGCTCCATTTCCCTATGCACAGTTACCAAATTACTACTTTGAACATTAGTAAATTCATTACCCGGCGGCGCTGATAAGCTACGCTCGTCGTCACTATAATTTCTCAGTTTACTTTGGAGCCTAGTGTTACGTTTTTCACACGCCATTATTGTCACAATATTTCACACGACAACACAGAAAAGCACAGTTTGAAGAGCAAAAATAAGAGAACACATTAACATAGCACTGAAAATAATATCTAGTTAATTGCAGCTGCGAAATACTTGGTGCAAATCTACATGCGTGCCACACCTGTTTTACTGTACAACAATGAAAGCCTGCAACTACAAAGGAAATTCTCTCTATAATTACGCGCTAGCAATAAACAATAGCTACACTAATTACACAAACTATCAGAAGATTCGAGTGAGGTATCCTAGGCTAAGGGTCGACTTATGAAACGTCCCCTTTTGAACAATTATACATGACTGTGCTTAAACTGACACAATATTTTTAGCGCAACGCAATCTGACTCTCAATAATCCCTACAAAAGAATGGCCCTGACTAACATTAACCTATAACTTTCACAAATCACTTACCTCACAAAAATCTTCGTTACTCGAACTACTGCAATACAGCGAGCGCCACTACTGCCAGCTAAATAAAAGATTCAAACTACGGCGGCACTAACTACTGACAGGCATAGTTAGCAAATGAAAGATTTTAATAGAGAACAAACAATGTATTTACCTTAATAGTGTTGAAAACTCATAATATACATAGCAGGTCATGACATCCAGTCTTACAAATTTCAAAACTCCGCCATCTCTCTCCCCACATCCACCACTGCTGGCGGCTCACCTCCAACTGCGCAACGCTACGCACTGGTAACAGCCAACAGCCCAACACTACAATGGCGAGTATTACAACAATGCAAAGCAGTCACAGACTGCACACAGCACAGCCTGTGATTCTCACACAGAGCGCTACGTAACGTTGCCAATAAGAAAACATAAACAACCTACTTACACAGGGGCAAATGTGGATTCTGACCACAATCTATTGGTTATGAACTGCAGATTGAAACTGAAGAAACTGCAAAAAGGTGGGAATTTAAGGAGATGGGACCTGGATAAACTGAAAGAACCAGAGGTTGTAGAGAGTTTCAGGGAGAGCATAAGGGAGCAATTGACAGGAATGGGGGAAAGAAATACAGTAGAAGAAGAATGGGTAGCTCTGAGGGATGAAGTAGTGAGGGCAGCAGACGATCAAGTAGGTAAAAAGGCGAGGGCTAATAGATATCCTTGGGTAACAGAAGAAATATTGAATTTAATTGATGAAAGGAGAAAATATAAAAATGCAGTAAATGAAGCAGGCGAAAAGGAATACAAACGTCTCAAAAATGAGATCGACAGGAAGTGCAAAATGGCTAAGCAGGGATGGCTAGAGGACAAATGTAAGGATGTAGATGCCGTCTCACTAGGGGTAAGATAGATACTGCCTACAGGAAAATTAAAGAGACCTTTGGAGAGAAGAGAACCACTTGTTTGAATATCAAGAGCTCAGATGACAACCCAGTTCTAAGCAAAGAAGGGAAGGCAGAGGGGTGGAAGGAGTATATAGAGGGTTTATACAAGGGCGATGTACTTGAGGACAGTATTATGGAAATGGAAGAGGATATGGATGAAGATGAAATGGGAGGTAAGATACTGCGTGAAGAGTTTGACAGAGCACTGAAAGACCTGAGTCGAAACAAGGCCCCGTGAGTAGACAACATTCCATTAGAACTACTGATGGCCTTGGGAGAGCCAGTCATGACAAAACTCTACCATCTGGTGAGCAAGATGTATGAGACAGGCGAAATACCCTCAGACTTCAAGAAGAATATAATAATTCCAATCCCAAAGAAAGCAGGTGTTGACAGATGTGAAAATTACCGAACTATCCGTTTAATAAGTCACAGCTGTAACATACTAACGCGAATTCTTTACAGACGAATGGAAAAACTGGTAGAAGCGGACCTCGGGGAAGATCAGTTTGGATTCCGTAGAAATGTTGGAACACGTGAGGCAATACTAACCTTACGACTTACCTTAGAAGAAAGATTAAGAAAAGGCAAACATACGTTTCTAGCATTTGTAGACTTAGAGAAAGCTTTTGTCGATGTTAACTGGAATACACTCTTTCAAATTCTGAAGGTGGCAGGGGTAAAACACAGGGAGCGAAAGGCTATTTACAATTTGTACAGAAACCAGATGGCAGTTATAAGAGCTCGTGGTCGTGCGGTAGCGTTCTCGCTTCCCACGCCCGGGTTCCCGGGTTCGATTCCAGGCGGGGTCAGGGATTTTCTCTGCCTCGTGATGACTGGGTGTTGTGTGCTGTCCTTAGGTTAGTTAGGTTTAAGTAGTTCTAAGTTCTAGGGGACTGATGTCCATAGATGTTAAGTCCCATAGTGCTCAGAGCCATTTGAACCATTTTTGAGCAGTTATAAGAGTCGAGGGGCATGAAAGGGAAGCAGTGGTTGGGAAAGGAGTGAGACAGGGTTGTAGCCTCTCCCCGATGTTATTCAATCTGTATATTGAGCAAGCAGTAAAGGAAACAAAAGATAAATTCGGAGTAGGTATTAAAATTAATGGAGAAGAAGTAAAAACTTTGAGGTTCGCCGACGACATTGTAATTCTGTCAGAGACAGCAAAGGACTTGGAAGAGCAGTTGAACGGAATAGACAGTGTCTTGAAAGGAGGATATAAGATGAACATCAACAAAAGCAAAACGAGGATAATGGAATGTAGTCAAATTAAATCGGGTGATGCTGGGAGAATTAGATAAGGAAATGAGACACTTGAAGCAGTAGATGAGTTTTGCTATTTGGGGAGCAAAATAACTGATGATAGTCAAAGTAGAGAGGATATAAAACGTAGACTGTCAATGACAAGGAAAACGTTTCCGAAGAAGATAAATTTGTTAACTTCGAGTATAGATTTAAGTGTCAGGAAGTCGTTTCTGAAAGTATTCGTATGGAGTGTAGCCATATATGGAAGTGAAACATGGACGATAAATAGTACACACAATAGAGGCTTTCGAAATGTGGCGCTACTGAAGAATACGGAAGATTAGATGGGTAGATCACGTAACAAATGAGGAGGTATTGAATAGGATTGTGGAGAAGAGAAGTTTGTGGCACAACTTGACTAGAAGAAGGGATCGGTTGGTAGGACAAGTTTTGAGGCATCAAGGGATCACAAATTTAGCATTGGAGGGCAGCGTGGAGGGTAAAAATCGTAGAGGGAGACCAAGAGATGAATACACTAAGGAGATTCAGAAGGATGTAGGTTGCAGTAGGTACTGGGAGATGAAGAAGCTTGCACAGGATAGAGTAGCATGGAGAGCTGCATCAAACCAGTGTCAGTACTGAAGATCACAACAACAACAATCTTGTAAATTTGTGGCGGGCTGATCGTCATTCACCAATACCTTCGCCTATTATTACGGATTCTGGGGAGTGTGCTACAACTGTGAAAGTAATAAATATGGAACAGTTTCATTTGTTTACACAGATTCCTTTAAATTTGCTTAGGCTGCCATCATCTTACGTTATGCAATTAATTTACAACAATAAATCGAATCAAACAGACGCAGAGTCTCGCCATCTTTGTCGGTTACGGGATTCTATACGAGGGCTATTCCGAAAGTAAGGTCCGACTATGAAAATCCGATAAAGCTTTGCACAGATGTGTTGGGTAGTGTCTCTAGTATAACCGCAGTTAGCATCACGTCGCTCTTCTCATTTCTGAGCTCGCAGTGAGTGCGTAAAGATGTCTAGAAAATAGTGTCTGCCGCCAAGTACGGGGGCCTGGTGAGAAATTTCCCCTGAAGCTATGCAGCTAACATTACATAACTGTCGTGCTGTTTCGTCTTCAAGACAATTCTCAGCCGCATTCTGCAGGGGCAATGAAGATGCTCCTGCATCGTTTTCAAATGGAAATGTGAGATTACCCAGAATACAGCCCGTAATTGTCTCCCTCTGAGTTTCAGCTCAGGTCACATGAACCGCTGGTTATGAAGACAACATTTCGGCACAAGACAACGAGCCGTAGGCCAGCGTAGAGAATTGGCGGAGAGCACTGGCGGCTGCCTTCTATAGCGAGGGTATGGGAAAGTTGGTACAACGCTACGATACACGTCTAAGTCGGGTCGGCGACTATGGAGATAAGTAGCTGCAAGGTGTATCTAACTGTTGCAAATAAAACATTTTTAATTTTTACCGTGGTTTCTATTTCGCGACCTATCGGACCTTACTTTCGGAATAGCCCTCGTACTTTCGGCGATATACGTTAGGAGGGGACAGAAAACTACGAAAAATTAACAATATTCGATCAGATACTGAGTAGCGCTGCTGAATAACGGTAGAACGCAGACCGATTAGTTCAGGCCGCACACGAAATGAGAAGGGTCTATTTGGGCAATGATGAGTAGCGAGTGAGTACGTATTCAGTTGCGTTTACACCTGCGGAAATATCCGTGCGCACTAGGCTCACGCACCCTCTGCATGTAGAGGTAAGGGATGCGCATGCCTCTAAATTGTGCGCACGTGGGCGCAGGTGTATCCTCACTCCAGACAGGGTGACACATGCCTCTACTTATTTGTGTATGGTGCAAGCTCACCAGCAAGGAACACAAGTATAAACGCACCTTTCCATTTCCGGCTCTGTTACCGACTCCATTTGAGACTGACAGAGATGAAATAATGGAGTTACAGTACTGTCAAAGCCCTGTAAGGTATAACACTGAAGACGTTCCACAGAAGGTCCTGCTGTTTCAGAATACATATTCCTGTAAATATGTACTGCATTTCCATGTGTCGTTAGGTAGTAAACAGGAAAGAGGCAATTCCAGTTTCTCCTGGCACTTATCAGATCGACAAACACTTGTTCACTACGTTATCTTTGTTCGACTGACACGGACTCGTGTGCCGACCAATACCATACTGTTTGTCAGCTACTTTTCCTTTTTTTGTGTCCTTGTTATTATACGGTAAGAGCAGCGTTGCTCATCCAACTGGTCTGGGGTCTGGTTGTTGTTTTTTACGTTCGCTTTGTGATGAACTTTGGAGATAGTCTCTGGAACTTTGAATTACTTTCCATCTTTCGATCATGAAAGTCAAAGAAGTTACTCGTATTTTTCTGGAGAAAAGTTGTAGATTTCTGTCGTATTTTTTAATTTTTTTTACTCCTGTTCGTCTTCGAAGCCTTCAGGTATGCTTAGTGCTACGGAGTATCTGCCAATCTCATTTTCTATCTCTATGCAGAAGCGAACTTATTGGTCCCATACACGAGTGACAGATCGCTGCCCACATTCCCTGCGGTATCGACTGTTATCGGTCGCTCGCTTCCACTTTACCAAGCATAGGCACGATTTACTAAGCAGTTTAAAGAAGTATTTCGAGCACCACTGAGTTCTGTAGTTACAGAAAATGAACTATCTGTAGCAGCAGTGGCATCAATCTCAATGAGTCAACAAATAGTTCCAGAAAAAGAAAGAAATAATTAAAAAAACGGTACTGTTTGTCTTCCTGGTGTGGCTTTCCTGGAGGTGTGCACAACCCATGGATGACTGGTAATGTGATGCTGTCAACGCTCAGGGCAGCAAACAGGACTTCATTTTAATCTATTTTATCAGTTGGCGTATGACGACATGGTTGCAGGGAAGTGACCGCGTTATTTTACTGTTCTTGTATTTAATCTTGATTGCTTTTACAGATTCTTGAATAAGTATGCTGATGTGAAGATCTGACATTGGAGGGACGTAAATGTTGTCATTTTTCAGCTTTGACTGTAACATTAACGACCTCATACTTAATACGAAAAAAAATGAAACCTCTGCAACATGTTGGGTGTACTATATGATATATATCAACAAATTCTTGTCAGGAGAACTGAACACGAGAAGCATTATGTCGAAGTTTGTGCTGTGACTCCTTGAACACGAACAGAAGCAACTTCAGCCGAGCTGACGGAGAACAATATTTTCAGATCTGAAGATAGACTATATCGATTGAAATCGGTTGTCGGAAATATGATGAATGTTGTGATCTATGACCTGTTACTGAGACTGGAAGCAATTTTGCGTATAAGTTTGCAAGGAACTTACACAGTTGCTTTCGCACGATCGACATGATCAAAGGTTGGCAATGGTGAAGAAAGTTCCAGGCCTTGATCACTGAACCAAACGGATGTTGGGTACTGGCCACTGATTTTTACTCTACCAGACTCGGCTGCCTTCTTCGAAGACGCTGTTGGAAAGTTAGTACAATGCTAAGATAATTGTTTAAGTCGGAGTGGTGGCTATGTAGAAAGAGGGCCGGAAGGCGAAGCTAAATGTTGCAAATAAATTATTTATTGAAATTTGAAATATTGTTATAGGCTGAAGTCCAGCAACTGTTCTTTAACTTATTTACAGAATGTACGCGTAACCACCTCAGCTGCATAAAATTGTTGTGAAATAGACCATGGTTTCGACAGCTCTAAGGAAGTCTTCAACAGGATAAACATTGCATAGGATTACCTAGAAAATATAATGTCATGGCTCAAAATTACGATATAATTAATAGGATTACTACAACATACTGTAGAAACAGGGTACTTACATGTAATCAAACCACAGATGAAAAAATTCTGAGCAAAAGCGCTCTTGTCAAGTTGAAATAATCACAAGAATAAAAATTAAATTCTGAAGATATAACATGTTTGTCAAATGCAATAAAATGTTCCATCAAAATACAGTGGCAGCCACGACGTGGCTCAGAACAAAACAACTGCATCAAACCGCCGCTACCGTCAGACTAGATGGCTAACAGGCCAAGGCAGCCACGAGTTGAACACTAAAACAGATTCACGCCATCTAGCAAGAAGGGAAAGAATTATAGACAAGAGCAAATGAGGCACTGTATAGATAATTTAACATTACAGGCAACAGGAATCAGTGCATGAAAATTACAACATGCCGTAACGGTATTATTTTATAAATGAAATATAGTTCAAATGTACATAAATGTTGTAATTTTCATGTTTGGACACAGCAGTTGTTGACCTGTCTAGAAGGTTTTCCGGTAGGACATAGTTTCCACGAGTACTGCTGGTATCTTCTTGAGATATTCCGATGCCGTAGGCACGAAATGGTTTTTCAAACACGAGTTACAGCTCTCGACAAACAAAATAGCACACTCGAAGAACGAAACGCTGAGAGCGTTGAGAGGGACGCATCGAGACAGTAAATAGTTACCAGAGGAACATTGGTGGAGTGTGGATTCTTTCTCGGGCGGTAAGTAAGTCCCGGCTCAAACCGAGCCAGACGCCGGCTGTGAACTTGCTTGCTCACTCACATGACTACTTTCAATGCCGGCCGGTGTGGCCGAGCGGTTCTAGGCGCTTCAGTGTGGAACCGCGAGACCACTACGGTCGCAGGTTCGAATCCTGCATCGGGCATGGATCTGTGTGATGTCCTTAGGTTAGTTAGTTCTAAGTAGTTCTAAGTTCTAGGGGACTGATGACGTCAGATGTTAAGTCCGATAGTGCTCAGAGCCATTTGAACAACTTTCAAACTGCGAGGAGATCACCACGTTCGCCTCGATGGCCATAGTGCTATTATGCATGTAGGGTTCTCTGAATGCTACCTGCACCGGTCAAAATCTAGAAGTTCCGATCTCAAAGATAAAGCTAGTTACAGCGCGAAACAGATCAAACCACACATCCGAACACTGAAAATAGATTATCAGTATCTTGGAAGAGCCATTTCAGGTGAAAAGTTCACTCTTTCATTCTGTGCAAGGATGCACTTAAATAACATTCTGATCCAGTTGAAACTGCAACAGAATTCTCAAGTTGATGCTAAAGCCAGAGAAATACTCGTTCCACCTGCTATCAAACACCCTTGAAATATTACACAGTTGTTTGTATATTGCAGTATACGAAGTTTCCCGTTTCAAACATGTGGCGAAGTACTCCCGTCTTTAACAAGTTTGTTTGTTTGTCTATCCTCCGCAGCAAGCATATAAATACTTCCAGAATGAGATTTTCACTCTGCAGCGGAGTGTGCGCTGATATGAAACTTCCTGGCAGATTAAAACTGTGTGCCCGACCGAGACTCGAACTCGGGACCTTTGCCTTTCGCGGGCAAGTGCTCTACCATCTGAGCTAGCGAAGCACGACTCACGCCCGGTCCTCACAGCTTTACTTCTGCCAGTATCTCGTCTCCTACCTTCCAAACTCTACAGAAGCTCTCCAGCGAACCTTGCAGAACTAGCACTCCTGAAGGAAAGGATACTGCGGATACATGGCTTAGCCACAGCCTGGGGGATGTTTCCAGAATGAGATTTTCACTCTGCAGCGGAGTGTGCGCTGATATGAAACTTCCTGGCAGATTAAAACTGTGTGCCCGACCGAGACTCGAAGCTGTGAGGACCGGGCGTGAGTCGTGCTTCGGTAGCTCAGATGGTAGAGCACTTGCCCGCGAAAGGCAAAGGACCCGAGTTCGAGTCTCGGTCGGGCACACAGTTTTAATCTGCCAGGAAGTTTCATATAAATACTTGTTTTGTAAATAAAACTGCCTTTTCCTGCTGCTAGTTACTTTATTTATCCCATATTCGTTTCGCCTTCTCCTGTTCTAAGGCATGATCAGTGATATCATTAACGATACAGTTTTGTTAGTTTTAGATTATTAAACAGTTCTCTTCGCTATTTGACTTGTAAAAAAAGTAATTACTTACGTTTTGCTGATCTGCGTTCCCTCACATCTGGTCTTTGTGTGTTAGCATTTGCCAAAAACTCGTTCCGATATCACGAATCATATACGATGTATGAGGGACGTTACGAATATTTCATTTTCACTTTATCTTTCACGTACAAAGAGACGTGAATGTGCTACATACAAATAGTTTCTTTTTAGACTTCCCCATGTTGAAGGAAAAAATCAGTACGTTTGGTATATTTCATGGAGGGCAATGTATGACTCTTTCTTTCTTTTGTTTCGGGTCGTCAGTCTTTTGACTGGTTTGATGCGGCGCCCCAGGAATTCCTCTCCTGTGCTAATCTCCTCATCTCAGAGTAGCACCTGCAACCTGCAGCATTAATTATTTGCTGCATATATTCCAGTCTCTATCTTCTTCTACAGTTTTTGCCCTCTATAGCTGCTTATAGTACCACGGAAGTCATTCCCCTGATGTCTTTTCAGATGTCCTATCTTTCTGTCCCTTCTCCTTGTCAGTTTTTTCCATATATTCCTTTCCTCCCGATTCTGCGCAGAACCTCCTCATTACCCACCTTATCAGTCCACCTAATTTTGAACATAAGCCTGTAGTACCACATTTCAAATTCTTCGATCTCTTCTGTTCCGGTTTTACCAGAGACGACGTATGGCTTAATATGCACCAAATGGAAACTCATAGGGACCACTATTCCATATTGCAAACTTCACAACTTTCGTGCAGTGGGTTACTTAATTTTGAAATATCACTACAACTATGAACATTGACGAAGTGGTAGAGAGTCTGTCATGGAAATGACGAAAGAGGCAATAATATGTGAGGGAATTGGGGTTCTACATCTACATCTACATTTAGACTCCGCAAGCCACGCAACGGTGTGTGGCTGAGGGCACTTTACATGCCACTGTCATTACTTCCCTCTCCTGTTCCACTCGCGTATGGTTTGCGGGAAAAACGACTGCCGGAAAGCCTCCGTGCGCGCTCGAATCTCTCTAATTTTACATTCGTGATCTCCTCGGGAGATATATGTAGAGGGAAGCAATATATTCGATATCTCATCCAGAAACGCACCCTCTCGAAACCTGGACAGCAAGCTACACCGCGATGCAGAGCACCTCTCTTGCAGAGTCTGTCACTTGAGGTTGCTAAACATCTCCGTAACGCTTACCAAATAACCTTGCGACGAAACGCGCCACTCTTCTTTGGATCTTCTGTATCTCCTCCGTCAACCCGACCTGGTACGGATACCACACTGATGAGCAATACTCAAATATAGGTCGAACGAGTGTTTTGTAAGCCACCTCCTTTGTTGATGGACTACATTTTCTAAGGACTCTCCCAATGAATCTCAACCTGGCACCCGGATTACCAACAATTAATTTTATATGATCATTCCACTTCATATCGTTCCGCAAGCATACTCCCAGATATTTTATAGAAGTAACTGCTACCAGTGCTTGTTCCGCTATCATATAATCATACAATAAAGCAGGGCTTCCCTACCTGTGGTCCGCGGACCCCTTAGGGGTCCGCCGGCTCTTTCTAGGGGGTCCGCAGCCACCTTTCACCAAATAGTGTAAAATAATGAGTAAAATTATTGAATAAAAATGTGAAAATCAAATTCATCACTATGGGTTTTTTTTCGTGTGAAAAACGTGTGTACTTTTACTTCAGGTCGTATCCCCAAGCAGCCTTTGCGGTTCCTAAGTGAGAACGTATACACAGTTTAGTGCCGGAGAATGCGGCTTCTCTGATCGACTGTTTCGTAACAATACGGGGGTCGTTTGTGCGCTGGCTCAGGGCGCTAGATGCGCTGAAACCTTTTACGCACGCGCGGAGCGAGCTTTGTCGACCAATCACAGCGCTCGCGGGCACGTATACGGCTTCAGGCATAATTAAATGTTAAACTTGCCTTATCAGTGCACTACCTGTTTCAAAGTGGATTTTTGACCATTTTAGTACTTCTAACATGGATCGGTGGCTGAAGTCAGGATCATTGAAGAAGGCTGCAGTTTCCCCATCGCCTTCACAACAAGGGAAGTTTCCAGTTGAAATGAATGAGGAGGGAGGACGACGAAAGGAAGACTTTACATACATTTGAACATTTTTCTTCGGAATTCACGAAACCCCCCCCCCCCCCCCCCCACACACACACACACACACACGACTCTTATGAAATATGTATGCTCCTTAAACCAAAAACTACCGATACTTCGGGGGGGGGGGGGGGGTCATTGGGAACATGGCACCTGCATTAAGAAGCTTTCAGTTCCCATGGGTTTCGCTCTGAAATTTTAGTTACTGTGCTCTTGACTGACTAGGGGTCCGCCATGGATTTTCGACTGAAGAAGGGGTCCGCCAGCTGAAAAGGTTGGGAAGCCCTGCAATAAAAAATCCTTCTTTCTATGTATTCGCAATACATTTGATTTGTCTATGTTAAGGGTCAGTTGCCACTCCCAGCACCAAGTGCCTATCCGCTGCACATCTTCCTGCTGTTCACTGCAATTTTCTAATTCTGCAGCTTCTCTGTATACTACAGCATCATCCGCGAAAAGCCGCATGGAACTTCCGACACTATCTACTAGGTCATTTATGTATATTGTGGAAAGCAGTGGTCCCGTAACACTCCCCTGTGGCACGCCAGAGGTTACATTAACGCCATTGAGAACAACATGCTGTGTTCTGTTTGCTAAAAACTCTTCAATCCAGCCACACAGCTTGTCTGATATTCCGTTCTTTACATCACAGCAATTGTGGCAATACCTATAAGGGTTTCCGGTAGGACGTAGTGTTTAAGGTTATGTTCTTCAGATATTCAGACGCCTTAGTCACGAAATGGCATTTACAAACACATGTTACACCTCTCGGCAAACACAACTGCGAAAGAGTTAGAAAGGCGCTGAGAGGGCGGAGAGGGGTCGGACTGAGACAGTAAATAATTACCAAAGGGACAGCGACGGAGCGCGGATTCTTTCTCGGGCGGTAAGGAATTCCCGGCGCAAACGGGGCCGGACGCCGGCGGCATGAATAGGTGATGTTTGGGGGCGCGCTGTGGGTGGTGCTCCGACCGCAGGCCGAAGCCCGCGTGCTGCAAAATGCAGCGGAGACGCGGGCCCGGGAGACCCTAAACGCGGCTCCAGTTTAATTTGTACCTCGGCCACGGCCTGATAAAGAAAAACGCCTTGCGCGCGCTCGCGCCCGTCTTGAATCACAAAGCGGACGCGTGTTAAAACTTGTAGGGCGCGCCGAGCCGAGGTCGGCGGTCATTTGGGCCCCGCCCAAACCTCCACCCCGGCTTTGTTTTATTCAGTGAATAATCTCGGACCGTGGCGCGCCGTAAAACATGCATGCGGCGCACACTGGCCGCCGACTGTGCCGCACACACCTCATTAACGCATTTAATATTCAAACAAATCCGCAAGCTACGGTCTCCGCAAGCGGCTGGATGGGGGTGAGGTGAGCAGAAGTTTGGGGGGGGGGGTGCCATATTTGCCCGCACCTCGCTGTATTTTCGCCCGACCGTGCTGCCGCACCACTCGTCCGTTCGTCAGCCCGGTAATCAAATTTGGCGAAAAACGCGGCGACCGCGCGATGAACCGTGAGTTCGCGCCTCGTTGCGCGCACCGAGTCGCCGCATAGGCCCGGAAGAATCCCACCAAGCGGAAAATCGTCGCGGATCGGAAACCCGGCGTGTTTGTAATATATATGATTTACAGTCTTCCGTCTGTCGACGTTTGAACGTAAAAGCTGCTATTTCGTTTCGAAATTCTGTTTCAAGTAAGTAAATATTTATATACTCCGCTCAAGGGGAGTACTGCGCGATATGGAAATCCGTTCGGATATCAGAAACTAGAGATACACAGCTCACTGGCGTAAACAGTACGTTTTACCACATGTAAAAAAATTTCAGCCGTGAGTTATAATTTATTTGCTGCAGACTTTCCAGCAAGGAGGAATCATGCTAATAATTGAAAATATAGGAAGTTTGCAAGGGGATATTTTTAACTTCCCTTTTCCAGATCTGATGTCGCAATTCCGATCACACTATTGATTGATCCTGTGGAGTCTACATTCTTACCTCGTGTAGTCATCTACTCTTAACTTTTTCTGGACTCTGTTACACACACCTCAAAAAAGTTTTGCACCACCCCGGTTTACAGAGCTTCTGAAGATAGATGTTGATTGTGGATATTGTACCAAAGACACAGTCCCTTTGACTGTTCAGAGATGTCACTAAACCCGCCCAAAGACGTTAACAACCATGCATGAGCAGCACCCGTTAGACGGAGGGTTCTGACAGCCGATCAGTTCCAGTCATTCCACCAGGATGGATGTAAACACCTTGTGTTGTCTGTAGTTCAACCATGCCTAAACGGTCAATACTGCGGTTCGATCGCGTCCGCATTGTTACTTTGTGCCAGGACGGTCTCTCAACAAGGGAAGTGTCCAGGCGACTCGTAGTGAACCAGGGCGATGTTGTTCGGACATGAAGGAGATACGGAAAGACAGGAACAGTCGATGACATGTCTCACTCAGGCCGCCCAAGGGCTACTACTGCAGTGGATGACCGCTACCTACGGCTTATGGCTCGGAGAACCCTGATAGCAACGCCAACATGTAGAATAACCCTTTTCATGCAGGACTGTGCGCAATAGGTTGCATGATGTTCAACTTCACTCCTGATGTCCATGGCGAGGTCCATCTTTGCAACCACGTAGAGCAGTACAGATGGGTGCTACAACGTGCCGAATGTCCCGCTCAGGATTGTTATCACGTTCCTTCACCGATGAGTCTCGCACATACCTTCAACCAGAAACTCGTGGAGACCTGTTTGGAGGCAACCCGGTCAGGTTGAACGCCTTAGACACACTGTCCAGCGAGTGCAGCACGGTGGAGTCTCCCTGCTGTTTTGGGTTGGCATTATGTGCAGTCGACGTACGCCGCTGGTGGTCATGGAAGGAGCCGTAACGGCTGTACGATACGTGGCTGCCATTTTCCGACCGATAGTGCAACCATATCGGCAGTATATTGGTGAGGCACTCGTCTTCACTGACGACAATTCGAGCCCCCAGCGTGCACATCTTGTGAATGACTTCCTTCGGGATAACGACATCGCCCGACTAGAGCGGCCAGCACGTTCTCCAGACATGAAACCGTCTCGACCATGCCTGGGATAGATTGAAAAGGGCTGTTTATGAACGACGTGACCCAATTACAAGTCAAAGGGATCTGCGCCGATTCGCCGTTGTGGAGAGGGACGATCTCGAACAACAGTGCCTTGATGAACTTGCCCGCATCTCGTGGTCGTGCGGTAGCGTTCTCGCTTCCCACGCCCGGGTTTCCGGGTTCGATTCCCGGCGGGGTCAGGGATTTTCTCTGCCTCGTGATGGCTGGGAGTTGTGTGCTGTCCTTAGGTTAGTTAGGTTTAAGTAGTTCTAAGTTCTAGGGGACTGATGACCATAGATGTTAAGTCCTACAGTGCTCAGAGCCATTTGAACCATTTGTTGAACTTGTGGATAGTATGCAACGACGAATACATGCTTGCATCAATGCAAGAGGGCCTGTTACTGGGTGTTAGAGGTGCCGGTGTGTACAGCAGTCCTGATCACCACCTCTGAAGGTCCCACTGTATGGTTGTACAACATGCAATGTGTGGTTCTCATGTGCAATATAAAGGGCAAAAGTGATGTTTATGTTGATCTCTATTCCAGTTTTCTGTACGGGTTCCGGAACTCTCGAAACCGAGGTGATGCCAAACTTTCTTTAATGCGTGTAGATATAAATGGCTTACGGCATCGTTTGCTGGGATGTCTCGCAGATATTGAGACAGTGCAACCCCGTGCTGCAACTCAGTCTACTCCTCTTGAACAGTAGCAAGGGGCTGCCGAGCCTAACACTCCCATCTGATTTCCCTAAATCGCTCCAGGCAAATGCCGGGATGGTTCCTTTGAAAGGGCACGGCCGACTTCCTTCCCCATCCTTCCCTAATCCGATGAGACCGATGACCTCGCTGTCTGGTCTCCTTCCGCAAAACAACCCAACCCAACCCAACCAACACAAGCCCAACTCCCATCTGATGCACGGATCACCATTAGCAGTGCCACATGCCCTCGCTCCATAGACGCTGCGGATAAACCCAGGACTTTGGGCAAAGACTTGTGATCACTAACTTCAAGGTTCTGTCTCTCCATCCCTGGCTGGCCAAATATTGGCACTGGAAATTTATTTCACCACCAGGAGCAGATCCAGTTTACGTCTGATTCGAGTGCCGTCCCACAGGTGTGCGTTAACTACTTCGGGTAAAATCGCTTGTGGAATTTCGTGGTTGTTGCCATTGTACAGCATATGGTGAATTTCCTTCGCCATTCTTGATCTGTTCTAGCTAGTGTTGAGCCCTAACGAACATGGTGTTGAACGAGCATAAAAGCGAATCTTGTTGTTCCTTTTTCTCCTGTCTCACCTTGTAGTGTTTCTGACTATACAGCCATCATATCCGGCAACAAGAAGCTCTTGTTAGAGCGCTTGAGAAGGCAGCAGTGGAAAGATGAGATAGTGTGGTGTGAGGTACCGGTCACAGATGGTTTGTTCGGTTCTGTTATCGTGATAAACACCGCCTAAATCGTGGTCCTTCTCCGCGATTGGATACTGCCTTCGGAAGTTGCTCGCCAAAATGATAATCTTCTGTTATTAATATTAGAAAAACTAAACAGTGTATTTATTTGCATTTGATGTAAAAGCAGTTCTCAGTACCAGGCTACCATTCCATTGTTTCAAATGTGCTAATTACCAGCAGAATAATGAAGAGTTACTAAACGAAAAGGCAGACGAAGCACTTCGGAGCTCTTCGAATCGCGCCTAATTTGGATGGTTGGCGAAGTGGTTCGGCTGTAAGTTCAGAGCTGGTTCGGCAGTCACGGAAGACAGACGCGTTGTCTGCCTTGGTCGGTATCGGTTAAGAACTTAATTAGCAATAGTTGGTTATGTGTACATGTAACTGAGAACAATATGACAGCAACTAAGCAGATACGCTGTTCGATAATTTGTTTATTTTATATGAAAGTGTGAAGAATGGAGATTATTAGTGATTGGTAAAGTAGATTATAATTGTGTAGTTTCTCGTGTTCTGCTAATAAAAATGTGAGTGGCATCTCATATAAACAAACTTATTCAGGATTTAATTATTTATACAACATCAGTTCCACGCTAAGGGTTTATTACAGCTTCAAGACAATGGATTCACGACCTACGTAAGGTTTTCTGCTCGGGGGACAGTATCTATAGAAGACTGCATGTTGGTGAATAGAACTATTGCATTTCACACAGGGCGATGGAAGAAAATAGGCCCCACCCATGTGCAAATGAGACATCTGTGATAAAACAGGAGTTATGAAGAAATTTTCGAGGAAAGGAGTGTATAATCAGCACGCAAATCTTTCTCCCTCTAATTATTTCTTTTTCCACTAGCCGTAACATTGATTGCTGATGATGGCACCGCTCAGGTACACATATACAACGTATTTTAACACGTTTTTATTAGGCCACATTGTTGTCTGTCTGTTCGGTACAATTTTTGCAGCGATTTTAAATTAACCTCCCGATGAGTAGGAGACTGGAAATTTTAAACATATCTCAGTACTGGATGGGACGGTAATACTAACTCGGTTTGTACGGTAGGTTGGGATTTAGGGTAAAGAAGTTTGGTAGAGCCTGACATTCCATTGTCCTGCAGGACCGGCGTGTTCTGCGGGTAATAGGGTTCAAAATGTTTCAAATGGCTCTGAGCACTATTAGACTTAACATCTGTAGTCAGAAGTCCCCTAGACTTAGAACTACTTAAACCTAACCAACCTAAGGGCATCACATACATCTATGCCTGAGGCAGGATTCGAACCTATGACCGTAGCAGCAGCGTGGTTCCGGACTGAAGCGCCTAGAAACGCTGGGCCACAGCGGCCAGCGGGTAATAGGGAATGCGTTCCATTTGTTATGCTAGTTGACAGGCATGGTTGAGGAGGGAGAGGGAAGAAAAGGAGATGGACACAGAAAGGGTGAGGAGGACACGGTGTAATGTATGAGACACATGCATTCATAGCGAAGCTGCAGATAAAAAGCGTACGTATGTAAGTAATGGCTTAAATAAGAAATATAAATCCATCAAATGGTTCAAATGGCTCTGAGCACTATGGGACTAAACTTCTGTGGTCATTAGTCCCCTAGAACTTAGAACTACTTAAACCTAACTAACCTAAGGACATCACACACATCCATGCCCGAGGCAGGAATCGAACCTGCGACCGTAGCAGTCGCACGGTTCCGGACTGCGCGCCTAGAACCGCGAGACCACCGCGGCCGGCTATAAATCCATCAAAATGTTTATAATTCATTCAGAAACTTCACACGCATATGACTAAAAAAGGAGATAATAATTATTAAAATAAAAATAAAATTTTAATTTAACACATTTTAAGTATGAATTAATAGTACAAAATAATTTCTCCTGGTCCCATATCGACAGTCTTGAAAATTGTGGCTGTGAACTTTTCATAGCTGTGACGGTACTTGTAAGAATGTATAATGAAAAGGGAGGGTTGCATGCAATAAATAAGGTGAATATTCATGCATCAGTTATGTATTACCTACAAGTTTTTTCATTGTTTATCATACAAGAACTGTCATAGCTATTAAAAAATTACAAACATAAATATCAGGCTATTTGTATGGGTTGAGGAATCTATATGGGGATGGCCTAAGGTATTTTACCTTCTTTTGTAGTATGTTAAGAGTATTTAGTAAAAATCTGTTTTTATTTAACTAATTACTGTCAAACGATACAGTAAAGACTCCCCCCGCCCTATCTTGTCTGCGAGGAGCTTGTCTACCAGTGCCACGGCTAGTAGGATGTTGTCTCCGTTAGAGGGAAGAGCTAGTGATAGTAGACAGGCGCGCACTTGTCGTTTGATGGTCCCTCTTGGAGGGGGCCGGAAATGGTAGCCGTAATATGGTTGACGAATACGGTCCGTCAATAGAGATGTTAATTGTCTGCGATCGGGCAGATCATACGGGGCTACCAGGCACTGCCTCTGCTACTTGCATATTGTGGATGCTTCCCGATACAAGACTGATAGCTTTTTATGGGTGTGAACAAGCAGCACTTAGTGCATGAAATGGTGAACGTTATGCCTGCCTGTAAACGGTTTTGGCTTGCGTTGGGACAAGTGGCTTACTAACTTGCTTGATTTTGTGGTTCGTGACATTGCTCTCAAGTTTTGGGTACTCAGTGGGCACAAGGAGCGCGAATGCTAAGGAGTTTTTCCCATGTTGAGAACGTCAGAAAAATCGCCTCGAGTTTCGTTATGTGGTTTGTCGAGTGTAATTTTTTAAATTGTCCCTTTGCTGGCTCACTTGTTCTTGCAGCGTTAATTTTTCTGTAACCACCACTCACGCCAATGTGAATAAAATTGTTGTTTCATGATTTTGTCGTGAACTAAGCCTAAGATACCAGCTGGGTTGTAAATTCTGATTGTTTTGGATCGGCTAATTATTGTGAGCCGAGAACAAAAGTTAATATTTTTTTAAATTTGTTAACCTTAGAATTTAAGGATTTGTTTTAAAGGAGGCTTTATTAGGAATTTCATGTTTCAGGTTTTTCAATTTTCTTTTAAAGGGCAAGACACTTTTGCCTGCAGTTCTTTTTATAAAAAATACAAGGTTGATTTGCTGATTGCTAAGTTTTATCAACTGTAGTTCTTTATTACGGCAAGATAGACCAAGAAAATTTTTATTCTTTTAAAGCAATCTTCCGATTTCTTAATTGTGACGTTATTGACCGCTTCGTGTGTTACTGCTTTGTTCCGTACTGATTTTATAGGTGTGCTTTACATTTCTCCTGAACCTTTTACATGTCAGTGTATTTGCGAAGGGTGTTGTCAGGAAGACCGTAGGCGCCTTTTGATTGTGAAGGTTACGCCGTCCGTTGCAAAAAAAATGGTTCAAATGGCTCTGAGCACTATGGGACTTAACTACTTTGGTCATCAGTCCCCTAGAACTTAGAACTAGTTAAACCTAACTAACCTAAGGACATCACACACATCCATGCCCGAGGCAGGATTCGAACCTGCGAACGTAGCGGTCGCGCGGTTCCAGACTGTAGCGACTAGAACCGCCAATTACATTTGAATTTGTTATAAGTTGTGCAAGCTATAATATAATATTCTTGTTTCTTGTTACTAACAGATTTATCTGTAAGGTATTGTTACATAAATGTGTGCAATTTATTTGTGTTTCCTATCGGTTTGTGTCTGCGATCCTTCCACGTGCAAGTTGAACATTGTTGGCCACTTAATTCGGTGGTATTAAAATTTACAGCTGACACAGAACAGAACCTTTCGTGCCGTGAACTTAAACTGACCGTTTCAGTGTTCTGATCATAAGGGTATAGCTGTACATGCCAGCTTATTATGTCGATAAACCGTGAAAGGCACTATTAAACATGCCTCATTGAGAATGAAACCTAGGCAACCAGCAGGACATCAAATGTCAATAAACATCATTCCAGGAATATGGAAACAGTTAATCACACTAAGGTAAATGCTGTATGTAATGAGTTTCGTCAATGGATTCCTTGAAACGAGCAACAATACAAGCCCAGACCCGTTTGTCATTTGGTTATTCTGTTAAATGGCAAGGAGAGTGAATGCATGAGTGAGATATTTTTCCTTATTTTGGTTTTCCATACAAAATAAATTGTCCTATAAGGCTGTTTGCTTTATCCAACAAAATATTGCTTTCATATAGCTTTCAAATCTAAAGGAATTCCTTCAAGAGAACAACATAAACAGAATTAGATTTTGAAAGAGTATCATTCATTTCATTATATTAAACAAAATCATTCACTTATAAAAGGCCAAGATATCACTTGGTATCCGTAACCCTAATCGAATTTTTTGAGAACGTGCTAATTCAACATGTCGCTTAAAAATAAGCAGTCTATGCATTATATCCTCAGTTAGGTAGACGGGAAGATATTTAAATCCTGTCATCAATAAACTTATAAATGAAATATTTTCAACAATGTCCAACATTCACAGTTTTTTAGTTAGTAAAAAACGTGTTTCCCACGCACATCAGTCCACAGACATGATTTTTTAAGATGATACCTAATACCATTTTCCTTTACATACTATTATACTCATTCATTGCACTTAATGTGTTGGTTATGTTTCGCGGCATTTGATGGTATCTTCCCTTTTATATACACTTCGTAAGGTTATGTCATTGTTGCTATAATTTTAAGAACCAGTTTCCACATTATATTTAGTTACTTTTTCACGTTCTGGTACTTTCAAATGTCAGTGTCACCGAAATTTGCGAATCGTTGCGCATAAACTCATTTTTGTTGAATAAATAAAACATCCTTGAAAGAAAATGGACTAATATAATGAATGAGATAGTTCAGTGCGTGTCTTGGCAATACAACTTTATGATTACCACAACCCATAGCGTCAGCTGTCGGATATCAGAATGAGCCGTCATCTTTGTCGTTCGTTCCACTGCAGAGACTTTGCATATTATACAACGGGTGCTATTATCATTTATACTACGAGTGCAGTTCTATGATGTGAAATAGTTACTGCGATACTTCTGTAGTTAGCTGCATCACTTTTGAATGTTTACTCTGCATTATAACAAGTGCTTCGTAATGTTTATGCCAAGTAAATGTCAGTTTTTTAGTTGTATGATGTTATCTGACTAGAAAAGGAAATGTTAGTCGGAGAATCTATGCTATGTATTATTTGTTCTTAAACATTGGATCCCTTAGTCTTTGTGTTAAAAAGCTTGCCGGGCAAGCCATTGCTGTGTGCGTCGCGTCATCATGGCGACATCTTGTGGAAAGAGGATTAAATTAAAGAAGAAACCGATCGTTAGCTTTCCCAGTTGTGAACAATTATAGTTCATTTTGCTTTCTCGGCACCCGCTCTTAACATGCAATTCTAGTACCGACTGCACAACCTTGTTTTCGGGCATGGGTGTGTGTGTTTGGCCTTAGGATAATTTAGGTTAAGTAGTGTGTAAGCTTAGGGACTGATGACCTTAGCAGCTAAGTCCCATAAGATTTCACACACATTTGAACATTTTTGCACAACCTTATTTACTCATGTTAGGCAATTAGTCGAAACGTGGCATCACTTCAGTACTTGATTTACTATTTTAATTACGATGTTCCTGCCTTTCTGACAGTCACCGTTTCTCTCAAACGCCAATCATTCACCTTCGCACCTACCGAGCGACTCACACTGACTTTGCATCCCTTCCGCTGATATGTGGTAAGGTCTTAATGGACCAAACTTAGAGGTTATCGGTACCTAACCCTACACACTACTTAATCTAACTTAAACTAACTTGTGCTATGGACAACACACACACTCATGCCCGAGGAAGGATTCGAACCCCCGACGGGAGGAGCCCCACCGACCCCGCGCGACTGTCCTTCCACTGAGTGCTTTTACTGCGGTCACACTCTGTAATCACGTGACCAGCACGCAGGAGTTGACAGGAATAAAACGTGTGTTCCTCACGTGATGGTCAGGGAAGTGCAAAACTCCTCTGGACAATTTTTTACGGTTCTTTCATAGTCAAGTAGCTACATCAAACTGGTGTTCCTCCATGGGAGAATCAGATACTCGTCTACACATAAAGGATTTTAATCACCTGTCAAAATATGGAGTGACATCTGAAGTTGGCGAGGATACCGTCACCGTGCACTGTAGGTAACATTTATCGAGCCTCTATTTGGGATGAAGAGTGTGACATTGTCTAGTCAGTATATGGTTCAAATGGCTCTGAGCACTATGGGACTTAACATCTGAGGTCATCAGTCCCCTAGAACTTAGAACTACTTAAACCTAACTAACCTAAGGACATCACAAACATCCATGCCCGAGGCAGGATTCGAACCTGCGACCGTAGCAGTCGCGTAGTTCCGGACTGAAGCGCCTAGAACCGATCGGCCACCGCGGCCGGCCTAGTCAGTATAGGAGAGTTAATGATGACACCTTCAGTCGTCCGTTTGTAAGTCTTTCTTACACAAAAGTGGAGGAGAGAGCGGCCGAGGTGATACCACCACTGCAAGGGAGCCGGACAAAGAATTCTAAACGCGAGCAACAGGTAGCACAGGCGCTCATGGCGGTTCTGATCACGCAGGCGCCAACGAAAGCCTCCTGTGGTGTCACCGCCAGACACCACACTTGCTAGGTGGTAGCCTTTAAATCGGCCGCGGTCCATTAGTATACGTCGGACCCGCGTGTCGCCACTGTCAGTGATCGCAGACCGAGCGCCGCCACACGGCAGGTCTAGAGAGACTTACTAGCACTCGCCCCAGTTGTACAGCCGACTTTGCTAGCGATGCTACACTGACAAATACGCTCTCATTTGCCGAGACGATAGCATAGCCTTCAGCTACGTCATTTGCTACGACCTAGCAAGGCGCCATTACCAGTTATATTGAGCTTATTATTAATGTACCGTCAAGAGCGATGTACACCAATTATGGATTAAAGTTAAGTATTCCAAGAACTACGTTCTTTTCTTATTAGACTCAACTCCTTTAATTGTTCCAGACCTCACGCCAGTCTGCGTGTAATTGGTTGGTTGGTTTGGGGAAGGAGACCAGACAGCGAGGTCATCGGTCTCATCGGATTAGGGAAGGACGGGGAAGGAAGTCGGCCGTGCCCTTTGAAAGGAACCATCCCGGCATTTGCCTGGAGCGATTTAGGGAAATCACGGAAAACCTAAATCAGGATGGCCGGACGCGGGATTGAACCGTCGTCCTCCCGAATGCGAGTCCAGTGTCAAACCACTGCGCCACCTCGCTCGGTCTGCGTGTAATTAAACACGTGAATTTCGGCCTCCTCTAGCAACACGGTGTTGGCTCTTCTGCCAACACAGCACCTCCCTCGCGAAGAATACGGCGACAGACGTAGGATTTTACAGCAGTACTGACTTCGTCGGAAAAGTATACGACTAGGGTATAAGAAAAACGTTTACTGGTAAGTGAGGGGTGAACTCATGTATCCCTGATAGACAAGGTACAACTGGTGTATTGGAAGTTTGTTATTTGCATTTCAGAAATTTGTACGTATTATGGGTGTCTCAAACGCCAAAAGAAAATTTTGAATGGCTTATTATTCGCACGCAGCCTTTGGTGAGAGTAGCTATGTTGCTGGAAGATGTGGTTGTTTTTGTCATCGCTGCTTGGCAGCGAAGAGCGCGGGAGTTCTGTCGTTAGGGGGTAGTGAAACAGACGGCTAGGAGAGGACTCGTGGCAGTGCAGACATGAAGCTAACTGTATTTCTGTTTAAGTAATAAAGATTTGTGTTTGAATTTCGTGAAAAAGAGGAGAAAGATTCGATTAGCTATTTAGAATGAAATGAGAGGCAATGAGGTTAGAAAACCGTTTGGAAAGTAATGAAGGTAATATTTTTCATTTAGTTGCATTGCAGTCGCGCTTAGCTTGGAACCGCTGTTGAGTGAGACATCCATATAAGGGAACTTTATATTTCTGACTAAAATTCTGAAATTTTTCACTGTAACGTATATTTTATGTTTATCTCTTACTTGCTAATATTTGTGAGAGTAAGAGTCTGACATAACGTTACCATTGTCAATGTTAATGAGTGCTGTAACATGAAATTCATACGAGTGACAATAAATCGGATGATTTAAAAACAGTTTGTTAATGAAATACTTGACCTAAGAACACTGTCCAAATCATGGATCCAAGTAATTTTCATTTAAAGAGTTTCTCACCCAATGACGTGTATAAAATAGTTTAATTTTTACCTGGAGCACTGTACCAAGCTCTCAACAACTATAATCAGAAATTTTCAGTTTGCACACAGAGAGCCACAACCACCGCGTTTCCAAGAATCGCTCTACAGGATCACCGCGTTTCCAAGTATCGCTCTACAGGATCAGTTTGCTACGAAAATTATCAGCGCTGAGGGGCAATTTCATGAACAGCATTATTAGTAGATTTATTAACGCGCAGGGACCACTTTGTTTAATTAGATAGACTAATAGTAAAGATCAGGATTTAATCAGTTCGCACATTTTTTAGAAATATTATAGAACAGGGCCAAATTCACGTTTATTCTCGCAAGCAGGTACATTTGCTTTCACCCGCAGTTGTAAATGTATAAAGGTGCCCAAAGTATTATTAATTTGCAGTTATTCACCCATAGTCTAACGGAAGCTGAAAACCAGAACCGGATCAGCATAGTGCGGGTAATGTGCTCTCCGCTTTTAAGAAAGGCTAGTTTCTCACGCATCATATTTATCACGCACACCTCAATATTTGATATCTCCTCAACTATGCGCTCTACAGTGACATAATTTTGCGCTAAATGCAATCATAAATACGGACAGTAAATGCAAGATGTACTGCTAACAGAATTAGTAGTGCAGAGGTACAAATTACACACATCAAAAAAAGTTTTGCATCACCTCGGATCCGAGAGTTCCGGAACCTTTGCAGAAAATTGGAATAGAGATTAACATAATCATACTTTCAGCCTCATGAAAAACACACATTGCACGTTGTATCACCATACATCGAGTCCTCAACGGCGATTCGCGTAGATACCTCATGGTGGTTGGTAGGTCTCATCGTCCATAAACAGCCCTTTTCAATCTATCCCAGGCATTTTCGATAGTGCTCATGTCTGAAGAACATGCTGGCCATTCTAGTCGAGCGATGGGGACGCGAATTGTCGTCCATGAAGACGAATGCCTCGCCAATATGCTGCCGATATGGTTGACGATCGGTTGGAGGATGGCATTCACGTATCGTTACGACGCCTTCCACGACCAACAGCGGTGTACTTCGGCCTCACATAAAGCCACTCCAAAACGTCAGGGAACCTCCACCTTGCTGCAATCGCTGGACAGTGTGTCTAAGGCGTTCAGCCTGAGCGTGTTGCCTCCAAACACGTCTCCAACGATTGTCTGGCTGAAGGCAGAAGCGATACTCATCGGTGAAGTAGTATTTGGTGATCCTCGTAAACATATAAATAATACAGTAGCGACTGAATACGTAAATCAGTCATCAGGGCGAGTGCGTGCAGAGTGTCGAGTTGTGTCTTGACGCGTCAAAGAAAAGCACAGAACTTGTAAAATGTCCATCAGCCCGGTTTATTCAACTGGTGTCTTAGCACAGAGATAGCATGTATAACTCGATTTCGCTGCTTTTCCTTGGAGGATTTTAGTGGAACTACAAAGAAACAGCCTAAGGCTCTCACTTACTGAAATAATAAGATCCAAAATTTGTAGGTATGCAAGCTATTTTTAATCCACATTGCGTCAAATAAAATAGCCAGCTGTTCAAAGATGTAGCACAGTAATATGTACACCTACTTGAACCACACTTCAAGTTAATAATCATTTTTATTATTCAAATTATAATTCCTTCTCACTTTCAGTGTAACAAACAGTGTTAACATTTCACAAATCATATTATTCTCTTTTAAACTGCATTGGTGGCAGAGTCGCGACCTTAGACGCGCACTCCAATTCATCCAACCTATCTCTTAAAAGCGACCCACTTCGCTAGTCGGTCATTCTGCCAGAAGACGATGCCACACAAAGTGACTCGTTTCTTTCTGGTTACTCAAGAGTTTTCTAAAAGTTTATACTAAAATTATATTCCGATTAAGCAGTGAAAGGACTATGTGGCTCTCTCATGTTATTATAAACAAAACCTGAATGATATTTTAGCAATGGTTGAAGATTGGACTGGAATTAGTTCTAAGTGCCATTTTTCCCGAAAACTCGTTTTCAGGACTTACCTGCTAGAGGTACTCCACCACAACTTCCTAGACTTGTTTGAAGTGTCAACTCATGGAGAAAATGTTTCAAATGTTTCCATTTATTCCTCAACAACACGGAAAGTTTCAGAGTAGACTTTGCAACATCTGATCCAAAAAGCCGAGTTGTTTAAGAAATAGGAGTCAACAATGAGAGGTTTTCTTTTCTTGAATTTAAATTTGTTATTCCTTCACAAAAAACTAGAAAAAATGACAAATTGTTTTTTGTTCATTACAGCTATGTACTTGTAATATCACAAATGAAAGTTCGTGCCTGTTCATTACAGTTCTATACTTGTACTGTCACAAATGAAAGTTAGTGCCTCTGTATTAGCACCGATTGAACCAGTCAGTTTCCTGGTATGGCATCTAGAACGTTCTTAAATAAATATTTATTTTCTAATTTTTCTTGTTATTTTTAGCATTGATGGAGCGGGCAGCTTAATGCTGTGGAATCAGAATGTGTTCTCAATTTTTTGGATAGTAGTAAGTTATGCATAAATTGTGTTACATCGGGTTTTCACTCTTTGCTTTTGACAAATGTGAGATTTGTTACTTAGAAACTGTTCCGTTTCCACTCTTGAAAATAAGCCTTTTTTGCGTGCCATCTGTAGGGTAATCCATGTTTTATTAGAGCAGTACATTGATCAGAGGTTGGTGCAAGCTCCCACGATAAGCTTTCCACAATGAGCATGTGTCGTTCCAACCCCATTCCACGTTATGACGTCATCCATCAGCTACGGTATCTTCGCTCAAATGAAATGCGGGTTTAATGTTTATGGCTTCAAAATCCAGAATCGTTACATGCATCATGATTGAGAGAAAAAGTTTATTTCTAACTTAACGTTTGTAGCCTGCTGCATCCATCCGATGAAAATTATCGTTAGACTACGTCAACACCGAGAGTAAATCTAAGACTAAGTGTGGTCCCGGCGATTTGCCGACACCATTTCCGTTTCTGTTACATCTCAGTGACACATCGGTGCCGAGCAGGAACTGACCGGAAGGCACGAACATCATCTTTAATTCCAGAGATTCCGTCACTTTGTAATATGGGAAGCACTGCGGGGATACTGGCTACTCCGAATCACGCAGTAGATGATTGTGCTTAGAACTGCGATAGCGAGAAAGTCGTATTACTTATCACTCTGCAGCAGTGTTTCAAAAGGAGCGCTGCGAGAGAAGATCACCGTCTCGTTCACTGAAGAACGAAAGGAGACGAGTTTACAGAGATGACAGGACTTACTGCTCATCAATGACCGGCGAAAAACGGAGTCACAAATTTTTGAAAAATGCATTTTATGATGTGTCGGACAACGTGATGAACTGTGGCATGATGAACAGTAGAGCGAAAAAGGGTTTAAAGTTGTCGGTCCTTAATCATTTCAGCGAGTACTAGTTTCGATATCTTACTCTCATCTTTAGATCGGCCAGGCTTCTTAAAAATATAATTTTTTTTGTGAAGAATGGCATATGTTAAGAAATTTCGACAGATATCTCTTAGTTTCTTGCATGAATCGTGACTAAGGAATTTTCTGTACTCCCAAGTTCTTCTTCATCGCTCTTGTCACTCACTAATTTTATTTAATTGGGATTGTGAATTCTGGCACTGATTTTTCGAGTACAGTATCAATGATTTTCTGGTCTGCTCCTTTTATATTTATTTGCTGTTTAACATTTTAAATTGCATTTCTAGTGCGCTGTCAAAGATGACGTTCACTTTGTATTCACCCATGGTGTGCAACGTCTTTTGTTGTTCACGAATATTGTACCTTTTTTGGCGACGACAGTTAAGGTTTGATGACGGTCCTATAAACCGAAAACCAGTTAACATAATAAATTTATGTCGTGGAATATACAGAATACTTAATATACAGAATACTTTTCTAAAGTAACCAAATGATGTGAAAAGTATACCAACGATGTTTCATTTGGTGTAAATATTTGTACTAGGTCGCGAAACGCACAAAATAATAAAGAGACTCCTGAGGCACAGGTGATTTGAAATAGGAGTCGCCAGTTGACAATCGCACCATGATATCCAGGGCCACATTCCATCGTCTTAGAAGTTGTGCTTTCCGCCAGTTGCCTACGCTGGTCTCCAGCTCGTTATCAGTGCTAGAAAGCTGTCCTCATAGCCAGCAGTTTATGGACGCGAAGACATGAAAGCCAGAGGAGTCACGTCCTGTGTGTTTGATGGGGATCAAACATTTCTCATCGAAAGCGTCATTCTTGAAACTGTAGTGTGTGACCGAGCATTGCCACGTGGGCAGCACGAAAGCAGATGGAACCCCTCAGCAGGCACTTCACAAATGGCGGAAGACACCCTTGATTTAAACATCTTTAAGTACTCACTGCATGCTCAGGAGGAATAGTGCGGTGTGACGCTCTCGATGGATATACTAGAGAAATAACGCATCCGCGAAAAGATTCTTCGGATTTTCACTGCGGTGTTAATTTCGTCGTAGAATGGACGTTACACCCACCCAGCACAACATGGCCGCCTATCAGTTTCGAATGCCATGAAGTGTACCCCAGGCAATATCCTATGCAGTGACGAGGAACATTTTACACTACAGGGTGCAGTGAATACACAAAACTGTCGACTTTGGGGTACTTTCAAGCCGCTTGTTGTACACAAAGAGATATTATACTCGCTGTATGTGACTGTGTGATATGGATTCTCAAGCACCTTTATTCTCTGTCAGTTCCACTTTTAGGTCTGTCAGGTGTACCATGACATCTGCACATTTTCGAGACCTACTTGTAAAGCAGGTGATTCCTGCTTTGGAAGAGGGCTATTACGTGTTTTCATGCATGATGGGGCAACTTCTCATGTCTCTCGCCCGGTAAAATATCAGCTTAATGCAACTTTACACAAACGTGCTATATCCAGATCTTTTCCAGACCCACGGCCTGCAAGATCATCTGATCTGGATCCATATGACTTTCGGCCTGGGGTATCTAAACGAACGCGTATACCAGGACACATTCAGTCTCTATCCACTCTAAGGGCCAGTATACACGTTGTTCAGATTCCACCAGAACTGCTGCTAGCAACTGTTGATCACGCTATTTTACGGATCCAACATCTCGTCCACGTCTCCAGGACTCGTAATAAACAAGTTGTACAGGGTGATTCAAAAAGAATACCACAACTTTAAAAATGTGTATTTAATGAAAGAAACATAATATAACCTCTGTTATACATCATTATAAAGAGTATTTAAAAAGGTTTTTTTTTTCACTCAAAAACAAGTTCAGAGATGTTCAATATGGCCCCCTCCAGACACTCGAGAAATATCAACCCGATACTCCAACTCGTTCCACACTCTCTGTAGCATATCAGGCGTAACAGTTTGGATAGCTGCTGTTATGTCTCGTTTCAGATCATCAATGGTGGCTGAGAGAGGTGGCCGAAACACCATATACTTAACATACCCCCATAAGAAAAAATCGCAGGGGGTAAGATCAGGGCTTCTTGGAGGCCAGTGCTGAAGTGCTCTGTCACGGGCTGCCTGGCGGCCGATCCATCGCCTCGGGTAGTTGACGTTCAGGTAGTTACGGACAGATAAGTGCCAATGTGGTGGCGCTCCATCCTGCTGAAATATGAATTGTTGTGCTTCTTGTTCGAGCTGAGGGAACAGCCAATTCTCTAACATCTCCAGATACTGTAGTCCAGTTACAGTAGCACCTTCGAAGAAAAAGGGACCAAAAACCTTATTGGCTGAAATGGCACAGAAAACGTTCACCTTAGGCGAGTCACGTTCATACTGAGTTGTTTGCCGCGGATTCTCAGTGCCTCATATACAGACATTGTGACGGTTGACTTTCCCGTTAGTGTGGAAAGTTGCTTCATCACTAAACACAATCTTTGAAACGAAAAGATTCATCTGTTTCCATTTGAGCAAGGATAAAATCACAGAAATCGATTCTTTTAATCTTATCAGCTGCAGACAGTGCTTGAACCAATTTCAGACGATAAGGTTTCATAACTAACCTTTTTAGTAGGACTCTCCATAAAGTTGATAGTGGAATTGGCAGCTCTCTGCTAGCTCTGCGAGTCGATTTTCCTGGGCTGCGAACAAATGCTTGCTGGATGCGTGCTACATTTTCATCACTCGTTCTCGGCCGTCCAGAACTTTTCCCTTTGCACAAACACCCATTCTCTGTAAACTGTTTATACCAACGTTTAATACACCACCTATCAGGAGGTTTAACACCATACTTCGTTCGAAATGCACGCTGAACAACTGTCGTCGATTCTCTTCTGCCGTACTCAATAACGCAAAAAGCTTTCTGTTGAGCGGTCGCCATCTTAGCATCAACGGAAGATGACGCCTAGTCAACAGCGCCTCAAGCGAACAAATGTACAACTAAATGAAACTTTATAGCTCCCTTAATTCGCCGACAGATAGTGCTTAGCTCTGCCTTTTGTCGTTGCAGAGTTTCAAATTCCTAAGGTGTGGTATTCTTTCTGAATCACCCTGTATAAGTGAAAGTTAATAACGAAATCAACATTACACGTTTTTCACTAGTTTGACCTTTCCTTCCCACGTCCCTTCCTAATCCATTGTACATGGCAACATTTCTATGTCTCTTTCTTGCTTTCATAGTGCCAGATTAGCATCTTGTGGCCAAATTTTTTTTTTATTTTTTTTCCAGAGTTAATCTGTTCCACAATAACGCATAAGCATATCTAACATGTTCTCCTGTCATACGATAATTGCAGCCCACATTGGACCTCTTTGAGTAGCCAAACATTAATTATAACCACCCAGTACTTAAAGCCATATCTTACGTTGATCCGCGTTCAAAGGCGGGCTGCCCAGACTCACTGGTAGCCGCCCCAGGCTGGAGTTGGCGCTGGAAAGCGCTTACAAGAAACAACATGCGGGTCGATCTGGCCGTGTGAAAGGCGTGGCGCTGACAGCCCGTGTCAGGGCGAGGAGGCGATGCAGATGCTGATTCCGATGCTGATGCTGCCGCTGCTGGCAGCGCCTGCTTAGCATAATGGCATTCCGGCGGGCCAGAGGCGCGCACCACATGTGGCCGCGGACGGCTTACACCCCGGCGAGAGAGCCTTTTATGTCGACCAAGGTAGTTCCTCGAAACAGAGCCGCCGCAGCGTCGTATAGGTAAAGGAGCTACGTGGCACTAAGAGCTGTAGTGGACACAACGATACTACACTACTGGGCATTAAAATTGCTACACCACGAAGATGTCGTGCTACAGACGCGAAATTTAACCGACAGGAAGAAGATGCTGTGATATGCAAATGATTAGCTTTTTAGAGCATTCACACAAGGTTGGCGCCAGTGGCGCCACCTACAACGTGATGACATGAGGAAAGTTCCCAACCGATTTCTCATACACAAACAGCAGCTGGCCGGCGTTGCCTGGTGAAACGTTGTTGTGATGCCTCGTGTAAGGAGGAGAAATGCGTACCATCACGTTTCCGACTTTGATATCGGTTGGATTGTAGCCTATCGCGATAGCCGTTTATCGTATCCCGACATTGCTGCTCGCGTTGGTCGAGATCCAATAACTGTTAGCAGAATATGGAATCGGTGGGTTCAGGAGGGTAATACGGAACGCCGTGCTGGATCCCAACGGCCTCGTATCACTAGCAGTCGAGATGACAGGCATGTTATCCGCATGGCTGTAACGGATCGTGCAGCCACGTCTTGATCCCCGAGTCAACAGATGGGGAGGTTTGCAAGACAACAACCATCTGCAGGAACAGTTCGACGACGTTTGCAGCAGCATGGACTATCAGCTCGGAGACCGTGACTGCGGTTACCCTTGACGCTTCATCACAGACAGGAGCGCATGCGATGGTGTACTCAACCACGAACCTGAGTGCACTAATGGCAAAACGTCATTTTTTCGGATGAATCCAGGTTCTGTTTATAGCATGATGATGGTAGCATCCGTGTTTGGCGACATCGCGGTGAACACACATTGGAAGCGTGTTTTGTCATCGCTACATTGGCGTATCACCCGGCGTGATGGAATGGGGTGCCATTTGTTACACGTCTCGGTCACCTCTTGTTCGCATTGACAGCACTTTGAACAGTGGACGTTACATTTCAGATGTGTTACGACCCGTGCATCTACCCTTCATTCGATTCCTGCGAAAGCCTACATTTCAGCAGGATAATGCACGACCGCATGTTGCAGGTCCGGTACGGGCCTTTCTGGATACAGAATATGTTCGACTGCTGCCCTGGCCAACACAAACTCCAGATCATAACGTCTGGTCAATGGTGGGCGAGCAACTGGCTCGTCACAATACGCCAGTCACTACTCTTCATGAACTGTGGTATCGTGTTGAAGCTGCATGGGCAGCTGTACCTGTACATGCCATCCAAGCTCTGACTCAATGCCCAGGCGTATCAAGGCCGTTATTACGGCCAGAGGTGGTTGTTCTGGGTACTGATTTCTCAGGATCTATGCACCCAAACTGCGCGAAAATGTTCAAATGGTTCAAATGGCTCTGAGCACTATGCGACTTAACTTCTCAGGTCATCAGTCATCGCTGAAGTATGAAAAAGGTGTTGTGGTTGGATTTTTCTTATATTTCAGGTTCTCACTAATAATAGTAGACTTATTTCATACTTGATACATTTGATAATTGTGACTGAACTTCACCGAAACTAATCATGTAAACTTTCTGTAATTTACTGCGGCTATGGCTTGACTACTGTAATGAAGTCAAATAATTTCGTAAAAAAGCGGATACGTCACAAACACAGCGCCTAATTAGACAGTTCATTCTATTCAACATATCACATAATTCTTCTTCACTTTACTGAGGACGGCATAGTCATTATCTTACCTTAAATTTTAATTCCACTCCTGAACCTTTCTTTTATTTCTATCACTGCTTCTTCGATATATATATTGAACAGTAGGACCGAAATGCTACATGCCTATCTTAAAACCTTTCTAATCCGTACACTTCGTTCTTGTCTCCCATTATTATTCCCTCTTGGCTGCTGTACATGTTGTATATCACCCGTCTCTCCCTATAGCTTACCCCAATTTTGCTCAGAATTTCGAACATCTTGCACCATTTGACACTGTCGAACGCTTTTTCTTGATCGACAAATGTTGTGAACGTGTCTCCATTTTTCTTTAGTCTTGCTTCTATTATCAATCGCAACATCAGAAGTGCCTCTCTCGTGCGTTTACCTTTCCTAAAGCCAAACTGATCGTAATCTAACAGATCGTCAACTTTCTTTTCCATTCTTCTGTAATTATTCTCGTCAGCAACTTGGATGCATGAGCTGTTAAGCTGATGGTACGATAATTCTCGTACTTGTCAGCTCTTGCAGTTTTCGGAACTGTGTGGATGATACTTTACCGAAAGTCAGATGGTACACCGCCAGTCGCATACATTCTACAAACCAAAGTGAATAGTCATTTTGTTGCCACTTCCCCAAATGATTTTAGAAATTCTATTGGAATTTTACCTATCCCTTCTGCCTTATTTGTTCTTAAGTCTTCGAAAGCTCTTTTAAATTATGATTCTGATACTGGATCCCTCTCTCGTAAATTTACTCCTGTCTCTCCTTCTATCACATCAAACAAATCTTCCTTTCTGATAGAGGCTTTCAATGTACTCTTTCCACCTATCCATTCTCTCGTCTACATTTAACAGTGGAATTACCTTTGTACTGTTACTATTGCCACGCTTGCTTTTAATTTCGCCGAAGGTTGTTTTGACTTTTCCATATGCTGTGTTAGTTACGCGTGTGTGCTGTATAAATTTTCGACATCGCGTCACTTGTTTCGCACCCCTCTGAGGCGAGATCACGGAGGGTTGAGAAATCCATACGTGGGTGAATAAAGCAGTCCGTCTAAGCCCCCCGTCTTGGCAACTCCCTCAGTGCCAGCCGCCAACACTGGTTGAGCACTCTAACAACCGATGAGAGAGACCCGGCCACCTCCTAGCGGGCATACTGGGAGAGAGATGTGTCAAGTGGTTGCCTACATGTAGGCGCCTAGGACTCTTGTCACGGGGATTGCTGACTTGTCTATTTCTAGAATGGATTGTAGTGAGACATGGGAGTAGCGTTTACGAAAGCTCTAAAATACAGGGTGATTCAAAAAGAATATCACAAATTTAAAAATGTGTATTTAATGAAAGAAACATAATATAACCTTCTAATATACATCATTACAAAGAGTATTTAAAAAGGCTTTTTTTCACTCAAAAACAAGTTCAGAGATGTTCAATATGGCCCCCTCCAGACACTCGAGCAATATCAACCCGATACTCCAACTCGTTCCACACTCTCTGTAGCATATCAGGCGTAACAGTTTGGATAGCTGCTGTTATTTCTCGTTCATCAATGGTGGCTGGGAGAGGTGGCCGAAACACCATATCCTTAACATACCCCCATAAGAAAAAATCGCAGGGAGTAAGATCAGGGCTTCTAGGAGGCCAGTGATGAAGTGCTCTGTCACGGGCTGCCTGGCGGCCGATCCATCGCCTCGGGTAGTTGACGTTCAGGTAGTTACGGATAAGGTTTCATAACTAACCTTTTTCGTAGGACTCTCCATACAGTTGATTATGGAATTTGCAGCTCTCTGCTAGCTCTGCGAGTCGATTTTCCTGGGCTGCGAACAAATGCTTGCTGGATGCGTGCTACATTTTCATCACTCGTTCTCGGCCGTCCAGAACTTTTCCCTTTGCACAAACACCCATTCTCTGTAAACTGTTTATACCAACGTTTAATACACCACCTATCAGGAGGTTTAACACCATACTTCGTTCGAAATGCACGCTGAACAACTGTCGTCGATTCACTTCTGCCGTACTCAATAACACAAAAAGCTTTCTGTTGAGCGGTCGCCATCTTAGCATCAACTGACGCTGACGCCTAGTCAGCAGCGCCTCAAGCGAACAAATGTACAACTAAATGAAACTTTATAGCTCCCTTAATCCGCCGACAGATAGTGCTTAGCTCTGCCTTTTGTCGTTGCAGAGTTTTAAATTCCTAAAGTTGTGGTATTCTTTTTGAATCATCCTGTATATTTCTTTTCCCCAATATAGCGTCAATGGCTGTTCCAAGGGAGATACACAGGTTTCTGTCTGATCACTGGAGATAAACACCATCGGACGTCTCAGTACTTGGATGGGTGACCGTGCGGTTACGCCTCGTTAACGATTTCCTTTGTCGTTAACGGCAGAAGGGGCATCCACGTGATGATGATCACGCTTCTTTGCGGCAATAGCGGCAATGGCTGTTCCAAGGGAGATACACAGGTTTCTGTCTGATCACTGGAGATAAACACCATCGGACGTCTCAGTACTTGGATGGGTGACCGTGCGGTTACGCCTCGTTAACGATTTCCTTTGTCGTTAACGGCAGAAGGGGCATCCACGTAATGATGATCACGCTTCTTTGCGGCAATGATCTGGAATAAATTCCACACCTGTCCGCAGTGCCTCGTGAAGTAAGTGTATGCGACACTGTTGTTCGCGTTCCGTCTGTCAGGTGGGGATGCTAAGCACGTCAGGCCCCTTCTTGTTATTGGAGAGGAGTAGTCGATGTAGCAGTACCGGGTTATACCCTCTCCGTTCTCTACAACACGAACGCGATAATAGACTACCCACATACACCATTATAGCCATCTAGAATTCACAGATGCTACCGGCCTTGTGGCCGAGCGGTTCTAGGCGCTACAGTATGGAACCCCACGACCGCTACCATCACAGGTTCCAACCCTTCCTCGGTCAAGGATATGTGTGATGCCCTTAGGTTAGTTAGGTTTAAGTAGTTCTAAGTTCTAGGGGACTAGTGACCCCAGATGTGCAGTCCCATAGTGCTCAGAGCCCTTTGAACCAATTTTCACAGATACTCTCATATCTGGGGAAAGAGAGTTGCCATTTGGTACCATTTAGACGGCTGAAGCCACCCTTTGAGTTCCCACCCATTCACGCCGTACGTCTTTCATTGTTCTCAACCCGAACAATGTACATCTGTCATCCTTGTGGGAGAAGAAATAAGCATATGAAGTATTAAGACTGCCAGTTCTGTCCATTACATGAATATGCAGTACAATCGAAAGAAGGCGTAGCGTGAAATAAAAAAATGTTGCAAAATCAATACACTAACAAAAATTCGTGTTCTTTATGCTCTCTGATATTCATTTTATTTGGTTCAGTCCCCTGTGAGGGGCGTGGCAGATAAATGGCACATCTTTGGAAAAACACTGCGGAATGGAAAGGAGAATAACGGGAGGCCGCGAACCTGTGAACTGCCATGTTCCTGCCAAATACACTACGAGGAAACACGATGGAATTCAGTAAGCTTCCGCTTGTACACATGGCTTGCCCTGTCGTGTGGCGGTCCGGGGTAGGATGCCCTGGGCTTTGTTGTTTCCGCAATGCAGTGGAGCGCCCGACTCTGTGTTCAATAAGCAGTAACTCTACTGGTGGTGTGCCTTCGCCAGCCACTTGCCAAAATGTGGGTCAGCGGTGCAAGCGGCAGGCGCAAAAAGAGACACATGGCCGACACGGAGCAGGCAGACGCCCGAGAATGGGTGTCGCACTCAGACCTAGAGGTCGGTGAGTAAGAGATGTCTAGCTGTGGCACAACAAAAAAATTGCCGTAAAATGACCGCGACTGTTTCGAGGTTACGAATGTCATCTGTATTACGTGTTTCATACCATCGTGATTTATTTACTATATTGTACTGGAGAATGCATAATGGATGAAGTAGATACTGAACAGTATAAACTGTTAGGATTGGAGTACCTTCTGTTATGAATAATATACACTCCTGGAAATGGAAAAAAGAACACATTGACACCGGTGTGTCAGACCCACCATACTTGCTCCGGACACGGCGAGAGGGCTGTACAAGCAATGATCACACGCACGGCACAGCGGACACACCAGGAACCGCGGTGTTGGCCGTCGAATGGCGCTAGCTGCGCAGCATTTGTGCACCGCCGCCGTCAGTGTCAGCCAGTTTGCCGTGGCATACGGAGCTCCATCGCAGTCTTTAACACTGGTAGCATGCCGCGACAGCGTGGACGTGAACCGTATGTGCAGCTGACGGACTTTGAGCGAGGGCGTATAGTGGGCATGCGGGAGGCCGGGTGTACGTACCGCCGAATTGCTCAACACGTGGGGCGTGAGGTCTCCACAGTACATCGATGTTGTCGCCAGTGGTCGGTGGAAGGTGCACGTGCCCGTCGACCTGGGACCGGACCGCAGCGACGCACGGATGCACGCCAAGACCGTAGGATCCGACGCAGTGCCGTAGGGGACCGCACCGCCACTTCCCAGCAAATTAGGGACACTGTTGCTCCTGGGGTATCGGCGAGGACCATTCGCAACCGTCTCCATGAAGCTGGGCTACGGTCCCGCACACCGTTAGGCCGTCTTCCGCTCACGCCCCAACATCGTGCAGCCCGCCTCCAGTGATGTCGCGACAGGCGTGAATGGAGGGACGAATGGAGACGTGTCGTCTTCAGCGATGAGAGTCGCTTCTGCCTTGGTGCCAATGATGGTCGTATGCGTGTTTGGCGCCGTGCAGGTGAGCGCCACAATCAGGACTGCATACGACCGAGGCACACAGGGCCAACACCCGGCGTCATGGTGTGGGGAGCGATCTCCTACACTGGCCGCACACCACTGGTGATCGTCGAGGGGACACTGAATAGTGCACGGTACATCCAAACCGTCATCGAACCCATCGTTCTACCATTCCTAGACCGGCAAGGGAACTTGCTGTTCCAACAGGACAATGCACGTCCGCATGTATCCCGTGCCACCCAACGTGCTCTAGAAGGTGTAAGTCAACTACCCTGGCCAGCAAGATCTCCGGATCTGTCCCCCATTGAGCATGTTTGGGACTGGATGAAGCGTCGTCTCACGCGGTCTGCACGTCCAGCACGAACGCTGGTCCAACTGAGGCGCCAGGTGGAAATGGCATGGCAAGCCGTTCCACAGGACTACATCCAGCATCTCTACGATCGTCTCCATCGGAGAATAGCAGGCTGCATTGCTGCGAAAGGTGGATATACACTGTACTAGTGCCGACATTGTGCATGCTCTGTTGCCTGTGTCTATGTGCCTGTGGTTCTGTCAGTGTGATCATGTGATGTATCTGACCCCAGGAATGTGTCAATAAAGTTTCCCCTTCCTGGGACAATGAATTCACGGTGTTCTTATTTCAATTTCCAGGAGTGTACAACAGAGCACAAACGATTTTCCTGCAGGACGACCTTATGTAGAATAATCTAAGAGAGAGGCTTTCGAGTTAAGGAACAAGTAATGCAGTGATTGAACCTTCTGTTCCAGAGTTACAAACGGTACTTCGCATAAGCAATGCCGGAAATAAATAAAAGGTTCGATATTGGGTTAAAAATGCAAGATTAAACGGTATCAGTCGTTAGATACGCTGATGGCATCTGAGAACAAAGTAAAGGAGAGGAAGAATTACTGGGCCTGGTGAGTGGAATGGACACTAATTACTACAGAAATGGTTCAAATGGCTCTGAGCACTATGGGACTTAACATCTTAGGTCATCAGTCCCCTCGAACTTAGAACTACTTAAACCTAACTAACCTAAGGACATCACACACATCCATGCCCGAGGCAGGATTCGAACCTGCGACCGTAGCAGTCCCGCGGTTCCCCGGACTGCAGCGCCTAGAACCGCACGGCCACCGCGGCCGGCAATTACTACAGGAAAAAAAAAAAAGGTCGAGTGCAAACCAAACATAGATAAAGAGGACTAGCAGAAATGAGATTGGCGGTAATGCTAACATAATTATTGGGGACAACAAAGCAGACTAAATGAAGAACTTCAGCTCCCTGGTAGTGAAATAACGCCTGGCAGACAGAGAAACGAGGATATGAAAGGATGCTAGTGTTGACAGAAAGAGCATTCTTCGTTGAAACACGTCTACCATTATCAAATACCTCAGTTTCTGGAAGAAAATTCTGTGGCACAGCAGGAGATGGAATTAACTCATGAACTGTGACAGGAACGCAATAGAAGACGATTCACGCGTTCAAAATACGGTGTTATAGAAACTGTCTTTAGTGTTACATTTACACAGATTGTACTCTCCAATACCGTGAGTTTTCGTTCTATGTTGTGTTTCATAATATAAATCTTGTAAACTGTAATATAACACTGTAATTTACGATGCTTGGTGAGTAACATGAGTGATGAACGCTCGGTTTGACATTTCTCACCTCATCTCAGAACAAAAGATTCTGCATATTGTGATAGTATCTTGTTTCTGATGTTTGGTTTCATCCACACCAGTGTCTCTTGAGGAGGATAGTGATCTGTTTTCCGACGATAGCTCAATAAACCGAAAAGCGATTCGAAATACACAAATACTAGTAGAACAAAATTGCAGTTATTTTCTGTTTGAATCTTAAATGAAAATAAGAAAGTAAACAGCCCCCCCCCCCCAACCTCCAACGAAAACATCGGCATGAAATTATATATGAGCGCAAAAAAATTATATACTTCTCGTTTTTCATAACAGTCTTAACTTAAACCAAGAAGGAAAAGAAGAAGACAGGATCACAGTGTAGGCAACAAAAATACCAGTATATATGAATGACAAGAGAAAAAACTTTCTTATATCTTAGAATCACGTAAGTAATGACTGCGAAATTGCTTGCGAACAGCAACTTAGTGGTGACATATAAGTCGAAGGCAGGAGGCAATGAAGATTTCATGGAAGGAAATTGTGTGCGTAATCTGCGATTAGCCGGCTAAGCTCACTGCGGCGGAATTAAGGATTGATAGCCCCCTGCCGTGCATGTCCCAAGGAGCTGGCAGCCTACCACAGAGCCAGCCCACAACACCAAACAGAAACGGAAACATCTTGGAGCGAATGCCTCACAAGGAAAGTAGCTGCATTTAGTACTTCAGCACGCCACGAATACAAAGAAAAATTGGTTTTCCAGTCGCAATCGTAGCTAACGTATGCTACAATAGACACTTTCGATTTACAATTAATGGCAAATGTGAGAAGAGATAATACCTAAAAGTTCATAACTTCGCGAACACTGCGTATTGCACCAACAATCAGTACTTAATTATTTGTTGGCTATTTGCTAATCTCTCTCTTCCTCTACATTTTTTGCCCTCCGCTGTTCCTTCTAGTACCATATAAGTTATTTCCTGATGTCTTATGTCCTGTCATCCTCCCCCTTCATCTTGTTAGTGTTTTCCAGGTATTAGTTTCTTCGCCGATTCTGCAGAGAGCCTCTTTATTTCTTATCGTCCACGTAACTTGCACCATCCATCTGTAGGACCATATCTCAGAGGCCTAGATTCCTTTATGCTCTAGCTTTCCCATAACGCGGTTTTCATTTGTATCATTTTATACTGAATTTTAATATCACTCCACAATCTTTTTTTTTTTTTGATTTTTCATTTATTTTCTTTGGTTGTTCGATTTATAGAATGGAGACTAGTGGTGAACGTCTACATTCTTGCTTAACATCTGTTTCAAATACGAGCACTTCGACCTTGCTCTTCCAGTCTCATTGTTCCCTCTTGGTTCTTGTACATATTGTAGATTACCCGCCATTCCCAACGGCTTATTCCTATTTTTCTTAGAATTTAAAACATCATCCACCATTTCACATTATTGAACCCTTTTACTATGTCGAGAAATCCTATGCACTTTACTATTTTTCTTAAATGAAATTATAATTAAATCAAGACCTTAAGCTGTCGACAGGCGTTGATATAGATCAACGGGGACAGTTGAAAATGTGTGCCCCGACCGGGCAGACGCTCTGTCCATCTGAGCCACCGAGGGCACAGAGGATAGTGCGACTGCAGGGACTTATCCCTTGCACGCTCCCCGTGAGACCCACATTCCCAACTTAATGTCCACACACTACATTCGTAGTACCCCTGCCCATTACACTCATTACTCGCGGCAGACAAGCTTACCGAGTCTCATAAGAGATCGGGCAATACGTTGCGCAACCGCACAGAAGAAGAAGAAGAAGAAGAAGAAGAAGAAGGTCAATTGCCGGTTAGCCTTAACTATATGAAGATGGTATCTGTTCTTTCGGAAATGTTCCTTCTAGTATCAAGTCTTCCCCTTGCAGAGGTCTTCAATGCACCCCGTCTTCCCACGTGTATTTTTCCCGAGGGCTTGTACTTGTTCAGAATGAATAGCATTCTGTCTTCTGCCATACTGTGCACTATTCTGAAGGTATCCCTCAGCTCTGACAGAACGTGGAGCCTCCAAACACAGGATCCTCGGGTGTAATAGCTTACATTTATTTGGATAATGGTTACGGTTACAGAAAACGGTGATCTCAGACAGAGAGGAAATAAAATGCTGTTACAGATTTCTATTCCTAATAAAATAAAGTTAAAATATGTTGCTGAAAGGTCATTCTCTATTAATGCTATGAGCCACACGAAATATCGAAAAGTTGGACTTCTTTCCTAACCTTTAACCACTACATAGTTCCCCAAACGCGCGACATCGGAGTAGCATTCAAGACTCTCAATTAACGCTACATTTTATGCTAGGCGTTCTCTGCACGACTGAGATTAAGTGACCCGTGGGTCAGAAGTGCATTATCAAGTCCGTGCTGTGGTAAAATACTGTGGATTCCTGTACTTTTCGGCCGTGAAAGTTTTAGAAACTGATCCAGCTGGTGAATTGTCCATGGTATTCGTTAAACATGAGATAAAAAATTCGATAAAATCTTTGCACAGGTGTGCTGCGCAGTGTCTCTGTAAGGCTGTAGATTGCATTACTCCACGCTTTTCATTTCGGATCATACAGAGAGCACGTAAAGAGGCTCAAGACGACAGTGTCGCCCGCGATGTGTGAAGTGCCTGCTGAGAGTTCCGCCCGATTTAATTTTGGCCACGTAGCGTAACCGTTATGCTCTTCCTTGTTCATAACAATGTTCAGTGGCACACATCCGGCACATGGACGACGCTCCTGCGGCGTTGTAGATGGGAAGTATTTGATAACCCACTATAGAGCTCGGGCTTTCTCCTTCTGGTTTTCATCTCTTCGCTCACACAAACCTCTGCCTACGAGGACAGAAATGTGGCACAGACATCAAGCTATAGACCGCCTAGGGAATCAGCGGTAAGCACAGGCGGCTGCTTTCTATGATATGGGTATTGGACAGATCGTATGTTGGAGAAAAGGATCGCATAATTTTGTCTCCAAGAAAGAAGCCTCCATGTTACAGCATTTCAACTTTGACAATTACAGAACTATGACGCACAATTAACTGTGGATCCTCATCCACACTACTTTTTCATTATTAAGTGTTCTGTCTTTATTGCACATTTTATAAAAATCTTTTTCCAAATCTCTATATGAAACGACTCGATAAATTCGTTATTTTATCCACAAATAATGTGTATTGAGTGATGTGATGCTGTGTTTTTCCGGATCTCCAACTATTCTCGCTGCAGGTCAGAGTATGCTAGTCGTTCCAATATTTTGAAGATAAATACTACGAACATTTTGCCATTTTGGTATCATCACTTACTGAACTGATTGTTGCGTGATGTTCACACTTTTTAGCACTTCCCTTATTTGTTATCGGTATTAACATAAGTACTTCAAGTCAGCGTTTCAGCTGCATCATTATTACCACCACTTAACAGGCAGCATCACATTCTGGTAAATTATAACGATTTTGTTACACGTTAACGTCTCTACACTAAAGAACCAAAACATTTGGACCACTGCCCACTACCGGACTAACGAGGAGCGCAATGCAAGCGCCATAACCCAATTTCCCAGAAATTTCCCTTAGTTGAAGGAGTGCTAAAATAAGCCAACTGTGTCGACTTACCCGTTTCTTGGAAAACGACCTTCAAACTTTTCGACATAATTTAGATGTCATTTAGCATAGTGGCGTAGTGGCTTACATCACGGCTTCTCACTTTTGCGTCCCGTCTTCGAAACCCGGTTATTGTTTCTATTTGTTTTATTCTTTTCTTTTTCGTTTATCTACCCATCTACGTTGAAGGTTACTGCACGAATGTTTCTCATCAAGTTATGGGATAAACGGGTGTTAATATTAACTGTAAAAACGCAAGTGTTTTATAATAATTGTTGTACGTTTATAATATAATATATTTGTGTATGGCATTTTTAGGAGTTACAGTCTTTCTAATTCTCATATTTTTTGTTTCATTCTTATACCAGATTCAGTTCTTATATTGCATTCTTATGTTTACTCTTCACGAAGATTTGGTACATTGCCTTGGATGATACCGATCGTAAGAACATTCGAAACGTAGGGATTCCGAAGACCACGAGCTTCGCCCGATGGTAGGTTGCTATAGTGACATTTCTTCGTATGAATCTCACTCGGGAAAGAAACGACGTTACGACTGCTAAAGATTTCATTCGTTGGCAATAACTTGGCCGCAAACCACGAATAGCGGATCTCTTTTCTGAATACTCGCGTTTGCAACTGGTTACGAATCAAGAATATTATCAAAAGAATTTCAAACGATTTTTTCATTTATTTATTTTAAATTCATTAGGGGAATAAGATCAATGTCATTTCACTATACATTCGTGTAGTAACCTTCCATGGGCATGGATCGATAAATGAAAAACAAAAATAAAAATTATAATCGAGTTTCGAACATGGGGTGCAAAAAGTGTGAGACTACCGTGCCAGTGTGCCACTGTGCCATAGGTTGGGATAGGTTCTGAGTGCGCTAAGAGGCACATGAAGTACCTCGAAAACTTTGAGCGCTGTTTTCTCAGAAATAGGCGAATATCTACGTAGAAGCCGAGGCATGACGAAGGTTTCTGGGAAATCGGTTTATGGCACTTGCCGTGTTTTCCGCGCGAGTGTCGCCTGATGGCGTTGCAGGCACGTGACGTGGAGAGGCAAGTATGAAATGGCCTAAATAGGTAATCACTGTAGCGACGGCAAAAGCGGCAAATGAGGAAACCCACTGACCGACTTTGGACAAGGACAGATTGCTCTGACATGGCACTCGGGGATGAGCATCTTTCTTGTGCAACGCAGCTAGCTCTTCATTCGCACGAAGTAATGGCCGCTATCGACAGGGGATCTCAAGTTGATTCCGTATTTCTAGATTTCCGGAAAGCTTTTGACACCGTTCCTCACAAGCGACTTCTAATCAAGCTGCGGGCCTATGGGGTATCGTCTCAGTTGTGCGACTGGATTCGTGATTTCCTGTCAGGAAGGTCGCAGTTCGTAGTAATAGACGGCAAATCATCGAGTAAAATTGAAGTGATATCAGGTGCTCCTCAGGGAAGCGTCATGGGACCTCTGCTGTTCCTGATCTATATAAATGACCTTGGTGACAATCTGAGCAGTTCTCTTAGGTTGTTCGCAGATGATGCTGTAATTTACCGTCTAGTAAGGTCATCCGAAGACCATATCAGTTGCGAAGCGATTTAGAAAAGTTTGCCGTATGGTGTGGCAGGTGGCAGTTGACGCTAAATAACGAAAAATGCGAGGTGATCCACATGAGTTCCAAAAGAAATCCGTTGGAATTCGATTACTCGATAAATAGTACAATTCTCAAGGCAGTCAATTCAACTAAGTACCTGGGTGTTAAAATTACGAACAACTTCAGTTGGGAAGACCACATAGATAATATTGTGGGGAAGGTGAGCCAAAGGTTGCGTTTCATTGGCAGGACACTTAGAAGATGCAACAAGTCCACTAAAGAGACAGCTTACACTACACTCGTTCGTCCTCTGTTAGAATATTTCTGCGCGGTGTGGGATCCTTACCAGGTGGGATTGACGGAGGACATCGAAAGGGTGCAAAAAAGGACAGCTCGTTTTGTGTTATCACGTAATAGGGGAGAGAGTGTGGCAGATATGATACACGAGTTGCGATGGAAGTCATTAAAGCAAAGACGTTTTTGGTCGCGGCGAGATCTATTTACGAAATTTCAGTCACCAAGTTTCTCTTCCGAATGCGAAAATATTTTGTTGAGCCCAAACTACATAGGTAGGAATGATCATCAAAATAAAATAAGAGAAATCAGAGCTCGAACAGAAAGGTTTAGGTGTTCGTTTATCCCGCGCGCTGTTCGGGAGTGGAATGGTAGAGAGATAGTATGATTTTGGTTCGATGAACCCTCTGCCAAGCACTTAAATGTGAATTGCAGAGTAATCATGTAGATGTAGATGTAGATGTAGATGAAACAGCAAAGATGATTGGCTGTTGGCATGCTCGAGGTGTGACCATCTAAGGGAAACTTTTGAACTACGAATAGGTGACAAACTGATGACAAGAAAGGCTCGTAACAGAACGTGAAGATCATGGCTTTCCCGATGTGTAAAGCCTGGTAGGCCACGTTTCGACGACGGCGTACAATGTTGATACAGGGACAGTTGTTTCGGGCGACATGGTTCAGTGAACATTTTTGAACGTGAGGCTCCGCAGCAGACGACCCCTACGTGCTGCCATGGTGACACAATTTCATCGTCCATTACGACTGTTCTGGGTGTGTAACGAGAGGAAATGGACTGTAGATCAACGAAAACAGTTGTCGCCTCCTCGGATGAATCACGTCTCTTGTTACCCCTGTCGAATGTCGTGGTATCCAAGCAAACCTTCTCGAAACATGCACCGCGACCTGAACGCAGGCTATTGTTGTCAGTGTTATGCTATGGGGGTCGTTCTTCTGAGCCCGCATTGACCTGAAGTAATCGAAGTCGTCGTGATAGTTGTGGAACAGCTCAGCGTTAGTGCGGCCGACCAGTCTGTCTTCGTGCTGGATAACTTTATGTGTCTCAAGGACAGTGGCTCGAGAAATTAGTTACTAAAGTCACGTTGATGCTTTGACAACCAAATTCGGCTAACCCGAATTCGAAGGAACATATCGTGGAAGCCATTTCCGCCTTCACAAATCACCGGAATTGTGTGTAGACGTCGTGTGGCATATATCTCCGGAAACCGGTGAAGTACTCGTCGAATGCACAACAGTCAGAATCAGTCATGTACTGGCGTCCAAAGGTGTAGCATCACGCTGTGAAAAAGTGGTCGCAATATTTTGGGGTATTTTACTTCTTCGAGTCAGAAACAAATACAATAATGGTTGTTACAAGCAAATGAAAGGAAGAATTATTAAGACACACTACTCACGACCAAAATCTTGCAACTTCAACTGCCCCCCTGTGTCGCAAACATAGATCTTCTTCTGTTTAAGATGCAGGGGATAGTTAACAATTCAGTAGGTGATGCATGATATGGGGTTTTCTGCAGTAACAGTTGGTAATATCCACAGGTAAGTGCCATTTCTGCTGGTTACTCCTGAATCTTCCGACTCCCGAATGAAGACTGTAGAATAACTTCCACACGATCCAGTTCCGTACATGCCCAGGTGGGAAGGTTTCCGAACAGTTGGGTCAGGTAAAGTGTGGTTTCGTTCGAAGAACGAGGTCCTGTGAGAAAGCAGGTACCTCGCGACGGAACCACAAGTAAGCATTGTCGCTGCCAGACGCTACGACAAATGACAGATTGTGGCGTAGACACGCACTCAAGACTTATCTTGTACACTATCATGTGATACGTTAGTGTTCAGTGAGAGTAGTAAATACACATGACATTCCTACGGTCACGGATTGTTACAAAGTAAAGTATTTCATCTTCTTCAAGTTATAGCAAAGTGATCTGAAATCTTTTGTGTGTTGTAGCATCAACTCGGCCTCATCCAGAAGTAAATATAAGAACCCACTACTGTGCCAAAGAGTGTTATTTCATCCAGCACAACGTAAAGTTAGTGGAGAGATTCAAAACTGTATTCTTGCTGTAGCTGCTATTGTTTGCAGGACTGAAGTAGTCTGGAGGAAACTTCTACTGGATTTTAACAGTGGAGTTGCTGGAACTATTCATTCAGTGTATGGCTTTCCTGGTGAGCCTTATTTGTTCTCTGCGCCTTGGCAGCTACCTCACGAAGAATATCTGGTGGCGATATGCCAGCGAGTTGGCAGAGTTTTAAAACTGGCTTAAGTATCAAACGAACTTTAAGAAGCCTACAAGTTTTCTTTAGCGCCTCGTCTACTAATTTTTGTGCGACTGGATTTGTAACAGAGCACACGTACTCTACGGCACTGTGAAATGTCGCCAGTGCCGTCGTTCTCATGGTTTGTGATCTGGAGCCCCACTTGCTGCTAGGAACTTTGCGAAGCGGTTTACTTCTGTCTTCCATCTTCAACAGCATATTCTCGCAACGATGCTTGTAAGACACAGTAAGGTTTCTCTTTCGCGCAATTGCCGCTGTCATTCAAGAATATCGCATTGGCAGCCTCATCGCTGATTATACAGGATGAATCACGTAAAAATCGCACGACAGATACTGCGCTAATGGAAAGTGCTATCGATCTCCAGTTTCGCAGAATGGATTGGTAGTCAGGGGCTCCTATTATTAGTCAATAAACAGATTGTAATAATACTTATGCAGTGTACTTTTTGTGCAAACACAGAACAATGCCTGTTGATACTAACTAATGCTAAGCTAAATTAGAATGTCAGTGGTGTTTGTTACAGGATTCTAGCGCGAGTCGTTTACGAGATGTCGTATTTTGAAAAGTTTCCCCACCTGCAATTTGTGCCCTTGAACGTTCGTAGTTGCTACGTACGATGCTTGTATTGTATTGTATGTTAACCGGGGACCTAGAAACGACGGAGAGGCTCCGTCCCCGCTGCAGCCGCAGTGGTCCACAACCCCACGACAACTACCGCAGTACACTTCACCCTCGGCCGCCCCACAACGAACCCACGATTATTGTGCGGTTCGGCCCTCGGTGGACCCCCCAGGGAACGTCTCATACCAGACGAGTGTAGCCCCAATGTTTGCGTGGTACAGTAATGGTGGAGTACGCGTACGTGGAGAACTTGTTTGCGCAGTAATCGCCGACATAGTGTAACTGAGGCGGAATAAGGGGATCCAGCCCGCATTCTCCGAGGCAGATGGAAAACCACCTAAAAACCATCCACAGACTAGCCGGTTCACCGGACCTCGACACAAATCCGCCGGGCGGATTCCTGCCGAGGACCAAGCGCTCTTTCCCGCCCGGAAAGCCATGCGTTGGACAGCACGGCCAAGCGAGCGGGCACGTACGTGCTTACAGTGAGCATTGCGGCTTGCTAGTCAGTTAGTGAGTGACTGTCCGAGCAGTACGTCATGAGTGGATGGTGGGATTAATCATTGCACAAAAAGTCGACATATTCATGGTGCCTGGTGAGTGTAGGAAGAATGGTGCTCGTTCATATATGGTATATGTGGCAAGATATCCCTGTAGACGTCAACCATCTCCGCAATTATTTATCAGCCACTTCAACCAGTTACGTGAAACTGGAAGATTAATTCCTAGACAACTGAACAGAAGGAAAGAACTAACGACAGAACAGGGGGAATGTTGTTGCTGCTGTTGCAGTTGATCTGAATGTTAGCTCCCGTACAGTCGCACGAGGAAGTGGCAGGAGTTCGGCAAGTTTTACGCATTCTACATCGACATAAGTTCCATCCTTATCACATCTCTCTCTCTACCGAGAGCTGCGTAGATACGATTATGAGAATTGTCTTAACCTCTGTACATGGGCTAGACAGGATAATCCAGATGCATCACTTGTCTTAGTTAGTGATGAAGCCACTTTGTCATGACCAAGTAAATCGCTGAAACATGCAGTATTGGTCTGTTGACATTCCCCGTTGGCTGTTTACTCATAATTTGATTGTTCCGAAAGTATAACTGAGATAATGTCTATTATTAAATCTGTACAGCTTTTTGCAGTACATTAATGAGGAGGGTTGACCTAATGAATACTGACGTTGTTTCACAACCTACGACGGAGTTTGATCGCTGCAGCTATTTCTACCAAACAGTTGACAAATATACCCCGTACAGCTTAGTTGACCGTTTTTGCAACAATGTGTTTTGACAATTTGAATATAAGAAAAGCGTATTTTCACATTTGCAGTTTATTACTATTTCCACCTTATGTGGTTCTAGGCGCTTCAGTCTGGAACCGCGCGACCACTACGGTCGCAGGTTCGAATCCTGCCTCGGGCATGGATGTGTGTGGTGTCCTTAGGTTAGTTAAGTTTAAGTGGTTCTAAGTTCTAGGGGACTGGTGACCTCAGATGTTGAGTCCCATAGTGTTCAGAGCCATTTGAACCATTCCACCTTATGTGGAATTCAATTTCAATTTCCGTCTTACGTAGAATCCAGTTTTAGTATATTTTTCTTATATGCAGTTTAGTTAAAATTTACTTTATATTCATTACAAATGTATGTTTATAGGTATCAAACAGTATAAGATTTTTAAAATGTCCTTATATCTGTCCTAGTTTGTGGTTATATGCTGAACGCTTCTAAGTTGTTTTTTCGTATATTTTATTAAATGATAATGATATACAGTTGTGAATTAGTAGTTCTTACCCACCACCTACGGAACAGAAAGAGTTGTGAAGGAGAAACTTCCTAAGTTTGTTTTCAAACTTTCCGTTGGTGTCTGTCAGACATTTTATATCACTGGGGAAGCGATCAAAAAATTTTTTGCAGTGTTCTACATCCCTTTTTGTGCTAAAGAGAACATTTTTCTCCTGGTATCGTAATTATGTACATCACTGTTTCTTTTGAACTGTAGCTGATTATTAACAAGAAACCTCATGAGGGAACAGATATACAGTGTAGCAGTAGTCAGAATGCCCAACTACTTAAACATATATCTACAAGGTGATCGTTGGTAAGCACCACATATTTTTCTTGCAGTACCTCTTTGAGCAACCAAGACTTTCTTTCTTTAAGAAGAGTTTCTCTAGAACATTATTAATATCGCGTCGGACCTCCTTTTGCCTGGCGTACTGCAGTCTTTGGAAGTCCCCTGCAGAAACACTGAGCCATGTTCCCCATATAGCCGTCCATGATTGCGAAAGTGCTGCCGGTGCAGGATTTTGTGCACGAACTGACCTTCCAATTATGTCCCGTAAATTTTCGGTGGATTCGTGATTGGCGATCTGGGTGGCCAAATCATTCGCTAGAACTGTCCAAAAAGTTCTTTAAACGAGTCGCGAATAACTGGGGCCCGGTGACAGGGCGCATTGTCAGTCACAAAAATTCCATCGTTGATTGGCTGCAAATGGTCTCGAAGTTGCCGAAAGTAACGTTTTACAGTCAATGTTAAGTTCGGCTACACCAGAGGACCTAGTCCATTCTATGTAAACACAGCCCGCACTGTTATGGATCCACTACTATAGTTCAATTCTTTTATCTTGGCGGCTCGCGCATGCCCGCCCAGACGCGCGAGATTGCTGCGTTGCCAGTTGCAAACGACGCACGCGCCAATAGAAGCAGCGCCGTAGTATAGTATAGTTCGCAAACTTACGTTTAGGGGGGAGCGCGCAGTTCATGAAGTAAAGCCACCACGGCTTCATTAACCCTTTCGCTGCTACAGAGACGTGCTCCCCGCATTCCGCGCTGTGCACGATTTTGTCACTGCACTGCTCGCCTGTGCAGACACATCGTGTTCCGACTGCTTTGACAGTCTTATCATTCGAGTCCACAAAAACTATTTGGCCCAAAAATTAGATTTTTACACATCTTCTTGACTGATACCTTCCCCCCATAAATGACTTAATTTTGTTTCGATGTTCAATGCAGTTATTATGCAGCATTAAATATAGTAAACCATTGCACGAAATTTTGAAGAGTTTGCTGAGGTAAAAGTCCATAGAACATACTTTCCGTATGGTCGATTTTAGTTGTCACACTGTTGAGAATGAAATGTGGACAAGATACCTAAATTTCATATAAAATTTACTCTATAACAATATCTCATTTAAAGTACCACATAGGTGTCGTATGTAATATTGAGGAAATATTCCGTCTTTCGCGACTGTAACAAAAGTTTTATTTACACTGAGCACGTTTGGCTTTATTTTAAATAAAGAGACAAAGCACTAGAAATTTCAAAAAATTGCATTCAAACGAATATAATTCGTGAAGTAATGCACTTCGGTATTGTTTTTAAATAATGAAAATATTACGCTGCGCACAAGGTTTGAACTCTTTTTTTCCGTTTAAGTTCGTTGTTGATCGATTAGCTCAGTTTTTTTATTACAGAGGGCTGCTAACCCTCTGACCGAACACGCTGAGCTACCGTGCCGGCAACTCTGAACCTTTCTTAACCGTTACGCTATCGCAACTCGTAAGACTGCAGAACCCCATGAAGGCTCTAACACGTCACTCAAAATACTGACAAACACAGTTGGTATGACTATGAATTACTCACGCTTCGTCGAAGTACAATAGGGAATAAACAATTACCGCTGTTCTTTATTGCGAAAAACCGGTTCGTGTGATTGATACAAACACCTTTCCTTGCTATCGCCTGAATTAGGAGTCTTATTGCTTGTTTGGTTTAATTAATTAATAGAATATGAAGCAATTGGTATAAAGAATGCTTTTTCCAAACTTTCTATAAAAGAAAGTCTGCTATCAAGACATTGCTTTTGTTCTATTACTTTATTTATGACTGAATGTTTCTAAAACTGTAGACACTCGTCCATGCTCTGCACTGCAGTCGAGATCTGGCAACGTCGTTCTCTGTTCGTTGGCCGCCTGTGTTTTGTGACGTCAGATGCGCAGAACGAACCTAAACTCGGCCGCCAACATAAATGACGCGCACTTTAGCTTGCACAGTGCTTTGTTGACAAGTTGGTTCCACTGCTTCGTGGGACCTGCGCCAAACTCGAACTCTATCCTCTACTCTTACCAAATGAAATGTGCGCCGCCGGTAGCTGAGTGGTCAGCGCGACAGAATGTCAATCCTAAGGACCCGGGTTCGATTCCCGGCGGGGTCGGAGATATTCTCCGCTCACGGACTGGGTGTTGTGTTGCCATAGTCATCATCATTTCATCCACATCGACGTGCAAGTCGCCGAAGTGGCGTCAAATCTAAAGACTTGCACCCGGCAAATGGTCTACCCGACGGGAGGCCCTAGTCACACGATATTTATTTATCAAATGAAATCGGGACCAGGCCATCGGTTTCCAGTCGTCGAGGGTCCAAGCGATACTGTCAAGACACCAGGAGAGAGGCTGCAGGCTATGTCGCACTGTTCACAAAGGCATTCGTGTCGGTAGTGTGCTGACATAACCCACTAACGCCAAATTTCGCCGAACTGTCCTAACTGACACATTCTTCGTACGTCCCTCACAGATTTCTACAGTTATTTCCCAGAATGTTGCTTGCCTGTTAGCACTGACAAATCTATGCAAACGTCGCTGCTCTTGTCCGTTAAGTGAAGGCTGGGTGAGATGTAGTACCTGAAATGTGGTATTCTCCACACACTCTTGACACTGTGGATCTCGAAATACTGCTGTTCCTAACGATTTCCGAAATGGAGTGTCACATCTAGCTCCAACTACCAGTCCACGTTTGTTAATACACATCGTGCGGCCATAATCACGTCAGAATCATTTTCCCATGTGTCATCACAGTACAACTGACAGCTCCGCCATTGCACTGCCCTTTTATATATAATGAACCCGGTACCATAGCCATCTGTACATGTACATATCGCTATCCGATAACTTTAGTCACCTCAGTTTATGCAAAATACCTCAACTTACTGAGTTGTCTGTCCCAAAGATTTTCAGTGATATCAAAGGGCAGGCGCTGCTGAACTAAGTTGTTTTAAGCGTTCCAAAGTGTAAACTGAACTGAACATCTGAACTCCAGAAGAAATTCAATATTTTTGGTGATCAGTGCGTTTTGTTCAAAAATGGTTCAAATGGCTCTGAGCACTATGGGACTTAACATCTGAGGTCGTCTCCCCTAGAACTTAAAACTACTTACAGATAACTAACCTAAGGACATCACACACATCCATTCCCGAGGCAGGACTCGAACCTGTGACCGTAGCAATCACGCGGTTCCAGACTGAAGCGCCTAGAACCGCACTGCCACACCGGCCGGCTGCATTTTGTCATTTAGGTAAGTCATTACATGTGATAGTGACGATGTCGTACATTTTGTGTGACATTTATGGACGCTTACAGTGAATGGTTAAGGACTGCAGCTGACAGAGAATCTGGAGTGAACAGACTGGGTCGACACGTCGCCTCTGGCCTGCGCAGCAGTCAGTGCAGACCTGACGGCGGCGAAGGGGAACCCCCCAGCCGCTGCGGCGAAGGGGAACCCCCCAGCCGCTTCGGCGGGTTGCGGCCCTTGCGCCTGGGCGGCTCTAATTGGTCGCCGGACACGCGGCTCGCATGCCGCGCGCGGCCTCTGCAGGGCCGCTAATGGCACAAGCGGCGGTCGTTGCGCGGCCGCGCGCCCTGAGTCGACCGGGGCCGCTGATTCACCAGCCGCCCACCGCCCTGCGACGTGACGCTTCCCGCCGGCTAATGCATACAAATTACGCCGCCTGCCGCACAGTGTCGCGTGCTCGCCCTCACAAACTTCCGCCCGCGGAAATGTACACCGCGAGTGTGTCACCTGCCCGCTCGCCTTTCGCTACTGCTCGTTCTTGCTATTCGGAAATGTTAATGCATCGCCCTACTCACTTGCATAGTTAGTGCATATTTTTATTTTTACATCGCAATCCTTTCTCAACCTTATTTTTGCCACAGGAAATCGCTACGTGCAACCACCTGTGTAGCATGTGATGATTAGGGAAGGCGAAAGGTGGACTTCAGTTCACTGGGAGAATATTAAGAAAGTGTGGTTTATCTGTAAAGAATACCGCACATACTACGCTAGCTGCTCTAGTACTTTGGATCTGTACCAGGTCGGATTGAAGGAAGACATCGAAACAATTCAGAGGCGAGCTGCTAAATTTGTTACCAGTTGGTTCCAACAACACACAAGTTTCAACACACAAGAATTATGGAGGTGTTTCGGGAACTCAAAAAGGAATCCCTATGAGGGAGTCCTTTTCGACGAATACTACTGACAAAATTTAGAGAATATGCATTTGAAACTGACCGCAGAATGATTCTCCTGCCGCCAACATATGTTTCGCTTAAAGACTACGAAACGAGTGGTAATGGCACAGAGTAACCTCCGCCACGCATAATACGGTGGCTTGCAGTGTGTGTATGCAGATGTAGATAAAACGAGCTAGAAGTAAACCTGCTGTTCCGAAAGGTGCCCTGTTTCTCCAGTCGTGAAAGGCTTAAAGCGATCCGTGTTCGGTCAAAGGTGTTCAAAGATCTAACGCAGCCCCGGTTTTGTTGTTATTTATAGGAAACACAGACTCCCAGTAACTGCACTAGTTAACAAATTTAAACTTTCTTTCTGTGTCTGGTTTGTAAATGGGTGGATTTGCCTAATTTTGGGGTTCTGAATACACTGGTAAAATCAGTTTTTCTGTATGATGTCACATTTCCTAGATACACAGCAGAATAGAAAATGGTACTAGCGAAAATTGACACAATTAAGTCAAACAAAAATACATATTCATAATGTTTGAAATCAGTACTATTTTGTACGTATGTATGGGCATGATGCTAATAAAAGGTCCAAATTAGTTCGGAAGATATTTTCACCTTTAATCATCTTTGGTTTTTGAAAAATGCGACGACAGAGCCCTTCTTTTGTTTGCCGTTTCATCACTGTCCCTAACAAGACCCCAGCAGTAGTTACCCATCATCAAAGGGTTCCAATGGCCTTGGTAACGGTGTTCCATGGTAAGACTGTCTGGGTGAAAGCGTTCACCATGCTCATCGCTTATGGCTCCCAAATTTTCCGAGAAGAAATCAAGGTGAGAATGTAACAAGTGAACTTTAAGCGACATTCTACACTCTACGCTCTTATAGTTGTCCAACAGATCATTCACAATTGTAACATAGTTTTTGTCTTTTCTGTTACCTAATAACCCCTTCACAATTGCTTTAAAAGAAGACCAAGCAACTAACTGGCTATCTGTGAGTTTGGTATCAAAGGTTGGATCTTTCAGCAATTTTCTTATTTGTGGTCCAACAAACATACCCTCTTTCAGCTTTGCCTCACTTAATTTGGGAAGTTTTCTTTGATGTGACTGAAGGTCTCAACTTTTTTATCCAGAGCTTGTACAAAGTTCTTGATAAGGCCCAACATGATATGAGGGGGAGGCAAAATGATTTTATCAGGCTCAACCAATGGGGTATTGTTCACATTTACGTTTCCAGGAACACATGACTTCTTTATAGGCCATTTCTTGACTGTATAGGATGCTTCTTGGTGTCACGGCTGGCCTAAAGGCATAAAAAGTAGCAGTATTTTGTGAATCCAGCCTGTAAACCTGCAAGGAGTGCAACAATAAATCACAGTGAAACTGCCATTCGTAATCTTTATATTTAATTGCCTCTAGCAGCATTGTCATTATGCAGTAGTACTGCTCTCAAGTTTGTTTTACTGGAGTCAATAAATAGTCGCCACTCCTGTGGATTATCTCGCACACCTAGCTGCATCATCAGACCATTGACATCTCTACATACACACATTGTGAATTCTGCCTATCGAAATACTGAGCGAAGGAAGCACCTCTTGACCTGAAATAGGAAATTTTTGTCCCTGGAGGTAGAAGGTTCCGTTGTTGCAGTCTCGACCCTAAGAGTTCAGCTTGAGGTTTCAAATTTTTAGGTCGTGAACCAAATCGTTCAATTCCTTTTGATTAAAGAGCTGAGGCGAAGTGTCATGATATTGAGGACAGTGCTCTTCTATATGTTCAATACTTTCTGATTCACTTGACATGGTGTCTGGTTCCGTGGCTTTCAAGTTACAGACAGGAACAGGCAAACCCCCCCCCCCCCCTCCATCATGGGACATAGGCAAATGAACTGAAGATACATTTGGATACTTTATTTTATGTCTAGTTTTGCTTGAATGACCAGAAATATTTGTAAGACAGAAGTAACAGTCTGAATAATGGTCATTAGGTTCAACCACACCATCGGAACAGCGAATGTCATGACTCTGCGTTTTCCTTTCAACCACTCTGTTAAGGTTGTAGTACAGGCTATTTTTGAAGAATAAGAAGTACTTAGTGTTAAATTAGGTAAGGAAAGAAGCAAAAAATAGACACGAGAGTAAAAGAAAATAAAAAGGAATTAGGCAATAAAATAGACAAAGGATTAGAAAATGTCAATGTAGGAATAGCTGAAACTATCGGTACGTTGAATGCTTTCAAACAAAATGATACAAATCTTGATGCTGAGGGAGTAGCAAGAAAATAGATTATAAAACAAAAGAATGGGTTAAGGAATAAGAAGTCTCTAAGAAACACATCATAAAACTGATCGTGAAATCGAAAAGCTAAATAAGGATTTGCAGAATCCAAATGGGATATTTGAAAGAACAATTAATGACATTAGTAGAGTAAGACAATAGCAAAGAAAGTTATCACAAGTAATTTATCTACTATCATATATGACCAGTAAATACTTAGCTGTAGCACTTCACATGTAGAATCCTCTTGTCAAGGCAACACAAGTGCGATTCAGAGTAAATTGAGAGAAATAGAGCGAAGAGTACTTCCGTAGGTGCCAGGAAAATTAGAAAATAATATTAAACAAAAATTAGAAATTTTATGTGAACAAGAAAGAAAGGAAGATGCGGTTCATGTAAGTGACGTAGCAAATTACGCCAAAGCGTATAAATTCCATCATTTCTCTTGTAAGTAGCCATAATTAGCCAGTTTGGGGGCATCATTCCTGAAAACAAGACTGAACAACAAAAAACTGAATTCGTGGGCGGTGGGTTAGAAGCAGAAGCAAAATCATGGGGAACAGAGGTCAGTAACACATGTAAAACATAAGAGAATTTGTCCAAGTATTCTTGAATGAAGACTGGCCTTGCAAACACAAAGCAGAGCAAGAAGTGAAGTATTTGTGGACAGAACGTTTGAAGGTAAAAAATTCGTTATACCACAAATAGGCACAAAGGCACTAGAAGATCCAGAACAGTTCAGTGGTGTCAAGATTTCCATAAAAAAAGGCTTTACAGCCAGCTTACATCAGAGACGGCTTGCAAAAAAAAAAAAAAAAAAAAAAAACCGGTCAAATGTATACTGCATTCGTCTATGTGAGAAAAAGCTATCACTTCAGTTCTAAAATGCATAATTTGACGGTAAATTACGTGGTTGAATTTGATGTTGTGAATGAAGTGCCTTTTTCTACCATGGAAATATCTCCACAAGAATTATTAGATGAAATGTCAGTCACTGACATGACAAAATATTATGAATACTAACCTCAGGCAGCAATAACGTTCATTGTATTGCTAGGTAATTGACGATTACCAGATGCCAGCGTTAACTGACACCATACTTCATCCATTTTCTTTTCCTGCTGTTAGTTCAACTTTTTTCATTCAGAACTATTATTTGTCTCCTTTAACATTCTTCACTATCAAGGTTATGATGAGAAAATTTTCTTACACTGAATGTGACAACAAAGAAACAAGCTATGACACAAAGTAACCCAATAGAATAACAATCTGCATTGCACATATGTGAAAGAACAGACATTTACAGGTGTTATGTGTACAAGGTAGAATATACCAAGTATAGCAAGAGAACACACTATAGAGTTACAAGACACCAACACTAGATTAATGCATATAACAAAAAAGTATTACAAAGTATGTTGTGGAACAACTTAAGAGAGCAAGACGAGGGCTATTATATAAAACAGAGAGGAAATAACGCATAAAAACAAGCTGAAGGCTGCAGAAGAAGATGACCACTCTAAACTGGGTAAGTGAATACGCCAGTATACGATATAAAGCAATTCCGCTGACAAAAATAATGGCAATACTTAAATGTTGTCTTGATATGATGTACAGGTTGTGTCAAAATAGATATATCGTTACTCTCTAGTATGAATTGAAACGGCGAAGTGGTTTCCGCTGTAATGAACTAAATGGAGAGTTATTGGTATCAGGCGACAGAAGAGTCTGCCAGTTGGTTACGAAGATAAAGACGAGGTAAATGGAGAGTTATAGACAAGGTGACATAAAAGTCAGCCAATTATGCACACAGAGAGAGAAAGGTGAGGTATTGTTTTTAGGTGACATGAAATTCGGCTAGTCGCGTGGAGTGGCCGCGCGGTTTGAGGCGCCATGTCACGGACTGTGGGGTCCCTCCCGCCGGTGGTTCGAGTCATCCCTCGGGCATGGGTGTGTGTGTTGTTCTTATCATAAGTTAGTTTAAGTAGTGTGGAAGTCTAGAGATTGATGACCTAAGCAGTTTGGTCCCTTAGCAATTTACACACGTAAAAGTCGGCTAAATATTTACGAATAATGAGGAAGGAAAGGCAAAAGCAATGTTTACGTCGGCCGTTAAGTTGTATTTATGGATAAGTGGCTTCCGCCAGCTATTTTATGAAGTACAAGGGAGTAGGTATGTTGTGGATAGATGACACAACAGTGACATGGAAATCTCATAAATGACACAATGGTAGCAAATAAGGTTTAAATAGGCCAGATAAAATGACGAGCAGAGACTCAAACATACACTGGTCTTAAATAAGAAAGGAATGTGGAGTAAAAATCAAGCCAAGAATAATTATCCCCAACTGTTAGCATGTTACATGATGCTCGTACATAAAATTCTGCAGAAAATACATTGTCATTATATGAACAGAGTTCCACTAGTATTTTTATAGCAACAGTGACACTCATATACAGAAGGAAAGATCCCTCATACTGTGGCATGAAGCAACGATTTGGTAAATGAGCTTTTGTGCATTATTATCGAAGCAAGATTCTAAAATGTTTTCTCGATGTATCTTTGAACCGCAGTTATTATCCTCCGTAAGCACGATTTAAAAAGCAGGTCACGTGAGTCATTAGGGAACTGCATCGGTAGCAACAGATGGTGCGAGCGAACACAGAGCTCTTAAAGAATGCTGTATGTAGCTACAACTGTGACCAAAACGAAAACATTGTTGACTGACGGTCGTTGTACGATGTAAACACTGTCTTTGTTTATAAACAAGATAAAGCAGAAAAAAGCATTACGTATTACGTCTTTATGTTGTAATAATGTATGGAAACATGTTTATTAAAAATTGGTTTAAAAATTATTAGGAAACTAATTTAACGCTTTTTGTGTTGTTTCATGGAATTTGACTGGAGCTGTACGCTGCGATTGAAGATGGGAGAATGGACTGAAAGTTGTTGAAGTCAACACCAGTAGCGAAAGTCTAGATTTTCGCAACACAAGACCGCATCATGGACAACAGACTCATCAATATGGGGTTGCTGTTCTGGGTTGCTAGCACATGTCCTGTTACGAGGTTTGAGGTAAACTTTTCACGTCTCCGCGTATTTGGGAAATGTGTAGTTGTCGTGTTTATATTGTTTGCAACCATGTGAAGTGGGCGTCTTTACAACGCATTCATATAAATAAGTGTAGAACGGCATGGTGCCGACATAACGGTGAGAAAAAGTGTGAAGTACAAAGAATGTTTCATCGAATTGTGACTCTAAAAATGAATGTAATTGTCCAGTTTCTCTTGTTTTGCCAATAAAAAGAGAATGGCATCCACCTATAAACAAACTTATTGGAAATTTAATCACTTCTAAACTAACCGTTCCTCAAAAAGAGTTTCTTACAGACTCAGGATTGCAGATCCATGACCTACTTGCTGTTTTCTGAGCAGGGGACAACAACAGTAGAAGACTGAAGGTTGGCGAACACTTTTTAGTACTTATGCATTCCACTCAGGGCGGTGAAAGCAAATAGACACGTATGTATCTCTCTTTCTCAACTTTCCTTAGGCTATACGGACGTTTCAAAAGAAACTGTACCCACTTCGTGGGTGTACTGTAGGGATCAAAACAAGAGTACAACCTCAAATAAAGTTTTGCCTGAAACTGCATTATTTCTTAGTTATGATGCATTTGAGGTAGGTGTTACATGATGGGCCAGTACGGGCTTTTGGCGTGTCGTAGTCGCCTACATATCGACTGATGCTGCTTTTTTGACTGTTCCCCCGCACATTTCTGTCGGGAGGCAAGAGAGTATCTTAAAGATGCTTATCCCGGTAAGTGGACAGATCGTGCAAGACCAATTGTCTGGCCTACCAGATCTCCAGATCTTAACCGCTGGACTTTTCCATCTTTGGGGCTGTCACAAGAAGCTCCTGTATGGTGTTGTAATTGAGAATATAGCACAACTACAGCAGCGAAATGAAAATAGCTGTGCAACTAAGCAGAATGAGATGAACGAAGCTTGTAACCTTCCGAGAGAGAGATAGGAACTCAAGGACTTCAATGTCTTTGTCTACATGGCCATAATTTTGAACATGTCGAGGTGCAACCATACAGTAAGTAGCTGAGTTGAATTTCGGAACCTCTAGCGTCGTTGCTTCCTGAGAAGAATTACTTTTGTGTTGTTTGTGTTGCACTTGTGATCCGTACTCTACAGCGTAGCTCTGAAGTAAAGCAATTTCAGACAATACTTTATTTGGCGTTTTAATCTAATTTTGATGCATACGTTACACTCCACGAAGCGTGTACAACTACTTTTAGTAAATATAATGACTGAGCTTAGAATATCGTCTCGTATCATGCAACGGACGGGTATCAGTGATACTGGTCTGTAATTCTGTGCAACCGGTCTGTCATCATTCCTGCAAACATGAGTAACCTGCAATGTTTTCCAGTCTCACAGGACTATTCTGTGCGCAGGCGGTTCGCGATAGATATCAGCTAGTAAAAGAGCTATTTCCGTGCCGCGTCCAATTGAAAACATATTTGGAATGCGGTTTGGGCGTAGTGTCTTTGTCGCTGTAATTCAAGCCGGCCACAGCGGGCAAAACATCACGCGGAGCATGTGTGCAGGCTGCCTGCGGGCCAATGGCACGGCCTATATTTACTTTTCTCGTTCCTTCCTGGAAGTTCTCGGTAAAACGTAACCTGCCATTTAGTACATGGGTGTGGCTTTTTCTGTCGACACAGCTCTCTTCATTTTGGCAGAATCCCAATGTCAGCAGTGGTAACTACTCCCTGTTTGTTCTTGGCAGGAAGGACGTTCACGGATGCACTAAATGTCTGCACAAAAAGAGGCAGTCTTGCAATCTATCGTCAAGAACCTTTTAAAATGACTGGGAATGAGAGAAGAGAGGGATCGGAGTTCTCAGTATGTATGACGCAGTCACATAAGCGACGGGTGCCGCAAATTTTCTGTGAAACGCTACTACAAAACAGCAACAATTTTAACAGAGATGGGGGTACACGGTTGGTTGGGTATAGTACGGGGGAGGGGGGGGGGGGCTTTGGACGCTGGACGAAAGCAAAGACGAAGGTTTGACGCTTATAGTGGCGTGGGAACGACAGTTTCAAACGTGACGCCGACCCCTCAAGCTGACGTCACTCAGTCGCGCGGAGGACGCAGTCGCTAGGAGCTTTCCATTTTCGCATGCGTTCCCTAAGGACGCTTCCATTGCATTCATACAAGGTGAGGCAACTAAAAGTGTCCCGGACTGGTGATACGAATGGACGTGAATTTGTGGCAGCATTAACGGAGGCGGTGGTCTCGCGGTTCTAGGCGCGCAGTCCGGAACCGTGCGACTGCTACGGTCGCAGGTTCGAATCCTGCCTCGGGCGTGGATGTGTGTGATGTCCTTAGGTTAGTTAGGTTTAAGTAGTTCTAAGTTCTAGGGGACTAATGACCACAGCAGTTGAGTCCCATAGTGCTCAGAGCCATTTGAACCATTTGAACCATTAACGGAGGAGGAAAAGACCCGCAGTTACTTCCAAAAGGATGGAGCATCTACATCTACATCTACATCTACATCTATACTCCGCGAGCCACCTTACGGTGTGTGGCGGAGGGTACTTATTGTACCACTATCTGATCCCCCCTTCCCTGTTCCATTCACGAATTGTGCGTGGGAAGAACGGCTGCTTGTAAGTCTCCGTATTTGCTCTAATTTCTCGGATCTTTTCGTTGTGATCATTACGCGAGATATATGTGGGCGGTAGTAATATGTTGCCCATCTCTTCCCGGAATGTGCTCTCTCGTAATTTCGATAATAAACCTCTCCGTATTGCGTAACGCCTTTCTTGAAGTGTCCGCCACTGGAGCTTGTTCAGCATCTCCGTAACGCTCTCGCGCTGACTAAATGTCCCCATGACGAATCGCGCTGCTTTTCGCTGGATCATGTCTATCTCTTCTATTAATCCAACCTGGTAAGGGTCCCATACTGATGAGCAATACTCAAGAATCGGACGAACAAGCGTTTTGTAAGCTACTTCTTTCGTCGATGAGCCACATTTTCTTAGAATTCTTCCTATGAATCTCAACCTGGCGCCTGCTTTTCCCACTATTTGTTTTATGTGATCATTCCACTTTAGATCGCTCCGGATAGTAACTCCTAAGTATTTTACGGTCGTTACCGCTTCCAATGATTTACCACCTATGGCATAATCGTACTGGAATGGATTTCTGCCCCTATGTATGCGCATTATATTACATTTATCTACGTTTAGGGAAAGCTGCCAGCTGTCGCACCATTCATTAATCCTCTGCAGGTCTTCCTGGAGTACGTACGAGTCTTCTGATGTTGCTACTTTCTTGTAGACAACCGTGTCATCTGCAAATAGCCTCACGGAGCTACCGATGTTGTCAACTAAGTCATTTATGTATATTGTAAACAATAAAGGTCCTATCACGCTTCCTTGCGGTACTCCCGAAATTACCTCTACATCTGCAGATTTTGAACCGTTAAGAATGACATGTTGTGTTCTTTCTTCTAGGAAATCCTGAATCCAATCACAAACCTGGTCCGATATTCCGTAAGCTCGTATTTTTTTCACTAAACGTAAGTGCGGAACCGTATCAAATGCCTTCCTGAAGTCCAGGAATACGGCATCAATCTGCTCGCCAGTGTCTACGGCACTGTGAATTTCTTGGACAAATAGGGCGAGCTGAGTTTCACATGATCTCTGTTTGCGGAATCCATGTTGGTTATGATGAAGGAGATTTCTATTATCTAAGAACGTCATAATACGAGAACATAAAACATGTTCCATTATTCTACAACAGATTGACGTAAGCGAAATAGGCCTATAATTATTCGCATCTGATTTATGACCCTTCTTGAAAATGGGAACGACCTGCGCTTTCTTCCAGTCGCTAGGTACTTTACGTTCTTCCAGAGATCTACGATAAATTGCTGATAGAAAGGGGGCAAGTTCTTTAGCATAATCACTGTAATCTGCCCGTATATCTGGCCGCACTTTGGAGAAAATTTTCGCAATCTTCTCGCATGACAACGTTGTTAGCAGAGATCGGTTTGATCGCAACCCTAGCTGACCACTCAGGTCATCTGATGTGTCAGTGCTCAGTTACTTTGTACGGTGAGCTCAAGCATAAGGCGACTCGCAACAACCTTCATAGTCTTGAAGAACTACAGCAGGACGTTTCGGATGCGACTGCAGCAATGTCAGCAGTACAGCTTCGATCGGCCGTCAGCAACTTGCTGACTAGGCCCCAAATTCCCAAGAGATGAATTTGTCACTTTCAAAATCTGCTGTAGTGAAGTTAGTACTGTATTTCCTTTCCTCTGCCGTGTTTCTTTGTAGTCTGGAAATCTGTTCTCCAGGCCACTTTTATCTCCTCCACCCTGCATAAGCAAAACACTGTTACAGCCCCAGCAGTCATTAACTTTAATTCCTGATGACGAGGGTAGAGAAGCGTATAGAAACTGACGTGACTTGTAAATCGAGAAGATTTTAATGAAGTATGTCACTGTGAAAGACACAAACTTTCAGTACACTAATGGGAGCTGTAGAGGGTAAAAACTGTAGCGAAAATAAAGATTGGAAGACAGTCTACAGATAACTGAGGACGTCGGTTGCATGTTCTGCAGAGGTAAGCCCAAGTGAAGAAGTCGTACAGTACCGCATCACACGTGATGACCCAAGGTAAAATGCTAGATGAAAGTATCGCAAAGTTTTTGCCACCACAATTCTTTTGAATTACTGTTTTGAATAGACAGACAAGTTGTTCCAAAATTCATGACTTGGCTCAGTATCTGTTGCCACTTCTATATTGAAAAACCATCAGTTTCTCTCATACTGTTAATATTGTTGTCAATACGTGAGGATAGTTTGTTGTTTGATCGAAACTTGCGGAGTTTCGGTAAAAAAGTGGTATCATTAAATCACTTGCCTTATTTCATGCGTTTTCCAATAATTCTTGTTTCAGTTACCATTTTCATCAAAGATTTTAAATACACCTCCAACAAAGTGCCCTTGTCAACATAATTGGTTTGGAATTCTGAACTGATTTTGAACCGAATGCGACTGGTAAATTTTGTTTTTGGAACAGTGTCTAGATCTGTGCGTTCAGTTGATTAGATGCCTCCGCCCGTTGTTCCTCTGGGTCTACGAGCCGTTGGTCCTGCACCCGCCATGCTATCTCGCCGTGTTCTTGAGAAACGCTGCCCAGAACGGCCGCAATACCGCCCAATTTCCTCAGAACGGTTATTGCTGTTCTCGTTGTACAGTAACAGCCAGCCGTCCGAATTAAATTTTACGACGCAATTAGGGAGGAACCGCCTAATAAAGCCGTTTAGCTTTTTGATTGTATGCGGTATGAGTACCATATATTTTAAGCTTCTTTGTGAACTGGAAAAGGTAAGGGAAAGTTTTTCAGTGTTGTATCATTGACAAGTAATTCTTATAAAGCTTTGTAATCTTACATTTTTGGGATCATGCTGTCTTTTAAGTTATTTAGTACGCGATTGTCTCTATTATAATACACGATTAGACACTCGGCTCATTCAGCTACGACCATTTTACAAATTTCACTGACTTCCTCATTTCATACCAGTAGTTGTTGATTTTAATAAGGTTAATTGCAGTAAAACAGATAAAGCAATTTTTGTGTTAGCAGAAGATCCAACACCGTGTTACGAGTGGAGGCCGAAATGCGCGCGTTTTAGCTCAAGCAGGCTAGCGTGAGGAGGGAAGAACTATACTGACGTGAGGTCTGGAACATGGCCGGCCGCAAGTGGCCGTGCGGTTAAAGGCGCTGCAGTCTGGAACCGCAAGACCGCTACGGTCGCAGGTTCGAATCCTGCCTCGGGCATGGATGTTTGTCATGTCCTTAGGTTAGTTAGGTTTAACTAGTTCTAAGTGGTTCAAATGGCTCTGAGCACTATGGGACTTAACAGCTACGGTCATCAGTCCCCTGGAGCTTAGAACTACTTAAACCTAACTAACCTAAGGACATCACACAACACCCAGCCATCACGAGGCAGAGAAAATCCCTGACCCCGCCGGGAATCGAACCCGGGAACCCGGGCGTGGGAAGCGAGAACGCTACCGCACGACCACGAGATGCGGGCTAGTTCTAAGTTCTAGGGGACTAATGACCTCAGCAGTTGAGTCCCATAGTGCTCAGAGCCATTTTTCTGGAACATGACAAGGAATGAGAATTCAGAAAGCGGACGTAATTAGTTTCATACTTTAATCCATTAATGATGAACGTCGCTCTTGACGGTACATGATTCACAATATGATCTGTTCAGAATACATTCTTGAAGTAATTATAGTAAGTGAATGTGGCGCCTTGCTAGGTCGTAGCAAATGACGTAGCTGAAGGCTATGATAAACTGTCGTCTCTAAAAATGAGAGCGTATGTTGACAGTGAACCATGGCTAGCAAAGTCGGCTGTACAACTGGGGCGAGTGCTAGGGAGTCTATCTAGACTAGACCTGTAGTCTGGCGGCGCTCGGTCTGCAATCACTGATAGTGGTGACACGTGGGTCCGACGTATACTAGCGGACCGCGGCCGATTTAAAGGCTACCACCTAGCAAGTGTGGTGTCTGGCGGTGACACCACAGCAATCATTTTATTAGCCACTTAACGAGCTGCAGTGACTATAGTGTTTTCTACAAGAACGAGGACTACTTTTTTCACCTTCCGACAGATCACTATGCTAAAACCTCAATGAAGCTCCAATTAAACTTTGTGCAGGTTTGTTAGGGTGTTTCTAGTATGCCCGAAGATCTAGTCAAGTCGCACTTTTCACTTATGAGCTCTCAGTGAGCAAGTAAAGATGTCTAGAACGATGTAGTCTTCCGGCAAGTATAAAGTGCCTGCAGAGGGGCTCCGCCTCATTTCATGCAGCCCACATAACTTAACTATCATGCGTTTACTTCTTCGTGACAGCGATCGGCCAGACACTGTGGGTGTAACAACGACGCTACTGCAGCGTTTGATCACCAACCATACAGTCCAGATTTCGCTCCCTCTAAGTTTCATCTGTTTGCTCACGTGATCCGCTGGCCATGTGGATAACGTTTTGACGCAGGTAGCGAGCTGCAGACCAGCGTAGGAAATTGGTGGAAAGTACAGGCGGCCACCTTCTATGACTAGGGTATTGGAAAGTTGGTACCATGCTAAAAAAAAAAAAAAAAAATCTGAGTCGGAGCGGCGACTGTGTAAATAAGTCGCTGGAAGGTGTTCCTAAAAGTTGCAAATTAAACATTTTTTATTTTCATTGTGCTCATTTTGCGACCGATCGAGGTTGAAAATAAAATCGCCCTCGCATATTTCGAAAGCCAACAGCATCAGCTTTCATTTCCTTGATTCTATGGTCGTGGCAGTTTCATTAGATTGCTTATGGAGCAGATAACAAATTGCCCAAAGTTATTCTGCTCTCAAAGCTAAAGTGGGAAACCTCTCCGTGATACACAACCCCTCTGTCATAATGTAGTTCACTGGAGTTCGATGGGCATCTCCGTAATGCTCTAGCACTAATTAAACGATCCCTTGACGAAACATGCCACTCTCTGTTGGATCTTCCCAGTCCCACTTAAGGCTTGGTTCTCGTTCAAAATGTTCGAAAATTCGTTTTTTTTAATTCGATTTAGAATTTTAAGACGAAAAGGCTTTTTGATTCGTGTCTTACAAAAGTTTATACAGCCCATTGTTTGCAGAAATGTCACGGCAGCCGTCGGACGCTCCCAGCCGGAGACACCAGGCTCAGGTAGAAAAAATGGAGTACCGTAATGCACGTTGATAAAATGATTTGTATTGCAGAAATGTCACGGCAGCCGTCGGACGCTCCCAGCCGGAGACACCAAGCTCAGGTAGAAAAAATGGAGTACCGTAATGCACGTTGATAAAATGATTTGTATTGCAGGTTGCATGCAAACATATTCGCCAAAAAAGATGACAACAACATGTGCAGGCTACCGAAAGCAGCATATCCAGCTCAGTCAAATCGGCTTTTTTCGCCAAGAAGGAGGAGGGAATTGCTCTCCATGAACAACTGGAGTTATACGAAGGATTGATATACCGTCCTGGAGTTGCAGACTAAACATAAGTAACGAAAATACCTTTTCAGGTCAACTTACGATGAAAGTTGATGAAAACATAATTTTTGATCTGCCCTACTGGATTAGCCGTCTGAATTTAGAAAATCTACTGTACTGTACTGTACTTTACGCAACCATCTGTGTGGCGTGTTTATAATTATTTATTACTTATATTGTAGGACAACTAATCACTAAGAAATGCACCACATGTTCTAATGAAAGCATGGAAGCCGCCTGACGATGAATTGCAATGATTCGAAACCCGTAACGGTAGCTTTTGAATAAAGGAACTTAAAATAAATTTGTGGCTGGATGCTCTCTCAACATCATAAACCTTTGTGTCGTGCCTTTCTTCAAACATCTGTTTAACTTATTTATGACAAAGTTTCTCAAAAGCAAAGACTGATACACATATTTGTTATTGTGACGTCCATTTCATTATGACTGTAGACATGGATAACTGTCCGTCGTAGAGAATTTAAGTCATTTCTTCTCCCTTTCACCAAGGAAGTATAACTGAAGTGTCAATGAAAGACGAAGACAAGTTCAAGGACAATGGGGAAACAACTTCAGTGTTCCTGAATGAAAGTGTGCTGGAAGAAGTGGAATTTACAAGTAGAATCACATATCGAGGTCTTCTCAAACCGATCCAAAGACATTAAATGGTTGTAACAGTAAAATGCTGTTTCAATGTGCAACAGAATCTCTATTTATAAAAGGCAATAACACGAATGATTGGCTTACTCTCTAATTCATAATCGCCCAACCCAAACCACTACGGATAGAAACTTGAAATTTGCACGTGGTGTTGATGTAATACTATAGGCTTGGTTTAAGACGAGCTTTTTTGAAATTCTGTTCCTAAGTCGGTGTAAAAGAGGATGAAAAATTTCTTGAAAAAACGTCGCTACTAAGGCAATTTTCAGGCTAGACCTACGAAAATTAGTATTTGGTTTCTGCGACAGAATTTTTTAGAAATTTAACCCATATGGGGCTGAAATAGTGTGTGGAAGTGATGTTGAAAAATAAATCATTATTAAAAAAATACTCAAGTTTGTTTAAAGGTGCATCTATGGAAATTGGTATTTGACTTATCGGTTCCAAATAAAAAAAAAAATTTTCAGTGTTTTTGGAAATACAACCCCTAAAGGGGTGAAATAGGGAACTAAATTTTTATGAAAATATTTCATTATAAAAGAATTTTAAAGCTAAATTTATTAAAATTTGAATTTGACTTCTTGGTTGGAAATAAAAAAAAAATACGATTTTAACTGCTTTTGGAAATTCAGCCACTAATGGGGTAATATAGGGGATAACAGGTTTCATAGAAATATTTCATTTTGCAAGCATTTTTGAAGCTAAATCTATGAAAATTTTATTTGGCTTCTCTGTTAGAAATGAAAAAAATACACAGTTCCTTTTTTTAATTTTTTCTTTTTTGTAAATTCAGCTCCCAAGGAGATGAAATAGTGAGTGGAATCTTTTATGAAAATATTTCATTGTAAATACATTTTCAAAGCTAAATCTTTGAAAATAGGTATTTGGCTTCTCGGTTGGAAAAGAAAAAAATGCGGTTTCACTGCTTGTTGAAATTCAACACCTAAAGAGGCCAAATAGGGCTACCGTCACTCATGCCAAACTACCAAGCATAAGAAGTTGAAACTTGGAGACGGTGTACATCTTGTAGTATAGGAATCGTTTGGAGAGGGATGGTTCGAACTTCCACTCCTATGGGTGAGACATAGTGGATGATTGTGTTGTGAAATTATTTCATTATAAAATTATTTTCGAAGCTAAATCTATGAAAAGTTGTATTGGCCTTCTCTGTTAGAAATTAAAGAAATGCACGTTTAACTTTAGTCGTAAATTCCACCCCCAAGGGGCGAAACAAGGGACGAAATATTTTAAGAACATATTTCGTTACTTTAAAGAAAAGCTGAATCTATGATTATTCGCAATTAACTTCTCGGTTAGAAAGAAAAAGATTTTCTGGTAGAAGTCCTGTTAAAATGTACCAGTGACGATAGACCCTTGTGCAACTACAACTGCTACAGTATAGCTGCACTTTCCTGTGACGTTTGACTCGTGATGGGGAAGGGTGTACATAAAAATTTATTCCGTCGTAGCCAACCATTAACGAAAGCAGAATCGCCTTCGGCACGCATTATTTCGGCTGCGATAGCCGAAGACTTATAAGAACCAATGCTTTCACGTCGATGTATATCCGCTGCGTGTTTATTGACAAAAGACTTAGCAGATGCGCCGGGGACCGGCGTGATACGGTACTAATCTGAAAGCTTAAATCCCGCGCCACGGCAGCGTTTTTACGGCCCGCCATAAAAGCCGTTCTGGTAATAACTGCGGCGATGCTATCCGCTCGTTTTCCCACCGTCGAGGCCTAGCGGCGTACTGCTTCTCTCGATCGTGTCACTGTGTGTGACTAGAGCGACGCCACATTCACTGAAGTTCACGAGAGACGTCCTATCTCCAACGAGACCGACGAGATATGACATCCAGTCGCTCATTGGTATCCATCTGGCTTTATGGTCGTGTTTACTTTCAAAGAAATAAACAACACATGCTCACCTGCTGTTGTAACATTACAAAAAGCCGGCTGTGATTTTATAGCGCTTGGTAGCATGGAGTCTGATGGTAAATTAGTGATCTTAATCTGTATTTCTGGCTGAAAATAGGCAAAAAGGTGACAGTGATCCCTTAACCATCGTAATATCAAGAGGGTGGGGATGGTTGCTCTGTGTCTACTTTTTGAAAAATCGTAATCTAATCTGGTACTTTATATTTTAAAATTCTGAAAGGAAATAGTACTATTTTTAATAATTTCTTATGTCAGATTTCGTAATTGTTTTAAATTTTTCAGTAAAACTTGACGAAAAAATTAAAGTCTTATAGTGAATGTGACTTTTCGCAACGAACGTAATATTCATATTTACAGGTTCAGGGCCCTTCTAATGCATTTATATGTCTTTAAAAAGCATTTTGTTAATGAAAATCAACGGCAATTTATATTTTATTGAAATTGTTTGTCGTTTCCATAAAATGCTTTATTGCTGCTCAGACTGTGCTAAAAGATGTTTCAGGCTCTGTTCCTACTCATACATCAGCACCTATTTAAAAAAATATGTTGTTCATAAGAGACACACTTAACGATATTTGTTTTTTAGTGATTTTTTGTGGTGGGCACACAGTATCCCTCCACGTCGCACCCCATTGGTATTACATCTTGTGAAAATACGTTGGTATTCCTAGCATTAACCACTGATATCTATCGTTCTTATACAACATCCACTGTCGTACTCCATATGTCCTGAGGCCACACTAACATGTGAAACAATTTCTTTAACCTAACTCAACGTAACGAAGTAGCACAGTATGGTCTTATGGAGACGAACACAATGCCTAGCCGTACCACATATATATAGCTGACTCTTATTATCGGATGCGTCTGGCTTGTCACCGCACATTACATGGTGGACAAATTGACCGGATAGCCAGATATTTACGCCGAACTAGATTTTCCCTTTATAGTGATGCTTTTAAAAGTTTACTATTTGTCATCTTCTGGCGAAGTCAGAATACAACAGGTAGCAAACTTATAAGAGGCGTCGCTTCTTAACGATGGTATTACTGGGTTGATTTCAAAAGAAGAATTCTTTAATTTTAGTTTCTCTCTTTTTATGGTGCACAACCTGTTCGTACGATATTGTGTAAGAGAAATGTCTAACAAGGTGTCGATGGTGGCTGATTTCTCATACAGCAATTACGATTGCCCAACTGACATTACTGTTTTAGTATAATTAAAGAAGTTTCTTTGTAGGTGACCGTGTCTCGCGTAACACAGACACATCAGCGCAAATTGCGTCGGATCAGATAATGTTGGAATGGGCTCACCTTCTGTAGAGGCAGTGAGAGCTCTCAAATGGTTGACGAGCATACTCGAAACAATGCCCGATCCGACCGCGTGATCACAGTAAAGCGATACCGCGCCGTTCGTTCAATTACAGAAACGCGTTTGTGCGTGCGCCGTCCATCTGATGTGTGCATCGTGAATCGATATGTATCAAGTTTTCCAATTACAGGTGACTAATGAAGGGCTGAAACGGCGCGACAAAATAATGAATCGCTTTTTTTTATTCGATCTTCTGTTTGGAACAGGGTGTCCCTGACCAAAACATGTGATTTAACTTTCCAGTATCCCTCTTCGCCCAGGCATCATCAGAACAGAAACGAATTTGGTTCAATTAAACAGCGACTTAATAAGTCAGGTTTAACACATCATTTTCATGACACGAAAAGAGAATGATCAATTATTGTTAATACTCGTTTCTAAATTTGTTTCCTTGGTATTTCGGGAAACGCATATAATATGATACATGATACACGTCCCACAAGACACTGTCAAACCGTCTCTTCCTGATTATTAACATTTGCCCAAATTGGATCACAAATCTTCAAAAGCGCGTATCGTCAACAACTTGGCTGGATAATAAAGTTTTCTATTGGCTGAAAAATTAATGTACGTTATAAAAACATTTTTGGATGTATGTAAAGGAAAGTGAGAATTATTTTGGAATGAAACACATTCCACTGAAAGCAAGTAAACCAGGATGTTACTAATTATTGTCATGCAATGAGCATTAATAGTTTTAAAAATCGAAGACCACTAATCTGCTTCACAAATTGAGAGAAAAAAATCTGTTTATTTCATTTTTCTTACAAATTTTTTCGGGACTTAAAACTGACTGTTGTGCTTGTTTTACTTTTCACCACATTACTTGTACGAGACGAAATTTGATACTGCATGTCAATTTGCTGTATAGAAAAGTGTACGTAGACGCTTGTTTCATATTAATATTTACTACACTTGCTTGACAGAGAATATTTAAATAAAGGTACTAAAAAAAGAGAAGACGTTATTTCTATCTACTAACCCGTTATCCATTCGACGTCTGTATTCTGCAAAAGTAATCAGTGATCCGACAATGAAATTGAATTTACCGACCTAGGAGAAGCGTTAGACAATGTAAAATGGGCCAAGATGTTCGAAGTTCCGAGAAAAATAAAAGTAAGCTGTTGGAAAACATGAATAGTATGCAATACGTACAAACTCAAAGGAAAACAGTAAAAATGGCAAACCTAGAACTCGCATTAAAAGGTTGCAAAACAGGAATGTAGACCTTCGCTCCTATTGTTCAGTCTACATATCGAAGGAGCAATAACAAGAATAAAAGAAACCCTCAAAGGTGAGAGTAAAATTCAGGGTGCAAAGATTTCAATGGAAAGATACACCAATGACATTATTGTTTTTAGTCAAGGTTAAGAGCAGTTTCAGGATATGTTGAATGGAGTGGACAGTATCAAAAGCACAGAATACGAATTGACACTACGCCGAAGAAAGACTAAAGTAACAAGGAGTAGCAAAAATAAAATTAGTGAATAATTTAACATCATAATTGGTGATTATAAAGCATGCGAAGCGAAAAATTTCTGCCAGCTTGGAAGCAAAATCATACGTGACTGACGAAGTACGGAGGGCACCAAAGGTAAAATACCGCAGACAAAGAGGTTATTCCTGTGCAAAAGAAAGTCTTCCAGTATCAAATATTGGATACACTTTGAGAAATATGTTTTTTACAATGTGAATTTGGAGCACAGTATAGTATATTAGTGGATGATGGACAGTTGAAGTACTGGAAAAAGAAGAGAAACGAAACGGTTGAAATGTGGTGCTTTGGAAGGAAGTTGTATATCACATTGACTGATAAGTCTTTCTGTATGAGCCATGAAGTGGGCCATACTGACAAAAAGAAGAGGAAGGATAATAGGACACATGTTAAAAGAGCTGTAAAAGGTAAAAACTGTAGCGGAAGAGAGATATTTAAGTACATCCAACTAATAATTGAGTATGTGGGACACAATTGCTACTCTGAGATGGAGAGGTTCGCACAACAGACGAATACGTGGCCGACTCGCCGCGTCCAACCACACAGGCAACTGAGTTAGGTAGATTCATGTTCCATGGATCATTTACATGATAAATTGTAATGATGTGAAACGAGTCGTTTTGCATTCTTATCAAAAGTTAATTTGTAAATGTGGCATTATGCTGACTGTTTGCTATATTTTATATATAAATGAAAGGTTAATAGGATACATGCATCGAAAAGGCATATCGTCATCGGGTATGTATAATACAAGGTTAAGCACTTAAGTTTATGAAGTTATCAGAACTAAATGCATGAAGCACTGAGTTTCTTAAACTATTTCTCTAAAGATAAATTTCGTATAAAAGGGTATTTCTATTCGACATTTAGCTGTGGTGGTGCTTCATGTTTCGTTTTGAAATTCAGTTTTTGGACAGAGTTATTTAAAAATTTTACCATAGAATCAAATGTTCTAATATTTTCAGCACACATGCTTGGAAGAAGGTTTTCGTTGTTTGGTACGTTTGCTGTAGTGATATTTTCTACCCGTAGTAGTAGACATGAACATCTTTACACCACAAAAAGAAACAAAGCTGATAACATTTTAATGCATTTATATGTAGTTAGGTATCAACGAACGATTTGCTTTTTTTTTTTTTTTTTCGTGCCACCGGCAATTACTATTTCATGCCGTCTGCAGCCAGACACTTTTGTATAGTTGCATAGCTGATGCTACAGAACTGATTACTAAATATATCGCCACTTCTGAATAACATTAAGCTACGAAGTACAAAACTGTGGTTAAACAACGGCTACCATTTTCAATAAGGCATCATTATCTCTCCGTACCTTACAACGCTTCTACTTTCAATAGCTGAATGTGAACCTGCAAGGGATTTCTCTCAGTTCACAACACTTGTAAGATTTCCAAGCACTGTCTTGTTCACTCTCAAGCCCAATTCTACAGTCCCTCATCCCTCTCTTCCATATCAACGGTCTTTTCAGCATAACACAGCGGGAATATTCGTTTGCAAAATTCTTACTGTCTCATCACAATGCCGGATTATCATCCATTTAATTTTCAGTAACATACTTTCTGGCCTCAATAGACAGCTAATAACCTTTCTGCTAAACCAGAAACGTCTTGTCTTCGTTTTGGTATGGTCCTCTCAGTTTATACAACCAGTTATCGCTCTTTTCCAACTTCATTTCGTATTTCTCAGATTCTTTAACTTGTGTACTTTAAATTTTTCTCTCTTGGAACTCATTACGTTGTAAGATCTCTCTTTTACCCAACAACAAATGATTTTCTTATCTTTTATCGTCACTATTATTGTTGTGATTATTATTGTTATTATTATTACAAATTGGTAGCACTTATTATTAATACTATTATTTTGTTATCACTATTGCTATACTGAATACCGTCGATATATTCAAATCATGTTTCAGATCATTTTTTCAATACTGTTACTGTTAGTACCATAACTATTGAGGTATTCCACGAAGCAAAACTATTGAGTACATTAAACCCTGTTCCGATTTAAGTGGCGACCTAAAGTCCGTAAACTGATCAGGTTCAGTCTATAAATAAAAACAAATAATACTTGAGATGTGTTCGAGTACTGAAAAGTAGCAATAAATGTTGAACATGAATCGAAGTATGAGTCATAAATGTCACTTTTATACTAGATCACTAACATAGCAATAACGTTGCAATGTAAATTAGAAGTGGCGCTATGCCTCATCGCTCTTTTCACTTTCTTCTCCTTCTGCGATTTCTCCTTAGTTGACCTACTGCAAAAGTACTTCAGTTGTAGTTTCATTCTGTATTGTGTAACAGGTATTGTTGGTAACAAACAAGAAGTGATAAGTATCTATTTGCGAAAAAATGTAAGAGAGGTCAATGATCGAAAGAGGATTAACATGACAAATAAGTTGTGTTTGTCGCGTTGAGAAAGCTGAGATGTCTCCGGCTTCCTCCCTGTGTGGGGATGGAAGTGGCAGCGAGGCTCGACGTTGGCTGAATTTCGTCTGTCGATATGGAAAGTGGAGGAGGGGCATCATGTCTCCTGTTACCAGAAGTGCCTGTAAGAGCCAAGTTTCGGCAGCGCATTCTCTCCTTGTTAGCTCCCACGGGACCGCTACTCTCGATGCTTTCTGACCGTCTGCGGGGAACCTGGAAGTTGGCTGGACATCCTGTGACAGCCCGGAGAACGGATGTCGTGCAAAGTGCTGATATAGGGTTCCTTGGGTCCTTTAAATGGGGCGGTAGGGGAGCATAAGTTCTGGGAAATGACAAACGTATAAGCCTTTTCAAGTCAGGGACTACTTGTATTCGTGTCAGTTGCCTCTGCGGCCTGCTAGAAGACGTAATTCATAGGTATACCGCCTACAGAAGCGGTCAAGAAAACTGTCTTGGATTGTTGTCAATTGAATGTGTTCAAGGTGACATTTGTAGGTGTGGAAAAGGCGGGATTCACAACCAACTTTATCCGACCCATATCCTTGAATCTGTATGCTGTACTTCCCATCTCTAAGACCCCTCGATGTCGACATGATGTTAAACCCTAATCTTCCTTTTCTTTCGTATGCTTCATTCGAGAGAAGCACTCAAAGTATCCGCAGTATGGGGTCTCGTCTATACTTTCCATGCACACAAAAAGTTGGCGTATCTTTAGATCTCTCACTTTTATGGAACAGGTAATGATAACGACTCATAAAATTTATAACAATTAGTTAACATTCTTTGAATGTACTACTGAATCACTAAAAGTGTACATTTTCTAATTATGTCTCCCGTTTATTTTACTTTGTATGCCAATTTCAGCTCTAAACCCATATTCAAGTGGTCTAGAAAATGTGCAACAACAGATTTACATGGGGTTGAAAAGGTAGACCAGTCCTGCCCATAGCTTTCGAACACATTTTTGTTCCATACTGACGGTAAATGTCGGAAACTCAGATATCCTAGCTCTTATGGGTGCACAAACATAGCTACTCGTAATATATATATCGTAAACGTGTTATGACACAAGCGTGGTATTGCGTTGTAAGATGTTATCCATGGTCTTATTATGTTTACTTGAAGAAATAGTTAACAGCTAAGAAGAATCACAAATACATTGCAGCCTACAATCAAAATTTAAAAAAATGGAAAATGTTTGTCTACAGGAGACATACGGTTATCACCGAAAATAATTTTAATCAAGAGATTAGGTGAACCACAATGTAATAAGAATTAGAAATACGTAATCTGCTTGAAATCGCATGCCACTGAACCTCGGAACATACGTGTGAACTATACTGACAGAAGAAAATCGCAACACAAAAGAAGCAGTTGTGTGAGATAAAAGGAAGTCTACAGTACGAATTTGAATAGCAGTTGCCACCTCAGTGACACAACGAACTGTTAAAAATCGGTTACAGCCAGAAGACCCGTAGCGTGCATTCATCTGATCCCAAACCATCACAGTTTGCGACCACAGTGGAGTCAAGCGAGAGAGTGGAAAAAGTGTTTTGAAATGAAAGTCGGTTCTGCCTAGTTGCCACTGATGGCCGTTTGTTGGTTTTGGGAGCCCAGTTGACGACCTGCAACCTAGACACAATGAACCTACACCTGGGCTGGGGTGCGATTTTTTATGACAGCAGAAGCATTCTTACGGTTATCCCACGCGGCCCGACTGCAAAATTGTATGTGATTCGACCTGTTTTGCTGCCATTCAGGAACAGCATTACAGAGGGTGTTTTCCAACAGGTTAACACTCGCCCACATACCGTTGTTTAACCCAGAACGATATGGAGAGTGTCAATATGTTGCCATGACGTTCTCGATTATCCGATCTACCTGCATCGAGCACATATGCGACATCATGGGACAACGTCAGTATTAACCGTTCCTGTATTGACCGACCAAGAGCATCAGGAATCGAACTCCATCCCACAAACTGACATCCTGAACTTGTACGACACAATGCACGCTCGTTTGCTTGCGTGCCTTCAACATTTTCGCAGTTGCACCGGTCATTAACGTAGCGCATTTCTCATTTGCAGTGGCTTATCTCGCGCTTACGTCAGCTCGTGCTCTTGCAACGTTAATCACTTAACAATGTTATGTAGACAAATGTGTTCCAGAAGTTTCATTACTCTGCACAACCTGTTTCTTGGTGTTGTAATTTTTTTCCATCAGTGCATGTGAGTGCATAGTCCGCAGAAGTGCTCAGTTGTCCAGGGGTGTTCCTGTATCTTTCGTAACTAACAGACATTGTCTCGTGACATGCCCATAACATACATAGGTAAAATAGTATACACAAGCAGAACGAAAGAACTATGTCAGTACATATGATTTTGGATAGGGGCCGCCTTTAGCAAAGCACAATTTTGTTTCACTGCAGTTGAAGAATCTTTAGTGGGCTTTTATTTTTCATCTGTTAAAGATAAAGAGTGTCTGTTTGTATACATGTAGCTATTAGTTTTTAAATCGTAATTACAAATATTTGAAAAAATTACGAATTCATACCTTTTTACCACATGGTGTGGTTTTTCTGGTGTGTTGTGTTTCTACAGTGACCGTTTTGTTCCACAATTTGTCGTCTGCAACCACTTATACCTTAAAGTAGATAAATTGTTTAAGCCAAAATTACGATCTGAAAACTTGTTACTTCTATGCCTGAAATTATATATGTGTGTGTGTGTGTGTGTGTGTGTGTGTGTGTGTAGAGGGGGGTGGCTGGGATGGAGGGGAGGGGGTGAGAGCTCAATAGGTTGGTCTTGTCTAATGGACAAAAAGGTGTGTGGTAAAAAGGTATGAATTCGTAATTAATGTGTTTTTCATATATTTGTAATTACGATTTAAAAACTAATAGCTACATGTATACAAACAGCAAAGAACACTCATTATCTTTAACAGATGAAAAATAAAAGCCCACTGAAGATGCTGCAACTGCAGTGAAACATGTTTGGGCTAAAAAACAAAATTGTGTTTTGCTAAAGGCGGACTCTATCCAAAACATACGTATTGTTAAAGCAAACACGGGAGAAAAGATCTTCAACCCCAAGATGATTAACTACGTCAGTGTTGAACGAAAGGGAATTTGAACAATTTTGGAAGTCAAGTCTGGCAATTATTGCATTACAACTTATAAAATGCTAAACTAAGATTTTACGTCGGTGGTCCTGGGAACGAAGGATTGAGCCTTAAGAAACTATAGTTATGTAGCTACAGTTCGAAAGAAATATAACCAAAATTAGTGATGCACCCCATCTACAGATGGATAGCGTTATCTAAGGCTGGACAACTTGTCGGGCATAGCAGTAATTTTGTTTATGGGCCTCGGCATAGACTTCCGAACACAATCCAGAGAAAAGTGATAGATATATGAATATACACAATTTAAGCAGTGCACAACAAGGTTTTCAGGAAGCATGAATGTTATCTGTTTCATATTTATTTGGCGTTTGGAGTGACGCTTCTTTGCATCAGTTGGAGCTGCGGGCTACTGCACCGCCCCATCCGCCGAGCTACGGCCACATGACAGCCGCCAGGCACCACTGACAGTATGGCATTATCTGCATATTATGCACGGGTCGGCTCCTGTACATCCCCCCTTTTTTTAATCATGTCTTCCGACTGGTTTGGTACGGTCTGGCAAAAATTCCTCTCCTGCGTTAACGTTATCGTCTCAGAGCAACAGTTGCAACCTAAGTCCTCAATTATTTGCTGTATGTATTCCAATCTCTGTCTTGCTCTACCCTCCACAGCTCCCTCTGGTACCATGGAAGTCACTCCCTAATGCCGTAACATATACCCTGTTATCCTCTCCCCTGTTGTTGGCAGAGTTACGCATATGACCCTTTCCTTAAAATGGCTCTGAGCACTACGGGACTTAACTTCTGAGGTCATCAGTCGCCTAGAACTTAGAACTACTTAAACCTAACTAACCTAAGGGCATCACACACATCTATGCCCGAGGCAGGATTTGAACGTGCGACCGTAGCAGCAGTGCGGTTCCGGACTGAAGCGCCTAGAACCGCTCGGCCACACCGGCCGGCCTTTCCTTAAAGACATTGTTGCTACTGTGAAAATCTAAGAGATTTTCATCGTCCGTTTAATCGTAAGCGGAACAAAAAAATGGCTCTGAGCACTATGGGACTTAACATCTATGGTCATCAGTCCCCTAGAACTTAGAACTACTTAAACCTAACTAACCTAAGGACAGCACACAACACCCAGTCGTCACGAGGCAGAGAAAATCCCTGACCCTGCCGAGAATCGAACCTGGGAACCCGGGCGCGGGAAACGAGAACGCTACCACACGACCACGAGCTGCGGACTAAGCGGAACAGAAAAGGAAACTTCCCAAATGGTGTCCAGTTATGAAGGTGGAAATAATGGGTTGGTGAAAGTACACGGCATAATTGTACGCTTACTTGTACGACTGCGAATCTTCAACTTCTAGTCATTTCCAAGGATCAAGTTGGGTTGGGTTGTTTTGGGGGAAGAGACCAAACTGCAAGGTCATCGGCCTCATCGGTTTAGGGAAGGACGGGGAAGGAAGTCGGCCGTGCCCTTTCAAAGGAACCATCCAGGCATTTGCCTGGAGCGATTTAGGGAAATCACGGAAAAGCTAAATCAGGATGGCTGGACGCGGGATTGAACCATCGTCCTGCCGAATGCGAGTCCAGTGTGCTAACCCCTGAGAAGGACCAAGGAATCGAAATTATTTATTGACTACTAGCTTATAATTTTCAGTGAAATGAGATTCGCTTTCGAGGTACTTAACATCAGTGTCGGGTATTCCGTAGCTACCACGTTTTCGTATATTGATATTGTTACTATAAGTAGATGAAAAATAAAATATATTGATTTTTTTTAGTTACTATACGTACTAATGGTTTGGTGCCTACAAATTGCTTCTATTTCAAATTTTGGAGACGAATTTGAAAGAATTTGTGTGCTGATATATCTATAACTCACTATGTTTCAGCTATGTTCTGTGGGTTTTACTGAATTTTTAGGGCAAATAAGCATTCTACAGAACAAAAAGAGTGACTGAATTATACTGTTTCACATTTTCACCCAGAGAGGCTCTTTAATGACTTAACTAAATGTAGATAATGAACTACTTCGATAGTGCGCATTTGGGTGTTGATGCCATCCGGCGCTGGCTTCGTCGCTAACTGAATGTTAATATCTTCTTTACAACGATGGAATCAGTAAAATGGAAAGAAATAAAATTTTAGCTGGAACAATTCTGGCGAACAATTTGCGTAACAATAAGCAGCGCTTAATCTTTATCAGCGTATAGCGAAAAACGCATCAGGCTTAAGAGGAGTCACAGCGCCATCAATGCTAATGGAATACCGCACGTGCGACTTCACACAACATCGTACAACAATAACATCGATGCATAACTGTGAGTCCTACTGGGACGACAGGATTTGGAAAAGAGAATGGCTTCCGGTTTCCATTTCAGAGGTTTCCAAAGCCAAACATTCTTTACAGGCTGGGATGTAAGAAGGATTAAAGGAATAAATAAACTAAACGCCGAAAAGTGATAGAGGTATTTAGATACGGGGATTATCATTGCAATTGCTTCTCACACACGTTTGCTGGGAAAAAAAGAGAAGCTTTTCATAAAATTTAACGAGGAAAGCCCTCCCTCCACGCCCCCTCACGTATAAGGCAAGCCTGCTAGTTGGGATTAATTCGGGCACACTTGAAGATAAGCCCCTGCACTCTATTTTACATACTTTAACTCGTTTCCGGAGTAATGCTCGTAGATATTCTTTAGCGCAGCAAAGCGTTATGGAAGCTGCGTTGCCTGCCGACCGACGTCATGTGGGATTTCCTGCTCGCAAAGCCACCGACTGCCGTCTGCTTTTATTTTCTTTATTTACTTTTCCTCCTTTCATTTTATTTAACATCGCGTTCCGTCATTTACGTACAGCTTAATTTGAACTCTCAGAAAAGTGAGTGAAACCTTTATTAACACACACTTCTGTTTGGAAGCTCTGCTGTTTCTGACACTCCTTTCTCTGCTTAGATGCATTCTTTTAACAGTTTTTCTTTTCACTACACGTTCAACGGTAGTAAAAATGGTTCAAATGGCTCTGAGCACTATGGGACTCAACTGCTGAGGTCATTAGTCCCCTAGAACTTAGAACTAGTTAAACCTAACTAACCTAAGGACATCACAAACATCCATGCCCGAGGCAGGATTCGAACCTGCGACCGTAGCGGTCTTGCGGTTCCAGACTGCAGCGCCTTTAACCGCACGGCCACTTCGGCCGGCTCAACGGTAGTATCGATACTCTTAAGATATCAATACTGGTTCAATATAACTAAACAGTTTTCTGCGGGTGACAGTGAAAAGAGGAAATTTCTTAAGATGGGAAAATGTATTTCTGTACCATAAGTACTCTTTATTGTTAAATTTAACGAGACACTGACGCAAGTAAATGTTTACTTGCAATGAAATCATGACCTTTAGCAAAAGTGAATAGCTCTTCATAAAATAAGAGACGTAACACAGGTTAGTATATTTACGAAAACATAAAAGATCGTCAAATGTGCCGTACTTGCGAGAAATGATAACAGGCCGAAAGCTGTTCAGTTGTGTAGAAGCAGACGTGGCCATAGACAAGAATATGCGCGATGCTGACAAGTCTGCTTGCACCTTCCACAGGCTGTTTCTGCGAGAAGTTTCACTTTAAACATCAGGAATGTTGAATCACTACATTGCTCCCTTCAGACACAATCGTATTATGATAAATGATTCATGGTTCCCTTTACAAAAAGTAGTTGCTTTCCTATGCTGACAAAGATAACAGTTTTGTTCATTATCATATAACATATATTTGTCCATTGGCGGATTATGATGTAGAGAATACTGAAAATGTATATTCACGCGACTTAAAACATAATTCCTCAGCAGATCAGGGAAAGTGAAATGATACGCTAAATGTAATAATGTTTACTCCACTGGAATTTTCATTTAATTCCAGTACGAGTGAAACAGAGATGAATATTCAATCCATTTACTCACTGTAATTATGCATGTAAGGAAAATCAGCATTGGCCGTATTTTGTTGCTTTATTGTCAGCAAAATCGATTTTCGATCACTTAGTGACTTAGTGACCGAAAATCGATTTTGCTGACAATAAAACAACACAATACGGCCAATGCTGATTTTCCTTCCAATTCTATCCACTATTTGGTCTTGTGGAGTCGCCAATCAATTATGCATGTGTTCAAAATGTCTCTTAAAGGACGACGTTGTGTCTAAAGCAATATTTTGTTCTGGTGTACATTGTGAAGAACTTGAGTAAACTTAAAAAATTCGCGTGAACTTTTAAAACCGTAGCGAAATATTTCGGAATCGGAGGTCAGCTTCAACGTATTTACTGTACAAAAAGTAGAAAAATCATACGTATTCAACTTTGACATTTAGATACATTTTATTCAGTTTAAGAAAAAAATTCACACTTTACAGATAATGCAAATTGTCCTTGATTCTAGGTGTGTTCCTCACTGGAGTCGGCTACAGCAGATCGCTACGGTATAATTTTACATACATGTATAGTAGGCTAAATTACCGGAAGTTAGAATGAAACAAGAGTAAAACTAGTATATTTTCACATTACACTTGTTCAAGGAATTAATTACTTTGTTAAACGCTTAAGTGCAATGCAGATGGCATTGCTTGTGAAAAACAACGACAGGTATATGTTTATACGCAAAACATTAGGCAACAACGTGCAGAAAAGAAAAAACGAAATTGTATAAAGTACACCTACACTGATATAAGGCTGATAGTCATGGACAATTCAAGACCACTGCAATGAAATAGGGGTATGCATGGTGGCAGCCTGAGAGATCAACACAGTTGTGAATGTATTCAGTTAACAGATTGATAAGGTAATAGAGAGTGAAGCGGCAAAATATGTCAATCACACGCCAGAAGCAGAAGGATGTCTAATGAAAGTATCGAACAAAAAGCACTGGAAAAAGGCGAACCTTCAAAGAAAGACGGAGGTCTGAACAGACTTGAGGCCTGATCCTTGAAGAACGACGTTTTCCACAAAATCTCTTGGTAGCCGACTTTGCTTATTCTCCTCGTGAGAAGCAAGAATAAACATATTATTCGACGAAAAAAAATGTTTTAAAATATCCATTCTCATGTGACGACTTATTTTTAATTGAAAGAAACACTGTTTTGTTGGTGGTGATTAGTTGATTTCGCTCCCGTGGACATTTTGAAATTACAAGAACTATATTATGTTAGTAGCAAGCTGTGGTCCACATAGTAGCTTGGAAATACGTGGCAGCGTTCCTAAATGGTATTAGACTTTCGTTGAAGCAAAGTAAAGTGCTAATTTCAATTTAAAATCAAACATCATTAGTAGGAAAAGAAATTATTAGAAAAAAATTATAGCGGCTGTGGACCTTTGCATAAAACAGACCGTGCGTAATGATGTGCATATGTGTTACCGTCTACATCTACATCTACGTCTACATCTACGTGATTACTCTGCTATTCACAGTAAAGTGCCTGGCAGAAGTTTCAATTAACCACCTTCATGGTGTTTCTCTACCGTTCCACTCTCGAACTGCATGCGGGAAAAACGAGCACTTAAGTTTTTCCGTGCGAGCCCTGATTTCTCTTATTTTATCGTGATGATCATTTCTCCCCATGTAGTTGCGTGCCAACAGAATGTTTTCCCAATGAGAGGAGAAAACGGGTGATTGAAATTTCATGAGAAGATCCCGTCGCAACGAAAAACGCCTTTGTTTTAATGATTAGCACTCCAATTCACGTATCATGTCTGTGACACTATCTCCCCTATTTCGCGATAATACAAGTCGAGCTGCCCTTCTTTGTACTTTTTCGACGTCATCCGTCAGTCCGACCTGATGCGGATCACACACCGCACAGCAGTACTCCAGAATAGACAAGCGTAGTGTAAACAGTCTCTTTGGTAGACCTGTTGTACCTTCTAAGTGTTCTGCCAATGAATCGCAGTCTTTGTTTGCTGTACCCACAATATTATCTATGTGATCATTCCAATTTAGGTTATTTGTAATTGTAATCTCTAAGTATTTAGTTGAAATTACAGTCCTCATATTTGTGTGACTTATCGCGTAATCGAAATTTAGCAGATTTCTTTTAGTACTTGTGAATAACTTCGCACTTTTCTTTATTCAGGGTTAATTGCCACTTTTCGCACCGTGATTGTGTGTGTGTGTGTGTGTGTGTGTGTGTGTGTGAGTGAGTGAATGTGCGCGTGTAAGTATTTATGTTCCTCTGTTGCTCGAACGGCTGGTACAACATTTGATTGTAAAACAATGTTCCCCACACACCCACTTAAACCACTACATATAAATGTTCGTATGTGTTTGCCTCAGGAAATGGAAGATTTCTCAGAATACAAAGGCATGCCAAATTATTTCGAAGATCTTTCAGTGTTCCACTCAACTGAACGTGGACTGAAATGCCTTCCGGACAGTCACTGGTGAACCTATTGACTCCGATTATGTTGCGCCAATCGTTTAGGAGCGAAATGTTGTCAGGAACGTACTCATAAAGATACGGGAGAGCACCCTACATACTGTACTGCAGTGTCCGTCGTGTAATAACTTCTAGACCCTACGTCCCAACCTTGTGTTGACACACGAGATGGAAGACGGCACGCATCCCCTAGGCACGCTGGTCAACAACCGTCCCTTGTTGACATCTGAGTGTTGCCTGTTTGTGTGTGAATTTATGTGAGTGGGTGGGAGAGGGAGTCTCTCTCTCTCTCTCTCTCTCTCTCTCTCTCTCTCTCTTACGCATACAGACGCGAGCGTGCGCGCTCGTGCATGTGTGTGTGTGTGTGTGTGTGTGTGAACATAAAGCTCAGTTGATTTTAATTAGTGCTCCAACTGTAGCTGCTCCCGTCTGGTGGGAGCCTATGTCCCCGTTGCGTTGTCGTAGTCCTACCTGACACATAGCAGAGATTTGTTACTAATATTGCGCCGTCGCCGGCCGTTTCCATACCAATAACTCGCATCTGGCCGGCATTTCGCGAGCCGGTTCTCACCTCGTATGCATATGTGAAACTTGCGTCACAGCTTGAACGAATATTGCTTTTGTGAATACACCAGTTGCTGCTACTTGTCTGCAGTTTCAGAAAAAAAAATCAAGCAGACAGGCAGAGTTCGTGGCAAAAAAATTGCACCTGATTTATAATCCTGTTTTCTCTGAAAGTTGTCACGACGTAATAGCGATATTATTAGTTATCTTCGAAGCGTCTGTGCAGTGACGCGCTTATGAAGCACAAATGTCATTTGACATACAAAATTTCTGCAGCGTTGTGGATTTCGACACTGAAGAAAGTCTCCCCAAATAATTCGGCAATTTGACGCTATGATTTGGATTGACATCTGCAGCTCTTCCTTGCCGTGTTGTGTACGTTCGTTGTCGTGTTCTAGTTACCCTATTTTTCGTCAGATAGTGGTGAGCCACATGTTCTCCTCTTGTTCGTGAACGAAGTAATGCTTGTGAAGATATGTCCTCCTCATGTTATTTAAGAACATTTTATTCATTGAGCTGAAGGCGTCTTCTTTGTGGACTGTATAAGTAATGTATAAAAACCAAAATGTCTGTTAAAAATAAAATATTGCACGCGATAGTAAAATTCCTGGTGCATGTTGTGAAACCATATCACTCACTACAGGAAGCTATTACCTCGGAGGAACAACAGGTCCAAAGCAAACAGAAAAATCAAGGAGAAGAAACCATGTCTCTTCTCTCTATCCCCCCTCCCCCTTCTCTCTCTCTCTCTCTGTCTCAATCTCTCTCTCTTTGCCTTTGTCCCCCACCTCCCCCCTGTCTTTCTCTCTCTCTCTTTGCCACTGTCTCCATCCTCTCCGCCCCGCCCCTTTCTCTCTCTCTCTCTCTCTCTCTCTCTCTCTCTGACTATCTCTCTCTTTCTCTCTCTCTACTGTGTTCTAAGCTCTTCCTCTCATAGAGGCACTTCCACACAACGTCAGTCACTTGTTGGTTTTTACCAACAGCCTTTGGTACCACTGAAGTAACTCCGTAACGTCTTCAGAAATTCAATTTCATCCTGACCATACTCCTCCTCTGTGTTTTTCACGTTTCTCTCCCCCGTCTGTTCTGCAGAGAATGCCCCTGTAACTTATCAGACCATCTCATTTTAAACCTCACACTCACTTCGATCCTCTTTTTTCGGTTTTTCCACAGGCCGTGATTCACTTCCATGTAATGTTGTGTTCCAAATGTACATTCGCAGAAATTGTTTCCTTAAACTCATGCCGATTATTGATACTGGCCGACAGATATTAGTAGACATGAATGCCTTCTTTGGCCTTAGTAGCTGCATTTCGTGCCTTGCTTGCTTCTCCTGTTGTGAGTTTATTGCTTTCAAAGTATCAGAATTCATTCATTTCGATTACTTTGTGGTCAGCAGTTTTGGTAAGTTTATCGCTAATTTCATTTCTGATAGTAATTACTTACGTCTTTCTTCTGTTTGCTATCGATCCGTAGTTTGTAATAAGCCATCAGTTCAACGGGTAGTTTAATTCTTCTTCAATTTCACCGAAAATCGCAGTGTCATCAGCATATCTTATCATTACTGTCATTTCAGCTAGAATTGTAATCCTGCCCCTCAAAATCCCTTTTATTTCCGTCACTGGATGTTCAAGCTATGTCTGTTTGCCTGTTATAAGCACAACAGGGAGAACCGAGTGCAGGACAATGGAACGGGTACTAACCAATTATATCCCGATACGACTTACGCACAAGTACAACCATGCCTATGTTAGGACACTGTTAATGTCGAAGGCAACGGCTATCCTGCAGCATACGTTGAAGGACTGAATGTATTGCAAAAGGGTTATGGGACGGAAAAAAACATCTTTGTGCCAAAATTTTAAAAAACACAGCCCTCAGTCACGAACACAATTAATTTGTGACCTAGGTTTCGGTGTCACAAGGGATACCTTCGGACAAAATTAAAACTACAGCATAACGTACCAAAAAGTACGAAAGGTGCGGTCATACCTGACAGCGTCATAGTCAGAATTAAAATAAAATGCAACAGAGGTGCTGCTATGTGTCCTCTGCTACAGTCTGTGTTGACAGTTGGCCGCAACGCAATAAGGAGATAATACTTTCAAGGGTCAACGTTTCTGTTGAGTGTATCTGTGCGTGATTAGTGTTGGAAAAGTGAGTGTTCCACATCAGTTACAAAACTTGTTATTAATTCAATCTACGAGTCGGTGAATGCAATGGAAAAGCTTTCAGAACCGTAGAAGACAGATTAGTTCAGGGGTCTCTGAGGCAAACCGTCGTGAGACGCTTTTCGCTCGTATGCCTGAAGGGAGGCACTCTGCAGCATGGTCTGCTTCAAAACTTCGCTTCTGCACGCAGTCACAGTCGAGCCCAACGGACACGAGAGTATTTGACAGCCGTGACCGTAGCAAAACATCCTCAGCAGCCGTCTTCGCGCATTCGCCGTGGGGTACCCCATACAGCTCCTGCGCTGCCGACAGATGGATCATCCTCCGGTAACGAAACATATTGAAGAACTGTATTAGGCCGACTGCTTGTTAAAGAGCGATAATAAAACCTTCGCAAAATAGTCTCCAGAGATTTTTACACTACCGGCCATTAAAACTGCTACACCACGAAGATGACGTGCTACAGACGCGAAATTTAACCGACAGGAGGAAGATGCTGTGATATGCAAATGATTAGCTTTTCAGAGCCTTCACACGAGGTTTGCGCCGGTGGCGTCAACTACAACGTGCTGACATGAGGAAAGTTTCCACCCTATTTCTCATACACAAACAGCAGTTGACCGGCGTTGCCTGGTGAAATGTTGTTGTGATGCCTCGTGTAAGGAGGACAAATGCATATCATCACGTTTTCGACTTTGATAAAGGTCGGATTGTAGCCTATCGCGCTTGCGGTATATCTTACCGCGACACTGTTGCTCACGTTGCTCGACATCCAATGACTGTTAGCAGAATATGGAATCGGTGGGTTCAGGAGGGTAATACGGAACGCCGTGCTCGATCCCAACGGTCTCTTATCACTAGCAGTCGAGATGACAGGCATCTTATCTGCATAGCTGTAAAGGATCGTGCAGCCACGTTTCGATCCCTGAGTCAACAGATGGGGACGTTTGCGAGACAACAACCATCTGCACGAACAGTTCGACGACGTTTGTAGCATCATGGACTATCAGCTCGGAGACCATGGCTGCGGTTACCCTTGAAGCTGCATCACAGGCAGGAGCCTTGGTGCGATGGTGTACTCAACAACGAACCTGGTTGCACGAAAGGCAAAACGTCAATTTTTCGGATGAATCCAGGTTCTGTTTACGGCATCATGATGGTCGCATCCGTAACTGGCGACATCGCCGTGAACGCATGTTGGAATCGTGTATTCGTCACGCCATACTGGCGTATCACCTGGCATGATGGTATGGGGTGCCATTGGTTACACGTTTCGGTCACCTCTTGTTAGCACTGACGGCACTTTGAACAGTGGACGTTACATTTCAGATGTGTTACGATCCGTGGCTCTACCCTTCATTCGATCCCTGCAAAACCCTACATTTCAGCAGGATAATGCACAACCGCATGTTGCAGGTCCTGTGCTGGCCTTTCTGGATACAGAAAATGTTCGACTGCTGCCCTGGCCAGCACATCTGTCACCAATTGAAAACGTCTGGTCAATGGCGGCCGAGCAACTGGCTCGTCACAATACGCCAGTCACTACTCTTGATGAACTGTGGTATCGTGTTGAAGCTGCATGGGCAGCTGTACCTGTACGCGCCATCCAAGCTCTGTTTGACTCAATGTCCAGGCGTATCAAGGCCGTTATTACGGCCAGAGGTGGTTGTTCTGGATACTGATTCCTCAGGATCTATGCACCCAAATTGCGTGAAAATGTATTCACATGTCAGTTCTAGTATAATATATTTGTCCAATGAATACCCGTTTATCATCTGCATTTCTTCTTGGTGTAGCAATTTTAATGGCCAGTAGTGTATAATACAACAGGCATACGGCTGTTGTCATATCTCAGTCATTGTGTAGTAAACATTAACTGTTTTGGAAAGGACCATTATAGATAACTAGATACAATATTTTCTGCTAATAAAGTGTGTATAAAGCGTCGGTCTCTCATAATAAGACATAAAGTCAACAGTAATTAACGTCATGAAGTGGGCATTAGTAAAGTCGACCCTTCCCGTTACAATGAAAGAGCAAGACTTTTTGACCAACATATTTGATATTAGGACGATTTCTATCCGTTTTAACAGTTTTTCCCTGTTGGTGTGATGTATGAGTACATGAGCCCCCCCCCCCCCCCCTTCAACCATAATACGTGTAGCAGTGGCGAAAATTGGTTTAAGTACTTCGAGTGCTACAAAGCCATATTACTGATTAATGACTGTAATGGTTTACTGTTTCTGTCATATCCACAACTAAGATCGAATACGAAAACCTTCTTAAAGGTTTAACTCAACGAGTACCAGATGGTCATTTTATCCTCATAGCCGGACTTAACACGGCATCCTAACCCAGAGGCACAGGAAGATGAATGACCAAGTGAACATTCGTGAAGGGAACTGCCTACAATGATCATTTGGAGTCGCGTACATAGTGGAAATCCTTTGCTCAACTGCGCGGTCATCTCGCCCATACCAAGTCCCAAATTTTTCACAGTCCAATTTTTACAAGATCCAATCTAGCCACTGTCGGGGAGTGATGATGATGCTGATGATGAAATGATGAGGACCACACAAACACCCAGTCCCCGGGCAGAGAAAATCCCAAACCCGGCCGGGAATCGAACCCTGGACCCTGTGATCAAGAGGCAGCAATGCTAACCACTAGATCACGAGCTGCGGACCATTAGAGGCGTGTAGTGTGGTTCGACGGGCTACTACGATCTGAACTATTTTCAGCTGATGCAAAGGCTTCGATAGCACCGGCAGCCCAATGGCGCGCTTAACACAGTTGAGGGCCGGAGGCGGTTCTGTGATGTTATGGCGGCGTTACTTTTGATGTAGCGAGACACAAAAATGCAAAATGGCATGTGTTTTTCATCTTTAATGACGTTTCATTCCCGCTATTCAGACAGCTATCGTAATTTCTCACGCGAGTGTGCTTGTGGCAACCGGTCTCCCTCCAGCAACTAAACTGATCACAATGCTTTCTGCAATCATGCTAAGAATAATTTACTTTGGGAAAACCCTGGCCGGCCGAAGTGGCCGTGCGGTTAAAGGCGCTGCAGTCTGGAACCGCAAGACCGCTACGGTCGCAGGTTCGAATCCTGCCTCGGGCATGGATGTTTGTGATGTCCTTAGGTTAGTTAGGTTTAACTAGTTCTAAGTTCTAGGGGACTAATGACCTCAGCAGTTGAGTCCCATAGTGCTCAGAGCCATTTGAACCATTTGGAAAACCCTGTTGCTCACTACTTACCGATGTTTAAATAGCTATCCCGTACTATAAGTTTATTTGTAGTTTCTTAGTGTGTTAACTTTGTTGAATTTATTTTATGTAATGCAGCCTTCATGAAGTTCACTTACATGGATGTTCTCGTGGCCCTGAAAGCTCTTAGGTATAATAATACTGGATCGGACTAGCAACTTTCACTATGTCGGATGATGGCAAGGAAATGTAAGGTGCTTTTACACAGTCCTTTGAATAGTGGATGACAGCCATCAGTGTCGGTGTTGTTGGGAAATAAAGTTCTTAGAAAATGTTATTACTTCTACAACCTATTGTAATTCGGTTGCAGGTTCTGATTAACTTTCTTCTAATAGCCTATCCTCGCTATCTCCTCAGAAACCGACGTAGGTTGCACAGTGATTCTGCTTTCTTAAGAAAGATATGCAGACATAACTTTCATAAATAAAATAAATTGCCAAAAAGAAAAAAAAAATCGGTCCCTCAGACACTACATGAAAGTTCAGCATTAAACACTCTCCTTAGTAAGACACAAATAAACAATTACGTATTTCCTCACAATATGGCGTACTGATAATATTTTGTACAGATGCTAATTAGCTACATTGAGCGACTTCTATAATCGATCAAAACGCAGAAAAAATTTTCACTGATATTATGTATCACATTTTATTTCAAGGAGAAACTATTATGACCATTATGTTGGTTCACATCCTCGCAGTCACTTTATGGCGTAGAGGATAAAATAAAGTCGCGTCGTGTCTCTCTTAGCACTAAAGTACGTTAAACAAATTTGGGTAGTATGTTCGTAAGTACAGAGTTTGTGCGTTATTATGTTGTGAGAGAACTGTAAAAGATATACAGCGATACGCAGTAATAACAGATCACGTTGAAGGAAAAGACGTAGAATCGGTTGTTCACAGGTGCAGGACCAGTGTATTACTGTGATCTGCACAAATTATTGACATGGTACAGCCCTCCATTAGGTTACGGCGTTGCTCCTGTTGCTTCCCCATATACCACACATTTTCGATTGGCGACAATTCCGGTGATCTGGTGGGCCAGGGCAAAAGGCTGACATCCTGTGACAATAAGAAGGCACGCACTCGTGCAGCAACATGTGGGACGTGCATTGCCTTGCCGAAAAATGGCATCTGGGGTGATGCGGAGAAAGGGTATGGCTACGGATCTCAGGATGTTAGTCACATAAGTCGCACTGTGATGCCTCTCCCCCCGGTCTGGCGAGCCAAAATGTGGCAATCATTTACAAACAAGCAAGAAACTGGATTCGTCCGAAAACACTAATGCCTATCCTGTCCCCAGTTACGTCGTTCCATACACCATTGCCGTCTAGCATGTTACTGCACATTCGCCAAAGGTAGGCGGAGATGTGGACGACGTGCACGTAGCCTGTGACGTAATAAACGGCCACGGACTGGTACAACTGATAATGTACGATGTCTTACATCGTTGCCCCAGAACCGTAGCCGGCCGGGGTGGCCGAGCAGTTCTAGGCGCTTCAGTCTGGAACCGCGCGACCGCTACGGTCGCAGGTTCGAATCCTGCCTCGGGCATGGATATGTGTGATGTCCTTAGGTTAGTTAGGTTTAAGTAGCTCTAAGTTCTAGGGGACTGATGACCTCAGAAGTTAAGTGCAATAGTGCTCAGAGCCATTTTGAACCAGAACCGTAGAGGACGCAGACCTGCCCTGTGACGCCATTCGGATGAGGTGTCCATCGGGGAATGGCCTGAATGGTACTTCATGACCTGTCTTGTCGTTTTCTATGGCTTTCCGTGAACGATCCTGCACACACCCGTTGCATTACCGAAACATTTCGTCCCACACTATTAGCAATTCTCTGGTTGGATGCATCACATTCTCTCATGCCAATAATGGTCCCTCTTTCAGACTCACTGATTTGACTGTACGGTTCGCACGTACGTCTGCGAGGCATCCTGCACACCTGCTCAAGTCAAACAGATCCATTACTTTCTGTATACAGCGACAACGAAAGCCGCAGGTACATTTTACCCGTAGGTGGCGTTGCGCTGCGATATCGATGTTGACATTAAACTAGCAGGCCGACATGGTTCAAATACGAATCATTGCTTCAGAACGTACTTATGTACATGTCTCGTGAGTATGAACGTTATGTGTCTAGTCGCACAAGGTGCGTGTCTTTCCTGGACGTAAGTGTAAGAACACATGCCCAGGTAAGGGGTAGTACATTACCTTACCGTGACGTGGGCTTATTTGTGAACGAGATGGTGAACATAAACGCTGATGTGATTAGCATAAGTACTGTTCTGATGCAGAAACATGTACCCAGGTAAGGTACAGTACATTCCCTTACCATTACGTGGGCCTAGTCATGAACGTAATGGTGAACATGAACTCGGATGTAATTAGGTTTTGCCAATTATCCTACATTTTCATGATGCTATGCTACGGACATTACAAGTTTACGCTCTCTTACCATGACTTGAAGGTGAACAAGTGCTGCCCATTCATCTACATTTGCATGATGAGTACGCTATGAACAATCACATATTAAAATGACAGACAGAACCGCAGTCATACGTCCTGGGTTTGACGAACACTTTCCGATACAGCCCAGATCTTGCACCCTGTGGTTCTTTTTATTCTCATCACAGGAAAGTCTCCGGGACATTCTATTTGAGAATTCTAGATCAGTGCTCAAGAAAAGTGAGGCGATTCTGGAAGACCTGACAGAGAACTACCTGAACCATGCATTCGAGGACTGAAATACGAAAATTATCCAGATATCTCGTCTAAATCATTCTGAAATCGGTTTTGCTCTGCTGACTTTACTAGACGGTAAAGGAAAGCATCATCTGCAAACAATCTAAGAGAGTTGCTCAGATTGTCTCCCAAATCGTTTATATAGATTAGAAATAGCTAGATGCTGGAACAATTCGTTGGGAGATGCGAGATATTACTGTGTTACTCGATACCTTTCCGTCGATAATTACTTACTGTGACGTTTCTGGGATTAAACTGAGAATTTAGTCGCACGACTGAAACATTACTTCATAAGCGAACAATTTCTTTAGAAGTAACTGTGAGGAACAGTGTTAAAATCCTTCTGGAAATCTAGAAATATGGAATCAGTTTGGGATCCTCTGTCGATAGATCTCATTATTTCCTGTCAATGAAGATCTACTTCTGTTTCGTAAGAACGATATTTCCTTAATCCGTGCTGACAATGTGTCAATAATGTGTCAATATACCGTTTCCTCCGATTTAATTCATAATCTTGGAACGCAGCTCATGTTTCGAAAATCTACTGCAAATCGACGTCGGTGATAAGGGTATGTAATTGCTCGGATTACTCATATCTCCTCTCTTGAGTATTGGGGTGACCTGTGAAACTCTCCAGACTTCTGGTACGGATGTTTCGTCGAGCGGGTGGTTGTATACGGTTACTAAGTTTGGCGGTATTGTATCAGTATATTGTGGAAGGAACATAGCTGATATACAATCTGGAGCAGATGATTTGTCTTTTGTTATGAACAGACGAAACTGCAGTCGTCTGGTTATAGCTGTATGTTCCTTGATTACTCTGGATAATGGTTCATCTGAACTTAAACATATGAAATGTTAGTTCACTTTATTACATAATGATGAAAAGATTTAGTTAACGTGATAGAGTTGTTTGCCACAGGAGAGCTTGTTCATTTGCCGCCGTCGCTGACTATTAAAGCATCGCTTGATCCACTAATTATCAAACTGTTCTCTAATGTTCAGCATTTACAAAAGTACATTTGCACCTGAGACTTCAATAACTCTTCAGTCCGATTCGACGGTGTTCACAGTTTTAGCTGAGGTCACTCACTGCAGCAAAGCGCTTCCGCGATCGGCCCTATATTGACTTCAGTGTGAGGGCGCTGCTTGCTAGAAGCTAGGGGGTGTCTTCTTTAGCCACTCCCATTCATCGTTGCGGATTGCAGCGAGACTTCGCTAATGTCTGTGGTGTCAATGCTTGCTGCCGACTTTGTTGTGGCACCGCGAGCTTTGGACTATACCATACCTTTATTATGTGACTAGCGAACCTGGCAACGCTTCACAATTGCTAAATATGTGTAGGAACACGTAACACATAATCTCTCTCTCTCTCTCTCTCTCTCTCTCTCTCTCCATCTTCTCCTACCGCCTCACCCTCCTCTCTCTCTTCGTCTTCTCCTCCTTCCTCTCTCTGTCCATCTTCACATGGCCCCTCTCACTCCAACTCCTCCCCCACCCCTTTCTCTATGTACACTCCCCACCCCCTCTGCTTATCTCGACAACCTCTTACACTCTGCTCTGTGACCTTGATCCCTAGTTAATGTTGGTGCAAATTTTTATTCCATAGTAGTATTCTAACCATAAAGGTTTTCGGTTTTCTGTTAAATCCGCTGCGAAGAAGAAAGTAAAACAACACATTGTTGTTTACGCAAAGTTTATTTGGGAACATACATAACGGGAAGAAAATAAGCATGGGAGAAATCATTTGTCTAATAGCTTAAATGTACTGCTATCGTCGTTAAAAATTACTGCGACAAGAAAAGCAAAACTGCATTTTTCGCAGCAGAGGCCATCACAGCATTTTCTTTCTCGCAGTCCGTTTTAACAGGAAACCTGTACATCGTTGTTTAAAAAATAAACAGCGTGCAAATTGAGCAAGAAATTTGTGAGATTTTTGGTAACGAAGGCTTCCCTACACATATTACATGCATATTTATGTATTGTATACCTATATTTAAGAATACATAAACTATGTCTGTCCGAATGTTCATTAGAGTGTAGCGTAAAAATTTTAAGGAAAGTGGTCAAGAGATTTTTAGTAACAACGTAAAACAACGATTTGTCTTTATGTAGTAGTAAAGATATAAGTTTAAGCTGCTACGCTACAGTGCGGATATTTGCGCCTTAAACACGTTGGGCAGGTATTCTTGATGCAGTTCTGGGATATTGACTTTGTATTGTTTGGTGAACGGGTTTCGGAAAAATGTGTTTAGCAGCTCAGCTTTAGTGGCACTGCCATCGGGAATATTACCATTTCAGTCTCTGACCTCAAAAGTCGTGATTCTGCTTCTACATTAAGTTAAAAAGTGTGGTATTTCTACATTTCTGTTTCTAATACTACAGTGCAATGAACGACTGTTTTCATGAAACTCCAGTTATTACACATTTAGTCCTTATTAAATGTTTGTCTTCGTCTATGCCACTGTCGTGGGAACTGCAACTCCTGCTACTGCTCGGTAGTAGTCTCCATGGAGTCAATGGCTGCACGTGTTCGTTGGCGCACGTACTTTCGTCGCTGCAGGTATTTCAGATCTTCTCCCTGTACTGTCGTTGACATAGGTCGAAAAAGTCTGGTCCCTAACTGATTGTACAGAATTAAGTCATATTAATGTGACCACTGTATATGTTCAACGTCAACGCACTCATAGAAACCAGGTGGCAGCATTAAAAGTGGGGGGTACATAAAGCGTGTCGGAGTGACGTGGAAAAACAGTGGAAGCGTTGTCACTATGCGGAAACGGACGTCAAAGAAGGCGCAATTATTGTCCAAGAGTGGAAGAACTTCATAAACGGTTAAGTCTGGAAAGTGTTCGATTGCCACTGCGGTTAAAGTGTAGCTTGTGTGCAAAATGGCACTACATAAACCATCGGCGAGGCAACTCCGGAACACCACGGGCCATAGATGACAGTTGTGAACGACGTCTGTGCAGCTACTGAGCAGCTGACCATCCAGTTAAACAAAGGGCTGCTAACAGCATGTTCTCACCAACCTTCCAGCGAACTTTGTTGTGTATGGGCCTCCGCAGCATTCGCCTGGTCCATGCACCCAAGCTGACTTGTTCATCGAAGACTAAAGCTGGAATTTGCACGCCAGTGCCGCAACTGGACGTCCACAGAGTAGAAACGGGTGGCGTTTTCAGATGGTGATATTAAGGTACACAGCGTGTATCTGGGAACCTGTATCTATTCCCTTGCGAATGTCGTGGACGAAGAGAGCTAGCTGGGTTTCACATGGTCTTTGTTTCCGGAACCACGTCGGTTGATACAGGTGATAAACGTCATAATACACGAGCATGAAACATGTTCCAAGATTATACAACAGACCGACGCCAGGGATATAGGCTTATAGTTCTGTGCGTCTGTTCGGCGACTTTATAGTGTGCCACAGAGGAAAGGGGAGCCGCTGGCAGACAGAGGGAGCGATAGCGAAGCTGAAAGGGGTTGAAGTTTATTTACACGCGGCAGAGTGGGGTGAAGCACTGTACAAGTAACACGGCTGCGTGCCCGATCTCTGCGTATTTCACCCGGCTGCATTCTGCCACGGAGAGAGAAACTGAGAAATGTTGTAACTCGTTTGATGACCTTGTAGCCAGATAATAATCTGCTTGAGCAAAATCGGACTTACCGTCTTCACGACGCTGCATCAGTTGCTTCACAGAGCGGTACACTTTTCAACTGGCCCAAGCAACAGAAGCCGACGCAGTTTCGTGAAGAATTTAAGTAGGATCTTTTACAAGTAGATAATAGTCTAGCAACAATGGCATTCAAAGCTGTTTTATTGATTTGATTTGTGTTAAATGTAAATAGTAAAATAGTGATACACAATTGTAAATTGGTAAATACGTCAACTGTACGTCTTTTGCTATGGTTCTTGTACGTAGAAGCTCTACAACGGTTCTATTACGCATAATATTATACCAGGGCGTGGTGAAAAGCCGAAATTTTTATGTGGAAACTATAAATGCGCTATAACTAAGGAAAACATCATTAACTTTCTACATCTTTATTTTTCATGTTTACATATTTAGTGCTCAACATAGTCTGCCCCGCGACGAACTCATTGGCCCCATAGAGACCAATTTATTGATACCGTCACTGTAGAATGCCTGATGTGTTGACGTAACCACATCCTCACCTCCGGTTGCACCACATCCTCACCTCCGGCAGAAGGATGGCGATCAGAGAGCAAACACCCTGGAGCAGTCATGGGAAGGGTCCCATTCCAAGCCGGGCGAAGGTGCGTTATGTACTGCGGAATGTTTCTGTGGCATTTCCTGGGTGATCTCGTCACTACGGTAGGCACAATTGCTCAACGCATCTATCCTTGGGATTCATGTCCACCCCTAACTGTAATTTGTTTCTCTTCGGCATGACATGGCAATATCTATCAGCAGGACAATGCACCGTGTCACACAGCTCGAAGTGTACACTAGGGCCGGCCGCTGTGGCCGAGCGGTTCTAGGCGCTTCAGTCCGGAACCGCGCTGCTGCTACCTACGGTCGCCGGTTCGAATCCTGCCTCGGGTATGGATGTGTGTGGTGTCCTTAGGTTAGTTAGGTTTAAGTAGTTCTAAGTTCTAGGGGACTGATGACGTCAGATGTTAAGTCCCATAGTGCTCAGAGCCATTTGAACCTGTCTACACAAGGTAGACTTAACCACAGCCTCACATCTGCTTCCACCACTTCACCACCATCAGATGCTCCGTGAGATGGCTTGCGGATCCGCCAGGCTCTTAAAGTAGTACATTCTTTCTGCATCTAGATCTATGTATTCCTCTGGTCGCCTCTATTCCCCTGGCCACTCAATAGAGATTCTGTCGGACCACCTCGCTCTGCCTGCTCGCGCCGTACATCCTCAACCGCGAAACCTAGAACAGCTGTACGTGGCATTGGAGTCGGAAATGCTGCTCAGTTCTGTCGGTATCTTCCAGAACCTCACCGACACATCCCGCAGTGTTCAGCCGTGATAAAGATGGTTTGACTGGTAGGCACATTAATGTGGCTGGACGGTGCATTATGTCATCGTGAGTATTTGTCGTCTTTCCTACGACCAGTGGTCCCATATGAAATACATACTGAAGAAGGTAAGACGTTAGTCTAGGGAAGCATCAGATGGGGGGACAGAGCAGCGATGGGACTCGACGTCGTGCTGCAGCGAGGGCGACGTATCCGAAGGAAAGCAGGGCGGCCTATTTGGAAGGAGTGGAAGCTGGCGCGGTGCACCCTGGAGATGGCGGCAGAACAGAAAGGAGAGGAAAGGAAGGGAAAGGTGGCCCCGCCAGGGGTCGTTAGCCTGCAGATAGGGGCGGCCGCAGCCCTGCCCGCCGGGAGCCGCCTCTGGCTGGGGAAATTAGCCGGCAGCGTTGAGCGAGGCCGCTGGGGCGCCGTGCCCGAGTCTGCCTGAGACACCGGGCGAGGGCAGGGGCTCCGTCAGGGCCCGGAATCTCACTACGTTCCTTGCCGTACCACCGTTTGTCGCGGCTCTGCCAGGCTCTTAAAGTAGTACATTCTTTCTGCATCTAGATCTATCCTCTGAAAGATAGCTAACGGTGTTTAGTGGAGGGTATTTTGTATACCAGTGCCACCTTCCTCTTTTGCTGTTCCATTCGCAAGTAAGTCACGGAAAATCCAATGATTCTTTCGTTTTGTTCTCTCGAGGTGTACGTAAGCGGAAACAATACATAGGTTGAAGATTCGAGGAACGTTCGTTGTCGGAACTTTGACAGTAGAGCATAACTTGCATAACGCCTCTCCTGCGTTGTCTGCCACTGTAATTGACTGAGCATCTCCGTGACGCATTCTGTCTTAGTAAATGAACCTGTAACGAAAATTGCTGCTCTTCTTTGGAACTTCTCTGTTTCCTTTATCAATCATATCTGCTACGGATCCCAGATTGACGCATTCGCGCTTAGTAAAAGAACCTGTAAAGAAAATTGCTGCTCTTCTTTGGAGCTTCTCTGTTTCCTCTATCAATCCTATCTGCTACGGATCCCAGATTGATGAGAAATATTTACGTATCGGTCTAACGAATGTCTTTGTTGGTGGACTACAAATCCAATGATTGTTACAATTCTTCTCAATCTGTCCTCTGTCTTACCCGGGATTAGTTTCACGTTGTCGTTCCCATTCAAATCGCTCAGTGCGGACACTTGTATGTGTGTTACGGACGTAACTGAGCACTATGGGACTTAACTTCTAACGTCATCAGTCCCCCAGAACTTAGAACTGCTTAAACCTAACTAACCTAAGGACATCACACACATCCATGCCCGAGGCACGATTCGAACCTGCGACCGTAGCGGTTCCAGACTGTAGCGCCTTTAACCGCTTGGCCACCGCAGCCGGTTTTCTGCTTATATATTGACAATACGTTAAAAATGTTTATATTGAGAATCACTTGCGACTCCCTGCACCGATCCTCTATCCTCTGCAGGTCTTCCTGCATTTCGCTATAATTTTTTAGTGTCGCGACTTCTCTCTACAAATCGGTGTATTCGACGAAAAGCTTCATGAAACTTCCGACGTTATCTACTACCTAATTTATGTACATAGAGAAAAGAAGTTATACTTTAACACTCCCTTCTGGTATGCCCGAAGTTAATGTTTTACGTTTGAAGAGATCTACCGATTGCGGATGACATGCTGTTTCTTCTTTGTTTTGGATAAAAACAGTCTTGGTTGCAATTTTAGATTTTTTATTTTTTAACGACGGGTTTCGCATTGTTTAGGCATCTTCAGGTTATCTTTTCTAGATGGACGCGAGAGGCACTAAGATCTGCATAACGCGTTCCCGTTAACAGGAGCGACTAACAGTAAGATTGGGGCTCAGGTAGTTTTACCTCAGAAGATGTCTCCTGCAATTGTAGACGATTTTTTTAATACGGTAAAGGGGGAATTCCCTCCATGTCCAGCATGGTGACAATCCCAAGAGGTACTGTCATCTCCATATCTGTTAGTTACTAAGCGAGGGCTTCAAGGGATGTGGGGTCGTGATAATATCCGTACGTCTGAGTAGGATTACCCTCTGATATGGTCGCACCGAAGATAGTTGACGAAATGTGAGCGACGGGTCGAGGTTTCAGGGGCAGAAGGAAAAAAAGGGAAGAAAATCTGCTATAGACTGATCAGGTAGTAAGAGCAATTACGGTTTTTCTTGCCATCTGTGACAGATCACATAAGGGTGAGGCTGCTGTTAGTTTCGGGTATCGTGCAATGCTCGGTACCGTTGTCATAACTTAGATCATCATAATGAGTGTCCATCGAGGAATGGTACTGCTTGGCTAGGCAACTGTGGGTATCCTGAGCCAGCTGCAGCGACTGTGCCCGTAACACACCAAGGTCGCTACATGAGTGGTCGATTGGTCATAAATCGATCGCTCTGCCATTGTTCGCCTAATGTAATATGGCTTCCCTATGTCGCGAGTTGGTCGGCTACTTTACAGCTGGTAATGCCTGTTAGCTTTCCTTTTCTGCAGGAGTTCACTAGTATTTGCTATGTCTCTGCGTTGGTGATACCCATAGGTGGTTAATTATCCCTAACTAGCAGCATTTTATTGAGACGTCTGAGTGCAGTTTTGTACATCGGTCACGGCTTCTCAACCCGGGTGTTTTATCTGAAGAAGACGCCCGTCGTGAAAGCCTGCATTGTATGTCTATGCTACTTTCTGTTTGCAAGAAACTTTTCAGTCTAGATAAAAGGTTAGTCTGATATTTCGTAGGCTCGCATTTTGTTCGTTAGGCGGGACTCTGTCGAACGCGTTCCGGAAAATCAAGGAGAACAGAGAGTATCTGGGCGCCTGTATCTATTTCCTTGGGGATCTCGTGGACGAACAGAGATAGCTGGGCTTCGCGCTGCCGTTGTTTCCGGGACCTATGTTCATTGTTACATATGAGAAACGTCATAATCCACGAGCATGAAACATGTTCGAAAATTATACAACAGACTGACGCCATGAATAAAGTGCTGTGCGTCTCTTCAACGACTTTCTAGTGTGTCACAGTGGGAAGGGAGCCGCTAGCAGACAGAGAGAGTGATAGCGAAGCTGAGAGGGACTGGAGTTTACTTACATGTGGCGGCAGAGCGTGCCGAGACTTTGTATGACAACTGCGCGTCAGATCCCCGCGTAGTTGACCCGGCTGCATTGTTCCACGGAGAGAGAAAATGAGACATGTTGTAACTCTTTTGGTGACCTTTTAGTCACTTAATAATCTGCTTGAGCAAAATCGGACAGAGTCTTCACAGCGCTGCATCAGTTGCTCCACAAAGCGATACACTTTTCAACTGGCCCAAGCAACAGATCACGCAGTTTCGTGAATGATTTAAGTACGATCATTTACAAGTAGATAATAGTCTAGCGAAGCAGTTACAGCAGTCGCTGGTTTAGTGCTTCGGTTTGTGTTTAATGTAAATAGTAAAATAGTAAAACACAATCTTATATTGGTAAGTATGTCCACTGTAAGTCATTTGTTACGGATATTCTTGTACGTAGAAGCTCTACAACAGTTCCATTATGCAGAATATTATACCAGGGCGTGGTGAAAAATTATGCAACCGAATTTTCTATGTGAAAATATTAAAGCGTTATAAGTAAGGCATACGTTATTAACTTTCTACATACTCATTTTTCATGTTTACCTATTTAGCTCTCAACATATTCTGCCTCGCGACGAACTCAATGCCCCCATTGTGTTTATTGATAGATACCGTCATTGTAGAATGTCTGATGTTATTGACGGAACCACAACCTCACATCTGCTTACACCACTTCATCATCATCAAAGTGAAGTCCTCGAATGTATTTAAGTTCTGAAAACAACTGTAGATCGGATGGGGCCAAGTCGGGACTGTATGGAAGGTCACCGATGACAGTCAACCCAAGGCGTCGGATTGTTTTAGATGTCGCAGCGCTCGTATGTGGTCTGGCATTGCCATGACATGGAGAAGTATTCAGAATGTTAATAACGTCTGTTTTATTTAAAAACCTTTCGGATTTTTCACGCAAAATATTCTGAGGCCTTACTTTTCAGCGTGGCCTTGTACACCTATATATTTTGGAACAAGTTTTTTTTATCATCCCCTAAATTAAAACACACTTTTGCATTTTTGAACTTTTGTTTCAGTGGGGTAAAAGGAGTTAGCAACGGAAAAGTATTTAGAATCCTCTTAAACAGAGTTTTATTTGGTAATAAATCATCTTATTCCTGCTGACACGCTATTGAAAGATGTGTTCCTGAATAATGAACACCTATTCCGGCTTTAAATGTTTAGGAAGTTATCCGTAACTCTAGCATTGATTCCGTGATCTGACTTTTTTAAATAAGTATATTATATGTGATACATTAGCTTAAGAAACAAATATGATGGGAAGTAGTAGACAATACCCCAGTTCTTTGAATAAGCTTCCGCAGGATGTTCCTGATTTCACACTAAGAATAATCTAATCGTAATTACATACTTCTGGACCTAAACAAATTTGGCTAGGATCGATGTTATCAAAAAATGATCCCAACCGACCTTATGGAACGAGAGAAATCGAAGTATGCAGGGTATTTTACTTTCGTACCACTCATGCTTGACAACATCTAATCTGTAAATAATTTTTTTTACGTGTTTGAGTGGTTCGTTCCACAAAGTTGAATTTATTATCGATTAGTATTTCGAGGAATGTAATCCTGTAAAACATTTTCTACCTGCTTGTTGTTATCTTATGGACATTTACCGTGTTTCGATTCAAAGGTATGAAGAGATATGAGCACTTCTTTATCTTCGACACTGTGAAACGAATTTCTTCTACTACAAGTTCCATATTTTGGTAGTGGATTGCATAGACCAAAAGAAATAAAAGTTTTCTGGTAAACATGGCCTGTAAAATGCATGCTTGAAGAGTTATGGGCTCATATTCAAGATAAGAGAAATGTTTTACAGTATCGAAGATGAATGAATGCTCGTAAGACTCCAGGTACCCATTTTAGTGCCCATGTATACTACTCTCTTTTGCTTCGAATGATAGCTCCTGTTCTTGTCATATCCCCAGATACTGACGATTCCTCCTGAGACACGCATAATTAGTCGTTTCTCAGTGGCTTACGGTTCAGCATCCAGTGGCTATTTTCTTGACTATCTAGTTGTCACTAAAGTCACAGGGGATGCAATGGTGCCTTCATTAGTCTGTACCGAGTTTTTTTTTTGTGATGTCGTTCGTCGTCATGAGGTGAATAGTATATAAATTGTATGTGGAATTTGAGCTACAAGACAGGGTTACCTTTTACGCTGCATCTGTAAGTAAAGTAGATGCGGTCAGACGTCTTGAAGAACAAAGACGAAACAATAGGCAACGTGGTGCGTGTCAGAGCTCGCGCATGCGCGAACATCTTCTGACAAGGGAACCTCCCCATCGCACCCCCCTCAGATTTAGTTATAAGTTGACACTGGATAGGCCTTGATAAACTGAACACAGATCAATCGAGAAAACAGGAAGAAGTTGCGTGGAACTGTGAAAAAATAAGCAAAATACACAAACTGAGTAGTCCATTGGCCACATAGGCAACATCATGGAGATTGTGAGCTCAGGAGCGCCGTGGTCTCGTGGTAGCGTGAGCAGCTGCAGAACGAAAGGTCCTTGGTTCAAGTCTTCCCTCCAGTGAGAATTTTACTTTCTTTATTTTTACATCGTTATTATCTGTCCGTTCGTTCATTGACGTCTCTGTTCACTGCAATAAGTTTAGTGTCTGTGTCTTGCGACCGCATCGCAAAACCGTGCGATTAGTAGACGAAAGGATGTGCCTCTCCAATGGGAACCGAAAACATTTGATCGCAAGGTCATAGGTCAACCGATTCCTCCACAGGAAAACACATATGATATATTCTATACGACACTGGTAACGGCATGTGCGTCACATGACAGGAATATGTTGTCGACCCACCTAACCTATACACTTGGCGAATGGGTAAAAAGATTCTTCTACCTTGCCCGATTTAGGTTTTCTTGTGGATGTGATAATCACTCCCAAAAAAGTGATGAAAACACAATAGTTCGTCACATAAACTGAAAATAAAAAAATTAAACTTTTCACTCGATGCAGGATTTGAACCAAGGACCTCTCGTTCCGCAGCTGCTCACGTTACCACGAGACCACGGCGCTCCTGTGTTCTTAGAGTCCTTGATGTCACCTATCTTCCCATGAACTACTCAGTTTGTATATTTTGCTTATTTTTTCACAGTTCCACACAACTTCTTCCTGTATTCTCAGTTGATCTGTGTTCAGTTTTTCAAGGCTTATCCACTGTGCCAACTTATAACTAAATCTGAGGGGGGTGCGATGGGGAGGTTCCCTTGTGAGAAGGAGCTCTCACAGGGACTAATGGCCCTCGCGGTTTGCGACACGTGATCGCAACGCCGGGACCCATTTTCATATCGCCTTTCCGCGCCAAGTCTTTCATCGCTTTCGTGAAAGCCGCGCGTGGGAGCCCGATAAGAGGAACTCAAACTGGTATGTCTACAAGGTAACAGTCCACATCCACGTCCACGTCGTGTCCCACAGAATTCCGCGTACTCCCACCGTTAGCACGCTCATACGTTCCGTACTGTCGTTTAATGAAGAAAAATCCAGGAATATCAAGCCAGCCAAAAGCAGTTCAGTTCTTAACGGAGATAAATATACTATATGCTGAAAAGTATCCAGACAACTATTAGTGGATATTACATGCAATGTGCACCCCTCGCCTTGATGACGACGTGAAATCAACTTAGACCAACTTCAACGAGGTTTCTGAACACCTCAAAAGTCAAAGGAGACATTGTAGAGGGCTTCGTTGTCTGAAGGGAGTTAACCTAACATATGCCGAAGGTGTTCCATGAATTCTAGTCGGGAGACGCTGAGTAGGTCAGTCCTTTTCAGGAATGCTGTCGTCCACAAATCATTGCCTCACAGTGGCTACTGTGTGGGAGAGTACTATGAAATGATGATACAAAAAATTTGCGTCTCTGTTCTTTATCTCTTCTGTATGCAGTGCACAGTGCTTTAAAATGTGTCCATATACTTCTGTTTAGCGCCCCCTTAAGCGCAATAAGGGGGCCACACCTTCCCCGCTCCTTAACACCGAGAAGGTGGCACTACACGTTCTCCAGCAATTCGCCAAACCCGAATACTTCCATCGGATTGCGACAGGGAATTGCGTGATTTAGCACTCCATATCACTCGTTTTCAGTCAACGACTGTCCACTTACGTCGGTTGTTACATCATCTCGCTTAGCGTACACTACAGAAATGGGTGGCTTATGATTAACTGCTCGAATATTCTACATCATTCTTTTTAAAGCCTTATGCGCACTGAGCTAGACTAACGTTTGGTACCAATTTTTAAATCACACACATGCACACATGACACTGATGGATTAGTTGCTGGGGTGACATCCAACGAGTGGCATACTTTAGGGGTCACTGAGCCCTCCTGGACCGACCCATGTTGCTGTTACTGATTCTATAACGACGACATAACAGTGCTCGGCCCCGTTTGTTATGCCGTGTTCGTCTCTCGTGAAACCTAGGACTCAATTCCACGTTACATAGGCGTGTTCGGATGCATTCACTCAGGTAGGGTATATAAATACGGGAAAGTCGCACTGCTAAGAACTTATTGGAATTCAGATGCTGAAATTGGCACGTGATCCCCAACAAAAACAAATGTAGCCTTTTGCTGCTAAGTAGGCGGAAAAATCAGTTATTTTGGCTACGCGATATCCGAAAATTAACTGGAATCACTCACGTCTATTAAATTTCTGGAAGAATGTGTATGGCGTGATTAATGTGGAACGACCACAGAAGATTGATGGTAGTACAGCCAGGCTCCAGACTGAGAGTCACTTGAAGAACTCACAGAAAATATAATCCACCTGCGAGAAAGGTAGCCCAGACAATACTCGAGACACTAGTGTGTTTTCCTCCCGTTTTACCTTACCAGGTAACACCGTTAGAGAGGCAAGGATCAAAGACCAGCATTGCTTTTTGTCACAGGTTCATTGAGTATGGCTGAAAAAGTCACCGAGATGTTCATCCAACTCCAGCGGCAGACGCTGCAAGAGAGGTGCTGTGCTGCACTATGTGGGTGACTTAAAATTCCGAGAGAGTACAGTCTGAGATGATTCAATCATTATATTGTATCTTCTATGTATAGATTGGAAAAAAATAAACTGGGCAAGAAAATGTACTGCCCGCCTCGGTAGGGGCGACAACCGAAGGGGTCATCGTTTGATTCCTGGCCAAGTAGGAGATTTTCTCGGCTCGGTGACTGATTCTTATTTTATCCTTACGTTCGCTTGGTTCAAATGGCTCTGAGCACTATGGGACTCAACTGCTGTGGTCATAAGTCCCCTAGAACTTAGAACTACTTAAACCTAACTAACCTAAGGACATCACACACATCCATGCCCGAGGCAGGATTCGAACCTGCGACCGTAGCAGTCGCACGGTTCCGGACTGCGCGCCTAGAACCGCGAGACCACCGCGGCCGGCCTTACGTTCGCTTCGTCATAATTGACAAACTATTGAAATGGCTATATGAGCTCGTCGCGAATGCCAATACCTAAAAATAAATGAATAAATAATTTGAAGAAACCTGAATATAGGCAACCCGAGTTACTTATCCACCCCATGTGCAATTAATGTAAGTTTGGTAGCTCGTCTTAAGGTACATGAAACACTTTTCGGGCAGTTAACTTTTGACCACCCTGCTATATCCCGCGTAAGGAGCATTAAGGAAAAATTAAATTCATCTTTCCAAGAGTGATTCGTACATTGCACCATTCGTAAGTGAGCCTGGAAACGAGTATAAGTGGTTTGTGGACTGTGGATCAAGATCTACAACAATCCATTTCTAGCTACGGATGCTAATTCATCTACGTTTTTATAATTTTCTGTATATATTCCTTCAAATTATAAAATGTGAGCAGTCACAGTATCGTGTTTGCTATCTACTAATTCACGTAGTGATCGAAACACACAATTATAGCACTACGCTTTCTATCTACACTAGGAGGTGTAGGTCTATCGGCCGGCCGGAATGGCCGAGCGGTTCTAGGCGCTACAGTCTGGAACCGCGCGACCGCTACGGTCGCAGGTTCGAATCCTGCCTCGGGCATGGATGTGTGTGATGTCCCTAGGTTAGTTAGGTTTAAGTAGTTCTAGGTTCTAGGGGACTGATGACCTCAGAAGTTAAGTCCCTTAGTGCTCAGAGCCATTTTTTGTAGGTCTATCTACACTAAGAGTGTGTGCTGTCTTGAAAAACCTCGAATGTTACAACTGGGACTCACACCCTGAACTTTGGAGGTGTTTTAGGAATGCTAGACTATCAAAGTACGCAGGAAAGATTCTGTGAACTTCGGGAAATAGAAGAGATGAATAAGTAGACATCAAGTTGGAATGAATAAACTCTTTTCGGTTTTCAAGTCGCATCAATTTGAATAAAATACTTCAGCTTTCGAAGGCTGTTTATTCCATGGTCAGGAGTTAAAAGCACTGACCACTTGTCCTGAAACGACACGTAAGCGGAATGTGAGTTGGGCAGCTCACAGCAGCTCTGGCCCGTCGCGGGACCGAGTGATGTTAAGTGTCGCGAGTGGCCCCTAACACTACACGTCTTACTAATGCCAGAAGCCGTCTTCGATCGGGAGCGAGTAAATATTTCAGACGAGTTTGATTCTTGGCTGTGCATTCTCTATAGCACACGACAAAAATTAGGAACTTTAGTCGGGAGCCGGCCGCGGTGGTCTCGCGGTTCTAGGCGCGCAATCCGGAACCGTGCGACTGCTACGGTCGCAGGTTCGAATCCTGCCTCGGGCATGGATGTGTGTGATGTCCTTAGGTTAGTTAGGTTTAAGTAGTTCTAAGTTCTAGGGGACTGATGACCACAGCAGCTGAGTCCAATAGTGCTCAGAGCCAATTGAACCATTTTTTTTTTTAGTCGGGACCTTTCCAATTAAATGTTGATTTCCGTGAGTCCTACACGCAGCCAAGCAGTTCCGAAGTGTGGCGGGCAAGCCTACTAATGTGACGTCACAAGATCATTGCAGATCCTACATATTTTGTTGGCCGCGCCTTGCACCACGTGACGTCACTCCGTCCCGTAGCGATTGGAGACGTTGCGGGCTGCTCAATCCACCTCCTGCGCACGCGTCGTTTCTTGTTGCTGCAATCGTGCCACCATAAGCTCAAAACCGTGCCAGCGCCATCAGTCAGTTGACTTTACCCTTGACGACGATGGTGGAGGCAGCCATCGAAAGCTGAAGTATGTAGTCTGAATTGATCCGGCTTGAACACCCAGAAGATTTTATTGAGACAGGCCACCGCAAAAGTCTCCGTGGACACAGAACAAATGTTGCGACGAGACGTCCTATTTGTTGCCGGGATAGCAAAAGCTTTAAGACTGCAAGATGTTGGCATTCACTCCCTTCCATACCATCAATTCCTTTAAGCGGTAAAGGGAAATCAAGGACAACATTCTGGATGGCCGAATCCGTAATTGAACCACCACCCAGCCGAATACGTGTCCAGTGTTATCAGGACTGCGTCACCTCGCTGAATCCAGAAAGATGACCGTCATGCAGTATAACGGAATTCTGCTGGATTTTCGCTGAACTGAAATCACGATGCGAACCATCACAGTTTTACTTCTGCACCCATTGCTTCTGAAGGATCTAATACCTAATTTAAGTTGTTGGGATCCGACAGTTAAGGTCCAAATATATGTTTGTTGAATCTACCATAGAAAGAAGCAGCTGCTGCACTGCGAGGAAAAGAAGAAGGGTACAAACTGGAAAAGTTTCTATGGTTAAATTAAGCAGCTTGCTAAAGAAAAGGAAAATGACAAAAATAAAGACGTTTAACTGGGAAAGTTTCTATGGTTAAATTAAGCAGCTTGCTAAAGAAAAGGAAAATGACAAAAATAAAGACGTTTGGAACCTCGATCTTTCCCATAGATGAGTACTGGACATTGTGAAAAGTGGATCGCAAGGTAATCGGTGTGGGTTTGGAGAAGGATGCTGAGGATATCACGGACTAAAGAAGTAAAAGTAGAGCTCTGAAAAAATAGGACCAAAAATATCTATGGAACCCGAGCTAGCGCGGAAAATGTCAAGCTAATTTGTCCATATAACATGAGGAGAAAAATCCGTAATATTGCAAAACCAAAGACGCACAGTAAATCCTATGAGAAGGTTGACACAAAACATTTAAGAAAACTCCAAAATGGCTCCGTAATATCTGAGGATCAAAATAACATGTAGGCATCCGAGACAACTTCATGGATGGTAATAACAAAAATAATTTCGATAGTCTAGTTCCTGTCTCCCAACTACATTCAACGCACATCGCTGGGCACACGAAGCTAAACAGTACACGCGGCCCAATGCAACGGCTCACTGAAAATTGGTTAGTGCGATGCTCCGTGGCAACATAGTTGGAGACGACAATGCAACTTGGTCAAGTGCTAAGAAGCTTAAATCCAACTAGAGTTCCAATAAACAGTAAAATTTTTTTCTTTCGTAAACTCTTAGTTTTGTAAAATTAAATTTTCTCGTTCACTTGAGTATAAAAAAGGAATAAATATTCCTTTTCGGTGATGTGGTGTTGGGGGGGGGGGGGGGGGAGGGTGGTACGGAAGAGTGTGAGGGACGACTTCCTGTCTTATGCCAGCCTCTAAATCTCAGAGTGGCACTTAATTACTTGATGGATATATTACAGTCTCTGTCTTGCTGTGCCGATTCCGGGGAAGGGTCACCTGATGTATTATCTTATCACTTACTTCTCAACTTACTTCTACAACGCCACATCAGAAAGGCTTCGATAATATTTCCTCTCCGATTTCCCCACAATCCATGATTCACATCGATGTATCGCTCAAACCAGACGTATATTATCAGAAATCTCTTCTTTGATTTAACGCCAGTGTGTGATACTAGTACACTTCTTCTGCTCATTCCGGTATTTATGTCATCCTTTTTCTGTCCCTAATACGTCACTGTGACTACAAGGTTGCAGAATTTCCCCACATCGTCTACTTACTGATAATCATTTTTGATGTCATGTTTCTCATTAATCTCGTATCTGGTGCTCCTCATTAGTCTCGCCTTTCTTCGGTTTATTCTTAATTCATATTCTGGACTCAACACATTGTTCATTCCAATCAGTATATCATGTAATTCTTACTCCCCTTCACTTATGAAAGCGACGTCAGCAACAAATGTAATCATTGAAACCCCTCCACCCTGAGTTTTATTCTGAGTCTCGAAACTGAATCCCTGTTTTATGTATTTCAATACGAATACTTAGTTCCTGATCTTCAGTTCACATTATTCCTTCTTGGTTCTTACACTTACGGTGTATCATCCATATCCTCCTACAGTTTATACCTATTTTTCTCTGAATTTCGAATATTTGCAGAACGCTTTCTCTTGGACACCAAATCTTACGAACATATCCTGATTTTTCTTATTCCTTCCGTTATCAATAACAATGCCCGAACTCTCTCTCTGGTGCTTTAACTTTCCTAAGGACAACTATCACCGTCTTGTCACCAGGTGTAAATATTATTTCCAGTGGTGAATACGAAAGAATACTGATTTATCTGTTGATAGCGATGTGTTGTTTGATACAAGCTTAGCCTAGCTTCAATATGCTTGTTTCCACACGAATATCTTTCAGAGGCGCGTATCTGATAAAGAAGATAACTTTTGAGACAAGATAGACCAGTTTGCGGAGATAAATGAAGGCGCCGTTCAAGAATCGCCCAAACATTTGCACGGCAGACTCTGCGCAGCACGCCAAGGCAGCCAGTGGAGAAGGCTGGCTGGCGGCTCCACAATCACAAGCCTTCATGCCGAGTGCTTGCGTCCCTCGGGAGTCAGGCAATTAGCCCGTCATCCCCGACTAGACTGCTCCCTACCGGCCATATATATAACTCCCGGGCGCACGCCGTCTCGCCAGCAATTTTTCCTCGCATTCATCAATGTCGCCGGCCAGGAGGTGGCCTTCGCAGAAATGGAAAAGGTTAATACGTTTCCACTGCGCTATCTGCACGCCCTTCTCGTGACTGGCGGAAAATGAGCACCGCCAGGCTGTAAGTCTGCCGAATTAGCCGTCACTGGGAGCTGCCTGCGTCTTCCACTCTGTGTCTATACACGCTGGTAAAGAGGCACTCAAACCTATTCTAAGAGTCGCCACAAGGTACCATCTACACTTCTGAATTGCTAAGTGTATGAAATGGCAACACAATGACATGTTATATCATTATAACACGTTTTCATTAGGTCTCTTTCTTGTGTGTTTCTTCGGTACAGCTTTTGCAGTTGACTTTAAACTAACTTCCCAACTAGCTAGACACTTGAAATCTTAAACTTAGCTCCAGAACTTGGTGCCGCTGCAATATGAACTGGGTTTATTGTTGGTCTGTTTGATAGGAGTAGGGTTTTGGGGTGAAAAATTTGGTAATGTTTGAAATTTCGGCTACTCTGCAGGACCATCATGTTTTGTGGGCGGTATCGGAATGTGTTCCAGGTGGTAGGCAAACTGGTTGGTATGACTGAGCAAAGAAAGGAGTGAAAAGTAGATGGGAAAAAATGGTTCAAATGGCTCTGAGCACTACGGGACTTAACTACTGAGGTCATCAGTCCCCTAGAACTTAGAACTACTTAAACCTAACTAACCCAAGGACATCACACACATCCATGCCCGAGGCAGGATTCGAACCTGCGACCGTAGCGGTCACGCTGTTCCAGACTGTAGCGCCTACAGCCGCACGACCACTCCGGCCGGCGAGAAGTAGATGTCAAATGGGGGCGGGGGGGGTGGAGGAGGGGATAAGGAGATGTGTGCAGGATATATGTGACGTGTGTGCCGGATATATGTGACATGTGTGTATTCTGACAAAGCTGTGAAGTGAAATGAAGTGAAATGATCGTATGGCATTGAAGGTCAGGAGTCCTCATCAGCGGAAATTCAGCTGCCGACTTGCAAGTCTTCTCAGCTGACACCACACTAGGTAACTTGGACGTCGATGACAATGTAGCGATAATGAGGATATTACAACACCACAAAATGTCTGACCCAGCTTTGAATGAATCCGGGCACACTGTATGGCAGCCAGATGAACACTAACTTGGGGAAGGAGGGGGGGGGGGCGGGAACTGGACGAAGCTGTCGTAAAATACTAGCTTAATACAAATAATTATGTAAATACAAATATTATCCCAGTTTCCAGAATGAGATTTTCACTCTGCAGCGGAGTGTGCGCTGATATGAAACTTCCTGGCAGATTAAAACTGTGTGCCTGACCGAGACTCGAACTCGGAAGGTAGGAGACGAGGTACTGGCAGAAATAAAGCTGTGAGTACCGGGCCTTAGTCATGCTTCGGTAGCTCAGTTGGTAGAGCACTTGCCCGCGAAAGGCAAAGGTCCCGAGTTCGCGTCTCGGTCGGGCACACAGTTTTAATCTGCCAGGAGGTTTCATTATCCCAGTTCTTAAAATGCAGTGAGGAATTAATGCATGTGAGATTGAAACACAGATTTCATTAAAAAAATTAATCTAATTGATTTTAATTTCTAACAAAAACGTTTAAAATGATTTCACCTTGCCCCGTACAGGTTCCTAACCCCATACAGATAGTGCTGAAACTATGAGTGAATTTTTGATTGCTTTGATAATTGTAGGCGTTGTAACTAAAAATGGGGAGAACATGCAAAAGATAATAGCTTGGAGGTCAACGATTAATGTGTCAATTACGTATTGCATGCTCCCCACTTATTTGTTTCATATCTTACAAGTATTGCCATAGATATTAAAAATTCGTAAGCACAAATTTTCAGATCTATCTGTTTTGGGGTTCTGAATTTGTATGTGGCTGGCAGAAATTATTTTAAAATTTTTAGTCCGATTCAGAAACGTGTTGTATTAAAAATTTTAGTTCTAATACTTATTTCTAAAAAACAGGCGTTCTATATTGCAATCACTACGACACATGCTGAGCATCCTTTCTAATTAAAATACTTATTTATTCACTTACGAATGATAATCGAGCAACATAAAACACAATTTTTAGCAGATATGCGTCGAGTGTAAGAGTAAATTTTTCTAAACAGAACCAATACGTTATGTGCACCTGCTTTGTAGTGTACTGTTGCACCTTTGGAACTAAGTACTGCAGTGATTCTGCGTGAAATGAACAGTAAATGTCTTTGTGGTTGTAGAGGTATGTAGCACCAGATGGTTACGCAAATGTTGGGCTGTTCCATAAATTTAAAAAAATGGTAGATTGTACCTAGCACCCGTTATCGTGGCAGATGTTTAACATCCAGTTCAGATTAGACGAATTTTGAGAACACGTCATGAAAGTGAGTTCATTATTATCGTCCTCACACCACTGTAGTACAACTCGCGCCTTGTGACAAAGACATTACCCTATTGGAAGATGTGGTCGCCATCGGTTAAGATAGGGATGCAGATGGTACGCCTGAAGTTGTCATGATGCCTTAACTTACTACCACAGTTTGCCCTCCTTAGCTCACTATCACAGATTCCCTCCCCTCCCCCCCCCCCCCCGTCAACCACTATGCGTGCATGGTGCATGGGGCACAGTGCTTGTTCGAAACCTGTTCGTCTGGATGCTGGGGCGTCTGGACAGAACAGTGGAACTGTTGTAACAAGGAACGTTTATCATCCGACAACGGCGTACGTTCTTAATGATCCACGGTCCATAGCAATCGTAACGGACGATGCCTTTGCGTCAACAAGTACCTGCTGCGGAGACCCATGTTAAACTGCTTTCAACGATGTGCTCCAATGCCAGCATTGCATCCGGTCGTCATACTTGCGACAGGTAGCCGCCTATCCTGCTTTAGAGAACGGCCGAGATTTCTGCCAGCGTTCAACCCCTTGTTGTTTTTTCGTGCTGTCTGTAGTGGACTGACAAGGCAGCCAGTCCACAGTGACGGGTAGCCGAAAGAGCACACGTACACACACGCCGACTGACGCGAAGTCTGGAACAGGATACGTGATGAATGTGATAAAGAAAAGAACGTAGCTACTAGAACACTTAACTTTTATATCGTCCTTTGGTATACAGCATTCTTGATGATACAAGTGAGACTATCTTGAGATACATGCAATGGTACAAATGGCGCCTTGCTAGGTCGTAGCCATTAACTTAGCTGAAGGCTATTCTAACTGTCTCTCGGCAAATGAGAGAAAGGCTTCGTCAGTGTAGTCGCTAGCAACGTCGTCGTACAACTGGGACGAGTGCTAGTAAGTCTCTCGAGACCTGCCTTGTGGTGGCGCTCGATCTGCGATCCTGACAGTGGCGACACGCGGGTCCGACATGTACTAATGGACCGCGGCCGATTTAAGCTACCACCTAGCAAGTGTGGTGTCTGGCGGTGACACCACACTGTCATTACCTTTCAACCATTTTTAACAGATGCCCTTCGCGCGAACAACAGAGTAGCTTCACCGTTTCCGAGATACCGGTTCTCAGACGACGACTCATAACAATCTGCACTTTGTCAAAGTCGCTTATGCCAATGGATTGTCCGATTTGTTTCATGGTCAGAACGAATGTCCATTCGTCTCTGTCCCGCCTGCAGGCTTACTCACCTACAACGTCATGTGCCCGCAGCCCCCTTCACGCGGCACATAATCTAGCGATGGACTCTGTGTATTTGATGCATAGCTCTTTTTGGAAACTGTTGAGATGGGACCTAGACAATTTGAAAGAACTAAAAGTAGTTGCGAGAATCAGAGACAGCATTACCCAACGATTGACTAGAACAGGAGAATAGATGGGACATATAATACTACGAGAAGAATTTGATAGAGCTGTGACGCCGGACCTCAGTCGAAACAAGGCCCCAGGAGCAAACGACATACCGTCAGAACTACTGTACAGGGTGGCAGGCAGTCAAGGAACATTTTAGGGAATTGCTTTAAAAAAATTATTTCAGAGGCCCCAGTCAAGTCTTTACAACTTTTCTCCCAGAGCAACTTAAGCTGTATCTGTGTGACACAAGTTGCCTCCCTAGGACCGAGGCAATATTGTCCTTTTAAAGCTACTGACGAGAGACGTCTCGAGTCCTCTGCTGAAACTGCCTGCGAATTCATGCCATTGGTTTTAGCCATTAGCGTGCGTGGGGTACAGGTGACGTGTGTGGACGCTGGACGATTCTGCAGTGCAGAACACAGTTGCTCCTCTCTCTTATGATCGAGATCTCCAGTAGAACAGACATCTTTCTTAAGAGATAGAGCCTCTTGCTTTGCGCCCCCATGGTCAGCCGCCAGCATAACTTAGTATTAACCGACTCACCTTCCGCTGCCCACATTTAGTTGCTGGTTCTCCTAGACTGGCAGACATCTGGTAACTTCCTCCATAGGCGCGCCCCTTGTATATGTTATGTTTATTTGACTAAATTTCCTGTTTAGTAGTTTAACGTCCGCCCTGGATGCCCAACCACAAGTCCCGACCGCTCGACCTCATGTACACTCCTGGAAATTGAAATAAGAACACTGTGAATTCATTGTCCCAGGAAGGGGAAACTTTATTCACACATTCCTGGGGTCAGATACATCACATGATCACACTGACAGAACCACAGGCACATAGACACAGGCAACAGAGCATGCACAATGTCGGCACTAGTACAGTGTATATCCACCTTTCGCAGCAATGCAGGCTGCTATTCTCCCATGGAGACGATCATAGAGATGCTGGATGTAGTCCTGTGGAACGGCTTGCCATGCCATTTCCACCTGGCGCCTCAGTTGGACCAGCGTTCGTGCTGGACGTGCAGACCGCGTGAGACGACGCTTCATCCAGTCCCAAACATGCTCAATGGGGGACAGATCCGGAGATCTTGTTGGCCAGGGTAGTTGACTTACACCTTCTAGAGCACGTTGGGTGGCACGGGATACATGTGGACGTGCATTGTCCTGTTGGAACAGCAAGTTCCCTTGCCGGTTTAGGAATGGTAGAACGATGGGTTCGATGACGGTTTGGATGTACCGTGCACTATTCAATGTCCCCTCGACGATCACCAGTGGTGTACGGCCAGTGTAGGAGATCACTCCCCACACCATGATGCCGGGTGTTGGCCCTGTGTGCCTCGGTCGTATGCAGTCCTGATTGTGGCGCTCACCTGCACGGCGCCAAACACGCATACGACCATCATTGGCACCAAGGCAGAAGCGACTCTCATCGCTGAAGACGACACGTCTCCATTCGTCCCTCCATTCACGCCTGTCGCGACACCACTGGAGGCGGGCTGCACGATGTTGGGGCGTGAGCGGAAGACGGCCTAACGGTGTGCGGTACCGTAGCCCAGCTTCATGGTTGCGAATGGTCCTCGCCGATACCCCAGGAGCAACAGTGTCCCTAATTTGCTGGGAAGTGGCGGTGCGGTCCCCTACGGCACTGCGTAGGATCCTACGGTCTTGGCGTGCATCCGTGCGTCGCTGCGGTCCGGTCCCAGGTCGACGGGCACGTGCACCTTCCGCCGACCACTGGCGACAACATCGATGTACTGTGGAGACCTCACGCCCCACGTGTTGAGCAATTCGGCGGTACGTCCACCCGGCCTCCCGCATGCCCACTATACGCCCTCGCTCAAAGTCCGTCAACTGCACATACGGTTCACGTCCACGCTGTCGCGGCATGCTACCAGTGTTAAAGAATGCGATGGAGCTCCGTATGCCACGGCAAACTGGCTGACACTGACGGCGGCGGTGCACAAATGCTGCGCAGCTAGCGCCATTCGACGGCCAACACCGCGGTTCCTGGTGTGTCCGCTGTGCCGTGCGTGTGATCATTGCTTGTACAGCCCTTTCGCAGTGTCCGGAGCAAGTATGGTGGGTCTGACACACCGGTGTCAATGTGTTCTTTTTTCCATTTCCAGGAGTGTACATTGTCGTCGTAAGCCGGATGCAACAACCTTCTTAACTCTCCCTACACATGTATACTACTGACAGCCTTGGGAGAGTCAGCAATGAGAGAAATCTTACATCTGGTGTCAAAGATGTATAAGACAGGCGAAGTATCCTCAGACGTCAAGAAGAACTAAATAATTTCAATTCCAAAGTAAGCAGAAGCAGATAGGTGTGAATATTACCTAATTATCGGTTTAATTACCCATAGGTGTAAAGTACTGACACGATTATCTCAGAGAAGAATGGGAAACCTAATACAAGCGGTCCTCAGAGAAGACAAGTTTGTATTCCGGAGAAATGTAAGAACACGCGAGGCAATACTATTCCCTACTACTTCTCTTAGAAGGTAGGTTAAAGAAAGACAAACCTACATTTCCAGTCCTTGTAGACTTAGAGAAAGCTTTAGACGAAGTTGACTGTAATAAATTCTGAAGGTAGGAGGGATAAAACACAGGGAACGAAAGGCTGTTTAAGCTTTTACAGAAACCAGACGGCAATTACAAGAGTGAAGGGGTATGAAAGGGAAACTGCCAGAGAAGGGAGTGAGACAGTTTTATAGCCTATTCCCTACGTTATACAATCTGTACACTGAGCACTCAGTAAAGGAAAGGAAATTTCGGAGTAGGAATTAAAGATCAGGGTGAGGAGATAAAATATGTGAGGTTAGACCGTGAAACAGTAATTTTGTCAGAGACAGAAAAGGAGTTGGAAGGGCAGCTAAACAGACTGAAGAGTGTCTTCAAGGGAGGATATAAGATGGACATCTACAAAAGCAGAATAAGGATAATGATGCCGAGGAAATTAGGTTAGGAAACCAGGCATTAAAAGTAGTAGACGAGATTTGCTACTACGGCAGTAAAATAACTGATGATGACCACATTAGGGTGGATACAAAACTCGGACAGGCAACGGCAAGAAAAGCGTTCCTAAAGAAGATAAATTTTTTACATTGAATATAAATGTGTTAAGAAGTCTTTTATGAAGGTATTTGCCCGGAGTGTAGCCACCTATGGTACTGAAACGTAGTGGACGAAAAGTTTAGACAATAAGAGAACAGAGGAGTTTGAAATGTGGTGCTACAAAATAATGCTGGTGGGTAGCTCGCGTAACTATTGAGATCTGACCAGAATTGTGGAGACAAGAAATTTGTCGTACAACTTGACTAAAACACGGGATCAGTTCATAGGACACAATGTCAGACATCAAGGCATCACAAATTTAGTATTGGAGGGAAGTTTGGGGGGGGGGCGAGAAGGGGGAGGGGTTGAGGGTAAAATCGTAGAGGGAGACCAAGAGGTGAATACAGTAAGCAGTTTCTGAAGGATTTAGAGTAGAGAAGTTATTCGGAAATGAATTGCACAGGACAAAGGAGCATGGAGAGCTGCATAAAACCAGTCTTGGGACTGAAGACCATGAAAACAACAATCAGAAGTTGCAAGTAGCTAATTTAAACCATACTGGTATTTATCAAGCATACATCACCAGGAACAGGTATTTCGACAAGGATTCTATTGGCATTATTATTTACCATCTTTGTGCACCAAATTAAACATACAACTGAAAATGCAGTTCTACTTTCCATATATTCTTATGAAATAGCTATGTCACTAAATATATTTCTTTCAGAATATCTGTTACTGTGACAGTTGCGTAACATACCTTTTAAAATATCAACAGCCGTAATTTCATGCTTAACAAGGTATCAAAATAAGTCGATTTTTAACTTATCAATATTTTTAAAGTTGTTTCATTTAGAAGACTACTTTGAGGCAACAATTTGGACTACCCTATGCTGTGCAAGTTAAATCCCCCACCCTCCCCACACTACGACGTCCTAAACGACGGATAGATGGTTGCAAACTAAAATTTTGAACACACAGTAATTGAGTTTGCTATCGGTAGCGGAAATTTGCAAGCGCCAGGAATTTAATCGAGATCTCATCCTCAATAGTGGAAGACAGTCGACATCATTACTTACAGTGAACGACAATTAATTAGGAGGCTGAGAATTGTAGGTAAGGGATTCAACATTCACAAAATGGATTCAGTTTTCACAGTGTGACATATTCTACTAGGATTCATAAAGATGTAGCAAAGAGAAGCCTTTGCAGGCGAGCTAATACTACACTAGTCTGCAGAACTTAACGATGAAAGTAGCTTTCGCATGGTGGCTGCCAGCACCCATAGCTCGGTGAAACTTGAAACATTCATAAAGAGAACTGCTGCAGAACTGTACAGAAGGAGTGCTAGATCTGCAAGGTTCGCAGGAGAGCTTCTGTAAAGTTTGGAAGGTAGGAGACGAGGTACTGGCAGAAGTAAAGCTGTGAGTACCGGGCGTGAGTCGTGCTTCGGTAGATCAGTTGGTAGAGCACTTGCCCGCGAAAGGCAAAGGTCCCGAGTTCGAGTCTCGGTCGGGCACACAGTTTTAATCTGCCAGGGAGTTTCATCCTATGGGAGTTAACTTCTAAGGTCATCAGTCCCCTAGAACTATAACTACTTAAACCTAACTAACCTAAGGACATCACACACATCCATGCCCGAGGCAGCATTCGAACCTGCGGCCGTAGCGGTCGCGCGGTTCCAGACTGTAGCTCCTAGAACCGCTTGGCCACCCCGGCCGGCTACGTGAGGAACATACACACGACCATTAATGAAACAAAAAAAAAATGAAATTCAACAGTGTCAAGTTTTGGGAGCCAAGTGGCCAAGCGAATGGTCCTTCACGGCCAATCCACCAACCTGGGAAGCATCCCATCTAGGTCATCTTCATCGATCTGTGGATTTAAAAAGTTTTCAAGCACTTCCAGATACACAATACCACTAACATGCGGGCGAGCTGGTTGGTGATTTATCACGTCGCAGTGTACAACCCGTCTGAACATAGTTCTTGTGCCAAGAGTAGACTAAAGGCCTGCTTGGAGGTTCTTAGCGCATTCGGGGCGAAATCTACGACTAACAGTTGTTGTAGGGTTGTTCTCATGGAACCAAAACACAGAGCGAGCACGCTCGGCAAGAGTGAAAAATAGCCATTTTAACTATGCACTATGGTGGCGCTCCTGGTGGCGGAATGGAGTTCGGATGCACTACGTGAATCGAACTTGACATTGTGTGCTACGAAATGACACATCTACTGACTCCTTAGGATATTTCAATAAATTTCTATGTCATTCGCAAGTTGTAAAGTACTTTTTGACTCACAAAAAAATCTTTAATCAAACGAGATAAGAAAGTACACTGGTATAAAATATTCATCCACATGATGGTCGTATATCCCTCGGTAAGGAAGAAGAAAATCACAAGTATCGTGCTGCGGAGCCCGCGCCGGAACAGGGTCTTGTTTTATAAGGAGAACTGAGTATGTAAAGCGATACGCGCAGGCGGCGCCGTATAAAACGCTAAAGTCATCTTGCAAAATTGCATTTTTATCGTGAAAACGTACTGAAGATCTCACGGCGTCTAGTACACTACGCGGTCCACATAAAACCTTATGGCGCCTATCTGAGAAGTGCATCTACTTCCCTCTGGTTAGCCCGTACGTCTTCCGCGTGCCTGCTGCTGCGTTAAATGCCTGAGGGACCTGCCGCTCTTTCCGTCTCGCAAGGCTACAACGGCCTCTGTACTCCGCGAATCGTGAGGCAATCTGTTTGGAAGGACTTTTGTATACATTTTAAGGAGTGGCTGCGGATCGCTTTCCAGAGTAGAATTTGATGTTCTGCATTGTGATTACCCAAGATCATGAGCTACTACATCATCTCGGTATGAGAATTACCACTGAAGAGTAGAGTGTATGGATGGTGAAGGACAATGCGAGGATCTTTGTGCGGTAGACAACGTGTGCGGAATCTTTGCATGACTGCCCCGTATTTTATGTCGCAGACTAATACCTAGCCTCTAGGAAGCTGTGACTCAACTAATGAAACTGACGAGGTTGGTTTCAAAAATAATGAATCGCATCGAATCGAATCGAAAGTGTTTCATTTGATCCTGATGCTTAACTCCTGTCTTTTGTAATTGTATGCAAAGAATCTGAGGCGGGGATGTTAATACACGGTACAGTCACATCTATCTGACCACCGTCTATGTTCGACGTTAATGTGTAATAACCACTCACAAGCGTCAGGTGGCAGCACTAGCAGTGGAGGGTATATAAAGTTTGTCACAGGGTGGTGAAAAGCAATGTAATATTTGTTGGATGTCCAAAAGAACATGATCATTGGCTTTCGGGCCAAGGGTAAAAGCGTTCCCGAAACGATTAAGTTCTTAAACTGTTCGAGCGCTGCCGTCATTAAGATATACCGTGCATGGTAAAATGGCCTTAACAGAACCAGGCGCCGATGTAACTGGCGCATCGTGGGTGATGGATGACAAGGGTGAGCCGCGCGGGATTAGCAGAGCGGTCTCAGGCGCTGCAATCATGGACTGTGCGGCTGATTCCGGCGGAGGTTCGAGTCCTCCCTCGGGCATAGGTGTGTGTGTTTGTTCTTAGGATAATTTAGGTTAATTAGTGTGTAAGCTTACGGACTGATGAACTTAGCAGTTAAGTCCCATATTTCACACACATTTGAAAATTTTTTGACGACAAGGGTGAAAGACGGCTGCAGAGATGTGTACAGGCGAACAGATGTGTTCCTTTTAAGCAACTAACCGTCCATATAAACCAAGGGATCTACCAACAGTATCTCCTCCACAACAGTGGATCCAAAAAATACGCATCTATCCTTGGGGACCATGTGCACCGCTACTTGCAGTTTGTTTTTCCTCGCCACGATGTCACACAATTTAGTGTGTTACACAGCTCGCTGCGTACGTGCGTGGTTCGAAATGCACCAGATTGAGTTTACCGTCCCCCTGTCCCCCCCCCCCTTCCCTGGCCACTAAACACCTCGAATTTAAACCCAGTTGAGAATCTATGGGAATACCCGATCACGCTACTCACGCCGTGGATCCTCAATCATGAAACCTAACGCAGCTGGCCATGGCTCCTCATCTCTGTCGGCGCCTTCCAGAACCTCACTCTCTTCCTAAACGTCTCGCAGCAGTCCGCGACGTAAAAGGATTTTACTAAGGCTTTTGATAGGCGGCCACATTAATATGACTGTGTAAGCTGCAAGTACAGTACTGCGACTGATTAGCTTTTTCCGAGGATGAAGACATAAATTGCATATTTAGCAAATTAGTGTAGGAATACGAGGAGAGCGGTACAGAGATCAGATTTTCAAAAACGCAATATATGATAAAATGAATGGAAGGGCGTGGCCTGAAGTCCACGTAGGGTTGTTCAGACTCATATGTTTTTGGGCGTCACATTGACCGCATATGAAAGGGATGTTCAAGATGTACAGAACAATATCAGGAAAGTAAATGTGATTTAGAAGCTACTTCCTGTATTGCCGAATGCCAGTATCTACAAAGTTACAAATAAGCGATTTTATGAGAATTTTGTGGAAAGCCCTGTGACACTTGTGGTACAAGACACTACGAAAGACATTGAGAGAAAGTTTCTGCGCAAAGGAAATGATATAGTATTACTCCTACGTACATTACATGTGTTACACTTAGCAGTGATTTATTCCAAACTGTGTCACAGAACAGTAATGGATCTCTTAACGGTGTACTTCCGGGTGTCTAGCCGAGCTTGCGTTTCCGTTTTCTCACAGAATTTTTCGACGGCGGAAGAAATCGTCTTCTTCAGATGCTGATATTTATGCAGATACGTGTACTCGCTGCTTGAACTACAGTCAGACTGAGGACTATTGTCGATCTTGCACCGCTATTTATCGCTGACTGTGACTTCGACACCCGAAGGCGGCTACGACCTTTGTTGATCTTTTGCTTTTCAGACCGCGGAACGATATTCCGTGAAACGAAACGCACATTTCCACAGCTCTCCCCTGCCCTGGCTGATGCCATGAACGCTGAGATTCGAATAAACTGATTGCTGGGCACTAAGCTTTGTTAAAATTGAAACGTCCGTCCCAGTTTACTAGGTTTTTCAGTGTCTTTGTTTCGATAATCTCATTAACTGCGCTCTTGCAGAAACTTTGCAGCACGTTTTATTTTATTTCATGGTTCTATTCGAGTTCATTTGCTTGGCTGATTTAGTCGAGTATCTTACTGCTGTTCCTTGCATCTCTCCTCTACTGTTCCAGTAGTCATTCCTAAGTAATACGTGCCATATTCATATGGAATGCTGTATACACCCGGTTTCCGGAGACCTAGGTGGTCTTTACCGTTAATGCATAATGTCGTTAGTTGAAGGGTGGGCCGTGATGGGCCTAATATTGCCAGATTAAAAAAAAAAAAAAAGAAATCAATGTTCAACGCACTGATGTCATCAATGTCAGACTGTAATTATGCCTATTTCTCGGATTACCATGTATTCTTACAATCGGTTTGTAATCTTCGTTGCTCCAGCAACCACGATGAACAGCAGCTAGATGAGGAGAAAGCTCTTTCGCATACTCTGTGTGGAAACTTGCTAGTGTCTTATCATGTTGAAATATTTATCGGCCATTGCAGAAATTACACTGCGTATTTAACGTATAATGCAACATAAATTCCGTCATTCTATTTTCCTTGCAGATTCGTGTTTGATTGTTACATGCGCAAAATATTTTAGCTTCACAATTACACCGCGGAAAAAAATCGAGACACAATGAAAGAGTTGTGCGACAGATACGATGTTACATGCGCAAAATATTTTAGCTTCACAATTACACCGCGGAAAAAACCGAGACACAATGAAAGAGTTGTGCGACAGATACGAAAGTAGGTGTACGTGTTTCTACATCTGAAAGATAATGAACAGTGTTCCAGGGTGTATTTTCCAACAGGATAACGCCGTCTCACATATACTTGTAATAACCCGAGATGCTCTACAGAGTGTCGACATATTGCTTTGGCCTGCTTGATCATCAGATTTGTCTCCTGTCGAGCATATATTGGACATCATTGGGCGACAACTCCAGCGTCATATACAAATAGCATTAATCGTCCCTGAATTGAGCTACCAAGTGCAACAGTCACGGAATTCCATCCCAGAAACTGGCATCTGGAGCTTGTACAGCACAATATTTCGGCGGCTACACCGGTTATTAATGTACAAGTATTTCGCAACTGCAATGACTCACCTCGCACCTATATTAATCAGTGATCTCGAGATGTCGATAATTTAGAAATGTTACTCAAGGATTTCCGAAGTTCTGTTACTACCCATTAAGTACTTTTTGGTGCAGCAATTTTTCAGTCAATTTATTTATTAGTGTTTTTAACCATCCGGATTTATGTAATGTCAAACAAACTAGATTTTGTCTGCGCCATTCATCTCAAAGGAACCACAGTGACGAGCCGTGGCTATGAGTATATTAGGAAAGTGGTAAGGGTATGACGCAGCTATAATAATTACACTGTAGTTCGGCTTGATAACACAATCCACAAAGAAAATGACGATACGGTATAGCTTCTGATTTCCGAATTAGTGGAGTCGCTCATTGATTTCACTTAATAAGCATTCGAGAACGTGCTGCGTTTTTGCGCCCATCCGGAATTAACAAACGTCTCAGGTAACACTTTCCGGCAGATTAACGCCGCATTTGGGTGCAATTAGAAACGTATACGCTGCACGTGGAGCGCTAACGGGCGCCGTGTAGCGTGATACTGTTATTTCACGCAAGTAACGAGGCCCTGATGTGGCGAACATTTACGCAGCGTTGCCATAATCATGAATATTCACAGACTACAACGCCAGTCGCGAACCGAAGAGCGCAGTGAGACCGTAGAAGTCGGACCAATACGGCTGCTGCTAACATTGTGATGTTTTGTGGACACTGGACCGTCGTTCTCATAAACCACTCAGTTTAGCTTCTATTACATTATCCCTTTACATTGGAACCTCAACGTTCAGTGATACTACCAGTTAATCAAAAATGGTATGGCTCCGGAAGTTAAGGACTTTTCGCAAAAATAACTGCAACAATAAAAATTATGTGGTAAATGTGACGTACTAAATAAAAGAATAGAGCACATAACTCGAAACATAGCTCATGAAAATGCCGTACAAGATTAATTTTCAGCGTACTTCGAATGTAGCATACAGGCACGATATTTTGCCAAATTATAAAACGAATAATTTGCAGAGCAATAGAAAATCTGATAGATGCCGACCTTGAGGAAGACCTGTTTGGGCTCCGATGAAATGGAAAACCCACGACCCTACGACTTATATCAGTTGGAAGAAATACAAACTTACTTTGACAGCATTTGAAAATATAGAGAAATAATTTTACAGTGTTGACTGGTAAACGCACTTTGAAATTCTGAAGGTAGCAGGGATAAAAAAACGGGGAACGGAAGGTCATTTACAAACTGCAGCGATGGGAGTTGGGCAAGAAAGGGACAGGCTTTTGTATGTCCATCCTTCTGACTAGAGGTCAGATGGACTTCGTTCGTTCAATTATACAATAAAACGGGAAACCTGCAGTCTTCCTTCCGATGTTATTTATTATATAACTACCAGTTTCGGTGATTCAGGCCGGCTGGAGTGGCCGTGCGGTTCTAGGCGCTACAGTGTGGAACCGAGCGACCGCTACGGTCGCAGGTTCGAATCCTACCTCGGGCATGGATGTGTGTGATGTCCTTAGGTTAGTTAGGTTCAATTAGTTCTAAGTTCTAGGCGACTGATGACCTCAGAAGTTAAGTCGCATAGTGCTCAGAGTCATTTGAACCATTTCGGTGATTCAGTGTACTATCTTCAAGCTTTACCTGACTTTAAGGGGTTAACTCCAATCTTATACATGATCCCGGCAGTGGCCAATATCTATGAACTGGTTTCCATGGGCTGGTCGTCTTGAAAGATATAATGGTCGTGATATTATTGCTGCTAATATGTTCAGTGAGTTGGCAGTGCAACGAAGAGTAGCCAGCGACTAGAAGAAAGCGCAGCCAATTTTCGTTTTTAAGAAGGACCATTGGACAGAGAGGCACATAATTATAGATCTATATCGCTGATGTCAGTCTCCTATAGAACTATGGACCATGTTTTATGCTCAAGAATTATGACATTCTTGGAAAAGGAAAATCCCCTGTATAAAAATCAACATGGATTCCGCAAACAAAGCTCCTGCGAAACTCAGCTCGCTCTGTCCCTCCATGAGATCCACAGCGCCTTAGACATTGGCGCTCAGGTTGATGCCACGTTCCTCGACTTCTGGAGAACATTTGACACCGTCCGTTTAGCATCTGAGCAGTACTACCACCGGATTCAAGACTTCCTCATAGACAGAATTCAACAAAATTGACAGATATAAAGGTAATTTCAGGAGTACCCCAAGGAAGTGCGATAGGACCATTAGGTGTTTAACATATATAAATAATCTAGTACAAAGCATCTGATGCTCTCTAAGGCTGTTCGCAGATTACGCTGTCGTCTATAACAAAGTAGCAACGCCAGAAGATAGTAACGATTTGCTGAATGACCACCCAGAGAATTGATAAATGGTGCAGGCTCTGGCAGTTTACCATGAATATAAGTAAACTTAACATACTACCGCTATGTAGGAATAGAAATCTATTACTGTATACCTACACCATTGATGACAAACAGTAAAATATCTAGGAATAACCACCTAGAGCGACCTGAAGTGGAATGACCACATACAACGAAAAGTGGGAAAAAGATATGCCAGATTAACAGGAAAAACCTTAGGAAAATGTGACTCATCCACGAAGTAAGTGGCTTATAAGGTGCTTGTTCGAGGCGATTCTTGAGTATTGTCCATCTGTTTGTGATCCCTACCAGATAGGACTGATAGAAGAGGTAGAGAAGACCCAACGAAGAGCAGCACGTTTCATCACGGGATCGCTTAATCGGCTCGAAGGCTTCACGAAGATGCTCAACAAACTCAATTGGCAGACGTTATAAGAGTGGCCTTATGCGTCAAGGAGAGATTTACTACTGAAATTTCGGGAGAGCACTTTCCGTAAGAGTCGGACAACATGTTACTTCCTCCCACAAACGTCTCGTATAATGACCATGTGTAGAAAATTCGAGAAATTAGAGCCAATAAAGAGGCTTACCGACAATCATTCTTCCCATGCGCTGTTCGCAAGTGGAACAGGGTTGGGGGGCTCAGATGTACCACTAACTGAGCCCTCGGACCCTGGTATACCCTTAGGTGGCTTTCGGAGTATGATATAGATGTAGGTGTAGTGGGACGTCAAGGATTTTAGCACTTCACTGTACTGCACGACGGAATTTCAAAGAAAAAGTTATTTAATACACAGTAATTATTTCTAATCTCTTTAGTAAACGAAAACTTACAGACTTACATAAAGCTCTTGTACCTGCAGACTTCATTTCAGTAGAGTTAATTAAAAATACAGTTAAACAGTTTCAGACAATTCTTATGACTCATTTTATCAGACACCGTTCTCGTAAGTGGACCGTTGACATTTTCCATGACAACAAAGCAGATACACCAGTTTACTGCAGTTCACGTTACTCCAGTTTCACTCCACAAGACTGTACTAAGTAGAAAATTTACGAAGTAGTACGTTAGTTACAGTATTAAGACAGCGAAATAACTGTTGGTTGTCGAAGTAGAGAGGATATAAAATGCAAACTATCTATTCAGGAAAAGAATATCTGAAGAGTAGAAAATTGTTAGTAATCTAGAAAAGCGCAAACTTAGGAAGTCTTCGTTGACTGTATTCATCTACGGTGTAACCCTGTAAGTAAATGAGGCGTGAATGGTACGCAATTCTCACAAGAAGAGAAAACATTTCATACACAGTGGTAAGAAGAGGTGGGCTGCAATGTGGTGCAGCAACTGTCGTCGTTGGAGATCTGAACAGGAGCATAAATGATTATTGATCAAGTTACTACAGTAAACAGAAGATTTAGTTGTCCAGTATTTCTCCAAGTGTATGAAGACTCATTACAAATAATACAGCAAGTAATAGAGCCCAGTCCGCCCCTCTTGGTCTCGCGGTAGCGTTCTCGCTTCCCGAGCACGGGGTCCCGGGTTCGATTCCCGGCGGGGTTAGGAATTTTTCCTGCCTCGAGATGACTGGGTGTTATTGTGTCGTCTTCATCATTATCATTCATCCCCATTACGGTCGGAGGAAGGCAATGGCAAACCACCTCCACTAGGACCTTGCCTAGTAAGGCGGCGTGGTTCTCCCGCGTCGCTCCCCTACGCTCTGTAAAGAAGTTTGGGACTCATCATCATCATCAATAGAGCCCAGCTCTCAAGCGGAACGACGAAGAGGCTCTGTAGACTAAAGCACGAACGATAGTGAAGAAGCTGCAGTAGACAGCGTCTTCGGAGCGTCATGTAGCGAAGAAGCTCTAAGTGCAATTGGACTGGGTGGCTGACGCCAGATGTCCAATATTATTGAGGCAGAGGGCGCTAATGGTACGGAAAGCTGGAGACGTGGCTCAGCAGGTGTTCTCCATTGGCTTCACCAGATCGCGCAAGACTGCTATCGGCGTTTGACGGAAATGTGCCATTCCGTTGCCACCTGTGACGCCCGTGGTGAGGCATCGATACATGATACAACAAGAAGCTTTTGAGAATGATATTTTCACTCTGCAGCGGAGTGAGCGCTGATATAAAATTTGTTGCAGATTAAAATCGTGTGCCGGACCGAGAATCGAATGCGGGACCTTTGCCCACGAAAGGCAAAGGTCTCAAGTTCGAGTCTCGGCCCGGCACACAGTTTCAATCTGCTAGGAAGTTTCATATCAGCGCACACTCCACTGCAAAGTGGAAATCTCCCCCAGGCTGTGGCTAAGCCATGTGTCCGCAATATTCTCTCTTCCAGTGGAGCTAGTCCTGCAAGGTTCGCATAAGAGCCTCTGTGAAGTTCCGAAGGTAGGATACGAGGTACTAGCAGAACTGAAGCTGTGAGGAGGAGTCGTGAGCAGTGCTTCGGTAGCTCACTCGGTAGAGCACTTCCCGCGAAAGGCAAAGGTCTCTAGTTTGAGTCTCGATCAGGTACACAGTTTTAATCTGCCAGGAAGTTTCAAGAAGCTTTTGAAATTTGGTGATTGAGGCGAATGCTTAACGTTATGTTAGGTCCCAGTCGCCACTCAGCCGTGTTGCAAAGCGGAGCCGCGCGGGATTAGCCGAGCGGTCCAGGGCGCTGCAGTCATGGTCCCGGTGGAGGTTCGAATCCTCTCTCGGGCATGGGTGAGTGTTCGTCCTTAGGATAATTTTGGTTAAGGGGGGTAGGACGTCAAACGGGCCGACTTGGAGCCGGAGAGTCACCACAGGACATTTTAATTTCTACTGTCTATACTTTTACAAATAAATTCATAAAACTTTGTCACCATGACCAGGAAGGATTGAGGATTCACACTCATCGAAGTGGAGTTCAAAAACGTAGCAAAATACCTTTTTTTACATGTGCAACTTCATCATTTTTTCACTTATTACTGGCTGCATTTGTTGCTATTGGTACACTTTTCTTCCTAAGTAAGACAGATTCTTCAATGAATTTTTCATAGCATACAAACAGTAGTTTTAGGTGTATGAAACTCTAGAATTTTCCAAATCGATTAAAAAACTGTGGAAAAATTGACATAATTTACTATAAAACTTGAATTTTTTCTAAACATGAAGTTTAAAATGTAACAGTTCATTAATTTTTTAATAAATTAAATAACTTCTAGAGTTTCATACACCTGTAACTACTGTTTGTATGCTATGCGAAAGTCATCGAAGAATCTCTCTTACTTAGGAAGTAAAGTGTACGTATAGCAACAAATGCAGCCAGTAGTAAGTGAAAAAATGGTGAAATATCACATGTAAAAAAATGTGTTTCGTTACGTTTTTGAGCTTCCACTGATATGAAGATATGAATCCTGAATCCTTCCTGGTCTTGATGTTATAGTTTTATGAATTTATTTGTAAAAGTATAGACAGTGGAAATTAAAATGTCCTGTGTGTCCTACCCCCCTTAAGTAGTGTATGGCTTTGGGACTGATGACCTAAGCATTTCAGTCCCATAAGATTTCACACACATTTGAACGTTTGCAAAGCGGACGTGCGCGGGGCTCTGTGCGGCGCTTCCGCGAGCGCAGTGAAAACAGTTCACGTCGAACGACGATGGCGCTTTCTTACAAAAAGGCCACTGATTAGATTAGATTAGATTATTAATACTTGTTCCACAGATCATGAATACGACACTTCGTAATGATGTGGAACGTGTCAGTTAATAAAAGATGTCTGTACAAGATATTACATTACACAAAATATTGCATGACACTAATGTTTCAGTTTTTTTTTTTTTTTTTTTTTTTTGCCCCCCGTAATTTATATCTAAAAATTCAGCCAATGAGTAGAAGGAGTTGTCATCTAGAAATTCTTTTAACTTATTTTTAAATGTTAGTTGGCTATCTGTCAGGCTTTTGATGCTGTTTGGTAGGTGACCAAAGACTTTTGTGGCAGCATAATTTACCCGTTTCTGTGCCAAAGTCAGATTTAACCCTGCATAGTGAAGTTCATCTTTTCTCCTGGTGTTATAGCTATGCACACTACTATTACTTTTGAACTGGGCTGGATTATTAACAACAAATTTCATAAGTGAATATATATACTGTGAGGTAAATGTGAGGATCCCTAGATCCTTAAATAGATGTCTGCAGGATGACAGTGGGTGGGCTCCAGCAATTACTCTGATTACACGTTTTTGAGCAATGAATACTTTCGACTCAACTGTGAATTACCCCAAGTATGATGCCATACGAAAGCAGTGAATGAAAGTAGGCATATTAAGCTAATTTACTGAGATTCTTATCACCAAAATATGCAATAACCCTAATAGCATACGTAGCTGAACTCAGACGTTTCAGCGGACCATCAATGGACACACCTAAAAATTTTGAAAATTTTACCTTAGCTACAGACTTATGTTCAAATTTTATATTTATTACTGGAGTTGTGCCATTTACTGTACGGAACTGTATATACTGTGTTTTATCAAAATTTAGAGAGAGTCCGTTTGCTGAGAACCACTGAATAATTTTGTGAAAAACATCATTTACAATTACATCACTTAGTTCTTGGTTTTTGGATGTTATTACTATACTTGTATCATCAGCAAAAAGAACTAACTTTGCATCTTCATCGATGTGGAATGGTAAGTCCTTAATGTATATCAAGAACAGTACGGGACCTAAGACCGAACCCTGTGGGATCCCGTACTTGATAGCCCCCCAGTTTGAGGAATCAGCTGTTGTTTCAACATTACATGAACCACTTATTTCAACTTTCTGCATTCTTCCATTTAAGTATCAATTAAACCATTTGTGCACTGACCCCCTCAAACCATAATGATTTAGCTTATCTAAAAGAATTCCATGATTTACACAATCAAAGGCCTTTGAGAGATCACAAAAAATACCAATGGGTGATGTCCGGTTATTCAGAGCATTTAATATTTGATCAGTGAAAGCGTATATAGCATTTACTGTTGAAAAGCCTTTCTGAAAACCGAACTGACATTTTGTTAGTACTTTATTTTTACAAATATGGGAGGCTACTCTTGAATACATTACTTTCTCAAAAATTTAAATTAACGTTCTATACACAGTACGCAAGACCAAAGGCATACGAAGTAGAACGTTTCCTGCGTGAAGTAATACACGTCGATCAACAAGAACGTCTTCGTATACATCTTTCGATCGTTTACCTGAAATTTGTCGATGAAGCAGCGTGCGAACGGCCTATTCGCCGTTCCACCTGTGGATATCGTTTGTCGTGAACGCGCTGCGGTCTTATGGGGACGTAGTAAATCACATGGAAGAAAAGTGGCGTACGTTCGAGACGTATCCTGTACTGGCGTGTGTCAGGTGCGAATCGAAATGGACAAATAAGTCCCATCGTACGTGATCGTTGCTGGCTGTCGAGCGATCGTCATTTATGACGGTCAATCGCGGACTTGTTCATGGTGTGGGCAGGAAGTTCATGTACGCTGTAGATGCCTGCAGCGACGCCTCGTCTAGTTACTACCTGCAGACACGACACCTTCATCGCAACCGACAACGCTGCCTATTACAGATGTTGAGGCAGCGAGGAACGTGACGGACGCAGACGTTGTCCGTTCCGGTTACCGAGCTCCGCAGGCCCGGTTTCCGCGACCACGGCGACCCAGCCTCGATCAAAAACGTCTCCGTGCTCGACGGCAGTGGCCATGTCTTCCCTCCAGCGGTGTGAGGAAGGAGGACACCTGAAGATGGACTCGAGCTCGGAAACGGAGATGCGGGAGGTGCCTACTGTTTGTCGTGATCCACAGGAAGCGGAAATGCAGGTTACGTGATTCGCTATCCATGACGTTATGCTGGAGACGGTGGGCGGGGCTTTAAGTATTTAATTAGCAGCTGGCGTCCTTCACCTTGCAGTACACCACCAGCCACAAGCAAGAGGGTTGCCATACGCCACCACCTCTGGCGGACATTTATGGTATATCAGCTTTATTTACTGTTTTATCAGTATACGATTTCGTCCTTTATATGTTTATAAGGATTCTTGTTCTTTGTAGGATTGAAAATGATCACGCCGCGTGGGATTAGCCGAGCGGTCTAGGGCGCTGCAGCCATGGACTGTGCGGTTGGTCCCGGCGGAGGTTGGAGTCCTACCTCAGGCATGGGTTGTGTCCAGAATGAGATTTTCACCCTGCAGCGGAGTGTGCGCTGATATGAAACTTCCTGGCAGATTAAAACTGTGTGCCGGACCGAGACTCGAACTCAGGACCTATGCCTTTCGCGGGCAAGTGCTCTACCGTCATGTATGACGGTCAATCGCGGACTTGTTTATGGTGTGGGCAGGAAGTTCAAGCACGACTCACGCCCCGTCCTCACAGCTTTACTTCTGCCAGTACCTCGTCTCCTACCTTCCAAATTCAAAAGAAGGTCTCCTGAGAACCTTGCAGAACTAGCACTCCTGAAAGAAAGGATATTGTGGAGACATGGCTTAGCCACAGCCTGGGGGTTGTTTCCAGAATGAGATTTTCACCCTGCAGCGGAGTGTGCGCTGATATGAAATTTCCTGGCAGATTAAAACTGTGTGCCGGACCGAGACTCGAACTCGGGACCTTTGCCTTTCACGGGCAAGTGCTCCACCAACTGAGCTACCCAAGCACGACTCACGCCCCGTCCTCACAGCTTTACTTCTGTCAGTACCTCGTCTCCTACCTTCCCAACTTAACAGAAGCTCTCCTGCGAAGTTTGGAAGGTAGGAGACGAGGTACTGGCAGCAGTTAAGTGCCATAGGATTTCACACACATTTGAACATTTGAAGATGATCTTATAATAAGATCGAAACCGTCACCACATTAAAAATTTTATGCGACCAAGACTGCGTCCTGTTTATTTATAATAGATACAGCCCCAAAGAGTCGTTTACTTAATACAATGGAGGAAAGGGGCATTTTTCGCGCATCATTTGAAGGATCCAAATGGCTCAATATGTTACTTGAACGATTTTGATGGAAGAGCCAACAGAGGCCTTACTTCTTAGCCCACGTTTCCCGCATCAAAAAGGCTGAGATTATTGTCCGGTCTCCTTTCCCTTCATTCTAGGTAAGCAAGTCAGTACACTTAGCGAGCAGATGATGACCCTTCACTAGGTCTCTACTGGATATAATTTCTTCAGGAATGAATAATGCAAATATTTTGTCTTCTAGCCTCCAGTGCTTCACATTGGAAAATTAAATGTGGTGCGGTTTCACTTTACAGTCTGTACCTACGGGCTTCTTTCCCTATTCCCATTGTATGCTGGTGTTTTCTAAGGTCCCAATGGCCAGCCATTGGCTCTGAGTTTGAACTTCTGTTCAGGCCCAGCATTTGAGAATTGATCTTAAAATGGTTTGACATGTTTCTGTTTCTAGATCTTAGTTCAGCGTTCGACATGCTGCTGCTGATCCACCTTCGTCGGCCTACTTTTACCATCGCCTTATTGATGGCTAAGATAGGTTCCGGTCCAACAACGGGAGTCGTCGGTCCGATACATCGGCTAGTTCAGTACCACTAATTCTTGAGTGACCAAATCTTTTATTACCTCAGACAGCATTTGTATAACATTTAGTGGTTACTATATTTGACAGAACATTCAGTCATCTTCAGGCCTGAAATGAGAACAGAAAATTGCACTCAAGGGAGAAGAATTATGAAGAATTAATGAAAATTACGAAAAAACTAATCCAATACGTATCAATTATCAATTATGGTTCAGTGTCTGATCGGAAAATTACAGCAAGACAGACTGTCACCGACGTATCAGTTGCTCACATACAGGGCTATTACAAATGATTGAAGCGATTTCATAAATTCACTGTAGCTCCATTCATTGACATATGGTCACGACACACTACAGATACATAGAAAAACTCATAAAGTTTTGTTCGGCTGAAGCCGCACTTCAGGTTTCTGCCGCCAGAGCGCTCGAGAGCTTTGAGACGAAATGGTGACAGGAGCCGAGAAAGCGTATGTCGTGCTTGAAATGCACTCACATCAGTCAGTCATAACAGTGCAACGACACTTCAGGACGAAGTTCAACAAAGATCCACCAACTGCTAACTCCATTCGGCGATGGTATGCGCAGTTTAAAGCTTCTGGATGCCTCTGTAAGGGGAAATCAACGGGTCGGCCTGCAGTGAGCGAAGAAACGGTTGAACGCGTGCGGGCAAGTTTCACGCGTAGCCCGCGGAAGTCGACGAATAAAGGAAGCAGGGAGCTAAACGTACCACAGCCGACGGTTTTGAAAATCTTACGGAAAAGGCTAAAGCAGAAGCCTTACCGTTTGCTATTGCTACAAGCCCTGACACCCGATGACAAAGTCAAACGCTTTGAATTTTCGGCGCGGTTGCAACAGCTCATGGAAGAGGATGCGTTCAGAGCGATTCAGTGTTTAAACCTCCTGTACCAAGAAACGTGCCAGAACTGCGAGCTCGCATCAACGATGCTTTTGAACTCATCGATGGGGACATACTGCGCCGAGTGTGGGAGGAACTTGATTATCGGCTTGATGTCTGCGAATCACTGAAGGGGCACATATCGAACATTTGTGAATGCCTAAAAAAAACATTTTTAGTTTTTGTATGTGTGTGCAAAGCATTGTGAAAATATCTCAAATAATAAAGTTATTGTAGAGTTGTGAAATCGCTTCAATCATTTGTAATAACCCTGTATAATTTTGATCTCAATGAAAACGGCATAAACCATTGCGATGAAACATTATGTAAGCTAAACCTAAAGAACATACAGAACATTATGTACAAATGCGTTTATTCCTACGCTGAAGTGACTGCATTTTTTAAGTTTTTCTCGGATAATATTTCATCGTAATGGTACAAGCAATCTTATGTATGAGCTACTGCTATGTTTTTGACAATGCGTCTTTATCCGACCTTACGATCAAACTAATTGATGACTGATATGCATTTTTTATATTTTTGGTGATTTTAATTAATTCTTCTAAATCTTCCCACATACGTGCAATTTTCTTTTACCATTTCAGATCTGAAGAAGGCTGAATATTCAGTCGAAACTAAACCACTGGATCGATTTAAAGGAAACTGGGTACTGGTATCAGTTGCTGTCAAAGAACCGCTGCGGGGATAAGAATCGCTGCATCAGTTATAACCTTTTAATTTATTATTTCTTTATTAATAACTCTCTTTTTTTCAGACAGAATTCACACATATCACTGACCGTACCTTCAAAAATATAGGACAGTATGACACATAGTCCAGGAGATATGACGTCATAAACACATAGATGTGTGAAAGACTGTTGCATCTTGCATCACGTTTTTTTTTTCTTTTACTTCGTTACTACTAACTTTATTCGCCACACATATCACAGTGTCTAATTACACAACCGACTGTAATTGAAAAATTATATCACTCTACGACAAATATGTAGGAATCATGACTTCATAAAAACTGAGTTGCGTGAAAACGGAAGTGCAAGGCGAAATTCACTATAGATACGGAGGAAATATGTGTACAAATATGTTTGAAACATGTCAGATACTGTCTGCTCCACAAGAAAGTGTACTCCATAGTTTTAAATGTAGCGTCCGTAGCGACATTTCTGGTAGTGGTCTCGAATCTGTAATACGCTTTTGCACAATGTATAGATAAGCAATGTGAGAGCTGAATACTTTGTTTTGTCGGTTGCAGTTTAAAATGAGTGCAAAATATCTGAAGTGTCACGGGGCAACATTCCTTGTAAATTATCCAAAGTGACCAAAGCTTTAATATGGAGCTGCTGCTAAAATTCTTAGAAAGTCAAAGACATTCGTAACTAAGTGGGTCAAACGATATTTAGAGGTTGGAAACGTGAATGGTTTACCAGAGAGAGGGCTAAGGTGTCAAGCTACAATCGACAATGCCAGCGACTGGGTTGACTATTAGGTAATTGTGTAACTATTAAAAACATGTATTTCAATGTAAACGTATATTTATAATAGTGTCTTTTATTTCATACAGATAACGGTGTACATTTTCTTGTGGAACTGACTGTATAAGTAATACGTGCGTATGCGGGCAAAGCCACTGGCAAAAACTAACATTTAAAGTCATTAAACGATCTGAAACAAACTTGGTGCACATATTACTTACTATCTCATAAACCAGCAACCTTTTGCGTTTGGGGTCACAATGTGGAGACAGAAGGTGGAGGAATATAGGGTGAAAAGGAGGGGTTTGCCACAGGTATGGAAGAAATGGCCATAGAGGGGTTGGGAAAATGGACAGGAGAGGATAGACAGAGAAAGGCGAAGAGAGGAGTTCGACAAAGAAGGGCGGGAGGAAATGGACACCTAGATGGGGAGGAGGAATTGTACAGAGAAAAGTAAGTGGACGCTGGCAGCGAGATTGGGAAGAGGAGATGGAAAGAGAAAGGAAAGAAGAGATAAAGACATAGAGGTGGGAGAATGAAATGGTCGGAACAGGGAGAGGAGAAGAAGGACCGAGAGAGAGGGGAGGAGGAGATGGACTCAGAGACCAGAAAGAGAGAACGTACAGAGAAAGGGAAGGTGATACAGACGGAGAGAATGAGATGAGGAGTTGGACAGAGGGAAGCAAGAAGAGATGGAACAGAGAGGAACGAGGAAACGGAGAGAAGGGAGGAAAACAGCGATTGGAGGAGATGGTGTCGAGAGAGGGGGGAGAGGAGGAGGTAGACGGGGTAGAAGGAGATAATAGAGGGAGAAGGAGCAGATGGACAGAGAACTAGAAGATGGACAGAGCTAGGGGCGTGAGGATACAAACGAAGAGTGGCGAGGTGGAAGAGGTGAAGTGGGTGAGAAAAGAGAAAGAGTCTGACTCATAGCGGTGAGGAGGAGACAGACAGAGTGAGATCGGAGAGATGGATTAATAAAATTGGAATAAATACCTGTTAATACGTGGGAAATGCAGGGTACTGAGCTACTCATTTTATAATATACTTTGCTTCATCAAAGCATTTTAAAAATAATCTGTTATTATTTTGCTACTCTACATCTATGTCTGCATTACATACATACTCCGCGAGCCACCGTACTGTGTACTGATACCAGTACCAGTAACTTTCTTTCCTCTTCCAATAGCACACACAGCGAGAGAAATCTACTGTCTGTATGCCCATATACGGGCCCTAATTCTTATTACCTCCGTGGTCCTTACGTGAAATGTAGGTTTGTGCCAGAAGAAACGTTCGGTAGTCAGCTTCAAATGCTAGTTAAGTAAGCGATGTTTACACTATTCCGCGAGAAGAATGTCATCTTCCCTTGAGGGATACCCTTCTTTGTAACACTTGCGTGATGATCGAATCTAACGGTAACAAATCTGGCAGAACAGTTCTGAATTTCTCTTCCTACATTACTGTCACGTACAGAGTGTGGACTTCCACATATAATTTTCAAAACAGTTTTCTAAGCAGACTGACTCAGTGTTCAGAAAGCAACTTTAGAGGCTAAAGTCCCTCTACTATCTTTAGTGTTCTGCAGTGCATTGTCACTCTGTTCATAATCTTCATTACAAATTACGTAGCAAGCGCCTAGTACGTTCAGAGTAAATAGACTGTCTTTCAGACAGTATGTACTTTAAAACTGATTTTTTAATTTTTTTACTGCATTTATGTAGTACACTGCAATTACCACTTTTAAATTTAACAAATTATTGTCACAAGAGCGACTCTTTGCTTAAGTAGGATGGCAACCGTACTGCATTCGGAGTTATCGCTTTTGTAAGGTCTGACACACTCAAATTTTATACTTGTTACTGTAAAGGCTGTTACGGTAATTCTTTTTCTTTTTGCCATCGAGTCGGGTATATCTGCTAGTACATTTCGATTGTGGCGTTTCATGTCAGTGATCGGAAGGTCTCCACAATTGACTGTCAGTTAATACGCCCGTTAGCCGGCCGGGTGGCCGAGCGGTTCTAGGGGCTACAGTCTGGAACCGCGCGACCACTACGGTCGCAGGTTCGAATCCTGCCTCAGGCATGGATGTGTGTGGTGTCCTTAGATTACTTAGGTTTAAGTAGTGCTAAGTTCTAGGGGACTGATGACCTCGGAAGTTAAGTCCCATAGTGCTCAGAGCCAATACGCCCGTTAGAACCGTTGCATCACGTCCCCTGCAGTTACCTGATTCTGCTTTACACTAGTTTCTTATTGAAATAGAAGTAAGTAATACAAAGACCTGAATCTCTGTGAATATAACTGCTTCGGTACCAAGATAATAATGAAAATTTTAATTTTATGCTGTTGCTATTCCAGTTGTGCATAGAACGTTCGGTACTGTGTGGCGAGAAGCCCATTATCTGTTGGAATTACACGACATTTAAGATTTCCTAATTGTTATAGGCTTCACCTGATAAAAGATTATGGCATCCTACTTTATGGTTTCGCGAAGTAGCTGGTGTAGACGTCGTAACTTTATGGCGTTAAATCTGATAAAATGTATGGCCATTAAAGGGCGGTAATTGGCTTTCTATATCAGCGAAATGGCAGTAAATAATCCTTTATGCTCCAAGTAATAATGTGTTAACAACCTCAGATGTTGTCCTTAATGGGCCATCTCGAAAGCCAGTAAGGTTCCACATAGGAAATCTGTCAGAATGGAAGGTTATTGACTTTATCAATTTATTTCCAAGCAACCACGTAAGCTACGGTACTAGAACATAAAAACCATTGAACTCTAGTTAGATCTAGATATTTGTTCCTCCCTTTGAATTTTTTTAATAGTAATTCAGTTTCTAGGGATGAAATTGTTGAACAGACTATCGGATTGTTTTACGACCTCGGTAACAATCCTTCACGGAGACAGAAAAAGACAACGTCATCATTTTTCAAGCAAACCTGTCCTTTTTCATTCAGCTTTTATTATATATGGGCACGCACGGGAGAAATGGTCATGGTACGCAACGAAACATGGGAAACTCGCATTTTGTTATTGTTTTCCTTTGAAGCCTTCAGTAGTTATATTTACATGTGTGCTTCTGATTCCAACATGAACTGTGATTTCTTTCCGCTCATTGACCTACTATATGCTAAGGCGACATATGAGGAACGTGACAGACGCTAGTAAGACCGATTTCCAAAAAGAAAGGCCGATATCACATCTTTTCCCTTCATCGATGACTTCGAGAAACAGGCAGTCTTCGTCTTGAGCAGATTTGTGATGGACATTGCCTTAGAAATACTTCAAACTTTAGGCTACAGGGATTGTAAAAAACATTTAACCATAAACAGAACGCATTATACCGCTCCTAATACGGTTTAGGAAACCATATGGAATACAAAGCAGCTTCTAATCGTCTCGGGCTGGATAAATACAGTTCCTCTGTGCATCCCGAAGGATTCTTAAACAACTCTTCCTGTACAATAGTGGCAAGGTCAGGTGAAGATGGCGGGGGTGGGTAGCAATCAGGAAACTTTTTCTCCAAAGTGGAGAGCTGGTGACTGCGATTACCAAATGAAATGCGACAATTCATTCCAGTGCCCACAAAACCAGTCTTCGACCATGCGAGCTGTGTGAATGGTGACCCTGTCCTCTTCGGACACACCATCGCCATGGTACGGACCTCATCAGACACAATGGTCGCTGAATCTTTGGAAGTAATGCGACCATGCAGAATAACGATCATCGGCCATGGAAGACCACAAAGTGGCTGCGCAAATTATCACCGGACCCCCAGCCATGTTCCATACCTGGGACGTAACCTCGGTTAGAAGTTGGGAACATCCTGCCAAATCACTTTGTTCTATAGTCCAGGTAGCACCACATTTCCATTTTAGGGGCATTTACAACACTGATGTGTGGTTTGGAATTCTAGGTTACCCAGCAATTCTTTGCTTATGGAACTCTCTCCGAGTTAACAGTGCTGTTGTGTCCATTTTCAGCACAATATTTTGACTACCGACCCAATTGCTCTCTTCAGGTACTGCGAGATATTATTCTATTATCTCTACTCGCTGCCTGAACTCTAATCACACTGTGCGATAATGTTAGTCTCACGCTGCTATTTATAGCCGAGTTCCATTCCGAAGGCACTAGGCCCTTTGACGCTCTTTTGTTTTCCATAACTAGCACTGATGCTCAACGAAATGCAAATTTCCTCAGTGTTTTATAATTCTGATACATATGACGGTCGATGAGATTTTAACTAACTGACAGACACAAAGCGTCATTTAAGGTGACAGATCCAACACGTTTAGTAGGTTTTCTGACATCTCTATTTCGATAGGGATTCGGCGACAGCTGAGGGTCCGCGGCTCGTGGTCGTGCGGTAGCGTTCTCGCTTCCCACGCCCGGGTTCGATTCCCGGCGGGGTCAGGGATTTTCTCTGCCTCGTGATGACTGGGTGTTGTGTGATTCAGTTAGGTTTAAGTAGTTCTAAGTTCTAGGGGACTGATGACCATGGATGTTAAGTCCCATAGTGCTCAGAGCCATTTTTGACAGCTGAGAGCCAACTGCCTTTCCTCGACGTGTTACTTAAGATCGGATGGATCCCTGGGCCGCAGTGTATATTGAAAACTTACTCGCGCTGACCTCTATCCCCACGTCTCGAGCCGGTACCATCCGTCACAAAGAAATTCGGTACTTAAGATCCTCGAGCACTTTCAGACAAGCAGAGCCTTGTCGGAGAATTAACTCACGTATGACTGCTGCATCGGACTGAACTGGCGATGCAGTCAAAATCGAGAACGCTTGAGAAAGAAGCTGAGACTGAGACGGGGAAAGAGAAGCCAAAAATCACTTATCTGCCGTATGCTGGCAGACTTCTATGGTAACATGGCATCCAGCGTATTTCGCTCCCTTCATGTAAGACAGCATAATCGAGCGTGCTGCGTAATGTCGAACGGCAGCTCATTTTAGGTCGTGATGCAAGAAGAGACAGCCAGTGTTGCAACTCAAATGGATGTTTATCTAGTCGGTGGCGGGTTTAGGCTATGCCCATTCTCAAACCAACCAATGTTTGCCAAATAAAATGTCGCTCGAAAATGGCAGTAAATAAACTGGGTTCCTGTCTTTATTGTCTCAAGTGACCTTCGGTAACGAACATTAGTTAACGAACGTTATTTGGGGCCATACACATGTGTACCAACTTTATTTACTACGACATTGGATGGACATTTTACTTGGTAGACATTGGCTGGTTTGAGAATGGGTTTAGCCCAAAACAGGTCACCGACTAAATAAACATCTATTTTAGTTGCAACTCTCGCAGTCACTTTTTGCATCGGAAAACGGTGCTGCATTTTGCTTTTAATGGAATCTACATCTACATCTACATTTATACTCCGCAAGCCACCCAACGGTGTGTGGCGGAGGGCACTTTGCGTGCCACTGTCATTACCTCCCTTTTCTGTTCCAGTCGCGTATGGTTCGCGGGAAGAACGACTGTCTGAAAGCCTCCGTGCGCGCTCGAATCTCTCTAATTTTACATTCGTGATCTCCTCGGGAGGTATAAGTAGGGGGAAGCAATATATTCGATACCTCATCCAGAAACGCACCCTCTCGAAACCTGGCGAGCAAGCTACACCGCGATGCAGAGCGCCTCTCTTGCAGAGTCTGCCACTTGAGTTTGCTAAACATCTCCGTAACGCTATCACGATTACCAAATAACCCTGTGACGAAACGCGCCGCTCTTCTTTGGATCTTCTCTATCTCCTCCGTCAACCCGGTCTGGTACGGATCCCACACTGTTGAGCAATACCCAAGTATAGGTCGAACGAGTGTTATGTAAGCCACCTCCTTTGTTGATGGACTACATTTTCTAACGACTCTCCCAATGAATCTCAACCTGGTACCCGCCTTACCAACAATTAATTTTATATGATCATTCCACTTCAAATCGTTCCGCACGCATACTCCCCGACATTTTACAGAAGTAACTGCTACCATTGTTTGTTCCGCTATCATATAATCTTATAATAAAGGATCCTTCTTTCTATGTATCCGCAATACATTACATTTGTCTATGTTAAGGGATAGTTGCCACTCCCTGCACCAAGTGCCTATCCGCTGCAGATCTTCCTGCATTTCGCTACAATTTTCTAATGCTGCAACTTCTCTGTATACTACAGCATCATCCGCGAAAAGCCGCTTGGAAATTCCGACACTATCTACTAGGTCATTTGTATATATTGTGAAAAGCAATGGTCCCTTAACACTCCCCTGTGGCCGGCCGCGGTGGTCTAGCGGTTCAGGCGCTCAGTCCGGAACCGCGCGACTACTACGGTCGCAGGTTCGAATCCTGCCTCGGGCATGGATGTGTGTGATGTTCTTAGGTTAGTTAGGTTTAAGTAGTTCTAAGTTCTAGGGGACTGATGACCTCAGATGTTAAGTCCCATAGTGCTCAGAGCCATTTTGAACTCCCCTGTGGCACGCCAGAGGTTACTTTAACGTCTGTAGACGTCTCTCCATTGAGAACAACATGCTGTGTTCTGTTTGCTAAAAACTCTTCAATCCAGCCACACAGCTGGTCTGATATTCCGTAGGCTCTTACTTTGTTTATCAGGCGACAGTGCGGAACTGTATCGAACGCCTTCCGGCAGTCAAGTAAAATAGCATCTACCTGGGAGCCTGTATCTAATATTTTCTGGGTCTCATGAAAAAAAAAAAAAAAAAACCGAGTTGGGTCTCACACGATCGCTGTTTCCGGAATCCATGTTGATTCCTACAGAGTAGATTCTGGGTTTCCAAAAACATGATACTCGAGCAAAAAACATGTTCTAAAATTCTACAACACATCGACGTCAGAGATATAGGTCTATAGTTTTGCGCATCTGCTCGACGACCCTTCTTGAAGACTGGGACTATCTGTGCTCTTTTCCAATCATTTGGAACCTTCCGTTCCTCTAGAGACTTGCGGTACACGGCTGTCAGAAGGGGGGGGGGGGGGGGTGGCAAGTTGTTTCGCGTACTCTGTGTAGAAACGAATTGGTATCCCGTCAGGTCCAGTGGACTTTCCTCTATTGTGTGATTCCAGTTGCTTTTCTATTCCTTGGACACTTATTTCGATGTCAGCCATTTTTTCGTTTGTGCGAGGATTTAGAGAAGGAGCTGCAGTGCGGTCTTCCTCTGTGAAACAGCTTTGGAAAAAGGTGTTTAGTATTTCAGCTTTACGCGTGTCATCCTCTGTTTCAATGCCATCATCATCCCGGAGTGTCTGGATATGCTGTTTCGACCCACTTACTGATTTAGCGTAAGACCAGAACTTGCTAGGATTTTCTGTTAAGTCGGTACCTAGAATTTTACTTTCGAATTAACTGAACGCTTCACGCATAGCCCTCCTTACGCTAACTTTGACATCGTTTAGGTTCTGTTTGTCTGAGAGGTTTTGGCTGCGTTTAAACTTGGAGTGAAGCTCTCTTTGCTTTCGCAGTAGCTTCCTAACTTTGTTGTTGAACCACGGTGGGTTTTTCCCGTCCCTCACAGTTTTACTCGGCACGTACCTGTCTAAAACGCATTTTACAGTTGCCTTAAACTTTTTCCATAAACACTCAACATTGTCAGCGTCGGAACAGAAATTTTCGTTTTGATCTGTTAGGTAGTCTGAAATCTGCCTTCTATTACTCTTGCTATACAGATAAACCTTCCTTCCTTTTTTTATATTCCTATTAACTTCCATATTCAGGGATGCTGCAACGGCCTTATGATATCAGTTCGTGCTCTGCATCAGAGGGCGCATTAGAGGAGGAGGAGGAGGAGATTTGTGTTTAACGTCCCGTCGACAACGAGGTCAATTGAGACGGAGCGCAAGCTCTTGTGAGGGAAGGATGGGGAAGGAAATCGGCCGTGCCCTTTCAAAAGAACCATCCCGGCATTTGCCAGAAGCGATTTAGGGAAATCACGGAAAACCTAAATCAGGATGGCCGGAGATGGTATTGAACTGTCGTCCTCCCGAATGCGAGTCCAGTGTGCTAACCTCTGCGCCACCTCGCTCGGTGGGCGCATTAGACTTGAGGAGTCGAACTCGGCAGTAAAAAGCACCGCGAGTTCAACAATGACTCGCAATCTTGTTGCGGTCCAGGCAACGAATATACATAACACAAAAGTAGCAGCACCTGAAAATGGCAGCTGGGTTGGTACTCCAGAATATTGTATAAAACTGATAGGAACACTGCTCAGCTCCTAGAAGCCCACTATTAATCAATCACGCCGAGAAAACTTGAGGTATCACTTCCTTCGTCTTGATTTGGTGCTGACAGGATTCGCGACTGCGACATTGAGTTGTGCACTAACTTCTGCACCTGCCGTCCCTCGTCACACTCCTCATGAATGACCGCCCGCTACGGTCACTGAACACACACACTCGTCCTCGTTGAGTCTTAGCGGATGATATTTCTCCGCTTTACCTGTATGAGGTACCTCTTGAAACACCAAACACGTCGACTAGATAGCGATTACATGCAACTAAATCTGTTGGTTCTCTGATAGCGTTTCGTGGAATATATACGTCCCGATGGCAGTAAAAGGGCAATGACACAACAAGCGGAAGTTAATTTCGTCCTTCAGTTTTGCACACCATCATGGTTTCCTTCAGAAACACATGTTCGTAATCTACGTTGCGCTTGCGAAAGTTAAGGCTTTTGTCGCTGCCTCTGATAATGGCTACATCTGAAAAATAGCCATGAATCTATTTAAAAGTTACTTCAAAATTCCTAAGCGGAAGATAACGGTTAGCTCTCGAAACATGGCCCGCTGCGGTGGCCAAGTGGTTCTAGGCGCTTCAGTCCGGGACAACGTGGCTGCTGCGGTCGCAGGTTCGAATCCTGCCTCTGGCATGGATGTGTGTGATGTCCTTAGGTTAGTTAGGTTTAAGTTGTTCTAAGTCCATGGGGATGATGACCTCAGATGTCCCATGAATCTGAAAACACGTAACACTGCGTGAGTTGGTGCAGCACTATACAGTGGTAAATATAAATGCTGCATATTGCCGAAAATTAATCCTGAACGTTGTCTTCCAGAAATACGTTATGATATCAATGAACACCTTTGTTTTCAATGTAGTTCTAGTGAAGAGGAAGTATGTGCAGTCTATGGCTACCGTGTTAACTGTAAACTGCAGCACTTGTTCTGTTGTCATTATGGAAAATGTGTTACTTCAGGGTGGCGAAATTAGAGGCTCCGTATATTTTTTATAATGGAGTGGGGAATTGTATACGGTGCAGTGAATGTCTCTGCGAGTCCAAGTGATATCTTCAGAATCTCGAACAAGTTTTTAGCAACGGTGTCAGTTGAGGATCATCCAAGAAGTGACCGTAGAAGAAAAACATCATGTATGCAGGAGCGATGTCTACATACACAAGTAAGCAGACACCCTCAACAGAATGCTGCACGTCTACAACGGTAGTTCCAAACAGCAACAGGAATTGGGGGTCAACACAAACGATACGAAATAGGCTCCTTGAGGAGGGATTACGTGCCAAAATATACCTCAAGGTACCTATAAATTGTGTTCGGAGAGGGGCTGGTGACGCAAGGGCACGAAGCCACTCTTTGTGGATTAGACAGTAGTTTTCTAATGAGATCAGTCTTAGTCTTCACCCTAACAATATTGACATTTGCGTGTGGAAGCAATGAACACAACTCTTAAACATTAACTGCGTCCTAGACCGTCACTCTTATCAACGCATTTCAGTCACGTTTCGGGTTGGAGTCATGTATGGGCATAGGACATATCTTGTGCCAATACACGGGATTATGAATGATGTGAAGTATCGGGCCGACATCCTTGCATGCTTTGTGGTTTCATTTGGTCACCATATTGTAGCTAGATTCACGCTGATGGACGACAACGCTCTGCCTCACTGTCACAATCTAGTGAACACCTTCCTAGGGGACCGTAGAATCAGGTGGGTGGATTGGCCTTCAACTTCTCCGGATCTAACCTGCACTGAGAATGCGTTGATCATGGTAAAACCAGTGGTTTGCAGTCATACTGGCCCACCAGAGACCTTACAGGGTATCACAGGCCGAGCTGGAGGAATGGGACAGTATCTCACAGGCTTATCTTGACAGTTTGGTTAGCCGTATGCCGAACTGCATAAATAAGCGTCTCTAGTTACGAGCAGGCCAACTGGTTCCCAAAACAATGTGCCGTGCAAGCTGACAATGAAAAGAATTCATAACACTCGCAGCAGAATCTTTTGTTAAGGTTTTTTGTTGCTTTTTTCTGGGTTTATCGAGTGGAAATGTGTTTATCTTCTTTACTTTTGTTTTCTTATGATTGTACCTGACATAATAAAATCAGTTTTGTTTCCTTTTACACAAGGTATTGACACTACAGCAATATGCAACATTTATGTTGACCAGAAATTTTGATTTCACAGGAAAACACTTTCGATGAGATTGCCTTTGTGTTTGCTACTGGTTTATTTTCATTCTGAAATGAAATTGTTTTATTTCATAAGGGCTTTTCTACCATCCCCGCTCCATTTGGATGTAAGCCCATCGACGTTCTTAGATAGACGGAAGATGATTCAAATGGCGCTAAGCACTGTGGGACTTAACATCGGAGGTCATCAGTCCCCTGGAACTTAGAACTACTTAAACCTAACTAACCTAAGGACATCACACACATCCATGCCCGAGGCAGGATTCGAACCTGCGACCGTAGCGGTAGGCTTCAGCGCCTAGAACCGTTCGGCCACACCGGCCGCCGAAGGGAGATGTGATAATCTTTTGAAAAATTTAGGTATCAACTGCACTTCATTCTTCTGCAACAGCTAAAAGACGTTCAACTGAATAGATCGTATAAAGTATTTCTTTATATAGGATAATTGGTTTCTACAGAATCTGCTGTCATCTTCAGGTCTTAAAAATAATTTTGTTCTGAATGTGTTCACTTTACATTGAACCTCACGACATGTTGTCAAGTGGATAAAAATCTGCACATTATAAAGGATTTGTCATAACTAAAATATTTAAAAAGTAAAGCATCTTGGGCAAAATGATTATATATATATATATATATATATATATATATATATATATATATATATATATATATATATATATATATATCGCTCACAAATGCTTGTTACATCACAAAACCACAGTAAAAAGTAGCACATTTGCTTACATACGCTATACATATTCTTGGCGTTAGCTGCAACGTAAAGCGAAAACCTATTACACCAAAATGATTTTCAAGACCTGAAGATGACAGAAAGTCGGCCGAAACCGGTTGTCTTGAAGAAAGAAATATTTAATGCGGTCTAGGCTCTCAAATGTATTTTAGCAAGTAAAACAGATCGCTCATTCAGTACTCTCAGAATGAGAAAACTCTTCCCCACCAACAACGGCAGCGTTCTTGTGAAGTGAAGGAACAACCTTCGGTGACAGAGCATCTCATATACGGTGATCACTCGAGAAAGCTACAGTGGCGCTCTAAATTTCGAGGGCACTACATTTCCTTTGAAGCCTCTGCGTCTATCCGGCGGATGACATTGACAAGCCGCAAGGTCCCGGTGTCGTTTAGGAAGGCTCGTGTCGTGGAATAAGAGAGCCGCGCCGGCAGGAGGCACCGACTCGAGGGCCCTGCCAGGACGAGGCGCGGCGCGGCGCGGCGCGGCTGCAGCCGGCAGCGCGAGTCGCGTTACCAAAGGGCGCGCGCTGCCCTCGACAAAGCGGGGGCGGCCACCCACCCCCACCCGCCGGCCCCAGCCAGTAACGAGACAGCGGCGGCTGCTCGGGTGTCAGTGGCGGCCACGCGACACCGGCCCTCAGCAGCCAGGCCCTCGCCGCACCGCTGCAATTACAGCCGCCGCCCGCTTAGCGCGCCGCGTCTCGCCGCTGTAATCACCACTTTCTCTGCACGGCGCCGTCAACAGCCTTACACTGCCTGCGCAACATCCTGCAGAGTTGTTACCATACAACACTGAATGCTCGTATACTCGTTTGCAAGGTCGAGGTAGACCGCGACGCTCCCGTGTCTCTACCTGCTACTCCAGTCCAGGGCAACAGTCGCTACGGACCAGAAACAAGCTCCGTATAGTCGTAGCATTTGTCGACTTGGAAAAAGCATTCGACAATGTAAAATGGTGAAGATCTACGAAATTATGAGAAAAGCAGGGGTAATGGTTCAAATAGCTCTGAGCACTATGGGACTCAACATCTGAGGTCCTCAGTCCCTTAAAACTTAGAACTACTTATACCTAACTAACCTTAGGACATCACGCACATCCGTGCCCGAGGCAGGATTCGAACCTGCGACCGTAGCGGTCACGCGGTTCCAGACTGAAGCGCGTAGAACCGCACGGCCACTAGCGGCCGGCAAAAGCAGGGGTAAGCTATAGGGAGAGACGGATTATACACAATACATACAAGAGCCAAGAGTTAAAAATAAGTGTGGACGACCAATAACGAAGTGCTCCGATTAGAAAGGGTGTAAGACACGGATGTGAAGCGGCAGCCGACGAACCGAGAGAACGCAGCATGTCATTGCCAATGGAGAGAAGTCTTCCGAAGTAAGAGTGATTTCAGGTGTGCCGTAGGGGAGTTTCATAGGACCGTTGCTATTCACAATATACATACACTCCTGGAAATGGAAAAAAGAACACATTGACACCGGTGTGTCAGACCCACCATACTTGCTCCGGACACTGCGAGAGGGCTGTACAAGCAATGATCACACGCACGGCACAGCGGACACACCAGGAACCGCGGTGTTGGCCGTCGAATGGCGCTAGCTGCGCAGCATTTGTGCACCGCCGCCGTCAGTGTCAGCCAGTTTGCCGTGGCATACGGAGCTCCATCGCAGTCTTTAACACTGGTAGCATGCCGCGACAGCGTGGACGGGAACCGTATGTGCAGTTGACGGACTTTGAGCGAGGGCGTATAGTGGGCATGCGGGAGGCCGGGTGGACGTACCGCCGAATTGCTCAACACGTGGGGCGTGAGGTCTCCACAGTACATCGATGTTGTCGCCAGTGGTCGGCGGAAGGTGCACGTGCCCGTCGACCTGGGACCGGACCGCAGCGACGCACGGATGCACGCCAAGACCGTAGGATCCTACGCAGTGCCGTAGGGGACCGCACCGCCACTTCCCAGCAAATTAGCGACACTGTTGCTCCTGGGGTATCGGCGAGGACCATTCGCAACCGTCTCCATGAAGCTGGACTACGGTCCCGCACACCGTTAGGCCGTCTTCCGCTCACGCCCCAACATCGTGCAGCCCGCCTCCAGTGGTGTCGCGACAGGCGTGAATGGAGGGGCGAATGGAGACGTGTCGTCTTCAGCGATGAGAGTCGCTTCTGCCTTGGTGCCAATGATGGTCGTATGCGTGTTTGGCGCCGTGCAGGTGAGCGCCACAATCAGGACTGCATACGACCGAGGCACACAGGGCCAACACCCGGCATCATGGTGTGGGGAGCGATCTCCTACACTGGCCGTACACCACTGGTGATCGTCGAGGGGACACTGAATAGTGCACGGTACATCCAAACCGTCATCGAACCCATCGTTCTACCATTCCTAGACCGGCAAGGGAACTTGCTGTTCCAACAGGACAATGCACGTCCGCATGTATCCCGTGCCACCCAACGTGCTCTAGAAGGTGTAAGTCAACTACCCTGGCCAGCAAGATCTCCGGATCTGTCCCCCATTGAGCATGTTTGGGACTGGATGAAGCGTCGTCTCACGCGGTCTGCACGTCCAGCACGAACGCTGGTCCAACTGAGGCGCCAGGTGGAAATGGCATGGCAAGCCGTTCCACAGGACTACATCCAGCATCTCTACGATCGTCTCCATGGGAGAATAGCAGCCTGCATTGCTGCGAAAGGTGGATATACACTGTACTAGTGCCGACATTGTGCATGCTCTGTTGCCTGTGTCTATGTGCCTGTGGTTCTGTCAGTGTGATCATGTGATGTATCTGACCCCAGGAATGTGTCAATAAAGTTTCCCCTTCCTGGGACAATGAATTCACGGTGTTCTTATTCCAATTTCCAGGAGTGTACATCAAGTTCAGTAGAGAGATTTATTTCTGAATCATAGCTTGCGGTCTCAGAGTACAGTGCGAAATCTGCACAGCAACTTTTAGTGTTACTTTATTCTGCTTTGGCTAATTTTGTAGGTGCGCCGCTCGTGGTCTCGCGGTAGCGTTCTCGCCTCTCGAGGACGGGGTCCCCGGGTTAGATTCCCGGCGGGGTCAGAGATTTTCACCTGCCCCGAGATGACTGGTAGTGTTGTGTCGTCTCCATCATCATCATCATGTATCCCCATTACGGTCGTAGGAGGGCAACGGCCAACAACTTCCATTAGGGCCTTGCCTGGTACGGCGGTGCGAGACTCCCGCATCATTCCCCTACTCTCTGTCAAGAAGCATGGGACTTCATTTCCATATTTTGTATACATTTCAAACTCAGTAGAGCCATTTGAGACCTTATATCTATGTTATACACAGTACGATATAGTTAGGGACTGTGCTTGTTGTGAGCGGACTCAAGGAGAGCTGGCTGCTATTCGTAAACAGCCGGAAGCTGCGTTGGCTACCGTCGACAGACTTCTAGCTAATGCTCCAAGTTGCGGTGACGTCGGGGCGCCAGTGACGAGACCTGTGGCAGCTTTGCTGCCACAGAAATCCCCTGGTGACCCAGACTTCGCTGCGGCTTCTGATACAAAACATCTGACTGGTCCGTACTCACTCCCCAGTGGGTGGCAGGTGGTGGTGGGTTCGCGTGTCACTGGGCGGAAGGCGAAAGAGGTAGTAGACCGTACGGCTGGCTTCCTACGTCTTAGCAACAGGCTCTGAGCACTATGGGACTAAACATCTATGGTCATCAGTCCCCTAGAACTTAGAACTACTTAAACCTAGCTAACCTAAGGACATCACAGAACACCCAGTCATCACGAGGCAGAGAAAATCCCTGACCCCGCCGGGAATCGAACCCGGGAACCCGGGCGCGGGAAGCGAGAACGCTACCGCACGACCATGAGCTGTGGACTCTGAGCAACAGGTACGAGGTGCTACCCAGTGTTGATGATAACTGTTAGCCAGTAAGGGATGCCTGTTCGTAGCAACGAACCCAGTGTTCCTCTGGTTTGGAGCAGAGTGGAAGGTCTAAACCAGGCGTTCAGACAACTCTGCGACGGTATCGGTTACGAATATCTCGATCTCCGCTATCGGGTGAAGAATTTTAATAGTTCAGGCGTGCACTACACGCTGGAAGCGGCTACTAGGGCGGTGGAGTATGTGTGGCGTGCACATGGGGCTTCTTTTTAGGTTAGAGAATCCCTCCCTTGGGATCAAATACGATTTGCCTGTTAAATCAACCACAGTGACCTCAGAGAATCTTGATTCTCGCAAATCATAGATGGAAAAGGTTAATACGATCTTAGTAAACTGCAGGCGCATCCAAAGAAAGTCCCCAGAATTTGTACGCTTACTGGATGTTATAATGAACAGATATTATTGGTCACAGAAAGCTGGTTGAAACCAGACGTCAATGACAACTAAATCCTAAGTTCATATTGGAATGTTTATCGTAAGGTTAGGTTAGTCGTCAATGGTGGCAGTGTGTTCATTGCAGTAAAAAGTCGATAAAATCTAGCGAGGTTATCACGGATTCCTAATGTGAATTAATCTGGGTGAAACTCAATATCAATGAACGATCAAAAATGGTTATCGGATGCTTTTATAGCCCCCCTGTATCAGGACCTGTAGTTATAGAGCGCTTGAGACAGAACTTACATAATATCATTTTCCTGATCATGCCAGGTATAGACTGAGAGTGTTATGCCATCAAAACTTATGCCAGAGACAGGGAATCGTGTGGCACTGTTCTGGACGTCTTGAGCGGATAGCTAGGGAACCAGCTCGTGCCGGTAACGTCTTAGACTTCCTGGCAACAAACAGACCTGCACTCATCGAACCAATTAACGTAGAGGAAGGTATCAGTGATTGTAAGGCTGTGACAGCGTCTACGACGACGGGTCCTACAAGGAATGTTAAAAAGGTAGGAAGATACATTTGCTCAGCAATTGTGACAGGATACAAATTTCAGAAAATTTCAGCAGTCAGCATCAAATATTCGGTGATAAGGACGAAGATGTGGAGATCAAATGGAAAAAATTGAAAGTCATCGTTCGAAACGCCCTAGGCAAGTACGTTCCGAGTAAGCTTTTAAGGGATGGGAAAGATCCACCATGGCTTAATAGCCATGTTAGAAAAGCGCTACGTAAAAAAGTGCACTTCATCTCAGATTCAAGAGAAGTAAAAACCTCGCTGACAAACAAAAGCTGAACGAAGCGAAAATGAGCGTAAGGAGAGCAATGAGAGAAGCGCCCAATGATTTTGAAAGTAAGACGTTGCCAACCGACCTGAGTAAAAACCCTAACAGATTTTGGTCGTATGTAAAATCAACAAGTGGGTCAAAATCACGTATTCATTCTCTCAGCGATCACACCGACACCGAAACGGAATATAACAGAGGCTGATATACTAAATTCGGTCTTCCGAAGTTGTTTCACCGTGGAAGATCGTAGCACTGTGCTTTCAATAATCGTACGGTAGTCGAAATGGGAAAATATTGAGATAACGGATAGCGGAATTGAAAAGCAGCTACAATCGTTTAGTAGTGGAAAGGCGTCAGGACCAGATGACAGACCTATAAGGTTGTATAAAGATTATGAGAAAAAACTTGCTACCCTTCTAGCAGTAATTTATTATGTATCGCTTGAGCAACGGAAGGTACCTAACGACCGGAAAAAAAGGGCAGGTCATTCCCATTTTTAAGAAAGGCCATAAGACAGATCCACACAGTCATAGACCTATATCGTTGACGTCAACCTGTTGTAGAATTATGGAACATGTTTTATGATCAAGAATAATGACGTTTTTGGAAAATGAACATCTCCTCTATAAAAATCAACAATGATTCCGCAAACAGAGATTCTATGAAACTCAGCTCGCTCTGTTCCTCCATGAGATCCACAGAGCAGTGGACAACGGCGCTCAGGTTGAGGCCGTGTTCCTTGATTTCAGTAAGGCATTTGACAACTTCCCGCCTTGCCGTTTAGTGAAAAAAGAAAAAATTCGGGCTTACGGGGTATCGGAGTAGACCTGATATTAGATTCAAGACTTTCTTGCAGATAGAACTCAACATAACGGAAATAAACGACAGATGTAATGGTAATATCCGAAATACCACAGGGAAGTGTGATAGGACGGTTGCTGTTTATTTATATAAATGATCTAGCAGAAAGCGTCGGATGCTCTAAAGGCTATCCGCAGATAATGCAGTTGTCTATAACAAAGTAGCAACGCCAGAAGATAGTAAGATTTTGCAGAACGACATGCAGTGAATTGATGAATGGTGCAGGCTCTGGCAGGTGACACTGAATGTAAATAAATGTAACACAATGCGCACACATAGAAAAAGAATTCCACTACTGTACAACTACACTAATGATGACAAACAGGTGGAGACAGCGACTGCCATAAAATAGTAGTAGTAACTATCCAGATCGACCTTAAGTGGAATGACCACACAAAACATATAGTGGGAAAAGCAGACCCAGATTCATCTTAAGTAAATATAACTCATCCACGAAAGAAGTGGCTTTTAAGGCGCTTGTTCGCCAGGTTCTTCAGTATTGTTCATCTACCTGGGATCCCCATCAGGTAGGACTGATAGAGGAGATAGAGAAGATTCAATAAAGAGGGCGCGTTTCGTCACGGTGTCGTTTAGCAATCGAGAGAGCGTTACGGAGAAGCAAAACAGACTCAAGAGAGGCGTTGTGCATCACGGAGAGAAATTTCGGGACAGCACTTTTCAGGAGAAGTTGGTAAACATATTACTTCCCCTCACATATATATCGCGTATTGACTACGAGGAGAATGTTCGAGAAATTAGAGCCAATACAGAGGCTTACCGACAATCTTTCTTCCCACGCACTATTCGCGGGTGGAAGAGGGTTGGAGGGATCACATAGTGCTACCATTAGGCAATTTATAACACTTAAAACACATGATAATGGCACTTTGAAGCCGAAATCATGATTTTCTAAGTGTAAATGTAACACTGTAAATAAACAACAGTCTAATGGCGGTTCTGACATTAAAGAAATATATTATGACTGTGGCCCCACATTACGAAAAACTTATTAAGTTAGCAGTGATTTCTGAATATACTCCGTCTTGTAATAGTAAATCCATCGTAAAAATACGGAATGACGGACAGCGGCTGGTCGGACTTTTGTAGAAATATGTACCATATTCCGTTATTTTTGAATACTTTATTTAGGCTACAAGTTTCAACACCTTCGTAGCGTCTTTTTCAGGCCCTTATACATAAAACGTCCGAGACGTATATGCATATAGTAGTGCATTCGATGAGTCGACTGCTGTGACCGAGCGGTTCTAGGCGCTCCAGTCTAGAACCATGCGGCTGCTACGGTCGCAGGTTCGAATCCTGCCTCGGATATGGATGTGTGTGATGTTCTTAGGTTAGTTAGGTTTAAGTAGTTCTAAGTCTAGGGGACTGATGAACTCAGATGTTAAGTCCCACAGTGCTTAGAGCCGTTTGAACCATTTTTGCATTCGATGATACACCTGTTACTGCAGTTCAAATGGCTCTGAGCACTATGGGACTTAACATCTATGGTCATCAGTCCCCTAGAACTTAGAACTACTTAATCCTAACTAACCTAAGGACATCATACACATCCATGCCTGAGGCATGATTCGAACCTGCTACCGTAGCAGTCACGCGGTTCGAGACTGAAGCGTCTAGAACCGCACGGCCACACCGGCCGGCATGAGTTACTGCAGTGACAGTGCATAGCATCACATAAGAACCAATCGAAACAAATTTTCTGGCAACACCCATAGTGAAGATGGTGACATGCAGATAAGTACAGCTTGAGTAGCGGCCATCGCAAAGCTGGCGCGGCGAGTGCGGAATGGAAGCATTGCCATATACAGCACTGGAGCGAGCACCGGTGACGTCACAGAAGGCAGCGCGAGTATATAACGACAGCAACAAACCATAAGATAGTTAACTTCTGACAGTCGTCGAGGAGTACGCGACAGAATGTTTGTGGATTTTAAACCTCTCGAAGCGGCTGGAACAGAGAATTTGGTCATATATCGCCGCGAAACGATGATATTCCTGTATTGTAATGTTGTCTCCAAAAATCGCCTCCTGATCACGCAATCATATTTTATTTAAAAGATATTTCCGTAAAGTCGTTATCCATCAGCTTTTAGTTTATGATAATAATTGAAGTGCTACTTTAAACTTTGCGAAGATGTGCCTGATTCAATGAAGTGTGAATGTATAGTACTGAATTTTACAGGTTGGAAACCCGTAAACGTTTGCACATAAAAAACCGTCATATACTGTAGTTAGTATCGTACATGTTTGACATTTCAACGTGTCGATCAAATATCGAAAACGGATATGGTTTCTTTGCTAGACCCCCTATGAATTGCTAGCTGGATTATCGGTCAAACCAGAAAATCTTCAGGATATAAACCGGTCGTTACCTAACATTGTGGTACTCAATGGGCAGGTAATGAATAGCTGCCGATGTTTGCTATCTAACAGTACCATAACTCTCTCATGACTGATTTAATTTGATATCTTTTCCACTGCTACAATAAGAACCACATTTGAACATGAACGTCTCTGTAATGGGCTCTTTCACCCAATCTCTTTACTGTCGTGTGCAATTTCTAGTAAAACAGATGTTCGGTAAAAATCAAAGCGTATGAGTACAGTACTTTAGGCGGAAGCAGCTTCGTTTGCCCTTCGGCGGTCGCCATATTCTTTCCGCTCACAACCCACCCACAGTAGAGGACTTTATTAACGTGGTTCCTGAGGTGGAATACATAGAGCTGGACTCTGGCATCCATCAAAAGAAAAATTTGATTACTTATCACTGTTGGACTTACGAATCATACCTGCCCAGAGACATGTGCTACATACGTCATCTTTGTGTGGAAGCACGTCTGTTCGTGAACAACTATTTTCAAGAGTAAAGTATAAAAGATCCACCTACAGATTTTCTGAAAGTGTGGAACATGTTCATGAACTGAAAGAGGAACTGAGGATTAAAAGATCAAAGGCATCCATTGCTGTATTCTGTTAATACAATACACTCTGATATGTTCAACTAAAATGTCCATTTCTTCCAGTTATCGCTTCATTTCGTGTTCTTATCAGCAGTTATTGATTTATTCTTTTATTGGTTATGCATATTGTTCAGTAATGTGAATTATACCCACATTATGGAACCTTTGACAGTAATTAAATAGGTTGGCTTGAACATACACTCCTGGAAATTGAAATAAGAACACCGTGAATTCATTGTCCCAGGAAGGGGAAACTTTATTGACACATTCCTGGGGTCAGATACATCACATGATCACACTGACAGAACCACAGGCACATAGACACTGGCAACAGAGCATGCACAATGTCGGCACTAGTACAGTGTATATCCACCTTTCGCAGCAATGCAGGCTGCTATTCTCCCATGGAGACGATCGTAGAGATGCTGGATGTAGTCCTGTGGAACGGCTTGCCATGCCATTTCCACCTGGCGCCTCAGTTGGACCAGCGTTCGTGCTGGACGTGCAGACCGCGTGGGACGACGCTTCATCCAGTCCCAAACATGCTCAATGGGGGACAGATCCGGAGATCTTGCTGGCCAGGGTAGTTGACTTACACCTTCTAGAGCACGTTGGGTGGCACGGGATACATGCGGACGTGCATTGTCCTGTTGGAACAGCAAGTTCCCTTGCCGGTCTAGGAATGGTAGAACGATGGGTTCGATGACGGTTTGGATGTACCATGCACTATTCAGTGTCCCCTCGACGATCACCAGTGGTGTACGGCCAGTGTAGGAGATCGCTCCCCACACCATGATGCCGGGTGTTGGTCCTGTGTGCCTCGGTCGTATGCAGTCCTGATTGTGGCGCTCACCTGCACGGCGCCAAACACGCATACGACCATCATTGGCACCAAGGCAGAAGCGACTCTCATCGCTGAAGACGACACGTCTCCATTCGTCCCTCCATTCACGCCTGTCGCGACACCACTGGAGGCGGGCTGCACGATGGTGGGGCGTGAGCGGAAGACGGCCTAACGGTGTGCGGGACCGTAGCCCAGCTTCATGGAGACGGTTGCGAATGGTCCTCGCCGATACCCCAGGAGCAACAGTGTCCCTAATTTGCTGGGAAGTGGCGGTGCGGTCCCCTACGGCACTGCGTAGGATCCTACGGTCTTGGCGTGCATCCGTGCGTCGCTGCGGTCCGGTCCCAGGTCGACGGGCACGTGCACCTTCCGCCGACCACTGGCGACAACATCGATGTACTGTGGAGACCTCACGCCCCACGTGTTGAGCAATTCGGCGGTACGTCCACCCGGCCTCCCGCATGCCCACTATACGCCCTCGCTCAAAGTCCGTCAACTGCACATACGGTTCCCGTCCACGCTGTCGCGGCATGCTACCAGTGTTAAAGACTGCGATGGAGCTCCGTATGCCACGGCAAACTGGCTGACACTGACGGCGGCGGTGCACAAATGCTGCGCAGCTAGCGCCATTCGACGGCCAACACCGCGGTTCCTGGTGTGTCCGCTGTGCCGTGCGTGTGATCATTGCTTGTACAGCCCTCTCGCAGTGTCCGGAGCAAGTATGGTGGGTCTGACACACCGGTGTCAATGTGTTCTTTTTTCCATTTCCAGGAGTGTATAACGTCCGTCATTATTTGCTGCAAATATACCCTCCAGTTCCTGAATTGCAGTTGCAAGACACACCTTGTCGAGTGCACGGTTACAAATGACATCCAAGATATTTTGCTTTATTGTGTCATTATGCATAAAGTTTGAAAGAACGAAATTTTTACACTGATTTTTTTCTGTTGTTAGCTTTTTTCAACCCATAGGTTTTAGCAAATTATTGAAGGAAACCTTATATAAACATTTCTCATGGTTTTCGGAAAACCATAAGAATGTATAAGAAGCTTTTTGTAAAATGACGTCTCCACTGACAGCGAGTACCGGAGTTCTCAGTTATAATAGAGGACTCGCTGCACTGACACCACCGTAGCAAACGATGAGCATGACTATTATTGTATACCAATACAAAGTGTAATAGATTAGCAGCGAATTTTGTTCTTTTCGTAGACGTAATGTGTAGATGTTATAAAAATTATGGGTTCTTAAAAATAATTCTCAGTTACTGAAGATCGCTAAAATTATTAATAAATAGTGATAACTAATTTCGGTTAAAACAGTTAGCCGTGTTCAGATCAAAAACACACACATTTCTGTGCGTAATCGCGACAGGAGGCATGCTGTGAAAAAAGAAAAAAAGGAAAAAAAGTGGTTCTTATTGTAGCAGTGGAAAAGAAATCAAATTAAATCAGTTATGAGAGAGTTATGGTACTGTTAGATAGCAAATATCGGCAGCATAACTTCTTTACTTAATCTAATTCGTTGTCAACAACTTTGACGTTAATTTTTTCGCCACTGTCTTTTCTGCTAATCTTCGTTAGTTTCGTCCCCTTGGATTTGCTATCAAACCACATTCTATACTTGCTAGACTATTCTGTCCAGTCAACAGGCCTTTTAATTCTTCTTCACTTTCTCTGCCGACAAAAATGGCATCAGTGAATCTCATAACTGATATCCATTCACCGTGAGATCTGACTGTTGAAACTTTCGTTTCCGTCATTGCTTCTTCGATGTGCAGATTGAGCAATTTCTGCGAGGGAACATTCCTGTCTCACACCATTTTTAAATCGAGACAGGATATGTACAAGGAAATAAAATGGCTCAAATGGCTCTAGGCACTATGGGACTTAACATCTGAGGTCATCAGTCCCCTAACTAACCTAAGGACATCACACACATCCGTGCCCGAGGCAGGATTCGAACCTGCGACCGTATCAGAACCTCGCGGCCACAGCGGCCGGGCCGGCCGAAGTGGCCGTGCGGTTAAAGGCGCTGCAGTCTGGAACCGCAAGACCGCTAAGGTCGCAGGTTCGAATCCTGCCTCGGGCATGGATGTTTGTGATGTCCTTAGGTTAGTTAGGTTTAACTAGTTCTAAGTTCTAGGGGACTAATGACCTCAGCAGTTGAGTCCCATAGTGCTCAGAGCCATTTGAACCACAGCGGCCGGCACGAAAAATATATGTACAAGAACCAAGAGGGAACAATGATAATGTCAAACCAAAAACAAAGTTCTCGTGTTCATAAGTCTCTGTATGTCCTTCTTTTCAGAGATGGTTGCGGGACTCGCCTGTTTGGTACAGAATGTTAAATCAGACACCTTTCAGCCGTCTAATTTCCAACAGTTATTTTATTTGGTTACCTGTTTCGTCGATTCTAGTCCGGATGTTTACGTCAGTGAAAGAGTTAAGTGTCACAGTCTTATATTTACGAATGAATCACTGAATTTACTAGTACAGGACATTCGAGTTCACTGATTTTACTGTGTCTATTAAAGTCTTAACGACGTTGTCTTGCTTCTTCCTACAGGTTTCCTTTGAATTCTGCGCTATGAAAAACGTATGTCTTAAGTTTGGTTGGTGATCCGAGTGAGTAATCATTACATTTTGATATTGTTTCGTTTTCCAGAAAACAGTTCTCTGTAAAACTGTCGAATCTTTACAACGACATATGAACGGCAAAAATACTGAGGACTACGTGGTTTCAGGAACCCGGTGAAGTTGATGAGAGGAGACCTGCTGCAACGTGAGAACATAAAGCTTTCACTCGCTAATAGGAAACTCCTTCCGAAAGTGAGGCACGATTTTACTGTGATTGAGAGCGTCACGCAATACCTCAAAAACCTTCACGCAAATAGGCTTAAAATTGGTTCAAATGGCTCTGAGCACTATGGGACTTAACTTCTGAAGTCATCAGTCCCCTCGAACTTAGAACTACTTAAACCTAACTGACCTAAGGACATCACACACATCCATGCCCGAGGCAGGATTCGAATCTGCGACCGTAGCGGTCGCGCGGTTCCAGACTGTAGCACCTAGAACCGCTCGTCCACTATGGCCGGCGGCTTAAAATTACTTCTCCCCAACGTAACGTCATAGAAGCGGAAATTTTGATTCGAGGTGGTGCAGGCGAGAAAGATTTTACATCCTTAATCCCACTTACTACTAACAGATTACCAATTTGCTTTGAATTTGTACATTTCCCAGTGAGCTTATATTCTGCTATGACCATAAACGAAGCACAAAGACAGACGATACGTGTTGCGGTCGTGGACTTAGTGGCACTTGCTTCTCACTAGGCCCACTCCCATGTTAGTTAAGCGAACAGACTCTTCCTTCATGTCCCCAGTCATACTAATTGAAAATTTGTATAAAAAAGCATTCTATAGACAAAACAGCATAAAAGGTTTTTCATTTAAATCAACCGGTTTTGACAGACTTAGCTACCATCGTCAGATCTTAAAAAATCATTTTGTTATGAAAAGTGTTCATTTTAAGTTGGACCTTGCGCCAAACTGTCGTTCGACAGCCACACTGTGGCAGCTCATTATAAAAGTTCTGTCATAACTAAAATATTTAAAAGGATGAAGCACCTTTGGTGTGAGGTCCAACTTAAAGTGAACACATTTCATGACAAAAAGATTTTTCTAAGACTTGAAGTTGACAGCAAAGTCTATCGAAACTGGTTGCTTGAAATAAAGAATTATTTATCAGATCTTGGTTTTAGAATGGTTTTAGCAAGAAAAACAGATCGCCACCAGATCGCATCTTCTGTCTTCTCAAATCGAGAAAATTAAGTCAAAAAGTCTCAGAAGTTGGAAATGAATACCACACGTGGAAAGTCTCGGGCACGGCTATAACTGATTACCCTAGCAACGCTAGTAATTTTATAAATTCCGAAGGAATTTTATATATTTGCCCTCCTTATTTGATCTGTTAAATTCTAACTCTTTTGGATCACCTACATCTTCCGTAAGCCTCCCATTTCTTCATGTATCACATCACCGGACAATTCCTAGCCCTCGTTGAAGCTTCCAATGTACACTTCCACCTGTCCACTCTCTCCTTTGCATTAACCGAGGAATACCCCCGGAGTAGACAACATTCCATTAGAACTACTGACAGCCTTGGGAGAGCCAGTCCTGATAAAACTCTACCATCTTGTGAGTAAAATGCATGAGAGAGGCGAAGTACCCTCAGACTTCAAGAAGAATATAATAATTCCAATCCCAAAGAAGGCAGGTGTTGACAGATGTGAAAATTACCGAACTATCAGTTTAATAAGTCACAGCTGCAAAATATTAACGCGTTTTATTTACAGATGAATGGCAAAACTGGTAGAAGCCGACGTCGGGGAAGAACAGTTTGGATTCCGTAGAAATGTTGGAACACGTGATGCAATACTGACCCTACGACTTATCTTAGAAGCTAGATTAAGAAAAGGCAAACCTACGTTTCTAGCATTTGTAGACTTAGAGAAAGCTTTTGACAATGTTGACTGGAATACTCTCTTTCAAATTCTTAAAGTGGCAGGGGTAAAATACATGGAGCGAAAGGCTATTTACAATTTGTACAGAAACCAGATGGCAGTTATAAGAGTCGAGGGACATATAAGGGAAGCAGTGGTTGGGAAGGGAGTGAGGCAGGGTTGTAGCCTATCCCCGATGTTATTGCATCTGTATGTTAAGCAAGCAGTAAAGGAAACAAAAGAAAAATTCGGAGTTGGTATTAAAATCCATGGAGAAGAAATAAAAACTTTAAGGTTCGCCGGTGACATTGTAATTCTGTCAGAGAGAGCGAAGGACTTGGAAGAGCAGTTGAACGCAATGGACAGTGTCTTGAAAGGAGGATATAAGATGAACATCAACAAATGCAAAACGAGGATAATGGAATGTAATCGAGTTAACTCAGGTGATGCTGAGGATATTACATTAGGAAATGAGACACTTAAGGTAGTAAAGGAGTTTTGCTATTTAGGGAGCAAAATAACTGATGATGGTCGAAGTAGAGAGGATATAAAATGTAGACTGGCAATGGCGAGGAAAGCGTTTCTGAAGAAGAGAAATTTGTTAACATCGAGTATAGATTTAAGTGTCAGGAAGTCGTTTCTGAAAGTATTTGTATGGAGTGTAGCCATGTATGGAAGTGAAACATGGACGATAAATAGTTTGGACAAGAAGAGAATAGAAACTTTCGAAATGTTGTGCTAGAGAAGAATGCTGAAGATTAGATGGGTAGATCACATAACTAATGAGGAGGTAATGAATAGGATTGGGGAGAAGAGGCGTTTGTGGTCCAACTTAACTAGAAAAAGGGATCGGTTGGTAGGACATGTTCTGAGGCATCAAGGGGTCACCAATTTAGTATTGGAGGGCAGCGTGGAGGGTAAAAATCGTAGAGGGAGACCAAAAGATGAATATATTAAGCAGATTCAGAAGGATGTAGGCTGCAGTAGATACTGGGAGATGAAGAAGCTTGCACAGGATAGCATGGAGGGATGCATCAAACCAGTCTCAGGACTGAAGACCACAACAACAACAAGCTCTTGCACTGTTCATTAATGTTGATGCCCTAGCTTTTAATTTCGCCTCTTGTACATGCCGCCACATAAAAAAGTAAGAAAGCCACCAGGCGACGGGAACTGTTCGCTAGGAGGGGCGCAGTGAAGCCGCCCCGGAGTCTTTTACTCCGGCGCTGGTGGAGGGCGTCATCGCAGGGCAGGCGACGGAAGCCAGTATTGGCCTTGACGGGTCGGGGAGAGGCGAGGCGAGGCGAGCCCAGGCGTACGACTCAATTTGTCGCCCGCCGCCTGTATCGGTCTCCGATGCCGCATTGACCGGGCGCCGTATAAGGACAGCCACCCGGCCTGGGGACCGGGAACTGCCCCTCTTTTATGTGTTTGCCTTTAATTCTATTTAGCGGCGCGCATGAATCGCGCGCAAAAGCTCCCCTGGCGGCGTCTCGCAAAGATTCTCCTTCCCCCGGCCTGCAGCGCCGCCCCTATGAAAAGAGAAGAGCGCCCTGCAACACGCCCGGTACACGGGGGGAGGAAAAACGGCGGAAAAAAACGGCAGAAAGTAGATGCTATAATTACACGCGTCGGGTTAACACAAACGCTTCTTTTCCGGCCGGCAGGCAGAGTAACGTGTTCTGCAGTTGAAACTGTGCAAATGTGGAGCGTTTTTGGCCGGCGATGGGGCTTTTCGAATAAGGTACTCTAATGCACTTATTATGTTAAGTGAATTAAAGCGGCGTAAATGCGTTCGTATTTAACGTTTCATCAAGGAACACGGTAACAACTGTGGCGAACGTTGAATTCTACCGTAAATGCGTTATTCTCCAGTAATTACGTAACATTTCCCTTTGTAGCGAAATGAAAAAGTTTCACCGGCTAACAAATTCATTTCACGTGGTGTGCAAATATGAAAACGAAATATTCCCGTTAGCCTGCTCAATTGTCTTAGCGTGTGCAGAATACTAACTACGCTTAGTAATACAGATAAAAACGGGACTGTGTTAAATTTATAACTAAATCTATTTACACGAAGAGGACAATGAAAAAGTAAGTTATGCTTCGACATGGCCTTCGTATTCAATTGTGCACGTGATCCAGTGGTCGACAGAAGATATTCCTTCCCTCCAAACAGTCAATTTTCAACTCATCCTCTATGATTTTTTCATCTCTACTCGAGATTATTTATGTAATATTTTCGATTGTTTTTCATCGCTGAAGCCATCTTTTACACTGCAAATATTACTTATTACTCGAAGACAATGGGTGAGAGCAGATAACCCCTTTTTTACCATATTTAATATAGTATTAAATCATCCTTCTTTTTCTGTTTCTCAGTTGCACAATTTCGGTCTATCAAGACGGATATATAGCTGTCACGAATCATAGTTATATCCTCGAAGAAGTAAATTCCATTAAAAAAGTAAATTACAGTTTTGAACAGTACAAAACTTGTTCATATATCTCCTTTACAATAGCGACGTACGTGTCACCCAGGACTTAAGCCATGTGTAAGCAAAGACGGACGTGAGACGTCATTGCCGATAAGAACTGGACGAGCACTGATGGAGATATGAAGGCTCGGCAGCTATTGTTTGATTTCAAACTACAGACCGGCTGTGCACCATTTACTGTTGAAATGCACCGATGTTCAAAATGGTTCAAATGGCTCTGAGCACTATGGGACTTAACTTCTAAGGTCATCAGTCCCCTAGAACTTAGAACTACTTAAACCTAACTCACCGAAGGACATTACACACATTCATGTCCGTGGCAGGATTCTAACCTGCGACCGTAGCGGTCGCGCGGTTCCAGACTGTAGCGCCTAGAACCGCTCGGCCACACCGGCCGGCCTGCACCGATGTTTCCTGGCAAATTTCAGCCTTCCATTATTTCATTTGCCACGGATTACGCACGAAACTTACCGTGAACTGGTCATATAACTATTAGGTTTCTGATTTTAATTTGTGATTACTGTCACTGTAACCTAGGTCGAAATGTGGTAAGTATTGTTGACGAGAAATATTTAGATTACAAATTAAACAAATTGCTCTAGATGGTAAATCTATTCCTTTTATCCTCCCTTGATTCCAAATCAAGTATATTTTCTACAATAAATACATTAAATGGACATGTTCTCAAATCAAAACATAATAAAACCATCACATGGTAATTCCGTTTAAAACTGAGCTTACGTATTGCACCACCGAAAAAAAGGCACCCTTTGTGTCCGTTCTACAATACGGCATCCATCCTTCCTATGAGGTAAAGAAACATCACCCATCGTAGATGGCCAAACAATTTCTGTTCATGAACACGAATCTGAGCGCACAACGCTGCTGGAGTGATTTAACTAAGTGTGTGAGGCACAACTATTTATGGTCTTAGATTTACAGCCAATTGGTTTTACTTTGTGCAGCATTTTGGTCGTGTTCACTTTCGTCAGCCGGCCGGAGTGGCCGTGCGGTTCTAGGCGCTACAGTCTGGAGCCGAGCGACCGCTACGGTCGCAGGTTCGAATCCTGCCTCGGGCATGGATGTGTGTGATGTCCTTAGGTTAGTTAGGTTTAATTAGTTCTAAGTTCTAGGCGACCGATGACCTCCGAAATTAAGTCGCATAGTGCTCAGAGCCATTTTGAGCCACTTTCGTCATCAATAATATGGCAGCTTTACTGTTTCGACGATGAATCACTATTCTTATCACACATACTGCAATGCGTTTCCTAAATTTATCTGCACGAATGAAAAAAAAGTCGCCTATGATCAGAAAGGTGTTCAACAAATTAATGTTCCCTGCTTGTGGGCTGAAAAAAAAAATAGAACGGTAAGCCTTTGTTGGCTGGAGGATGCCAATGGGTTGCTCACCATTTAGGCGAAAAGGATTTTTTTTCCAGTCCAGATCGGTCCCTTTCTCCTCTGTGAGTGAGAGTTGGGTCTTACGTGTATTTGTTGAGTGTTGGTGACTATCGTGTGATTGTACAGTGTGGTATTGGTGTTTGCGTATGGTGCTGAGAGAAGGCCGGTACACACCCTGCTCATCTCGAGTAGCACCAAGAGCCCGCTATGCTTAAGGTACCCTCCGCCGAATCGGTGCTAAACCTCATATGACGGGCATAGATGTTTGGTATCTAATGGACTGTCGTAATGTGATCAGGTACTTCACCCCTCCAACACTCCTCCAGTCTTTGGCAATGAAGGTCCCAGGTGCAATCCAGGTTTGGAGCAGAGATTTTCCCTCGTTCAAATCCCTACAGGACGGCCTCTGTTTCATTGAGCCTGGTAACAAATGAGTAGCAGGGATTTTTCTGGAGGTCAAAGGCGGTCGGACAGATGAGCCCGCTTCTAGTGCCATGGGAAAGGAGAGCCTGCGCTGTACCTGCAGTTAGGCCAACAGCCTGACCACAGGTATGTGGCACAGTCTTATATTCTCATCCTCCCTCTGGCCAAACACTTGTGGATACGAAACCGCTACCTCACAGTGTGTAACCACACAGGTACTATGGAAGTCAGTCTCTGATGTCTTAACAGTTTTCCTACACTTTGCGAAATACAAGTTAAGTGAATCTTTTGTTTACTGTGTTGACTTGTTTGCTAATCATTCAAATGGTTCAAACGGCTCTGAGCACTATGGGATTTAACATCTGAGGTCATCAATTCCCTAGAACTTAGAATTGCTTAAACCTAACTAACCCAAGGACATCACACACATCCATGCCCGAGGCAGGATTCGAACCTGCGACCGGAGCAGTCGTGACGTTCCGGACTGAAGCGCCTAGAACCGGTCGGCCACACGACCGGCTTTGCTATTCATTTCTGCTCCTCTCCAGCTTTCCTACGATAACAGTAGCTGCATCAGTCTTCAGCACACCTTAACATTGTTTAAATCTCGTACACAACAGACAAGCGTAAATGACCTCGGATACAATTGCCTTTTGTTTTGTAGAGAAGCCAGGGTGCCCTTACAGAGACTTGAACTCTCATCTTTCACAAAACAAATCCTATAGACCACATCGGTAAGTTAAGTTTCTCCCGGAGCGTCCTCTGCTGTAGGTTGACAGACAAGGCAACAGGTGTCATATCGTGAAACACCACGACAGCTGGAGAAGTGTGTGTGTTTGGGTCAGAGCTTTGGTACTGATTACCTTGGAGATTACATTTATGAATGAAGGACAACTGCCAATATTCCTGAATGCAAAGCGTTGCACTTATTATGTGACGAATAGATAAAGCCTTGTGGAAGGAAGCCTGTTCGTCAGAAAACAAACGGCAAGATACTGTCTCCAGCTCGCAATGATAAGACGCGAGAAACTAGGTGCAGACAGTGCTGAAACTAAGTCTGTTTATTACGGCAGTACTGCCTTGGTATATAGAGCGGGGCGTGCACCACGCACCGGGCCTGGCGTAGCCGGTCCTCTCATCCCTCTCCCTCCCCCGTCCCTCCCCCTGCCCTCATTTAATCAACAGCAGGCGTGCGTAACTAACAGCCAGTCTAAATTCTCGCGCCGCATTACCGTGTTATTGCGCTGCAAAGGCCGCTACAGCCGTGCGGGCGCGCGCGCGCACACCCACACAGCGCGGCATCGCAAACCACATTAACCGCCTTGCATAACGCGGCGCGACTGGTCCTTCTGCCGTCCCATTAACGCTCATTCGGCAATTTCTGGAATGTTCATATACGAATACCCTGGATACGGCTCCGCACGCGCGCGCTAGAAACGCGAAACTAAAAGCGCGCAACTTCCCCCCGCCACGGTGCGACCACCTCTTCGCTATTACTGTACCGGTAGCGTGTGAAAACACGTAGTCATCCAAGTATTATTCCCTTTGTCTTTTTTTCGCTCTTGTATTTTCTCTTTCGGGGAGTAATTTTTGGGGAGTTGCCCTCACGTCTGCCCCCCCCCCCCCCCCTCGCGCGGCTGCGGCCTGCAGGTCTTCGGTCCAGTTTTAATAAACGGAATGACAGAGACATACGGTTTCCGGAGGCCGCGGAAGACGCCTCCTGCGGCATATTTGGGACAGGGGGAGGGGAAAAAAGCCGGCCCCTGTTGTCGCAGTGTTATTGTGGGCGGCGCCGGCCGCAGATGCACGCCGCGCCCGTTTGTCACGCCGCCGCCGCCGCCGCAAGAACAGACCTCACCAGGGGCTGCGCCTGCTTCTTACCGGCGCCCCTAAGCCAGCTGCGGCCGCCGCTGCACTTCGTCTCGGCGGCGCCTGCGGTCGCTCCTAACTGCCGGCCGAATTTGTAGCCCAAAAATTCCGCGGCGTGGCCTCTGCGGGCTTCCGTGAGGGAACTTTGCGTCAGGGAGCAATTCAAAAATTTAAAAAGAAAGTTCAGAAATTGGGTTAGTACTCAAAAGAATTAGAGGAACATGACTTTCGATGCACACCATACTCCACTGAGCAGTTACTAAAGATTGGTTATGTTTCCAGAATGAGATTTTTCATTCTGCACCGGAGTGTGCGCTGATATGAAACTTCCTGGCAGATTAAAACTGTGTGCCGGACCGAGACTCGAAGACGGGACCTTTGCCTTTCGCGGGCAAGTGCTCTACCAACTGAGCTACCCAAGGACGACCCACGCCCCGTCCTCACAGCTTTACTTCTGCCAGTATCTCGTCTCCTACCTTCCAAACTTTACAGAAGCTCTCCTGCGAACCTTGAGAACTAGCACTCCTGAAAGAAAGAATATTGCGCAGACAGTTTTAATCTGCGAGGTAGTTTCATATCAGCGCACACTCCGCTGCAGAGTGAAAATCTCATTCTGGAAACATCCCCCAGGCTGTGGCTAAGCCATGTCTCCGCAATAACCTTTCTTTCAGGAGTGCTAGTTCTGCAAGGTTCGCAGGAGAGCTTCTGTAAAGTTTGGAAGGTAGGAGACGAGATACTGGCAGAAGTAAAGCTGTGAGGACAGGGCGTGATTCGTGCTTGGGTAGCTCAGTTGTAGAGCACTTGCCCGCGAAAGGCAAAGGTCCCGAGTTAGAGTCTCAGTCCGGCACATAGTTTTAATCAGCCAGGTAGTTTCATTGGGTATGTTACCAAATTATACCTTTTTTTTTAAAAAAAATTTCTTTATTGCAAATTTTATAATAATTATACAAACGTAACCCACTTCCTTGAATGATTAGTGGGTCCTAATATTATCCAAACATTAATTGCATCTAGATAGAAATTTGATAATTAGCGAGCGACAGCTATAACTAGATAACAATGGGCAACTAGTTTATCTATTATTGTTAATATTATGTTTATATTACCTACGCTTAACTAATCTCTACGGCCTGCAGCGTCACAGTTGTGTCAGTAGTTCATAAACCTACATTTTAGAGCCTTGCCCATCGAGCTAATCCCGATGGGCGTGCCCCTGACACTGGGTAAGCCAAGGATGTTATTCGCTGCAGGTTCTTAAATAGCTAATTTCCTAAGTTTTGCTAACTAGTTCTAATCTAAGTCAAGTCCGGTGCTTCGTCCTCTATCGGTGATGTTGTACACTTCTCCCCCTACTCCTGTACGCGGCGGATCCAGGCTATGAGGAAAGTCGGCCTGTCCTCGCAGAGGCGGTATGGTAGTAGGGCACAAATTCAGTATTTGGTGTGTCTCAAATTGTTAAGTTAGTAGATGTCCTTTTCACACTTTACGTGATACCTCATCCGCCAGTTGGTTAAGAGTTTGAAAAGTGCTTTCTTGTCTTAGTAAGTGGTATGTGTCACGGTCAGGTAATTGGTTACTTAATGTGGATGCTGCATCATTGAAAAGGGGGCACTCATAGACCACATGATTGGGAGTACCCTCTGATTCACCACACTCACACGCGGGTGTGTCCCTTTTCCAGAACCGACACAAATATTTCGGGTATGGCCCATGACCAGTTAGAAAATGGATCAGTTCTCGAGTACGTTCAAATTATCTCATGTCCAGTCGTTCCTTCACGTTAGGAAGAAGTTCAAAAGTTCTACGACCTGTTTCTTCAGCTTCCCATAATTCTTGCCACAATTGCTCGCCTCTTCGCCTTATCTCACCCTTTTCCCCAACCCCAATGCCTAATATCTCTTCTGTCTTCGCGGTATTCCCTTTCTTAGCCCAGAACCACGCAGCTTGTTCTCGAAATTTAGTGTCCAGGGGGCAGAGCCCAAATATGACTAATAGGGCTCCCACCAGGGATGTTCTATAGGCCCCCACAGACCTCAATATCATATTTCTCTGAACCCTTCTCACTGTCATGGTGGGCACAACACTCTTCATCCTGTGTGCCCAGACTCCCGAGCCGTAACTCATTATTGATGTTAGAATACTGTTGTGATATAGTTTTATGAGATGAGGGGGAGGATGAAATCATTTATATCTGATGGAGATGAGATTGTTTAGTGTTTGAAGGGCTTTCTGGGTTACGCTGTCAATGTGTTTCCCGAAGTTCCACATTTCGTCAATGATGATTCTCAAGTACCGTGTCTCACGTCGCCGAAGAACTGGTGAGCCCTCAATTCTCACATTTGGGTGTTTAATTAACTGTCCTTTTAGTAATAGGTAAGTTGACATAGTTAGTAACATTTTCATTTTAGTGTTTTTGCACCATATTTGCAATTTATTCGTGGCTCTTTCTATTTTGGACTCTATGTCCGCGCGACTACGGCCGCCAACCAACAGGAGGAGGTCATCTGCGTAGGCTATCACCTCTAGCACTTCTTCACTTTGTTTAAAGTATCCAATAGCGGCTCTATGTGGATGTCCCACATCAAGGGTCCTAATACGGAACCCTGGGGGCATTCCTTTGTTATTGATTTTCTAATTCTCCCGCTAGGGGATGATAGCCAGACCTCTCGATCCTCACAACAGCTCCTCAGGCAGCCATAGAGCGGCCCTGGACACTCTTTCTCCCGCAAGCAGAAGAAGAGCGAAGGCCACCACAGGTTGTCGAAGGAGCCACTGATGTCTACCATGATGCCCACTACGTACTTATGCGGGGTAGAGCCACAGACCTCAGCCGCCAGGGCGATTGCATCAGATGCCGATCGCCCAGGCGTGAAGCCGAACTGCCTGCTGCTCATCCCACACAACACTCGATGTGCAGACAGTCTGTCAGCCAGTAGTTTTTCTAATTTCTTCCCAAGTATGTCCAGCAAACATATGGGTCTGTAATTACACCTTTAATTTTCACAAATTAAGTACGTGACGAAACATCATTACGTCTTCAATCATGTATATAGAGACAGGAGTGGCCAAATTTTTGTCTCGCGGGCCAGGCCCGAGCCCGAGTGCGAAAGCAGTCAGTCACTTTTCACATTTCCCCCACCGCCACGCTGCGCTGTCTGAGCGCGAGGAGGGGTAACTGGGGAATACAGCAAACGCGCAGCACTTAAATGACAGTATAGTCGTACTGTTAATGAATTAATTTTATATTTCACATTTCTCAACAACATACATTACAAACAAACCAAGTTTTTAGTATTAATTAATTACTTTTGGCGCCCTGAAGACACATAATTTTTATCTGGTACAGACTGTCGGCGTACTGACAGACGCAGACAATTTCATAGAGCTTCGCATTCACGTTGCTATATAATAGTGGCTTATTTAGTCTGATAACCAGTACAAGGTCTATGACATAAACACGTTTATCGAAATATTGTAGCACTTTTGCAAACTCATTAAGTAGACTTCGAATATCTGTTTGAGAAAGGCAGTGTAGTTTTAACGTAAAATAATTTATAATTAAAACTAAAGCTACGTGGCAATTCAGTCAGTTACGTTCGCACGTGCACAGCGGCGCTTTCAACTCAAACGCCAAACTATCTTGAAAAAGTCTTGGAAGCAAATGTAAGACTGAAAGTTTCCTCAAAACCTTTATAAACCTATCGTTGTAATTCTTGCAAGGCCACAATGAATTCTTCAAACCTCGGGCTTTCTTTAACGCCATTGAGTTTAGGGAACTGGATTGCCTTCTATAACGCGATTTTCTTTTTAAATCCATCCCCATCAAATCACGAAGTAGTTACCTTGCAATGTCCTACCGGGTGCAGCGTGCAGTCATGTCCACTTAAAATGCAAAGTCTGCAATCCATTCCAGAAGTTCTAATTTACGTTCCAGCATTCCTTTTTTTTCATAAATTCAACAACTGTGCGATTTAAATAGAAAAAACGTTCCACGCAAGCCCATCGACTTAACCAACGTACTTTGCAGTAGTATATGAAGGGCTTATTTCAATAGTGGTAAAAGTCCATTACCTCCACATTTCTGTCTATAATTCTTCTGAAATTATATTCGAAACAAACAGAAAGAAAGGTTCATCTCTAGCAAGACGCCATATGCTTGAATATTTCTGGTATCTCAACTGCAAATTTTTCAGCGCTCATTTAACTTTAGGCCTCTGTATCTCAAGATGAACAAAAATGGACTTGTACCGCTATTGAAATAAGTCCTTCATATCAAGTCCCCAAATCCTTCATTTATTTCCACTGAAAACTGTTGCAACTGTAAATGTCTTGTGACTAGGGTCTCCCGTCGGGTAGACCGTTCGCCGGGTGCAAGTCTTTCGATTTGACGCCACTTCGGCGACTTGCGCGTCAATAGGGATGAAATGATGATGATGATTAGGACAACACGCAGTCCCTGAGCGGAGAAAATCTCCGACCCAGCCTGGAATCGAACCCGAGCCCTTAGGATTGACATTCTGTCGTGCTGACCACTCAGCTAGGGGCGAACCTGTTGCAACTGAAAATGGAATAATGGGTGCGACTTCAAAAATTTTACTATTCGAACAACCAGTTTCTTCTTGTGATCCATGCCTGAAAATTTAGGTCCAAGTGCTTCCTGATGTACGGAATAATGAGTTACAACTGTCGATCGTCATAAATTTTTGCTCTTTCTTTGTCATCTAAAAGTTTAAATTCTTTCTGCATGGTACCATAATATCAGGTCATAACGAATAAGCAGTACTTGTTACTTACTTATTCGAATTGAGAATTCTCATCCCTTTCTTCTGTCATGCCTATGAAAACAGCCACTGGACAAGTGAACATCATTCATTCCGCGAACAAATACCAAGTGTAAACACCACTGACATGAGAGGGAGAGGGAGAGAGAGAGAGAGAGAGAGAGAGAGAGAGAGAGAGAGCTGTGCTGACCGCAAAATACCACAATGCAATGCTAACTGTGCTAAATGAAATGTCGTGCTGTTTTGGATAATTTAGAGAAGGACTGAACAAATCCGAGTGAGAAGCCAGGACTTGGTTCGCGAGCGGCCCGTACACGCTGTAAGCGTTAAGTTTGGCACGCTATGGCTGGCCTTGCATAAAAAGAACTGAATGTCCGACAAGTGTTACAAACAGAATAAACCTTAATTTTTACCATCATCCTGTGTGCTTTTTATTGGATTTTGAGAGCTTCAATAGCGAATTTGTCCACACTGACACCTACAAGGGATGCTGCATATAAGACTACGGAGACCCTCCTATCGTATCCATTCCCATTCCTCAATGGGAACCCATGAGAGTTCTTGGAGAGTCTGTAGTTGAACTGACGACTACTAACGTGACAATCAAGGTTCTCTCACATATAAGCAATTGGGTTTAGGTTGGGACTCAGCGGCAGCGAATCCATTATTTCAATGTCAAGGCTTCTCAAGACATCACTGTTGACGCCCGCTATGTACGTCCTCGAATTAGAAGGAATACAGAGCCACCACGGTTTAAAGTAGCAGTCACATCGTCCAACAGAATCTGTTTGATGTACTGCCTGGCGGTAACGCAGCCTGGACAACGTCAAGATGTGTATGGCTATCAACACTGAAGCCTCTCAACAACATCAGAGAGCAATTGAAATCTTTCGATTTCTTGGAGGACATTTGGTAGTTATCGATCACCACAGGTCTCCAATCACGACCACACAGGATGTCTATGTTCGTCTGTCAATAACACGAAGTTGCCCTTGACATGGGAACGAAATTTGGAAATTTATGTTGTATGGGACAACACTGTTAGGGTCATCGGTCCCTAGGCTTTACACACCACTTACTCTAACTTAAATTAACTTGCGCTAAGGACAACACACACGACCATGCTCGTGGGAGATCTCGAACCTCCGACGGGGGGAGCCGCGTGAACCGTGGCAAGACGCTCAGACAGCGCGGCTAACACGTGCTGCACATGGGAACGGCAGAACTAAAGACGAAGTGTAATATGCTGTCTTGTCAAGCGGGGTAGTCTAACAAGGCGTTTGGATGTTAAGGTATTTTCTCGTAACCTGTTCATTACAATTTGACTGGACACAGCGGCTCCCGTATTGCTTCTGTTACAGTCTTCCAGTGTTCTGGCCGGATATTGGTCGTCTCGTAGGGTTGTAATGCTTCTGCGACCCTGTCCAACTCGCCTTGTGTACTGATCCGTGTCCCTGTAGCGTGTCCACGAATGGCACATGGAGAGGCATTGTCATATGTAGCAACACGACCGAAAGTCCTATCTTTATGGATCAGATAGGCCGCCCTTGCGACTTGCACTGCATTAAGCGATTCCAATGCAAGTGCTTTTTTTTCTGGAGCATCATCTGACACTGTAATGCATAGCACAGCCAACAGATGGCGAATTGTTTTAATTGTATCCTACACTGAAAGCGAAGATCCCAACCCATGCAATAAGACAAGTATCACCTGTATCAAAACTGATTTAACATACCGGACTTCATGCACTTGTTCCCCAGATTCTTTTTGTGGTGTCACCGCCAGACACCACACTTGCTGGGTGGTAGCTTAAATCGGCCGCGGTCCATTAGTACATGTCGGACCCGCGTGTCGCCACTGTCAGGATCGCAGACCGAGCGCCACCACAAGGCAGGTCTCGAGAGACGTACTAGCACTCGCCCCAGTTCTACGACGACGTTGCTAGCGACTACACTGACGAAGCCTTTCTCTCATTTGCCGAGAGACAGAATAGCCTTCAGCTAAGTCCATGGCTACGACCTAGCAAGGCGCCATTAGTTACTTCATGAATCTAAAGAGTCTCACTTGTATCATCAAGAATGCTGTATACCAAAGGACGATAGAAAAGTTAAGTGTTCTAGTAGCTACGTTCTTTTCTTTATCACATTCATCACGTATCCTGTTCCAGACTTCGCGCCAGTCGGCGTGTGTGTACGTGTGCCCTTTCGGTTACCCGTCACTGTGGACTGGCTGCCTTGTCAGTCCACTACACTTTTGAATAGAGTATTTATAGTGGATTGATAACGATGTTAAAATTCAGAAGAATTACAGAACTTTAGTGTTTCTCGGTGTGATGGCCGATACAGATTTGTTACACACTCAAGCTTTCAACGACATACGTCAGTATTAGCAATCCATCTGTTCTTAACCTTTCTTACTGAGTCCCCATCGGTAATCGGAGTAATTATGGGAACTGCGAGGGCTATTTCTTTTTTGAATCTCCTATCGGTTGCGAAATGAAAAGCACACTAAAAATCCGATGAAGTTATGCATAGTGTCTCCAGTACGCCAGTCGATCGCGTCACATCTCACTTTCCTGTTCTGAGTGCAGAGTGAGCACGTAAAGATGTTTAGAACAACAAAGGCTCCCGCCTACTGTTGGGTTCCGCCCAATTTACTGAGCACCCGCAAAACCTAACTGTTACGCGTTCCCTTCTACATGACAATCCTCGGCCGCACACTGCAGATGTACTATCGACGCTCCTGGAGCGTTTAAGATGGAAAGTGTTTGACCACCCCGGAATTGGCTCCCTATGGTTTTCATCTTTATGCTCTCATGAACCGCTGGCTATGAGGAGAGCGTTATGTCACCGCCAACCAGGCGTAGACCAGCACAGGGGATTGCCAGAAACAACAGGCGGCTGCCTTCTATGACGTGGGTATTGGAAAGTTGGCACTACGCTGCGACAAATATCGAGGTCGGAGCAGCGACTATGTACACAAGTGGCCATTAAAATTGCTACACTACGAAGATGACGTGCTACAGACGCGAAATTTAACCGACAGGAAGAAGAACCAGTGATATGCAAATGAGTAGCTTTTCAGAGCATTCACACAAGGTTATCGCCGGTGGCGACATCTACAACGTGCTGATATGACGAAAGTTTCCAACCGATTTCTCATACACAAACAGCAGTTGACCTGCGTTGCCTGGTGAAACGCTGTTGTGATGCCTCGTGTAAGTAGGAGAAATGCGTACCATCACGTTTCCGACTTTAATAAAGGTCGGATTGTGGCCCATGGCGATTGCGGTTTATCGTATCGCGACATTGCTGCTCACGTTGGTCGAGATTCAACGACTGTTAGCGGAATATGGAATCGGTGGGTTCAGGAGGGTAATACGGAACAAAGTGCTGGATCCCAACGGCCTCGTGTCACACTCGCAGTCGATATGACCGGCATATTATCCGCATGGCTGTCACGGATCGTGCAGCCACGTCTCGATCCCTGAGTCAACAGATGGGGACGTTTGCAAGACAACAACCATCTGCACTAACAGTTCGACGACGTTTGCAGCAGCATGGACTATCAGCTCGGAGATCTTGGCTGCCGTTACCCTTGAGGCTGCATCACAGACGGCAGCGCCTGCGATGGTGTTCTGAACGACGAACCTGGGTGCACGAATGGCAAAACGTCATTTTTTCGGATGAATCCACGTTCTGTTTCCAGCATCACGATGGTCGCATCCGTGTTTGGCGACATCGCGGTGAACGCACATTGGAAGCGTGTATTCGTCATCGCCATACTGGCGTTTCACCCGGTGTGATGGTATTGGGTGCCATTGATTACACGTTTCGGTCACCTCTTGTTCGCATTGACAGCACTTTGAACAGTGGACGTCACATTTCAGATGTGTTACGACCCGTGGCTCTACCCTTAATTCGATTCCTGCGAAACCCTACATTTCAGCAGAATAATGCACGACCGCACGTTGCAGGTCATTTACGGGCCTTTCTGGATACAGAAAATGTTCGACTGCTGCCCTGTCCAACACATTCTCCAGATCTCTAAGCAAATAGAAAACGTCTAGTCAATGGTGGCCGAGCAACTGGCTCGTGAGAGTACGTCAGTCACTACTCTTGATGAACTGTGATATCGTGTTGAAGCTGCGTGGGCAGCTTTACCTGTACACGCCATCCAAGCTCTGACTAAATGCCCAGGCGTATCAAGGCCTTATTACGGCAAGAGGTGATTGCTCTCATAACTGATTTCTCAGGATCTATGCACCCAATTTGCGTGAAAACGTAGTCACATGTGAGTTCTAGTATGATATATTTGTCCAATGAATACCCGTTTATCATCTGCATTTCTTCTTGGTGTAGCAATTTTAATGGCCAGTAGTGTAGATAATTAGCCCCTGAGATGTAGCTAAATGTTGCATATAAAATATTTTAAAGTTTCCCTGTAGTATCCGTTTCGCAACCAATCGGAGGCTTTATAAACGAAAAAAGGGAGCCCACGTAATAGTAATGGGAAAACTCACTTGGCCGCCTTACGTCGGCTGCGCAAGTATAGCTGGATAATGGTACTGAAGCTCTGCGACCTACCAATCCGAGATACTTTCCTTTATCAGTTTACTGCCCTACAGAGGCTGGCTGCCCTTTGTCTGTGAGTCCCTCGTACTCTTAAATCTGGCGATGACAGAAAAGTGATGGTAACGGTACGCTTAGGATAGAAGAAAGAGCCCATAAGGTGTGACACCCTTCTTCTAGCTGAGCTCCTTCAGCATGTCATTGCTACGTTAAACCGGTGTCCGCTGTGAAAAGGTGACATCCACAACACCTTACAAATGATTTCACGAGTCTGTACGATCTCTTGACTGTAATTTCCGTCTAGAGCACCACGAGGTTGAAAGCACTCAACAAAAGTGAAGAAGGACTTAAAAACATTAAAAAGGACCCGTGCAATGGACTCAGAATATTCATCAGATATTGGTATCGAGGAGGTTACCAATGCCCTGAAAAAGGTTAAACCAGACAACGCTCCGGGTTTCGACGGTATCCACCCTGAGTTCCTCATACATGTCGGAGCCTACACAAAACAATGGCTGGCTAAGTTCTTTACGGACATTCTCCAAGTGGGTAACATTGCTCCCTGACTTAAACGAGCAAAGATCATCGCAGTCCTTAAACCAGGCGACAGACCAGAGAGTTACTGCCCCATTGCCCTTCTCAGTATGGTCTATAAAGCTATAAAGTACTATAAAGACTGCTCCTCAACAGAATAGGCCAAAGTATACTCAAAAAAATCCCTATCGAAGAAGCAGAATTCCGTCCCTGTCGCTGCTGTACAGATCAAGTCCTATCACTGACACCATATATAGAGGCGAGGTTGCAGAAGAAACATAAAGTAGCTGCAGCATTCATAGACCTAACAGCAGCCTATGATACAGTTTGGAAACAGGGACTCATGTACAAATTAATCTGTGCCGTCCCCAGCAAGAAGATAACCAACCTCATTGACGATATGTTGTCAAATAGAACCTTCCAAGTAATAATGGGGAATGAGAGAAGTAAACACATGAACCTCAATAATAGACTCTCACAAGGCTCTGTCCTTGCGCCCCTTCTTTTCAGCTTTTACATCGCTGACATGCCTGCAACCAGATCGCGCAAATTTGGTTACGCTGACGACTGGGCTCTGGCAACAGCCCACAGAAAAATAGAAATTGCCGAAGATATCCTTACGAGTGACCTAGGGATTCTCAGCGAGTACTTTAGAAAATGGAGGCTACAAACTAGTGCTACAAACACGGAAGTATCCGCCTTCCATTTGATCAAAAAAATGGCCAACAGAGTACTACATGTATATCTAGACGGGAAAATACTAAATCACAACAAACACCGAAAGTACCTTGGGGTTACCCTAGATAGGACACTAAAATTCAAAGAAAACCTGACGAAAACTAAACACGCTACAACATATTGCAGAAGCTCTGTGGCACCACTTGGGGCTCCACAGCATCTACCTTAAAAACATCCGCACTTGGCTTGGTGTATCCAGTGGCAGAATACTGTGGCCCAATGTGGCTCAACAGCAAACACACACACATGGTAGATAGCCAACTTAATGCAACAATGCGTATTATATCAGGCACAATCAGGCCAACTCCTACAGTGTGGCTGTCCGTTTTCAGTAACATACCCCCTCCTAACCTGCGCCGAGAACATGCTCTGGTTGGATAATTTCAAAAAAATCATGACCAACCCTCAATTAAGAATCCATGAAGATACTCACGATGATCTAGGCATCCTCCACTAAAGACCGCACAGGCGCTGCACCAAGCCAACTTTAAAATAAATGACCGATGGAAAGAGGAATGGGAGAGCAGAACAGCAGTAAAATGGCACAGTATGCCATGCATCTTTAGTAAACTAACTCTTAATCGCATCAGAACCAACTGTGGGAGATGCGCCGACTCCTTGCACGGATGGGGTAAACTTCCTTCGGCCGCTTGCGACTGTGGCGCTGAGAGACAGACGGTCAAACACATCGTGCAGGAATGCCCACTAAGGGCATACGAGGGTGATCCACAGGATTTCCTAATGGCGACCCAAGAGGCAATCGACTATTTATTATCTAAGCTGGACCTTTGTTTGTGATTGCAGTTCTGTGAGTGTAAATTTACAATTGATGGTCTCCTTATATACAAACTGTTATTTATTGCTCTGTTTGTACATACTGTATGTGATTCTTTTTTTTAATCATGTTGTTCCTGTAATTTTTACTGTTATGTTATGAGGCATACATTAAATAAATAAATAAATCCTATATAAATGGCACTCTAATACAGCATACACTCATACACAAAGAGTCCGCGAAACGTGCATCATTAAACCCACACTATTTGACATGTATTTAGTGGAACCAACCCGGAAATGGAATATGAAACGCAGGAAGAAATAGATAAGGTTTTACATAACGGGAATGTCGCTAGATATTGCCTCAGCGTAAGAGCTATAGGCAACCAACTAATCTTGTGAACTTGCAAGTATTCCTGCCAAGTCATGAATCGGTAAGCGTGCGACAACATACGAAACTAAAATGTACCAAAACGGTGCTCGTATCTCTGGTTCTGTTGGTGGTAACAAAGCAGGGTGAAGTGTTTTGGAGGCCAGGGACAATTTCTGTACCCAACAGAACGAACATCTTAGTGCCACTATTCTACGGCACAGGGTCGGAATAAGAATACTTCACATTTCCTGCTGTTTAGGCAAATGGAGCAAATCGGTTGGCTCTTTTTGAAATAGGTGTGGGCTATAGTTGATGTGATGGGATTTTGGGAGGCACCATTAGTTCATAGGCGGTTCCTCGGAAACTCTCCTCGACTCCCTCTCTCAAAGAAAAGCTTTTTTACTATATTTTCGCCGTCACCCATGCGACGATTCCAAGACGACTATGCACAGCAAATGTCTAAAATCTTACGACACATTCCTAGGACTTCAATCTCGAACAACCTTGAAAATTTTCTTGATATCTTAGTCCGTTTCCGAGATACAGAGGTTCAAACATACCCTAATTCTACACGCAAAATAGGGTATGAGGCGAAATCCAAATAGTAAGTAACCGCAGCAACGTGCTAAAATTATAACCATGTATTCTCTATTCACTTATCTATAAGAGCTACCTTACCGTTTTCAAAAATCTGTATCGTTTGTGCTGGCCGCTGTGGCCGAGCGGTTCTAGGCGCTTCGTGAATTTGCCGATGGAATTCTCTTCATATGTTCCAATACCGTCTGCAAGAAACGATTTTCTGCTAACCGTTGTCAGAAAGCGATGGATTACTTCGTTTATGTTGAAGGCGTTGTTGTATCGTTCTTTGGTCACGCAGTGTCCAGTAATATTTTACAAAACTGCAAAAGTGATATAGTTTGGATCGCATGAACGATGTGTGATTTTAACGTCATAAATGATCCGCCATGTCAAATAGTCTGCATTTCATACGCCAACGGCGCAAATAATTAAAGCCACAGAAGAATCTTCCTCCGTATTAATTGAAATATTCTTTGAATTCTTGTAACGATAATTAGATGATTAATATATTAAATATGCAGTGAAAATCTCCTCATTTAATTATGTATTGCAATATGTGTGGGGTCTGCAGGTCTCCACGCTTTCGTACCGCAAATTGTTAACCATGATTAAATTAAATGGAGACAGAAATTTATTTTAATAAAATATGATACTGTGTGGCAGTGACGTTGCTGTACTTCAGCCCCGTAATGCCGTAACTGAAGCTCGGTCAATACCGACAGATGATATTGTGACTCAGATTTACATTTGTCAGCAAGATTTGCTGTTAGGAGTGGATTATACACCTGCTTTTGACTGTTCATATAATTTTTTACGAACGACACGGTTCCGTACTAAGTTCCGTAATGTGAGTCTGCGATTGTTAAACACAGTCTTCAATGACCGAAGTACTGTGCACTGTGCATTTTTGAACGAGGAGGTTGCTCTTCAGGAGATGAGCGCTGTGAAACATTAGAGTTATGCAGAGTAGCACGCCTTTGGACTACTATTCTTCTAAAATAGCAAAAGCGCAAGAGTGAAAGTTAGTAGCACCTGTTTCATCTGTTAACGTATTTGAAGAAAAAAGGCTGGCAATGAAATGGCCTTTCATTTGTAATTTTTCCACAAGACTTCATCTAACATTTTTACACAAGCTGTTCTGTTCGATACAATTTCATAACATGCCCAGTAGCATAATCAACTCCATTTGCAATATGCATACTGGCGTACAAATATACCCTGCATCATCATGCACTGTATTACACCCATACACTACTTCGTCCTGTCGTCTTACCTTATTCATTATTCACTCAGACCTGGGTTTTAAATTTCGTAGTTGTCAATACATGTGACAGAATCAGGTTTCATAGCTTTTAAAACTTTTTAATGTAATGATAGTTCGTATGTAGTACTGCGACATTGTATAACGATAATAGTTCACAGGACGCCTGCAGCCATAATGAAATCGGTGTAACAGTTGACAGACCCTTACAGGATCAGCAGATACGCTCTCAAAAACACGCTGCTTCCACCTGGTCCACGTCACACAGCAGAGAGTAGTTAAAATATTCGATTTAATTGGTTTACAGGCCTATTACTGGGCACGGGACGAATTGGTTGGTAAAGTTTTTTGACATTAAATACAATCTAAACGGTATCCTAGAAGGATGATGGTTGTGAGACGTTCTACGTAATACATCCTGGACAAGGTGAATTAATTATAAACATGTATATATAATAGAACAGTGAATCAGATGTAGTGAAAGAAGCCTTGCCATTTGTTTGTTCAAATTCTCTTATTATTTGAAATGAGACAACGCCGTCTTCTATCCCATCACAAGACACTCTGTTGCCTTTGGTGAAAAGAGTGAGACGTCCTCTGAACATCTCACGGAAGTGCTAAACCCATATTTACATCTGAATGGTCATGAGTTACTGCAGGGCAGGCTTATTAAAATGACTATTTATGTTTAACATCGATGTACTGTATTTCGTATTCTGGGTGGTTTGTAGTTTGGCAGTTACGCCAATATGTTATTAGTGTATGAGACATTTTAGAGTTTCTGTAGACTGTGATGTTCGTGGTCCCAGGTATGACCAACTTAGGTCTTTTAATGTGAATTGTCTTATCTCTTACACGTAGTCAACTCTGTTCTTTTGTTATATTGTTATGGCTCTGTTTTTTGTTGTATTGTTAATGTTTAATTACAAAGGAAATTATCCCTGTAGCGCTTGCCTCTGAGATTTTCTCCGTTCAGACTTAATTATTGTGTCATGGGAATGAGTAACATGGTTTTAACCTATATTGTTTGACTGTATACAAGCACCCTGTTCGTTTATGTAAACAGATGTAATAGACTGTTTTCTTTTGTGTAATAGTGACAAGAAATTAAGGAGGAAGGAGTATGTGGCAGTCATTGAATATAAGTGTAACAGATATTGTATGACATCGTTATATTGGTGCTGTGTATTGTTCTGAGGTTACAGAGTCGAAAGACGTGTAGTGTCCGTCGTCACTGAATGATAGGTATTGCGATTTTTCCTTTCTCCAAGCACTTCACTAACAGCTTGTACACATCTCAATGCTGCATGTCACCTCACTATTCGCATAAAATGGTACACAGTACGTTTTTGCCACCCCAGGCACATGCTTTCCCACATTAATTCCACGTTACCTTAGTTTTTAGTAACGCATAACCCTCTTTTGGCATACATAACATGTAGCGAAGCAGCACTCAAACAACTTAACAATTACTGTAAGAATTCATCTCCACCTTAAGTTGATATTTCTATTGAAACTGTCATTAAACGGAGCAAAAAAAATTACCTTGTTAATGTAACGATAACATTTACAAAATATAGATTATTTGACGTATCGCCATAAATTTTATGTCAAGAATGACAACTATTGCTGTGCAGCGATAAACGTTCGATTCAGTTTCTTCTTCAAAAGTTGAAAATATTATTCAAATAAGTTACCATCTGAAATGTTTCTGATTATGATGTACAACATTACGTAATCACACGAGACAACAACTTTTATCCCATGAAAATATTGAACACAAGAATACTGAACAACAAAGAAACCGAAACTTGCGAAAAACTTTTCAGAAAATGTGATTTAAATCAGCACAAGTGTTTTACAACACCGATCTACAAAGCTAGTTTAATCACAACGCATCAAAATCACAGCAAATGAAGTGCAGCAGTAAGAAAAAAAAAAGTATCAAGATCTCTTTTACATTCGTGTCAGCACATCCGCAATGTATCCTTATCCTTGCAAACATACTACACTGACCGTAAATAATTAGATCAACACCATCTACGTAAGTGATATTAGTGGCAAAGACTGTACCATAATTCTACTGTAGAAAATGCCATTGGCAATGCAACATAATTTCTTTTAATGCAATTTTGAGCCAGTATTTTTGTAAATGGAGTACTAATTCTTCAGATAGTTAATTACTGCAACAACAACAGCTAGTGACACATGCTTATAAATCAGGACAAACGAACAGATTTTAGTTGGAAGTAAAATATTTCACGCGGTCAAAAACATAGTTAAATTTACTTTGAAACAATATATCCTCAATTATAACATGTATGTAGTTTCTGAGAGGTAAACCTACTTCACGGAACGGGGTGAAACTGAATTATACAACTTTTTCAGCTCGTTCGTGTCGCTGTAGACACATAGGAAGACATTACTAGCTCTTCCATCGTAGTCAAAGAACGTATCAACTCGTGTGTAACCCCACTGTATCTCCTCGAACAATGGTATTGGCATATTCTTCGCAAATATAATCCTCTTGCTATTTCACATTTACAAATATTCAGAACACCGTCACACGTCCACTCGCCTTTCTCACTAACCATATTCCTACTGCCTCGTGACCTACAAGCAACCAGTAGTTATTTTAAAAGTGCTACAATGCCTTATTAATTCAGGGTTGTTTGCAAATATTTCACGATGTGAACGTTTTCAGAGCTGCACAATAAATCCACTGCAAATGGTTTTCACGCATAAACGTAACACATAATCTGAAGGTGATAATTTATAAAAACGAAAAATTACGCATTTCAGTGAGATACATAAACGATTAACAGATTGAACCACAGATGTGTCAAGTAACTTAAAGGGGCAGTCAATACAGTAAATGTAGTTCGAAGGAAACAAGAATAATATCTACTTGTATAACCTAATTATTACAATCAGCTGTCCAAAATTATCACTGTATGAATAACGAGACACGGTAGTTTGTCCATCTTCAAATTTATGTAAAAATAATCGCAGATAGAAACCAATGTACAGTAATGAAATTTGTATTCATGTTAAATACTCGTTACGTTTGAATGAATTGGTACATGTGGCGAGTAATTCTATATATTTCTTAGATAGGACAGTGAAACGTAGCCAGGTACGTGGAGTGGGGTACTCAAATAGATTTTTCTGAAGAATTCACTGTAAATATTTGTTGAAGAGTGACTGGCATTAAAGTCATCTCAGAACGAACTTCAGTTTCAAATACATGGTTCACAGGTTGAAAACTCGAGAATTTAGGTGATAATCATTAGATGTATTAACAGACACTTGGTTAACAGGTTTCTAGCGTTTCCGTAGTAGTCAAATTAACTTTTACGGTCAAGAAAGTGATCTGTTGTTCATAGTGGAGGAAAAAATTTGGCCATAAAGAGAACTAAATTTGTAAGACAGTAGATCAGTAACCGTATTTTAACACTTACGTGCCGAATGGACAGGCGCCACGGATGGTCGAGAAAGAGCTTACCTGTAAAGAAGAAGACAGTTATTAATAATACAAATACTTTTATTTATATTCAGTGCAAGTTATTTAAAAGAGAAACCATCTTTTTTCACAACATTTTAAGTCACTACACGTTTCTAGTTCGTACGCCTTGATGACAGTGTCTTAATTTCTCTATGCTCTTTCATAATTTTTTTGCAATGTGAACGAAAGGAGGAAGAGATGTACTTAGCAGCATTTACCTTTATTTGGGCCATCTTTCTGAGAGTATAAGTTTCAGAACGACATCTACTTGTATCTAATAATAGAGCTAAGAATTTATAAATAAATGGCTAACCTTTAAATATAAATAAGGACCAAAACTAGTATACAATTTAACGTGGAAAATTTTTAAAAATCAAGTATGTATTATTGCGTTGATAAAAGTTTGAGTGCTTTGATACATGTTGCGTTCGAAGATGTCGAACACTGTAACAGTAGTATCTTCATATAGTTTGTGGTTCAGATGGTTCAAATGGCTCTGAGCACTATGGGATTTAACTTCTGAGGTCATCAGTCCCCTAGAACTTAGAACTACTTAAACCTAATTAACCTGCCCGAGGCAGGATTCGAACCTGCGACCGCAGCGGTCGCGCGGCTCCAGACTATAGCGCCTAGAAACGCTCGGCCACTCGGGCCGACTATAGAGCTAGTACAACTGTAGGATATCTCAGGCCCCTTTCTTTCAGTTCAGTTCTGCCAGTTAGTTACGTGTTCTATTGATCATTCTCACGGAAACCGTTAGGGATTTGGAACGTGTCAAGTGCAAATGAAATGCATACATGTATGAAGTTTTTTTTTAGGGTTAAATTTTTTTAACTACCCCATTCCCTTAAATGGCACAGAATGCATTTATTATAGCTACAGGTATATTTATGCCTATTCAAGAATTCATCTATGGTACAGAAGGAGTTGTCAAGTAGATATGATTTCAGTTCATTTTTGAAACTATTACTGCTGTTTGTCAGATGTCTTATTTCATGAGGTAATTTAACGCAAAGTTTTACGGCAGCGTATTTTACCCCTTTTTGTGCTAAAGGTAGGTCAAGTAGAGGATAGTGTAAGTCTTTCTTTCTTCTGGTATTACGATCATGAAAGTCACTGTTTTGAAACTGGTATACGTTGTAGAGAACAAATTTCATCACGCAATTGTTTTGTGAGGCTGTTGTAAGAATTCCTAATTTTTTAAACAGATGCCTAAAAGATGTGTGACTATGAGCCTCAGAAATTATTCTAAACACTTTCTTCTGAGCAGTGAACACTTTTTGCCTAAGTGTTGTGTTACCCCAAAATATTATTCCATACGACATCAGAGACTGAACGTATACAAAGTATGATCGTATTCTAATTTCTGTATCCTCAAAATTAGCAATTATTCTGATTGAAAAAGTTGCTGAACCTTGTCGTTTTAGAAGATCCAAAATATGAATTTTGCAATTAAGATTCTCATCTATACGAACATTCAAAACCTTAGTATGATCTACCACGGCTACTGACTTCTGTTGATATGTTATATTTATTGAAGGAACTGTACCCGTTGCAGTAGAAAATTGGAGGTGCTGTGTTTTTTTAAAGTTCAGAGCAAGCCCATTCACAGAAATCCAATCAATAACATTTCCAAAGGCATTATTTGTATCATTTTTAATAGGAGTTTCTTTTAATGCATTAATAATGATGCCTGTACCATCAGCAGACAATGTTCAAATGGTTCAACTGGCTGTGAGCACTATGGGACTTAACTACTGAGGTCATCAGTCCCCTAGAACTTAGAACTACTTAAACCTAACTAACCTAAGGACAGCACACACATCCATGCCCGAGGCAGGATTCGAACCTGCGACCGTAGCGGTCACGCGGTTCCAGACTGAAGCGCCTAGAACTGCACGGCCACACCGGCCGGCCAGACAGTGTCAGTTTAACTTCTTCTTTCAGATAAGAAAGAGGTCATTCATATACAGGGTGGAGAAAAATTTTAACCCTGGATAGCTGATGCCAATGGGAACCAAAATTACTAGCGTTGTGTAGATGCACCATTTTTAAACTACGGAAACTCGGCGCCACGCGCTTCGATTGGCCGCGGGATTGGCCTGTTGCCGGATGCTCTGGACAACGCATGACCGCGAATGCTTTGCCTGCTGGGGATCGCGATGTATCCAAGGCGGCGAGCACTCTCGGTGGTGGCGCGCCAGCCGTCCACTCTGGGGGCTTGGGGGCGAATACGCCAGGGTCCCGACACATCCATTGTACGAGTAGTTTCATGATAAGACGTATCGGGAACAAACCCGTCAACAGCTGTTAGTTCACGTACAGAAAGTCTTTTACAAATTGTGTCGCTCCTGGAGAAGACCTTTTTTTGTAAGTAGGACATTGTTTATTGAAAGCAGGTGCTCGAACTGGCTGGCGGCCCTCTGATGCGACACATGCTTGGTAACGTCGAACGGTGTTTTGCCGAACTCTTTCAAAGATTCCTGGCATCACCCTGACACGATTCCCGGCATGTTGAATGCAATCTATTAATTCTTCTTCGTTTTTAGGTGGTTCACGTCCAGATGTGTGAACTAGAATCTTGAAGAATCCTCACAGGATAAAGTCCAGTGGCGCGAGGTCTGGTGATCGCGGGGGCCATGTCCATCTAGCGCCTCTGCCAATTACCCTGCCGTCGAAGAGTTAATTTAAATATCCGCGCATAGCACGACTATTATGTGCTTGCGTCTCATCATGCTGCATCCACATGCGTAGACGTATGTCCAGGGGAACATCTTCCAGCAGGCCGGGTTGAGCTTCTTGCAAAAAGTGATGGTAATTTGTCCCTGTAAGTCGAGGTGATAGACGGACCGGCACAATCAGAGAGTCACCCACAATGCCTGCCCAAATGTTGAGCGAAAATCGTTCCTGGTGTTCGTGGACGTCCGTGACGTGAGGATTTCCCCTTGTCCAGTAATCAACGTTTGGAGTGTTGTAAAGGCCATCCCGATGGAAGGTAAACAACAAAATGACAAGGAAGTCGAAATCTAATGCAACACGTATTAGAGGTCACCACCAAAACCCTAGCCTGTGTTCATAGTCCGCCACAGGATTTAGGTCTCGGAAAGGGTGGAAATTAAATGGATGCTGGCCGTCATCCCTCAAAACCTTCCAGACTAAACGATGAGTGACCCCATGTCGTATCCAGCCGCCCGAGTACTTGTCGTAGGTGCTTCCTCGAAGCACTCGAAAACAGTCTCTTCAAGTGCAGCATCCCGTCGCGTTCGAGATCTTGCAGCATCACCATGATATCCCGCTAACGAACCTGTTTCGCGAAGTCGCTGGTGAATTGCTGTAAACATTTGCAGGTGTGGGTGGCGTCTTACTGGGTACCGTTCGCTATACAACCGTCGAGCTTCATGCGCATTACCGTCGGTTAGTCCACTAACAAAAAACATATCTCGTTGTTCTTCAAACGAATACTGTGCCGCCATGTTTACTGTATGACAAAACCGCAAGTGACGTGTGTGTGCTCCGAAGCAAAGCTTACGTGTGAATGCCTCTGACGTGAGGTGGTGGCAATTCGACACGTATGCGTGTCACGTTGGGGCAGCTTCAGGGCGAGGGACGTTCGTATGTGTGAAACGACAACCATGGCACTGCCCGTCAACCGATGAACGGCAATAGGAAAATCCCATGGCCAATCGGAGAGCGTGGAGCCAAGTTTCCTTAGTTTAAAAATGGCACGTTGTCGGCCTTCACATCAGTACTTTTGGGATCCTAGTGGCATCAGCTATCCACAGCTAAAATTTCTCCACCCTGTATATCAAGAACAGAAGGGGGACCAATTATCGAATCCTGTGGAACGCCTAACGTAATTTCACCACAGTTGGATGAAGTGAGACACTTCCATAAATCACGAAATCCATATGAAGGAACTCTTTGCTTCCTCTTCTGCAGATACAACTTAAACCACTTATATGCTGTTCCATTTATACTGTTTAATTGTAGTTTCTGTAACATGTCGTGGTTCACACAATCAAATGCTTTAGATAAACCGTGGAAAATTCCTATTGGTGACATTTTACTATTTAGAGACTGTATTACGTGGGCAGTGAAATTGTTTATTGCTGTTTCAGTAGAACAGAATTTTTGAAATCCAAACTGTGATTTACTAAGTATCTCATTACTGTTGAGATGGTTAGCCATCCTACGTCATCTAACTGGCGTGAAATTACATTAGGTGTTCGACAGGGTTCGATCATGGGTCCCATTTTGTTCTTGATATATGTAAATGACCTCCCTCCTAATCTGAAACAAGACGCTAAACTGACACAGAATCGGAAGCGGTAATGAAGGCAATACAATACTGTGGAAATTAAAGGCGCCCTAAGAAAGACGACCATTACTTCTGTTGACGGATATGGATAAGTCTTACCTAACAAGTAGTATTCTCAAATCATCGTATTGTACTGCTTGCCATCCTAAAAAATCAGCATTGTAATAAAAGATCAAAGAATAATTAGTTATTTGAGAATTTATTAGTGACTAAGGAAGCAAAAATTTACAAAAACTCTAGCTAGTGTACAACAAACCGTTTCATTAATTAATTCATTTATTTTGATGTGGTTGAATAACTTTATATGTTCTTTTCTGCACATACACTTAACTAAAGTCTTAATAAAAGTATGTTAGGTACGAAATTTTTTCTTCTTATCAATTTACATATTTCGTAAATTATTAAATCTGTAATACGACTGGTGCTAATGATCATACATCTTAGCAATAATTTACGTGATGTAGAGAGTGATTTTGTTTCCGATTCGCAAAGCAAGGTCACTGTTTCTCTGGTAAAACTCATTGCCGCCTTCAGTTTCTGTTTTAGTGTAAATTTTTTATCTCAAACTTTTTTTTACTATCATATTTGTGACAAGTACTAGGAGATTAGAACGTTTAACTTAAGAAATTGGAATGGATACGAACTAGAGAGAATAATTTGTGTGTAGCACAATCTGAAACATCGGAAGCAAAGCTTTAGAAAGAGCAAAAGGTAGGCACGACTTTCATGAAGGAAGTTGAGCTCCAAATAGTGAGTGCGCCACCAGAGAAGACCACGCCCTAAGGGCGTCACAGGGTAATTACAGGGCGCAGCTAATGACCGGGGAAATAATTAAAAGTGGCAGCCGAGACTTGAACGAGGTGACGGACGAGACTAGTCAAAGAGTTTCAGGTGTGCAAACGCTGCCAAAAGACCCTGCTGCTCTGTAAAAGACCTACACTAGGCCAAAAGCAGTGATTAATCTCCAGCCTCTGAAACTCTTTCCGTACATAGCTTGCTTCCCACAATTTTACTCGAAAAATTACCCCACTACATTTTAAAGTAGTCTACACATTCAGTAATTCGTCATGGTAGACATCTGCAACAATCAAGAAGTCGTTAAAGAAGTTTACGTTCGCTTGAAATGGGTTATTATAGTTAATGAGAGTAAAACAACTAGCCAGTAAGTAATATTAGCAATTTTTGTTACTTATAGTAAGCTATAACTGTGTTAATACACTAAGCCAAAAGGAACAAATGTCGTAACTTAATACACTCATCAGGCATAAAAAAGTAGAAAAAAGTGATCACATTCTAGACGCTATTCGTTGAAAATAATCATTTTTTCTTTGTAAAAGAAAAATTTAACGTGATTTAGCACAGACAGTAGGAGGATGCATTATAAAGAGTGTGATTACCCATGCGACAGGTTTTGTCGTTACGCTGCGGTCCATCGAACGCGATTTGGTGGAAAATAAAGCATAGCGTTAACAGTTTTCTATAAGACCTGTCGTGGTTCATCACCATCCAGATACCTTACTTTAACCACTTAACTGAATATTGTTTTCATTTTCACCACTGTAAAGGCATATTTCAGTACATTACGTTTCGTGCAGTAGACTCCTCTCTAATCCATTTAATCGCGTCTACACAAACAAGCAAATCAAAACACCAATGGGAAGGATTAATCACAATTCTTACAAGGTGACTTTAGCCATTAATCTCACCTGACTCGGTGAAGATAGATCTGAAAATGTATCCATATACAATATATAACAATTTTATTTTCATAAATATTCTGCCGAGTTATAATATGTGGATCTTCCTGCAAGTTGAGTATTATGTCTCATGCTAACACTTATAACAGTATTTTTGAAAGAAAGTGAATGGGACTGCGACCGTGTTTGGCTCAATAATACACTCTTGTCTTGGTCAACGTATTCTTTTTATTGTTGCTCCTGATTACACTTTTAGTTTTAACAGCATCTTCAGACCAAATTTTACGGATGCATAGTATCATTGTTCCTCCCCTACCCTATCGGCCCTAAACATTCCAATCTTCTTGTTTCCTTCTTCTTTTTAGTGGCTTCTATTGCAATTGCACTAGCAAAGATGATATGTTCTCTGTTTTTGCATCGCCTTCTCATTTGAAATATTGTATTCTAAAATGTTCATAGTATGATTATAGTTTTGTAAAATGGGTATTTCGTTGATAAACATGGCGAATTCAGATGGCTCGTCATCAACCTGTCACACCATCTCACGACATGACATTGTTTGCAGATTACGAACATAGCCTACGTAAATTGTTCCAAAACAGTTCACTGTATACTTTACACCACAACGTCTATCACACGTCGATCTATATCCGAGTAGGTAACAGTCTTACCCTATGCTCGTGCGGTCATTTCCATCCATAACGTTCAATATCACATACTTCGGAATTTCAGGCTAGACAGAAATTAATACTACGCACCTTACAAAAGATAGCATCTACAGCTCGTCGAATGTTACCTATTTTTACAAAGGAAGTAATGTTACACAATCTCATCTGTGTGTCTTATTCGCTTATTCGTTATTCACTCATGTCCAAGACTTGCCGGAACAATTTATATTTGTAGATCTTCAGTGTTCAGTACTTGTAGTGCAACCATTACTCCTAAAAATTAGAATGGTGCGGTTAGAGAAACATTTTTGCTAGTTGAATATTATGATTTCAGTTTTATTGCGATAATGTGATGAATCTGTATAGAATATTTGAAAGATCTGGCTCCTCATGTAACTGCAGTAAATCATATGTCGCTGGGATAACTAAGGTCATTGAGCAGTTGCATGTAATTGGACGCCTGCAATACCAGTATCAATCTGTAACGAACGTTGGTACACGTTTCACTGTTGTAAAATACCTTTCTGGCGCCCGAACATCTGCTGTGCAGGGATCAATACGGATTCCGATACACCGATTTCGTAATACCCTACTCTCTTCGTTTGTCCTTATCCACTTTTACGTACACACTCCGCAAGTCACTGTACAATGCGAGGGCGTGCTGAAGAGTAAAACCTCAAAAGTTATGGTGTAAAAACTCTTAAAGCTTTTTAAGTAAAACAAATTTAGTAACTTTCTACACCTTTATTCTTCACATCTACGAAATTGCAGTCCTCTGCCGCTAGAGGGCTCCTAATTTGTGGAGTGTAGCGTACCTATGTAGACGCGTGAGAAACAGCGTGCTATAATCTAGTTTCTAACCGGAGGAGAGAGTTCGAGAGATGCTTTCTCATTCGACACCCTGAGAAATCAGCGGTATCGAAGCATCCAGTACAAATCTGGCGTCATACTGCATCATTTATTAGACGGAACCGTAGTTTTTTGGATACCTTAATTAAAGAAACGATCGAGATAAAAATTTGTTGCTACATCCTTAGTAAAGACGGTGGGCAACAAGTAAGCACGACTTGGGACGCGGCCATCGAAAGACTGAAAAAGGGGCGGAAAGAGCACAGCGAAAACTTTACCTTATGTGGCGTAAGAGCGGGCACCAATGACATCACACAAGGGAGGGCGGCTATATAAGAACGGTAGCAGCAACCAAAAAACTCTCATCACTTGTCAATGGCCGGGCAGTACCCGGCCGAAAGCTCGTGGATTTTAAACCACTTGACGCTGCTGGCAGATTGAAAGAATTTTATCAATAATCCAATTTGGCTGAAATAGCGTATTGTATGGATTTCATTTACGTATGCACTGCTGTTTCGAAGAACCGTTCGCCTCCCGTGATGCTGATTTTTCTTGGACGACTCATTTTATATCACTTACTTGTGTTAATCCCAAATACGTACCCGATTTGAGGAGATCAAGATGTTCACCACTAACGCCAGAATTAGATTATGCGGTTCTTTCACTTTGTTATAGATAGTACCTTGCATTTATTCACATTCAAATAGAGCCAGAAGGCAGAACAAACGCCTCGCACTTTGATGTCTTGTTCCTTGAGTTCCGCAAGGTGTTTTATACAGTACGGTACATTTAGCTAATGAACATAATGCGAGCGTGGAAAATGCCAGACCAGCTTTGTAATAAGGTTGAAGAGATCCCACAAAGTAAAACATTAGTTGCAGATCTCAAGAGAGAGGAAGCTTCAGTTATTGCTTCGGGTATACCTGAAGAGAGCGTTATGGATCTATTACGGACAGACCTGCAGCCGGCCGTGGTGGCCAGGCGGTTCTGGCGCTGCAGTCCGGAACCGCGGGACTGCTACGGTCGCAGGTTCGAATCCTGCCTCGGGCATGGGTGTGTGTGATGTCCTTAGGTTACTTAGGTTTAAGTAGTTCTAAGTTCTAGGGGACTTTTGACCTAAGATGTTGAGTCCCATAGTGCTCAGAGCCATTTGAACAGACCTGCATCACTGCCATTGTAACAGGTCAGTGAAATGGTAAACTACTAAAAGTAGGATACATCCTTGAGATAAAATATGGGTCCCCCATATTACTCTCAGCTATCACTACCTCGCAAGCTGCCCGGTCGTTAATACTTTTATATGGACTGTTCATTTGCTTCACCTGTGCTTTGCTGTCATATTGCGTTGCTATCGGACTGTATCTGGACAGTATCATCGAACTCTCATAACTTCCATAACCGTATGTGTCCGCAGCTCGTGGTCGTGCGGTAGCGTTCTCGCTTCCCACGCCCGGGTTCCCGGGTTCGATTCCCGGCGGGGTCAGGGACTTTCTCTGCCTCGTGATGACTGGGTGTTGTGTGATGTCCTTAGGTTAGTTAGGTTTAAGTAGTTCTAAGTTCTAGGGGACTAATGACCATAGATGTTAAGTCCCATACTGCTCAGAACCAACCATAACAGTATGCCTTTGTGTGCCATAAACTAGAACATCTTTGCTTGTGACGTGGGATTGGCATATGTTCGTGTTGCGCAGGCTGGCGACGCGAGCGCCATCGGCAGAGGGTGGTGGGAGAAGAGAAGCGCGGTTACGGGGTCAGTTTCAGTGATGTGTCAGAAGGACATGTGCGACTAGCAGCGGCTGTTGGTTCGACATGAAGTACGACTGTTGAAACGGAACCGTAAAGTGGTAACTGACGGACGATGCTGGAAGCATTTTGTGTAGCTGAAATTCGGCGAGGGACTGCGAAGGATACACTTGTGATAATGGTTTTAATCTGCAATACTTCACAGCTGATCCGTGCAGCTGCACATGAAGTCGTAACTGTACGTGTGAGGTTGTCGGCGAACGGTTATGCTGTTTATCGTACCTTGCCTGTCATTGTTATGCCGGTTCTACACGATGAACGAACTTGTAATCAACTGACAACCAGTACCGTGGCCCGCATCTCGTGGTCGTGCGGTAGCGTTCTCGCTTCCCACGCCCGGGTTCCCGGGTTCGTTTCCCGGCGGGGTCAGGGATTTTCTCTGCCTCGTGATGGCTGGGTGTTGTGTGCTGTCCTTAGGTTAGTTAGGTTTAAGTAGTTCTAAGTTCTAGGGGACTTATGACCACAGCAGTTGAGTCCCGTAGTGCTCAGAGCCATTTGAACCATTTTGAACCAGTACCGTGAATGGCGTCCGTCTATCGTGTGAACGGGCTCACTATTATGATCGCGTTAGTGGCAACTCCCGATAATTCTACCGTTAGAGACATAGGGTCAGATGTAAATTCGGTAGCAGTGGTCTCACTGCGCATGCGTGAGCTAGTAACTGCTGAGTCTGCCATATTGCTTTCTGCTGCACTTACGGTATGTTGAGTTTTATTTCTGTTTATGGTCGATTCATTATGATAAGAGACTTCCCGAGCGAGTGAGTACAGTGCATTTTTCGCAAATATTTTCAAGGAAGCTTTTAAATCTTCCTAAATTTCGTAAATAGTTATTGATATGCTAAGTAAAAGCACCACTTTGGCACTGTTATGGAAAAAGCGGTACGCTGTGATTACGTTTATCATTTAAACATGCTGCGACAAGATCCTGTACGAGTTTATAGTTCGAACCAAGTACACTTGGAGCGCTTCAGTATACAGTAATCTTTCTTGAACAATTTTAGTTCATTGTGTAAAAGGGGCTTTACATGATCTGTGTTTTCTAATCGACGCGGAGCCACCGCGCGTAATTTTTTTTTGTCATTAATGAAGTGCGTCATTGTTTCCGACATGGGAATCTCTCTCTGTGCATTCTCGTATTATGCTAGTTTGATGGAGCTAGCGTGTGCTGTCGCGTTTGGGGGCGCGTTGTCGGCCTACTTCGCGTGCCCACTTAAGTACTTTGATGTGGGTATGCTCGCACCGAACCTGCGTCATTAATTTTAGTAAAGATGAGTGAGTTGCCGTGACCTTTGTTTGTTTCTTTTGTCAAATACTTCGTTACTGTGCTGCAATTGGTTTTTGAGAACTGGGCCTAGTAGCTGATATCTAGCGCAGCTACGTCTCTTTAATATTGTATTTTTTCATAAATGTTGTAAGTGTTAGAAAAACTTAGGTGTTGGATTATTGGTCAATGAACTGTTATATGGCCTAGCAGCTGGTATTCAGTTTTACCTTCTTTTACGGTAATTCTTAACAGTGGACTCTCTAATTTCATGGATTTAAGGTGTTATAAAGTAACCAAATTTAGCATTGGAGGGCAGCGTGGAGGGTAAAAATCGTAGAGGGAGACCAAGAGATGAATACACTAAGCAGATTCAGAAGGATGTAGGTTGCAGTAGGTACTGGGAGATGAAGAAGCTTGCACAGGATAGAGTAACATGGAGAGCTGCATCAAACCAGTCTCAGGACTGAAGACCACAACAACAACAACAAAGTAAACAGGAAAGGGAATAGTTATTGAATGTTCCTGTTGTCAAATTTTAATGTAGTTTCCTGCGGAGATCAGCTTATTGCTGTATCACTTGTATTACTTAAGCCGGTCTGGTTCAAGCGGCATACATGCTCCGTTACATTATATACAACTAAGTTGTCCACTTGCGTTGATTGTTCTGTGACGGTGGACCATCTGACTTCAGAAGATTGCAATATTAATTCAAGTTACGTATTGTGTACATTAAAACTAACTGTGGTGGTAAAGATTTGATTCATGGCTCAAAGGATTATTTGATTGACTACGTAATGAAAACGAATTTAAAAGGCCACTCAGCAGTTACTGGACCCAGTTCCCACTCCACTACCGTAACATGTATTGTCTCGTCTACTACTGCCACTTTTTAGTAGAAGTTACTAAGTAAACACACTGTAATAAAAAAGAATCTCGAAGTTAAACAGCTTGGGAATAACATTGGGGTTATGCATGAAAAAGTGTCTACTTCGATTTGAATTGCACTAAGAGAACATGGGCGCTCGTACTATTGCCATGTAAGGTTACGATCACCTGGCGTATAAGAAGCATTCATATTTCGGAATATCAAGCATAAAATAAACATTTCTGGCACCTATTCGCACCAACGGAGCTGCTCGCTGACTAGTTCAATCAGTGAATCTGTCTCGCATTCTAACCACTTACACATATTCTCCGCAAGCACTAGAAGCTCATCCCACTCCGATGCGGTGTCACTACGCCATCTGTGATCTTTGGTCCAGCAGAGATGATCGATCAGGCGAATATCAGAAATTGAGTAATATATTAGTTTACAGAAATCTGCTACAATTGTCAGTAGTTGCTTATTTATTACACCTCTAGTTTCAAAACCTAAAGCAGCATCTTCATGTGTCTCAAAAAATGGTTCAAATGGCTCTGAGCACTATGGGACTCAACATCTTAGGTCGTAAGTCCCCTAGAACTTAGAACTACTTAAACCTAACTAACCTAAGGACATCACACACACCCATGCCCGAGGCAGGATTCGAACCTGCGACCGTAGCAGTCCCGCGGTTCCGGACTGCAGCGATTTCATGTGTCTCATTACTGACTGATCTTACTGCAATACGTAAAAGATTCCATAATTATTTGGTGGCATATGAAGTTAATGCTTTAGGCTGTGAAACCGAGGTGTAGTAACTAAGAAATTACTGGCAACAGTAGCCTACTAGCAGTGATGGTCTGAACTAGTAATACCTTATGGTGACACATAGTATAACATCTTTGGCCTCTCGAACCTACACATTAAAGACCTTACAAGAGTATCTTTACTAGACCTTAATCGCTATGCATGCGACAGCATGTTCCAAAAGGCATGTTCCAAAAGGCCGCGTAAATAAACTGGGTTTTCCTATGCTCATACCTCGGGTTCTTCGATACATCGTAGTGAGATCAATACCCGTACACTTGCAACCAGCACGGGACATGGGGTATGAAAGCCGCAAGAAAACATCACCTGCTGTAAATATATTGGATGATCAAAAAGTTTCCGTTGCTGCAGTGCACATACAACGTAGCGCGACTTCGGTGCAGGTTTATAAGCACCGACATGTAGGCAGCGGTTAGTGTGGCATGGCGTGCGTACTGTAAGTGCTGGAACGTTAACTGTAGCGACCTTATTACCGTACACGTCCAAACAGAGATTTCGTGCTGTTAATATTTTCTTCGTTGCTGAAGGATAAGCACCGGCAGACGTCATTTGGAGAATGAAGAATGTGTATGGGTGAACATGTCTGTCGGAAACTAGCGTTGTGGAACGAGGCGTCAAGTTCCTTGCTGGTCGCGATTCGACGCAAAACGACGGTCGATCTATAATGCAGAAGCTACGCCGACTCAAGTGGGATACACCAGAGAACACACCCTATCTACATCTACATGATTACTGTGCAATTCACATTTAAGTGCTTGGCATAGGTTTCATCGAACCACAATCATACTATCTCTGTACCATTCCACTCCCGAACAGCGCGCGGGAAAAACGAACACCTAAACCTTTCTGGTCGAGCTCTGATTTCTCTTATTTTATTTTGATGATCATTCCTACCTATGTAGGTTGGGCTCAACAAAATATTTTCACATTCGGAAGAGAAAGTTGGTGACTGAAATTTCGTAAATAGAGCTCGCCGCGACGAAAAACGTCTTTGCTTTAATGACTTCCATCCCAACTCGCGTATCATATCTGCCACACTCTCTCCCCTATTACGTGATAATACAAAACGGGCTGCCATTTTTCGCACCCTTTCGATGTCCTCCGTCAATCTCACCTGGTAATGATCCCCCACCGCGCAGCGACATTCTAACAGAGGACGAACGAGTGTAGTGTAAGCTGTCTCTTTAGTGGACTTGTTGCATCTTCTAAGTGTCCTGCCAATGAAACGCAACCTTTGGCTCGCCTTCCCCACAATATTATCTATGTGGTCTTTCCAGCTAAAGTTGTTCGTAATTTTAACACCCAGGTACTTAGTTGAATTGACAGCCTTGAGAATTGTGCAATTTATCGAGTAATCGAATTCCAACGGATTTCTTTTGGAACTCATGTGGATCACCTCACACTTTTCGCTATTTAGCGTCAACTGTCACCTGCCACACCATACAGCAACTTTTCTAAATCGCTTTGCAACTGATACTGGTCTTCGGATGACCTTACTAGACGGTAAATTACAGCATCATCTGCGAACAACCTAAGGGAACTGCTCAGATTGTCACCCAGGTCATTTATATAGATCAGGAACCGCAGAGGTCCCAGGACGCTTCCCTGGGGAACACCTGATATCACTTCAGTTTTACTCGATGATTTGCCGTCTATTACTACAAACTGCGACCTTCCTGACAGGAATTCACGAATCCAGTCGCACAACTGAGTCGATACCCCATAGGCCCGCAGCTTGATTAGAATCTCACTCCATGTTATTTCACGCCTTCGGTCCAATGCAACAGGACATGGTATTTTAATAACGGGCATCAACTTGCTGGGGATGGTTGCCTCAGTACTCCGGCGATTTATCTGATTGGCATACCGATTCTTGACTATACGGCCTTCGAAAGGAAATTTTTTATATTGTCTCTTATACGTCGCCCTCGCAGTTACCACCGTGGAGCAAATGGCCTGTAAAGACAGATCGGTAAAAGAGAGGACCGAAAAGAGCTGAACGGTAGCTGAGAGAGTGATTAAGCAGGCTGTGTCCCGGTCACGTGATAATTAGACAGGGGTCCGCGCGGCCAGCAGCAGTCGCCACGCGCAACAATGAGAAGTCCCGTTGATTGGCCGGCTCTGCTAATGAGTCGCCAAATTACGCCGCCAGCAAAGCTTGCCGCACCGAGCCGCCGTGGCCTGTGAGTTATTCTTCGTCACACTTATTAATTGGTCGCCGTGCCTACAGCACGTGCAACACCGCTTACCCACCCTGCTTTCACCAGAACTATACCTCACCCCCAACCCTTCCCTTTCATTTTCCTCTGGGCTCGTCACCCCACACCATCGACCCTCAGCCACGTGTTCAGCTCACACAGCTTTTGACCACCGCCCCCGGCTGCTTGCGCCACTCGTTCTTTCGCGCTCGTAATTGGGTGTGTCAAAATTAATTTATATTGTGGCCCGGTGGCAGATCTTTCACGTTCGGAGTTTGCAGTAATTGCGTTTGCCCGTCCGACCGTGGTGCTGCAGTTTTCGGCGAAGCATGTTTGTTGTCTATCTCGACGCGGGCGTTCCATCGCTCTAATTTTCTCTCCCTTCCCTTCTCTCTTTCCACTCTACCTCTAGTCTCTCAAAGAGGGCACTAGTGTGTGTGTGTGTGTGTGTGTGTGTGTGTGTGTGTGCCACACACTATGCAACAAACGCAAAATCTTCGTGTTTGTGTATTTGTATGTTCGTGTGATAGTGTTTTAGGGAGAGGGTGGGGTTGTTTGAATGTGGCTGAAAGAGAAACAGAAAGACATGGAGAACAGGGTGCGTGGGAGAGGGCGGGAGATGGGGAGGGTGAGTGGATAAGGGGTGGGGGTCGTATGTAGAGCACGTTGCCCACGGTGTCAGATCAGGTAATTGGCTACCTTTTAAACGGCTGTTGCCGTTGTTTTTAATACTTTCTCCTCTGGTCCGACAACCGGGCTGTGGGCGTGTTTTCTGCTGCACTGACAGTTTTCCGTTTGGTCCCTTTTGCCTTTAGAGATTGCCTCCACAAAGTACCGCCCGTTTCGCCATTACCGAACACGTAATTACAACAATTCTTCAAACAATAGCCTAATACGGGACTTTTCAGGGCCAGTTTGCCAGATTAAACGCTCTCTGCTGAATAGGGAATGTACTCGTATGACTGAAGCGAGGTGGATATTGGTTATATGCTTTGCACAGAAGCTGTACTGCTAAATGAATAGTTTTTTGTAGTTCTCTGGCAACGAATTTCACATTTCTAAATGCAACACACTAGAATCTTTGCCAAGTTCATACCGGGCCTCTTAAATTCTACTCCTTGTGCAGCGGAAGTATCATATATGATCACTTCATAAAAACTGTTTCACAATAATAATTTCGATGCCAGTCAGGGATTGTTTGTTACCCGTTTACATTCGGTATTAAGCCTCGGATTACAGCCACAGAAAATATATATTTGTACTGGAGTACACCAACAAGAAAAATATATTTTCCTCATAAATCATTTAACTACGTTCCTGATAACAATAGTATTTGCAAGAACTGTTTCTTTGAAGAATCATGTCCAGTTTTTATACTATGGATATACATTTGGTCGGTGTATAGATATACCTTTGCCCTCTTTGTGTACAATGCACTGAATTCTGGTTTGCCTGTCTTCATTTCTCGTTCAAAATTACATTCTTCCGGTTGAAGGTTCACTATCACATGATGCTTCTCTTGGTATGCTTCTCTTTATAATATTCATTAAATGTGCTAGGAGGGGAAGCTAGTAAGTAGGACGCGCTAGATTCGATGATAAGTTTCCAATATGTATACTTTCCAACTTTTGTCCTTCATAGTCTTTTGGGAGATACCAATATATGCAAATTTATTCCAGGAAACAGTCCAGTAGATAGTAAATTAGCCCCAATGCTAGCATCTCGCCTTAGCAGCAGATGAACAAATACGACCAATTTGCTGGAAAGTGTACATACAACTTTTGATGGTGCTGTGAGAGAAGAAACTACAGGCATTGCGGTTTCTACCAAAAACAGACACACACACACATATATATACCAGTATATGTTTGTGTGTGTGTGTCATATATATATATATATATATATATATATATATATATATATATATATATATATATATATATATATGGGGTCGGTGAAGCAAGATTAACGAGACATCGAGACATGCGAGTAAACTTTTCTACCTTTTTCTCTAGCATTTCTGTTTTCCAGCTTGTTTACAGCTTACACGCATACAAGTTTACGCGTACTGTGTTGTTTATTTACATGTGCATTCTTTATTTCCCGTCAAGGAAACATTGAATTGCCAAAATGGTAACAGCGTGTGATGTGATTCGAAACACACCAGAATATTTGTCAGTCTGCGCCACAATCCTGTTCGCCGATGTCCTGCTTGCATTGCCATCAGTTTCAGCACATTTTTAAAGATACAATACAAATGATAGCTTCACTGTGTCAATGATGGTATTTGCAGTTAACTGTAACTGATGTAAGTAAGAAAGTACGCAGTTATGTTATTGTATTACTGCTATCTCCTTAAGCTGTCTTATATATCTTGGTCATCGGGTGAATGGCAGTACTGGAAATCCCCTCAAAGAGAGCCCAAATTGGGAGCCCGTCAGCCACACATGGGTTATTTAGTTGAACAGAATAATGTTCTGAAAGGAAAGAACTGATTTGGGAGTAGAATGTGTTCGAGGAAGACAAAAATAAAAAGGACTTGTGCGAATGCTTTGGGTACGCTAGTGCCCTTGTAGATTTCTGGGTTTAAATGCGTTGAAGCTACTGTTTAACATGTTTTCACTTTTAAAATCTTATCTTACAAGAACAGATTCAAGGTGAGTCAGATTACATAAAAATAAGTAGCATAAAAACGTTAATTCAAACTGAAACTAGTTCCGTGAAGTCTGTGAGCCTGCTCGCATGAAATTGGTTTTGTAATCTAATAATGCGGACTTTTGTAGATAATTTGATATAAACCTTCAATAATAGAATAATGCTGTCGAACGAGCACTTTCAGGTAAGTCTCTACATCTAGAAGCGAGAAATGAGCCACTCATATTGCAATGACATTGAATACTTGGCCATTTACATTAAAGTTCTTTTTCTTAGTTTAATTTCAGAAATGGATACATAGCTCAAAATAGATGTCTCCTTTATTTAAATGAACGATGAAAACGGAGAATACGTTCCACAAGGCAGTTCGCTTCTTTTTACTCAGAATTAGTTGGTGGTTGTGAGTTATTTTTAATGGCAGACAGCAGTTACGACTCACAGCGCTCATGGACGTACACCATAATATTGTGGTAAAATGTATTATCGTCCTTGCTGACAGAAACATTCTGACGTTCACAGCAGGTTCGTTATCTGAAGATTAATTTGCCCTTAAGGGAAATGGTACTGTTCACCTCTAGCACCTGTGTTTTTGGAGTAACCACTTTAATGTTGTATGCAGTACTAAATGTTCGGCAGAGTACACTTTTGACTCCGTGCCTATTTCAGACGGTGCATGATATATTTCAGCGCCAACAATGGACAGTACACTTGTTTCAGTCGAAGTATTTGACATCTTCTAGGTAGATAACTGGTAATCATGAGGCGCAATGTGAACACAGTCTCGAAACAACTAGAAGTGATTTTGTCTAATTTCTAACACATAGATATGTTTGTTTTCGCTCAAAAGATGGCTTTAACGTCATTTGATTTCTGCTTTATTAGTTGATGTCTTCTGTTACTGTTTCAGTTGTACATATACACTCCTGGAAATTGAAATAAGAACACCATGAATTCATTGTCCCAGGAAGGGGAAACTTTATTGACACATTCCTGGGGTCAGATACATCACATGATGACACCGACAGAACCACAGGCACATAGACACAGGCAAAAGAGCATGCACAATGTCGGCACTAGCACAGTGTATATCCACCTTTCGCAGCAATGCAGGCTGCTATTCTCCCATGGAGACGATCGTAGAGATGCTGGATGTAGTCCTGTGGAACGGCTTGCCATGCCATTTCCACCTGGCGCCTCAGTTGGACCAACGTTCGTGCTGGACGTGCAGACCGCGTGAGACGACGCTTCATCCAGTCCCAAACATGCTCAATGGGGGACAGATCCGGAGATCTTGCTGGCCAGGGTAGTTGACTTACACCTTCTAGAGCACGTTGGGTGGCAAGGGATACATGCGGACGTGCATTGTCCTGTTGGAACAGCAAGTTCCCTTGCCGGTCTAGGAATGGTAGAACGATGGGTTCGATGACGGTTTGGATGTACCGTGCACTATTCAGTGTCCCCTCGACGATCACCAGTGGTGTACGGCCAGTGTAGGAGATCGCTCCCCACACCATGATGCCGGGTGTTGGCCCTGTGAGCCTCGGTCGTATGCAGTCCTGATTGTGGCGCTCACCTGCACGGCGCCAAACACGCATACGACCATCATTGGCACCAAGGCAGAAGCGACTCTCATCGCTGAAGACGACACGTCTCCATTCGTCCCTCCATTCACGCCTGTCGCGACACCACTGGAGGCGGGCTGCACGATGTTGGGGCGTGAGCGGAAGACGGCCTAACGGTGTGCGGGACCGTAGCCCAGCTTCATGGAGACGGTTGCGAATGGTCCTCGCCGATACCCCAGGAGCAACAGTGTCCCTAATTTGCTGGGAAGTGGCGGTGCGGTCCCCTACGGCACTGCGTAGGATCCTACGGTCTTGATGTGCATCCGTGCGTCGCTGAGATCCGGTCCCAGGTCGACGGGCACGTGCACCTTCCGCCGACCACTGGCGACAACATCGATGTACTGTGGAGACCTCACGCCCCACGTGTTGAGCAATTCGGCGGTACGTCCACCCGGCCTCCCGCATGCCCACTATACGCCCTCGCTCAAAGTCCGTCAACTGCACATACGGTTCACGTCCACGCTGTCGCGGCATGCTACCAGTGTTAAAGACTGCGATGGAGCTCCGTATGCCACGGCAAACTGGCTGACACTGACGGCGGCGGTGCACAAATGCTGGGCAGCTAGCGCCATTCGACGGCCAACACCGCGGTTCCTGGTGTGTCCGCTGTGCCGTGCGTGTGATCATTGCTTGTACAGCCCTCTCGCAGTGTCCGGAGCAAGTATGGTGGGTCTGACACACCGGTGTCAATGTGTTCTTTTTTTCCATTTCCAGGAGTGTAAGTTAAACATGACGGATTTGACGAAATGATTTTCAGATAGTAATTCCTGTCAACTGTCAACATTTCCCCACCATTGCTCCAACCTACATCAGATTAATTATTCCTGACGAAGAAGGTTTCACCAACATACGTCTCGTAGGAGTCTTTCACACAATTATGTTTTTTAAATGTTTCTTGAAGGACATCATTTCAACTGCTTACTGGGTACGACTGTGTGCTGAAAAGTAATGTCCTTGAATCTTTTATGTGAAAACTATTAAAGCTTATTAAGCAATATATAGTTTATTAAAATTCTATATCTTGTCTACCTTTTTCTTTCAGAGCATAGTGACCCTGGCGACGAACAAATTTCTTCCAATGGGATATTAATCTGTTGATACCGTCTCTGTAAGATGATTGACGGCGAATCCATAACCTCACCTCTGATTGCACCGTTGCATCACTATCGAAGTGAAGTACTCGGTATTCTTAGAGATCAGAACCAGATGAAAATCGGTTGGAGCCAAGTCGGGAACATATGGAGATGATCGATACTGTGAATCCAAATCGTCGACCTTTTGTAGCGCTCGTTACCGGTATTTTTTGAAATTTGTGGTAAGTTCCTATGGGACCCAACTGCTGAGGTCATCGGTCCCTAGGCTTACTCACGACTTAATTTAACTTAAAGTAACTTACGGTAAGGACAACACACACACACACCTATGCCCGAGGGAGGACTCGAACCTCCGACGGGAGTTTGTGGTCTGGTATTGCTGTACTTCCTTTTGTGGCCAGGTATTGCCGTACTGGAAGAGAGGGTTTTCTATGTGTGAAAGAAAACGTCGAATTTGAGCGTTCAGGTTTCTAGAGACCGTTGGGCACCGACGTAGTTACGTTACTTAGTGCCACGTTACACGCTACTATTCGGAGGTCTCTAGCGGCAGAGAGATGAAACGTGGGTCATCGAAGTGCGAGAGTCCACTGAGTAATGTGGATGACATGTAATACCACAGTGATTGTACGCTAAGGAACTACAGAACCTTATTATTTTTGTGCTTGATATTTATAATAGGTGTCCCATCTTCTGTCAATAGAACTGATACATTACAACAAGCGAAAATATTGTGTTCCTGCATTTCCTTAACAATGATAATAAATTCCTGTCGACTATTGCAACAATCATAATGGTGGTGCTGGTCATATTTGATTAATCGTTTATACACGGAAGAGCCAGAGAAAGTGATACCGTGTAGGCCCGCTCGAGCACGCAGAAGTGCCACAACACGACGTGGCATGAACTCTACTAATGTCTAAAGTAGTGCTGGAGGGAACTGAGACCATGAATCCTGCAAGGCTGTCCATAAGTCCGTAAGAATGCGAATGGGTGGAGATGTCTTTTTATAAGCATGTCGCAAGGAATCCCAGATATGAACAATAATGTTAATGTCTGGGAAGTTTGGTGGCCAGCGGAAGTGTTTAAACTCAGAACAGTGTTCGTGGAGCGACTCTTTAGCAATTCTGGACGTCAGGGATATCGTGTTGTCCTGCTGGAATCGCCCAAGTCCGTCGGAATGCGCAATGGTCACGGATAGCTGCAGGTGTTTGGACAGGATACTCACGTACGTGTCACCTGTGAGAGTCGTATCCAGACGTGTCAGAGGTCCCATATCACTCCAACTGCACACGCCCCACACTATTACAGAGCTTCCACTAGCTTGAACAGTCCCCTGCTGGCATACAGGGTCCACGGACGCATGAAGTGGTCTCTATACTCTTCCACGTCCATCCGCTAGGTACAATTTTAAACGAGACTCGTCCGACCAGGCAACATTTTTTCAGTTCTAACATTCTGCGTGGTGTCTGTTTGTTCTATATCGTGTCTCCCTACCACTTCCGCGCAACGACGCTCTGAGCGTGTTTTTTAGGGAATTGACTAGTTTGAACCTGGGACCTGTTGCTGGTAAGGAGACGTCAGACCACACATGACATGTAGAGTTCAGAAGAGTTCAGTGAGACTAGCGATGATATAACCAAATACTTAATGATTTCAGCGTCAGCTCCACTGCACTCCCTGTAAAAGAATCTTAATACTAACTAAATTTAGTGGAAGGGGTTCAAGGCTTTCCTATTTTTAGTTAGCTGGTAAAATAACGTCGAAAATGCAGTTATGTTTACCATTGGAAATTTTATTCTACTCACAAAACATTGTTTATAAATTGCACTATTGATAAAAGGAAATGTTTTAATACAGGATGGTAAAAACCAACTGCGTTCAACAAAAATGTGAACGAATATTCCCTGAGTGGGTTTTCAATTTCTACAATGGATCGAAGGATGACCTATGCCGTATCACATCTATAATATAGGTTTAAATTAAGTTTCACAAAAGAGAAAACTATCAAAATGGTCTACAGTGACCCTCAATTATCTTTAATTACTTATCTAACTTGTCGTAAATTACAGTGGCTGATGTTGCTTCTCAGTAATTATATAACAGAAAAATCATCGCGTTTCAGGTTTTAACTTACGTAGCAAATGTGAATACCATGAGCTTTAATTGACGATCGACACTAGTATTACGCAAAACTGGGATGTAACAGATGAGACTTCTGCAGTTCTGAGTGAAGCCTTATGCGCTTAAAAACGCGGCATCGCGTGCGTTCATTACCTTGTCGGTGTTTAGGCAGCGTCAGGGCGGCGCAGCTCCTCACATCTCGCCATCTCGGAAGCAACTCCCTCCTAACTTCTTCTTACTACAATTTACCGCAGTTGGTTTAAAAAAACTATCTGGCTGTGTTTTCATCTGACCAATCAGGGTCTCAATGTTAACCTTAAGCTCCGCCTACAAAAATTCTATCCAATGATAAACGTTATTTTTTTCGTGGTGGGGCAATGTTTTTAAAGTTTGCAACGTAATAGAGACGCGAAAAAGTCTCACGCTAAAACTTGCAGCTGGTGTGGTCCTTTCAGTGTTATCGTAAGATCTATACTGTCCTTATGGAGGGCTCTAGCTTTTAACATGAGCTGGGGGGGGGGCGGGGGGGTGGTCCTGACGTAACAGAGACGCAAAAAAGTCTCAGGCTAAAACTTGCGACTGGGGTAGTCCTAGCGGTTAGCTGGCAACGTGGGTGTCCGTCCCTTAACACGGTTCTGCTCTCGGCTTATGTTCTCGTTTCTCCCCTCGGAACTGCGTCTGTCTCACGGTGGAAAGGTATGACATGCATTTAGGCATTCTTGTGTTAGTCTCTGGTATTCCATTTGCTCACTCGTTACTCGTATTACTTTCGTTAATTTAATGTCACGATTTATTCGTAGCTATGTGACATACTACTGGATTTGCTTATCATGTCAGAGTTTTCATGGAAGGTGTTGGAGTTGCCTGACACCTTACACAGTCATAAATAGTCCAATGTCGGTTGACGGGACCAGGTGGGACGTTATGCTATGTGTCGAGCAGTCATCAAGGCTACAAGAGCGGGCCTTCGGCTCCGAAAGCCCATATTGATGATGTTTCGTTGAATGATTCGCACACTGACACTTGTTGATGACCTGCATTGAAAATCTGCAGCAGTTTGCGGGAGGGTCGCACTTCTGTCTCGTCGAACGAGATGATGAGTACCATCGTTCATGCGCCAGCTATAAAACCATGTTCAGACTTACTTAAATCTTGGTAACATACCGTTGTGCCGGCCGCGGTGGTATCGCGGTTCTAGGCGCGCAGTCCGGAACCGTGCGACTGCTACGGTCGCAGGTTTGAATCCTGCCTCCGGCATGGATGTTTGTGATGTCCTTAGGTTAGTTAGGTTTAAGTAGTTCTAAGTTCTAGGGGACTAATGACCACAGCAGTTGAGTCCCATAGTGCTCAGAGCCATTTGAACCATTTTTTGAACATACCCTTGTAGCAGCAATAAGCGATCTGACAACTGCGCCAGAATCTTTTTGTGTCACATAGGCGTCGCCGAAGCTGCATAGTCTGCATGTCTACACACCTGTGTTTGTTCGTGCATGCGTGTACCATATTATTTAGTGCTTCAGTTAATATACTGTGAAATTTAGCCATCTCACGGAAGCGTAGCAACACACAGTACAGCATTTCTTTTCATATCGCCATTAGACCTATTCCTAAATCGACTGATTCAGATGACAATCCACTCATATCAGGCATTGCACGATTATTTCGGGGACGATGTTCCGCCAGAAACCTATTCTGTCACTGTAAATAAGAGGTGACTCTGACTTCAAATTCACATTAGTACAGCAGGGAAATTTTATGGAAAAAGGAAGCGAATACGAAACGTAAGTAAAAGTGAAAGGCTTGGTGTGGAAATCTACATCTACATCCATACTCCGCAAGCCAACCGACGGTGCGTGGCGGAGGGTACCTTGAGTACCTCTATCGGTTCTCCCTTCTATTCCAGTCTCGTATTGTTCGTGGAAAGAAGGATTGTCGGTATGCCTCTGTGTGGGCTCTAATCACTCTGATTTTATCCTCATGGTCTCTTCGCGAGATATATGTAGGACGGAGCAATATACTGTTTGACTCCTCGGTGAAGGTATGTTCTCGAAACTTCTACAAAATCCCGTACCAAGCTACTGAGCGTCTCTCCTGCAGAGTCCTCCACTGGAGTTTATCTATCATCTCCGTAACGCTTTCGCGATTACTAAATGATCCTGTAACGAAGCGCGCTGCTCTCCGTTGGATCTTCTCTATCTCTTCTATCAACCCTATCTGGTACGGATCCCACACTGCTGAGCAGTATTCAAGCAGTGGGCGAACAAGCGTACTGTAACCTACTTCCTTTGTTTTTGGATTGCATTTCCTTAGGATTCTTCCAATGAATCTGTTGGCATCTGCTTTACCGACGATCAACTTTATATGATCATTCCACTTTAAATCACTCATACGAGTAATGCGTACTCCCAGATAATTTATGGAATTAACGGCTTCCAGTTGCTGACCTACTATTTTGTAGCTAAATGATAAGGGATCTATCTTTATATGTATTCGCAGCACATTACACTTCTCTACATTGAGATTCAATTGCCATTCCCTGCACCATGCGTCAATTCGCTGCAGATCGTCCTGCATTTCAATACAATTTTCCATTGTTACAACCTCTCGATACACCACAGCATCATCTGCAAAAAGCCTCAGTGAACTTCCGATGTCATCCACTAGGTCATTTATGTATATTGTGAATAGCAACGGTCCTATGACACTCCCCTGCGGCACACCTGAAATCACTCTTACTTCGGAAGACTTCTCTCCATTGAGAATGACATTCTGCATTGTGTTATCCAGGAACTCTTCAATCCAATCACACAATTGGTCTGATAGTCCATATGCTCTTACTTTGTTCATCAAACGACTGTGGGAAACTGTATCGAACGCCTTGCGGAAGTCAAGAAACACGGCATCTACCTGGGAACCCGTGTCTATGGCCCTCTGCGTCTCGTGGACGAATAGCGCGAGCCGGGTTTCACACGATCCTGATTCCTACAGAGTAGATTTTTAGTCTCCATAAAAGTCATTATACTCGAACATAATACGTGTTCCAAAATCCTACAACTGATAGACGTTAGAGATATAGGTCTATAGTTCTGCATATCTGTTCGACGTCCCTTCTTGAAAACGGGGATGACCTGTGCCCTTTTCCAATCCTTTGGAACGCTACGCTCTTCTAGAGAACTACGGTACACCACTGCATGAAGGAGGGCAAGTCCCTTCGCGTACTCTCTGTAAAATCTACCTGGTATCCCATCAGGTCCAGCGGCCTTTCCTCTTTTGAGCGATTTTAATTGTTTCTCTATCCCTCTGTCGTCTATTTCGATATCTACCATTTTGTCATCTGTGCTGTGCAGTCTTCCTCTGTGAAACAGCTTTGGTAAAAGGCATGTATTATTTCGGCCTTTTGTCTGTCATCCTCTGTTTCAGTACAATTTTGGTCACAGAGTGTCTGGACATTTTGTTTTCATCCACCTACCGCTTTGACATAAGACCAAAATTTCTTAGGACAGGTAATATCAAGCAAGTTTACTGACAAAAAGTGTCTGTTATGTTGCACCAGATTTTTCAGTAACTGTTTACAAAGGTATTTGCATATGAATCTCCGAATATGGAATAGATCGAGTGGTCGCAGTCACTGTATGAAAGTAGCGGCGAGTTCAGTAGGGTTCTGTCACAAGTGACTCGACTCGCTAGCCTTGCAGTGGCGGAGGTGCAGTTAAATGGGCTGTCGGCTGTCTGCGAGCGGCCCAGACTGCCGAGACATGGCGCAACCCTCGCCTACTGGACCCCGCCGCCGACCGCCGCCGCCGCCGCTGTTGCATTCCGCCGCGATGGGAGCTACGCTGGTCCGCGCCGATCACCATAAACTGCGCACTGCGGCCGCGCCCGACGACCTCAAACGGGAGAGCTTCCAGCCTTTACGATTGTGTGCTCACTACAATGCGAGTGCTGCCAGTAACGCGACGACACCGAGTGAACTGCCTCTCTCTGGTGCGCCGTGAGTTTAGTTGCTCTCTGGCCCCATTATAAACAACGCAATTATGGTTTGTTCGGTTTGTTACTATAACTACTCTTGATTCTGCGAAAATACATTTTCAACAGCTTGTAATATGCAATCAACAAAACGTATACCAAAATCAGGGTTCATCTAAAAGAACCATCCGATTTCTAAAAAATCATAACTACAGAGGCTTTAAAACTTTTAAAATTTACATAAATTAATTCACAGTACCTACATAGGTGATTGTGGTGTCAATTTGTAGCGAAATAGATCAAGTCTTGTCTCGCGTAGTTGGCTAGTGCCGAATCTCACTGTAAGGAGTGCTAGCAACAGTTGCGTCGAAGATGGCTGCCTTCAATGGACCCGAGCTTGCTACCTATGTGTTTTGGTTTGAAGAATCGAAGTCGGCGACAACAGTTCAGCGTTATTCCCGTACCAAGTACGCTAATGATTCTCCTCCAGATCGACGATCGTGTAAGCAATAAAATACACTGATAAAGTTGCTCGCAGGTACTTCTGTGCAGATATATTAAATCGATTACAGGAGGATTAACATTCTTGGACAAAATCACCTTTTCAGACATAACTGTAGGATTTGAGGCAGTGAAAATGCTCATCAAACATTGCAACATGTTCGTGATAGCCCTAAACTGGACGGGCTCTTCTGAGATTGGAATATATTGTTCTTTCTTTATTTAAATTAATTATTGTTTTCCTTATTGAATTTGATTATGATTTTCTTTCTGTTATTTTTTTAGTTTTTTCTGTTTGTGAAGGTGCTTTAAGTCTTTATATTTTGGTTTCAATAATTCGGTCTCATGGTAATGATTTTTTAAATTCATTTTGTGCCTTGAGCAAGAACAAAGTATACGTCCCCTTTTTCTTCTGAGAGAGCCAAAAACGGAATAATGTAGCTAGATGTCACAGCAATTTTTTATGCCCAAGATCGATGAGGATGACAAAGGAAGGAATGTTTACTTCATAAAAGACGGTGCACCACCCCACTGCCTGACTGACGTTCGGGATTTTCTCAGTGACCGCTTTCCAGGTGAATGGACTGGCCGTGATGCGACAATTGCATGGCCCCTACGTTCTCCAGAACTGAAACCACTCCATTTTTTTATGGGGATTCATCATGGATATCGTGTTTGTACCTCCTGTGCCGGCTTCTCTATCTGAACTTAGAGCAAGAATTTATGCCGCCAGTGAGAAAGTTACACCTGCAGTGCTACAGCAAGTTTGGGAAGAAACTGACTTCCGATGGGATGTGTGCAGGATAACCGACGGAAGCCACATACAACATTTTGATGTATTTTCCTAGCCGGCTGGAGCGGCCGTGCGGTTCTAGGCGCTACAGTCTGGAACCGAGCGACCGCTGCGGTCGCAGTTTCGAATCCTGCCTCGGGCATGAATTTGTGTGATCTCCTTAGGTTAGTTAGGTTTAATTAGTTCTAAGTTCTAGGCGACCTCAGAATTTAAGTCGCATAGTGCTCAGAGCCATTTGAACCATTTCTGTATTTTCCTACAAAATAATACTAAACGTAACTCTATATCTTCTCTCAATAAATGTATATGAATTTTTAAAGCTCTAGAATCTTATTTTAAAACACCCTGTAGTATGTTATTTGAAACATGTGCGTGAACAAAGTAATGCTGGAAAGAACAAACTCTCGAGTTTCACGTGGTTCCTGCTAGGAAGCAGCAGTGTGTGCCCACATCAGTCCTAGTAAAAATTTGGTCGGGACAACAGAAAGCATTTTGTGTTCTACGTTTTTCACAGTGGGGGTCACTAATAACCGCTCAGCATGACTTTCGTACTAGGTATTGTGTGGCTGCTCCTGCAGCACAGAGCATTAGACGATGGCATGAACAATCCGAGTAACAGGTTGTTTGTGTAAAGGCAATCGCCGGGCTATCCCCAGTGCCTGACACAGACATTGGACGCATCAGCGTTAGTTTCGCAAGGAGTCCGCAGAAATCCGTTCGCCGTGCAGCTCGACAGCTCAACATGCCACCGATGTCCCTTTGGCGTGTGTTGCGTCGACTTTTATACATCAAACCATACAAAATTCAGCTACTGCAAGCTCTTCGTGGAGGTGACAAACAACATGTGGAGTTCTGTAATTTAGATCTTGGCAAGATGTAGAATGACAGCTTTCTTGAACGTTTAGTGTTTAGTGACGAGGAAACATCCCATTTAAATGGAAAAGTGAACCATCATAGTGTGAGAATATGGGGTACGGAACAACAACCTGAAGTTATACGACATGAGAGGGACTCCGCAAAATTTGATATGTTTTGTGCAGTTTCACGGGAAAAGGAGAATGGTCCGTTTTTCTTTGCCGAGAATACTGTTACAGGAAGTCATATCTCGATATGCTTGAGAAATTTCTTTTCCCACAGTTGGACACTGATGCGAAAGACTTCATCTATTAACAAGATGGGGCACCACCACATTGGCATCTGGAATTGCGGGAATTTTTAAACCGAGGGTTACTGAATGATAGTGCGGTCGCACTGGAAGAAATAATTCAGCCTTACATTACTGGCGTCCAAGGTCACCGAACCTGACTGTAAGTGATTATTTCTTGGGGGGGGGGGGGGTTATAACAGACGGTTTATGTGCCTCTGTTACCAACAACGATAACTGAACTGAGACATGGCATAACAGCAGCTGTGGAAACTGTAGCTCAAGATATGCTCGCTGCAATGTGGGAACGGTCTGAATAACGCACTGACATACGCCGCGCATCTCAAGGGGGCATATTGAACACCTAAGAGAAGGTATGTAGGGAAACTTTTTGATCTTCCCGTTCATCAAAAAACAAAATTCATCGTATATGTTTATTACTTTCAGAAATATAGACGTGCCATATCGGATGATTATTTATGATACGCCCTGTAATTGTGTAAATAAAACTAACTTTTAACATACGACGTCTTTAACGCAGACGAAAAGGTACAAAACAACTATCCTCACCACATACACACTCCCAACACCACCAGATAGTACCAAGAATTTGTGAGTGTGAGTTTTTAGTAGACATGAATGTACTTGTAAGTTTTAAAACGAAGAAAATGGGGCACATACGGTAGATATAGTAAAGAGTTAAACTATTCACGCATCAGTGCTAATTAGTGTAAGAGTAAAGAGGTGCCGGCCGTAGTGGCCGAGCGGTTCTAGGCGCTTCAGTCTGGAACCGCGCGACCGCTACGATCGCAGGTTCGAATCCTGCCTCGCGCATGGATGTGTGTGATGTGCTGAGCTTAATTAGGTTTAAGTAGTTTTAAGTTCTAGGGGACTGTTGACCTCAGATGTTAAGTCCCACAGTGCTCAGAGCTATTTGAACCGTTTTTAAGTAAAGAGGTGAACTATGTGTTGCGTGTGCCTCTCGTTTTTCGTTCAAATCTTAAAAGAATTTTCATAGCATGGAAACATTTTACCGTACCTGCCAAATAAGCGGCGCAACTCCTGTTGTTTTCTTCGCAACAATGTAAGCCAATGGGGCGATCAATCTGATGTAGTTCCCAGCTGGGCACACGTGGCAAAGACTAGAACGTTATATTTTACTTTCTACTGGATCATAACTGCTCCATATTCTTATTGCTTTTTAGCAATGTAATTTTACGCTTTAGCAACTTTTATTTTGATGAAGACACCCCTATAAGTGTCTAAACCTAGGTTAATGTACTTCTGTTTATGTGCAACCAGTTGAATGTTAAATCGTGTGTTGAAATTAGTATATGGTTGCTGAATAACAGCCATGTTCAAAACTGTAAAATAGTAGTAGCTATAAAAAATTCTCAATCGCACATTTTTAGGTCTCTCTTATGGGGCTACCAGAAGTTATTTTACACTTTGTAGGACGACGTAAAAGCTAGGTATGTTAAATATTCATTTTTATTTAACTAATTATATTCTGCTCTTAAGCCTTTTCAATAAATTTGAATATTTTGATGCCATTAGAACAGAGATATGTGATACATTTCACGTTTATTTCAGATTCTCATCACTTTACCCGACCGATATATAGCCTCTTACCACACAAGTTTTTTGATACGACTGTGAACTTAAAAATTAGAGAGATTCACGCAGACAATAAGCCTTACCAGAAATCGTTATTCCCATGAATCATTCGTGACTGTACAGGAAATAGGAGAAAAGGCAATGGTACACAAGGTACCTTCCGTCTCACACCAGACAAGAGAACGTGTTGCTTTTGCCCTGTCACTGAATTACGAGCTAAGTTTAAAATATCAAGTCTTTAGCTCATCAAGAAGTTAGTTTAAAATCAGTAGCAAAATTTGCACTGAAAAGGCAGACGAGAAGGCAATATCGGTCTTCTCTTTTCTTCGTTCTCTCTGATCACTGGTGCCCTATGCTCGCATATCGTATGGAACGCGTTACAGTATTACACAAAGCGCCAGTCATGCAGGGCAGCCAAGATGTCAGGCGTTACCAACCTTTCCTTCTCCTTTCCCCACCGTTACCGACCCGTCTGGCAAGAAAGAGTTAAAATTGCATTCTCATACTGTTTTGAGCTATGTTTAATATTTTACGTGCGTAGCTCATCAGGAACTTGGTTCAAAATCAACTGAAAAATTTGTAGCCAACAGATGGACAAGAAATCGACCTAATACAAACTGGTATTACACACGGAAACGTTATGTGATGTGGTTGCCGTCGATACAGGAACACCTGCTCTTTCGTTGCATTCAAGGAAACTATACACTTGGTCATTTTCCGCCAACTCATCGCTAAACATAAACACACTGCTGTCGATTTGCGCCAACTCCACTCATCACTAACATAAACACACTGCTGTCTATGACGTTTAACGTACAACTAACACTGCTGGAGATCCCTGGATAGAACTGCGCAGTACTAAACACAAGCTCAAGGAAGAAGAGCAAAGCGACCATTATTTTGGTGGACAGAAATTTCCGTGACCGATTGGAACAAATTTATTTCGAAACAATACACACAACACATATCATTCCCTTAATCAATATTGCGGAGATATTTTGTAGAGCAATACGGATCAAAAGTAAGTCGGAGTAAGGAAACAGAGAAAATGCGACTACTCTGCGGGCGCCGAATATCACGGATACGTTAGTACCAAATCAGTCGGGAAATGTGTGCAATACCACTTCTGAAATTTTGACGGCGGTTTCGGAATTTCCCCTGTATCGATCACTTATTTAATTGGGGCAAAGAATATCGTCGTAGCATGTTAACATTTGACGACGAGACACCAGGTGTTCCTGTTTAAACAGGTGGTTGGTACAGTCACAAACAAGAGCTAGCAGATTCTAAGCATCAAAAGTCTTAAAACGGAGTGGGAAATATCCACGGGGCGATAAAAGAGGAAATATCCGTGTTGGAGGAGGCGGTTCCCTGCACGTGGCAGCGTGACAGGCGGGCGACGTGTCGACATATTGCGTATTTAGGAGGGAAAATTGCGCCTGCCACTTGGCGTCTGTGGAAGGAAGCGGGAAAAGGGGTGAGGGGTGAGTCAGAAGGGGCTGCGCAGACAGCGGATACGGCCCGTGATAAGTCAGCCGGCAGATGACACAGCCGCGCCCTGTGCTGTGGAACCGCGCCACTTGCTTGCATCAACTGTCTGCATGTGATGCAGTCATCCCCGAAGGGTAAACATCTGCAGTTCGTTGCATTCGTATGTTACTCACAATGCAGTGAGGCTGGCTGTGGCCGGCGACGGCCTTCACAAGGCCGTCACAACTGTAAACGGACCTGCAACCACAATCCCACGACCTGCCTTCGATGCACCACGTTCTTGGAAGTCCTCACACAGTGTCATATTTGTGTTGATGTTCTTTTATTGTTAGTTCCGCAACTGTTTCACATTTTTCGTCTTCCCATTTGCGGACGCACATACGACGACTTCTTCTTCGGGCCGACCACTGTGGCCGAGCGGTTCTAGGCGCTTCACTTCGGAACCGCGCTGCTATTACAGTCGCAGGTTCGAATCCCGCCTCGGGCATGGATGTGTGTGCTGTCCTTAGGTTAGTTAGGTTTAAATAGTCTAGGGGACTGGTGACCTCAGATATTAAGTCCCACAGTGCTTAGAGCCATCTGAACCATTTATTCTTCGGGTGAAAGACGGATATTACAATGGAAATGAACATTAAGGTGAGTGACCCGTGACTCTCGACAACTCGAGCGCACTATGAACCGGTTTTCTCTTGTTTACTTGATGCCGCTTACCTCCAAGGATACAGTCATGGCATGGAGGGTAGTTGTCATGACCTCAGAAACTTGAAGCCGACGCCCGCCTTGTCAGATGTCCCAAACATTAGCTTCTGGTGTAAGTATTTTGACCACAAATGCCAGAATCCTTCATTTGCTGGTGTACTAATTCGAGTCTAAAGTTAAAGGATTCAAATTCCATTCGTAAGTGGATTCGGTCAAGCGATATTTTCTTTCATACGTGAATTTCGATTGCGTTATTTTATTTTATTATAGATTTACTTTCAGTCCAACTCGGACAGCTCTGTGGGGAAATGCTGACAGAAGGAAAGATTGAAAACCGAATATGTACTCTGAATTTTCTGGAAGGGAGCATAGACCGAATATCGGTTTTTTTCTGTTCATGTTAAGGAAAATGTGGGAATACGAAACCAATCTTTTCATATCACATTATCACATACTTCTCTGCTAGGTTATTCAAAACTTATATCAATAAGGAAATTACATTAACGAGGCCAAATCGTAGTGTTACTTTAACAAATACGCATGTAAGGCCAGAAAAACGTCTGAAAATTCCTACCTTAGAATGTATTATACACAAAAGCACTGTGACATTTAATGGTTATACCATCTTTTGCGTACATGCGAGATAAATTAAGATCAAGGAGCAGTTGTAAACAGTAGTGGGCAGGTATTTCGGGGAAATTAACATTGCGGCGCTGGCTTCAAAGCAACATTAACTGTAAGTCTGTAGCGCCATTTGGAGTCATTATACATCGAAGAACATAAGGCTCACGTACGGAGCTGGAATTGGAGTTGACATGAAGTAAAAATGACCAGGCAGCGATGGACGAGTGTGCGATGACATCTCAGCAAACGGTAACTACTGAGATGACGACAGTATAAGCGAAACGGCTGTAAATTGTACTGGTAGTACCGACGAAGGCAACAAACGAAAGGCTGATTTATCCAGAGCGTCACTTGTGTTCATCATGAAAAATCTGGGCTTTGATTCAATAGCCACGGTGTCTGAATATGGCAGTATACGGCGCGTTCTATGTATGTCACTACAGCGTTGCTGCACGGTATCGAGGTGCGAGAATTTTTCTTGTGGGCAAGTACTTGCGTCACATCTGTCGCAGCTATCAACATCAGGTTGTTTAAAATGAGCTGAGATGAACTGATCCTGATTTCTGTAGCTGTGGGTAGCATGTTGGACGTTTGCTTAAAATGACAGTGTGCGACTGAGCTCTTCGTGTATTCTACACAGGCATGAAGAGATGTTATTTGAATTATTTTGTAATCATTATCTACTCGCTTTCAAAACGTTGTTCCAATTATTTTTTAATCATTACCTGGTAATTTTTATCTTGATGTCACCTTAGGCAGAAGTTAACGGTGCTTCAAAGGCACGACTATTAGTTAACTGAATTGTTTCATTAACGAACTGAATATTATTGTGTCAGACCAATGCTCTTTTAGTGAAATTTGAAATAAAGGCACTTCTTCCAAATTTTAGCACTTAAATGTTTTTATTAGGATTTAAGAAGGCGGACAGTAATTGTTATTACAGAATACACAGGTATCAAAACCACCTTTTGAAAATTTTGTACTTTTTAAATGTAACTGTGAGTAACCCTACTTGTAACTGCGGGAGCTCTGAGCAAGCAGTTAGTTTCCTGGGAAATAAAAATCTGTTTTGAAAGAAATTTTATGTGTATCGGCACGCCATATTTCTTAATTAACTCGATCTTTTCCAAAACTCCAGGAAGATTATTGTAAGGAAAGAGGAAGTGCTAACCATGTAAATAATTAGGATGAGGCATGGAACTGAGCCCGACGTGCTAAAAGCGCAAATTGTTCTTTGCACATTGTTGCACATAGAGAGCTACGTTGACCAATTCGTAACGAAAGGGACCAGCAAATTTCTCGCAAATTCCTTAGCCATCAGGGGGAAGATCGTTTACTTCGTATCTTGTAAATCTGTATTGATGTCACCATAGGCTTTTATTCCAAATGGTTCAAATGGCTCTGAGCACTATGGGACTTAACATCTGAGTTCATCAGTTCCCTAGAACTTAGAACTACGTAAACTTAACTAAGCTAAGGACATCACACACATCCATGCCCGAGGCAGGACTCGAACCAGCGACAGTAGCGGTCGCACGGTTCCAGACTGAAGCGCCTTTAACCGCTCGGTCACAGCGGCCTGCAGCTTTTATTCCCTCTGCTTACAGATTCTAACATGCGTACAGTCAATTGTGAATTATGGAATGGCAAATGGGGAAGTCTTAATGTCACTACCATTAATGTAGATAAAAGGATACCACATTTTTTATTAAAAATAAGGGAAAACATTCTTATGGCCAGTCTAACAGCAATACTGGGTTCTTAGATCGGGGTGTCTAATCTGTAATAATTATCAGGTATAACTGCAGTTTCTGAGAAGTCCCTACACGATTTTAATTACTATATTAGCAAGTATACACGCGAGATCGAATACAGATTTTTTCAAAGGCACCTTTAAAGATTAACTCACATTTACATGAAATACAATCCGTCCGAAGCACATACGTGTTGCCACTACTAAAACTAGCCATCTTGAGAGGCTGAGTAAACTTTAATTTAGTATAATAACAAATATCCACTCGCATTAAGTACATACCGGCGTGAAAGGAAGTTGCAGACTGCTTGAATATTAGTCGATGATTGTATGGTGACCTAACTTCAGTCTGCGTACAGGCTCCCCCTTCTGACTGGTCGGTTTAATCGGCCAGTAATTGACAAAATTTAAAAAAAATCTAATAAAAATATGAGCCTGGAGTTAGGAAGCTGCGAGTGTGGATTACGTCGACATTCTAGATGGAGGCCTACATAGACATTTAAAAAGTTAATATATAACAAAATTATACTGCTGTCGCAAAGTTCTGCAGTGCTAATTAGTGCACTGTCTGTACTCTTATGTATGACACGGCTACTATTCGTATCTTCGTTCCCACGCTTCGTGACCATCTTTCGTTTTATGAGGTGGGTGAGCGCTACTGATTTAAACTACTCGCTGATTTGCCTCAGCTTGGATCGTTCGACAGCGTGTGATGAAATATAAATAAATTTCGGATGACATATGGCAAAAGACTTGATATATAATATTGCTAGATGAATTTAACAGAGCACTCTGTTTAGGGAGAAACAAGGTCCCTGGAGTAAATGATATTCCCTTGTTGTTACTGAAATGCATGAAACACTGTTCCACAAATTGCTGAACGTTAATGAGGCACTTGAAATACTGTTACAAACGCCAGTGGCAATTTTTCCATGATTTATTTTAAAGAATTGTGTCGTACTGTTTCGGGAAATTCATCTACATGTACGTGGATACAGTGCCTGGCAGAGTGTTCATCGAACCACCTTTACAATAATTCTCTGTTTTTCTAATCTCGAAGAGTGCGCGGAAAAAACGAACACTTGTATCTTTCCGTGCGAGCTCTGATTCCCCTTATTTTATTATGATGATCGTTTCTCCCTGTTCAGATAGGCACTTTCGATGTAGATAGTTGGTGACTGAAATTTCATCAGAAGATTCCGTCGCGACGAAAAAGGCATTTTTTTAATGGTATCCACACCAAATACTGTATAATTTCTGTGGCACACACTCCCCTATTTCGCAATAATACAAGACGTGCTGCCCTTCTTTGAACCTTCTCGATGTACTCCGTTAGTCTTATCTGGTAAGGATCCTACACAGCGCAGCAGTACTCTACAAGAGGACGGACAAGTGTTGTATAGGTGGCCTCTTTACTAGATCTGTTACATTTTCTAGGCGTTCTGCCAATAAAAGGTAGTGTTTGATTTGCCTTCCCCACAACATTTCCTGTGTGTCCTTTTCAACTACAGTTGTTCGTAATTGTAACTCCTAGATACTTAGCTGAATTAGTTACTTTAGAATACATTGTGGGAGTGAACAGTGATCAAAATGTTATAATATTTACTATCAAAAACAGTCTTGATCACAATTTATTTATTACGGTCACCGGCTTCGACCACTAATGTGGTCATCTTCAGACCAATGAGTAAGGACCACCTCATGCTGGAGATTCTCCAACAGGAGGAGGTCCTTACTCATTGGTCTGAAGATGACCAAAGTAGTGGTCGAAGCCGATGACCGTAATAAATAAATTGTGATCAAGACTGTTTTTGAAAGCATTTAGCTGAATATTTCGGCACTGAGGTTCAAATGGTATAACGATGAAGGAAATCGGATAGGCCAATCCACAAGGTCCCCTCGTGAATCAGTCACGTTTTCGAAGTCAAGAAATACTGTAAAATGATGGCAGGCGAATGTGTAAGTTCTGTAATTGTTTTTGTTTCAGGGAGAATAACATATATGGCACGTCGCTGCGACGTAACTGAAGCTTTTTCTGCCTGAGGACTCCGGGTGGCGCTCAGCCATCGGAGAGCGGTGCGCCTTGAAGTCCGCTGCCCGCGGCGCAGCCCCCATCCGTCTTACCCAGCGGCTGCTGACTGCCGCTGACACGCGTTCCATTAGGCGCCGAAAAACGCGCCCAGCACAGCCCAGCCGCGCCCCTAATTAAAAGAGCAGCTGTTAATTATGAGCGGAGCCAAGAGTGATGCGGGGGAGGCTCCGACAATTAAATCACCATTTGTTGTGCGGAACGGACGAGGCCTTTCGTACGGGTCAGGAGCAGCCGCGCCCAGACTAATCGCTTGAGACTTCTGCTTATACGTCCACGACGGCAATCTCATGGTGCTTCACAGTTTTTTCCGTAAAAAGGGAATATATCGGTACATTTTACTTCCATAAGATGGTGAATTCCTCTACATTCCTTCCAATAAAACACAGGTCAAACATTCTAAACACCTTCTAAATAGCATGTTGGACTACTTTCGGAGCTCAATACGGCAGCTGTTTTGCGCGGCATGGGTCCGACAAATTTTTGGAAGCTACTCGAAAGTCATAAAAATGTGCATTGTCAAGACATGTAAAGGCGTTAGGACATTAGACAAACAGTTAATTTGAAAATATCATATGCAGCAGGGTAAAGAACGTTCTACTGTTTCAAGCTGCGAGATGGTGCTCGATAGACAAAGCATTGCTGAACTGTCAGATGATGTATAAACAATTCTAAATGTATATAGCATTTTGTTCTCCAAAACGTACGTACATGAATTAACGATGTATTCCAAATAGCTGTAGTGCATTATACAGCTATTAAGTATGTAGAACGCGAAATATTTACGAATGCTGCTTAAAACACAACCTCATGTCTAACAAATACTTTAGAAAATTGCGGAAACTGCTTATAGTGGTCTCTAGAAAGAATTCCTGAATGTGATTTAATATCAGTCGCTATAATGAAGCTCAGAGGCCGACCGGTATGGCCCAGCGGTTCTAGGCGCTTCAGTCTGGAACAGCGCGACCGCTACGGTCACAGGTTCGAATCCTGCCTCCGGCATGGATATGTGTGATGTCCTTATGTTGGTTAGGTTTAAGTAGTTCTAAGTTCTAGGTAACTGATGACCTCAGATGTTAAGTCCCATAGTGCTCAGAACCGTTTGAAACTTTTTTTTAAAAAAAAAGTACAGTGCAGAAAAGCATCGTGTGTACATAGGTGCACTATACTGCAGGTACCTCATTCTTCTGTAATATGAGCTATTGAGAATAACGTTAAGTGTCAAATCTCGTGTAGACAACGACGAATATATGTGACCAGTGAGTGATAGCGTCTACAGTCAAATTTTGTGTTCTCACTGTGCTCTACGCCAACAACATGGCAAATACTCGTATGATTAAGTATTTTACTTTACAAAATCGTCAGACACGGGGACCACTTTCAGGTCACAAACCTTTATCATTTTCAACCGATATTCGTTGACGAACAGACAAATTTATATGTATTGCAGGTTTTTCTACACACACATGGGACCCACTGAGTGCGATGTCGCGAAATATCAGTGATATTCACGTTACTCGACGCCCCACATATTGTCTACCTTGCAACTGCATTATTGTCTGCTAATAGCAACGTGGGGGACGGACTGTACCTACCCAGTAGTGAGCACAGCACGAGGCTGAGAAGCGTTGTTGAGCTGCTTAGTCGAAGAGTAACTCAAAATAGTGCTACTATGTTTGTGATCTTGATACAAAGCAGAGTAATGGCAACGATAAACGAAACAAACATTGGCAACTGTTATTGTAGATATGATTCAAAGTTGACATTTCGTCAGAACGGAAACCGTGGATTTCACAGAGTGAGAAAGAAGTGACTCATGAAATATCAGCGTTTCTGCGTTTCTGCAAGATTACTCGGTGAAATGTATGGAGTCGTATCGGCTCGACTGAGTGAACGATGTACATGAGGAGCACAATGACGACGATATATGCTTAACAAGTGAAAGTGATACTGAAACACATGTCAAGCAATGTAGATGATCATTCTTGTTTGACAGGCAGCTACAAATCCCGTCCACAGAGAAACGTAGTCAAGAAATGTCGTTATACAAAGAGCAGGAACTAATCATAATTACATACGTAGAAGATAATCTGCAGCGCAATAAAGAAAAATTATGAACAGATTCCGAATAAGTCCACAGCAATATGACTCTGTAATGCATAAGACAAACTATGAATATACAAGGGATGACAAGGTGCCTTTATCACAAAAACAGGCTTTGCGCGTTCGACAGGATGCTCATGATAGTCACCTACTATGTTATGAATATCAAACTGCGCGCAACACAGATTATAGTGATTTCAAGAGAACCAGTGGATGGTTCCATGCCTTCAAAACGTACTGTAGAATTGGAAGACGTAAGATAACGAAACATCAAACAAAGCATCAACTTCACGATGCGCACAGTGGAACCGCCCTCAAAATTTATAGATGAGGTGAACAAACGTATCCCGTCTGTCAGTAAGGAAATTGTTTTCACCTCCGACGAACGGATTTTGAAGTGGAAATGCATGTGAAAGGAACCTCGGAAATTAGAGTTATCAGGAGAGTTGTGTGAAGATCAACTTTCATCAGTGCCTTAAGGCATTCGTATGTATTCATTCCGACTGTTAATCTGGATGGTAAATTGGCTGGTAACTTATTTATTGCGCTGTGAGAAGTTGGAAGTGCGTGATGTTGCTAGGACAGTAGCGAATATTTACATCATAGCAAGCAAGAGTGGGCAAATGGGCGTAAGAGAAATACAGTTATGACATCAGCACTGCTTTTGGCCAAGAGCTAGTGAAAATAATTTGTTTTTCTTGATTCTAGGTATGCATATAAAAGTCACACTCCTTTAGAGCGTTCGGTTTCACGCCATTCTCATCACCCCGCTACACCATTGATTCTACATGCATTCTTTAAGAGTGAATACGAGCAATTCACCTTCGATCTTGAGGGTGCGAACCTTTGTCACGACTGTGGCGTGTCATTTTTCATTCGATGTCCATCGTGCAAGTTAATTTCTTTTTGAACATTTCTTTATTGTTGACAGTAGTATTTTGTGAAGCGTAATACGTACATGTCGTACTCCACCTCCCGGCCACACATTTTCTGTCGCCTTCTGGATGCACGTGGTGATCTCGCACTCGAGGGGTTCCTTTTCAGAAATATCCACGAGTTCACGTAGTATACTAAGGACAGAAATCAACTTGCAACAAATAACTCGTTTTAGCTTTCCGTCTTCATAAGGCTCGTATATTACATGTCACAAAGAGTACAGGAAAACCGTCAGATGTTAAAGGCAGGGAAAAATAATTACCGGCGTCCATGGAAGGCATCAGTAATCAACCTGTTAAACTGCAAAAAATAAATGGAGGATCCATTAATTACGTAATTATTTATTAGTAATAAACATTACCACCAAGAGCTGCTGATGAAATCAAATTTTATTAACTAAATGAAGAGATGCTGATGAAATATACCTTTACAAACTAATTAACAAGGTGCTTATGAAATACACCGATATTAAATAATCAATTCTGTAATCAAGTAATTACATCAAAATCTATTATTACCTATTTCTTCAAGTAATTACGAGCTACAGGGTACCACTCGTCAAAAATCTATAGCATTGTTTGTTGTAACTTTTGTATTGTTGGAAAAATGACTAGAGCTCTCTGATTGATTTGTGAAACAATCCTGTCTACCAGCTGTACGGTGGACAATTCGCAGACAGGTATTCAGAGGAACTGTTATGAACTAAGCGCCGGGAGTGGCCTACTCGAATGGGAAGAGCATTTCGCTTAACTCGCCGCAGCCAGCTTATTAAGCTGCAGCGCCATATTCCGCGCATTATCTCGGCGTTAATTTCCTGGGAACGCCGGCCGCGGCACGGGCATCAAGGAGGTGGAAGGAACGCTCAGCCTCCTGCAAAAAATTTCGCCGCATACCCCGCCAGAATAGCGCTGCTCCTTCGCCTGTGTGGCCGCAGGCGCCACTACTTCACGTGTCGCGGGTCTGCCGACACAGCAGGGGACGACGCCGTTTTGAGTTAATCCCGCGGAAGTGCAACACGAGAGCAGACTGGGCGCGGGCGCGCGCATCTGGCGAGCGTTGCCAGGAATTCCGCGCGCACTCGCGTTGCAATAGCGTTCCGCGCTGTTTTCCGCCGGTTGGGCAGCACTTTGTAATGATATAGCCCATTTGCAGGGGCGGGAATCCTACACTGGCCAGGCTGTCCGCAGGTCGCGCCTGCGCAACGGCCCGTACCTGAACGCGCTGTCGCGTCCCGTGCCGAACTATTTCGCTCGATGGCCCCCGCATTGCCCGCGAGTCGACCGTGTACGCGACGGACGGCATTGGACGCGGCCACGGTTTGCAGACCTGACCCCAGTGTTACGAGCGTGGTGCTGATTCTCTCGCTCCGCGCCCAACACTGTGTAATTGTAGGTCTGCCCGTTATGCTGTTTTAGCCAACGAAATAAAGTGGATTCTTTTAAAATGTGATTATTTCTAACAGTCACTAATTTACTTCGTGTCAGTGTTGATATATATGTTTGGGGTTTGTGACACGTTTTAAAATTAGGTAGCATGGTGTGAAAATTGGTGTCTCTCACCTCCTACGAAGTCCCACAAATCACGCGGCGTATTGCTCTGTGGACTTCCTTAAACCCCAGATCGTATCTAAGCACTCCTACACATATGCTATAACCCTGGGATCGCTTTGGGGTGGCGGTGGGGTGCGTGGACTGCAGTAGGAGGGTTGGGTACCACTGAGGGCTAAGACGGGTGCTGGGGCCTTCTCCACCAGACATCACGGCGCAGCAACCAAACTGACAGCCTGCAGCCGCGGGTTGCCCGTTTCGCAGGCACACCGAAGCACTACACAACCGACAGGCAATACTGATGAACGGCCACAACAACACCACAGCAAAGACACCAGCGGTCACCAGGGGCCACTACCACCCCACATAAACATAAGGAAGAGGCCACAGCAGATCCCAGAACTATTTTCACACGTCAAACCACGTGATGCAAAATAGTTTCGAGGTACTCATCCGCCGAAGCCCTATAAAGGCCGGCGCTCGGCCGCACATGGGCAGTTCATCGACAGCCAGCAGACGTGGATAGCTGCAGCCCCGGCAGCCCGGCTTGGATCTTCTCGCTGATCTCTAGATTAGGCTTGGTAGATCAGAGAAGTCTCTGGTAGAGACTAGTAGGAAAATATTTCACTTGTTTTCTATATTATTCTTGTATGTAGTTGTGATTCGAAGACAGATCACTGTTTTTTGTTGGTGTTATACTTGAAGAATTTGTTTTGGTTAATTGAACAGACCGATAAATTGTTTTCGGACTTTGATCGTTGGTTTCCTCTGCTCACGCAGACATATCAGCGGGGACGCAGGCTCTCCGTCGTTTCTAGGTCCCCAGTTCCATACAGTACAGTACAATATAATACACATATGTTACGAAGGTAAATAAGGCTTGGTGTCCACGCTTTAAACCACGAGACAATGTTCCTACTTCACTACTCAATGGCCTGTAGCAATTTAATCCTCCGTTACTCGCGCGAAAATTCGTGACATCGTCACCCACATGGATTACTGGTGTCAACCACAAAGCAAGCAGTATATTTGTGTACTTTGAACGGTCTATATGGCTGATTTTATGACTTTTCATTAAATCTAAATGTAATACATTTAATATTTGTACACAGTATAACATATTCTAACGTTTGAAACAGTTTGACCATTCGAAGAACAATATCTTCAGCTGAATTACTGGCATTACATGGTCCCTCTTGTTGCTTACTGACGTACGGCTCTAAATTCAAAGTGTAAGCTGTTTTTACATCAACCAAAGCAAACACTTTTAACCCATACTTTTCTGGTTTGCTCGGAATATATTGCCTGAACGGGCAGTTTCCTCTTAACTCCAAAAGCTGTTCGTCAACAGTAAGATATTCACTAAGTGAAAAATATTTTTGGCAATTGTTCGTGAATAGTTCAAGTACCGCTCTGATAGCAGCCAATTTGCCAGTCTCTCTGCGAACACCTCTATCACGGATATTATCAAACTTCAGACATCTCAACAAAAGCCTGAATCAATTTTCACTTATGCATAAAAAACATGATTCAAGTCCGTTTTCCTTTGAGTTATCCCACAATTTCGATACACTCTTCCTATAACATCTCAAAGATCCACATAGATATAACAAACCAATGGAACCTCTGATCTGTATCACATCTGATTCTTTAGCGTCCCTTTCCCTAGAGAAGTTACTACGAACTTAATTTATGTATATATTAGTGCATGTTGCGATAATGCTTGTTATGTTTTCATCCAAGAGCAAATACAGAATTTCTATTTCTGTCTTTTTATACGAGCTTTATTTTTTGGCCAGGGACATGTGTCATAAAATTACAAGACCTGCTTCTAACACTGGTAGGATATTAATTTTTCCTCCGTTTAGTTATTCCATCTTTCCCTGAAAAAAACACATCTTCTTGAGTTACTTCTTCCTGTGATTCATATTCATCATTTTCTGACACTTATTGTTCTGTTCCTGAATCATGGCCGCTGTCATGAACAGAATCCTTAGTCTCTTAGCGTTATCAATGTGAGCATCTTTGTCACTCAGCTCATTGAACCATTCCACTCATACGTTAGTATCTCTACTAAACTCTGTCTGAGGTTTTTTGCCTTTGACATTTCTTCCACAGTGTAAAAATAAAGAGAATACTAGGTAACATGGAAGGTAACTGCCATCAGTTTCAATACGTCTAAATTTACGCACATGAAAGATAGATTCAACCTAAGAAAGCAATAAAGTAATACAGACTTACTTTGTTTCAGATTGTGGGAGAAGAGCTCGCGCGGATGACAAGTGTCCTCCAGACTATAATAATGTTTCATAAACAATGTATCTTTCGTAACTGAAAGCCAACAATGATTGGAGCTAACAGCCGGAGAGTTAACAGAAAGGTACTGAAAATGGCGCGAACTCAATCCAGCACTGTCAGACAAACCTGAGGGGGATAGTCATGTAAATGACGAGCATCATCCGCGCGAGCATCGGACGGTTAACTACGTACGAGGGCGTGATGAAAAAACACCCCCCGAATACTTTTGTGAAAACTCTTAATACTTTTTAAATAAAACTAACACTCTTAATCCTCTACAGTTTTATCCTGCATGTCTACGTAATTTCTCTAGTGACGAAAACATTTCTCCTAACGAGAGACCAGATTGTTGATACCGACGCAGTAGAATGTTTGACTTTGCTGCAGGAACCACAACTTCACCTCTGCTTCCAACGCTTCATCGCTTTCGAAGGCGTTCTTTAAGTTTTGGAAACAGATGGAAATCGGATAGGGCGAAGTGGGGAAGCTATGGAGGATTATGAATGGCAGTGAACCCAAGTTATCGGATTGTTTCAGAAGTAGCATCGCTCGTGCGTGGTCTGACATTGTCATGCTGAATTCGAAACTCTATTACAGCACTCGGTGTCTCAAGCGCCGATCTAGTTGCGTCATACACCGTCCTGTTACACTGTACTATTAGGAGCACTCTAGCGGTACAGGACTGCAACTTGAGACAGCGAAGTGTGAAATTCTACCGAAAATATGCATGGCATGTAATATCTCAACCGATATTGGTGACAGAATAAAAAATTCAGATGCATTAGTTTACAGCGTGCCCTTAAAAGGATGTTAAATCTGGCCACAAGATTGTGAAACAAGAACCGTGACCAGTCATTTCACTGGCATCAACCTGTTCCTGGACACATTTCGTGTTCCTGTCTCTCGCTATATGAGGGCACGTTAACAAATGTCTAACCAGATTGCTTCGGTAGTCCAGGTACTATAGTTTGGGCAGGAATAATATTGCTTGGGCGTACTGACTTCCAAATGTTTGAACACCATACACTCACAGGTTATCGTTATTCTGATACTGTACAAATTTTCCATGTGCATCTCCTCAGGGAAACTTTAGGTCAGGACTTCATTTTTATGGATGATGCTGCGTGACCCTATCGATCAGCGCCAGTGGTGCAGCTGTCGGAATAGTACAATAACAGGGGGATGAAATGGCCTGCCCGTTCACCCGACTTAAGTCCCATCGAGCACGTGGGGATGCATCAGTAAGACATATTGTATATCTTCCTCTTCTACCAACAAACGTACAGTGGTTGTCAACTGCGCTGATGAAATACTGGAAGGCCCTATCAAAACAACTTTTTACCAACCTAATATTATCGGGTAATGCTGAATTCAAAATTAGACAAAAGCCTGGTTACGGATTTATGTTTAGTTGGTATCATGGGACCTGACCTTGAATCTTAACTTGTTACTGCGTTTCAGATTCATACGAAAATCCTTATTTCTAGTGTTCTTTCTTTAGAAAGCCTTACACCTTTCTTCCTTTCACGGCGTTTTCTGTAACTAGGATTAAAGAAACAACTTTATGTCATTTCTGTCTAAGTAATACCCACACACACTTTGTGTATATTATACTATCGTCTATAATTGGAACTTCCCCACCCCCATTGGTTTACTTTAACTTTCACCTACGCGAACAGATAGTTATGCAAAGTTGTTCCTAATAAATTCTCACACTAAAAGCATAATTTGCCGCCCCATCAGGCCCACTGTCACAAACTCACCTTTTTGTAAACTATAAACTTTTCTAGGCCTTCAGTGCACTTACTGCTATATAACTGTATTTCCTTTCAGCCTATTAAATCATTGCTGTAGGTGTCCACGAGATGCGACACAGGAGCACAGATTACCAACTGCTGAAAATTACAGATCAGGTACGAAAACTGTCCCAGATCCGATGGATCTGAACGATAGGATGAGCAACAATTGGCGACTTTTGCTGATAACGCTGTTCTGTACCGGAAAGTACCTTCGTTGTATCACTGTAGGACGAGGGTGGATGATTTAAACAGATGTATTACGGAAATTCACCGTTAACTGGAAAGGGGATCGCTGGAATGAAGAAGACATTCATTTAGCGAGACGTTAATGAGAGAGTTAAAAAAACGGACATTTGTGAGAGACTGAGGAGCGATTCTTCTGCCACACGCGTAAATCTCTCGCAAGGCAGCAAGACAAATTGTGAGAAAGCAGGGCTCATGCGTAAGCATACTGATAATTGTGTATCTCTCCTTGCATTTCTGACAGGTACAGGATAGCGAATGACTATTGGTGGTTGAAGTACCGTGCACCATGCAACTTGTGGTGACTTTTGGTCTTTTATTGGATACAGATGTTAAGGTTACAGCTTTTTCTCTCTTTTCTTTTTAAATAGAAATGAGCTCAGTGTTCAAGGGACCTACTGCGTTATGAACTGGTGTATGAAGATAGTCAGTAGACTAACCTCTGAACTGTCGAAGCTATATTATATTGTGTTTATATTCATAACCCAATAATATGTTTTATAACGCAAACTGCCTTCAGCAATAAGAAACAGAATGAATCGCAGTAGAACACCCTTAGCAACGAACCAAGCAACTTGCAATTGGTGTCTGGGGAACTGGCAATTGGAATGCATAGCTTGTCTAACTGAACATCAAACAGTGTGAAAATACGCAAAAATCCCATCAAAACAACATCAGCTTACAGCCAAGCATTGTGCAGCGGGTTGGTTCCACTGAACTGTAGTCACAATACCTCAGACAAAAATGTAACTTAATAACGATGTGGTTTGAAAGAGACAACCTCTGTCTGTACGAGTAACGACTGTTGATGGCATTAATACCATGTTAGTACAAGTTATTTCGTGGAGACACGCACACATACACTGTAGAAAATCTGAAACATCAGTACTGCAGTGTTGGATTCAGCGACTTAACCTACGTTTCACATCGAGTTTGTTTCCATGGCCATCCTCCACAGCAAGAAGATAAATATTTATTTTATAAATCAAAACCACTTTTTCTTGCTGCGCTCCATTTTATTTCTCCCAGACGCGTTTCGCGTGTTTCGCTTTAAGGCATCATCAGTGGGATACTTAGTGTATTGTATTGGCATCTTCATTTCATCTGCTCGCATGCACGACGTGTGACGACAACTCTATTTACATAACATAAGCATGTTTTTATGTTCCGAACTATTTTCTCCTCATTTATAGTAAAAAAAACCAAACAGGATGATACACATAGCAGTTACGTCCTAACACCTCAGTTTTCGATGAAATATCTATAATTAGTGACAGAATCCCGATAGTTCACCACAACAATAAAGACAAACAAGGCGAAAAACTACAGGAAAAATGTTCGACACATAAAAACTTGCTTATGTTTCGTATATAGAGCTGTAGTGCAACCTCGAGTATGTGACCGGATGGGAGGAAACGTAAATGCCAAACAAATACTCGAAGAACTATTCCACAGATGAAGCCTTAAAGCAAAAGAGGTGAAACATGTCTGGAAGAAATAAAATCCGGTTAAACAATAAATGGCTGTTTTTATTTACGAAACAAAGACTACGTTTCACAATCTAAAAATTGTGCATACATAATAACGGGATATTTATTACTATTAACGCGGGAGTTTTATGTAGTAACGGAGGTATTGCATTGCCTGCACAGCGAATATATATATATATATATATATATATATATATATATATATATATATATATATATATAGTGAGAGGGAGAGAGAGAGAGAGAGTCACAGCGCGTGCGCACCAATGTTTTATATTTAATTTGAAAATATCTTTAGCCCTCAACTATGTTCTAACTTCAGTACAATGAACACTGTCGTTGTAGAGGAGCTTCAATTATGCTTCCACACTTAAAGGCCTTACCTGCAGCTAGAAGAAGATGCCTTGTCCCTTGCAAGTCACGGTATATAGGAAATCATATTATCAACATTACAGCATGTGAATCGCTCCAGCAAGTGGCAAGGAAGTAAGGAAGTAAGGATTGCTTGGTCAAAGTAAAATAATCGCCATAAATCCTGTCACCCATGATTCGTTAGAGGATACAACTCCGATTAAAGCAGCTTCAGATGTACGATTAATTTACATTCGAGGTAATGTGTTAATATGCTTTTACAAGCATCTCAATGTTTATGACGCTACATCTCCTGAAGTATATGTTGTACAATGATATAATTTTGTAAGTATAATCAGCTCGAAAGGAGTCAGTACTAAAGAAGTAATAAATGGTTCAAATGGCTCTCAGCACTATGGGACTTAACTTCTGAGGTCATCAGTCCCCTAGAACTTAGAACCACTTAAACGTAACTAACCTAAGGACAGCACACACATCCATGCCCGAGGCAGGATTCGAATCTGCGACCGTAGCGGTCGCGCGGTTCCAGATTGAAGCGCCTAGAACCGCTTGGCCACCCCGGCCGGCGAAGTAATAAATCAAAATGTCATGCCCGAAGCAGAAGTTTTACTGCATGAACAATAAAAATATAGTAAAATTTTTCTTTTCATTATGATACAACGGGTGTCAGCGAGAAGTTTTGAAAAAGGTTTTTATTGTGTGTAAAGTTCGCTGAGAGTCGCTATGTGGTCCCATACCCAAAATTCTGTATGAATATAATCTGCGTGGTATGCGTGCCATGCGTTTTGGTTGCACGATACAGACACACACACACACACACACACACACACACACACACACACACACACACAAATAATTGTAACTTTAATACTCGATTTATTGTATTAAACCTGTATTTTACGATTATACCTCTCAATGAACAGATTATGAGACCACTCAAAATTTTTTAATAAAATGCGAAATTAATTTCCAGCAGGCCGTGGAAGCTGTTAGGCAACCTGGAACTGAAATTAACTACCGGCGTTACCGTTTAGTAATAAATGGCTCTGAACACTATGGGACTTAACATCTGAGGTCATCAGTCCCCTAGAACTTAGAACCACTTAAACGTAACTAACCTAAGGACAGCACACACATCCATGCCCGAGGCAGGATTCGAACCTGCGACCGTAGCGGTCGCGCGGTTCCAGACTGAAGCGCCTAGAACCGCTGAGCCACCCCGGCCGGCGTTTAGTAATACATATTATAAATGTATGAGAAATAATTCACACTCCCAGCAACATCTCCCAGAAGACCATTTCTCCTTCCCCCTCCCTACCCTTCCGCCTCCCTACCCTTCCCCCTTCCCCATGGCCCCTGGCCAGTGAAGCTACCACTATCGTCCCCATCCCCACTACACACTAAACAGAAAACTGGAACTTCAGAGACAGAAAAAACTCTCGAGAATACTCCTAGCTGTTGAGCACAACGCGAAACATTTGGTATCATCAGCTGGAACGTTCGCACGCCTGGGTACCCGAGCGGAGAGTGCCACCAGGTGCTGCCTACTGGGCGTGGCTCAAGAGAGACAACGCGCAATCCACCACAATCCACAGGCGGACGGCGAGATTGTTCTGGGAATCTGCGTCGCTAACAAGGCCGGGGGACTCGGAGGTGTCGGCGTCGACGGCGCCTGCGGCTGCTACGGAGGCGGCAGCCACTCGACGCGCAGATAAAGAATTCAGGCGGGCCGCCTTTGTGCCGCCATGCACATGCATGCTTGCAAATTCGCCGGCGCGACACCTGCGCCCGCCCGTAATATCGCTATCAGCGTCGTGCATTATTAACGCCCCCGCCGCCGCCGCCGCCACTGAATACGCCGCCTTTTGCCTCTCCTCCGCCTTCTTCCTTTTTACTGCCGGAGAGCGACACCCCTCGCGTCTCGTGGCTGGCGCCTGCCTCGCCGGTATGAATAATTTACTGCCCGCGGAGGAAAACAAGTTGTTTTCGGAAAATAGATGTAAATGTCTTTCACGAGGACGTCTTTTATGACATTAATTTACCTCGAGAGCGCGGTTCCTTCCTCAGTGCAGCGAAGCAAACGCGAGCGTATGTCAGCACTTGCGACCTTCCCCCGTTTACGTTTCAGAGAGATTGCTGTGTTACATAGCTGCACAGGCAAACTACATTTTCGGTTACGCTTACATCCCACAGACAACTATCAAGTATCTCAGTGAACATAATAATACTTTAGCTGATTCAAATACATAAATTTTCTACCCAGACACTCTACTCACTCAATACACTACTGGCCGTTAAAATTGCTACACCAAGAAGAAGAGCAGAAGATAAACGAGAATTCATTGGAAAATATATTATACTAGAACTGACATGTGATTAAATTTTCACATAATTTGGGTGCAAAGATCCTGAGAAATCAGTACCCAGAACAACCACCTCTGGCCGTAATAACGGCCTTGATACGCCTGGGCATTGAGTCGATCGGAGCTTCGATGGCGTGTACATGTGCAGCTGCCCATGCAGCTTCAACACGATACCACAGTTCATCAAGAGTAGTAACTGGCGTATTGTGACAAGCCAGTTGCTCGGCCACCATTGACCAGATGTTTTCAATTGGTGACAATTGGAATGTGCTGGCCAGGGCAGCAGTCGGACAACTTTCTGTATCCAGAAAGGCCCGTACAGGACCTGCAACGTGAGGTCGTGCATTATCCTGCTGAAATGTAGGGTTTCGCAGGGATCGAAAGAAGGGTAGAGCCACGGGTCGTAACACATCTGAAATGTACCGTCCACTGTTCAAAGTGCCGTCAATGCGAACAATAGGTGACCGAGACGTGTAAGCAATGGCACCCCACACCTTCACGCCGGGTGATACGCCAGTATGGCGATGACGAGTACACGCTACCAATGGGCGTTCACCGCGATGTCACCAAACACGGATGCGACCATCATGATGCTGTAAACAGAACCTGGATTCATCCGAAAAGATGACGTTTTACCATTCGTGCACCCAGGTTCGTCGTTGAGTACACCATCGCAGGCGCTCCTGTCTGTGATGCAGCGTCAAGGGTAACCGCAGCCATGGTCTCCGAACTCATAGTCCATGCTGCTGCAAACGTTGTCGAACTGTTCGTGCAGATGGTTGTTGTCTTGCAAACGTCCTCATCTGTTGACTCAGAGACCGAGACGTGGCTGCACGACCCGTTACAGCCTTGCGGATAAGATGCCTATCTCGACTGCTAGTGATACGAAGCTGCTGAGATCCAGCACGGCGTTCTGTATTACCCTCCTGAACCCACCGGTTCCATATTCTACTAACAGTCATTGGATCTCGACCAACGCGAGCAGCACTGTTGCGACACGATAAACCGCAATCGCGATAGACTACAATCCGACCTTTATCAAAGTCGGAAACGTGATGGTACGCATTTCTCCTCCTTACACGAGGCATCCGACTACGTTTCATCAGGCAACGCCTGTCAACTGCTGTTTGTGTATGAGAAATCGGTTGGAAACTTTCCTCATGTCTGCACGTTGTAGGTGTCGCCACCGGCGCCAACCTTGTGTGAATGCCCTGAAAAGCTAAACATTTGCATATCACAGCATCTTCTTCCTGTCGGTTAAATTTCGCGTCTGTAGCACGTCATCTTCGTGGTGTAGCAATTTTAATGGCCAGTAGTGTAGAAGGAAAGATGTCCTTTGTACATTGGTGTGCAACACGTGAAAAAGTAGCTTTCGCGATATGTGTCACAGCCGAGTAACGTGACTTCATGCTTCCACTTCTCCTCATACGAGGATATTTCTAGCAGTGTCGAACGTGATCATGATGTAGATGTTATGGTGCATGCATAGGCGTACTCACAAGTCAGCGTTCTTCTGACGCTGTACTCATTTGCAATGTGCGTATTTTCAGGGTTGCATTCGGCCCCATTTTTTTTTTTTTTTTTTTTTTTTGTGGATGACAATACGCCACCATAGAGAAGAGCGGATTTGGAGTTCTTGGTGCCAGAGGGTATTTGATGAATGCACTAGCCTGACTGTTGCCCCGACTTAAATCCCATGGAATACGTTTGGGACGCGCTCGGTAGACGTATGGCAGCACGTCCACATGCACCAATGACCATCCAGCCACCATGGGATCATTTTTCCGAACATGGATTGCTGTCCTTGGGTGTCACACACCATATTAACAACCATATCCCGACTTCTGTAATGTTTAGGGAACTATCACTATCATTACGCTCCGCACCCGGCTAGCCGCGCGATCTAACGCGCTGCTTCCCGAGCGGGAAGGCCTGCCGGTCCTTGGCACGAATCAGCCCGGCGCATTTTTGTCGAGGTACGGTGTGCCAGCCAGCCTGTGGATGGTTTTTAAGGCGGTTTTCCACTGCTTCGGTGAATACGGTCCCCCTTATTCCACCTCAGTTGCACTATGTCGGCGATAGGCGCGCAAACACTGTCTCCACGGACATTTGGGTTTACACTCGTCTTGTATGAGGCGTTCACGGTGATGGGGTGGGTGGACTACTGTGGTATGTTGTATGGTTGCGAACGACTGAGGGCTACGGCGGGACGAAGCCTCTATGTCGTTTCTATGTCCCTGGTTCAATACACAATATACACCATTATTGTCTTCGAATGATTGCCTCATTCCTGTTCGTCTCATTCTGTACTTCTTTCAGTTACGTTCTGCGCATAACGACAGCAGCTTTTCCACATATAGTCGACGTTTCATCCAGTTATGTTACTTGGCAGTGAGACATCATGCGAAAGTTACTTTCGTCCTGAAGTTTAGGTCATCAGTATATTACAAACTGTTATACGAAAATCAGATCATTGACCTGAAACATCCTGTAGGTTTGCCACATCCCTCCTTGTTACACGTGATCCACAGTAGCAACCTTACTACAATCGCCATACCACTTGCGACATTCAGTACAGCAAAGGTAGTGGTGCTAGAAGATGTGGTGGTTATGAAACAGAAGTCTGCATTTACGTTAGTGAGTCATTATAACATATTGTTCATTTTAGTTAGTTTATTGTTATCATGACTGCTTTAGTAAATTACACCATGAACAGTTTAGAACAGAATGGTCCATAGATGTGGAACCAACTTCCTGAAACAAAATGACAGATGGATTACGTGAAATTTGAAGTCAAATAGTTAATACAGGAGAGAATATGTTAGCAACGTGCTACCGAATTTGGAAGATATTTTGAGTTTGCCTCGTAATAATCAGGTTGAAACTGAGTGACATGTCAGTCAGAAAATTACTCAATCTTTGCGACCCAGCACTTTTGATTTCCAGTCAAGGACGCTCCCCCAGTCCACGAGGTTCGTCTATGGAATGAAAAGAATATTATGAGAATAGTTTACGAGAGATGAGGAATCAGAAGTGCTCAATCATTTTAGCTAATAGGCGCAGGTAAATGTAGTATCAGCAAGATTGAAATTTTTATTGCCTACCAGTGAATGAGATTGTCAGTAAATTATTTCGATCTTCTTGCAAATTAATGAAACAATGGAGAAATTCATGACACACAAAACTTCAGAAATTAATTGAGTAACTCTCAAACTTTACTGTTGCACAACTACTTAACAGTTTCCACCAATCATTTATCTCTTCAGGATACAATGGACAAATGTCCATGACAAATATGTTTATAAGGTAGGAAAGTGCAAATCTGCAAACAGTAAGTCGGATTAACACTATGTCACTCAAATAAATATTATGGATCACATAAGCAACCCTTTAGTAAGAGGCGCTCACAGACTACATTTCTATACATATAAAATACGTTCAGAGTAAATACGTGGCTACCTCCGACTATGAAAGAGGTAGGTCACACATATTTACTTAAAACGGTAGTCGAAACCAACCTCTTAAACAAGTGATACACAATTAAAAATAAAGTAGAGAACTCACAGTAGTGGTTAACAACAAATGCACAACTAAAACACCTACGTTAAATTTAATATGTTTTCACAATTTAATGTAATATGTGTAACATCTCACACGTCTTGGTGGATGGTGATCCAGTATTTGAGACAGGAAGAATTATCGTAGTACTGAGGTCATCTACATGAATGGTGGGTGGCTTGCGGCAAGAAAGTAGGCCTAAGCTACTAAGGTAAAAGTATTACCTTTCCTCCTTACTTAATACAACACCGATAGAGCACCACCAAATATTGCAAGTAGAAATATGTGTTACCTTATAGTGAATTAGAAGAGGGATAGGAAACAACTTTCGTGCGAAACAAGTATATAGTCGAAACGCTTGATACAACGGAGGACCATAGCGTGACAATTTGCCTTGCGCATGTTTAACAGCAATAGCTGATTCCGGCCTATTTGCCTTCGATTTTAATACATTTCTCGAATGTTCCTGAAAATGTTTCGACGCCATTAACATCACTGTAATCGCCTTTTCAAAAGCTTTCGAGCACTATGACAGAAATTACATGATTCTTTTATTTATTCTTCATCTTCACTTCAACAAGTAGGCTTATAACTTGTTTCTTCACTAAAGTATCGATTTCCCTGGTCTTCCTCTCACTCTTTCCCTTAGATCTATATTACGTGTGCCTGTTCCTCCTACCATCATTATTTCAATATACTTGTTTCATTTTGTCGTCTCATATCCAGTTTTTTCTTTCATGCAAACTAAATTTCATTCTTGCCTTATTTCAGAATTCTTTACTGGATCTCTCATATTTTGTCCGCAGCTCGTGGTCTCGTGGTAGCGCTCTCGCTTCCCGAGCACGGGGTCCCGTCTTCGACTCCCGGTGGGGTCGGGGATTTTCACATGCCTCGAGATGACTGGGTGTTGTATCGTCTTCATCATCATTATTCATCCCCATTACGGTCGGAGGAAGGCAATGGCAAACCACCTCCACTACGACCTTGCCTAGTACGGCTTTGCGGGTCTCCCGCATCGTCCCCTGCGCTCTGTTACGGAGTATGGGACTCCATCATCATCATCATCATCATCATCAGGACGTCATTTTACTTTCTCAAATATTTTATTTCAGCAGATAATATCATTCTTTGGTCTTTCTTTGCGTATGTGAGCATAGGTGTTGCATTATTTTGTAGAATTTTCTCTTTGTTTCCTACTAGGTTTTATAGGACAATGCTCTATGTCTAATGCCACATATCATTTGAAACATGTTTAAGTTATTGCTGAAGTCATGATAATATTTGTAACTTGTATCACAACCAAATAACTGAAAGTTTGATATCTGTTCAACCTATTTCCCATTTAGCATTATTTTAAAACGTCGTGGGATTTTTCTTTAAGAGCCGTATCTTACGTTTTCTTTTCTGATATTTTCAAGTTACAGAATCTTTGAGTTCAAGCGATATAGAGAAAATCTTAAGTCTTCCTCACTCTTTTGTGAAATTATTTGGTCATGAGCAAAGAGACTGTAATTAAATGTGTGTTTGTAGGAATTAATTTTATTCCTTCGTTATCCTCGTGTTTCTATTCTCTCTCTCAATGTCGTTACTGTTTAAGGAGCCATTAAAAAGTTTCCACTCGAAGGCCTTACAGTCCAGAATCGGAATGCCGATAAGGCCATATCTCCGGGTGCACTGAGGCAATCACCCCAACGACGTGACAAGTTGAAGTTAGCTCCTCGCTAAAACATAGGATCCTCCTGCCCATACTTGTCCGACAGGGATCAATGACCCTTCAAGGCCTGTTTTGAGGAACCGAAGGACTATAGGGCGGATCTTCGCCTGTCTCCCACTTAAGTTAGTACCACTTCTGTGTTAGACATTTGCAGTATGAGGACGTCCTTAATGACGAAGCAGCAGCACACCCTCCATAACTGTCGTTTTTGACAGACATGCTGCCCCCTATACATTCTTCATTCTGTGATGGACGTCTATCGCTGTTAGTAATTCGGCAGAAAAAAGAAGAAAAGAGTCATCATAGTTCATGTTCACGCATTTACCGCACGCACGTCGGAAATAAACAAATGGTACACTACTCCCTTGCCTATTTGTCGGTGCTTATATACCCTCATTGGTGTCGTGCTTCTTTGGTTATAAGCTGCAGCAACATTAGCAAACGGAAATTTTTTGATCGCCCCTTATATATCAATGATGCGGTTGAGAGACTGCACCCTTGTACTACTGCTCTGTTAATTGGTTCAAATGGTTCAAATGGCTCTGAGCACTATGGGACTCAACTGCTGTGGTCATAAGTCCCCTAGAACTTAGAACTACTTAAACCTAACTAACCTAAGGACAGCACACAACACCCAGCCATCACGAGGCAGAGAAAATCCCTGACCCCGCCGGGAATCGAACCCGGGAACCCGGGCGTGGGAAGCGAGAACGCTACCGCACGACCACGAGATGCGGGTGCTCTGTTAATTGCCATTGGTCCTGTTCTCCCTTTGATAGTATTAATTAAGATGTATTTATTTAAACAGAAACTTCTTATTACCTTCATTAAATGTTGATGGTTACCTCGTCTTTCCATTATATTCCACATATCTATTAACTCTATCGAAGGTTTTTTCATAGTCTACAAATGCAAGGAGCTTTCATAGTTTCCAATTATCCGCCTCATTATCGTAATATTGAAGTTGAAATCTTCTGGGGTATTAGGCCGTGTCATGTTTCTTCTAAAATGTTCGACGTTTCGACCCCTCTGCTGGGATCTTCCTCAGGATGTTTTGGTGTCCACTACTGCTAGTGTTCTAGCAGTAGTGGACACCAAAACATCCTGAGGAACATCGCATCAGAGTGGTCTAAACGTCGAACATTTTAGAAGAAACATGACGCGACCTAATAACGCAGAAGATTTTAACTCCAGTGACAACGGCCACGAAAGCCGGCAGACTTACATATCGTAATATTGTCACTGGGTGATTCGTACTTCAGGCAGTAACAACGGAACCCTTTGTTGTTTGTCTCTCTGGCCGACTGTTAAAAGTCCTTTTCTCAGAAACAGGTGGAAATATCATGTTGATATTTAGTAACAGTCTGAGACCTACAGTCCCTTGGCGATGTAAAAGACTGAGACTGTAAGTCAATGCAGTGGCAAGATACGGCTATTTATGTCACATATTTTGATACTCGAAAACTTACTCACTAACGGGTACTTCCCGTTGACCTAAAATCATGAAATTTGGCAGGAACCGTGGCTTCAAAGAACAAATAAAGAAAACAATACTATAATTGTCGATGTCTATAATCACTGATATTATCGATTAACGGAATCGATGAGCAGTCTATATCCATGATTAAATTTGTGCGGAACTCTCAGAGCGCTAGTCTTCCTCGCACCTGGCCACTTTTGATTTAAAACATTTTTTTCCTCCAGGAAGAAGGCATCAGCTGTTCTCTCCAGTTTGTTATTAGTAATTCGTACATATAATTTAGAGGATGTGTTCAACAGACTTATTCCTTTTATTCTGTACAAACATTTTATACGGCGATATTACTCCCCATGGGTCGGGTATCATCTTTTATTTCCAAAGTTCATTTTAAAAAATATGTGATTTAGTATCTCGGTTGATAGGATCAAACACACAACAAGTCACTCACCCTTCTCCGTACTCTCTCATCTCGGGTCGATACTTGAACCACTCACTCCGTTCGCGGCTATATGTATACTTCATTACACTTTCGTCTTCCTGAGGACTTAATTAATTTTTTTTTTTTTTTTGGTTGAGGTTTAATGAGAAACTGTGCTGTCCGCACTAATCGCTGCGCTTGAAGGAGAACACACGGGCTGTAATCCGTGCCTGGTAGTAACTCATTTCAGACTTGCCAAATTGGCAAACGACTGTAAAACGCAAACGGCCCTCAGCGAACGGCGGCTCTGTGTCACAGGAAAATTAGCTTTCGTTGCGCTGTGCGATTAAATTCTGGCAAGAGTGGCGAGACAATACAGAGAGACGGGTCAGAGGTAAAGGTTAGGCGAGCGGGCGAATCGCTATCGATAAAGATTTAGCTCTCTCGGCGCTGCCTCATTAGATATTCGTCCAACTTTCGCGGCGCTCCGCCGCACGGCCTCTTCGTTTCCGCGAAAGAAACGCGCCGTCCCGGAACAATGGAATACGCCGGCCAACTTCGTTAACGATCCCCCTGTTGCGACGTATTTTGCACTTTTTCAAATGTTGTTGAGTCTGGAGCCGCTAAAGTTCAGCAAATGATTGTAAGTCTTAAATTAACTTTTGCTTTATAGGTCTTGTTTGAAACTTTGTATCCACGTAGTCTGCCCAGAGAAGCTGATTACGTCGGCGCGGTGGACGCACACCCTGGAGAAATTTCAAAGCTGGCGGCGAGCTCAGCCAATAATAAATCAGAACTCTGTCACGGTTTCTTGCGGCCCTGAGGTGCTCGCGTTTTGAGCACGAATCTCACTTCGTTCCGATAATCTGAATGGCCAAAACTCCAAAGAAAACAAGAACATTTTTTTACGAGTTCTCGCTATAACTACGCGGATCGAAGATTTGCATTTAGAAACAGAACAACAGGGTGGAAACTGACAAATTGCGTACCAGATTTCATGCAACCAATGTTTACGAAGCTGTCACTACTTTCCAACTATTCACAAATGACATGTCAAAATAACGTAAAACTATTGACTCATACGTCAAATGAAATGTCGACTTTGCCTAGCTGAGCACTATCTCTTGTACGAACACCGTTCTGGCATTATCTATTCAGACATAAGTGCCAGATCTTCTGAAATTCCACAACTAATTGTTTGCTAATCCTACTCTAAGGAGGAAACTGCGCAAAGGAAATTAAACTGGTGAACTCTAGAACAACAGATCAGGGTTGCAATATAGTAATCGTTTTGAGTAACTGTCTCTCACGGGTACATGTGATTGCAGATTACTGGTTGAGCGATTGTGTGCAGTTACGCACGCTCTGGTGAAATTTGACGAATAGTTTGGATAATTAATATTTATTTAGCAGATGTCGCGTACTCCTGAAACTGTATTTACACGAAGATGAAAAAGAGATACTAATCCGAACGATAGTAACAAGGAACGTTACATGAAGCTGCAGTTACTCACACACAAAGATTCGGAAATAAAATTCACCACTTTCCGTGAACGATTGAGTTGTCAAAATGAATCTGAGCACTATGGGACTTAACTTCTGAGGGTATCAGTCCCCTGGAAGTTAGAACTACTTCAACCTAACTAACCAAAGGACATCACACACACCCACGCCCGAGGCAGGATTCGAACCTGCGACCGTAGCGGTCGCTCGGTTCCAGACTGTAGTGCCTAGAACCGCTCGTCCACCCCGGCCGGCTGAGTTGTCAAAGCCAGCTTATGGTTGACACTGAAAAGAGTCATGAGAATTAACTGGGCACACGATACATGAGGTGAATAATGTCCGATTAAGAACCGAATTCAGTTCCACACGAATTTACGTAAAACGATACTGAAATCATCATTCGTGATAGCTCCACATTGCTCCTAAAGCTGGATTTTCGTCTTTTTAGACGATTCTAGCACAGAAAAGAACTAATTCCCATCCAAAAATCACAACGTACTTGATGACGGAGCAGCAACTGCTTGCTGCGTCTCGCCTCCACCGTGACCCGGTTAGTTCTGTCCAGATCATAAACTGCTTCGCCTCTGCATACAGAGAGCGGTCATCAGTGTGTAGGCGCACTCACCAGTCACCAAGATGCTATTTCCAGGAACAATAGGCGTTTCCTTCAGTCAACCTAACTTTTTCCACTGTGTTAAGAGATTAAAATTTTGGCGATGTTATCCCAATTCTGGGAATCTAAAGAGCCAACATAGTGTCAGCACGCGCTGGGTCGAGAAGCTGCTTGTATCGACACAGACATTCGAAAGACTGTAACCACTGGAATTGGCTTCCAAACTAATATTCTGCAGCCTTTAGGGGCTGCTACTGCAACTCTAAGCCAAAACCATCTACCTGTAATTACGTAGTTGCCTGTATTTGTAATTAGACCCACATTCACTCGAAACAAGCGATCACCCTTGTTTTGGACAGGTGGTCAGAGGTACTTGTTGGGATGACAGTCAACTGTAACTGAGAATAAACACATCAAATTCGTATAAGGGTAGGCTTCCGCAGTCGTTGTCACAGTCAGTAAAATTGTTCTTGCTATGTGACGGCATTGTCAATGTGTAAAATTCTTCGATGTTTCAGCCACTGTTGCAGATGGCGTTCCTCAAGAAACGTAACTGAAGTTAGCAAAAACAGCTTGAGAAAGTCCACTTGGAACAGTACCGAAACGTCGGAGAATTTTACATATTCACAATTCGGTATCATACCCCGAAGAATTTTGATTAAACTCAAATGAAAAATAGGAGCATATGGTGGCAAGGAAACGATATAATTTCACACTTCATAAAGCAAAAGCGTCAAAATTATGTGAGAAGTTGATTGTTTGACACCTTTCAAAACGATGGCATTATAAATATTTCATGGAGATACTTCGTATAAGCAATGCAATTTCAGCGCAAAATGTGCAAGAAGATCCCGTCGTGAAGCAAGTGAACAAGGTAGTACCTTCGAAAACACATTAGTTTCTCCATACTCTCCTCTCAGAGTTACACTTGCCCATGTATTTGGGTACTTATAAAAGTAAGTTACATATTACTACGGCACTTTTATTGAATGCTGTACTTCAAAGTGACACAAAAACATGACAATAGTTTCTACTTTATTGTCACCGCCGGCCGGTGTGGCCGAGCGGTTCTAGGCGCTGCAGTCTGGAACCGCCGGGCCGCTACGGTCGCAGCTTCGAATCCTGCCTCTGGCATGGATGTGTGTGATGTCCTTAGGTTTGTTAGGTTTAAATAATTCTAAGTTCTAGGCGACTGATGACGTCAGATGTTAAGTCCCACAGTGCCCAGAGCCATTCGAACAATTTTTTTATTGTCACCAAGTATCCGTAAATGACGGTCGAAACGTTCTACCAATAGTAGATGTCTATCGTCGACATCCGCTTCTTCGTGAAGAAGCCATTCGAGAGCCGCTGCTTGAACTTCATCTTTGGCAAAACTCTTTCCCCAAGATGTTCTTCCCCGAGATTGCCTGGACTTTCTGGCTGACGTCGATGACCTGTTTCCCGATCAGCGTCACTCACCTTTGTGTAGCCTGGGTCAAATAGTTGACATCATTTCACCTCGGCTGCACGTGACATTGTGTTTGTTCCATACATCACCAGAGTAACGCCGTGAATCTTTGTGCAAATTATCTTACTGTACTCTGAACTTCAACTTTGTAGCACGTTTCCAGTTTGACGCGTCAAAACACTGCGATGCACCTGCCGTGATATTAATGTTACATATCGGCATACGACATTGATTAAATTTTGCCACCATTAGAAAGGAGGTGGCGAGGTGTTCTACCGGTATGGTCTCTAGGCTCCTCTTTGTCGGTAGTAAGCGGTCACTGAATCTTATTAGGAAGGGTCAAGGTCACCTGGGAACTGTGAAGTATTGAGGGAAGTAAGCCAGTAGCCACTGCTTTTGTCGACAGAGCTGGCGTCTCTCCCAGTTCTGAGTGGAAGGCATCGTGACACCACTACCATCACCAGAGAAAAGATGAGCGTGTTGTTTCTACCTATTCTGTTCGAAATTCAAAGTGGGGAACACTGCCACCCAACCAGCCTGGGAAGATTCATGCTTTTGCTCCAAAATTTGGTGTACCAAATCTGTTCGAAATGCCGCGCTACCGTGCTAGGCGCAAAGAAGCCGACCAATTACCGGGCGCTGACTGCTCTGTTGCAGTATTAGCTGTTATTTTTTAACGTGTGCTTTGCACACAAAGAGTGGGAAGCCTCTGTAGGGTTCCTCCATTCTTTCATGAAATAAGCGATATTCTGATGTAGAAAGTGATTCTGGGGGTGGGAGCGGGGGGGGGGGGGGGGCGAATCTGTGTTTGGGAGTCACTGATCACAGCTCGCTGTGAGCGTCACTCGTCTCCCGGCCGCTATTTGGTGCTGATAGGCGCACGGTGTGCTGATTCTGGGTAAATATAAATGTCACAACTGTAGCAGTGCAATCTATATTCTGAGCAACTCGCTACGTGCTTACATTGCCACACGGCTTGTGCCGCTTAATCTGGCTGTAGTTTGTAGAATTTGTATCGTTAACGTTGATTTCTAACGCTGCCCAAAAAAGAGCAGATTTTGTTGTCCTTTCTCCAGAAACTGTTTTCCACACTTTTGGTTTCTCCCCACGCTTTTGGCTTCATTTTGTAAGCTGATTTGAGCTTCAGAGAACTTTCGTCTCTGTTCATCTTAATTGTGAATTTCGTCAGGCCTTACAGCAATTAGATAACTGCTAATCTCTGCCTTGACTCAGTTTCCAGGATTCTTTACATTCTCCTACAACATTTCCATGTTGAGGCAATCTACTAGTAATAATTATAACCTGCTGCGCACCTAAGCTTGTTGTTCTCGTTGTGTTCAGTCCACAGTGGCCAATCTCTAAGATCAGTTACATTAGGAATTCAGAGCAAAGAAAGATCGCTGCTTAATCGTTCGTCTTGTGTAATAAAATATTTGTTCTATAACGAACATTAAACTCAAGTTCTTTGATTCTAATCCATAACCGTCTCTAAATTTCAGTGTTATCTAACACAGCAGGAAAGTGTCTGCAAGGAACCCCAGTACATGCACTCCCTCATGACAAATTGCCAGTGGTTGCTCAATAGAGTGTGTGTGTGTGTGTGTGTGTGTGTGTGTGTGTGTGTGTGTTTGAGAGAGAGAGAGACAGAGAGAGAGAGAGAGAGAGAGATAAACTTTCTAAAGTCCTATGTAAAATCACATATGCATCCATAATTATCAGTACTTCACCAAGCACTACGACTGTGAACTGTGGTTATACGAGCGTGATAATGAGAGATATACTTCATGTTGTTTCTCACCCGATTCTCAAGTAACGGTACGGTAATGCTCTCTGCTATGTCTGTACTCGTCGTTTTCGTCTTTCCTAGACGAAACACGAATCTGATGACGAAATGACATGTCGAAACTGCTCAAAAAAACTGCGATCAAAGATCGTTTTGGGTTCCACATATTCATAAACGTAAAGTCGCAACAGACATCAATCTTTTATACTACGACTAAAGTGATACTACAATCCCATACAGAACAGGCCCGAAATAATTTATCAGTCTGCAATCGTAAGTGAACTTACAGAACGGGAACGAAAAGCATGACACGATATTTAACTTCTTGGCTGCTGAGTCTTTGCGTTTATTCGGTACGTAAGACGTCTTCTACCGAATCAACTCATTCTGTCTTGTTATCGCCAGTAAAGAATCAAGCACTCCGCCTGTGGAACCTAAGCCCAATGCACACAGAAGAAGCACGATACGGACATGCAGTCGTGGTGGAGACTCGGCTGTGTTTGGAGTCACCACCGTGTTTATCAATGTCAAGATCCACGCAGTGGTAGGGTTGAGGTGATGCGTCCCCTTTGTAGTCCATCCCACGTCCTTCTGCAGTCACTAACGGTGCTCCGATGCGGCGGGTGTCGGACACGTCCCAATTGCACACTGTTCTTTTAATTCTAGGGTCAAATGCGGCACAGGACGGTTTGACAAATGGTGTTGTTATTGCTGTGGTCTTCAGTTATAAGCCTCGTTTGATGCAGCTATCCGTGTTACTCTATTCTGTGCGAGCGTCTTCATCTCCGAATAACTGCTGAAGTCTATGTTTATGAATCTGCTTACTATATTCATCTCTTGGGCTCCCTCTATAATTTTTACCCCTCACGCTTCCCTCTAATACTAAATTGGTGATCCCTTGATGTTTCAGATTCTATCCTACCAACCGACTCCTTCTTTTGGTCAAGTTGTTGCACAAATTTCTGGTGTCCGCAATTCTGTTCAATGCCTCCTCACTAGTAATGTGATCGACTCCTCTAATTTTCAGCATTCTTCTATAATATCACATTTCGAAATCTTCTATTTGTCGAAATTGTTTATGGCCCATGTTTCATTTCCATACATGGTTACACTCCAGACCAACAGACAAATACCTTCATAAAATACTTCCTAACACTTAAATGTATATTCATTGTTAACAAATTTCTCTTCTTCAGAAACGCTTTCTTTGCCATGGCCAGTCTACATGTTATATCCTCTCTACTTTGGCCATCACTGTTATTTTGCAGCCCGTATGGGAAAAAAGTCATCTCCTAATTTAAGTGTCTCGTTTTCTATTTTAATTCTCTCAACATCATCTGATTTAATTCGACTACATTCCATTAGCCTTGTTTTACTTTTGTTGATACATCTTGTATCCTATTTTCAAGGCACTGCCCATTCCGTTCAACTGCTGTTCAAAGTCCGTTGCTGTCTGTGAAAGAATTACACTATCATCGTCAAACTTTAAAGTTTTTATTTCTTCTTCTTGAACTGTAATTCATACTCCAAATTTTTCTTTGGATTCCTGTACAGTGTACAGATTGAATAGAATCGGAAATAGGCTACCACCCTGTCTCACTCCCTTCTCAACCACTGCTTTCCTTTCGTGCCCCTCAGCTCTTAGAACTGCAGTCTGGTTTCTGTACAAGTTGTAAATAGCCTTTCACTCCCTGTATTTTACCCCTACTACCTTCAGAATTTCAATGAGTGTATTCCAGTCAACATTGTTAAAAGATTTCTCTAAGTCTAGAAATGCTATGAATATAGATTTACCTTTCCTTAACCTATCTAGTAACATAAGTCGTAGGGTCAGTATTGCCTTGTGTGTTCTTACATTTCTTAGGTATCCAAACTGATCTTCACGAGGTCAGCTTCTACCAGTCTTCCCATTCGTCTGTAAAGAATTCGTCTTTGTATTTTGCAAACATGACTCAGTGAACTGATAATGACGGATAATGAGACTGAAATTAGTGATAGCTATTACAAGTTTGTAAGTTTAACACTTAACTGAAAGGAGGTTTATCTCATAAAATGTATTCTTATCAAAAATATTTTGTTTCAGCCCTTGTCATACTCGTCAGTGAAGAATGTACACTACCATCTCGAACATTGTTACCAATAAAATTTTGCACATATGAGTCTTTTGTGAATGCAATGAATATGATGATATGAAATGGTTAAACGATGCAAAAAGTGTGAAAAAATGTTCTTTCACAAAGTTGTAAATAAGTGTTACGGCTGTAATTATTTATTCGTTCGATCTGCTTTCGTGGTATTACCGCTTCGAGAATCCGGTTCATGTTGTGTAACACGCAAATATCTTGGATGATAACATGAACTTTCGACTGGTTACAACACAACTGTGTATTAACGGTTTATAATTTTTATATATTAATGTACCAAATGCACATTGAGCTGATTTCCTCGTAAAATTGTATTTGTGCTAAAGGGAAACGCCTCATCTATCACAAAACAGTAATGAAACTTGCTCGTTATACTGACTATGGAACTGATTTTGGTAAAACAAGATATTCTTGTTGCAGTCCAAAATTACTGCTACGAAATGCTTGTCTATTGTGTTCCTCTAACTCCACTGTTTTTATAAGGGTACTTCGTTCATCTGTGAATGCTAACAACAGATATAAAAAATGCCTGATATAATTCTCTTAGGCGTCCAGACCATACGGAGGCTATTATTTGTCGTCCAGCCCGCCATTACAGTTGGACAACTTCCACAATGCATAAAAACAACTGGATATTGTATCTCAATGGGCAGCAGCTCGTTGTCTCTCTCTGAACGATGTCCAATTTGTGTAACACAACATAGAAACACTTTTCCAACGTCTTGTAAATATTCTGGAAACGGTCTAAATACCAGTGTAATATGGTGCATTTGTTTTCCTTTTAGAACCATACTTGAAGCATAGAATACATTCCTCGCTGTTGATCACCGACAGGTAGCAAAATATCAAATGCAGCTTTGCAGGCCTGTCCTAAATGACATAATTGTCACTATTCTGTAGTACTGAAACGGGCACTTCACATATCCAAAACGTACAGCACTCGTGCGGTCCGTGGCTTGGCCTGTCTTGGTAATTCTCGGTTTTGCACGGTCCTACTCGAAACTACTTGGAACAGCGCGACATTTCAGTTATCAGTACGATAGAATGCTGAAATTGTTGCCGCCGCTTCTTACCTTTCGCTACCTGTTAGCGGTTTTAAAGAATTTCACAGGGTCAGTGGTTGTTTACACAAACAGAGGAAATATTGTGATCAGTCATGATATACCTTTTAAAATTAATGGAAGTCTCCGAAGAGAAGGAGGATGAGAATTTTCAATACGTATTAAGGAGTCGCATAGTCGGCGGGTTCCGCAAACTTGTTATGGAATGGCATTGCAACACTTTGGAAAAAGAATTTAAGGATTTAGTTGTCGATGAAAAGACAGAAAATTGGAACGATCGACAGGCGATTTGTGCAAGATTCATTGTTTTTGTACATCAAGAAGGACTTTGCGTTAAATTTGTAGGCATGGGGCTCATGATGTTGATGGTAACGATTCCGTGCCAGCCTAAGTTACGAAACTGCGAAATCTGCTGTGCCTGTCCGGTTGCCGACGTTTTGTGTGAGGTATAAGTTATTATATCCTTAGTGACCCAAAAATAATTAAAAAATACTGAAATTTGTTTATGATTTATGATGTTGAGAAATATGAAACCAAGCTGTACGGAATGAGTTAAATTTTCCTTGCGCGGCTGTTTTCCCATCTAATGCAGCGCGTCTGGACTATTCCATTTCGAATTGGAGGAAAAATGAGAATACTGACATCGTATTTATTGAAATAATTAATAATTTCCACATGAATCGATTAGGGTAGAGTGATCTAAATATGATAAAAAATCGCAAAATTTATCTGTATTCTTCATAGAAAAAGATTAACTGTTAGGAAAAACATGTAAATATTAGGGGGTTGCTTTAAGGTGATGCTGTATTTAATTCTTTGAAGCTACAAATGTAGACGACAAAAAATAAAAACAGTGTATCGTATTTTGGACTCAAATTCATAAATGTGATATGACATGTCCAAAATGATATACCGGTACATGTGATTCGTTGTTTTTTCTGTTTGTAATAGTACGAAGTCAACGAGCAAGGAACAGAAGTTGTTTACAACTATGCTTAATATATTGGCAGTAATTCAGAAATAAGGGATACACAGAACAGAATCACTTCCTTAGTTTTTTCAGGAACAGCAAATGGACCGTTAAATATGAAGCAGATTCCTCGTTTGGTAATAATAAGTGAAATACTTTCTTATGTATTTTGAAATTTCCCAGTGCTTTCGGTATAGTGCAGACATATAAGTAGCTGTATAAATTCCCCTTTCCTCCTTGAAATTTAGACCAAGACATAATCTTCTCAACATACATGTGCTGGATTAGACATTACAATACGATCTGGTGGGGATTCTCCAAAGTGATCGGCTTATTCCATGCTGTCGTCATTCCTGAATCAGATATCAGAATCAGTTTCCTTTCTTGTTTCTGTACTTGCCACAGCTTTGGCCACAGGCATATCTTTCTGACTGTCCAGCTTTTGGGATACTCCTTCTATGTTTGGAGGCTTTTACGTTTTAGCAATGAGTTTGCTGTTGGATGTGATGGCCTTCCTCGTTCGTGCTGCTAGCGTATGGGGAGGGCGGCATCCCAAGGTACACCACTGTGTGGCTCATGGCTGTAAAGTAGGCTGCAGCGTGTCACGTTCAGGAGTGAGGATCATATATTGAAACGTTATATCCAAGTCGTCGGTATCATATTCAACGATTATACTAACTGCTTCATGTAACAAATGTGTCAATAATGAATAATTCAGCTGTTAGAGCACAGTCTTCCGTATATGTAACATGAATTTGGTACATACAGTGTCAATATTTGCTTAAATGTGGCTGATGTTCTAGAAATTGCGTGCATATTTCCTTCCTGTCTGAACGTGCTGTCTGTCAGTTTTTTTACCTCCAAAGTGAAATTTGTAATGGAAAATCAAATTATAACTAACTATTTCTAAACAATGGCAGCACAACGAACAGTAGGAAGATATGTGATAGGTATTATTTTCTTATGAATAAAATGGGTGTATCAATTTTTCGGAAATTGCCGCTATATCTGTTTAGGACACGCTGCCCTACTGTAAAAGAGAACAATTGTCATTATGTTATCTGTTGAGTATTTACTTGTTTTCGAGTGAATATTTCGTAAACTTTGCTTTATTTTCCGAATGCATGAACACTATTTTCATAGAGATTAAACATACATAGGCTTGAAACTCTTTTTGTTACTCTTTGATTACAGTTTTAAGTTTTATGGAGCTCCCTGCCTGAAATACGGAACAAAACAGTTGAATAATAGATATTTAAGCTCACGCACAGAACGGAATGCAGAAAATTGTAATGAAAAGAAATCCGTCAGATCAAGAGTCCAAAAAATGGAGGCGGCGTTTCAGTTAGCAAAAAACGTTTACAACAAAAAGAGTCTCTTTTGGAACTGCAAAATACGACACTACACAACGGTAATTAAATACGAAGCTCTCTACGCATCTGAGACACTAAATCTTCAACAAAGAACACTAAAAGGGGAATTAAAAGTGAAAGGACGTAAAATAATGAGGAAAATCCTAGGACCAAGAAGATAGTGTGCATTATCAAAAATCCAGTGCAGAAATATATAAAAATATCTCCAAAATAACAGATCCAATGCGCATGAGACGAATACAATCCATCGGGCATTTGGAAAGAATGGACTCAAACAGGTTAATGCACAAAATCGATACATTTTTAAAGAACAAAACTAGAAGACCGAACTGGTACAAACAGACGGAAAAAGACCTGAGAGAATTAGGGTCTCCAAATCTACATGACAGAAATGAAATCAGAGAAATCACGGGGTTTTGAGGAAGAAGAGAGAAAAACTAACCAACATAAATGGTCTACGCAACGAAAGCTAGCCCATTAGTTACTTAAGAAGGAATACTGGGCGAAAAGGAAGGCCAACAAATGTTGATTACTAGTGGTCCTAAGTGATCCATCTGCAAAGATTAAGAACAAGAAGCTCACGCAATAGAGCACTGAGAAACACGAGCAGCAGATGATTGACAGTTGCCTTGTCATGCTTCATAGGTGTTGCCACTGTTTTTATTTAGTTTCAATTCTCCTGTAGCTGTCCATTGAAGGTATCACAGGAAAGTTTAGTAATACTGTTTTTAAAACAAATGCTAAAAATAGTGGCACAATTATTACTCCATTTGTAGTTCTCCTATCTTCCAACTTCGACGGCCTGGCGTGTTGGTGGGGGAAGTGTACTGTCTGGCGAGAGAGAATTACACGGATGCGAGAGTGTGCGCGTGTGCCGAGTTGCTGCCCACGTCCTTTCCGCGCCACATCCCCGCCACGTCAGCGCCACGACAGTCCTGTGTTCTCCGCGCATAAGACCGACTGCTTGATGTTGCCCTCAGGATATCTTCCTCAGTGTCCTGCGAGCGTCATACAGCGAGACGCGGACGGGCCCAGAGGATGGATGGCGCGGGTGCCGAACCAGCCGCCGTCCGGAAGAGGCGCGGGGGCGGCGGGAGGGATGGGTGCAGGAGGTGAGAGTCGCGCCTGATTTAAATATTTTCCGACGCCGTCGCCGGCAGACGGGCAGTATTAATGAGGTGCCGGAGTGCTCGCCCTTCAGCCTGCACGCGTTACGCATTCCGTTTGTTGTTTTATTGAGGAGCGAGCCGGATCGCCCACGCTTCTATTCCTCGCCCTTGCTCGCCCTCCGTCGTGCGAGTTTCTCGTCTCGCTTCACATGCAGTCCGACCTTCAGCATTTCTGGCGTTCATTACTTTTATAATCTCGTCAACATTAACCAGACTCGTGTTGCTCGTGCTCTAGGTACACCTATCATAAATACATAAAACTGTTTGCGAGGTCACTCTATCTTAACACTGAAAGCGGGCCAGGCGGCCCCCTCTGCAACCACGAATTCGCCCTATGTATTCTCCAAATTGGCTGCATTGTGACTCTCGATAATGTCACCAGGTAACGCATCACCCCGCAGATGAGTGTAAGAGGTACCAGAGTCGATATGTTTATGAACTTCCATATATATTCTTTCTTACGTGTCGCCTACTCGTCGACAATTTTTGCTCTTGTCTCTAAACCTACTGGTCAACCTCAATATGTCTGCCGTGGCGTCTGCAAAGGTACGCCATGTGATCAAAAGTATGCGGATACCTGGCTTAAAATAACTTACAAGTTCGTGGCGCCCTCCATCGGTAATGCTGGAATACAGCGTAGTGTTGGCCCACCCTTATCCTTGATGACAACTTCCACTGTCGCAGGCATACGTTCAACCAGGTGCCGGAACGTTTCTTGGGGAATGGCAACCCATTCTTGACGGAGTGCTTCACTGAGGAGAGGTATCGATGTCGGTCGGTGAGGCTGGCGTTCCGAAACATCCCTGGGTCCACCCTTCTGAGGTGCAGAACAGTCCATTACAGGGATGCTATAGTCGTCTAACCACTCCACCACAGCCCATGCATTATGAACAGGTGCTCAATCATACTGAAAGATGCAGTCGCCATCCCCGAACTGCTCTTCAACAGTGGGAAGCAAGAAGGTGCTTAACATTATAGGCCTGTGCTGTGATATTGCCACACAAAACAAGGGGTGCAAGACCTCTCCATGAAAAACACGACCACACCACAACACCACAGCTTCCGAATTTTACTCTTGGTACTACACACGTTTACAGATGATGTTCACCGGGCATTCGCCGTAACCACACCTTGTCATCGAATCGCCGCATTGTGTACCATGATTAGTCACTCCACACAACGTTTTCCCACTGTTCAATCGTCCAATGTATACGCTCATTACACCAAGCGTCACGTCGTTTGGTATTTACCGTAGTGATGTGTGGCTTATCAGCAACCGCTCGACATGAAATCAAAGTTTTCTCACCTCCTGCCTAATAGTCATAGTACTTACAGTGGACCCTGATGCCGTTTGGAATTCCTGTCTTAAGGTCTGGATAGATGTCTGTCTATTACACATTACGACCGTCTTCAACAGTCGGCGGTCTCTGTCAGTCAACAAACGAGGTCTGCCTGTACGCAGTTGTGCTGTACGTGTCGCTTCACGTTTCCACTTCACTATCACATCTGAAAGGGTGGACACAGGGATGTTTAGGAGTGTGCGAATTTCGTCTACAGACGTATGACGCAAGTGACACCGAATCACCTGTTCACGTTCGAAGGCCGTGCGTTCCGCGGAGCCCCCATTCTGCTCATTCACAAAGTCTAATGACTACTGACTACTGAGGTCGCTGATATGGAATATCTGGCAGTAGGTAGCAGCACAATGCACCTGGCATGAAAAACGTATGTTTTGGGGGTGTCCGGATACTTTTGATCACATAGTAAAGTTTTCTGTGCCGATGGTCTTTCAGTCTATTGCAGCCTAAGCCAATGAGGAGCAGGCCCTCAGACGCTGGGTGTGGTTTGCATGGTTCGAGCGAAGACATAGCTTTCTTCCTCGCCCTATTCTGTTAGAGACTCTGGTAGAGGAAACGTGTATCTTTCATAATGTCATATGCCGGCCGGAGAGGCCGAGCGGTTCTAGGCGCTACAGTCTGGAGCCGCGCGATCGCTACGGTCACAGGTTCGAATGCTGCCTCGGGCATGGATGTGTGTGATTTCCTTAGGTTAGTTAGGTTTAAGTAGTTCTGAGTTCTATGGGACTGATGACCTCACAAAATAAGTCCCATAGTGCTCAGAGCCATTTGCACCATAGTGTCATATGGTGTGCTATTTAATATGGCTGCATCTAAACGGAGAGAGAGAGAGGGAGAGGAAGAGAGAGAGAGAGAGAGAGAGAGAGAGAGAGAGAGAGAGAGGGAGGGAGGGAGAGAGAGAGAAAAGGAGAGTGAGAAGAGAGAGAGAGAGAGAGAGAGAGAGAGAGAGGGAGAACTATATACAAAAGCGGCAATTGGTTTGTATTAGTTATGTGCTACATAATATTGCTAAGCTCGTCTCATGAAACTATTCTCGATCAAAAGATCAATTTTTAGACAACTACATATTTGCCGAGCTAAATTAAACTGGCGAATTTCCTTACGCTGAGTTGAGACATCAGGGAATAACTTCCACAGTACTACGGGCAACTTTAGAGAGTAAAAACTGTGGAAGAAGACAGGGACTGGAATTAACCGAACAAATAATTGAAGATGTAGGGTACAAGTGCTACTCTATGATGAAGACGTTGGAACAGGTGGCTTGCGGAGTATTCTATGTCGACGTAGATGAATTCATGGCAGGCTGCATATAAAACCAGTCGAAGGCTAATGACTAAAAAAGAAGGTGAGTGGCAGTCACGGTTACGATGAAGTGGTCCGAATTCAGTTCTCTTTATGACCTGTTATCAATCCACAGTTGGGTTTAGTAAGATGGTACCTCATTCGCGAAGTAGCTTTTGTACATCACATGCCTTCAGAAATGTATGTAATTGACCCGGACCTCGTGTACCATGTAACCTTAATCAGTACGTCCTCTGTACAGTCTTTATATTCTTCAGATCAAATTATAGTTGTGAAGTTTACTTTCGTAAATTTATTCGTATTCATTCATTTCACCAATTTAAATAAACAATGCATAATTCTACTAGTGAATACCCATGAAGCTTTGCACCCACTATTCGTTTGGAAGAACGTAATCAAAAATATTCCACTTTCGCTTGAAGTAAGTGTTCAGATAAGAAGTATTCTTTTGTGTTATTAAATCAAGGATATACACTCCTGGAAATTGAAATAAGAACACCGTGAATTCATTGTCCCAGGAAGGGGAAACTTTATTGACACATTCCTGGGGTCAGATACATCACATGATCACACTGACAGAACCACAGGCACATAGACACAGGCAACAGAGCATGCACAATGTCGGCACTACTACAGTGTATATCCATCTTTCGCAGCAATGCAGGCTGCTATTCTCCCATGGAGACGATCGTAGAGATTCTGGATGTAGTCCTGTGGAACGGCTTGCCATGCCATTTCCACCTGGCGCCTCAGTTGGACCAGCGTTCGTGCTGGACGTGCAGACCGCGTGAGACGACGCTTCATCCAGTCCCAAACATGCTCAATGGGGGACAGATCCGGAGATCTTGCTGGCCAGGGTAGTTGACTTACACCTTCTAGAGCACGTTGGGTGGCACGGGATACATGCGGACGTGCATTGTCCTGTTGGAACAGCAAGTTCCGTTGCCGGTCTAGGAATGGTAGAACGATGGGTTCGATGACGGTTTGGATGTACCGTGCACTATTCAGTGTCCCCTCGACGATCACCAGTGGTGTACGGCCAGTGTAGGAGATCGCTCCCCACACCATGATGCCGGGTGTTGGCCCTGTGTGCCTCGGTCGTATGCAGTCCTGATTGTGGCGCTCACCTGCACGGCGCCAAACACGCATACGACCATCATTGGCACCAAGGCAGAAGCGACTCTCACCGCTGAAGACGACACGTCTCCATTCGTCCCTCCATTCACGCCTGTCGCGACACCACTGGAGGCGGGCTGCACGATGTTGGGGCGTGAGCGGAAGACGGCCTAACGGTGTGCGGGACCGTAGCCCAGCTTCATGGAGACGGTTGCGAATGGTCCTCGCCGATACCCCAGGAGCAACAGTGTCCCTAATTTGCTGGGAAGTGGCGGTGCGGTCCCCTACGGCACTGCGTAGGATCCTACGGTCTTGGCGTGCATCCGTGCGTCGCTGCGGTCCGGTCCCAGGTCGACGGGCACGTGCACCTTCCGCCGACCACTGGCGACAACATCGATGTACTGTGGAGACCTCACGCCCCACGTGTTGAGCAATTCGGCGGTACGTCCACCCGGCCTCCCGCATGCCCACTATACGCCCTCGCTCAAAGTCCGTCAACTGCACATACGGTTCACGTCCACGCTGTCGCGGCATGCTACCAGTGTTAAAGACTGCGATGGAGCTCCGTATGCCACGGCAAACTGGCTGACACTGACGGCGGCGGTGCACAAATGCTGCGCAGCTAGCGCCATTCGACGGCCAACACCGCGGTTCCTGGTGTGTCCGCTGTGCCGTGCGTGTGATCATTGCTTGTACAGCCCTCTCGCAGTGTCCGGAGACAGTATGGTGGGTCTGACACACCGGTGTCAATGTGTTCTTTTTTCCATTTCCAGGAGCGTAATTTTGCTTCAGTATCTTCACTAGGTACTAAGTTTGGTAATGGCGTGTTATTATCACGTCACTGCAACGAAATACGATCATTTTTACTTGCATCTCTTGGTGAACAGACACTGATGACGATAAACAGCTGTCCGAAATTATTTCGAAATAAATTCGCTGGATGTGAATAATTGTGGGTCCGTTGTGCTATGTATAGATGTACTACGTACTCGGAATGCAGGAAATTCTAGTTACAAACTTCTACGACTTGTAAAGGGGAGTGAATAGATATCATTTTGCATTGTAATTCATGTTCCGTGCTACAACCATTTGAAAACATGTTGATAAAGCGACCACATTTAGAAGTACACTTGTGTTCAGAAAAATAGAGCGCGTTGAACGACTAGAGACAGGACGTTCACATTTACAGGAAGTATTTTGATTGTAAGTAATATAATTGTTACATTGAGCCCCATGTCTGCACATCCCCCAGCCCTGATCCTATTCAACCTAAATCCTACGGTACATCCTTAGATTGTCGGCTACCATAATAGCAACCATCATCTGTGCAACACAGATAAATCAGCTGTAGCAAGTCCTGCATTGCTATCAATGGACCGCCAAATTCGTTTCTTGGATGCTGCAGCGTTATCAAGTCAACTTGAGCTTCCGATACCAATCGTCACATTTGAACCGTTAGGCAGTGATGATGTGCCTCGCCCCATCATTCATCGTCGAGAGATTACCTTTAATGTCTTTGTCCTATTAACAAGCAAAAAAATGGATTAAAACGTACGTGAACGTGGAGTTACATATGAGCAGCCGGCCGCGGTGGTCTAGCGGTTCTGGCGCTGCAGTCCGGAACCGCGGGACTGCTACGGTCGCAGGTTCGAATCCTGCCTCGGGCATGGGTGTCTGTGATGTCCTTAGGTTAGTTAGGTTTAAGTAGTTCTAAGTTCTAGGGGACTTATGACCTAAGATGTTGAGTCCCATAGTGCTCAGAGCCATTTGAACCATTTCTTACATATGAGCAAGTTTTCGTTTCGAATATGAAATTTTTGCCTATGGTCAAGGCTCAGTTTGTGCGTAATGTATTGTTAACCTAACCCTTTCTGTAGTTTCGATGTGTAGGGAGTAACGTTTGGTTAGCTCTCTCTATTTTTGACTGTGTGTAATGGTGTAGCCTGTTAGCTTTTTAGAGAAACAGAAGTACAACTTCAGACAACCACGATCGCTAGTGTATACAGCCTTTACTGTGATCGCTTTCAGCAACCCATGTTGCCATCATCTCATCTTCTGCACTACATTTCATTGAATCTCGATCAGATGTAGTTCAGAAGGTCATAATGGCAAAGTAGTTAGCTGAATCCGGTAATCATAATAAAAGCTGTACAATAGTGATCTTGGCTGCTGAAGTTGTACTTCTGTTTCTGTACTAATCTACATCGCCACACAGATTGACAATGTCAAGCATATATGATTTTAACTTTTTTGCATTGGTCTTTTAAGTTGAGCTATATATGTACTGTTTTGGGTACCACTTATAGTTGGTTTGCGCTAATTTATTTTTATTTTTATTTCATTTTATTTATTTGTTTATTTATTTGTTTTTCTGCCTCCTTAAAATCAAACATCATACCCTGTTTCCCTCGTTGTTCCATTCTGTATATTTTGCTGTTATTGTGATTCTGCAGTTATTTTTTTAGGTTTTAGTTTGTCTTCGCCGAAGACCCCCAGTTTCCGGCAGTAGTCCCGTTAGATTATACATATATTATTGAGAAATTGTACGACGTTTATACTTTGGCTCCATGGATAGGGGTATGGTCATCAGACGCCATTTTTAAATAATTTTGAGTTGCATTTTGGGGCTTGTTATGATGTCATTGTTCAGTAGCAATGAATGGTATCGAAAACTCTGGTTTACTCGCTTTATCATGGTCCAATAATATTTATACTACCATGCATAAGGCCATAGACACTGCGAAGTGCCAAAATGAATTTAAAAGTAAATAACTCGGGCTAAAATTAGGCTTGTTACTGGCTTTAGTGCCAATTCTTCATTGCTAAAACACTAATGCAACTTAAAGACATTAGGAGTCCGACGATATAGCAGAAAAAAAATAGTTCAAATGGCTCTGTGCACTATGGGACTTAAATTCTGAGGTCATCAGTCCCCTAGACTTAGAACCACTTAAACCTAACTAACCTAAGGACATTACACACATCCATGTTAGAGGCAGGATTCGAACCTTCGACCGTAGCAGCCACGTTGTTCCGGACTGAAACGCCTAGAACCGCTCTGCCACCACGGCCGGTACGATATAACAGTGTGACAGTTGTGTGACTACGTGTAAACAGTCAATAAAATTTTTCTGGGTTTCTGACCACATTATCAATATGTAAAGCTACCGACGTTTCGGTCACTGATGCAAGCGACTTTCTTCCGGCAGAAGAAAAATTTTATTGACTGTGCCAATGGCCGCGGAAGCCTACGTTTAGTCCGTTGAGCTGTTTTGTATTTGAAATGGCTATCTGAGTTTACATGGCCTCTGATTATGTTCAGCATTGCGAAACGATACCTTAGGAGAGAATTATGCCGTAGGAAATGAGCTAATGCTCTTGTAACGAAAACCACCAACGTGAAGATATTGTCGACGCATTACGTCGCTAATGACTCCACGGACGTGAATGTCTACTTCCATTAGGTAATGATGCATGTATGAGATTTGTGCATTGTTTACCGTTTTTAGTTATTTCGATCCTCCGTCCGTATTGAAAGCAGGTTCGGAGACTCGGGTAAGCTGCCCGGCGGTGCCGGCGTCCCGTAGCGACTGGGTGGACTGGCGGAGATAGGTGCTCGCCGGGCGGGCATTTCGATTTACATTCCGGCGGCTACAGTTGGCTACGTAGCGCGGCAAATCCACTGCAGTGAAACTGCATTAGCCTCTACATTGAGCACGGAAGTGTTCCTTTATTCCTCCCCCCTTTGTGAAGAAGGCGCAAGTGGTCCGAGGGAAACGAGATTTTCGCGGCCGGAAGCCAGTAAACATGCGGAGGCGGCTTCGGGGCGCGCCGCTACAAACAAGGAGGGCCTGTGTGGTGTGCAGGGCTCGCCCTGCCCTGCCCGGCCCTTAATTCCACGACCGCTTTTGTGCCGCGGCATATTTAGGGCCGGACTCCGTATGGGCGCGCAGGGCTCCCCCGCAAACACAGCACGGCCAAGATAATGTTGCGCCGGCCGCCGAGCCCCAGCTGCATTCCAGCACAGGGCTGCCGTAAGCAGCGCACTGCGAGACCTCGTAGGCAGCTAATGGTTCAACGCTGATCAAATGTTGATTCTCAATTGTTGCTCGTTTATGTAGGGTCTGCAGTGGAAGTCCAGCGGGATCCGGTAATTATCCACTACTTTGCTTCTTCTGTATTAATTTTTTGAGTTCCGTACCACGTCGACCTCGGGGAAGATCAGTTTGGATTCCGTAGAAATGTTGGAACACGTGAGGCACTACTGACCTTACGACTTGTCTTAGAAGAAAGATTAAGGAAAGGGAAATCTACGTTTCTAGCATTTGTAGACTTAGAGAAAGCTTTTGACAATGCTGACTGGAATAATCTCTGGCAGGGGTAAAATACAGGGAGGGAAAGGCGATTTACAATTTGAACAGAAACCAGATGGCAGTTATAAGAGTCGAGGGGCAGGAAAGGGAAGCAGTGGTTAGGAAGGGAGTGAGACAGGGTAGTAGCCTCTCCCCGATGTTATTCAATCTGTATATTGAGCAAGCAGTAACGGAAACAAAAGAAAAATTTGGAGTAAGTATTAAAATCCATGGAGAAGAAATAAAATCTTTGAGGTTCGCCGATGACATTGTAATTCTGTAAGAGACAGCAAAGGACTTTGAAGAGCAGTTGAACGGAATGGACAGTGTCTTGAAAGGAGGGTATAAGATGAACATCAACAAAAGCAAAACGAGGATCGTGGAATGTAGTCGAATTAAGTCGGGTGATGGTGAGGGAATTAGGAAATGAGACACTTAAAGTAGTAAAGGAGTTTTGCCATTTGGGAAGAAAATAACTGATGATGGTCGAAGTAGAGGGGATATAAAATGTAGACTGGCAATGGCAAGAAAAGCGTTTCTGATGAAGAGAAATTTGTTAACATCGAGTATAGATTTAAGTGTCAGGAAGTCGTTTCTGAAAGTATTTGTATGGAGTGTAGCCATGTATGGAAGTGAAACATGGACGATAAATAGTTTGGACAGGAAGAGAATAGAAGCTTTCGAAATGTGGTGCTACAGAAGAATGTTGAAGATTAGGTGGGTAGAACACGTTACTAACGAGGAGGTATTGAATAGGATTGGGGAGAAGAGAAGTTTGTGGCACAACTTGACTAGAAGAAGGGAACAGTTGGTAGGACATGTTCTGAGGTATCAAGGGATCACAAATTTAGCATTGGAGGGCAGCTTGAAGGGTAAAAATAGTAGAGGGAGATCAAGAGATGAATACACTAAGCGGATTCAGGAGGATGTAGGTTTCAGTAGGTACTGGGAGATGAAGGAGCTTGCACAGGATAGAGTAGCATGGAGAGCTGCATCAAACCAGTCTCAGGACTGAAGACCACAACAACAACAACAATGAGGCATTTATCAAACTTCACTATGGAAATGAGCGATTGGGCGTCCTGCGCGCCGGATGGGGATGAAATGATGATAAAGACAACACAACACCCAGTCCCTGAGCGGAGAAAATTTCCGACCCAGCCGGGAATCAAACCCGGGCCCGTAGGAAAGCAATCCGTCACACCGACCACTCAGCTATCGGGGCGGACATCAAACGTCACTATTAAAACGCGAGACACAGTTTAAAACTTGCTGTTCCGTATAGGATTTTGTAAATCTCCATTTCGTGATTTATGCAATGAAGATGACGTGAAGCATCCGCTGATTTCATTTACCAGATAAAAGACACAACAAAATTAATTCATCCGAACAAATGTTGCAGTGTTGTTGTGTAGCTAAAAGATTGAACTACCTGTTTCGACACACTCTCCTTTCATCCTCAGGTATTCAAAGTTTTTTGTTACAGAACCTGTTCATTTTGGGTTGGAACGTAACGCCATTCTGTCATGTTAGTAGATAAAATGTAGCACATTATAAAAATGTTTCAGCTGCTGAGTTCTTCTGGGATGTATGGCCATGGTCCATGGAACTCTTCTATCCCTGACATGTCATCCAAAGCTACGTTGGACATCTTCGGAGGTGCTCCTGGTTGCGCTGTCTTGCCGACTGACAAGTCGGACGTCGAAGAACGGCCTAAATACCGTGGAAAGTGGGCGCGGTCTAGCTTTCACGTGATATACCTTGTCAAGGACAAAATGTAACTATCGAGCATAGTACGTCAAAGATAAAAACTTCTCATCGATTCTGTAGCGCCACTGTCCATACATCGCTGCGTTTCATAGTTTCTTCTCTTCTGTTAAAAGTATTCCCATGTTTATATATTTCGATGGATTTTAAGGAAACATAACGTTCGACCGATTTTAGGAACAACTAAAAAAATAGGTCAAGCAGTTCGTTCCGTTAAGGATAAACGCCCCCTCTATCTGCAAGTAGTGTATACAAGATTCCGTGTACATGTGGTAGGGTCTACATCTGAACTACAAAGAGGAGTGTGAACACACGGTTGAAGGAACATAAAAGTCTTTGCCGACTACGGCAAACCGATAAGTCAGCCGTGGTGGACCATGCTCCTCGGTCGGGTGATCACATAGTGAGATTTTCGGAAACTGAAGTTTTATGTACTATGTCGAAATATTATCCACGGCTATATAGAGAAGCCATCGATATATACAAATATGGGGATGATTTTAACAGAAAAGAAGAAGGTATGAAACTCAGCGATATATGGACAGTGGCGCTACAGAATCGATCAGAAGTTTTTATCTTTGACGTAATATGATCGAGAGTTATATTTTATCCTTGAGAAGGTTTATCTCTGCTATCACGTGAAATCCAGACCACGCACACTTTCCACGGTATTTAGGCCGTTCTTCGACGTCCGACTCGTCACTCGCCAAGACTCAGCACAACCAGGAGCACCACCAAAATGTCCGACGTAGCTTCGGACGAAACGTCAGGGATAGAAGAGTTCCATTGACCACGGCCATACAACCCGGAAGAATTCTCGGTAGCTGAAACACCTGGTCGTGAAAGCCTTCAATGTATGACAAAAATGTTTGTCATAAATAATACATTTAAGATCAGAAAGCACCTCTTACATATGATCGTGGCGTCATGAAAATCACAGTACAGAACATAGTGCTCGGTAGTACATCTTTTGATGTTACCTGGGCATTTTCTAATCATTGAAGATTCGCTTTAGATGACGTATAAGGTACAATTACAGTTGGAGATTATAGAAAAGCCTGTCGCAGCTCGGTTGTTGTAAATAAAGAAATATTTATGCAATCTTGGCTTTAAAAAGTTGTTACAAAGTGAAACCGATTGATCCTTCCGATTTCTCAGCATGAGAAACTGCGATCCTATTTGTAAAATCGGAACCCTTATAGAAACACTGACCTGCGCGTCTCTCTGTTCGAGTGTTAAAACTCTTTCTTTCAGAAACACTTGTATGTGTTGAATTTAATGTCTCATACCAAGGCATACGGGTTGGTGCTGATGGAAAATATTTAAACTTCTAAGTCAACTCAGACACTCGGACAACCACTCGTCAAAACCTGCAGTGTACTTCACATTGACCTAGAATCATAAAACTTGGCATAAAAGCAAGGTTCCACAGGCGAGTAAAGGAAAGAACCCGAAAACTGTAAATAAGTAATAACATCACACAAAAAGAATTTTTTGCCGTTTGTTGTCCGTCTGTCTCTCTGTTCGTCTGATAAGACTCATTTTTTCCAAGAACGGGTAGAGATGTTGAAATTTGTGTACAATACTTAAGTCTAAGGTCCCTTTTCTGGTATAAATAATTTAAGCACCTAAGTCGGCGCAATACAATGATATGGTCATATACATCACATACTTTGATACTTGTAAACTGACTCATCGAAACCTGTAGCTGCACTGGTTCAAACGGCTCTGAGCACTATGGGACTTAACATCTGAGGTCATCAGTCCCCAAGAACTTCGAACTACTTAAACCTAACTAACCTAAGGACATCACACACATCCATGCCCGAGGCAGGATTCGAACCTGCGACCGTAGCGATCACGCGGTTCCAGACTGAAGCGCCTAGAACCGCACGGCCACACCGGCCGGCTGTAGCTGTACTGTTTACATACATTGTGGGCCTGGTCGGTTAGCGGTAAAACGCATGTCTGGAATTCGAGAAGTCGCGGTATCCAATCTTCTTAAGTATCCGTTTAAATACACTGTTCACCTCTCGAGGATGCAGGAAGTCGCCAGAAGCAACACGTGGTTTGGATTTCTCGCTAAACTGCCGGTCATCTTTCCGCTACTGGACGCCGATGTGGCTTCCATTAGGAAGACTTGCACCCGGCCATTGAGTCACATAAAGCTACTATTATTATCTGCGAACACAAAGAAGTTTTTTTACGCAACCTTACTCGCTGGATGTAGACCTGATCGTCTTGGAAGAACTCGGACATGCAGCAGGGTCCATAATAAATAGAACGTATCAGGGGAAAGACAAAATAAATTCGGAACTTATTAAAATGCACGTCCATGAAAATTTATGAAGTTGTACTAGAAAAATATCCTTGTTTCAGAAGATTAGTAGAGCTCGCTAGACTTACCATTTGTTTTTCTTAATTGGAGAAAGACGAGGAAGAATAGCACTTGGAGGGTTCCGTACGAACGTATAAATACATATGGTGCATGCACCAAATAAGGCTCGGTTCCTAATAAAACCCACCCTCCTTTTCTGACATCAAATGGTTCAAATGACTCTAAGCACTATGGGACTTAACATCTGAGGTCATCAGTTCCCTAGAATTAGAATTAATAAAACCTAACTAACCTAAGGACTTCACACACAACCATGCAAAAAGCAGGATCTGAACCTGCGACCGTAGCAGCAGCTCGGTTCCAGACTGAAACGCCCAGAACCGCTCGGCCACACCGGCCAGCTTTCCTGACATCAACCATTAGAAAATAAAGCCATATGTCTTCGGTAGTGATAGTTTTTGGCATCTAGTGGTCAAGATCACATTTACATTTACATTTTACGTTCAGTTGTCTTACTTCGTTCCTGGAACGAACGTGCAGGGCACACTACACCCGATGCAGTCGTTATGGGTATTTGCTAGTAAATACGTAATTATGAACAACATTGTACTTTATTGGGATAGTGGCATCAGTTTCCTAATATACAGTTTCTTTCAAAACAATAAACGCCCCATCGTGGCGCTCCAAACAGGGCCCGGGTGGAAATTATTACGCACCCTCTTGATTGTATCGACAATTGAGCGTTTTTTGAAATTTTACGTTGCTAATGCGTAACACCAATGCGTATTTAATTGTCAGCGCAACCCGGCCAACGCCCCGCGACATGTATCTGTTATCTCTAAATTATTTTTGTGCCTTTCTACAGTTCTATTAGTTGGTCATTGCAAGAAATGTCAAAATAAAATATGTCAATTTTAGTTCGTCATTAGTAACCTTTATAAGGGAGCGTTTCGCCTATGGATAAATAAATTCTTAATTTTTAGTATTTTCATTCGAAGTACTTTAAAAAATAGCATTGACGACTGTACAACTTTAATTCAGGAAGATGTGGTTTAGTGAAAAATTTTATTTCAAATGTAGTCACAGAAAAAAAAAAGCAGCAAGGAGTGCAGATGATTTAAAGAGAGTGATTGGAGCTGTTGTTGAAGTGAAGGGCTGTCTGTCAGAAGTGCATCGAAAACATACAAAATCTCCAATCGCACATAAAGCAACCATAGAGGTTGGGTGGGAAGGAGACGTTGCTTGGACGAAGTTCTGAAAGAGAGCTTTGCCAAAGGGTTTCCTGACGCGCTGAAGTTAGGTATCCAATTACAGCGAAAGTGCACCTGCGAGGTCTGTGTATATTGTGTGAAAAGAATAGTTTGTAGAATCCGTTCAACAAGAAGAAAGTGGTGGCTCGACGCAAATGGTTCAAGGTCTTCATACAAAGGCACCGATACGTTGCAAGGAGGAAGGCACAACACATGAATCCAGGAAGAGCCACAAAGCTAAAATAAGATGATCGTAAATGATCATTTCCAAAAATTGAAAGTGGTGTTATCCGAACTGGATTTATCTGACAAACCCTACCTTCTTTACAAATTGGATGAAAATGATATCGGCCGGCCGTTGTGACCGAGCGGTTCTAGGCGCTTCAGTCTGGAACCAAGCTACTACTACTGTCGCAGGTTCGAATCCTGCCTCGGGCATGGATGTGTGTGATGTCCTTAGGTTAGTTAGATTTAAGTAGTTCTAAGTCTAGAGGACCGATGAGCTCAGATGTTAAGTTCCATAGTGCTCAGAACCATTGGAAAAGAATATCGCCTCTCACTCGAAAAGTTTCCAGAAATTTTGTCGAAGAAAGGTGAGAAGCGCTGCTCCAGAACATGGGGAGAATGTTACCATTGTCTCACGTGGCAACGCAGTTGGGGAGGTTGTTCCTCCAGTGGTCCTTTTCCAATGAAAGCGAGAAAAGGCAGTATGGGAAGACTATTTGCCACTTATAACAGCGGCAGAATGACAGATAAGGGTTCGACACATTCTGCGACTGTTATGAGATGGGCGTATCATTTGCAAAAGAAAAATCTCGATGGTTCGAAATGTGGCAGTTGACCCTAGATAACGAAAAGTGTGGGGTCCTCCACATGAGTGCTAAAAAAAACTCGTTAAACTTCGGTTACACGGTAAATCAGTCTAATCTAAAAGCCGTAAATTCAGCTAAGTAGCTAGGTATTACAATTACGAACAACTTAAATTGGAAGGAACACATAGAAAATGCTGTGGGGAAGGTTAACGAAAGACTGGGTTTTATTGGCAGAACACTTAGAAAATGTAACAGACCTATTAAGGAGACAGCCTACACTACACTTGTCCGTCCTCTTTAGAATACTAATGCGCGGTGTGCGATCCTCACCAGTTAGGACTGACGGAATACATCGAAAAAGTTCAAAGAAAGGCAGCTCGTTTTGTATTATCGTGAAATATGGGAGAGAGCGTCACAGAAATGATACAGGATCTGGACTGGAAATCATTTAAAAGAAAGGCGTTTTTCGTTGCGACGGAATCTTCTCACGAAATTCCAATCACCAACTTTCTCCTCCGAATTCGAAAATATTTTGAGACATCGACCTACATAGGGAGGAACGATCACCACGATAAAATAAGGGGAATCAGAGCTCGTACGGAAAGATGTAGGTGTTCATTCTTTCCGCGCGCTATACGAGATTGGAATAATAGAGAATTGTGAGGGTGGTTCGATAAACCCTCTGCCCGGCACTTGAATGTGATTTGCAGAGTATCCATGTAGATGCAGATGTAGATGTAGAACTTGCAAAAGATTTTTTTTTTTTTTTTTTTTTTTTTTTTTTTTAGTATTTGGTGGAGCATCGTCACATTTGGGTCTTGAGATGTGTAACGTTGCTGAAGACCACAGTATAAGACTTGCCCAGCAACGCTACCCATGAGCTGCATCCCATGGATGAAATGAAATGTCGTATGGAGAGGGCCTCTCGGCGGGTAGACCTGATCGCCTGGTGCAAGTCTTTTGAGGCGACGCCACTCCGTCGACTTGCGCGTCGATCAGGATGAAATGATGATGATGATGAAGGCGATACAAACACCCAAAGCTTGAGAGGAGAAAATCTCCAACCCAACCGGCAATCAAACCCGGGCTCGCTGCCCACTCAGTTAAGGTACCGGACAGCCCGTGGATAAATCAGCTGTTAATAAACGTGTGTTTGGAAAATATCTTCAGCAAGGTGTGGCCAAAAGCAGCATCCCCAGTAAATGTCACGTCTGCGAATCGTGCAACAGGGATTTATCCTTTTGGCCCAGAAGTTATTCCAGACTGCACTGGCCCCCTCAAATCCATCACAGCTTCCTGATCCAGATTAGGAAACAGTTAAAATTCCAAAGACTCCTTCATTCCCAACGACTTCCCGAAAAAAGAGCTGCTAGTCCAGTGATTCCATCTTATTTGAAAGTGAGGCATATTCAGTAAAGGGCAGATCAAGTGAGTTCAGTCTGAAAGGCAGTGACGTAGCAAGAGACAGCTAATGTCCCTTCCAAAATATTTTGCAGACTTCAGAGCTGAAGCAGAAAACCCAAACCGGCAAAAGAAGCATTAAAGTGAACAACGCAAGTCTTATGTAATGCACTGTTCACTGATAAATAAAAACAACAAGGTGCTAACTGGAACATATACACGCTGCAAACGTTCCAGTGCCAGTAAAGAATAATCACAAGGAAAAATCGAAAAATATCTACTCCGTCGAATCAAGCAGCAGCTGCGCAACTATGAAAGTGTTGCAAGACAATGGCTGGTTTTGTCACGTCTGTGTAAAGACAATAGCTGGCATGAGACAGCAAAAAGTGTAGGAAGTATGTGCATGAAGACTGTGTAGGGTTGACACTCAGAGACAAAATTACGGAAATTCCTGCGGCCCTCATGTGTAAGCTTGTTTGGCCGGCTGAAGTGGCCGAGCGGTTCTAGGCGCTTATGTCTGGAACTGCGCGACCGCTTCGGTCGCAGGTTCGAATCCTGCCTCGGGCATGGATGTTTGTGATGTCCTTAGGTTAGTTAGGTTTAAGTAGTTCTAAGTTCTAGGGGACTGATGACCTAAGGTGTTAAGTCCCATGGTGCTCAAAGCCATTTGAACCATTTTTGTAAGCCTGTTTACATTTATTTTTGAATTGAAAATATTTGAAGGAATCCTACCTCTTACATATATTGAAAAAGAAATTCCTAATCGTCAGGTGGGCCTTGTTTGGTTCATATACCTTGCAGATAATTCATCCATCGCGGGATCGAGAATTTCCATGATTTTTGCCTGTTATTAACATTGGCTAAAAATCAGTCCCGGGAATTTCATGAATTTCAAGAATGTAAGTTTGCAGGTGGGGCTATTTAGTCGCATTGTGCAAAATGAGGGACAGCTGAAAGTTCATCAGGAATTTTAACAATTTCAAGAATGTTTTAATTTTAAGCTAAATTTTTTGTTTAATTCCACTTTCTTCATTATCGTAATACTTCATTTATTTTATTAATTTGGGGGTTGTATTTACATGCTATTCTATTCTGCAACTGCAGACGTGTTGACTTCATCTGCTCTCGTTGCAATTACTGGTAAGAGTTGACGTGTCTCCATAGACGAAAACACTGCAACTCGCCATAGCAGTGCTGTTCTGTAAATCTCGAATTATTTTGTGGTGTGCACCAATGGATAATTATGGGATATCGGGACCTCATCCCAAACGAAGCAAATCCGTTCATTGGTTTAGGAGAAGATGTGGAAGATACATATCTAACCCATTTTTATAATATGTATGGATATATGCATAGCTATGGTGAATGAAAACTGCAGCATACTGCTACGTTTAATTGCTATTTGAAAGATTCATACTGTAATTAATTCAGTAACTATTTTTCAAGTAATAATATATACCTATTAAAGGCGAAATACTACCATTACACTACTTATTAACTAAGTCTAACTATAAACCACCTTACCTGCTTACTAAGACCTTGGTCTTTTCATCGTTCTAGGCTACACACGAAGTATTAACAATTACAGTAGTAATAATTGTGACACCTCTTTGCGTCAAAAGCTTAAAATCAATTAATGAACAGTGCTTTAAAATACATATCGCTATGTTTCAGCGCCTGCAACACTAATCTCGAAGTTTGTGGCAACCGGAAGATCTTGGACAGGCAAACAATACAAAACTCGCAATATTTTGATTTTTGTAAAGGTTTTCAATGATATTAAATGATTTTAAAGTCCAAACATTATCGTTTTCGTCTTCTACTATGGAGGGTAGAAAGTTGGACCTAATGTACTTAAATCTAGTGACTGATTTTGTAATTACACGAAGAAATGCGCACTAGAACCCACTATAATCAGTTTTTCGCCATTTTCTGCAGATTTTGCTGTTGTGAGACATGAGGTGGTGTTTTGTGCAGCATTTGTAAGTATTTCACGCTATACAGCTTTTAATGCTGTATAATATATTATAGCTATTTAGAATGTTTTATTAATTCTTTTGGTAGAAAATTTTATGGGGAGTAAAATGCGGTGTATTTTTGAAGCTATTTATATAACATGCGAAAAGTTAAGTCGTACTTCGACGGTTGTGCGCCATCTTGAACCTTCAAAAAGAAGTAACATGTGATACTTGCAAATGAACTGAACTTCTTTAATATCTTAATAATTTTACCCGTTTTGAAACTAGAAATCTTATTTTAGTTTCCAATAGTTTCTGTTTCAAAATGTATTGAAATTGTAACTGGTTGTTGATAGTACTTATTACTTCAATATATTCATAAAGTAAAAATACGGATGATTAAATGCTGTATCACATGATATTCTGAATTACAACGCTTTTAATTTTCCACAGAATATTTTTTCCTAGGTCCATTACGACGTTGAAGCTTGGAAAACTTTATTTTACGGAGTAATTTTTGTAATCTCCGATAGAGACTGCAGAGCATAAAAAAGAATACCATCATTTTAAAATGGAAAAAATATACATTGAACTTCTATTATAAGAAGATATTGAAAAAATCAGCCAACCAGTTGCAAAACGAGGTTTATTAGCCCTTGACCTAAGTTTCAAAATTTGTAAAACTATGTTCTTCAGAAGCAGTGGGCCTTGTTACATCACATGACGGTACATCAGATTAGCTGAAGCCGAGCTTCTCCTGCCATATATAACGCTGACAAAAACAAGAATTATCCAAAACCAAAGCTTTAGATAGCAGCCTGATTAAATTTAGCGTATTTCGGAATGAATGCTCACTAATAAATGCATTCGTTCTGAAGTACGCTGAATTTCATCTGGCAGCTATCTAAAGCCCTGGCTTGAGAGAAGCCTTGTATTTGTCAGTTTTATGTAAGAGAAGAGTCGCACAGCTTCAGCTAATCTAATGTACCATCATGTTACGTAACAAGGCTCACTGCTTCTGAAGAATATATTTTTAGAAATATCGAAACCTAGGTCAAAGCCTATTAAACTTTTTGTTTTGCAACTGGTTGGCTGATTTTTTCAACCTCTTCAGATTTACACAGTTGCTGTTTCGCAGTCATGTTTAAGACTTCTATTACAGGACTGGCTTGAGCCGAAAGTCTGAAAAGTGTACCAAGATTCATCACGCTCCCAAGCAAAGTCCCGTGGACGACATCATTAGGTACAGAGAACAAGGTCTTTGCAGATGAACCATCCCGGCATTTGGAATAACGATTGGAAGATTGGAGGACGGGGATTTGAACCGATAGCCTCCAGAGTCCAGTGTTCAAAATGGTTCAGATGGCTCTGAGCACTATGGGACTTAACAGCTGTTGTCAACAGTCCCCTAGAACTTAGAACTACTTAAACCTAACTAACCTAAGTACTTCACACACATCCATGCCCGAGGCAGGATTCGAACCTGCGACCGTAGCAGTCGCGCGGTTCCGGACTGCGGGCCTAGAACCGCGAGACTACCGCGGCCGGCAAGTCCAGTGTTTTGACCACCGTCGCACGTCATGCAGTCTCGGGCACAGTAGTTGCTCCCTTGACACCACGCTTTCCATCTAGGGGACCCTTGCGGACTAGTAAGCAGAAGCCGGCAGCACAGAGTTGCCAGCCTAGGATTCCCTTCTGCGGCAAGAATGGATCCGGCCGCCGTCACGAAGCGAAGGCACATTAACGCCGCGCTCTCGGAGAGATGAGCCATGCAAATGAACGCCGCCGAATCCAGGAAGAGACAGCGGAGAAGCAGACATCAGACTTGCAAAGCGCGCCAGACGCATGTAGGCTCTCGTCGTCCCACCATGTCTCGCGCACTTTTGATTTCAGCTGTCACTCTGCACGAGGACGCCCAGCTATTTAGAACTGGAGGCTCCAGAAGAATGGGCACACTTCCATGTCTCTCTACTGCAGTGGGCCATCTTTTACTGAGTCTCTCTCTCTCTCTCTCTCTCTCTCTCTCTCTCTCTCTCTCTGTTTCCAACAGCCACGTTTATGAACTCACGAGTCAGGGGGTTGCCCGACACAGCCTATTCCCTTAAAAGCTGAACGTATCACTGCTTTTACGTAATGCCCAATGTCATCAACCTCCCGCGATACAAATGTATTTTTGCCTGCGTGAAGTATTCTCCCCCCTGTCCCGTACTCCTTTAAGGCAGAGAGACAGGAAAACAGTAATATTTTCTGTACTTCAGTTTTCGCCATACTAAAAGAAAATAGTACAAGCTTCCTGTACCTTAACTGAACATTCACTTAACTCTGCTTCACGTACTAAATAAGAAGACTCGGCTTGCTAAAAAAATTTTCATTGATGTGATTGGGGAATGCTTCATCATAATAATATCAGAATATAGTATTATACGAAGTATAGTACAAAGTGGTAACTAAGTGCTATGATATTACTATCTTGCGCTAATCGTACAAGACTGTAGGACTTCTGGGATTTGTGGAAGATAATCTGCTTTAATGTAAGGCGCGTATATATGAAATTCTCTTCAGTGTTGCATAGGGAAAACAATACGTACTCTACAAGAAGGTTGCATCGAACATCAAGGCCATAATCGTAGTCTATATCGCAACAGATCTGCAATGCTTGACCGTTATATATCCACCGGCCACACGATGGTTAAGGGGAAAGTTGGGGATACTTTCCACAGCCTTATCCTTTTGAGATTAAGTAGTGAAACAAGCTGTGCAAAGCAACTGCCAGACAAATTGCTCAAAGAAGACGAGGGTTTCTAGCTCGACAAATCGTGGAAAACACTCATATCAGCTTTCTTCACTAAAAGGAGAATTCTGTGTCTTCGCTACCTGCATTCCAACACAAAGTACTCATTTTAATAACTAACCACATACTTCATAAACACATTCGATCTGCTGTCTCGGCGCTTGCTGTGTTTTGTTCTTAGGTGCATGACGTTCTATCTGTGAGTGGGGCTGTTGTGCCAACTGTCTTCCTCTCACGCACGCATATTTACCCCACAATATTTTCATGTAGTTTTAATTCTGTCACCGACTTACCTCGAAGACGGCAGTGAGAAGTGCGAAGATGAAATATTTCTGTGTCCCAGATGCAGGCCAGAAACGTGATGCAATAAGTTTGTTCCTGATATTATGATGATGGACCATGCGTAATACGCGTCAACAAATTTTTTATGATAGTGGATTCTTGTTATTTAGCGACGTGAAGAAGTGTTAAGTACATGCTCAGGTAATCGTTCCATGTACATAAATTTAGACTACATTGTCCATAGGAGAACAGCTACCTGACGCTATAATTCGGTTAAAATAACAGTCTACAATGCAATGATATTTATTTATGATGACCGGTTTCGATTTTAAGTTATCTTCAGAATGTGAGCCCCCTATGCCTGGTTCTGGCGGCTCTTCGGCTGTTCTCGTGCGGCTAACATTCTGAAGAAGAGTTTAACTTAAAGTCTAAACTGGTCATAACAAATAAATGTCACTAGACCAGTGGTTCCCAACCTTTCTCAGACCGTTACCGGGAGTGCAATCAGATATTAGCTAGTTGCCTCCCCCGCCCCGCACTCCCCCCCCCCTTCCCCCCTCTTCACCACCCACCTCCCCCCACATTCGCACACGTTATCACCAACTTTAGCATGTAACTAAACTGTAGAATGAAAGACTTTCTTGAAAGACTTTTATTTTTATAATGATGAAAGATGAATAGTATTTAGATTGTGTATGTGTGCTTGTGGTGGTGGTGGTGGTGGTGGTGGTGGTGTGGGGGGGGGGGGGCGGAGTGTTTGAGCGAACGACGAAGGAATTCGTGGTGCATCGAAAGAAGTGCTACCCACAGCTCCTTCTCAGGTAAGGAAGTTAACTATCCACAGTGAGGATAAACACTTGTTACAAAACACACTTCCCCTGCGTTAGTCTCCTCGACTGCGGAACTTGCTTGACCCGCACACTGCAGCCCCATTTAAAATCAACCAAGGTAAAATGTGTGCACTATAAGTTCGTAAATCACTTAATTGCTGCACTCCTTAACTCTGAATTGGTAGAAATTGGCAGATTTCATGTTGTTAATGCTTTGTGTCTGAGCATAGCCACTAATAATAATAATAATAATAAATAATAATGAGTACAACACTAAAGTCGCCCTCATATCGTTACTGCTATGTCGTGCTGTCAATTAATTCAGTTATCTGTTTCTAAGCGAGTAATGAAGCAATTTCTGGATTACTACAGTCTCTGTCTACAACTTGAGGACGACATTTTCTTGAGATATTTAGCATTTGTTACGTATGTGTCTCACTTTTATTTTCAGTGATGTACGGTACAAAGCACAACATATGTGTAGTCAGTCAAGCATATGAGGAATCTGTAACCTCCATCGCAATGATCCTACTAATTGAGAAAATGTAGTTATTGATAACTTACATAATCAGTATTACAGCCTTACAAAATTGTGGTAGTAGTAATGTTCTTTTGAAAATAATTTAGTTTTGTGACTGAAACAGAACCGAATCATTCAGTTTTTACCCCTCACAAAATTTCGTTTTATCTCTCAGAGGATGATAACACTCATCTTTGGAATCACTGACCTACACGGCTGTTTTAACCTTATCGTACAATCGCTGTAAACGTCTGTGCCGACTTGTGTCCCAAGTTAAACTGCAGTACCTGTTACAGTATATTTAAGTCGGTCACTCGTGTAAAGTGAATATCAATGTCTTGACTTTGTTGGCTCCAGTTTACACGTAACAGAGGAACAACCATGGAGTTCAATTCAGACCTGGACAGCCTGAAGTGATATAATGTAGGCATAGGTAGTATTTTTAATGAAAAAAATTCGCTCACTGAAAACCATTTTATGTAACGTGTTTTACATATACATGATGGACAAAGTAGAATTCGCCCAGAAAATATTTCATGCACCTTATGATAGGCAATCCAGCTTGCTTCATACACACTTAGGATGGATAATTTAAGCTGGGCTGCCTATCGTAAGGTGCATGAAATATTTTCCAGGACAGTTAGTTTCTCCTCACACTGTACTTCCACGACGAGAAATTAAGCACATAAAACAGGGCTACTTATTAAATGAGCATAAAGAAACATACCAAAACAAATCTTAACCCTCGCAGCCCTCCCAAGTAGTCATAGGTGCTCCGATCATTACCTAGGAAATAAGTTAATTCTAGAGTATTTCAGCTGTAGCTACTTATACGCAAGTAAATGCTTTAGAAATACGAATATCAATGGTTAAATACAAACTGTGTAATGGTTTGTCTATGAGGGCCGTTAGTACGTTAATTTTACTCCTCTTACTAAATGTTACTACTAATTGAAATATTCAAAAGATAGTTAGGGAAATACGAGGCACAACGAGTGTAATATTTACTTCAATAATATGTGCACAATGCACTGCAGCAGTTATCTTATTTCTTAAAAAAATGGTTCAAATGGCTCTGAGCATTATGGGACTCAACTGCTGAGGTCAGTAGTCCCCTAGAACTTAGAACTAGTTAAACCTAACTAACCTAAGGACATCACAAACATCCATGCCCGAGGCAGGATTCGAACCTGCGACCGTAGCGGTCTTGCGGTTCCAGACTGCAGCGCCTTTAACCGCACGGCCACTTCGGCCGGCTATCTTATTTCTTATTCGGAACTGAAAGATATAGTAACTCGTAGGAATTAAGAAGCATTCTGAGATAACTTTGGATTTCACATAGCAAAGAAAGTGATCCCATAACGCAGTCAGATGAATATTGCGCCTATGTATTAATATTTCAAATTAATACAGCGTTGTGACTGCACTGAGGTTCTAAAATTAGACCCTGTTGCGGGTTTTCTCAATTGAGCAGAAGATTAATAAATTCTGGAAAGCAAAAGACTGGGAGTGTGATAAGAATTGTACGTCCCATGCAATAGCTGTATCGCCACAACTGGCTAAGTCAAGCTGCCGTCAACTAGAAGACTGATTTCAAAAGCACAGTGATTTATGAGACATGGTCTTAGTGGGGATGGCATGCTGTTCTCTTTTTCCGTCATTTTAGCTGACTCACCTAGGAAGTGGCAGGTGGCAGGGGTAAAATACAGGGAGCGAAGGGCTATTTACAATTTGTACAGAAACCAGATGGCAGTTATAAGAGTCGAGGGACATGAAAGGGAAGCAGTTGTTGGGAAGGGAGTAAGACAGGGTTGTAGCCTCTCCCCGATGTTATTCAATCTGTATATTGAGCAAGCAGTAACGGAAACAAAAGAAAAATTCGGAGTATGTATTAAAATCCATGGAGAAGAAATAAAATCTTTGAGGTTCGCCGATGACATTGTAATTCTGTCAGAGACAGCAAAGGACTTGGAAGAGCAGTTGAAGGGAATGGATAGCGTCTTGAAAGGAGGGTATAAGATGAACATCAACAAAAGCAAAACGAGGATAATGGAATATAGTCGAATTAAGTCGGGTGATGCTGAGGGAATTAGATTAGGAAATGAGACATTTAAAGTAGTAAAGGAGTTTTGCCACAGCTGTTGTGGCACAGGTTGACCAGAAGAAGGGATCGGTTGCTAGGACATGTTCTGAGGCATCAAGAGATCACAAATTTAGTATTGGAGGGCAGCTTGAAGGGAAAAAATAGTAGAGGGAGACCAAGAGATGAATACACTAAGCAGATTCAGAAGGATGTAGGTTGCAGTAGGTTCTGGGAGATGAAGAAGCTTGCACAGGATAGAGTAGAATGGAGAGCTGCATCAAACCAGTCTCAGGACTGAAGACCACAACAACAACGACCTAGGAAGTTATAGGGAAACCCTCGGTTTAACGCTGAATCCGAACCACGGTGCAGCTCTGAGTTAAAAGTCCAAAGACTGACTTGTGATATAAGGACAGTCAACCCCTGAACCACTAACATGGCATTTCATTACGAATAACGAAAATATTTCCTTAGCCCAGTTTCTAGAAAAAAGAATCACCTTACGTTTGCAAATTGCAGTGATGAGATATGAAAGTAGTTTAAAGTTAATCTGACTTGCAGAGTTGTCCAGAGATAAAAATTCCCGCTGCTCTCTCCTTTAACATCCTTCGCAAATATGTTCACCACGTTGTTATATGACTACCACAGATTTCAGGAGTAGTGCCCAAAGCGCCACTGATGCTGAAAAGTGGGACAATACTAAGGGAGTTGTTTTATTTATACCGGTCTGTTTGCTAGTTTTCACAAAGCGTTTTTTAACTGAACAGACCGCCTTGCTTTCGGCTCGTAGTGAGTAGACTGCCGGCGATTGTTTACTGGTAATATCGACGTTGTAAGTCGCTGCGAACTGTAACACTTGCGTAACTGAGAGCGATATTAATTTTTCTACGTAAACTCTGCACAAGATTTCATCTAACGTCTGATGAGAAATGGCTGTGGTCACAGACTGAAGGGAAGCTGCTGAAATTAGTGTTAAGTTACATAAATTTTCATCTCCATGTTAGCTAAACTTCTCTTTTGTTAACATGGACACTCATTAAAAAATCAGTAACATTGTGTTTTACCTGAGTGTGTGCATGTGTGAAAGGTCTGACGTAACAATAAATTATGTTAACTGTTCCATGTTATACCAGACACAGTGTTCAACAACAGAAGGAGTGGTGTTAAACTTAGAATCAGGTGAGAGACTTACTTCCGACACCTGATCATAAGCATTTGTGTCACCATTACGAAATAATGAAGAATATACATCTTTAATATAAAAGCGTAGTCCCAGGAAACCTACGTGCGGACAGGTATGACATATTGTAGAATAAACTAATATGATCTTTGTGAAATTCGGTTATGCAATACTTCACCTAGCAAATAAAAATGCACTCATGGTTCTCGACTGTAGAAACGAATATTAATGTTATTGGACTGTCTTACTCTATTCACTTACTGTCAGTTATTACTCATCACGCAGATACGTCCATTACTAAATTTAAATATGTTTTCCAGAATCGTAATTCACAGTTACAGAATCAGGTAGCCAGCACTAATTAGAAAAAATATGTGACGGATGACAGTTAAAAACTTCCACCCTTACATATATTGTTGTGGAGTAACGAAAATTTGTAGGCACTTCAAGTAAGAAGACCGTAAAGTGAAATGTATATTTTTAACGCCTAAAATTTAGTCAGAAAATGCGAATATCTTGCTCGAAAACTTTAAATAACTTTAAAAATATTTCTCTTGAACATCATATGATTTTGTTCTGTGATCTGCCAGTCAACAGCATATTTGCTTATGTACTCAGGAAGATTTGATATGTATGTTAACAAATCTGGAATATCAGTAAATTATTCCCGTGGCATTGTGGTTGAAACAACCCAGCAGATTTAATTGCGTCCTGAACCGGGATTCGAACACAGAAGCGTGTGTTCTATTCCTAGTGACTTTCCAGGGACAATTCGCCATCCGCTCTCATGGCTTCGCCTCCACCGGTACCTCTGAACTTTTGTGTACCTTGCCGAACTACCATTCATATGAAGTTAAAATAATTACACACACACACACAACTACCCCTATTTTCGAAGGATGTTTGTAACGTTGTGTATGTGAGAATTTTTGATTTAGAAGCCAGCGTATCTTCGGAGATTGGAGGAGTCGGAAGCTGTTTTTGATGCTCTTAAATACAAAACTAAAGAGTGTGTTTCAGTTTTAAACGAATAGAAAATTTACGTCAGTAAATCTTACACTCAATTTTAACAATATATTTTTTACTCGTAATCCTTTTTTGTTAAAACTGATCGAATTTGGCAAAAATCTAATAACAAACTGTATATCTCTCTTGCTTTCTCCGTGGCAATAGATAAGTTTTTCGTAATATTTTAAGTTATCTAATGAAAGAACAGTTTAGCGGTTCTCTTTTTAAATGAAAATTTTGAATAAAGTCAATTTCCAAAGATAAAGTAAATATTTCGTATTGTGTCGACACGCTAGTGAAGTTCAATTCTTGTAAAGTTCACTAAAAAAAAAGAGGACCTATTATACTGATCATACAAATATGATAATACCATTACCTAGCATTAATTCAAATCAGTTCTCACACTTTACGTCAGTGGAATACGCAAGGTTTGTCCATGGGAAGTTTCCAATTATCACGAGCCTGAGATATACTGACTAATATTAACCTGCAACTTTCAGAGACTTTTGCTGCAATTATACTGTGTGCCTACGTTATGAAAAATTTACGTTCTTCGGTGTCATTAATGCTGGTCTATCGTTATTTTAAACTGATAGCTAATGAAGTATCATTAATTTAAACTGATAATGAAAGCTACATGAACACCTTCTCTGTACTCCATTGACGATTCTTAAAAAATTATTTCTGTCGCCATTATTAACTCTAAGAGAGAACTATTTGGGTTACATCTATTTGTAGAATAAATCTGTATTTTGTGTATGACAACTAACATAGTTTCATCTGATTTGTTATATCACAAACACGCTTGAAAACTGCATTATTTGTTTAGATGTCAGCAATGTGCTGTAGATAGAATAGAAGAAATGACAATTATTGTTTAAATAACGAACTGCTTACATATCTTTCATATACGGCCTGAAAAACATTTCACACCGTTTAATCTTACTAATGATTTTAAGGATATGCCTGTGTGCAACTTAATAAATGCAGTTCATGTTATGGAAAACATGTTTCCTCCCAATCTAGCTGTCAGATCTTGAGTGCCTTCATTTACACACTGCATGTTTATTTGCATATTCAGAATTTAACTCTACATTATCACTCTGATCCTTTCTTTCTAACTGCATGTTACATACCTGCACCCATTTGAGAAAAAACTTCAAGATGTTGCTCGTTTTAAGTTTCTTGCAAAAAGTATATGTTCCTTGACATTTCAAATCTTTTTTTTATTTAGTTTCGATATGTATTGTTTAACGAAAATAAATTTAAAAAATCAGTGCTGACATTTGAAGAATTATTTATGTTGTAGAGTATCATCGGTTAAAAAATAAAAACGTTTTCAACCAGCAGTCCTGGAACAATGTGATTAGCACTGGGAAGAGTTTAAAATCTTAAAACAAACCGGAAAATACACACTGGTTCAAAGTGTAGGCCATGTAATTCACACGTTCTTCCGATACCTAAAGAGGTATACATGATTGCACTATGCACACACGTGGTTACCTGTTACTTGTTTTAACCCTACACCTAAAAACGACCATGCACTGTCAAACCTACAAGACATGTGATATTTTATGTGACATATGTCTGTAAATTTGAGAATGATCTCATGATCGGAAATTACCAGTAGAACTGAATAAAGAACTTATTTCAGCAGAATAGTTCTTCTGAAAATGGTTCTATCGTTCTTTGAACTAAAGAATCACTGATATTTCATTTCGAATGTGTGTTATGTTCTGTTCTCTCTTTTTTTATTCATGATTCTTCTTGACGGTTTGGTGTGGCCCACCACGAATTCCTCTCACCTTAAAAGTAGTAACTTCACCTCCAAGTAGCACCTGCAAGTCCCAGTTATTTGTTGTGTGTACTCCAGTCTCTCGTTCATACTCAAGCCATATTGTATAGACATTAAACTGTTCATTCCATTGAATAGATCGTGGAACACTTCCTCTCTTTCACTGAGGATAGTGATGACGTTAGCGAATCTTATCAACCCTGAATTTCAGTTTCATTCTTGAACCTTTCTTTCATTTCCGTCATTGCTTCATCGACGTACAGAATCAACAGTACAGTCAAAAACTGCAGCTTTGTTTTATACGCATTTTAAATCGAGCACTTCGTTCTTTGTCTTCCAGTATTATTGGCCCCCTCTTGGTTCTTATACATATTGTGAAATACACGTCCATCCCTATAATTTATTCTTATTTTCCTCAACGTTTCGTACATCTTGCTTCATTTTAGATTGTGAAACGATTTTTCTGGGACGATAGTCAAGCGCTACGTCAGAACTGCCTCTCTTTTGCATTTAAACTTCTCAAAGACAAACTGATCGTCATCTAAGCAATGCTCAGTTTCTTTTTAACAGCAGCCTGGATGCATGAGCTGTTTGACTGATTGTACGATTGTTCTCGCATTTATTTCTCCTTGATATCTTCGGAATAGTGTGAATGATATTTTTCCGAAAGACTGATGGTACTTCGACAGTCACGCAGATTCCACAAACCGATTTGAATAGCCGTTTGGGCGTTGGTTTGCTTCTTCCCTCAATGATTTTAGGAGCTCCCATGGAATTTTGTCTATCGATTTACATTATTTGATCTTTAGTGTTGTAGGGTTCTCTTTAAGCTCTAATAATGTATCCTGCATGTTGTCCCTATCGCAAGGAGTAGCCAAAGGGGGAGCTGGGGCGCCGGATTCCCCTATTTTCTAAATGAAGTTACACCCGACCTAGAGTCGGAGTCTTGATACTGAAAGATTTCTTACTTACGACCAAAGAGGGATGTGCACTTTCGATAGCCAACAATGCTTTTGATAAATTTTATATTTATCGCGCATCTCAATTTCAGCTCAGACCAACTACTGTACATTGTTGGCCTTGTTGAGCTCACTTGTTTTGTTAACCAATGTAGTTATTACTTGCAGTTGCATTTAAAGTAAGTGCAGTTGTTTATTGTTTTTGTGCTGTGTGCTGTTATGAAAGTTTCTAATTATGTATATACTTGTAACTAGAAAGAAGAGGAAAAATCGATTTTGATCCGTACATTTGCGTTACGATAAGTAAAAATATTTACCCGCTACTGTAATAGTCTAATTGCCTATCTACAGCTGTTTAATGTCAGCACTGGAGTTGTTATTTGGAGACTGTGAGAGTTTCCGAGTTAGAATAATTAAATATTTCACAAAGCAGCTGAGTGATAAACAACATTAAAAATAATATTACATCAAAATCAGTGCATAAAAATACACTAGGATTTGTCGTTGTCGCACAGATATAGCGTTCATAAACAAAAACTATCGCCCAAACTTCCATGGTTGGATTTCTTTAAAAAAATTGCTCAAAACTCTGTCATTAATAGCCCAAATCGCAAAATATCGCCCAATCTGGTCAGCCAGGTGGCACTCAGTTACGAAAACCACTTCCGATGCAGAACGATGGTGAGGTGTTCCTAGAGAACGGAAAGAGTATATGAGGTTAATACAGCCCAGATTTCGTTCGTTTCTGAAATACTTTTTCAGCTGGCTGCTTGAATTCACCCGAAACGACTAATCCCTAGATGCCACCCACCCTCTTTCGTGCAAAATCTATTTACGCTCTTTTAATGCAATAATAACTGAAGCCAGCAATTCCATGAATGATAAAATCTTAAAATATGCATGCGTTCGTGCAATATCAAATGATATGCATGAACAATTAAAGCCAAAAGGCAAATTCAGAATTCCTTGTTTTGTTGTGAAGCATTTCATTTTATTTTAAAACAATACACGACAACCAATTTTTCCAAATACTCCAACGACCGGGGGAGATCTGCGGGTTGAGTTAATGAGCTATCAGTCACTGGATTTGGGAGGCAAAGTGTTTAGAATCCATCCGCCGGTAACTTTGAAAATGAGTTGTTGTGGGTCCCCATTTTCAATTAAGACGGATGCCAGCGCTGGTCCCTTGTTACAGGCCAAAGTCAATTCCTTCCGAAATCTTTTCTTTTCTGACAAATTCCAGTTGTTCTAGAGATGCAGCCTCAGTGCTTAAATTAAAAGAAAGGCAAGGAAGACGAACATAATATTTCTTCTGAGACTCCCAGCACTAAAAGCCACACGATAAATACGTACGCATTCGACAGCATGCGTTCCCTAATTTATTCCAGAACGGTACGCAGAAAAACGAGATTTTATTGGTGATAGAATATTAGAGTCAAGCGTTTAGGATAACCCTTGGCCTAGGGATCATTGTATACCCAAACAGAATCGTCTTAGTGTCACTCTCTTACAGAACACGGTGAAAATATGAGTCGTACACATTTACTTCTGCTCAGGCAAACAGAGCACAACATTGGCTCTTTTTGCATTGGATACGGCCTACGGTGAGCCTTACTTCGCTTATCAACGCACTATTAGTTAATGCGCGTTTCCTTAGAAAGCCCCGTAAAGAAGGATGTTTTACCACTTTTCATATCAAAACCGCGCCATGGATTCGAATACGACTATGCACAGCAGATTGCTGAAATTTTTGCGATATATTCCTAACACCTTGATCTCTAACAACCTTGCAAATTTTGTTCACATCTTTATCTTTTCCGGGATACAGAGATAGAAAGTTATCGTAATTGTACACGTCAAGTACGCACGTAAGATACGGTTGAGAAAAACCTAAACAATTAATAACTGCAGCAAGCTGCTCAAATTTTAAAATTATATTCTCTAGTCATTCTCTGGAAGTGCCATGTTCTTGTTTTCAAAAATCATTATCGGTTATTGAAAAACACCACAAAAACATGGTTTAGGGGAACCAAAACCGAAGCGCAGATTCCAAGTCGGCTATGCACAGCAAATAAATCTAATTTTTACATATATCCTAAGATCCCGATCTCAAACAACGTCGAAAATTTTCTAGGTATGCCTATCCGTTACCGAGATACAGAGGTTCGAAGTTACCGTACTTGTAAAGGTAAAGCACACGCAAAATCCGGTGTGAGGCGAAAACGTAGCTTATAAGTGACGTATCTAGGAGACATACGCTGCAAAGTGTATCCTTTATCATCAGAATGGTTCTGGGGACACCATGTTATAGTGCTGAAGGACAAAAGAAATTTTCGTGCACGTAAAAAATTTGTAAATTTGTGGTAAGATTTTATGGGACCAAACTGCGTAGGTCATCGGTCCCTAAGCTTACACACTACTTAATCTAACTTAAACTAACTTACGCTATGAACAACACACACACACACACACGCGCGCGCGCGCGCGCGCCATTAAATTAGTTGTGTATTATTTCAGTTTCATGTAGGTAAACTATCAAAATTTTACTGATCCATAAAGTTCTTTTCATAGGAGTGAGTGTCCTGCTGTAGCAGCGAAAAGAAGGTAACCAGAGGAAAAAAGCTCCTATCAGAGCTGAAAAAAGGCGAATACGCTCCTGTTTAAAAGACTCTGAGTGAAAATTTACGCTACCAGCTGCCTCAGTCCACCTTCCTCAGCACCTTTAAAATTTTTTCCTAAGATTTGGTATGCCAACATATTCGTGCTCTGTTATGCAGAAAGGGAAGGAAACAGTGGCAGTGAGGGAGAGAGAGACGGAAAAGTATACTGAGGTTGTGGAACAGAAAGAGCGAGGCGACACAATGAGAGAGAAATGGAGAGACACATCACATATGCGCCAACCGCAAGTAACATTGTCTTGTACCGTTCCACTGTTGCTTTATTATGAGCCATTACTTATTCCGTCGTTATTGCTTCAGATAATACAGTAGTAAGCTGTGCTGTCATACGTCCAAGTAAGCCGCAGTAGTACAAGTAACGCAACACTTTTTTCCTCGGACAATTTCGGTTGAAAAAATGCCGTATTTATTGTGTTACGCGGTGGAATATTATCGCCGGCCGGAGTGGCCGTGCGGTTCTAGGTGCTACAGATTGGAACCGAGCGACCGCTACGGTCGCAGGTTCGAATCCTGCTTCGGGCATGGATGTGTGTGATGTCCTTAGGTTAGTTAGGTTTAATTAGTTCTAAGTTCTAGGCGACTGATGACCTCAGAAGTTAAGTCGCATAGTGCTCAGAGCCATTTGAGCCATCACCCGTTCAGTGTTATCACATATATTCCGTGTATCTTCATATTCTACTTGCTACGTTGGCTACCTGAACTGCAGTCGTCGGTGGTAGTTTGCTGTCGAATCTGATGAGATCAATGTCACTAAATTATTCCTATTTGCTCATTATCTGCCCTGCTTTCTTAACCATAGCTAATAGCACTCGCGTTAAATCAGTTACTGCTACTGCTGATATTACGCTTCGTTTGAACGGAAATCCTTACTCAATAATTTTAAAGCCTGAAAAACGTCTATTGTAGTGCCACAAATGATGTTGAGTTCTTTAAATTAGCATTTCATTTTTTTTCGGTTTGACTTACCTACCTGCGCTCCACTCTTTGTGACATCAATGAAGAACATATTGCAGTTCTGTAGTAAAAATGACCGTCGGCAGGAATTTAAAGAGTTTTGAACGAAATCTAATTTCCTGCACGTCTACTAAAATAACATGTTAGGATTTGTACGTCTCGAATAAATTTAAAATTTTCCTTGGTACTGCTGAGTACTTAAACGAGTAAGGAACGAAAATGTGGTATGTTGCTAGGCACCTGATCACACTGTACTTCTCAATCAGTTTTTGAGGTGATCGTATATGTTTTTACTAAGCCATGGTTATTTAAAGAGCTGCTTCTCTTACCTGGAAATAATTTTTCATTTTTACTTATATTTAATGCCATAAATTGTTCTACTGCAAGTCTAATTCATCTTAATTATTGTAGAAAAAGGATCAGGACTATTATTAAAACAAAGGCAATGTAGCCTGACCTCTAAGGGACTTGATTACATGTTTCTGCGTCTCAATAGCTGTTCTGCACATTAAAATTTAAATCAGATAATTTTTCATCCATAAATGTAATTCATCTAATCAGGATCTGATGAACTGGAAGAAGGATCACTCGTGATTCTGAAATAAAATCGAAAGGAATGATCATGAAATATGCTGCAATAAATTTAGTCCTAACAGCCTAAAATTTAAGTCAATCCACAATTCTGAGAAGAAACTGCTTCTGTTTCAATTTTTCGTCCATATGCCGCTGCTAGATCAGTTGCAGCAGCTGAGAATATGCATAAGACCCTGGTCCTGTTCCGTTCCGTCACGTCTGATTCCTTTCATTTGGTCCAATAAAGTTGGATTAAAATACAGTCAACTTACCTCCGTTGAAGACATGAAAGAAGTGTTGAACGCGTGGCTTGTTGCTAAACCGTAAATTTTTCTTCTGGTGGAGTGGAAAGCTTGTACAAAGATGGATGAAATGCACTGATGCGTGACTATGTTGGGAAATGATGTCATTATGTATTTTGTGGTCCTTTTGGTATACATTAGAAAAATAGTGTGCAAATACGTCTGGGTTAGTTCAGTGTGACACATGTAATGCATCGGGAGAAGTGGCCCGGTGCACAGTGTTGGACGAAGGCCACTGGAGCCACTAGGATAATATACGCGCTTCCGTAGGAGTAGCTATGGTAAAATACTGCCGCAGCCGCTACAGCAGAAGGCACTGCGCTGGCGGCAGAAGATGTTTCTCCACAAAAGACAGCGAATAAAGTGGTCTGTCTGCGCTCGCGGCCTACCGAGGATTCCGCCTTAGGCTGCTCCCGGATAAGGAACCGACCTTACAACTGCCCAACCCTCCCTCCCTTCCTCCCAAACCAGACTACGCCGCGGCGCTCTATTTTAAGATTCGAGACGATATTTAATTAAGATAAGCAAAAAGATATAACAAGAGAGAAGAAAATCCGCCCCCTTATCCCATTCTTCTTTGTTTGTTCAGCCTTAACTTCGTCACAAAGTACGTTTGCGCCAATCGCATTAAAGGAAGCCGAGCCGTTTTCGCGGCCTTTGTGCTCGCCCTGTCCCGTAAATATGCTCGCGGATGGTGGTGAGAGAGGGAGGGGGGGGGGTCGTAAGGCTTGAGGTTCTAATTTCAGACAATACGGCACTTTTAACTCGCGGCATTAACTTTATGTTACAACCGCGAGGCAATTAATGAGGACCCGCTATTGTGCCGTGCGGCTCAGGGCCGGCCTCTGCATGTGGAGCCAGCTATGTCGAAAGGTTGCGAGATAAGGACGCCCCCCTACAAAGAGTTACAAGCCGCAGGTTCTTCCGCCTCTTGTAATTAGCATTCGTGCTACTCGACCGCCGTGGGTTTGTTGATAACGCGCACCTCCTCCTCACGGCAGCAAAATTAATATGAAATTAAGTTTTTGCTTACCGCGGAGTAATGGTCTAGATTAATAATGTGACCTTTACTACCTCCTTTACTTTTATCGTTTCCTCACCTACGTGATAAGGTTCAGTGCTTAGTTTCGGTGCAGTGTGAACTGAACAGGCGAATACGCCAGGACGTTGTTTACATTCAGATTAGATTTGTGCTTAAGTTCGTAGCGTTTATGTTTTGTGTGTTGTGTAATGACACATTCCGATGCGTAGACGTACAATACCATAAAGGCTGCGCCGAAGATTAAATTCAGAGGGATGTAGAATATAATCTCTGTAATGTTCATATTGGATTCTCTTTTGTTTCATACTCCAAGAAGGAGTTAAGATACACTTTCTATAGTTACCTTGTGGGGGATGGACGTAATTTTTGGTGTGTGCGGAAAGGCAGCCATCTTGTTAGTATTTACGGTTTGTGCTACGAGCAGAGCAAGGCTTACTGCCTTGTGAATAAAAAATAGTGAGAAGTATCTAAGTTTTACTAGAATCATTTAAAGCGACGTAGCATTGTATTCCTTGGTTTCCACCGTCTTCGTGAATTAAACCGATGCCGACTTAGGAAGATACACACGGTCAACAAAGAGAAGAACATCGATGGCGACTAATGAGAGCCGGCCGAAGTGGCCGTGCGGTTAAAGGCGCTGCAGTCTGGAACCGCAAGACCGCTACGGTTGCAGGTTCGAATCCTGCCTCGGGCATGGATGTTTGTGATGTCCTTAGGTTAGTTAGGTTTAACTAGTTCTAAGTTCTAGGGGACTAATGACCTCAGCAGTTGAGTCCCATAGTGCTCAGAGCCATTTGAACCATTTTTTTTGACTAATGAGAATTAATATTGTGGCAGAAGGACTAATTCTACGTCTAAGGTGAGAACACTGATTAAATCAACAATGACGTAGAATTCAAAAATGTAATTAATCGGAATTGTAAATTATATTACAGGCAAGTTTCACGCAGCGCTGAATTTGTCCGCATTCAAGCCCGTCAATACAGTCCGTAAAAAATACTTTGAAAAATTCGAACTTTACAGTTCCATATCCATAAATTTTTCTCTTTTCAAAAATCAATAAATTTAGCTTTTTTATTTATTTCGTCACAGTTTGTGTTCCGGTTGCTAAGGTTTTATTTACAAACTGTCATTTTTTATTTCTAGTTCACTGTTGCTATTTGAGTTTACGTATTGTCATTTTGTTATTTGGAGGTAGTGAGTAAGGCTGTGGACGCTAGAAAATGGAGTGGAGAAATCTGAACATTTGTAGCATATTCTTCTGTTTGAGCTCCGCAGTGGGTGACAGCAGCAGGGTCAGTGCGAAACGTTTGCGCCGTGTATGTAGAGAATTCCGCGGACCACATGAGGGGTAGAAAATGGTTTTCCCGCTTTGAAGAGCAGCTTTTCGGCATTACTGACGCTCAACGTTCAGGACGGCCTTCGCGCTTTGATGAAGGTTTCTTAAAGGCCTTAATCCATAATGATCCAGATCACTGTACACGACAACTGGCATATGTGATTAATTGTGATCATTCCACCACCTTGCGACATTTGCATAGAATGGGAGGGGTTCAAAACTCTAGAGTGTGTGGGAAAGGCATGCTCTAAGCCAAAATTGCAAGAATCAGGGGGTAGCGATGTATGTATTCCTGCTTGCTCGTCATCGGTTGCCTCGTGAACAACACAAATCATTCCTACCCCGTATCGCTACTGGTGACGAGATGTGATGTCTTTACGCTAACGCAAGGGAAAGAAAGCAATGGTTGAGCTCAAACAAAGCTCTGTACAAAAGACCTGAACGCATTCACACAAGATAATCTTATGCATCTGGTAGAACAGTGTACTATGAACTGCTTCCTCCAGGTATAACAAACACTTCAGACATTTTTTGTCAACTATTGAGACGTCTGGCAGAAGAGGCAATACAAAAACAAAGACCAGGAAGACTGCGTGAAGTGTTGCTACTGTGCGATAATGCCCGCGCACAATATGCTAGACTGACAAAAAACACCCTACCGGATTTGGGTTGGGAAGTCGTACCGCAGCCACCTTATTCACCTGGCATTGTGCCCTCAGATTTTCACCATTTTTGCTCCCTTTCGAACGGCCTTCAAGGAACTCCTTGTCCGGATGAAAATGCGCTCCAAACCTGGCTCGGCATGTACTTTGCCTCAAACCCACGTGACTTCTACAGTCGAGAAATCAAAAAGCTTCCGCAGCACTTGAAGGCTTTTGTAAATGCTGAATGTCTATACATTGTTAATGACTGAAGTCTCTGTTTTGTGTATCTGTTGTGTTTATTAGCCTTACGGGAAAAAACTACGAACTTATACACGAAAGTTGTGAACAAATCAATGAGGATTTGCACAAAATAAATGCGTGTTGGAATGACTGACAGTTATCTCTTATTATTAGTAAGTGTAACCTACTGCGTATAACAAGGCGAAAATCCCCATTAATGTACGAGTACAAAATAAATGCCCAGTCTTTTGAAGCGGTAACATCCGTTAAGTATCTAGGTGTGTCTATTCGAAATGATCTCAAATGGAATTATCAGATTACACAAGCAACGGGTAAGGCAAACTCTAGATTGCGGTTTATTGGTAGAATCCTGAAGCGATGCACTTTCAACAAAGGGAATAGTTTACAACACGTTACTTCGTCGAGTCTTGGAGTATTGTTCGTCTGTATGGGACTCTTACCAGTTGGGTCTGATTCAAGAGATTGAGAAGGTCCAAAGAAGAGCGACAAGATTCGTGACTGGTACATTTAGCCATCGCGAGAACGTTACAAATCTCTAAGAAAGTTTGAAGTGGTACACACTTGCAGATAGACGGCGCGCTGAACAGAAGGAGCTGCTCGCTAAATTCCGAACTCAGATCTTCACCGAGGATATATTATTACACCAATTTTGAAATCGCGCAATGATCACCATTCAAAGATAAGGGGAATAAGAGCTCGTACTGAGGCGTTCAGACAGTCGTTTTTCCCTCGCGCGATCCGCGAGTGGAACAGAGGAGGGGAAATATGACTTTGGCGTGAATTGTGCCCTCCGCCACACACCGCTTGGTGGCTAGCGGAGTATATATATAGATATGTACATATAGATACTTTCGTGGATCTTTCGTGTTAAATATCAGTTCTGAATTAACATCAACGAAAATTAAGCTCATCGCAATATGACCGGAGACCACGGCATCTTAAATGCATTAGAAGGATAATAACAATATAAATGCCAATATTTAACAGATTCACCATTTACCTAGGATTCTGTGCCCATTCCTTAGCTAGATGTGGTCCTTTTCACCTGGATGCACAACTTTGTAGGATAATGAAGCCTGGAAATGCCGAAAGCCGCGTGACAGCGAGCACCAATGATGCTGTTTTACATAGGAAAGTAGTAACACCACAGTAAGGAACAAATGCAGAAGACCGGTGTCTCGGACAGTTATGTTGAACAGAAGAAATACGTTTAGCACGCGCAGTCACTGCCTACAGAACAGCGACCGTTAGAAATCATAATTAGAGGGCAGTTACAAGTAACATGTAACTATTTCTTTAATTTTACGTTCTTTACCCAACCATCGCGATCATCTTCAGAAATTATGTAGCCAAGGGTTACAAGTTTGAAATTTCGGGCATGTTCGCCACTGCCGTCGTACATGCGACATGTGGATCCTTGGCAGTTTTAAGAAATAACTGCGGAAAGACCCAGTACTATTTATTTATACATCGAAATTCAAAAGCATGGCTCATACATGGCTGTGAGCTATTTTCAGAAATTAAAATTTGTTTCTCTATCACTTATGGATAATTTCGGCTTTAAGGGCGGTTGTTACGTTATACTAAGGACCACTCAAATATATCAGCTGCTTGTTGGTACTGTTTCACAGTTGTTTGTAACACCACAGGGTCTTAATAAATATTGGGGAATGTTTTCATAATTTTGCCGACGTTATGTACTTCTAAGTGATGAATATTGTTCTACAACAGAAACTCATTGCGAATAATATAATTATTGTTAGAAACTTTCACAAGAAGTCAATTTTGTACGTTCATATATTCTGCAATTATCCAGATATATTCTGTAATCATTCATATGCGGACATTTGTTATATGAACTTCTCACAAAAGATTTACTGGGATCTCTTTTTATATTTCCTCGACTGTTATAAACTGATTGCCGCTAGCGAGTTGACAGCCTTATTCAAAATATATGAGAATTCCTTGCTTACTCAGGAACATTAAGTTGCATCTATTTCGGATAATAGCTAGACTTAAACTTTTTGGAAATTTTCGATGAAGTTTCATTCTCTTGTCAATGCGTTTCTATATGAGTAAATCGTGTTTTAAAAAGCCAATGAAAATTGCCGTAATACCGATAGTGTGTATTTGTCATTTAAAATATTCTTTCTTTTTAAATTTTATTTTTCATTACAAATGTATCGAAGATTAAGCGATAAGAGATATTCTATAACAAATCATAAACAAAGAGAGAGTGCGTTTCGCATCTGAACTTTTGTTTACATCTTTCGTATGACGTAACAAATTTACCGTTTCTTTCGGAATGCGACTTTCGCTTCCATATATTCTCGTTGTTATGTCCAGTTGAATTTGAATACATACTTCACAGATCAGTAATGTGTCATAATATACGTACTCATATAACACTAGATTTTGTGTTTGTTCCCATCATGTAGAGTACATCAACTTCCAAAAATATGTACACAGTACATTTGCGACGTTCTCTCTCCGTCCCCTTTTACTTTTGCTCCATGTAGCTTAGCAAAATTCTTGTAAGGCAAGTAAACGGCAAAACTAATTCTAACGTAACGTGTTCCACGGTTTTGCTTGTAAAATCCTAGCATTTACGCCTTAACTCATGCTAAAACTTCTTACAAGTATTTACAAATAAATTTTTATTGACTTACAACGCTTTGGGAAAGATAGAAATGAAGCATTGTGGCACGACATTAGCAAGTGTTCACATATTGTTCTCATCTGTGATTCAAGAGAGCCTCTCATACAGAAAAAGATCACTCACTGATATCAGTCAAAATATCCTACGTAAACAAAAGCCTCTTAAGAAATTTTTCAGAACTTTGGTTGTTACCTAATTCATTGTATTCTTGTACAACAGTTTGCTGCGATTCCGTTTGTGCTGTACTTTCGAAGTTCATTGGATACTATGCTAAACATAAAAGCTTTGCTAACCCCCAAAGTTCAATGAGTGATGAGAAAGACATTGCCAGATATGATAGGAGATTGTTCCTAGGCTGAAGATTCGCCAGATTAGTAGAAATACAAATACAATAGAAGAAGTACCACATAGGGATATAAATGTGGGAAAGTGTGCTTATGATATTTTGTCGTTACGACATAAGTAGGCGAGGAAGTCACCAAATATATTTTAAGGGCTTCTCTGCTCTGGTTCTTGCGGGAATAAAATAACTGAAGGTATATAGTTCTACATTTACATCCACATCTAGATCTACATCTCCATCGATACTCCGCAATCCACCTTACGGCGCGTGGCAGAGGGTACCCTGTACTACTAACTGTCATTTCTTTTCCCGTCCCACTCGCAAACAGAACGAGGGAGAAACGACTGTTTATATGTCTCCGCATGAACCCTAGTTTCTCTCATCTTATATTCTGACCCCTACGTCCAATGTATGTTGGAGGCAACATGGTTATTCTGCAGTCGGCTTCAAATGCGTGTTCCCTAAATTTTCTCAATAGCGTTTCTCGAAAAGAATGCCGCCTTCCCTCCAGGGATTCGCTTTGAGTTCCAGAACCATCTCCTTGATCGAGCCTACCAGTAACAATTCTAGCAGCTTCGATGTCTTCCTATAATCCGACCTGGTACGGAACTCAAAACATCGAATAGTACGCATGAATATGTCGCACTAGCGTTCTATATGCGGTCTCCTTTACAGGTAAACCACACTTTCCTAGAATTCTCCCAACTAACGGAAGGCGACCATTCGCCTTTCCTATTAAAGTCCTCACATGCCCGTTCAATTTCATATTGCTTTGCGAAGTTACGCCCATACATTTAAAGGAACCCGATTTGTGCGGTGTCCGAACATTACGGAGTTGTTCTATCTACTCTTTTGCATTAACTTACATTTTTCTACATTTAGAGCTAGCTGCCATTCCTCACACCAACTATAAATTTTGTCTAAGTCGTCTTGTATCTTCCTAGTCCTTCAAACGCGACATCTTACCGTACACGACGACATCACCAGCAAACGACAGATTTCTGCCCACCGTTTCGGCCAAATCATTTATACTCGTGTATATAGAGAGTAACAGCGGTCCCTTGTCTCTGATGAAAATTAGCCGTCGAGGACAACATAACGGGTTCTGTAACTTCAGAAGTCCTCGAGCCACTCACATAACTCTGAACCTGTGCCATACCCTTTAACAGCCTGCATCGGGGCAACGTGTCTAACGTTTATCGGTAACCTAGTAATGTGGAATCCGTATTTTGCCCTTCACCCATAGTATGCAGTATATCATGTGAGCAAAGTGCAAGCTAAATTTCGCACGAGGGGTACTTTCTAAAACCAAGCTGATTCGTGGACATAAACTTCTAGAACTAAAGAAAATTTATTATATTCGAACTGAGAATATGTTCGTTTATTCTGTAGAAAACTGATGTTACGAATATTGGTCTGTAACTTCGCGAGTCTGTTCTTTTCGCCTTCTTGTACACATGAGTCACTTGCGCTTTTTTCCAGTTCCTTGGGACTTAGCGCTGGGTGAGAGATTCGCGATAAATGCAAGATAAGTAAGGGGCGAAAACCGTAGAGTATTCGCTGAAAAACCGAACTGGAGTTCTGTCCTTATTTGTTTTCAACTCTTTCGGTTGTTTCTCTACGCCTGGGATGCTTATTACTATGTCGTCCATACGAGAGTCGTTCGGTGGTCAAACGGCGGTATGTTTGTACGATTCTCCGGGGTGAACGATTTCTTGAACTTGAAATTTTAAACTTCGGCTATCTCTCTGCTGTCTTCATCTGGCACACCAGACTAGACAAGTCACTGGATGGAAGCTTTAGACCCACTTAGCAATTTTAAATGTGACAGAAGTTTCTCCCTAGTTCTTTGCATTAAAGCAGACATTTCGGTACAACAAATTTGATAAAATGTTAATGACATCAGGAAATCCGATGAACAACCCTAGAGAAACACCAGATTCTTTTTCTCTCATGAACGTTCCCGCTGCGGAAAGTCTGAACGACGTACCTGAAAGAAAAATCTGAATCGTGTTTTCAGCGCTAGATCGTACCTGGAAGGATACATGTGCTTAAGAGATGAACAATCAATGAAAAAGTTTTAAAATTTCTTGTATTCGTGGCAGTGAACAATGGCTATCAAATAACTTGTCTTTCTAGTCTTCCGACAGTTTATGCATTCTGTAACACTGTTTAATGAAAGAAATGGCTATATGTATTGCTTTACTGTGTAACTTGTTGAAATAATTTTTGTGTGATCTAAATGAGTATCCTGCGTCATACTGGACGGTGAAAGATCAACAGGAACCATACATCAGGGGTTTTCCAAGCAAGCGTTGTAATATGGCTAGTGTTCTTCGTATGAAGAAGAGTTCTGAGGTTGTCTTCTGATGATACCACATTGGAGGCTATACACGTTGCCGACCGTATGTTCAATAATAATCTAAGGTAAATTTTAAATTCTTAAGGAGATGTACGACTCCTATCTCTGGCATATCCCGTAATAATGGCATTAAAACAACCTTAAACATTCTAAGTCCTTGGTTGTGTGCATACCCATATATAAATTTGCGAAATACTCAGATGGATGTAAATTTGTTTCTAGAACGTTCATGTGAATTAAAGCCTCTACGTAAGTAAAACTTGCATACAAAACTGTCAAGTCTGCTGTTAATCATCACATAGGCGAAATTTGATAGGGATATTCATGATTCCATTTGCCGAGCCAGTCACTTCCGTGTCTAAAATACTACATTGACTAGTATGTGATTTTCATCCTTCATGAAATGGCAAGTAGAAAATTTTAAATGCATTCAGTATCCAAACAAAGCATAGTCCATTTTGCGCTAATATATTTCGGTCGAACTTGAAAGTTGCCTTTGTACATAAGGTCGGATTTATACGAAAAACGAATGTACGTACACGGCTATACTTCAGCGAACTAATGAAAAACTGAAGTTATATTCAGTTTCTCCTGCAGTAGTTGTTAGAAAATATTACTGAAACTTCCTGCTTGAGATTCTCCCCGTCAACATTCAGTTACTTGACTGCGTGATAACCTTTTTGAATTACCGTTTTATTAATTATAGAGTACGTAGATCAATTGATAAAATGTTGCTAGTCATAACGTGATATACGTGTTTCGGAGTCATAAAAAATGTGTAGTTGTATCGCAATGGTATTACAGTACAATGAATCTTCAGGTTAAAAGACCCCAGGCAAAAGAATCAATAATCTATTAAAAAACAAAGAACTATTGACGTCAGTGTCTCCCTAACACCAGGAAACGATTCTTAAAGAGTTACATGAGGAGTATATGCTAGTACGGAGGAAAAAATTTGACGCTGAGGATAACAAAGAAAAAAATGTTGGAAGGTTTCGAGTCATGGTACTGGAGGAGGGTACTGAAGATACGCTGATCTGTCAGACTAACGAAAAAGAGCAGGAGAGGCAAGGAGCATACTCAGTCAGTGAAAGACGCAGAAACTTTTGTAGACATGCACTTAGCCAATTCATGACGGTCCATTGGTCCATTAGCCTGATGATGACAGATGTTTGTGGATGAAATTCTGGCAAGCAGAGCATCAACTGACTAGCATAAAGAAGAGAAGTATTAGCTGCTTCTTCGGGCATAATGCAATAGAATACCATCTACATAAGCACAAGTCCAACAACCTGGGCGCTGTTATAAAGAAGTGAAATTAATGTTAAGCTGTTTTATTTCCCTATTAATCAGGTTTACATATAATTGTGGAGGTAACCAGGAAATCATACTCCGCTATATCATAAACTTATTGCGTGTTGCATTAATACGGTAATTAATTTCTTGAGGAAGTCTGCGGTATTTTTAAATTTTCACAACGGATACTTAAGCATTCTGTTAGACAGTAACGACGACAACGGACAACACTCTAACGGCACGAGTTTCTGACAGAACAGTTCCTTAGAGGGGCGTTTCAGAACGTTACTGATGTATATCTCAACGCTGCTGTAGAAAAGACAGCTGAACATGTTTCATGTCCATAGAATGATAGACGGTGACGAGACAGAGCATTCGAACGTATTCACTAATGGTTGTTCAAAACAGGAAATTTATCATGTGTTAGCAGAAACCTATGTTACATTATCAGAAATCCTATTTATTGCTAAAATGTAAGTCGATAGCACGCTACTAGCACAAAACCCAATGAACAAGCAGATTCAGTATATTATGGAGAATAGAAATATTTTTGCTTATACAGTATATTTTCTTGTACTGTAAAAGCTCTATACTTACGGAACTTTAATTTCTTGCTGAAGACATTTGAAGAAACATAAATTCTGCGCTCTGCTTTCTTATATATGATTTCTGCACGCCCTGTTTAAAGTAGTTCTTATTCATTATAATATGTCTCCTGTGCTGTCAGCAAAAAGAACATTTTTTCTAAAGGGATGATTTTTGTTGCAGGCACCAAGGAGCGCAAGGCTCCAGATTTGTCAATTTTTTAAGTTTGAGATGTTAATTTTTTGGCTTAAGGATGGGATTTATTATTTATACCATCGCATTAAATATAGTTGCTACCATTTGTCGTAAGCACTGCATTAACTATAGGCTATGATGATCAGTTGTAGACTCTGTGTAATATTACATGTGTATTAAAGACATAGTCAGAAAGACCACTTGATTCCTTGTATAAATGAATATCTACTCTCTTTTAAAAATGATACTGATAACTCCTAGAGACCTGATGGAGACCGAACTAAATATTAGTGACTCAAAAACATGTGACATGGTTTCCGCAAGTTTTTCGCTCGATTCGATAATGAACTACTGCTACCATTCGCCGTAATCAGTGGACTGATTATACATTATGACGGTCAGTTTTGGACTCGGGGCAAATACCAAAAAAGTAAAGGATTCCTGACTATTCATCAGCAGTAATAAGAGTAATGGAAAGGTAGAAACGTAATCCTGATAAATGGCAGCACAAAAGGTGCAGATTATGTCAGAGACCACAGTAAATTATAGTAACATATTTGGCTTACTCAAACTATGAGAGTAATTTTTTATAAACAAATGCAATACTTATTAACATACTGTCTGTATACCTAATTGGACGTGTTCTACCTCATATGAATGTTCGTGAAACAACCTTACCTATGGCTATTGTCAAAATATTGTGTACTTCGACGCGAATACAAAGAATCTTGTGCTGTTCGAGAAGTACTCATATTTTGATTCTTTTACAGCTAAGATTGACCTCTGTTGCAACTGGCTATTAATTTATGTGGATTTCATCGCAACGTTTTTGGATCATTTTGCGGTTTCTCTAATACTGAGAAGTTATGAATATGATCATCTTGAGACACCGATTTAGAACAGACCGCCTGCTTGGATATCCATCGCTTTCTTGACATGGTGACCTGCGTTCTACCACTTTTCGGGCTCCATATGGGGGCTGTAATTACGTTGCAGCTTTCTATTGTAAGTGAGAAAATATCCGCTTTCTCTAATCACCTGCTGGCTTCACTGAAGTTTTTTTTACGTAGATAATTTTATGTATACTTTTGCCGCCATCCAGTTTCCAGAATAGTTTACGGCACGCACAGGGGTGGCCCGATTCAAAATTCCTGACCCCTCTTTCCTTGTCCAACCTGAGTGTCTACCACGACTCTGCTGACCACCTACTCCATGGCACGTTGAGTTATAATCTTTATTCCATTTGTAGTCTTCCAGTAATCTCAGCAGTACTTCTCAGTTCGTTGATATTTTGTGTCATCTTTTCTTCCAGATGTTCTTCGTTTACATATGTAGCCAGGACTGTAAACAACAAAATTTGTAGTGTTTTAAAATTGCTCCTTTCTCTTTTTGCGTCTGGAGATCAAATTTTTGAATTCATATATCGATATGAACTGATTAATCGCTTACTTTTATAATTTGTCCGGTTATACGTCCCACTGCAAGCCACTAAATTAAAATGGTTCAAATGGCTCTGAGCACTATGGGACTTAACTTCTGAGGTCATCAGTCCCCTAGAACTTAGAACCACTGAAACCTAAGTAACCTAAGGACATCACACACATACATGCCCGAGGCAGGATTCGAACCTGCGACCGTAGCGGTCGCGCAGCTCCGGACTGTAGCGCCTAGAACCGCTCGGCCACTTCGGCCGGCCCACTGAATTAAATGATCGTACTTGGTCAAGTATATAGTTCTCACTCATTGAGCGTTTTCCGCGGAAAACCGTTGTTTATATTTTAACATTGCATTTAGCAATGGTCTATGTGGTAAGCAAACTACTCGTTGAAAACTACTCTCCTTTTCTTGTGTTATGTTTTAGGTAAAAAAGTCAACGCTAAATTTAAGACAATTGCGAGTTTATAACTTTAAAAAACGTACTCTTGTATTTCGTTTTGCTTATTGTAATTTGAAGCATTTTGCTAAAGAGATTACAACATATACGCAAACATCCTGAACAATGCCACCGCAAACGAATACGGTGACCGCAGAAGTCTTGGTAACAAGTCGTAGTAGTTAGTTATTATAAATCTTTCGTGTAAATGTTTTCTTGCTACACAGTTAGAAGTTTATTCACGGTTGTATACGTTCAACACGCTTTTTCGGAAATGACAAGACGAAACTATATTCTTAACTGTTGCTCGATGTAGGTGAGAGATTTGTGGGATATTAGCCTAGGGATATGGCGTTTCAATCTACGTAACAGAAACAGAGCTCTCACACAGGTAGACATGTATGTCAATAAGCGAAGGAAAGTTAAAGTAGTCGCATCGTGGAGGCAATAAAAGTAAAGAAGATATCAATATTATTCAACGAAGATAAAGTGAATAGAAAGGCCACTGTCTATGGAAAAGTTTTTCTATAAGAACTGGATAATTTGTGAAACATTTAGAAACCCGTCTTTGGTAAACCATGTTTGTGGTGAAATTAGTAATTAAGGAAAAATTTGAAGGACTCTTCAAAGGTGGCAATATGTACCACAGAAAATTAACTGGCCCTGGAAAATTCTAGATACGAAGGCCTGTCTCCAGAACGACCGTAAATTACAATCTTTTTAGTTTGGACACGCTTTCGTTTCTCAATGTATTTATAACAATACTGGATCAAATGTTAGTGCAAATTTGAAGATCAGGTGGGAATCAAGAGAAGGTACGACAGCATAAGAGCAAAGCAATAAAGGAAACGCTTTCCTCATTTGAAGGTAAACCTAAACTGAGGGAGAAGTGAAGTGCCAGTGAGCATTAAGTTGCGACTAATCTTGATAGACTCCATGCCATCAAGGTTAGCGAAGTCAGACTGTAAGAATCGCATCTAATGATAAGAGAGTAGCTTCAGAATCTGGGAAAAAATATCTTTCTCACATGGTACAGCGGTTTAGAAACTGTGCCGATGCTGAAGTGAGACTAACAAATGCGTTTCGGGAATGAGGAAACAAATGAAATCATTAATGTCACTGAACGAAGAAATGACTCTCGTTAAAACCCATTTGTACTCTGCGTTTATAAAATGGTTACATGGTATCTGGATGGCGGCAGTCCGACCGGAGAGTAGACGAGTTGCAAAGACACTTAAGCTGTTTTAATTTCATTCGCCCGTTTGAAACGTGTTTCGCCAACCAAGTGCACTTCTTCAGGCAATCATCACCATCCTCGTTTTCTGATATATTAATAGGTGCTTTGTGTCTCCATCGCTTCCTTCTTAATACTGCTGTGTGCTATGCAGTCTGTCATGTCAATGAGCCAATACGAACGTGTAATAATTTACAGTAACAGAACAGTTTTAATACTAATATCAAACTATCAAACACAATTGCTAAGAGATGAGTACAATTTACTCTGTGAGTCATGATGAAAATTCTTTGGTCTAATGAAAGAACCTAACAGTCTCTTACAGAATAATATTATGACGGCTATTGCTACGGTTGACGGAATATGTATGAGTGTTGTGACTTATTTTGGAACCAAATAAATTGTACTTTTTTTTATTCTACGGAGCGAACAACTCACAGATTACGTACAAAATCACCGAATAATAATTGATACAGAACAGTGAAGCACATCGGCTGCTATGGACAAGACGTCTCTAAATCAAAATATATTTTCCAAGGTCTCTCTCGCGAAATTATGACTGAGTATACATTGCTTTTCAAGACGGTAATATATGCTTTTAAGGAACCAACTCTCATTATAATGTAGGTGATCCGCTACGTTCACGTGGTGGCGCTACGAAGTTATTCTACCGGAAACGAAGGGCAAGGTATAGGAGGAGCATCAGCGCGAAATACCGGCGAGACCCTTTACGTGCTTGCTCCACATCACACAGAGACCAGAAATCGGAGCAGCGGCCCAGCCGATGCGATACACAGATTGTGTCGTAAGTCTGCTTACAAGCTTCCAGCACGTACAGACGAAAGGTTGTTAATGATCTTATCAGGAATCTTCCTGTACACAAACCTACCATTTAGTTATCACAGAAAAAAATTGTGAAACAACTTTATCCAGTCACTTACTTCCGTTCTGTAGATGAGCCATGATAATTTATAGTGATTCTGGTAATTATTCAGCTTGTAAGCTACTAATTAATGTGGGAACAACGTCAAACGGTAACTACTATTCTTCGTACTCGAAGCGATGCAACCTTTACTTCATTATGAGACACCAAACATCAAACGTTACTTGAAAATACCGTTCACGCCTTCCGTGTCTTAGCACTGGACTTTGTAACCATATTGGTTACTTGAACACAAAATAAGACAAATTATCACGTACTCTCTCTCCCGCCATATCAGTGAGTGGAATACATTGTTTTAAATGTTTATTTCTACTTCACGTAATCAGTTCGTCGCTGGCGACAGTTTCCACGAAAGATACTTTTGTAATGGGAACATTTTAAAAACCGTTCAGTCTTCCATAGAAAGAAGCTTTCGTGGAATATCTTAGTCTATTGTAGTGTAGAGAATTGTGTATTTAGGGTCATGGAAAGTATCTTATCTAATATTAAGTGTGTTGATACATTTGCTACGTAGTACATTTACTTTCGGTCTACCACAGGCCAAAATGAGACTAAGCGGACAAATTATTTTCTGTTGAGGCATTTACATTCTTAAGCAGCAGTGGAAGCAGCGAATTGGGACAATTTGTTATAGCATCTGATCGCACTTAAGCGTAAAGAATCGTCATAATACTTACATTTCAAGTTTTTGATGGTTAGCGAAAGATTAGGCGTTGAACAATTTTGGGTACGAAGAGTATGTCTCGATTATAACATACAATTATTAAGTTGTTAGGTCTAGCATTTACCAGCAGAAGACCATATTAAACAGTTTCACAGTGTTTATGTCAAAAAATCTTTCGTACGATGATTTTATTATTTACTTTATTTATAGACGACATTGCCATTCATTTGCACTAAGGCACGGAAACTATTCTGTAACTTAACACCTGTTCAAAGTTTTTGTGCGTCGTAAGTTTCGTGTGGACCAAATTGTTGATAATTTTTTAAGTTCTTTAACGGGATGTGAAAGTAATTAATAAATCTCGAAGGATATGTCCATAAATACACTGTACATGTTCCTACATTTTATTTCGTAGCTAAATCTACATCTCTACTCTAAAAGCCAATAAACGGTATGCAATGGATGCTGCTTCTGGTATCACTATAATTTTTCAATTTTCACGCCTTATTTCGAGTTTTGTTCGTGATGAACGAATAACGCTGAGTAATCTGTTTTATGTGTTTTACTGAATTCACCGTGATCGGGTAAGGCAACCGTATCGACCTAAATGCCTGCCTGTTTGGGATAGGAGCATTCGTTGAACATTGTCGTGTCAGGTTTTTCAAGCTTAGCATGCTTGAGTTTTCAAGCTGTCACAGAACAGGGAACAAGAGTCGAGTTTTTAAATGTATCACGAGGACAATCTAAAGGGAAACAAAGTTATACGAATATTTTGAATAGTAACAGTGATATAAATTTCGATAGGCGACAAGTCGTGCTGGGTAGCCGTGCGGTCTCGGGGGCCTTGCCATGGTTCACGCTGCTCTTCCCGTCGGAGGTTCGAGTCTTCCCTCGGGTGTGTGTGTGTGTGTGTGTGTGTGTGTGTGTGTGTGTGTTGTCCTTAGCGTAAGTTAGTTTAAGTCAAATTAAGTAATGTGTCAGCCTAGGAACCGATGACCACAGCAGTTTGGTCGCCTTAACACAAATTTACAAATATTTCGTTAGGCAACAAGAATGAAACTGGGGTAAAAAGAAGCATTTAATTATGAATTTGGGAGGAAGAGTAATACAATATCGCTGAAAAAGTCACGTTCTAAAGTTGAGTGGTTCAAAGTGGCACTCATCACAGTCGATGCCTTTCAGAAGGCTGTCACTGTGTCACCAATGTAAATAATGAAATACAGTGACAGTTACGCTTTTCCATGCGCAGCAAAACGCGTGCAGTAAAACTACAACAGAACAACGAACACGTAGTATTCTTATAGAATGCCAGTATAAATATGTGCCCTTACAAATAGGAATGATTTTCTATGACGCTTCGTTTTACGCAAGCAGATACGTATCTAGTGCCGTGTTTTACTATTTAAACCAAACGTCTTAAAACGAACAATCGGCCGTGTATGACACGAAACCGTAACAGTCCAAACCGGACTTAGATTAAAGCTTTAATCATTTTCGTGAAGAGTAAGCTGAAGTGTTACTAACCTGAATAAAGACGACGATGAGGGTAAGTGCGGAATCAGGTACTGATAGATTGATATTACTGTCCAATAAACTGTAACATTAATGCAAGTGCTTCTAGTTGGTTACGAAACATAACCCAGCTCTTTCTATTACCTATTATAACACATCTGACAATGAAAGCATAGTAAAAGGCCAAAACAGGAACACTTGATTTGAAATAACCAGACTGACATAGGTCTTAATCTTCGCTTGACCAAGTACATATAACTTCTTCACATACATCTAATTAAGTTCCGAGTGTCTTTCATTAAATTTGTGACGAGTAATTCAAAGTTCCAAATATAGTGAGAGGGCTCAGGGGAAAATTAGATTGTCATTCTACGATGTACGGCTAACCATGTGTAGGAGATTCTAACTCCAGTTAAGCGGGAATTGACTTATACTAAACCTTTTGCTTGGTCGCCTGTGGGATGTTAAAGAAATACACTGCAGAGCACCGATAGTGTGTGATGTCGTTTCTTAACGAGACTGTTAACTGATACCGACTCTGTACATTTTGCATATATGGTTTACCAATGCGAAACCCAGATGCATACACTTTATCTTAGCTTCACTACACGATTCACTAAAGTTAACTACAGGTTGCCTCTCTAATGACTTCAAGGGGAGCAATTTTTTTCAATGTTTCGTATATTTACTAACCGAAAGAAAAAATTTAAAATACTCTTATAATCTACTCATTAAGGGACGTAATCTTACGTGAAAAATTAAATCGTAAGTAAGGAACGAAGTTACAAACTGTGAATTTATCTTAAGCAGCATAACTCAAGGACGAAAAAAGTTTATCGGCTTCTACATTTTCGCAGCAGGCAAGACGTTTCAATTTTTCAGTACTTTACTGCTAATTACAATTGCAAAACATTTTGCAGGCATTATACATTTATACCAATGCACGTACCTGCGGAATTGTATCTTTGTACAGCAAATAGCCCACGAAATATGAGGTCATAAACATTAAGCGGTGTGAAAATCTATATCTACAATCACAAAGGCTATACATGCTCTACGTCAAATATTTAACATATGAATTCGTTTGTAATGTAAGCAGACATTTGGCTCTTCTTAATACACGTGAGTTCATTTCTAGAATCGGCAGTGGGGGCGGAGGCAATGCCGTGGCCGAGAATAACACAAAGTCCTGTATCCAAACTCAGACTTTCTACCCATATAGAATGCAATTTTGCGGATGCAGACTTTTACTCAGAAGCAGATTCCTTTCTTTCTTTCTTTATTGCTTTTTTTTTTTTTTTGCATGAGCCTTTTCCGCAGAATTCATAGTGAATGTTTCATTCGGATGATTCTTGAGGGAATTTCTAATACTACTGCACATTTCCTTATACGTCGACACTTAGGAATAGTCTGAAAAACTTTTCCTTCTGATAAAAATGAAAGGAATTAAAATTATTCTTCTAACTTTGCGGATAATTCAAAAAATAAGACGAACTCACATCGGTTTGCGTTTCCACTATTCCTGAGAATTTAAACCACTGGTTCCTACGAAGAATCGACCTGTGAAGGGTGCACCCGAATTCCACTGTCAAAATTTCTGAGGATTTTCTTGATTATTGTCTAAGTATTTTGGCATGAGGGACCCTTCGTCTCCAGTGGCTCCTTACACAGTACTAACAAAATTACCATTTATTCTATTTCTTACCGCAGTCACTTTTGTCTCTGAGGAAATACTTCCACGACAGTGAGAGCACGTTCTCCTGGTACCAAAACATTCAGGAGATATAACTCAACAATCTTCGAAAGTTTGTCAGCAGAGTTCATGGACGCTGTACAGAAGAGAAAAATGATGGCGTGTAAGAAGCAACGAGTATCGCTAGTGATCTTCAAAGCATTCTCCTCATCACAGTCAATGTTTCTGTGATATCGTTTCAAGTACACCAAGATTTCGTAACGTTAAGGAACTCGATTAATCCATCCGACATTAGCGTTCGGAAATACGATTAATCTTTCAAGTTAAGCCAATATCGTGGCGAATGGGATATTTATTAATATTGTAAGTTATGCACAGCATGTCTTTTCCCAAACTTTCTTAGGTGCCGTGTTGTTAGAATAGGCAATGAAAGGTGGAATGTTTCTGCTACGAAATATTCGTGAGCAGGCAGTGGAACATAATAACATTGTATCGATAGGAAATGGCTGGATTGCGCATTTAATAAAAGAAGAGTTCATTCATTGCTGAAATGAAACAGAGGTATCTGTCGTCTCCAGAAAGAATGCCTCATGTGTGGTACTTGAAGAAAAGCACTTAAGTTACCCTTTTCTTGCAACGATGAAATTGTGGTACATTATATTTTCGGACCAGCATTGGTTAAATCAGTATGCAAGAAATATTTCTTACATTTTTTACTTATTTGTGTAGTAGTTCGTAATTGTACTTACGAGTCGTTGTACATGCAAACGCTGATGGTACGTTTTTCCCCAAAACGATTGTTATAAGTGTGGTTTTGAGGCAGTAACTTAAACGTATGCTGTTAAACTTACACTACAGACAAGTAAGTATGTATGAACGTATACGTTTGGTACATGCTGCAGGTATTCCTTTCAGTACAATTACATGTTAAGATCAGCACACCCTTTTTCCAGAAAGAATGATTAACTAACTCATACAAAAATACGAATTTCGTGACACTCGCAAGCCTTCCCTGCAGAATAACTTGAGATACTCTTCTCGGGTTTGTAGCCTGATCTCCCAGTCTTCGATGGGCCACTCGGCGGTGAGACGCAAAGCATCTTTTCACCCGGAGATGACGCCAATGAAGGATATTGTGCCAACTGGAAACCCGATAAGAGTAGTACAAATGTATTTGTCTTGCGGCATTTCACGTGCTGTTACATTTTCGCGTAAGCTAATCTGTGTCTGACGTGAAGTTCGTAAACACGAATGGTGCTATTAGTTTTCTTACACGTATCGTCCTCGTGCTACGCCAGACATTTCCCTAAGACAAATATCTCATGAAATTAAATGAAATTCACTCGTGAAATAAAATGCCTATAAGTCCCTCGTTCAAACGATTTTCGAGTGTTGCTGAGTAGTCTCAGGCCCCGAATAGACAGCATTGATAGGAGAGGCCGAAAGAAGAACCATATCTTCAGCAGCCTTTAAACTGTCACAGAGAGAAACTGTAAACCATAGTTAAAACGCTCTAAGATTGGTATTCTCTACCACGAGAGGTGTACAGTTAACATTCTCAAAATGTACGCTTTAACGTGATTCAGGCTACATATTATTTCCTACCACATACATTTCGCGAGTGACTGTGATGCGAACATCTGATAAATTGACATTCCTGTGGAGGTTTATCAATGATAGCTCTTCTTGCAAACCATTCACTTATGGAAAATGGAAGGGTAACAATGATAAGAGATACCCAATGTACTTTGTGCTACACATCGTAGGAAAGGGATATTTATATTGTGTAGACGTAGATGAGATATTCACGTGACGCTCCATGCGTCATTTCCGCTTAGGAGTCCCACTGACTATTGAGTTTCCTGACAAAAAGAGGTGAGTGCTACATGTAACGTACTTTTATTTATTTTAAATGCCTTCGGTTATTTCTACTTATTGCGGCTGTCGCATACAGACACAGCGTAGCGAAGTGAAGTGCTATATCTATCAAGCGAATAGGAAAGAGAGACTATTCCTTAGCTTTGCAGCTATCTAGTATAGTTCCGTGCTGCTTTAACTAAAAGCTGTCTAGAACAGCTTACTGCAGTACATCTCCTTAGAAGTCATACTGAATACACATGCCAGTCAAGTTTACGAAGAGGAATGATGTAACGCAGCCAATATTTGTCGATTTATTAGGAAAGAAAAAAAGGCTGTTTCTGCAGAGAAAATGAGTATCGCTCGAAACATAATACCAAAGTGCAATTCTCCCTTAGTTTCGGAAAGTACAAAAATGTATGTGTCACTTTAGTTTGCAGCAAATGTATCCTTTTAAATAAGAAGAAATAACATTAACAAAATAAGCACCAGTTTCAACGTTCCACAGATAGTAAAGCAAGAAGCAGGAAATGAGTTATCCAATACGGAACGAAAGCCTATCCATGCGTTTCACATGGTATCTACGTTTTATGACTGAATCAAGCGCGAAAAAGCACAAAATATCTTAACATTCATTTAAAAGTTGTGAAAGATTTGAGTCTTTGTCTGAGGCTACATAGAAACGAAGATAATTTCGTGAAATTAAATGTACTGATTGAAAGCCTGAAGGTAATTCAGTGAAAATTAGGCTACTTTTTCATCCGCTGACGACCATCCAGCGAATTCGGCGATGAGATTAAGAAAGTTTACAAATCTCTCTCAGGGGCAGTTGAGTGGAGAGAGAGTCGTTCGTAATTTAGAATGTAAAATAAAAGCAACTACTACTGTTAATGAAAAATAAACTAGCACAAATCTCAGCATACGTATGCAAAGATGAAACTGTGCGAAAGAAAGAGAAAAAATAAGTTGATGAAAAAATTAAGAAGTAAAAAAATGTGAAACTTGAAAAAAAGGAAAATTTTGGTAACGACTCTTACTCCACTCAACGCCAGCAACAGGTTCGCAGAGACGGGCTGGAGAACTCGGGGTTCCGGGCAACACATGGCCATCCGCAAAGAGATCTTAATGAAGTTACTGGTCGACACTAAACCAATTACTAGGAGTTTGTAAATGCACCCTTTACGCCTCATTAACACTAGTTACATGTGGGAGATTGTTTTGACGGAAGTGTTGATGACACTAATCAACGTTAAATTACGCAACGCCTGTTTCGAAAGGTTACGCAAATAAAGCGTTTGCAACTAATTGTCGCCGTATAAGGATGGGGCGGTTGAAAGGAGATATTGATCTGCAGTTGCGTTTGTTGAATGTAGCAATGCAGAGGTGTAGTGGCAAGTGCGGATTGCCGCCGAGTAGACGGCAGGGGAAGAGGTCATCGGCGACCCGCGTGTCCTGTGCGTTGCGACGCGACGCATGATGCGTCCGCTCGGCTCGCCGGCCGCGGCGGCTGTGCGCGCGACCGCCCGCCAGAGTTCAGCACCGGCGCCGGTCTTGAAGACGGCGGGGGCTGTGGGGGCGTGGGAAACGGCACGCCGCCAATGGTGACGCTGGGGCACCGTTGGTGGGCGTGGCCGGTGGGCGTGGCCGGCGCGCGCCCGCCCGTCTTGCGCCCGTCGCCCGCCGCCGCGCTCCTTGTCGCACAGGTCGCTGGGTGCGGCGCGCAGCCGTGACACGCCCCCTTTCTGCTGGCCGCCGGCAGTCGGGTCATCTCTCCTTCCGCCGGTGGAGGTCCGCAGAGGTCGACCGTAGCTTATGATATCGACTGGATATCAGCAATATGGCTGAGCTGCACGCAGCACCTGTCTCCGCGCAGTATCCGGCTACTGTGTTTCACTTTTCTAAACGAAATATTTTCCACCGATGAAAAAGCAAGATAAACTACGCTAGACGAGCGAAAATGTGTGTATTCAAGAAGAGTCGTCGAACAGACGCACTTAACTATAGATCTACAACTCTAAGGGCGGTCTTCTTCTTCTTCTTCTTCTTCTTCTTCTTCTTCTTGCGAATTATCTATGGCTGGCGGCGCTTCCCTGCCCCAGTCGCCATCTTCTTCCGTCCTGGCTTTCCTTGGTGTTTTTATTCCTTGCTTCCATTGCCTCTCTTCCTTCCATTGCCCGCTCCCTATCACTCTCCGAGCTATGCCGTAGGTGGCCCCTATCTTTCGCTGGTATGGTATACAACGTAGTGTACTATTTGGTATAATGCATTCATTCAAGCTATTCGCGTGCCCAAAGTGTTTTTGTGGAATTCGTCATACTATCAAATGGTTCGAATGGCTTGCGCATTATGGGACTCAACTTCTGAGGTCATTAGTCCCCTAGAACTTAGAACTAGTTAAACCTAACTAACCTAAGGACATCACACACACCCATGCCCGAGGCAGGATTCGAACCTGCGACCGTAGCGGTCCCGCGGCTCCAGACTGCAGCGCCTAGAACCGCACGTCCACTTCTGCCGGCCGTCATACTATCCATTTTCATACTCCACTAATTCATATTTTACACTGTCCATCCGAATACTGATTAGTCTTAATTAATCCATGAAAAGTGGCAATAAGTTTCTCTTCTCTCTTTTATTTGCTTTAGTTGTGTTTTTTCTTTGTATCTATTAGCACTGACAGCGGTGTACGGATCACATGCCTCTTTATATCCGCGTCCAGCGACTCCTATCGGCTGAGGTTGACACGGTGATTGCCGGCACAATTGGGCCTTCCGATACCTATTTAGATACAAATTATTCAGCGGAAATCGGGCAACAGAGGCATGACGAATGGAGTGACGACTGGCACTGATGGAATGTCTACAGACTATGTAAATTAGGTAAAATAAATGTCCCCCTTGTAGCATTTTCTAGCGTAGGCCGCTGAAGGAACGAAGCATTCCAAACGATGGGGAAAAAGCGCCGGGCTATTCCCGTTTGCAAGAAGGCTCATAGAAGAGGTGAACAACTGAAGGTTATAGGTTTCTCGCTGACATCAGTAGGTTGTAGAATATAGGCAAATGTTCGTGTACGTAGCGATTTAACCTGGAACGGCCACATAAAATGATACTAAGAAAGGTTCATTATAACAATTCTCAGGCAGCGTAGTCCACTCACGAAGGAGGTAGCTTACAAAACCCTCGTGTGACCAGAAATTGAGTATTGATCCTCGGTCTGGCGTCCTTACTAGGTAAAATAAAGAAAAAGAAGAGCAGCGCTTTGTTACACAGTTTCATTTAGTAAGGGCGAAGGTTTCAGGAGATGGCACGCAGCATGTGTGGCAGATGCTACAAGAGAGGTATTGTGATCAACGCTAGAATTCCAGGATGTATATCTAACGAAGAGTCAGTGGATGTATTGCTTTCCCCTACATGCCCAGGCACCATTAACGTAAGATTAGTAACACTGTAGCTTATAGAGAAGCCCGCAAGAAACAGATCTTCCCCTGCACCGTCCGCCCCGATAGCTGAGTGGTCACCGTGACGGATTGCCGTCCTACGGGCCTGTGTTCGATTCCCGGCTGGGTCGGAGATTTTCTCCGCTCAGGGACAGGGTGTTGTGTTGTTTTCATCATCATTTCATCCCCATTAGGCGCGCAGGTCGCCCAATGTGGCTTAGAACGCAATAAGACCTGTATCAAGGCGGTCGGACCTGCACCCCAAGGGCCCTCCCGGCCAATGACGCCAAACGCTCATTTCCATTTCCCCTGAACCACTTGCTTCTAGAACAGGATAGAAGGGAAGTGGCGTTTGTAAATAAGACTACTCCGAAGTAGCTATCCATGCACAGGTGTAGGTGTACATCTAGGAAACAAGTGGGAGAACTGAACGGCGAAAACTCAGACTATCATAAATATTACGGCTCAGCGTACATCGTATGAAACCTGCCAACAAGTCGGTCAAGTAATACACGAACATACGCAAACAACGCAATCTAGACACTGCCTGCACATTCTATATATGCTTCCCCGATGGGGATGAAATGATGATGAAGAGGACAATACAACACCCAGTCCATGAGCGGGGAAAATCTGCGACCCATCCGGAAATAGAACCCGGGCCCTTAGGATTGATATTCTGTTGCGCTGCCCACTCTGCAACCGGGGGCGGACACAGGACCTGTAGAATAGAATAAACAGTTTACTGAGAGTGGAGTAATGATGAGTAGCAGAAATGGGATTAGCGTTTGAGGTCAAAGAACAGACGCATATAACGCATTCTGTTACTTTGGAATCTAACATAAGACAGCGAAGTAAGGACAACATAAAACGTATTTCGAAACAGGGAGAGGACATTCCTGGCCAATATAAATCTGCTAGTATCAAACATCCGCCTTAATATGAAGAAGAATTTAATGAGAATGTACATTTATGTGATTGCATTGTACGACTGAAAGTAGAAAAACGGGAAAAGAAGGGAATCGAAGAGTTTGATATGTGGTACCATAAAAGAGTGCTGATAATTTGGTGGCCTGATAAGGCAATGAATGAGCAGATCGTTCGTAGAGAATAAGAATTGACTAGATGATAGAACACTTATTGAGGCAACAGGAAATAACCTCCATGGAACTAGAGAGAGCTGTAGAGGTGAGTAACTGTGAGGAGACAGAGATTTAAACACATCAAACAAATAACTGATGACTTACGGTGCGATTGCTAGAGGTGAAGAGCAACACACAAGAGAGGATTCGTGGCAGGTAGCATCGAACCAGCCAGAAAATTGATGACTTACCAATGAAGTACAACGCCAATAATTTTGTTTTATAACATATATACGTCATTGTTTACATCGTTCCAACCATGAGAATAGCTGCGAACTGAAACGAAGTAATAGAACAGAAGCGAAAGAAAGGAGAAAGTAGACTTCGCCTCCACTTGCACATCCTAGATAGTGATGTTGCAGAAGCGAAAGTTCGAGTAAACAAGGCTCCCATGGAAAGATTTAAGTTTCCGATTTCCCACTCTTTGGTCCAGAAAGGAACTAAAAGAAATAAATATGAAAGTGGTTCGATGAACCTTCTGCTAGGCACCTAAGTGTGAGTTGCAGAGTAGTTGCGTGGATGTGGATGTACATGTAGAAAGTGGCAGCAGTACAATCAAGAGACACTGATATCAACCTGCACCATCTAGCATATCATATTTCGTGGAACGAGTCACGGATCAAAGACTGCTGTGTACGAGGTGCGGCTAGAAAAAAACCGGACTGATGCTGGAAAAAACATTTATTTACAATTATTTACAATTTCATGTTATCTACTTCAATCTACTCTCCTCCTCGGTCTCTACACCGCTCCATACGAATTTTCCACTGTTCATAGCAATGCTGCAGATCATTTTCGGTAAGTCCATACATTACTTCCGTCGCTTTTTCTTTTACTGCTTCAACAGTCTCAAATCTAGTTCCTTTCAAAGCTGACTTGACTTTAGGGAAAAGAAAAAAGTCACAGGGGGCAAAATCAGGTGAGTAGGGTGGATGATCTAAGATGGGAATATTGTGTTTTGCCAAAACTGTCTTCACTGACAACGCACTGTGAGCTGGGGCATTGTCTTGGTGAAGGACCCATGACTTTTTTCTCCACAAATCGTTCCGTTTTCTCCGTACTCGCTCACGTAGGGTAGTCAGGACGCTAATGTAGTAATGCTGATTCACTGTTTGTCCCTCTGGTACCCAATCAATGTGCACAATCCCTTTGATGTCAAAAAAAAAAACAATCATCATTGCCTTGAATTTCGATTTTGACATTCGTGCTTTTTTTTTGTCGTGGAGAACCAGGAGTTTTCCAATGCATCGATTGGCGTTTAGTTTCGGGATCGTAAGTAAAAAACCACGATTCATCGCAAGTAATAACATTTTGTAAGAAGGTGGGACCACTTTCAATGTTTTCCAGGATGTCAGAACAAATCATTCTTCGGCGTTCCTTCTGTTCAATTGTGAGACACTTTGGAACCATTTTTGAACACATTTTGTTCATGTTGAAACTTTCATGAAGAATCCGCCTAACACTTTCCTTGTCAACTCCTGTTAACTCAGACACTGCTCTGATTGTTAAACGGCGATCTTGTCGAACAAGTTTACCGATTTTTTCAATGTTTGCATCAGTTTTTGCTGACAATGGTCTGCCAGTGCGAGTGTCATCACTGGTGTCTTCGCGGCCATCTTCAAATCGTTTAAACCACTCAAACACTTGTGTTCGCGATAAACAATCATCGCCGTACACTTGTTGTAACATTACAAACGTTTCACTTGCAGATTTTCCTAGTTTGAAACAAAATTTGATGTTAACACGCTGTTCTTTCTGTACACTCAACATTTTCCGACGCACAGACAAAACGTCAACTACTTAAAACAGACGCCACGGGCAGACTGAGTGCAGGAGGCAAATGAAACTCGAGCAGTAGGCGGAGCGAGAGTCACGTGACAGGCCACGCGACTTTCAGCCTCATTGCATTCGTTTTATTGTTTCACCAGTACTAGACCGGTTTTTTTCTAGCCACACCTCGTATTCAAACGATCGTCATTAGATTGGATGGTGTACGTCACTTCTATTGATAGCTATAAATTCAGTGACATCTGTCAGAAGACCTCCAGTCAGTTCCTTGCAGAACTGATTTTCCAAAGCAGATAAAAATTCGTTAATGACAATTGTGATTAACATGTTTTCTATATTAATACGACTGATATTCTTATCAGAAAAGTGTATATACCACGACAATTTGATATCGCCCGTCGTATGCTGAGAACATATCTCCGTCAGCTATGGTAAGACAGAGACAGTACATCAGACGATTTGTTCTGTAATGAATGCCAGCTGATCTATGATTATCCAGTAACGTATTCCGGTCTGCTAATGAAATCATTCATCAGCGTTTCCAAAAATTATGTCTGAACAGAGCAAGAAATGAGAATTGGAAGTTGATGGCCTTTTCAGAGAAGAAAATATATAGTGTAGTACGCAACCATGATCATCACCATCATTATCATCAACGTTATTCTCAGCATTTGGTATCTGCTTCTTGTTTAAGACTTCCTCCAAGTTTCTCCATACCTTATATTCTTCATCCGTACTCAACCAAGTGGTTCCTCCTTGTTTTCCAGTGTCACTTTCCCATCTCCCACAGAGATATAGCCTTGGTCCATCCTTATCTCTTGGAATCTAGCAAAGAGCTTTCCGTTTGGCTACCCACATGTCATTACTATCTCATTTTCATTACTGTCGGAATTATGTTGTCCAGATCTGTCTGTTCCACTTTGTTTTTCTAACTCTCGTAGTAATTTACGTGTCTAAGATCAGCGACATAGCACATGATACTGTGGTGGATTCATGGTAACAGTCCAGTCCTTATAGTGAATGGAGGTAATTCCGTGCTAGTAGGCAATGGGCAGTTACAAGTTGGAAACAACAATGCCACATATATCGCCTGTTGCATTTTAGGAACAATGTTTTATGGGTCTCGGAATAAATGAATGTGACTCCATCAGTTCCGTTAACGTTGCTATGGCTAACACAACTACTAAGTGACTGTTCTAATTTCACACTATTTGTTGTGGAATGAAGTATCTAGATCAATTAACTCTCGTTCAGAAAGACCCGATGTCAGGAAAAACATTTGACACGTATCACTTTGAATCACAGTTCTAACCTGGATGGCAAATAGTTTCAGGAAATTCTAAGTCCAACTTCAAAGTGGTGATCTGGTGGACGAGTGGTAGCCATCGAAGACTGGTTCTAGGTGATTATCCGTCGGTGCTCGTCGTAGCTAGGAAATGGAACCTCGTCTCTGAAAGTACTGATTGAGCTTCAAGTTGACTCTGCTGGTCAGATTGTGCAACTCACATAAATACCCTGCGGATGAAACGATAACGGGCATCTCTCTATTTTCACCAACGTGACAGGTGATGCAAGGTAAAGTGGCAAAAGTGTCGCCCTTCTTAACCGTACGTCATTTCGGCGCTCAACGCCTGTTGTGCAGGCAACTTAAATACCTCTGCTGTAATGGCTAGAGCCTATGCGCCTCATGGTACACATCACCACCGCAAGCCATTGCTCAGCACCATGCTTCGAAAACAATCATGTAACTTCTCCTCGTCCCACCCCGAGATGAACCTGAATTGACTCCAAAAGTAATTTATGGAAATAAATATTTCAAAAGTGGGATTTCTCAGTTATCAGTACAAATGAGTAAATCAGAGACTTCAATGCCGAACATATTGCCCAACAATGCCATACCAACCTCTTCGCCAATTTTGTATCTAAATTGTCTATTACGTTAACTGTAAGAAGTGCCCTCATGACTCAGCACTTCATCCAAAATTACCATGTTGAACAAAAACGTGTCACCGTATACCATATACACTCCTGGAAATTGAAATAAGAACACCGTGAATTCATTGTCCCAGGAAGGGGAAACTTTATTGACACATTCCTGGGGTCAGATACATCACATGATCACACTGACAGAACCACAGGCACATAGACACAGGCAACAGAGCTTGCACAATGTCGGCACTAGTACAGTGTATATCCACCTTTCGCAGCAATGCAGGCTGCTATTCTCCCATGGAGACGATCGTAGAGATGCTGGATGTAGTCCTGTGGAACGGCTTGCCATGCCATTTCCACCTGGCGCCTCAGTTGGACCAGCGTTCGTGCTGGACGTGCAGACCGCGTGAGACGACGCTTCATCCAGTCCCAAACATGCTCAATGGGGGACAGATCCGGAGATCTTGCTGGCCAGGGTAGTTGACTTACACCTTCTAGAGCACGTTGGGTGGCACGGGATACATGCGGACGTGCATTGTCCTGTTGGAACAGCACGTTCCCTTGCCGGTCTAGGAATGGTAGAACGATGGGTTCGATGACGGTTTGGATGTACCGTGCACTATTCAGTGTCCCCTCGACGATCACCAGTGGTGTACGGCCAGTGTAGGAGATCGCTCCCCACACCATGATGCCGGGTGTTGGCCCTGTGTGCCTCGGTCGTATGCAGTCCTGATTGTGGCGCTCACCTGCACGGCGCCAAACACGCATACGACCATCATTGGCACCAAGGCAGAAGCGACTCTCATCGCTGAAGACGACACGTCTCCATTCGTCCCTCCATTCACGCCTGTCGCGACACCACTGGAGGCGGGCTGCACGATGTCGGGGCGTGAGCGGAAGACGGCCTAACGGTGTGCGGGACCGTAGCCCAGCTTCATGGAGACGGTTGCGAATGGTCCTCGCCGATACCCCAGGAGCAACAGTGTCCCTAATTTGCTGGGAAGTGGCGGTGCGGTCCCCTACGGCACTGCGTAGGATCCTACGGTCTTGGCGTGCATCCGTGCGTCGCTGCGGTCCGGTTCCAGGTCGACGGGCACGTGCACCTTCCGCCGACCACTGGCGACAACATCGATGTACTGTGGAGACCTCACGCCCCACGTGTTGAGCAATTCGGCGGTACGTCCACCCGGCCTCCCGCATGCCCACTATACGCCCTCGCTCAAAGTCCGTCAACTGCACATACGGTTCACGTCCACGCTGTCGAGGCATGCTACCAGTGTTAAAGACTGCGATGGAGCGCCGTATGCCATGGCAAACTGGCTGACACTGACGGCGGCGGTGCACAAATGCTGCGCAGCTAGCGCCATTCGACGGCCAACACCGCGGTTCCTGGTGTGTCCGCTGTGCCGTGCGTGTGATCATTGCTTGTACAGCCCTCTCGCAGTGTCCGGAGCAAGTATGGTGGGTCTGACACACCGGTGTCAATGTGTTCTTTTTTCCATTTCCAGGAGTGTATTTATGTAAAAGTCGTGATGTTTTATGACTACTTAACCTATGAAGTGAGAAAGCTGTGTAACTTATATGGAAAATTGACTTAAAGAGGGGTTCTCCTGGTCAGTGCTGTCACCTTAATTGTCTTGCGACTTTCATAATTTCCTATGGCTGTCAACTGCAAGAGGCATTGGTTTCCATGAACTACTACTTACTTTTTCACCTAAAGAAGCGTGGCTGATATGATCTAGCATGGGCGCTGGACGTCCAGTAAATGTTGTCATTAGAATGAATTCGAAGCAGTTTGTCAATTTATGGTGAGTGACAGCCGCCAAGCTGATTTGAGGTGTCTGGATTATGTTGGCCTACTTTCGGTCATAACAAAGTTCATTAATGATTGTCAAGTGTTCGGCATTTTATCGAAAGGTTTTAACTACTGTCACTGTTATTTAGCTGTATGATAACTTGCGTGTAAGCTGTGTATATAGTGTTACTAAAATCTTGATTTTAATTAATATTTCAATGGCTACTGAAGGTCATCTCTGTTATTCAGACTAATTTGTTTAAATGATTATCATTGTTTTTAAATTCCCTTTACCAAAGAATTTTAAGAAACTTGAAAACTTAATGGAATCAGCTGTAGTTCTGAATTCAAGATGCTTGTAAACTGTTTTAATTTGATATTACTCAATTCCTCCTCTATGGTATAAAACTGGGAAGGGGGTACTTCATACTCATGATTAATAGTTCAATAGCATTTTAATTTCTTGAGCATGTTTAGTATTACAAAATCGGAATACCCAAAAATAACTAATGTAGAGTAACGGAATTTCGAGAATACATTTCTCTCCCAACGTACTTAAGTGATTAATGAACAGTGATGAAATTACTGGCATACGTTTGTAGCAAAAAATATTGTCAAGATCACAGTTACATGTAGGCGCGAGATAAGCCACTAGAAATGTGAAATGCTGGTACATGAATAACCAGTGTAACAGCCAGGAAGCTGAATGAAAGCATGTAAACTTGCATGCATTGTGTTGTACATGTGCCGGGTGTTAGTTTGTGGACAGCTGTTCATGCTCGTGGCTGTTAGTCGGTCTATATACGGATGGCTAATGCTGGTTGTGGATGACGTTGGAGTTGTAATTCTATTATGTCTGATATCTGCTCGACTGAAGACAGGTCCACTACACGCAGCAAGCGGCTACACGGGTAGCAGGGGTTGTGTGGCGTGGACTGGGCGCTTTTTTTAGGTTAGATGGCCTCGGGCAAGTACAGAAGGGGCAACAGCCTCAAAGGGTGCGGGGCAAAGTCAGGACATGTGGGGACCAAGCAGCAATCGGTATTGTAATTGTAAACTGTCGAAGCTGCGTTGGTAAAGTACCGGTACTTCAAGCGCTGATAGAAAGCACCGAAGCTGAAATCGTTATAGGTACAGAAAGCTGGCTGAAGCCAGAGATAAATTCAGCCGAAATTCTTACAAAGGCACAGACGGTGTTTAGAAAGGATAGATTGCATGCAACCGGTGGTGGCGTGTTTGTCGCTGTTAGTAGTAGTTTATCCTGTAGTGTAGTAGAAGTGGATAGTTCCTGTGAAATATTATGGGTGGAGGTTACACTCAACAACCGAGCTAGGTTAATAATTGGCTCCTTTTACCGACCTCAAGACTCAGCAGCATTAGTTGCAGAACAACTGAGAGAAAATTTGGAATACATTGCACATAAATTTTCTCAGCATATTATAGTCTTAGGTGGAGATTTCAATTTACCAGATATAGACTGGGACACTCAGATGTTTAGGACGGGTGGTAGGGACAGAGCATCGAGTGACTTTATACTGAGTGCACTATCCGAAAATTACCTCGAGCAATTAAACAGAGAACCGACTCGTGGAGATAACATCTTGGACCTACTGATAACAAACAGACCCGAACTTTTCGACTCTGTAAGTGCAGAACAGGGAATCAGTGATCATAAGGCCGTTGCAGCATCCCTGAATATGGAAGTTAATAGGAATATAAAAAAGGGAGGAAGACTTATCTGTTTAGCAAGAGTAATAGAAGGCAGATTTCAGACTATCTAACAGATCAAAACGAAAATTTCTGTTCCGACACTGACAGTGTTGGGTGTTTATGGAAAAAGTATAAGGCAATTGTAAAATGCGTTTTAGACGGGTACGTGCCGAGTAAAACTGTGAGGGACGGGAAAAACCCACCGTGGTTCAACAACAAAGTTAGGAAGCTACTGCGAAAGCAAAGAGAGCTTCACTCCAAGTTTAATCGCAGCCAAAACCTCTCAGAACCTAAACGATGTCAAAGTAAGGAAGGTTATGCGTAAAGCGTTCAGTGAATTCGAAAGTAAAATTCTATGTACCGACTTAACAGAAAATCCTAGGAAGTTCTGGTCTTACGTTAAATCAGTAAGTGGCTAGAAACAGCATATCCAGGCACTCCGGGATGATGATGGCATTGAAACAGGATGACACGCGTAAAGCTGAAATACTAAACACCTTTTTGCAAAGCTGTTTCACAGAGGAAGACCGCACTGCAGTTCCTTCTCTAAATCCTCGCACAAACGAAAAAATGGCTGATATCGAAATAAGTGTCCAAGGAATAGAAAAGCAACTGGAATCACTCAACAGAGGAAATTCCACTGGACCTGACGGGATACCAATTCGTTTCTACACAGAGTACGCGAAAGAACTTGCCCCCCTTCTGACAGCCGTGTACCGCAAGTCCCTAGAGGAAGGTTCCAAATGATTGGAAAAGAGCACAGGTAGTCCCAGTCTTCAAGAAGGGTCGTCGAGCAGATGCGCAAAGCTATAGACCTATATATCTGAAGTCGATCTGTTGTAGAATTTTAGATGTTTTTTGCTCGAGTATCATGTTTTTGGAAACCCAGAATCTACTCTGTAGGAATCAACATGGATTCCGGAAACAGCTATCGTGTGAGACCCAACTCGCTTTATTTGTTCATGAGACCCAGAAAATATTAGATACAGGCTCCCAGGTAGATGCTATTTTCCTTGACTTTCGGAAGGCATTCGATACAGTTCCGCACTGTCGCCTGATAAACAAAGTAAGAGCCTACGGAATATCAGACCAGCTGTGTGGCTGGATTGAATAGTTTTTAGCAAACAGAACACAGCATGTTGTTCTGAATGGAGAGACGTCTACAGACGTTAAAGTAACCTCTGGCGTGCCACAGGGGAGTGTTATGGGGCCATTGCTTTTCACAATATATATAAATGACCTAGTAGATAGTGTCGGAAGTTCCATGCGGCTTTTCGCGGATCATGCTGTAGTATACAGAGAAGTTGCAGCATTAGAAAATTGTAGCGAAATGCAGGAAGATCTGCAGCGGATAGGCACTTGGTGCAGGGAGTGGCAACCGACCCTTAACATAGACAAATGTAATGTATTGCGAATACATAGAAAGAAGGATCCCTTATTGTATGATTATATGATAGCGAAACAAACACTGGTAGCAGTTACTTCTGTAAAATATCTGGGAGTATGCGTGCGGAACGATTTGAAGTGGAATGATCATATAAAATTAATTGTTGGTAAGGCGGGTACCAGGTTGAGATTCATTGCGAGAGTCCTTAGAAAATGTAGTCCATCATCAATTAAGTAGGTGGCTTACAAAACACTCGTTCGACCTATACTTGAGTATTGTTCGACAGTGTGGGATCCGTACCAGATCGGGTTGACGGAGGAGATAGAGAAGATCCAAAGACGAGCGGCGCGTTTCGTCACAGGGTTATTTGGTGACCGTGATAGCGTTACGGAGATGTTTAGCAAACTCATGTGGCAGACTCTGCAAGAGAGGCGCTCTGCATCGCGGTGTAGCTTGCTCGCCAGGTTTCGAGAGGGTGCGTTTCTGGATGAGGTATCGAATATATTGCTTCCCCCTACTTATACCTCCCGAGGAGATCACGAATGTAAAATTAGAGAGATTCGAGTGCGCACGGAGGCTTTCAGGCAGTCGTTCTTCCCGCGAACCATACGCGACTGGAACAGAAAAGGGAGGTAATGACAGTGGCACGTAAAGTGCCCTCCGCCACACACCGTTGGGTGGCTTGCGGAGTATAAATGTAGATGAAGATCGAGTAAGTCAAGGCATCATGTCTAAACTTGAAGAGCATGTTGGGTTACAACAGCAGTATGTGGGCGAGCGTTATCCTGTTGGAAAACACCTCCACCTCTTGCGTTTATGGTTTGCAGCATGATAGATCGAATCATCAGATTGTCGTATAAATTGGCAAAAAATGGTTCAAATGTCTCTGGGCACTGTGGGACTTAACATCTGAGTTCATCAGTCCCCTAGAACGTAAACTACTTAAACCTAACTAACCTATCACACACATCCATGCCCGAGACAGGATTCGATCCTGCGTCCGTAGCGGTCGTGCGGTTCCAGTATGAAGGGCCTAGTACCGCTCGGCCACAGCGGCCGGCTATAAATTGGCAGTCAGTGGGCTTTCGATAACCACGAGAGTGCTTATGCTGTCATACGGAATCTTAATCCAGACCATACTCGAGGTATTGGTCCAGTGTGTGTGTAGCATGCAGACAGGTTGGTTGGAGGACCTCAACTAGCCTCTTTCGAAGCAACACATGGCCATCACTGGCACGAGGCAGGATCAGCTTCCATCAGAAAAAACTCCTCCAATCTGCCATCCAATGATCTCCTGTCTGATACCACTGGAGTCACAACCATCGGTGGTTTGTGATCAGAGGTATGCAGGCTACGAGGTATTTGTCCTGGAGCTGTCCTTGAAGTATCCGATTTGCAACAGTGCGTTGACTCGCTGTTGTGCCGACTGCTGGCTAGATTTATGCTGCAGATGCTGTTTAACGTTCCAGAGCCATACCCCGAACACAATGGTCTTCCCTCTCGGTATGCCACGTAGCCGTCCAAAGCCCAGTCCTCTTGCGTCTGTCCAGTTCCGTGACCACCGCTGCCAGTAGTCAAGTTCAGTGGCTACATTCCATTCAAGTATCTCTGAAATATCGCTGAAGAAACACGCAGCTTTTGTAGCTTCGTGGGCCTCGTTCAATGAGACGTTGATGACGATGCCTTCGTTGCCTTGAATGCATTCCTTTCTAACATCAACTCACAACATCCAGTCTCAAAGGTAAGTAACGCTCACGACTGTTACAGCGGGTATTTAATGCGAACCTGATTCGCATCGTCGTGGTGCCGCTGTTGTGGGACTGGTGCGAAATTTGATCAGATATTATCCGCCAAATAGTAGAAAAGCACCTTTCATTTATGTAGCACAACTCCTTCTTCAGGTTGCGATTTATTTTCGGTCAGTGTATTTAAAAGTGTCAATCTGCTTTCTTAACACACAGTCTTCCCTTCACCTATCCATTCGGTACACTTCTGTATAAGGTCATAGTAATAAGGCAGTATTTGTTTTCTTACTTACCATTATTCTGCCACAAATTATTTTATATTCCGGGCAACGGCAGCTGCTGAAGGCCATGATGTTAGGAAGAACCCGGTTCACAACTGGTAAAACTATTCCTTATTAAAACGTGAACGGTTTCGCGACTCTATGCCGCATCCCCAGGTGAATCTACGTGGCAAAAAGTGTGACGTCATATACTTGACCGAGGCCCACGAGAAAGACAGGCCGCGGCGCGTACGTCACGAAGGTAGTCCTGAACTCGCTTGCTCGCTCAGCTCAGCTCAGCAGACAATATGCGTTTCTAAACCTGTTAACTCGCAGCTGGGCGTGTAAGTACTAACGAGAATTGCTTCTGCTATTATGAAGTCTTACTGATTAACAGCACTACAACAAAATTTAATTTAAGATCAATACTCGATATAAATGGTATAATGATTTTTTAGCATTTAGTCTCTTCTGCTTAACAGTACTCATTACATGCTGGAAGTGGTGCCTTATGCAACTGATAATCATTTTAGCATGATTTTTTTCATTTTTTTTATTTTTTATTTTTTATTTTATTTTATTTTTTTTTTGACGCCAGTACAGCCGTAACAAATTATAATTAGGCCCATGGACTACCCATCGTATAGGACTAATAACAGTGAGATTCCAGTAGAAGATTCAGTTTTCGTTTGTATGGACACGCCTAGTTACGAATTAACAGGCGTAGAAACGTAGTTTGTCTGCTGATTTGGTGAGCTAGCGAGCGGTGGACTATCTTCGTGACGTACGCGCCGCGGCCTGTCTTTCTCGTGGGTCTCGCTTATGACCAGGAGCGCTGGGTCGAACTGTTCACATGGATAGCTTCCGTTCCGCCAGCCTCCTAGTCTCTCTTTGTCATGCTGGTAACTCACTGCCACTGATTCTATTCCACGTTATAATTTTCGCGTGCCGCGACTAATGATGTTAGCAGTGACAATTCTCTATCGCCAATCCCGCATCTTTTCTTATTTTTATCGTCCGCTCACTATAAATTCTTTCTGTTTTTAGATGCAGGCACATTTTAAAGAATGGGACACCTCTTCTTCACCTTTCGCTCACCATAATATTAACGATTTTCTCTGAATAGTAACTTTTGATTTGGAACGATGGATACGCCTACAGTCTTTTATTATTGTGAGTATATTTTAGACATTCCTTTAGTTTTAATATCCGTAAAAATTGGCTGACACTGCACTTTGCTTTTTACCACGTAGGTTGACCTAATGATGCGGCTTAAAGCCGCGAAACCGGTCGTGTTTTAATAAAGAACAATTTTACCAGATGCAAGCGGAGTTCTTCCAACATTATTTTCGCATTTCATCCGTTGTGTTAAATTTGTTTGTAATCTTTACTTGTTCTCTTGTTTTGGCACAAAGTTTTGTCACCTTGGGTTCTTCGAAAATTCCTAGAACAGATCTGTTCCAATAATAATTTTATTGTGCTTAAATTAATTGAATACTGTGGTCAAATAAACAATTTTACATAAGAAACTTTGTGTTTTATTTTCTCGATTCCTTGTTTATAGGATATTGGGTGTTCAATACTTAACTGATTTAAATTCTTCGAATATTGTTATTCTGTCGTCGGTCCTGTGGGTAAAACTACTTTATAATCTTCATGGTTTAAAGTTATGGATTTAAATGTGTGACCTTATGCTCAGAAATTCAGTATATTTGTAGCATATTTTACTTTTCTGTGGAGAGACCCAATAGTAGGCTACGATGAATATTAATCCGTTACGTGGTATCCGTTCCAAAAACTTTGCATTTTGTATTTTCTGTATTACTACTTTCTGGTAATAATTTTTAATAGTCGAAAGCAGTGAAGTTTTCTAAATGCAGCCAGTCGAATGAAGACTACTGTCAGTACAACAGCATTTTCGAAAACAGATTACCTTCTGCAAAATTAGATATTAATATCTATTAAATGGTGCTATGATCGCCAAAAATCCTGACTTCCTCCATCGGGTTATGTTTATTTGGCATCATAGCTATTACAGTTTTTGGAACTTCCTTCACACGTTACAGTGATGATCGCTTCCACTAAATGCGGGCTGTAACATGCGAGTCCATGTGTTTCCATGAGCAGTGACGTGTTACCACGACAGCTCGCAGTCGACATGGCCACTTGCAGCACTGATTTACGACCAGATATAATCGGGTCGTCCATCAGGTGGAGGGGGCGTCCATATCGACGACCTTAATGGGTTAACAACCTCATCGTCCTCCGCGCCATTAGTCCGATATTTGGGTTAATGGAAGGGCAATTAAAGCTTCGAGTTCACTGATAGGGAAAAACGTTTCCCGCCGTTGATATCGCAAGTTCGTCTGCTCTCGGCTGGCTGGCTGGTAACGGCACACTCCCACCTCTCTGTTTGTAACAGAGGTCGAGCTGTCTACGTTATCAATAATATTTCCTTGTAACTCGTGTTACTAGTCGCTGAGGCGGGCAAATTATACACTACTGGGCATTAAAATTGCCACACCAAGAAGAAATGTAGATGATAAACGGGTATTCATTGGACAAATAAATTATACTAGAACTGACATGTCATTACACTTTCACGCAATTTGGGTGCATAGATCCTGAGAAATCAGTACCAGAACCACCACTCCTGGCCGTAATAACGGCCTTGATACGACTGGGCATTGAGTCAAACAGAGCTTGAATGGCGTGTACAGGTACAGCTGCCCATGCAGCTTCAGCACGATACCACAGTTCATCAAGAGTAGTGACTGGCGTATTGTGACGAACCAGTTGCTCGGCCAGCATTGACCAGACGTTTTCAATAGGTGAGACATATGGAGAATGTGCTGGCCAGGGCAGCAGTCGAACATTTACTGTATCCAGAAAGGCCCGTATAGGACCTTCAACATGCGGTCGTGCATTATCCTGCTGAAATGTAGGGTTTCGCAGGGTTCGAATGAAGGGTAGAGCTACGGGTCGTAACACATCTGAAATGTAACGTCCACTGTTCAAAGTGCCGTCAGTGCGAACAAGAGGTGACCGAACCGTGTTACCAATGGCATCCCATACAGTCACGCCTGGTGATACGCAAGTATGGCGATGACGAATACACGCTTGCAATGTGTGTTCACAGCGATGTCGCCAAACACGGATGCGACCATCATGATGCTGTAAACAGAACCTGGATTCATCCGAAAAAATGACTTTTTGCCATTCGTGCACCCAGGTTCGTCGTTGAGTACACCATCGCAGGCGCTCCAGTCTGTGATGCAGCGTCAAGGGTAACTGCAGCCATGGTCTCCGAGCTGATAGTTCATGCTGCTGCAAACATCGTCGAACTGTTCGTGAAGATGGTTGTTGTCTTGCAAACGTCCTCATCTTTTGACTGAGGGATCGAGACGTGGCTGCACGATCCGTTACAGCCATGCGGATAAGATGCCTGTCATCTCAATTGCTAGTGATACGAGGCCGTTGGGATCCAGCACGTCGTTCCGTATTACCCTCCTGAACCCACCGATTCCATATTCTGCTAACAGTCATTGGATCTCGACCAAAGCGAGCAGCAATGTCGCGATACGATAAACCGCAATCGCGATAGGCTACAATCCAACCTGTATCGAAGTCGGAAACGTGATGGTACGCATTTCGCCTCCTTACACGAGGCATCACAACAACGTTTCACCAGGCAACACCGGTCAACTGCTGTTTGTGTTTGAGAAATCGGTTGGAAACTTTCCTTATGTCAGCACGTTGTAGGTGTCGCCACCGGCGCCAACCTTGTGTGAATGCTCTGAAAAGCTAATGATTTGCGTATCGCAGCATCTTCTTCCTGTCGGTTAAATTTCGCGTCTGTAGGACGTCATCTTCGTGGTGTAGCAATTTTAATGGCCAGTAGTATACATATGGTTCCTAACCTAAAATTGGTTACAAAATATTAGTACATCTAACAACAAATGATATTACCGGAGAACTATTATTACTCGCATACATGTCGCTTTCGAGCAATGGTATCAGGCATAATGCGATTCTTCACCACGGATGCAAATCGTTCTGCTGAAGTGGTGTGCCGGCCACTATAGTCGAGCGGCTCTAGGCGCTTCTGTCCGGAACCGCGCTGCTACTACGGTCCTACCTCGAGCATGGATGTGTGTGATGTCCTTAGGTCAGGTAGGTTTAAGTAGTTCTAAGTGTAGGGGACTGATGACCTCAGATGTAGTACTTAGAGACATTCGAACCATTTGAAGTGGTATGTATGTGGCGTTCGCTTGTAAGGAAGCAGTGCAGTAAGTTGCAGCATCTTCTTGCAGCTCCTACTACCCTCTTTGAACTAAGGTGTGGCCTTCATGATGCTTTCAGCACGTTGAGATTGGTCTGAGGTCTAACCTCAACGCAGGGAGAGGGAGAAAGCCTTCAACAATCTTTAATATAGGTGATTTTGTAACTGAGAGGAGCAGATGCTGACCGAAGGAAATGAATATGGATGACAACACTTACCGATTGCATTTACACTGGTAAGTCAAAACATTATGATCACTACCCATCGCGATGTTGAACGCCGCCTGGTGTCGTTGAGGGCGCATGTGTTTGTTAATTCCTAAGGGACGAAACTGCTAAGGTGCTCGGTCCCTAGTCTTACACACCACTTAAATTAACTTACTTTAAGAACAACACTCACACTCATGCCCGAGGGAGGACTCGAATTTTCGGCGGGAGGGGCCGCACGATCTGTGCATGGCGCCCCAAACCGCGCGGCCACTCCGCGCTGCGAGGGCACATGTTTCAGTATTAAACTTCTGTAAACGGTGCAGACACGTACGGGAATCTCACCAGGGAAAATATGGGCTGTAAATAAGGAAATCCATTGAGATAAGAGTGTTTGACAAAAGGTTGATTATTATTAGGCAGAGCCTTTGAAAGAGTACCTCGAAAACGGCGAAGCTTGTCGAATGTACACGTGCTACTGTCGTGGGTATCTACGAAAAGAGGTAGAAAGACATTGAAACTACCACTAGGCGCTTGATGGTCGGACGCCCACGACTCCGTACAGAATGTGAGGCTTGTGTGCTCTGTAAAGGACAGATGGAGATCTGTGGCATCTCTGCTGGAAGAGCGCAGTGCTGGTGCACACAGAAGTGTTTCGGAGGACATCCTCATCGTACATTGTTGAACATCGTGCTCCGCAGCAGACCACCCCTACGTGTTCACGTGTTGACCCATCGACGTCGGCAATTACGACTGCACTGGGCACGGGACCATCGGGATTAGATCGTCGACCAATGGAAGCGTGTCGCATCTTAGGGTGGATAACACTTTTGCTACTCTAGGTCGCTGGTCGTTTTCACAAACGTCGTCATTCAGATGAACGGCGGCTCGAAGTGTGCAGCGCACACGGACGCAGGATTGTAGAAGCACTATAATGCTACGGGAGACATTTTCCTGCGCTTGCATGTGGCCTGTGGCAGTAATTGAAGACACGCTGGTAGCTGCGAACCAACTGATTCCCTTCAAGCACGATGTCATCCCCGACAGCTATGTCATCCTCCAGCAGTATAACTGTCCGTGTCTTGGAGCCAGTACCGTGCTACGGTGATTTGAGAAGCGTCACAGTGAACTCACATTGATGTCTCGGCGACAAAATTCGCCTGATGTAAATCCTATGGAACCCATCTGGGTAGCTATTGCGCCCTCACAACGTACGAAATTCAACGGCCCCTTATTTGTATGAATTCCACGGCCTTTGCGTAGACATCTAGTGCCACATACCTCGATGAAACTACCAACCAACTATCGGATTCCTGATACGCAAAATCACTGGACAAACAAGCTATTAAGCATGTGGTCATAATGTTTTGGCTCATAAGTGTAAGAACAGTTCATTTCCCAGTAGTTCAATCTTGTCAGTGTGTGCTCTGTAAGGGATGTTAGGGATGTACAGCAGGTATACTTGTGACTAAGCACAGTGTACTAAACAACATTATATCAATATTTACTTCACGTGTATTTTAATAAATGTAGCTATTATTAGTAACATGTTTTAGGTTAGTTAGTATCTTCAAGTACATACACTCCTGGAAATGGAAAAAAGAACACATTGACACCGGTGTGTCAGACCCACCATACTTGCTCCGGACACTGCGAGAGGGCTGTACAAGCAATGATCACACGCACGGCACAGCGGACACACCAGGAACCGCGGTGTTGGCCGTCGAATGGCGCTAGCTGCGCAGCATTTGTGCACCGCCGCCGTCAGTGTCAGCCAGTTTGCCGTGGCATACGGAGCTCCATCGCAGTCTTTATCACTGGTAGCATGCCGCGACAGCGTGGACGTGAACCGTATGTGCAGTTGACGGACTTTGAGCGAGGGCGTATAGTGGGCATGCGGGAGGCCGGGTGGACGTACCACCGAATTGCTCAACACGTGGGGCGTGAGGTCTCCACAGTACATCGACATTGTCGCCAGTGGTCGGCGGAAGGTGCACGTGCCCGTCGACCTGGGACCGGACCGCAGCGACGCACGGATGCACGCCAAGACCGTAGGATCCTACGCAGTGCTGTAGGGGACCGCACCGTCACTTCCCAGCAAATTAGGGACACTGTTGCTCCTGGGGTATCGGCGAGGACCATTCGCAACCGTCTCCATGAAGCTGGGCTACGGTCCCGCACACCGTTAGGCCGTCTTCCGCTCACGCCCCAACATCGTGCAGCCCGCCTCCAGTGGTGTCGCGACAGGCGTGAATGGAGGGACGAATGGAGACGTGTCGTCTTCAGCGATGAGAGTCGCTTCTGCCTTGGTGCCAATGATGGTCGTATGCGTGTTTGGCGCCGTGCAGGTGAGCGCCACAATCAGGACTGCATACGACCGAGGCACACAGGGCCAACACCCGGCATCATGGTGTGGGGAGCGATCTCCTACACTGGCCGTACACCACTGGTGATCGTCGAGGGGACACTGAATAGTGCACGGTACATCCAAACCGTCATCGAACCCATCGCTCTACCATTCCTAGACCGGCAAGGGAACGTGCTGTTCCAACAGGACAATGCACGTCCGCATGTATCCCGTGCCACCCAACGTGCTCTAGAAGGTGTAAGTCAACTACCCTGGCCAGCAAGATCTCCGGATCTGTCCCCCATTGAGCATGTTTGGGACTGGATGAAGCGTCGTCTCACGCGGTCTGCACGTCCAGCACGAACGCTGGTCCAACTGAGGCGCCAGGTGGAAATGGCATGCAGCCTGCATTGCTGCGAAAGGTGGATATACACTGTACTAGTGCCGACATTGTGCGTGCTCTGTTGCCTGTGTCTATGTGCCTGTGGTTCTGTCAGTGTGATCATGTGATGTATCTGACCCCAAGAATGTGTCAATAAAGTTTCCCCTTCCTGGGACAATGAATTCACGGTGTTCTTATTTCAATTTCCAGGAGTGTATATCCAAAGCAAACCATTAGTGCTTATTTCTCCTGGGCATCACGTCAGGTGTTGAAGAGTGGGTGGTTAACATGTACTGACAGCCATAGTCCACTTAGTGGCGCATTTATGAACGAAGGAAGATTGGGTTTAACGTGAAGTTGACATCGAGGTCAGTAGAGACGGATCACAAGCTCGAGTGAGCCAAGGATGAGAAAAGAAGACGTTCATGTCCTTTCAAAGTAACCGTCCCGGCATTTGCCTGGGGCAACTTAGGAAAATCACGGAAAAACTAAAACTCGATTGCTGAACGCTGGTTTGAACCGTCGTCTTCCCGAATCCGAATCCAGTGCGCTAAGCACTGCGCCACCTCGCTCGGTGGTACAGTTATGACCGTGCAGAAAACATCACGTTGTGTATTATGTGACATGTTTGCAGGAAGACTATTAGACGCGTGAAAATACAAGTGAAATACTGAAATGAATATATATGAAGGTACCAATGACCACAATATCTGCAATTATGCCCTTAACAAGCTATATGTTAGTCCTTTCCAGCAATTCCAGGTTCCCGAGTTCTACCTTTCGCTATCGGAGACAAGCACTCTGCTTGCTACTCTTTATGACAATATTACTCGTGGTGAGTATACACACCCGTCTGCATTACAGCTGTGAGGGAACGCTTGTTGCTCTTCTTAATTTTACACCGAGAAAATAACTGCTACAGACGTTAAAGTAACCTCTGGCGTGCCACAGGGGAGTGTTATGGGACCATTGCTTTTCACAGTATATATAAATGACCTAGTAGATAGTGTCGGAAGTTCCATGCGGCTTTTCGCGGATGATGCTGTAGTATACAGAGAAGTTGCAGCGTTAGAAAATTGTAGCGAAATGCAGGAAGATCTGCAGCGGATAGGCACTTGGTGCAGGGAGTGGCAACTGTCCCTTAACATAGACAAATGTAATGTATTGCGAATACACAGAAAGAAGGATCCTTTATTGTATGATTATATGATAGCGGAACAAACACTGGTAGCAGTTACTTCTGTAAAATATCTGGGAGTGTGCGTGCATAACGATTTGAAGTGGAATGATCATATAAAATTAATTGTTGGTAAGGCGGGTACCAGGTTGAGATTCATTGGGAGAGTGCTTAGAAAATGTAGTCCATCAACAAAACACTCGTTCGACCTATACTTGAGTATTGCTCATCAGTGTGGGATCCGTACCAGATCGGGTTGACGGAGGAGATAGAGAAGATCCAAAGAAGAGCGGCGCGTTTCGTCACAGGGTTATTTGGTAACCGTGATAGCGTTACGGAGATGTTTAATGCACTCAAGTGGCAGACTCTGCAAGAGAGGCGCTCTGCATCGCGGTGTAGCTTGCTCGCCAGGTTTCGAGAGGGTGCGTTTCTGGATAAGGTATCGAATATATTGCTTCCCCCTACTTATACCTCCCGAGGAGATCACGAATGTAAAATTAGAGAGATTAGAGCGCGCACGGAGGCTTCCAGACAGTCGTTCTTCCCGCGAACCATACGCGACTGGAGCAGGAAAGGGAGGTAATGACAGTGGCACGTAAGGTGCCCTCCGCCACACACCGTTGGGTGGCTTGCGGAGTATAAATGTAGATGTAGATGTAGCTCGCGGATCCCGTTGGTGACAAACTTCACAGAGCTTTTCCCTTACTACCGGGGAAAATACTCAATGTCATAACTATTGCTGGAGATTTAGCAGTATCTCAATTGCCCTCTCTCGAATCTGTCTGTAGTGAGAGTGCCCGACAACTTGGCTGTTGTACTGGTCTTAGCTGCTTCCTGGTAACGACTGTCTTAGCCCGCACCACTGACGGTTATATGCTGGTTTTTCAGATATATTTGTGCGACTGTCTTCCGCAGAAGTATTTTCCCTGACTATTCTGAGGGTCTTCGTGAAGATTCTTCCAAAAGCCTTCCAGAAGTTTCTCGAACATTCTGGCCATTTGTTAGCACCTGCTTGTCACTTTGTTGCCTGAGACTGTTGTCCTATCCTAGTTATTATATCACCACCGTTACCTCAGTAGACTGTCAACAAGTCTGAATACTGGTCCTATTCCTGATGCCCGACCGACACCACGCCTTGGACATTGTCTTAACTACTATGCTTAATAGGTTTCTCTTGTTTTCTAGCAATCATGCCACGTCTTACATTAGTAACATTCGATAGACAAAAACGGGTCGACGTGGAGACGTAGCTAAACATCATAAAGAAGCTCTCTTCCTGGGACGTACGCATGACCACAACATGAATGAATTTGACTGGTTAGTTGGTTCATCAATGAACACTGTCCAATGTGTCTACCAGAAATTTCTACCAGAGACTGTCTACTAGTCAAGACATCTAACACAACAGTGGTAGCGAAAAATCGTGACTGACAGAGACCAGAGACGTGTCACACTTGGTAACTGATTGTAAGTAAAGGAGGAGGGGTAGAACAGCAGAAAGATGTTAGAATGGTTGGCCACTTCAGCGTCTACGTTGATCACCTGTAGCTGCGGCTCAGCTATCTAGCGTTTCGAGAGGAATTGTTCCATAAATAACGAAGGAGCACAACAACTTAAATTTACTTTTTAATACCATAATTTATATCGCTTGAGGTATCACGTGAGTGATGAGCTCTCGATTTCATACATCTCGTATAACGTCACAGCGAAAGATTCTACGTCAGTTAGAGGTATCTTGGTTACTGACGCGATGGTTTCGCAACAGCGATAAGCTGAAGAGTGCAAATGACTCTGGGTTGTGGGAATAAGTACCGTATGTTTAACGTATGATTTAATTTTTCGCCGACCTCTGTGACCGAGAGGTTATGGGCGCTTCAGTCCAGAACCGTGCTGAGACTACGGTCGCAGGTTAGAATCCTGCCTCGGGCTGTGTGTGATGTTCCTACGGGTTCCAGGCCTCACTGTCGATAGCTCTAACTTTGATCATCTTTGGTAGCACTAGTGTTCAGTATGTGTGTGTTATCTTTCCTGCATCAGTCCGAGAACCGAGGTTTTAAATGTGCATGTACGTCGCCTGTCCGTTGCAAAAATGGTTCAAGTAGCTCTGAGCACTATGGGACTTAACTTCTGAGGTCATCAGACCCGTAGAACTTAGAACTACTTAAACCTAACTAACCTAAAGACATCACACACATCCATGCCCGAGGCAGGATTCGAACCTGCGACCGTAGCGGTCGCTCGGCTCCAGACTGTAGCGCCTAGAACCGCACGGCCACTCCGGCTGTCCGTTGCAGCTTGCCTTGAAAATGGCGGGGTGTTCTCCCGCCGAAATATTGGCGGTCGCTGAAAGTGTTACCTGGCGGAATTCTCGGAAGGTACTTGAGAGATATAAGTAGAAAGCCGTGACCGAAGTGATGAAAGATCGTTCCTTAGAATTCGTTCCTAGCTCGTTCCGTTCATTTTGATGACCTGTTCCTTTGGACCCGTTACTTCGGGAACGACCCATCTATAGTCTCTCATGGGGTCACAGGGCACACAGTGGTTAAGTTTCAACAAGTTCGTCGACGAACAAAAATGCGTCTTCCTCGGTAGTAAGAAGAAAAAGCATAAAATACAGCGTCTCACTAGGTAGGCCTACTGATAATGAGACTTGACAGATTCTAGTATGTCTGTACACCATAGGAACTTCGTAGGAAAATACACTTGCCGGTGCTTAATCCCAGTTCTGAGAATGTCGTCCACATAGACACAGAACAGTCTACCTTTAAAGCAACTTAAGCCCGCAGAGGAAACAACTGAAAGTTGAAAACAGCGGCGATGGTCCTTCGAAGGACTTAGAGCGTGCTGAGACGATGAGATGAGTAGCACACACCCGTAGGTCAAGAGACGCTCTTGAAGCAGGAAGAACTGGCTCGTGCAGTCGATGCTCAGGCACTTATAGCTGCCTTTCTTGTGTTGTGCGGCCTCGAACAGGTCCCACGGGAGCTACATCTACATACATACTCTGCAATCCAACATACGGTGCGTGGCGGAGGGTACCTCGTACCACAACTAGCATCTCCTCTTCCTGTTCCACTCCCAAACAGAACTAGGGAAAAATGACTGCCTATATGCCTCTGTACGACCCCTAATCTCTCTTATCTTATCTTCGTGGTCTTTCCACGAAATATAAGTTGGCGGCCGTAAAATTGTACTGCAGTCAGCCTCAAATACTGGTTCTCTAAATTTCCTCAGTAGCCCTTCACGAAACGAACGCCTCCTGTCCTCTATAGACTCCTACCCGAGTTCCTGAAGCATTTCCGTAACACTCGCGTGATGATCAAACCTACCAGTAACAAATCTAGCAGCCCGGCTCTGAATTGCTTCTATGTCCTCCCTCAATCCGACCTGATAGGGATCCCAAACGCTCGAGCAGTACTCAAGAATAGGTCGTATTAGTGTTTTATAAGCGGTCACGTTTACAGATGAACCACATCTTCCCAAAATTCTACCAATGAACCGAAGACGACTATCCGCCTTCCCCACAACTGCCATTACATGCTTGTCCCACTTCATATCGCTCTACAATGTTACGCCCAAATATTTAATCGACGTGACTGTGTCAAGCGCTACACTACTAATGGAGTATTCAAACATTACGGGATTCTTTTTCCTATTCATTTGCATTAATTTACATTTATCTATATTTAGAGTTAGCTGCCATTCTTTACACCAATCACAAATCCTGTCCAAGTCATCTTGTATCCTTCTACAATCACACAACGACGTCACCTTCCCGTACACCACAGCATCATCAGCAAAAAGCCGCACACTGCTATCCACCCTATCCAAAAGATCATTTATGTAGATAGAAAACAACAGCGGACCTACCACACTTCCCTGGGGCACTCCAGATGATACCCTCACCTCCGATGAACACTCACCATCGAGGACAACGTACTGGGTTCTATTACTTAAGAAGTCTTCGAGACATTCACATATTTGGGAACCAATCCCATATGCTCGTACCTTAGTTAGGAGTCTGCAGTGGGGCACCGAGTCAAACGCTTTCCTGAAGTCAAGGAATATGGCAACCGTCTGTAATCCTTCGTCCATGGTTCGCAAGATATCATGTGAAAAAAGGGCGAGTAGTGTTTCGCAGGAGCGATGCTTTCTGAAGCCGTGCTCATGCATGGACGGCAACTTCTCTGTCTCTGCAACTGAGAATATGTTCGAGAATCCTGCAACAAACCGATGATAAGGATATTGGTCTGTAATTTTTAGGATCCGTCCTACTAGCATTCTTATATACAGGCGTCACCTGTGCTTTTTTCCAGTCGCTCGGGACTTTTCCGTTGGGCAAGAGATTCTCGATAAATGCAAGCTAAGTAAGGAGCCAATGCAGTAGAGTACTCTCTGTAAAACTGAATTGCCATCCCGTCAGGAACTGGCGATTTATTTATTTTCAATCCATTCAGCTGCTTCACAACCCCAGGAATGTCTTATCACTATGTCCTCCATGCGGGAGTCTGACTCAAACGACGGTATGTTTGTACGATCCTACTGCATGAAAGATTTATCAAATGCTAAATTTAAAATTTCAGCTTTCGTTTTGCTGTCTGCCGTTGCCAGGCCAGACTGATCAGTGAGTGACTGGATGGAAGCCTTCGACTCGCTTACCGATTTTACGTAAGATCAGAATTTCCTTGGGTTTTCAGCAAGATCTTTTGCTAAGGTATGACGGTGGTAGTGGTTGTATGCTTCGCGCATCGCTCTTTTTGCAGCAGCACGAATCTCTTTTAACTTTTCCCTGTCCTCATTCTCCCGATCTTTCTTGTACCGCGAGTGCAACTGTCTTTGCTTCCCGAGAATTCTCCGAATTCCGCTGTTAAACCACGGTCAGTCTTTTCCGTCCGTAACCCACGTTTTCCGCACATACTTCTCCAATGCGTAATGTACAGTGTGTTTAAAATTTTCCCACAATTCTTCTTCGTCCATCGTACCGGAAGTAAATGAAGTCGAATCATTTACTAGTGGGATGCTAACAACTGCTTATCTGCTCTTTCTAGTAAGAATACTCTCCTAACCTTCTTGACCGACCTTTTAACTTTGGTAACCATAGTCGTAATGACAACATCATGATCGCTAATCCCTGTCTCAACACTAACACCGTCGATGAGGTCTGGTCTGTTCGTGGCTACCAGATCTAAAATATTTCCGTTACGCGTTGGCTGTCGACTTAGCTGCTCACGAGACAGTTTTCCGATAGTGTGTTGAAAAGTAATTTACACGACGGCTAGTGCTGGTACTGCCACCTGGCGCTCGATCCAGATTGCGACATGAAGTGCTCGGGATGCTGAGGCGTGCAGGGGCCGTGTGGACTAAACCCATTTCCGAGAGGTTGCCGCTCCCTCTTCCCTAGATCTCAAATGTTGCAGTAATTGCACACAATAAACATTTAGAGCTGAGTACGCCACAAAATGCAGTTGATTTCTGCGGCAAATTTAGCTGGTCTTCTTCAGTGGGCCAAAACCGGGCACTGCACGGTAGGGACTGGATGAGTGTACTACTCTCCGACGAATCGCATTGTTGGCTGTTCTTAAATAATGCAAATCATACAGTGCATCGACGGCACATTGCGTTTAATGTGCAGAGTGCGGCAGGTTTAGTTCAAGCTGGAGGCCCCTGTATGATGTTTTTCGTGACTCTACTAACAAGGGAACCTCCCCATCGCACCCCCCTCAGATTTACTTATAAGTTGGCACAGGGATAGGCCTTGAAAAACTGAACACAGATCAATCGATAAAACAGGAAGAAGTTGTGTGGAACCATGAAAAAAATAAGCAAAATATACAAACTGAGTAGTCCATGCGCAAGGTAGGCAACATCTAGGAGAGTATCAGCTTACGAGCGCCGTGGTCCCGTGGTTAGCGTGAGCAACTGCGGAGCGAGAGGTGCTTGGTTCAAATCTTCCCTCGAGTGAAAAGTTTAATTTTTTATTTTCAGATAATTATCAAAGTTCAGTCACTCACACATAATCAACTTCGCTCTCCAAAATTCCAGGACATGTTCAGATTTGCTTGGACATATACAGGATTTGACGGTCTACGCACGGAAACATTTGAAAACGTAAAAAACATATGTTTTGACAGAGCACAGGGAAAACTGTGCGACTGTGAAACTGTTGCATTCATTTGTTGCAGTTTATGTGACAAACTCTTATGTTTTCATCACTTTTTTGGGAGTGATTACCAGATCCACAAGAAAACGTAAATCGGGCAAAGTAGAAGAATCTTTTTACCCATTCGCCAAGTGAGCAAAATGGTTCAAATGGCTCTGAGCACTATGGGACTTAACATCAATGGTCATCAGTCCCCTAGAACTTAGAACTACTTAAACCTAACTAACCTAAGGACATCACACAACACCCAGCCATCACGAGGCAGAGAAAATCCCTGACCCCGCCGGGAATCGAACCCGGGAACCCGGGCGTGGGAAGCGAGAACGCTACCGCATGACCACGAGATGCGGGCCAAGTGAGCAAGTTTGGTGGGTCGATAACATATTCCTGTCATGTGACGCACATGCCGTCACCAGTGTCGTAAAGAATATTTCAGACGTGTTTTCCTGTGGAGGAATCGGTTGACCTATGACCTTGCGATCAAATGTTTTCGGTTCCTATTGGAGAGGCACGTCCTTTCGTCTACTAATCGCACGATTTTGCGGTGCGGTCGCAAAACACAGACACTAAACTTATTACAGTGAATAGAGACGTCAATGAATGAACGGACAGATCGCAACTTTGCGAAAATAAAGAAAGTAAAATTTTCACTCGAGGGAGGACTCGAACCAAGGACCTCTCGTTTCGCAGTTGCTCACTCTAACCACGGGACCACGGCGCTCACTAGCTCACATTGTCCTTGATGTTGCCTATCTTGCAAATGGACTTCTCAGTTTGTATAATTTGCTTATTTTTTCATAGTTCCACACAACTTCTTCCTGTTTTCTCGACTGATCTGTGTTCAGTTTTTCAAGGCCTATCCACTGTGTCAATTTATAAGTAAATCTGAGAGGGGTGCGATGGGGAGGTTCCCTTGTAAGGCCTACTCATGTTACTGGAGTATATGTCCCAGGACTTTCTAACGTTTTCAATGATCAAATTTTCCGCTTTCTCTTCATCTTGACGATGAGTATGCATGTTACGGGCACACCCGCCTTCCAAAGTGGTGTGTTTTCAGAGCTACATGTATACGTTCCCGGTTTGCAGAACAATGAGGCACTTTTTTTGCACCTCGAATGTTTCGGATTATTTGGAACGGCGGGTGAAGCTGCAGGAAATAGCCACACGAATTTTAGTATCTCTATGGGACCTGGAAAAAGCGTTCTACAATGTAAAATGGTGCAGAGATGTTCGATATCCTGAGAAATATAGCCGAAATTGAAGGGAAAGAAGGCTAATAGTCAATATGTACAAGAATGAAGAGGGAAAAGTATGAGTGGAAGACCAAGAACAAAGTGCTCAGATTAAAAAGTGTGTAAGACAGGGCTGTAGTCTTTGACCCCTGCTGTTCGAAGAAGCAATGGAGAAAATAAAAGAAAGATTCAAATGCGGAATTAAAATTCAAGTGAAAGGATATCAATGTTAAGATTCGCTAACGTCATTGCTATCCTCAGTGAAAGTGAAGAAGGATTGCAGGACCTTGTAATATTATTGGGATTTCCGTCGTATGAAAGCTGTGATTACCCTGGGAAAGGCATTCACCTATCTGTATATTAAGTGATCAACTTATGATATGAGACCTATTCTTTGAAAGACATTTGTTTTATATAATTTACGTAATATTATTGGGATTTCCGTCGTATGAAAGCTGTGATTACCCTGGGAAAGGCATTCACCTATCTGTATATTAAGTGATCAACTTATGATATGAGACCTATTCTTTGAAAGACATTTGTTTTATATAATTTACGTAACTGTAAAAATGCGCATCTAGCGCGGACGCTAATACATCGATTGCGCAGTCAAAGAAACATTTTAACAGAAGCTGAACTGAACGTTCCACTTCGATCTAAATAAAAGATGACAGTAAAAACTTTTGTAGATCTTCAGATTTTATCGTACTTCTACTTGTAATGTGAAAGCGTAAAGAAGGTCGTTTTTTAAGCCATAAAAAGTGAGCGGTCTTGCCAGCGTGCAGTCAACAATATTACTTAATAAAATTCTAGTAATTTATGTTCCATACTGTAAATCGGCTAGTTATTGTTATGAAGGTGTTGAACGGTGCAAGAATTGTCTTGAAGGAAGGAGAAAAGTAATGACCGTAATTTATGACAAAAACGTGAACCAAGGAGCTAGCACAGGACAGGCTGAAATCTGATCGCACCATACAGTTAGAAAAGTTCTTATGTAAGTTATACTGTTTATAAATAAGCCCTAATTGCTTGTGAGAATTGTTTAAATATATTTAGTGTTTACCAGTTTTCTTATTCTATTCTTTTCCTATATTTTTTTTTAGCTCCATGTCATATTATTTTTGTAAATATCAAACAGCCTTTACTACAGCAGAGAATACTGCGGCATCCTGGTCGTAGACAGAAGGCCGCTCCATGTCTACTATACAACTCATAGCTACTCCATTTATTAATGATTTTATTTGCAAATGCAATTTTTATTGTTCATTGTTAAAGGTCCCTTAGGTAATTATAAAATACATACTGATTACGTAAAGAAATCCGTGTTGTTCTTTTCCAAATAATACAAGCCTTTGCGTAATCAAAACTAGCCTCCTCCTGCCAACGATCAGAAGCCGACCAGAAGACGGACGCCTTCGACCGCTTTCGTATTTCCTGTGGCAAAGCTGTGCCAAACTGGGAACACGACATTCTAGTATGAAACAATATATAAATTGAAAGAATTGAAATATATTTAACTTATTTTTTTTTCTTTTATCATACTAGAACCTGTCGAATGGAATGAACATTCTAATGGGTACAGAATAAAGAAAGAGTAAATCGAAGGTACACGAATGTAATGATAAGTAGCGGAAATAAGAACAGAAAGGTACTTATAATCATAAATGGTGATCACGAAGTCCACGAAGTTAAGGAATTCTGCTACCCACGCAGCAAAATAACCCATGATGGACGGAGCAGTGAGGACAATGAGGACATAGAAAGCAGACTGAGACTGACAAACAGGGCTCTTCTGCCCAAGGGAAGTCCACTACAATCAAAAACAGGTCTTAATATGAGGAAGAAATTTCTGAGAATCTAAATGTGGTGCTCAGCAATTGTGTGGCATTGAAACACATACTTTGGAAAAATCTCGACAGAATAGAATCGAATCATTTGAGATATGGTGCAATAGAAGAATATAAAAATCAGATGGACTGATAAGTTAGGGAATGAGGTGGTTCTCCACAGAATCGGAGCGAAAAGGAATATATGGACAACATGGACAAGAAGAAAGGACGGGATAGAAGAACATACGTTATAACATCACGGAATAGCTTCCATGGTACTACCGGATGCTGTAGAGCGTAAAAGCCATACAGGAAGACAGAGACTTGGGTACATACAGCATATAATTGATGACGTAGCTTGCAATTTCTACTCTGAAACGAAAAAGTTGGCACAGGATGGGTATTCGTGGAACAAAATTTATGACGAAAAACAAAGAGAAAGGATCTAAGCATCAATGAGTGGTTTCACATGGCTGTAGCAGAACTGAAAAAACTTTTGGGCTCTTTCCCTCACCGAACTGAGACAGTTATAAAAACTGGAGGCGATGTTACACGCTATTAGTGTGATGTCTCCTAGGGACGACAAACTTTCTGTCTGATCTTAATTTTAAGCATTTTCCATCGCTCTGTATTAAAAAAAAAAAACTAAACGAAATCGTCAGCAACCGAATAATTTGCAGTAGAAAAAAGGAGCAGAAAATAAAAAAAAACGTAAACCAGAAGAGATTTATTTAACAAGTAGTGCTTTCTTCTCTTTGAATACATGACATTTTACAAGCTCAAATAAATGCAGTTATTTATAGTAATTCAAAACATGAGCACTAAAACTTGGTATTTTATATCTGATGAACAGTAATTTCCGATTTGAAGTAGGTGCTTCTGTCACAAGATAATTTCAGTAAAGCACATTATGAATTCAGGAACTCCTGGAATAGACAGAGAACATTTCAGAATCATATGTTACAGAATAATACATCAGACATTAATAAACATGTGATTAACACATAATTTAAGACCAGTTAACATACTATATTACAAGAGGCAATGAGCATCCCATTAGTCCATTCCCTCCTTCCCCTTCTCACTGTCTATCTCCTCCTCCACTCCTCCTGTGTCCAGCTCCTCCACCGCATCTATCTGTTCACCTACTTCCCCCCTCTCTTCCCCACTCTCTGACCATCTCCGTCTGCTACTCTGTCCCTCTTCTAGTATTCCTCTTCCTATCTCTTCTTCCCCCCATCCCTCCGACCATCTCCTTATTCCCCTTTAGTCCATATGGTGCTATGCCTCTGTCCATCTCTTTCCCACCTTCTGCTTCTCCTGTTTCTGTTTACTTCCTCCAACCAATTCCCCCCCCCCCCAACTTTCCACTAACTGTCGATTTCTTCCCCCTCCTCTCTCTATCTGCTTGTCCCACCCGTCTCGCTATATGCTCGCCACATGCTCTTCTACCCTCTCTCTCTCCCCCCTCTGACCATCTGCTACTTCGCACTCTGCCATCTCCTTCTCCACCTATCTAATTCCATCTCTTCCTCGCTTTCTGTCTGCTTCGTCGTCCACCTCTCTCTGTCCATTTCCACTCTTCTGTCTCGGAGCATCCCCTCCTCCTCCCACTTCGGTGTCCATCTCCTTCTCTGGTCTTCTCTCTCCACGTTATCATCCCAGTCCCTGTCGGAGGCTGGGTGTTCTTACTCCCCCAGTATGACTTTTCCGATCGTAACTTACACGTGTACCAAATTCGTTTGCGCCACCTCTGTAGTGCCAATGGTGAACATTTTGAAAACATTGTGATGTGATTGTTTACAAAGATTGTTTTCATACGATTATTTCACTTATGTATGCTGATATGAGCTGTACAGCGTACAGCGCCATCTGTTAGCAGCTTTTGTAACTATTATTTCAAACTGCTGCATCAACTTCTTACAGTTTTCACAATAAAAATACCGTTTACTGCATTCCTCTATCGATCTTTGTTTTCGCGATATTTAATTTTAAAATCAGAGAGTCCTTTTCTGGACATCCTGTACGACACGACTGACAGCACTACTTCTTCGATGGCCATCCTGCAATGGTCGGTGGACTGAGAAGGGACCCATCCGCAACGTAATAAACTGAGCACTGTGCAGAACATGTCCCCTGGTGCGATGCGAAGAGGGCGGTTGCTTAGCTACACAGGCAAAGAGGTTATACCGCTCTTTTGAGTTTATAACGAATCACATGCAAGACACGAGGGTATTTCAAAATCACTTTTCAGCAATTTATTTGCAGGAAAGCTATGTTTAGTCCCAACAAAGAAGTACAGTCGAGGTTTGACTGAAAAGTAATTTCTCCACCTTCGTAACTCTACACTGGTATGCGGCAGGTACTGACTTGTCCCGTAGCCTTTTCTCTATAGTTCCAGTTGGCGGGAAGGCTTGGCATTGAACGGTTGTGTTGTTACATGTATAGTATGGAGCCCTGTGCAGACGGTCGGTCAATGCAATTTAAGCCACGTGCAGTCATTGAATTCTTGACAGCAGAAGGTGTCACCCCAAAGGAGATTCATCGGAGAATGAAAGCAGTTCATGGTGACTGTGTTGATGTGAGTACTTTGCGTCTTCATTCTCGTAACGCGAGAGGAGTTCGTGGCAAATTTCAATTCAGCGCTTTCATTTCAGGAGTAGGCAACCGGGGTACCGATCATGCACAGATCTTTCGATAGCAAAGCAAAGCAATAATGTGACGCACACATCCTCGTGAAATGAACATTGTTCTCGCGGCTTCTCTCTGAGTCATTCGACGATCGTCCTGAATCACTCTGTCAACATTTTGCTTGTGATACTCTGTGGTTGCTGTCAAAGGAGGCCCAACTGTTTGTTTGTCACGTAGGTCAGATGTTCCCGCCTCAACATCTTTGAACTTACTCGCCCAACGATGCACATTATTCACATCAACGCAATATGAATCTCCTTTGGGGTGACACCTTCTCCTGTTAAGAATTCAATGACTGCACGTTGCTTAAATCACATTGACCTATTGTCTGCGCAGGGTTCGATAATTCACACTTTAAGTACACAACCGTTCAATGCTTCCCGCTTCCCGCCAACTGGAGCTGTAGAGAAGCCAGTGCCTGCCGCATACCAGTGCTGCAAACTGTTGAAGAGCTACGAAGTTGGAGGCATTACTTTTCAGACAACCCTCGTAGAATACCAATTGCTATATCTTCCTAGAATTTAAGTATTCTATAAAGCAAACTTCTATCGATGGCAGGTATGTCTAGTGTCTTCGTGTTGTTAAACAGGGTTCAGTGACCAGGTAACATAAGAGAAACCATGGAAAACATCCTAGCATGGAGAAAGAAACTGGGGGTAATCTAGAAGTTTGAAGAGGATTAAGATGCGGCCTAACAACTCTTAAGACCTTAAGACCTTACTATTAAGCAGTACGGCTACCAAAGCCTACAGACACATTCAAGCCCCACATCTCTTATTGTAAGCCTATGCAAAAAATTTGAACTAAAACTGGAATCAATCTTAGGGTATGGATTCGATTTGCAACGCTGCTACCGTTTACCATGGCAGCAAACCACACCAGTTACCTGTCTCGCCTTCTGTGCATCAAATCTACAGCGGTAGTAAACTCATGGCGGATTCTCGATAAGAAGTCAACGCTGCTTGTAGGAAGAAAAAATATCCTGCTTAGTAAGGCAACAATTCTGCCCATCCCCACTTCCACAACCCCTTTCTCCATACTTTCGGTAAAATTCCGCTAAGCGTACATCAAATTCCTCTTTTCAGCCGTCAGTAAAAATTGTTTCGACCTTAGGCTTCTAATTCTCGCTCATAAAATTTATCTATAAATCCTTACTTCAGAAGATCCTTGGGTTAATTTCCTCCAGTAACACGTCCACCCTCGATTCATTAAACAGTGGAACTGTCGTGTATGAAACATCCGTTTCAAACATCCTCATGTTTATGACATAATATAATGATATAATTTTGGGGCACATCCAGTGGTGCATGTGGATACTGTCTGAAAAATGTGTTGCTACAAGAGTTAGTAGTAAAGAAGTAATAAATGACGTCATGCCCGGTGCTGAAATTTTACTGCTTGTTTTGTAGGAGGCATCAGCTAGAAAATGATCAGAGAAAGTATGAATATACGTGTGAATGTTTTGGGAAGTCGCTAAAAGTTCTCATTCTAAGTACTGAAGAGTACTGTGGGAAAGGTGTGCTGCACAATGTCTAAGGTGAATACTTGTTCTATTGTGTTAAATGCGTCAACATAAGATTACACCAATTAATGAGTAGATTATAACAGCGTTTTAAATTTGGTCAATATTTCTGTGAAATAAAGACCATCAGTTTTTTGTTGTGCACCTGGACGCAGTTAGAGAGGTGCTAGAGGGTGACTAATTGACCATTTTAGCTGTTTATCTTTAAAAAATAATTTTAAATTTTGCCTACCAATTTCATCAGATGACGGTGTACTAGACGTGAATGGTGGGGAGCGGCTACAGGGCAATGTTCAACGTTACCATGTTATAAATAGCGCATATTGCCTGAGGATGCACCAATAAGTGGTGCGAATCCAGTCGCAGATTTAATAAAAATCATTGACACGGCCAGTGCGGAATTTTCTTTGAAAAAAGGTTTAACCCTCTCCCTCTTCTCTTCATCTTTGTACACAAACATAGATTCACATTATACACTCCAGTTAGGGTCAGTTAGCGTCAAAACATAAAGACGTAATTGTCACGCAGTTCGAACTAAGAGCGCCTCTGCTTTCATAAGCGGTAAGTTCTTTCCAAATAGATGACTCACAAACTTTTGGGGGTTTGGCAGCCGATAATGACATACAGATTTCCCTTTTTAGTTCGAGGTGTGAAAAATAAAACTGGTCCAAAAAGTACTTGTTGCACCTTTGGAACCGAACTTACCAGGTCTCCTTAAAAAGTAATGCCTCCAAATTTTTTGTTCTATTGTGAATATTAGTAGAAGCATTACTAGACAATTCTACTCTATCGAATTCCCCGCTTCGATGATGCACATTGCCACCCTCTGCCACCAGAGGTCTCCGTAATGTATCGTGTAACATAGCCGTGTGTAAAGTAACGATGTCGGTGAGTGAAATACAGCATGCTGTAAATCAGTTTCTAACTGCATAAAAAGTGTAATAAATATAAGATAAGAGCTGTGTACGGTGACGATTGTATCGACATCAGTTCATCATTCGGACCCCAAAAACAAAAGAGCATCAATGGAGTTGCACCACAAAGTGTCGCCGACTCCAAAAAAGTTGTAATGACGTCATTAGTAGCCACAATATTCTGGGTTGATCAAGGTGTGGTGCATTTGGATTTCATGCCGAAAGGCTCCACCGTAATCTACTGCGAGGTTCCCCCCCCCCCCCCCCCCCCCGCAGCCACCATTCCCTCCAAACAAACGGTAAGCTCGAATACGAATAATTAGTCCATATTTGGAAGACTCTCTCCTTCAGCATAAAAATGCTATACCACACATGAAAGCTGCCACGTCTGCAACTATCCGACCCCTTGCGTTCATGGTCACTGGTTATTCTCCATTCAAGCCGGACTTTTACCATCCGATTTTCATTTGTTTCCAGAGCTTAATGAAGCTGTCCAAGCAGAGTTGAGATTGTGCCTCCACCAACCAAGTGAAACATTCTACAGTGATGGTATCAATGGGAGAAATGTGTTCGTCACTAGGCTGACTATGTCGAGAAATAAACATGTAGACACGAATAAAGAAGATTAGGAATGTTAATAAAATTGATGTACTGAAAACTGTATAACAGTTGTCACACAAGAAATTCAGAGGCACTATTTTTCAGCACGCCCTCATGTATCATCTCTATCCAGAGCTGACGATGTAAGTCATGATGTTTATCTTAAGGTGGAGGCAATATTTTTTGGATCAGTTTTGTTCTACCCAGCTTGTAGCTTAAGTGTTTTCTGATCTGCTGTGGCAGTATTTTTCACCCACTTCCGAGACGACATGCACAACTGGTGGCCACCATCACCACGTCCTGCGCAGCCCAGTCATTTCACACGTCCAGCCACGTAACTCATGTCCCTCCCTCTGACATTTGTACAATCATTTGTGGCACGATAGGTTTGTACCATTGCATGCTGTGCTGTTACTGCATATAATTGCTACATTTAATGTATAGCGGATACAAAAATGTCTGGTTGTTTCCCAGCTTGTGAGAGGTAACCTGGAGGGACAGGGCTTGCAGCCCGCAGAAGGCAACAGCAGTAGCAGCAACAACGTTGGTGCTGGGCTGATAAGGAGGCGCCCAGCACGTCCCCAGGGCGCTGTTACAGGCCCAGCTGTAGCAGCTGCAGCTGGAGCTGGCGACAATTTAACGGTGCCCGCTTCTTCCGCTGTTAGCCACCCTGCTTTTGGGACCCTGGGCCTCCTTAAAGCTGATTAAATTGCTAGAAGTTCTCTCCTACAGTGATGCTTCTGTTCCACACCAAAATCCCACTGTGTAGATCGCGAACAAGAGAGGCGACACAGGGAACATTGAAGACTAATTCGCCAAATCTGACGGTTTTACGTGATAGAGCTTAATGCTTCATTTTTGGTCTTACTTTGAACAGGAAGTAGCTTTCTAGATAAGCTTCTGTCGTGTAATCTTTGATATACACCAATGAATGTGTTTTATTACTAGTGCTAATTTAAACTGTGTTCTTACATAAAACATCAAAATAAGGGTCATATAGGAAAGGAATTCCTACCTTACGAGTAAAGGGAATCTAAGAAAAGGGGCTTTTGGTAAACACATCCCCAGTCTCCTCATTTTCAGCAGCAAAGCGTAAGTGTGTACGGTGTTTTAACGCAAGCCATGAAGTGGCTTATAGGCTACTTATAAGAGCAGCGAAGTGGTTATTATTCAAGATGGGAATTTTCGCAATGAACCTGGCAGATTTCATTAATTTTTATGTACGCCCGAATCAGTTACAACAGGATTCTATAACCCTGGATGTAGTTGAGTTGCACCCGGTTTACTGAACAGACTACACAGAACGATGGATCGGGCGCCATCATCCCACAACAAGAATCAGTCGCCGGCCGCGGTGGTCTCCCGGTTCTAGGCGCGCAGTCTGGAACCGTGCGACTGCTACGGTCGCAGGTTCGAATCCTGCCGCGGGCATGGATGTGTGTAATGTCCTTAGGTTAGTTAGGTTTAAGTAGTTCTAAGTTCTAGGGGACTGATGACCACAGCAGTTGAGTCCCATAGTGCTCAGAGCCATTTGAACCAAGAATCAGTCACCCGAGTCACGTCACAAGTAAAGCGGCGGGTGGCGTGACACGCACTTTGGTTGCTGCTTCAAATGGAAGCAGTGGAAGCAGTTGAATGGGGCAGCGCCTACAGCAATGGCGCGATGTAAGGAAGTGTATGTCGCCCCGCTGGTGGTAGCGGACCTGTCGCCTGCAGGGGAAAGCCGGTCAGAGTGGCCGAGCAATTATAGGTGCTTCGGTCTGGAACCACGCGACCGCTACGGTCGCAGGTTCGAATGCTGCCTCGGGCATGGATGTGTGTGATGTCCTTAGGTTAGTTAGGTATAAGTAGTTCTAAGTTCTAGGAGACTGATGGCCTCAGATGTTAAGTCCCATAGTGTACAGAGCCATTTGAACCATCAATATCTCTGCAGGGGCTTCCAACTACTTCTTGAGAGCCTACCACGTCGAGTTGCTGCGCTGCTTCCGACAAGCGGAATTGCTTACTGCTGCATGTCCACATGAGCATCTGCACCCAAAGAGATCCCTGCTACAGTCCGCTTTCCCGCTGACAAAGGACGAGCGTGACTGGTATGAATCTGTCCACAGGTAGGTAGAGAGAGAGAGAGAGAGAGAGAGAGAGAGAGAGAGAGAGAGAGAGAGAGAGAGAGAAAGAGAGGGAGAGAGAGAGAAAGAGAGGGAGAGAGAGAGATACAACCAAACTAAAAAACATGATGAATGAGCATGAAATACACGCTTCCCAATAGCGTACCGCATAAAATACCTATGGATTTTCAGGCTTCAGTAGTAACGATTGGTCGTAATCAGCTTTTTGATGTTTCACGATTGACGGCTGTTTCAATGCCCAGTGACTAAGAGCAGCTTCCAGTATTTCTGGAGAGACTGAATGCAAGTCGAATTTTAATCTTTATGGCTAAAAGCGTTTGCGAAAAGTGTAATGATGTGCGATATGGCTAAACACAGCTGCGCCTCACATTTATCGTGATACATTGTGATCATGCGCTGGGTACTTGGATGATACGTGTGAGAGATCACGTAAAAATACAGAGAAATACATTTACTCGTCTCCGATTAGCTACCGCTTAAAATAATGCTTTGCCTTTCGTGGCCTCTGATTGGCTGAAAATTGAGTACAAACACCAGAATAGCTGGACATGAGGTTCGTGGTACCACTTCTTTTTGGTGTGTTCAGGCCTGCCAGATGCGTTTGCTAGTTCTCTTCGGAAGTTGAGTTTGAAACTTGCTGTGACGCGTACATAGTGTGACATTGCATTTGTTATTCTTGGGTAATCATTACATTCTGACTGTAACGAAGTGTAGCGGCTTACTCGCATTGCAGCACAGCAATACTTTATTGTGGCATTCATAAGAATTACGAAACCATTCAGTAGATATGTAGAATCCTCGATCCTCGCCACGATCACGACACACGTGATTGACCTACGACCCTGAGAGATCAACTGCGAGAGAGACACAGTGAATACAAGGCTCAAAGTGGTTGGACAGAAATTTGTGAGATGTTCCCTCGGTGGACAACGAACCCATTTCGTCACGTCTTCATAATTTCAAGTGGATATATTGCAGAATGTTCAATTAATGTAGTTGTATGAGAAAAAACTAATTCACTTTCTGTTGACGCAGGGGATCGACAGATCTCCAAATCACGATCAATTACCAGTTTCGCCGGCCGAAGTGGCCTAGCGGTTCTAGGTGCTACAGTCTGGAACCACGGTACCGCTACGGGCGCAGGTTCGAATTCTGCCTCGGGCATGGATGTGTGTGATGTCCTTGGGTTGGTTAGGTTTAAGTAGTTCTAAGTTCTAGGGGACTGACGACCTCAGAAGTTAAGTCCCATAGTGCTCAGAGCGATTTGAATCAATTACCAGTTTCCTCTCTGCGCATTATGGTAAGCTGATGTGCAAACAGAATCTAGTAATAACTAACGCAACAGGTCCTGAGGCAATTAATTTACTGACTAATTTAGGACCAGTTTCGAAACCCTGGAAGGCCAATTTTAACTCGAGGTATGCTCTTGATTAAGTACAACGAACTACGTCAAATAACATTGCCACAGTACAACGCACTATCATTTTTTGGTATCACTCATGACATACTTTTTCTCAGAGGGCGATGGTATGTTTAAAGTTGACAACAGATCTACCCACCACAAATTTACCATTCAACATTTCCGAAAGACCACAATGTAAATGCATCATCATGGGTGTTTCTGAAATCTGTCATATCTCGTTTCCATTACGTATTGTTTCTCCTGTGAAAGAGACCTGTCCTACAATAAACAGCTATATCAGCTTCGGAAGCCCTCAGGCTCATGGAGATGCAACTGACCATCAGTAACAATGACGTAGAATTCAAGTTTTATTCAGCTTCCCATAACAACTAGAGGCCTCAGGTCCGTCTAACGGGATGGATTTCGCGATTAAATGATACGGACACTTCGTTCGACTTGGTACCCGACCTGAAGATACAGTAAACAACTCGATATTGACAATGAAAGCTGTTTTTTTTATAGAACCCTTCAGTATCAATGTCCTGTTACCGAAAGATAGGCTCTTTGAGAAAGTTATTACGTATCATTCCGCCCTTTTCTACCCCAAAGTCTAGAACAGATTATAGACTGGACTACAGGAGTCTCATTTACATGCCTGCACGATTTTTGATAACCGGATAAACCTAAAGGCACAAACTGAGGCGTTATCGAATTTTCTATAGTGCGTCACTCGTACAGATAAATATTCTGCAAGGAGAATCTACTACAGAACAATCGAACTTTAAATTATAAACAATAAATCTCAAAAGGAAATACCAAGCGATCTAAGCTACAATATTGTACAAAATTACGAAATAATTTAATTTTATCCTTTATTGTCCTTATCATTAGAACATTCAATTCCACCAAAAGTCACTGAACTAACATACCTTACAGCCACTCCTACATATGCGAGGTATATTTATTTTACACGTATTACTAGTTGCAAAAAGTGAAATTTGGAGTTTCTCAATAGAAGAATGCGAAGAGCAATTATTGAACCATCTGAGATCGCGTTTGAACGCTCAAGATTTTGTTCACTGAGGTGACGGATATTTTCAGGGAGGCAAGTCAGATTGGAGCAGGGGTAGAGGTGACCAAAAGAGGCTGGCAGAATGTGGTACCACCTGTCAGTTACCACTGCCGCTGGACACTGTCGTATTAACATTCCGAACTGCGCAAGTTAGCAGATGGTGAATCATTGTAGGAAAATTATACTTGCCTGGCAAATTTTTCTAGCAATAGCGTGGGCTGCGAATGGTTGCACTGTAAATAGCTTTTTATTTTCTGTAAGGTCCACAGGGATGATAAATATTATCAATGATAGCAGCACCCCGCAGTGGCTATTATTGTTATAATTAAACCTACATATTGTTTAGTAGTACATAGTCTCGGCAGTGTAGCCGTCCTCAAGTGTCTGCAATACATATCGTTTGTAACGTAATTAAAATTCATACCGTAAAGTAATAACTGTTTGCTTAGACGACAGTATTGGGCTACAGTCAGCGTCCTTGTATATGACACGTAGTTTTAGAACCAAAGCATAACTGGCTTGCCATATAAGGAGAGTTCGAAAAGTTCCCGTTCGAAAACTAACCCACTGCCTGGCAAAAAATCCAAAGAGATTCTGGTCGTAGGTGAAGTATGTTAGTGGCAAGAAACAATCAGTGCCTTCTCTGCGCGATAGCAATGGAAATACTATCGAAGACAGTGCTGCCAAAGCAGAGTTACTAAACACAGCCGTCCGAAATGCCTTCACATAAGAAGACGAAGTAAATATTCCAGAATTCGAATCAAGAACAGCTGCCAATATGAGTAACGTAGAAGTAAAAATCCTCGGTGTAGAGAAGCAACTTAAACCACTTAATAAAACCATTTCCACACATATTATAAGGAAAAAAAGTGAAAGGATAAAAAGCAATTTCAGACAGTAAATATTTTTTCGTAATTCGAGTAATATTCTTCAGATCAATACTTTCCAAAGCAACATACGTCCTTCCACATAGTTCAAGCTATCTAAATACCAAATTTCATCAAAGTGGGAACGTTACAGGTGGAGTTACTTTCTGGATCTCCAGTAAGCTGGATTAATTGTAAGTCAGAAACTTTTGCTAACCATTTCTGTATAGAAACGGCAAAAGTTGCAAGATTCACTTTTTATGTAACTGATGACTAGTTTCGAATCACCTGAATACATTGTTTCCCTATAAAAATACTTTGAGGTAACCCGAAACTAGTCATCTACTAAATAAAAGTGAATCTTGCAACGTTGGCTGTTAGTATATCGAAAGGGTTATGTTCGTATTTATATATTTATAATACAGTCCTGTATCGGAAGCATTAAGCATTACAAGCGCTGCGCACGTTAAATCGCGTGATAATGGGGGGGGGGGGGGGGCTGCCACTTCTAGGTATCGCGAACTGCCTGATTTTCCTTCGGGGTGTCTCCCTTACAGAAGCTGGCTTCACAGCGCCTCTAGAGCCCTCCCTCCCCTACGATGTGGAGCACACTTTGTCTTGCTCCTCATTCGACCCTGCTAGTAGTTACGATAACTCCGGCACAGCTCTCTACTTAGCTGAAGCACGTAAATCCTCCCTTCCGTTACTTTCCTTTCGAATACAAAAATTTCAGAAGTTTGGGTCATAAAGTACAAAAGACACCACCATAAAATTCTATAAAGTAGCAGCAATTCGTGTGTTATCCTGTGGAAGTGAAAGCTGGGTGACAGTAAAGAAATAAGCAAACCAAGTTCAAAATGCAGAGACAGACGAAGGGCTGCACAAAAAGAGACGTGATTAGAAATGAAGCTATTACAGCAGAAGAATTAAATACTTTCAACTTAAATGACAAAAATTACAAAATTTTAAAATATCGTGAGAATATCAGGTCATGGAATTCCACAGCAGATTCTGCACTACTAGACGAATGGGGAAAGAGTTATTGGAAGACCCCTAAGAGACGGGAATGATTTTGTGAGTTCGAAAAGGCGACAAACTAATCCTTGAAAGGAAGCTGATGATGATGTTGATAATGGATGTTAATATGAATATAACTCTTCCTGTGATCCGATTGTGATGGAATAAACCCTGTATGGTGCCCCAAGCTATGCTCGAGTTGTCTATGAGAACCACGTGCGGGAGATTAGAGTGTTCAAACAGAAAACCAGAGAGAGAAGACGGTTTTAGTACAATTTTAAATCACAGTAGTTTTTTTGTGACCCAAGTTTGATGAAATAAAGGCTATACAGTGTCCCAAGCTATGCTCAAGTTCTTGGAGTAGTTTCGGAGAAGCGTATTCAAACAGAGAGACACTTTCACAGATGTGTTAAGAGTATAGATGATAAACTGAAATTTGTCCAGCACAACGACTAGCACCTGCCACTGCTCCCAACTCTCACGTTCTCTGTTGTTTAAGGTTTGTCTGCAGTCCCATAGACCCTACACGTAAACTAGTAAACTTATTTATTTTTTCTTCATTTCCAACTGACTATGGTTTTCCCTGTTTTATTGTCTGCCTCATTCCGTGGATGTACTGGACCAACTGCAGTCCCATCTCTTGGGTGCTCGTCCGGGCACCCGTTTACCCTGCGGTCGTCCATGTATACAAATTTTAGCTAGGTTCGAGCGGTCCATTCTTTTCACATGATCCATTCTTTTTCCATTTCTTTTTCTTGTCTTCATCCATATAGTATTCCACATTGTTCCCTTATCGACACGTTTGTCCTTTTGTCCCATACGGTTTCTTCTCGGATCTGTCTCAGTACTTTAATTTCCACTGCCGTCAACTTTTATTTTCTCTTTTTCGTTTCTGCCCTAGTTTCTGCTGCATATGTCCAAACAGGATGCATCGTTGTTTTATATACTTTTATTTTTCCGTCAATTCTCATAAATTTTTCTCTGTACACAATATTTTGCAGGCATGTGGCTACCCTTAATGCCTTTGTCAATTGATTTTGTCACTTCCAAGTTTAAGTCTTTACAGCTGGTGATAATAGTCCCTAGATAACTGAAGCTCATCACCTGTTTAACTGATATCTGAAAGTAAAGCACAATAATTTTATTACCAAAACGTTGAACAGGTAACAAAACAAAAATAACTTACATCATTCACCTACTTTACTAATAGTCACTAACGGTTTCAACAAGTTTCTCCCATCGTGGTACCAGTTTTAATAAGCAGTGTTCGGAGAAGTCAGTCTGGTCGGGGTATAGTCATCGGCGGATTGCTGACTTCTCGTCCGCATCCGTAGCAAATCTTTGGCCAACTAGGATGAATGTCTGACAGCGCAAATTCCGGACTTTATGGTCACACTGGAGCAACTCCCACTCAAATTTGACTATTTTCTCACGAACAGGAGCAGCAACATGTGGGCATTCACTTCAACGTGCCATGAACAATATTGTTCACCGCACCATGCGAAATGGTGAATCACTGAGATAAGGTACGAAGTGCACACACCTGTAGTTCAAATTACGGCCGCAATGACATTCTGTAGGGTCGCAGCTGTTACCACCGCCCGGAGCGTGGCGAATTGCTATGGTTCACACGACCTTCCTGGAAGAATGCAAACCACCTGGAGACACTGCTGCGGTCCATAGAGTCGTCTCCACACACGCCACGCACGTTCCTGTGAATTTCGTTCGGTTAATGCCTTTTTTTCTATAGATATCGAACTATACTTCGCTGATTCACAAGTTCACGACAGTAACATGTGCGCCATGTTTGTTTCGTAGGTCAGGCTTCTCTCGCTAGAGGTGCTCACAAAAACAAATACCATCTGTAGCGCAAACTTCAAACTATATCGTCGTGGAATTTCAACATTCCAGCTGCAATATCAGTAGGGAACAAAATTATTGTGGGTTACTTCCCGTTCCTCCCGCGTACATCTAATTTACGTCGTTCAAGTGCTTATGATAGTATCATACCATTAGTTTTCTTTTTTTAATTTTTTAAACGGGATTTCCGTGTTATATTGCTAGCTGTTTTGTTGAACTGGTGATGTAACCTTCGTAAATTATTCTTATTGTGGTGTCACTGCGAGACACCACACTTGCTAGGTGATTGCAGACCGAGCGCCGCCACACGGCAGGTCTAGTCTAGAGAGACTCCCTAGCACTCGCCCCAGTTGTACAGCCGACTTTTCTAGCGATGGTATGCAGCGACGACAGTTTAGCATAGCCTTCAGCCACGTCATTTGCTACAACCTAGCAAGGCGCCCTATTCAGTTACCATAATTACTATCTTCAAGAATGTATTCGGAACGCCGGCCGGGGTGACCGTGCGGTTCTAGGCGCTACAGTCTGGAATCGCGTGACCGCTACGGTCGCAGGTTCGAATCTTGCCTAGGGCATGGATGTGTGTGATGTCCTTAGGTTAGTTAGGTTTAAGTAGTTCTAAGTTCTAGGGGACTGATGACCTCAGAGCCATCTGAACCATTTTTTGTATTCTGAACAGATAATATTGTGAATCATGTACCATCAAGAGTGACGTTCATCATTAATGGATTAAAGTTAATTATCAAACTAATTAGGTCCGCTTTCTGAATTCTCATTCCTTGTCATGTTCCAGACCTCACGTCAGCATAGTTCTTCCCTCACGCCAGCCTCCGTGAGCTACAACGCGTGCATTTCGGCCTCCACTCGTAACACGGTGTTGGCTCTCCTGCTAACACAAAACTTATTATTTGCTATCAGTATAGCGTATAATATTTACCACTTAGTACTGCGAATATTTTGCGGAGCCAGGCCTGTCGGAAAGGCGACGTGCTTCGCAGCGGTCTCAGCTAGCAGAGGGCCGCGCCAGACTCTTGCAGGCCACGGCACGTCCGCGGGCCGTCCTGTTTATTTCGCCACAAGAGTCGCGCCGCTGATTTCGCGTGGCCCGACCCTCATCACGCTCGTTTCCGCCGCCTGGCCCCAGTCGCCGCCCCGGAAGACTCCATCCGGCAGTCCGGTCAGGTATCGCTGGCTGGGAACGCCGCCACCACCGCTGCCCGCAGCACTTCCATTTCCTGCTGCGCTCCTCCTACCCCCTTCCCTCCCTCCCCCTATCTTCCTTTTTTTATATATAGATGTGTATACAGTACGCGTAGGCCTTCCGATGGTACGTTGCAGACCGCGAGTGGTGCGGTGGGCGACAGCCTAGAGGCTGGACAGGACGAGAGGGTGAGGGAACGGGCATGGCATGGCGGGGGGGGGGGGGGGGGGGGGGGGGTGCAGGGTACGTACAGGGAGGACGGGGAGTGAAAATATAAAACGTAATTCGCGAAACCCCAAAACCGTGAGCAGGCACATCCGCGGAACAAAGTCCTGCCATTATCTGATGTAATGGAATAGCATATTGGGCGTTATTAATGCGGCCTGCGAGAGGGGTGGACAAGTACACACCGGGGCGAACAATGCGACTTCCCACGGCGGAAATAACGAAGACAAATACTATCCAGAACGCATTAGCAGTAAAATATGAAATTTCGCGCTACGCGCCCGCCAGAGCTGCCGGTGTTAATTTAGACTCACGTTTATTGCGGGCTGCGAGGGCCGGAACGGCGTGCAGCGTGCAGCCGGCGCCGACCTGAAACGTCCAGCCGGACTCGTTGCGGGTAAACAAGCTGCACTTCCGTTCGACGTGCACGCGGGCACAGCTTGTGCACGGCCCAGCACGGGAGCTGTGTTCCAGCACGTCGCACATTTGATTTTGATGGCAATTACCCCGTCAACAACATGCAGACTTTAATATTAATGTAAAAAAAATGGTTGAAATGGCTCTTAGCACTATGGGACTTATCATCTGAGGTCACCAGTCCCCTAGAACTTAGAACTACTTAAACCTAACCAACCTTAGGACATCACACACACCCATGCCCGAGGCAGGATTCGAACCTGCTACCGCAGTGGTCGCGCGGTTTCAGACTGAAGCGCCTAGAACCTCTCGGCCACAACGGCCGGCTAATGCAAACATTTCTTGCCCTTTGCAACTGCACCGATGTGCATTACGCCGCTTCTTATTTTTGCTGAATTTCTTGACATGATATGTTTATAGAATGAGATTTTCACTCTGCAGCGGAGTGTGCGCTGATATGAAACTTTCTGGCAGATTAAAACTGTGTGCCGGACCGAGACTCGAACTCGGGATCTTTTCCTTTCACGGGCAAGTGCTCTACCAACTGAGCTACCCAAGCACGACTCACGCCCCGTCCTCACAGCTTTATGATACGTTTAGTTAAGAATGCAACAAAATGACAGAAGCGAAAATCATATACAATAAATTTAGGGCTTGGAGAAGTGCAGAGACGTGCCAGCAATAGTGAACCTACAACATATCATAGAAGATGCCTTGACGAAAGTCACACCCAAGTTTACTAAAGATTTTGAGAAAGGTTTTCACAGTGTAAGACGTGTATATTTCTATTTTCTATTGTCAAACCACAAGTTATGAAAGATGTTTATATTTTATTAATAGGATTTAGTAGGAATGATTAATATTTGTCATTTTGGAAATAATTGTGGTAGCAGGGAATGTCTGCACCAAAGTATTGTTGGCAGGAGAGACCGCACAATGATATAATTTTAAAAAATGTGGGAGAGACCGCGTATGGATACATTTTAAGAAAAGAGCGGGAAAGTCCGCGCATTGATACATTTTGTAATGGTAGCAGGGATTGACTGCATTAGAAAGCATTGTTGACGGGACAGAACGCACTTTAGCGTTCGTAGGTAGTCAGGAGTAAGCGAGAAGTGAAGTGAGTCGGTAGCAGGTGTGAAGCGAGAGGTTGAGAAGAGCGGTGTGCCTGCCAGCCACCAGCTATGATTTACAAGAGATTATAAACGGATGTACAGAGACGTCAGCTCACTATTATCATAAGAGGAACTAACTTTATTGAATTATATTTTTGAGAAACTCAAGAGTACTGAAGGTATGTTTGCGCAATGCTTGTTGTAAGATTATTGTAACAAGTAAGTCCCATTTGAACTTTTGTACAATCGTTTCATTCAGAATATAATTAATTTTTGCCAGCCACATTGCATTACTGATTATAATCCATCCCAAAACCCATCAAGTAGTTGCAATTTGCAAAATTTTATTGTTGTCAATTACGTAACGTCAGTCAAATTAATTGAAGAATAACGTCAGCTTTGCTTTTAAAGAATAACGTCAGCTTTGGTAATAAATACAGCCACTTATTTTGACAGCACGCTGGAGGGTGTGGCCGAGCGGTTCTAGGCGCTTCAGTCTGGAACCGCGCGACCACTACGGTCTCAGGTTCGAATCCTGACTCGGGCATGGATGTGTCTGATGTCCTTAGGTTAGTTAGGTTTAAGTAGTTCTAGGGGACTGATGACCTGAGATGTTAAGTCCCACAGTGCTCAGAGCCATTTGAACCATTTTTCATGACAGCCCACCAGCAGCTAATAAAGTATAGTAAAACAGAGTAAGTATATTCATTTCGCAGTCCGATATAGCAGTCAGATGGTGATCCAGTAACAGTAAAAAAGGTAAGGGACAGTTTTGGGTTATTGCAGATAACGACTGAGGGCCACGACGACGACACATTCTATATTCGTCGAAATAATCAGAAAATCACTTTTAATAAGCTGCAATTGAATTTCTATGCGATGACTGAGAAAGAGAATAAATTTCAAAGGGAAGATTTCATTTGTTATTACTAAGCAAGAGACAGGAATCCTAAGGGAAGGTTTCATAGGTTATTGTAAATGGGAAGGTTGCATAACAAAAGCGATATAGAGGAGACGGGAAGGTTTCAACAGTAATAACCAGTACTATATCTATTGACTACCTAACCCACAGTTCAAGTTTCAACCTGTACTCGTCGCTGCTGTCGCCATGCTGTAATAGCTGGCGGTGGCGGGAAATTCAGAAATCCATGATGCGGATGGTAGTAAATTCAAATACTGAAGACGGCAGGAAATTAAAAAGAAAAAAAAAAAAAAAAAAAAACAATTTCTTTGCTAGTGGTGTGTGTGTGTGTGTGTGTGTGTGTGTGTGTGTGTGTGTGTGTGTGTGTGTGTGTGCGTGTGTGTGTGTGTTTTTACACCATGTACTGCGATTACACTTTTGTGTTATTTTGTAATTGATTATGGGAAATAGAATCTTTAAATACTTGAGAGAGCTTTGGCACCACAAATACCGTACGTAAATATTGTAGCAGTCCCCAGAAGTTCATTTTGTACATAAACGATCTACATCTACATCTACATGACTACTCTGCAATTCACATTTAAGTGCTTGGCAGAGGGTTCGTCGAACCACAATCATACTATCTCTCTACCATTCCACTCCCGAACAGCGCGCGGGAAAGACGAACACCTAAACCTTTCTGTTCGAGCTCTGATTTCTCTTATTTTATTTTGATGATCATTCCTACCTATGTAGGTTGGGCTCAACAAAATATTTTCGCATTCGGAAGAGAAAGTTGGTGACTGAAATTTCGTAAATAGAGCTCGCCGCGACGAAAAACGTCTTTGCTGTAATGACTTCCATCCCAATTCGCGTATCATATCTGCCACACTCTCTCCCCTACTACGTGATAATACAAAACGAGCTGCCCTTTTTTGCACCCTTTCGATGTCCTCCGTAAATCCCACCTGGTAAGTATCCCACACCGCGCAATATTCTAACAGAGGACGAACGAGTGTAGTGTAAGCTGTCTCTTTAGTGGACTTGTTGCATCTTCTAAGTGTCCTGCCAATGAAACGCAACCTTTGGCTCGCCTTCCCCACATTATTATCTATGTGGTCTTTCCAACTGAAGTTGTTCGTAATTTTAACACCCAGGTACTTAGTTGAATTGACAGCCTTGAGAATTGTGCAATTTATCGAGTAATCGAATTCCAACGGATTTCTTTTGGAACTCATGTGGATCACCTCACACTTTTCGTTATTTAGCGTCAACTGCCACCTGCCACACCATACAGCAATCTTTTCTAAATCCCTTTGCAACTGATACTGGTCTTCGGATGACCTTACTAGACGGTAAATTACAGCATCATCTGCGAACAACCTAAGAGAACTGCTCAGATTGTCACCCAGGTCATTTATATAGATCAGGAACAGCAGAGGTCCCAGGACGCTTCCCTGGGGAACACCTGATATCACTTCAGTTTTACTCGATGATTTGCCGTCTATTACTACGAACTGCGACCTTCCTGACAGGATATCACGAATCCAGTCGCACAACTGAGACGATACCCCATAGGCCCGCAGCTTGATTAGAAGTCGCTCGTGAGGAACGGTGTCAAAAGCTTTCCGGAAACCTAGAAATACGGAATCAACTTGAGATCCTCTGTCGACAGCGGCCATTACTTCCTGCGAATAAAGAGCTGATTACGTATCAATAGATCGTTCCCTTCTAGGTGATTCATAATGTTTGAATACAGTATATGCCCCAAAACCCTACTGCAAACCGACGTCAATGATATAGGTCTGTAGTTAGATGGATTACTCATACTAACCTTCTTAAACACTGGTGCGACCTGCGTAATTTTTCAATCTGTAGGTACAGAACTATCGGTGAGCAAGGTGTTGTATATGAGTGCTAAGTAGGGAGCTATTGTATCAGCGTAATCTGAAAGGAACCTAATCGGTATACAATCTGGACCCGAAAACTCGCCCGTATCAAGCGATTTGAGTTGCTTCGCAAACCCTAAGGTATCTGCTTCTAAGAAACTCATGCTAGCAGCTGTTCGTGTTTCAAATTCTGGAATATTCCATTCATCTTCCCTGGTGAAGGAATTTCGGAAAACTGCGTTCAATAACTCCGCTTTAGTGGCACAGTCGTCGGTAACAGTACCATCGGCACTGCGCAGCGAAGGTATTGACTGCGTCTTGCCGCTTGTGTACTTTACATACGACCAGAATTTCTTCGGATTTTCTACCAAATTTCGAGACAATGTTTCGTTGTGGAACCTATTAAAGGCATCTCGCATTGAAGTCCGTGCCAAATTTTGCGCGTCTGTAAATTTTAGCCAATCTTCGGGATTTCGCGTTGCCTCTGCAACATAGTTCGGACCTGTTTTGTGTACCACGGGGGATCAGTTCCATCTCTTACCAATTTATGAGGTATGAATCTCTCAATTGCTGTTGTTACTATATCTTTGAATTTGAGCCACATCTCGTCTAGATTTGCATAGTCAGTTCGGAAGGAATGGAGATTGTCTCTTAGGAAGGCTTCTAGTGACACTTTATCCGCTTTTTTAAATAAAATTATTTTGCGTTTGTTTCTGGTGGATTTGGAAGAAACGGTATTGAGACTAGCTACAACGACCTTGTGATCACTAATCCCTGTATCAGTCACGATGCTCTCTGTCAGCTCTGGATTGTTTGTGGCTAACAGGTCAAGTGTGTTTTCGCAACCATTTACAATTCGCGTGGGTTCGTGGACTAACTGCTCGAAATAATTTTCGGAGAAAGCATTTAGGACAATCTAGGAAGATGTTTTCTGCCTACCACCGGTTTTGAACAAGTATTTCTGCCAACAGAACGAGGGAAGGTTGAAGTCCCCACCAACTATAACCGTATGAGTGGGGTATTTATTTGTTACGAGACTCAAATTTTCTCTGAACTGTTCCGCAACTATATCATCGGAGTCCGGGGGTTGGTAGAAGGAGCCATACCAATTCGCACGGAGTATCTACTTCGACTTCACTACAAGATAAACCACTAGTGACAGACACAAACACTCCACCACCAATTCTGCCTAATCTATCTTTCATGAACACCGTCTGAGACTTCGTAAAAATTTCTGCAGAACTTATTTCAGGCTTTAGCCAGCTTTCTGTACCTATAACGATTTCAGCTTCTGTGCTTTCTATTAGCGCTTGAAGCTCAGGGACTTTCCCAGCACAACTACAACAATTTACAACTACAATTCCGACTGTTCTTTGATCCAAGCACGTCCTGTATTTGCCATGCACCCTTTGAGATTGCAGCCCACCCCGTACTTTCCCGAGGCCATCTAACCTAAAACATCGCCCAGTCCACGCCACACAGCCTCCGCTACCCGTGTAGCCGCCAGGTGAGTGTAGTGCGTCTTGTTCAAACGCAAATACAAAACAACATTAGGCTGTTCGAAACGTAGATTAAATTTTTTACTCCAGAATGATGCATTATCTTCGTTCCCCCTGAAATAGTGCTTCTTAAGGTGAATCATAGCTGAGAAATTTGTCTTTCTGTTCTATGAACCATGAATTCCCAACACCGTTTACGTATTTCCTACACGAAAATAAAACTGTATCACTTGACGTGCCACATACAGCCATTTAGATGTGGAGATATTTCATATGAGTCATCATTGTGCCTTACATATAAAATAGACCAAAAAAGAATTAATTACATTCTTCCTCTAGCTGGCAGCATTTCAGACTTAATAGGTATTTCAGTGCTTGTGTGTGTAGTGCAGCAATTTAGCTATCTCATATTTTCTGCACTTAAAGACTTGGTAAGGTTAACATTATTACATTACCTCAGTTATGCGTTAACATGAAGTCTATTTACCTGTTTATCGTGTTACTTTTAATCACATGGGTTAAAGCATGAATGAAGCATTGCGACACTTAAACTGAGAGTTCGCAATGCCATTTTAGGGACCAGTTTGACTGATACCTTAGTTGTGTGTGTGTGTGTGTGTGTGTGTGTGTGTGTGTGTGGGTGTGTGTGTGTGTGTGTGTGTGTGTGGATGGGTGGGTGGGTGTGGGTGTGTATGTGTTGTGTGTTTGAAAAATAACATTGTGACATGTCACATAAATATTACATTACTTTGTATTTCTAACGTTTCTTGCAGATATGATAGGTATTTAATTGACATTATGATGCAGACAGGCACCATGATACAATTTACGTGTGGTAAATAATTAAGCTGGCTGTCCGTTGTGCCTCGTACCACCTATGTTACGGAAATCGAACTTTGCACAGTTACTAGGGCTGCTTAACATTTAAGTCCATGGCACAAACATTACATAATAAAAACGTTTCAGTATGGCAAAGACACAGTCATACTTTTGTTCCAGCCAAGATGGTGGCTGCAAGGCTGCAAAGTGATTTGTTATTTAATTTTAATGGACTTTCAAGTAGGCTACTAGGATAAGACAGGCCCAAAGGTTTGGAGAAGGGGACGTACAGAGTTTGGAGAAGAGGGGGGGGGGGGGGACGAGTTGTAACATAGAATTTCTGGGGTAGTTGCGCAATATTTTTTTACTAGTTATAGTTATACAAGCTTTTTTGGTTTCTTGTTATTTTGAATTTTTGACGTTCCAGCTATCTTGCATTTCTAAATATCCCGTCGGTGCCATCTGGGGCCTTTAAATTTCCCGTCATATTCCAACTTGGATTTTCAGACATTCGCACCACTGGCAGTTATTGCAGTACCGAAACAACAGAGCCAGGTAGCAGTGGAAATGTGAGCTGTTGTGTCGCTCCACCAGCCATCTTGCATTTCTGAATATCTCGTCTGTGCCCTGTGGAGCTTTTGAATATCCAGTTATCCTCCGTCATAGATTTTCTAATTTCCCACCACAGCCACTGACTGCATTGTCGCAATAACAGTGCCAGCTAGCAGTGGAAACGTGAACTTCTATGTCGCCAAAATATATACTTCTAAAACTGGAATACTCTCTTTGATATCCGGAACGTTAAGGGCATAAAATACAGGACATACAAGGTTGGAATCTTCAATGCAATACAGAATAACAACAACCTCCGTCCCTCTCCCTCCCCCATCCCCACTTCAATTTCAAGTAACAAATGGAACGTGAGTAATTTGGGTTGAATAAGAAATATTAAGTGGTACCCTTTGACCGGTATATTAACGGGAAAAAACAACTTCTTTCTCGTAATGTAACAGGAGAATCTCATTATGGTTTCGAAGAATGAGATCATATGCAGAATAAATAATCCAAATTCGCGAAACGAAATAGTTAGTAGTCATATTCGATGATTAAAATAAATAGAAATAGAAGTATATTATAATTATTCATTCAGCTTTATCAGTTAATAATTAATACTTCTACATACCTGTAAAGCTGTAAGGGTGGGTCGTGAGTGTTGTCTACAGAGCATCTACAGAGCACTTTATTTTGTATTCTACGGTCACTGTGAAATGTCAGTACATACAGAAGATCTATAGAAAAGGACGAATTACAGTAGCAGGACTACAGAAATGTAGCAGCTGCCCACTCATCTTCTTATATCACTTTCGCTAACAGCACATTTCCATACACAGTAACTTACTACTACCGACATCGAAGAACACAATTACCAAGCGCGCTGTTTACTGGTGATATTCAGATTATGTGATACGTTTTCTAACAAATGCTTTTCTTTTTTTCAAATCACTAAGTATTTATCACTTGAAGATGGCAATACACGCTGGGAACTTCAATTCGTGTTGTGTTAAATATCGCTAAGGATTCATCATGGGAAACTAGAGGTTTCATTTTCTGCAGGCTTCCAATAGAACTGAAAACTTTATGTTTTGAATCTCAGATTTTCAAATATTAATTACTTCCTTATGACACATCTCTTTTATTCTGTACAGAAGCTACTCGCAGTAGATGCACTGTAATGTATATCTTGTCATAAAAATTCTTATGAAGTTTCTGTGAATGATATAGTGACTTTTACAAAACATAGTTGCTTTCGCTTACTTGATCCTGTTGAAACTAAATTACAAACAATCCATATGAAAAATCCCGGCGGAGGTTCGAGTCCTCCCTCGGGCATGGGTATATGTGTTTGTCCTTAGGATAATTTAGGTTAAGTAATGTGTAAGCTTAGGGACTGATGACCTTAGCAGTTAAGTCCGATAACATTTCACACACATTTGAATATTTTTCTCTGAATAACTGTAATCGTTCTCTTATAGTATTCTGGCCAGTTCCTACACAATTTGTACACAACTGCGTTACGATGTTGAACCAATGGTGACAATACGAAAGTCTTAGAGGTAAAAGCATTAACACAAGGTAGAAAAAAAGATGAGGTCTGTTATCACACGAGTTGATGTCTGAAAGAAAGTCGGTCAAAGCAGAGTAATCGTGAAGCACAGGAACTTAGACAAGAGAACTAGTATGAACCTTATAAAACTAAACTCCGTCCGAACAGGCCTTGGAAGGCCCAATGGTACCGACCGGCCGGCATGCATGTCATCCTCAGCCCACAGGTGTCTTGATGTGGATATGGAGGGGCATGTGGTCACCACACGGCTCTCCCCGTCGTATCTGAGTTTACGAGACCGGAGTCGCTGCTTCTCAACCAAGTAGCTTCTCAGTTTACTTCACAAGTTCTGAGTGCACCCCGCTTGCCAAAAGCGCTCGGCAGACCGGATGATCACCCATCCAAGTGCTAGCCCAGCCCGACAGTGCTTAACTTCGGTGTTCTGCGGCAAGGCCATTGGCTATATGAACCTTCTGCATTGCTCTAAACCCTCCAAGCCTCTTTACAGAAATAATCTTCTTTTGCATCTACCTGTATTGGCTAGCTCTGACACAATATTAAATGTGTTCCTGATGTATATCAAACGTGAAGATGGAATTGAACTAAGTTTCGCACAGAAGAGGAGTATCAGCACTATGTGGTTTATAACCTCTTAGCTAAAATAGGAGCGAAGACAGGGAAAAAACGTGTTTTTACAGACTTTGGTGTACAGGTTGCTCTGCGCCACGGTCATGTGGGGGAAGAGTATCAGGATGCTATATAAACTGGGAAGCCTATATGTCAGATATAAGAAACAGATTTCTGTGCCACGACATGTCGCCTGCCCTGCATGACTGCAGTATTGTGTTGTAGTGGTGGTAGCAGTAGTAGTAGTAGTAGTGGTGGTGGTCGTAGTAGCAATAATAGGAGCACTTGAGCCGTGCGCGGCTCGCGTTCATGACGTTTATTGCTTGTCATTTTGCGGTTCTGTATCCTCGTTTTTCTTTTAATTCGATTTACTGGCGTTACTAAATTGCTGGTTTGCTTGCCCGTGAGTGGCAGCAGCAGCGCTTATCGATAAGTGCACTGTCGTACTATCTCTGGAGTAACCGCTAGTATTTCCGGCTTGTCGCGTGTCCGGAGATGAATCGGGGACGGAGCGCCAGCGAGGAGCGGACAGACAGTACTTGCCGACCGCTGGTCACACACGTGAACTGTCCGACGGAAGGAGACTAGAGCGGGGACGATTGTTGGTTGGTCGGTCGTCTCATCGGGCGACGTGTATTTGGTCTTTTGACCGTTTCTGGGCCTCGCCAGTTGGTCATTTGCCTGACGTGGGTCGGTTCCTTCCTTGTGCAGAGATGTCGTAGCCAATGGGTAAGTGTTACCGCTGCACGGTTGGGTCGATCCAGTGTGCCCGTGTCTCTGAGTTCCAAATGGTCATGGAGTTGACTCGGGATGGAGCTGCAGTGAGGTCCAGACAGCCGACTCGCCCGACCGTCGCTGGCACACATGACTTGAGTGGGGACGATCTTGGTTGGTCGTTCGGTTGGTCGTCTCATCGAGCGACGTGTATTTGGTCTTTTGACCGTTTCTGGGCCTCGTCAGTTGGTCATCTTGCCTGACGTGGGTCGGTTCCTTCCTTGTGCAGAGATGTCGTAGCCAATGGGTAAGTGTTACCGCTGCATGGTTGGGTCGATCCAGTGTGCCCGTGTCTCTGAGTTCCAAATGGTCATGGAGTTGAGTCGGGATGGAGCTGCAGTGAGGTCCGGACAGCCGACTCGCCCGACCGTCGCTGACACACATGACTTGAGTGGGGACGATCTTGGTTGGTCATTCGGTCGGCCGTCTCATCGGACGACCTGTATTTGGTCGCCGACCGCTTATGGAAAATCTGTGTGTGTCGACTTGTGATTCATCCTTGTTGTTCGACAGTCATTGGTTTTAGGATTGTCCAAGTTCTTGGTGCAAGTGTTTACGTGGAACTGTCTCTAGCTTCTGTGACTTCCATTGAGCAGCTATGAACGCTGTCTGCGTACTGCTGTAGGTAGTCAGTCGGTTGAGACAGGGCAACGACGAAGCCTCCGCGGCGAGTTCATTAGCGTACTGTTCCGCAGTGTGTTTTTCCTCACCGTGTTGATGCTGTCCGGTACCGCGTGTAGTTCGACAGACTTTGGTGTTTGTGTATATTTTTGAGTGGTTATTGTGCTTTGGCTGTATTTAAACACAAATTTTGACGACGTAGTGCTGCTGATATCTTCTTCCTCGCTGATATTTTCCGTTGTCGTGCCGTTGGTCGGGCGGAAGGGGGTTGATTAGGTTGTTAGTAGGTTCTTCAGCCGTCCCCGGGTCGAGTTGCCGTCCGATTATTTAGTCTTACCTTTGGCTGCCTGTCTCACCAAAACTTATGTTAGAGCTACCTCCCCAGGCCGACCCTTGGAACACTTCTGAGCACCACTGTTCTGTTGTTTGTGATTGTGATTTATTTTGTCGCAAGTACTGTGAGAGGCCTACAGCCGTGTGTTAATTTTGTCTGTTTAGTGTACGGTATATGGCCTTCAGCCGAACCTTACGTGAAGTATTTTAAGATTGGGCCTTCAGCCATGTTTATTTAAAATTCTTGTTTGCTCTGTATTTAGGCCTGCAGCCGCGTTTGTTTTAAAATTTGTGGCTTTCAGCCGTAATGTGTAAATTCCTGTCTGTAAGGTTTCTCTTTAACTGTCTTAAATACTGTGTAATTGCTTATCTCAAGGTTTGTCTTTAATTATTTTGAATAATTGTTTTCGTAAGATAGTTTTCTGTTGTAATGTGTAAATGATTGTCTTTAAAGATTGCCTTTTATTATGTTGAAATATTATTGGGCTTTAAGCCGAGGAATTAATTTAAATTTTCCTTAATATGGCTTTTAGTGGAAATTGGTAAATGGTTCAAATGGCTCTGAGCACTATGGGACTTAACATCTATGGTCATCAGTCCCCTAGAACTTAGAACTACTTAAACCTAACTAACCTAAGGACAGCACACAACACCCAGCCATCACGAGGCAGAGAAAATCCCTGACCCCGCCGGGAATCGAACCCGGGAACCCGGGCGTGGGAAGCGAGAACGCTACCGCACGACCACGAGATGCGGGCGAAATTGGTAAATGCTTGCCCTTTAAAGAATGTCCTTTGTTGATCTGAAATATTATTTGGGACTTTACCGGAGATGACATTTTAATTTTCCTTAAGCAAGGCCTTCAGCCGTTTTTCTAAATCCTTCTCTTTTAAAAGTATTTATTTAAACCCTGTTATTGAGAAGTTATTTCGGCCCTCAGACGTGAATTGATCATTGTTGTTTTAAAGAGAGAACTGTGCACTGTGTTTTCGAATAATAATGTTCTGTGTTCTTGTGTAACTAACAGTAACTGATCTTGGCCCCTTTCCACAACCTGATCCGCTCTGTCCTGCGATACCAGATTTCAGCACTGTCGGTCAGTTATATCGACCAGCTTTGCATGGTGGCCTGCATGTCAGGTGCAAATAAATGATTCTCAAACTCTTGGTGTGTAACCTGCTCTGTGTTAAATAAGTATTGTGGTAGTAGTATCGCTATGCTTTATTGAAATGTATTATAGGGACTATGTGTGCAAATGAGCATGGCTGGGGATGTGTTGAGATTGGTAGAGGACGGAATGGACAGACTGAGTGAGATAAGGAAATGTACAGGTGGAGGCGAGGATGGGGAGATACGGTAGGCAGGTGGAAGTTGTAGAGGAGTGGTGGGCAGGTGAAAAAAGAAGAGGGTTAGGCAGAGATGGAAGGAGAGAGGAAGAGGAGCACATAATCATTGGATGGGGGAGGAGGGAATGAACAAGAAGAGGGGAGGGATGAGATAGACGCATAGAGATGGGAGAATGAGATGGAGGAGAATAGAAAGGAAAATTTGGACACTGAGAGGGGGAGGAGTAGGTGAGTTCAAGGTATATCTCGAACACAGTCATGGGCGAAGCTGCAGTGTGTCTTTACGTCGGGATATGTGAAGACAGTAACTGGTCTCGAAAGAACAGAATACTGTTGATGACCGTGCAGCTTTTCCCTGGAATAAATGATGACTAACTGAAACCCTCAGCTGCCGACAGGTGTTGTTGATATACCTTGATGTCGACAGTTGAAAATGTGTGCCCCGACCGGGTTCGAGTCCCGGTCGGGGCACACATTTTCAACTGTCCACATCGAGGTATATCAACAACACCTGTCGGCAGCTGAGGGTTTCAGTTAGTCATCATTTATTTACGTCGGGATACTGATTAGGCAAAACGTTATGACAACCTGCTTTAAACGTGTTGGTCCACATTTAGAATGCAATGTGGTAATGATTGTGCATGGTATGGATTTAACTAGTCTTTGCTATGTTTCGAGAGGCATTGGGTTGTTTTGGGGGAAGAGACCAAACTGCGAGGTCATCGGTCTCATCGGTTTTAGGGAAGGACGGGGAAGGAAGTCGGCCGTGCCCTTTCAAAGGAACCATCCCGGCTTTTGCCTGGAGTGATTTAGGAAAATCACGGAAAACCTAAATCAGGATGGCCGGACGCGGGATTGAACCGTCGTCCTCCCGAATGCGAGTCCAGTGTGTTAACCACTGCGCCACCTCGATCGGTCGAGAGGCATGTGGCACCAAATGTCTACATGCAGGTAGACCTGCAGGTCACACAACTTCTGTACATTACAAAAAGGGTTTATGGGTGCAGAGATGGAGCCCAGTAGCGTCCTAGATGTGTTCAATCTGTTTCAAACGGGGCGAATTTAGTGGCCAAAGCGTCAATGTGCGTTCAGTGTTATGCATTTCAAATCACTGTAGTACGATTATGGTCTGGGCACAGTTATGCTACTGGAAGGTTCAGCCGACCGCAGTGACCGAGCAGTTATAGGCGTTTCAGTCCGGAACCGCGCGATTGCTACGGTCGCAGGTTCGAATCCTACCTCGGGCATCGATGTGTGTGATGTCCATAGGTTAGCTCGGTTTACGTAGTTCTAAGTTCTAGGGGACTGGTGACCTCACATGTTAAGTCCTGTAGTGCTCAGAGCCATTTGCTGGAAAGTTCTATCGTCTTCGAGGAAGACATCAAGCACAAAGTAGGCAGCAGTAAAGTGCATTTAGTCTACAGCTATATTATTGCTTACCACTACGCCAAAAGACCTGTGGAAACTCATCTTGTAGCCTACATTAATTTCCATAGGTAGCAAAATGTAGCGTGTTAATAACCGACCCGCTACGGTCGCAGGTTCGAATCCTGCCTCGGGCATGGATGTTTGTGGTGTCCTTAGGTTAGTTAGGATTAACTAGTTCTAAGTTCTAGGGGACTAATGACCTCAGAAGTTGAGTCCCATAGTGCTCAGAGCCATTTGAATAACCGACCAGTTTCGTCGTTTCCGAGATGCTCGTCTCAGGTACCGGGTAATAACGATCTTCCCTTCATCAAAGTCACTTGTGGCAATGGGGTTTTCCGCTTGTACCTCGTTTCGTCACTAGAATTATCCCATTCGTCTCAGCTCCATTTATATACCTTCCTACCGCGTCAGTTACATGGAATGCCAGCAGGTGGTGTTCAGTTAGTGATCTGTGAAGGTCGATGCGTTTTGGTGCATCACTCTATGCGCCATCCTCCTAAATGTTACGCTGCCGATTGTTAATTATAATCCTTCTGCTCTTGTTACTTTTTGACTTACTACAGCGTCCCTCTGATGTAAATAAACATTACCTGAAACGACTGACGTAAAAGGATGAAGACATAAGTTTATTAAGCTTGCACTGATCACGCTCTCTTTGTACATTTGCAGTCTTCACATGCTGACAGCATAGTAAATGCGGGCAGCAGTGATTAATTTCGTTCTGTCGTTTACGGATTGACTGACAAAATTGTTGCGCTGATTTTGGCAGCACGTCGACCACTGTGCCCTAATTCGAACTAGTAGACAGGAAACATATGTTCCGGCAAATAGGTATTAACCACGTAGCCACCTGATACGCTAATGAGCAGGCTCTTACTTGTCAGTGACTCTGGAAAACACGATGCAGCTTTTGCTGCCACCGAGCATTGATTCACTGTCACGAGCTCTTCCGCACGTTGCCACGTGGCGCATTAAATTGCATGCTGCTAGTGGCGTATCACTGGCAGGTTCTCAATTTACCGTGGCATCAAATTTAAGCTCAATGTTCCAACTAATGCAGCGATCTGTAGTTTTGTGAGAGCTTGGTGTACGCTGTTCAGTAACCGACATTAGGTGACTATTGTCAAGCAACAACGGAATGATCGCGGTTTTCACTGCACATGAATTAAGCTCCTGTAAACTGACGGTAAAATTATTTGTTATACTGTTGCAGTATCGCTGACATAGGCTCTGGAGCGCGTGGCGAAAGCTTTCACTTGAATGGTGTTCGGAATCCGCGTCATATTCGTTGTACCGATTGAACACATTCAAAGTCGTACATACTGAGGTAAATTTTGAGTTTTTGGTGCAACATAATGTATGATAGGGATACACCAAGCAAAAATAAGAGGTGTTCGAGGGTGTTTACTCGCATAAGACGAAAAGCTAATATCCATGAACGGTGCTGTTGACAGGAAACAATTAGGTCTCCTCTAGTTTGTTTCATCGAACTGTCTCGGGTCTTCTTTAGTTTGTTTCACCCAACTGGTTTTTTAACTTGCTTGCATTACTAATATTAAAACTTTTGTTATTGAGTACATTTTCTTCCATCCTAAATATGCAAAGGTGAGAAAAGTCATGGGATACCCACTAATATCATGTCGGACCTCTTTTCCCTGGTGCAGTTTAGCAATTCGACGTGGCATGAACACAAGTCGTTGGAAGTCACCAGGACAAATACTGAGCCATGCTGTCTCTACAGCCGTCAATAGTTGCGAAAGTGTTGCCGGTGCAGGATTTTGTGCACGAACTGACCTCTCGATTATGTCCCATAAAAGTTCCATCCAGGTGGCTAAATAATTCGCTCGAACTCTCCAGAACGTTCATCAAACTAATCGCGAACAATTGTGAAATGACGAATTATCATCCATTAAAATTCCATCGTTGTTTGGGAACCTTAAGTCCATGAATAGCTGCAAATGGTCTCCAAGTAGCCGAACATAACCATTTACAGATTGGTTCTCTTGGAATAGAACATCCAGCCCATTCCACGTAAACAAAGCCCACCCCATTATAGAGCCACCACCAGCTTCCACAATGCCTTGTTGACAAATTGTGTCCATGGCTTCCTGGAATCTGCGGCACTCTTCAACCTTAGCATCAGCTCTTACCAAGTGAAACAGGGAGTCATCTGATCAGGCCAGGATATTCCAGTCGTTTGCGATCCAACATATATGATCCCAGGAGAGGCGCTTGCAGCTGATATCGTGCAGTTAGCGAAGGCATAGCCCATTAATGCCATGTTTCACCGCATTGCCTTAGCGGGTACGTTCACTGTACTTCCTACATTGATTCTTGCGGTTATTCCACGCAGTGTTGCTTGTCTGTTAGCACTGGCAACTCTACACAAACGCCACTGCTCCTGGTCGTTATGTGAAGGCCGTTGGCCACGGCGTTGTACATTTGTTATAGTCGGCACACTCTTGACACTGTGTATCTCGGAATACTGAATTCCCTAACGATTTCCGAAATGGAATAAATATGTATATCCTGGAGACATCTCTCTAGGTGAATACTGGGCTGGTCCCCACGTCCCACCTCAGTTCCACGGCTCACAGACATTTAAATATATATATATTATGACCCTCCAGGTTAGCCGAGAGCTTCCTGGACTCGGGTAGGCGCGCCGGCCCCGGATCGAATCCGCCCGCCAGATTAACGACGAGGGCCAGTGTGCCAGCCAACTTGGATGTGCCTTTTAGGTGGTTTTCCACATCCCTCCAGTCGAATACCGGGCTGGTCCCCACATCCCGCCTCAGTTCCACGCCTCACAGACATTTGAAACACATCCGCACTTTTCCATGATTCACACTCGACGCAGACAGATGGGGTACTCTGATTCCGTCCCAGGAGGTACGGGGTGGCGGCAGGAAGGGCATCCGGCCACACCTTCACATTAACATGCCAAATCCGATTTAACCACGCCAACCCCGCGCACACAAGTGATATATATATATATATATATGTGTGTGTGTGTGTGTGTGTGTGTGTGTGTGTGTGTTTGAGCTTACGGATGCTCAACGCTGACGATAATATCATGTATTAAATGAAACGAATATGTATAAAGTGTCAAACATGGTTGTTACACAGTGAGGAAGAAACCTATAAATTGCCATTCATTCATTCCCACGAAACTCGTGTTGATCCACGCAATAACTCTATCTTACAGGCCTTAAGACAACAGAGGAAGTTGAAAGGTGCAATACAAGGGATTAAAACATAAGTAAAACGATAGAAGAACTCAAAGAAAAGCAGAGGAAAATGTGACTGACCGTAACAAAAAACATGTGTGAGCCAGTCACGAAATAGCGTGTCCCATGCATCTAGCACCAACAACCATTCCGCGTTCAGAGACTGTCAATTTTTTTTTTATCCTGTGTTCGAGATACTACTGCTAACTGTGTATGTGCCTGTCTCTATCCCATGACTTTTCTCACCTCAGTGCAGGTGTCTGTAAAAGAGTAAGAGTCTTTTTCCCAGCTTATCTGAGATGTCGGCTGTGCGCTGGTAGAGTTTCCTAAGTTAACTGACGTCCGACAATTACAAAAACTTTTGCCTTTGTTTATGCATTTTTGGTAATTTGAACCAAATGTTTAGGGTATTCATTCCTTTTCTGATTCCTACCTATCAATACGAAAATCTTCCATGTAATCAACGAAACCGATGGTATTTAAGTGATTCACATGAGAAGACAGAACGATCTTCGGCCCTCTGTCTCCTATAACACCTCCCCATCCGGTTCCGACCAGCACTTTGCTGTTTTTCGTTTCGGCCGACAATAACGCCAGTGTTCCCGGCTGCCGCGAGACGTATATGAGAAAGTATCAGAAGGAGGAGAGTGTGGCGCCCGCAGCACGTGCCGGGAAGCACGCGAACCGCGCCGCAGAAGCAATAACACGGCCGTTATGAGCGCCAGTAAATAACTGCAAACCGCGGCCGCAATAAAGACCGCACCGCTAGTTATCAGCCGCTGAGATACTGCACCGGCCAAACAATTAAGGAGCCGCCGGCCGGCCATTCCTTCTAATTTCTCACACGACCGGTGTCGCGCTTTGGGATAGCCTCAGAAAGAAAAAAGGATTGAAATCCGACACCATTTCCCCGTCCAGTGGCCATTATTTTTTGCCGACCTCACGGTGATGAATGGGAGTGTACCGAAATTTCCCGCATCAATCCGATACTCTCTAAGATGTTCTTTAACTCGGCATCCAATGTACCGACAGGTACACTATAAAAGGCCAAGGAAATCTACAAATATGGAGGAAAAACTATTACTTATTGGACGTTTAAGCATGTTCCTATTCTTCTTATTCTATCAGTCTGGTAATCGTAGGTGAGTTACTCTTTTAACAACCTTTAGCATTCAAGAAAACTTTTCAAAGGAATTGTGGATTGCAATTTTTATTGTGTGTTTGCACACACAAGTCTCCCACTAGAGAAGTTAGTGAAGCAGTGAAGGTTTTGCCGGTGTTGGCATAACAAAAAAAAACTCTCTGGCATTAGGAGAGGAGGATCGCCAACCATCAAGTAACAACTATATTTTGGGATCATGCGGCGCGGGCTACATTAGCATTCGGTTGGGCACAAGTACAATTTATCCAGGCGTGAAGAGCTGTCATGTCTTTCCATATATGTTCCTACACTATGTGATAAAATCCCTATTAGGTGCATTGTGCTGCCACCTACTGCGAGGTATTCCGTATCAGCGACCTCAGTAGTAATTAGACGTCGTGAGAGAGCAGAATGGGGCGCTCCGCGGAACTCGTGCACTTCCAACGTGGTCAGGTGATTTTGTGTCACTTGTATCATACGTCTGTAAGCGGGATTGCCACACTCCTAAACATCCCTAGGTCCACTGTTCCCGATGTGATAGTGAAGTGGAAACGTGAAGGGCCACTTACAGCACAAAAGCCTACAGGGTGACCTCGTCTGTTGACTGACGGAGACCGCCGACAGTTGAAGAGGGTCGTAACGTGTAATAGGCAGACATCTATCCAGACCATCACACAGGAATTCCAAACTGCGTCAGGATCCACTGCAAGTACCATGACAGTTAGGCAGGAGGTGACTAAACTTGGATTTGATGGTCGAACGGCTGCCCGTAAGCCACACATCACGCCGGTAAATGCCAGGCGACGCTTCGCTTGGTGTAAGGAGCGTAATCGTTGGACTACTGAACAGTGAAAAACGTTGTGTGGAGTTACGTATCACGGCACACAGTGTTGCAATCCGATGGCAGGGTTTGGGTATGGCGAATGCCCGGTGAACGTCATCTGGCAGCGTGTATAGTGCCAAGAGAAAAATTCGGAGGAGATGATGTTATGGTGTGGTCGTGTTTTCCATTGTAGGGGCATGCACACCTTGTTGTTTTGCTTGGCACTAACACAGCACAGGTCTACATTGATGTTTCAAGCACCTTATTGCTTTCCACTCTTGAAGAGCTATTCGGGAATGTCGACTGCATCTTTCAGCACAATCAACCACCTGTTCATAATGCACGGCCTGCAACGGAATGGTTACATGATAATAACATCCGTTTAATGGACTGGCCTGCAGAGAGCCCTGACCTGAATTATAAAGAACACCTCTGGGATGTTTTGGAACGCCGACTTCGAACCAGACCTCACCGATCGACATTGATACCCCTCAGAGTTCTAAACATGGCTGCTTGGTTTAGTGACCGTTTATAAATTAATGTTGAAGTAAAGAAACCCTCGGTCACAATTAGCTCAACATTAATTTATAGACGGTCACTGAACAAAGCAGCCATGGTTATAACTCTGCGATTTTTGCCTTCCCAATATTCCAAGGCTGCCTCTAAACATAAATATCTGAAAACGAAACTACTTAGTACAGGTATGGCCATTCAGTTTAATAAGCAACGTGGAAAAAGGGGACTAGCTCCTGCTTATGCGAAAGCTTAAATTAATTTTTCTAACCGTCAGAAAGATCCCAAGTTCTTCAGACCTACCCTTAAACATCTCATTTCTGATAATGTTAAAAAGCTACACGCTAAAAAAAAGTCTTCTTAATAAAGAGACATATTGTCTGTACTTCAAACTCACAAATATCTTTCGGGTTATTTATAATTTTAAATTTGACGATTTCTGCACAGATACAGATTAATGAACATTTTTGAATTTGTAAACAAGGCACGAAAAGAAACTTAGTAAGCTTTTTTGTCTGTTTCCTGCTGAAAAAGTGCTCAAATTACTTTCAGAAGTAGAAGTCACGCATTTTATTAGAGAATTCTAAATAAAACTAACATTAATTTTACGCAGAATGAAACTGTCTTGCTAGAACATGGGCTGGCCAGCCTGTCAGACAAAAATTTAATAGAAAAAATGCTTGTCGACCTAAAAATTGGTCTGGATTGTAAAAAAATAGATAATTCATGTCAAACTAGAATTACTAATGATGTAGCTAACATTCTCAGTAAAAACACAGCCTCTGTTCATAATATTACTCATAACGATAGAAAATTCGTTAATTCCATTAATAATAAATTTAAAGAAGATGATGCTCTAATAACTAAATCAGACAAAGCTTGGTATTTAGTTATTGCCTACAATTCTGAATATATTTCAAAAACCTAAGATTTTTTTAACGAAAATAATATTTCGGAACTGCATGATGATCCTACTCCAGAGCTACAAAAAGAAGTCAGGTCAGCTATCAATAACGCAAAATTTCTAATCAAACCTTTTCAGAAGAAAATGCTTATCAACATGAACCCTCAACCCCCCAAACTTCGGTCTCAATTTAAAATTCACAAACCTAACCACCCGATACGACCGATCGATATCTAATAGTATGAATAGCGCGTACAATGATTTGGCCAAATTTCTGCATGAAACTCTTAAAAAAATCATTCTTTTCCGAGAACAATTCATTCCATTCCCATTAGTCACGCCTTACTCTAAAAAATAAAAGTTTTGGAACGCAATTCAAACACCACGTTGTTTTCATTAGACATCAAAAATCTTTGTACTAACGTCCCCAAGAAACTCTTACAATCGGAGAAAAAAATTTACGTCACTTCAAAAAAGATCTTTCAGATGAACTAACCATTAACTTCATGAAAGTCATCCGGTTCAATCCCGCGACAGGCCATCCTGATTTAGGTTTTCCATGATTTTCCTAAATCGCTCCAGGCAAATGCCGGGATGGTTCCTTTCAAAGGGCACGGCCGACTTCCTTCCCTAATCCGATGAGACCGATGACCTCGCTGTCTGGTCTCCTTCCCCAAAACAACCAACCTACCATGAAAGTCATCACAGTCGTAGTCAAATACAACTATTTTCAATTTAATGATCAATTGTACCAGTAATCAGACGGTCTCGCTACGGGAAATCCCTTAGCTGGTATTCTTACCGATATTTTAATCAACTCTCTAGAAGAAAAGTTTTTCAACTGTTTTTCAGCTGCAGGACTAGGCATTCTCTCGTATTTCAGATACGTTTATGACATTTTAGACATCTGTAAGGGAGCTGCTGATGGCATTGACCGTATTTTCAATGCAAGTGGAAGATGAATGGTCCTGATTCACGGAGAATGTAGGAGGAATGTGGAGACTGTTGTTGTCATGTACGCCGTGAGTTTTCCAGAGGAATCTCGCTCTCGTTCATTCTTTTACAAGGTTGTGAACACCTTTATGTCTGATGGTTGCGAATAGACGGGCAAAAGGAAACGAAGCAAACACGTTATAGGAGATGCTAATAAAACAGCGTACTAGCGGCAATGCACCACGGTCCATGGATAAGTGCCCAGCAATTACACCGCGATTCCGGTATATCCGTAGGTAGTATTGTCACAATACCGCATCATCGTAAGCATCATCCATGCCCCATGTCACTGCATCAAGAACTTCATGGCGCCGATTTCCATAACCAGGTAGTGTTTTATGAATGGGCACGTCAACGAATGCAAACGACACCCACTTTCTTTCTTTGGGTACTGTTCTCCAGTGAGTCTGTTAACCCGCGTAACATGCATTGCTGGAGTGTAGATAATCCCCACTAGTTAAGGCAAGTTGACCATCAACGTCCTTGGCCGTTTAACGTATAGTGTGACATCATAGGGAACAAATTCATTGGTCCGTATTTTATCGATGGCTCTTTTAATGGATGCAAATATCGAACGTTTTTGGAACAAGAACAACAGGTACCAGTGCAGAAAGCTGCCCTCGACGTTCGACAACGTATTTGATTTCAACATGCTGGTTGCCCAGTGCATTACGCAATTGACCCACTGGAGGTAATAGAACGGCAGAGGTGGCCCTTTCAATTGACTCGCTAGGTCGCCGGATTTGACGTTGCTGGATTTGTTTCCGTGGGGATAGTTAATAGATAAGGTGTAACAGCAAGTGCCAACACACCACGAAGATATCGTCGACGGTATCAGAAACGCCTGTGCTGACACTATCGGAGATATGCTTCTGTGCAGTGTACGGTCATTTGAAAAGCAGATCTTTAGGTGTATTGACGCTGGCCGAACTACCGTTGAACAGTGCTCTAACTCGAAAAGTAGAGAAGCGTTCGCCTTGCGCCAAGGCCACAGTGGCGCGTCGAGTAATACCTGTTCGGTATTTAGCGGGAATACAACGTTTCGAATGGGGATTCCAATTAGAAATTATGAATTACTGTCCTGTTCAACCCTCGCAGCATGGAGGCGAGTATACTCGAGACCATTGTGAGCCGGGATGCGGCTCTCGGGCACAAGACGCGATCGATTGCTCCTCTGGTTGAGGTTGGCACTATGTGCGATCGCGAGCGCCTCCTGTCGGAGCGGGTCCTAAGGAGGGAGTGAGTGCGACTACGGGAGTCTGGGGCGGACAGCGGGGGACAACGGACATTGCGGCCGCACTCTGAGGCGACGAGAGAAGAGTTGTTGTGCACGGCCGAGAAGGGAGCGTTGGGCAAGGCGGCAGTCAGCATCGCTTCCCGGGGGACAGAGAGATGCGGCAGTCCAGCGAGCAGACACCAGCTCCTGGAGCAGTGCTCCGGTTTGTGGACGTGACGTGGGTCGTATTTTGGCGCAGTATAGTTTGCTCGGTACGCATCTGCTGCTCCCTTTATGCCCACGTGTGTTGTTCTGTCCGTATGTGCATTGAAAAGGTTACGCTCCGTCTGGAACAGTGACTTGTGCTTTACGTTCATGCACCTTGACTCATTTGTTTTGCTGCAGGCAGCTGTAATTTCAGAGATTTTTTTTGTCGCGATTGTCTTAGCCCGGTGGTGCCTAGTATCCGAGAACAAGACAGCTAAGGTGTGACCTGTTATTTGGGTTTTAGAGTCCTGTTTTGGCAACCTAGTTATCACGCACACAAATGTATTGCTGCCGAGTGAAGTTAGTCCTAATCTTGTGGAACTGAGCTTTCAGTGACTGGCTCGTCTGCAAATTAATTCATTTAACCTTTGTGGTGCATAGTTTTTTTTGCTTTCAATGGTGAAATTCTTGTCATTCATTTGTGTATGTTTCGCCGTTAATGATAACTTTGAGTAAGATAGCAATGTCTTGAAGGGCTTGCGTATCGTGACTGTATTTTTGGCAACTGTTTAATTTGATTTCTTGTTTATAGGTCTGGTGAAAACTTATGCCAAGTTTACTAATTTACGCCTGTGGTTCGGAAGTTGGTTTGAAGGTAAATCCGTCGGTAAACCTTTACTGTACCTAACTGTTAACTGATCTTGCGTTGAACTAATGCCATGATTAAATCGTTTCTTGTGTGCTATAAAGGCACGGTTGCTGCTTCGCGCGTGGCGTCTTGTCGCTCGTTATCATTTCCCGCCTTAGTACCGGCGGCGTGAGATTTGTTTGCTCGCGGTTGTATGGCCGCTAGTCAGCTGTGCCTGCTCCCGCTTCAGGGTGTACCGTGTTTCGTAAGGCGTACGCCGACTTTCAGTCACTGTTACTCCTGTGTTGTTGTCGGTCGCTTACTGAAACGTTAGTCTCTTTTAGCACGGTGGCCACTGGGCCGTGACGATGTCGGTTGATGACCAGCGTTGGGGCGGTCGTCCGCTCTGAGTGGCTTCGGTCGCTTGGACTCGGCAGTTACCTTCTCGTTAAACAGATCAAACTTGTTTATTTTCTGTAAATTCCTAAGTAGTTTGTGAGAAAAGTTGAAACTCTGCTTTTCATGATTTTAAACAATTCAAGCATTTTGGTAAGGCAATTTCCTATCTATGTTTTATTTAAATGAGAATTCTTTATTGGGGTTATTCACCTGTTGAAGCTTAACATAAAATTTGTAACTTAGCTTTCATGATTTTACTTAATTTAAGCATTCTTGTAAAGCAGTCCTTTATCTACGTTTTATTGATTGGTAATTCTTTATTGGGGTTATTCACTGGTTGAAGGTTAACATATGTTTGTAACCAAGTTTATGTCCTTGCTTAATTGAGATTTGTTAAGAGCCTTTATTTCCTGAAGATCATTAAAGCTTGGGTGCTTGTAATTGTGAATACTGTTGTCTATGTTGTGGGCTACCCTTCCACTTCCACAGCCATGCTGTCCTACTTACCAGTACACATTGAGTAGCATGTCGAAAATTACGACTGTGTACTCATTCCTATTCCTCCGATTACAGCAGCATGTGTGGTGAAACGAAGAAAATTCTTCAGACAAAACGTATGTAGATTTTGCCATAGAATCATAAGCTGGAATAAATGATGGGGTTTTCACTGAAGATTTCAAGGTAGCCTTCCCCCACCGACGCATGTGCTGGGATGGCGCGTCGAGTGTGGTAACGTCAGGCGTCCCCCATCCGAGACAAACAAATTGGAATTATAACTTTTTTTGAACCGATGTTATTTCGAGTTATTTCAACGTCTTCATTTAAAATCAGCGCCCCATATAATCATTTCAGTGACTTGTCATTCAGCGCTGGGTGTCTACTCATATTTGCTCACCTTTGCACTTGAAAGGCTCTATAATCTAAATAGTGTTCGCAAATTAAATACATAATAATAGTTCTAGGTTTTAATGGTATGCATCAAGAATTACTTCAGAAATGCTAAAAATTTGCTAGCTCAATTATTTTCCATAACTATGTAAAGAGGATCGATTCCATGACTTACGAATCACGCGAAGATCATTGGTATCTTAAAATCAGGTAAACCCAACAACAAACCCCAAACGTATCTTTCTATTGTCCAATTTGCTTGAGAGGCTGTTGTATAAAGGACAACGGATAAAGATACGCGGGTCACTCCAAAATCCGTTTTTTATTCTATATGTTTGAAAGTTTTACAGTGTGTAGGTACATCTTTTAGGAACAATATTTTCATTTCTCCACATAATTTCCATCCCTCTCAATTGTCTTACGCCATCTTGGAATCGGCGCCTGTATACCCGCACGGTAAAATTCTGGACCAACCTGTTGGAGCCACTCTTTGGCAGCGTGCACAAGGGAGTCGTCATCTTCAAACCTTGTTACACGAAGAGAGTCTTTCAGTTTCCCAAAGAGATGATAGTCACATGGAGCCAGGTCCGGACTGTAAGGCGGGTGTTTCAGTGTTGTACATCCAAGTTTTGCGATCGTTTCCACGGTTTTTTGACTGACGTGTGGCCGTGCATTGTCGTGAAACAGTAAGACATCCTGCTTTTGCCGATGTGGTCGAACACGACTCAGTCGAGCTCGAAGTTTTTTCAGTGTCATCACATATGCATCAGAATTTATGGTGGTTCCACTGGGCATGATGTCTACAAGCATGAGTCCTTCGGAATCGAAAAACACCGTAGCCATAACTTTTCTAGCAGAAGGTGTGGTTTTAAGTTCTTTTTTCTTGGATGAATTTGCATGATGCCACTCTGGGGAAAAATGATGGAGCCATGTTTCATGACCTGTCACAATTCTTCCAAGAAATTCATCTCCACCAGTCTCGTACTGCTCCAAAAGTTCGCTGCATACCGTTTTTCTTGTTTCTTTGTGAGCCACTGTCAACATCCTGGGAACCCACCTGGCACAAACCTTTTTTAACGCCAACACTTTCAGTATTCTGCAAACACGTCCGTCCCCTATCCCAACGTAGCATCAGAATTCGTTCACTGTGATTCATCTGTCAGCAGTCACCAATTCGTTAACTCTCTGCACGTTTTCTGGAGTGTGTGCAGTACGAGGCCTGCAGCTGCGAGGATAATCCTCAATATTGCCTTGCCCGGTTTCATCACATAACCTGCTTGCCCACCGAGTAACTGTACTGCGATCGACAGCAGCATCTCCATACACCTTTTTCAACCTCTTGTGGATATCTCCCACTGTCTCGTTTTCACAGCACAGGAATTCTATGACAGCACGTTGCTTCTGACGAACGTCCGGTGTAGCAGCCATCTTGAAGAAATGCTGTGACGGCGCCACTCACGGGAGCAGGTTTAAATATGCTTGAAAACAAGCGGGAAAGATATATCTACACACTGTAAAACTTTCACACATGCAGAATGAAAACTGTATTTTTACAAAAATAGTGTGCAGTTCTTTCGGAGTGACTGTCGTACTAAGTCGTTACAAGATACGTGCATGAATTAAAAACGGAGACAACAGCTAATATTACACACGACAGCACACTTTCGTGTATTGTGGTGTGGGAAGCACGAACCAGTCCAAACACAAATGAGCACGGTCGTGTACTTGTAAATGTAAGTGACGATAAGATAACTTACATAGTGGCAACCACACACAGAGACTTGAGCAGTCTAGTATACACTATCGTTGCACAGGCTCACTGTCGGTGGAGCCTTGGGTCAGCAGTATTCACATGTGCCATTAGGAGGCAAGGCGCGGGGTGTCGTCACAGGATCAGGAAACACACGCCCCGGGCGGGTGACAGGAACCGGCCAGGATAATGGATTTAATGCTGCAGCGGCCCCCTCCCGACTTCTTTTCAGCGGCGCTGATATTATAATTTGCGGCGGCGTGAATGGCGGCGCGTAATCAGGAAGGAAGCGGCAGCGGCCGCGGCTTATCTTGACGGGCCTCCGCCATTAGGCGGCGCGCCTTGAAAGGACTCTGACGTCACTTCCGACGCGATAGCCGGCCGCCAGTGAAGTGCAAATGAGCGCCGTGTCACCCGGTCAGAGCGGCGATAAACAGCGGAGTCTCGGGCGACCCTGCCATGGCGTGCAATTAAAAGCTGCGACGTAGAGTGTGAGCGACGGCGCAGAAGCAAATTATAAACAGCTGTACCAGGAATACGTCGTCTGGGGAGAACAAAACTGGCGTCGCAGCTGACTGACAGCCTTTTCTAAGTGATTATTCTGCAACTCACTCATAAGTTTTGGTGGCACGAAAGCTTCATGAAGATGCAAACCAAACTCCGCTCTCAGATGCTACAAGAAATGTGCTGTCCAGTGCGGAGACATTTACCGTTGAATTTTAGAGAGCGTACATTTCGAGAATATTCGATTTTTCTCTCACATACGTTTCGCGAAATGACTACGACGAGAGAATTAGAGAAATTAATTTCATCGGTGGCCATTATTCCCTTACGTCGTCCCTGAGTAGGGCAGAAAACGGGGCAAACATAGCAGTAGAAGGACCCTCAGTGGCTTGCGGAATATAGGTATAGTTCAAGTTGACAAGACCTGTGGAAACCCCTAAAAAGGGTTCAAATGGCTCTGAGCACTATGGGACTTAACATCTATGGTCATCAGTCCCCTAGAACTACTTAAACCTAACTAACCTAAGGACATCACACAACACCCAGCCATCACGAGGCAGAGAAAATCCCTGACCCCGCCGGGAATCGAACCCGGGAACCCGGGCGTGGGAAGCGAGAACGCTACCGCACGACCACGAGATGCGGGCGTGTGGAAACCTCTAATGTCCTCTTCCTTTGTATTCACTGACAAACAATTCAACTTCGTATATGTAAATTGAGATGTTAATTGTGGTATCGTAGGCAGATATCACCCTCACCGGTGTCTCATAGATGGCATGGGAAAAGCACGTTTCCGACAGATGCCGATAGCGGTCGTGCAGGGATCCGGTGGATCCACTGATGCGCGCCACAATTTCAGAGACTCCGGTATAAGGTAGCTTGAGACCGCTACACAGCCAAGTATTACCTGCAGGCGTAGTCTTCATTTCAGCATTCTACAGTTCGCTCATGCGTTAATAGTGGGAGACTCCTATTGCAGAACACTCTTCAAGTTGCTTCTTGTAATTGCTGGACTTTATTGCTGTTTCATCTTTTGTAAAGTTTCTTTACAGTGCTTGGAGGAAACTAAAAGTTAAATAAACCTTCTGTTTACTGTATTTTCATGTTTTCTAACTATTTCTGCTCGTGTCCAACTTCTCTGCGACGACAGCTGCAGGACCACTCCGTAACGCACTTCTCCTTACCGTTGTGTACGATACAGTGCACAACACCAATGGGCTCTGAACTTAAACCTCAGAGTATGCAGAAGTTTGATCGGAAGGAAGTACTATTCGGAGAACGAAATTATTGACACTGTATTGCATTCAATATTAAATTATGTGTCTACATACTTTGTAATATGAGGAAATCATCACATATTGCGTAAGAACACTACTCATATGCGTCAACCGAGAAGACATACCCTAGGCCTATAGAGTGACACCGAGGACGTCAGTTGGGGACAAAAATGTGTATGGACACAGTTGTGCAAAACATCTCGAGTGAACTAAGGCCAGTGAGGCTCTGAGATAGGCTAATGATGGCAGAAGATAGTGCTGAATATTGAATAAAAACGCGTTTTCGTTTGCTAAATTGCAACATAGTGAAAACATGTGGAGCAATAAACAATATTAGCTTATAGTAATAGTGTGCATTGTGTATTTAAACTGGGGACCTAGAAACGACAAAGAGACTTTGTCCCGCCGGAACCCCTGGTGATTCACAACCCCACAACAGACCACAGCAGTCCATCCACCACACCGCCGCCCCTTACCGAATTTCAGAGCTATAAATGGTAACAGAGGAAACAGCAAGGGATAAATCAAAAGGAAAGAATGTAGGTCTCTCATATTTTCATAGATCACTTGCCTACAATATGCAGGGACCAACGCACTCTATCGAAGCTTAACTCATCTTAAGGTAAGAGAGAACTGAAATTTATTTCATGAGTTGCAGCATTGTTCATCAGGCACAGAAGCATGGTGATAGTATTAACGTTTAAAATTCCCTGTTGCGATGTAGCTGACACTGAGACGAGACACATGGGGTCGCAAGTATGGGGAAATAGCCCAAAACGTGGATGACAAATGTTGAACATGTGACTTCAGCGAATGACTTACGTCTCCGCACGTGCAACGGATAGGCTTGTTGGCCTTACTCATTCCAGTATGAGTCAGTGCTACACATCGCACCGCCTGGCAGCTCTATTTTCGTAAGTGTAAACCAATTCCTCGTATCACTGGATTACCAGTATCGCGAGCCTCCGGATAATGCAAGGAGTAGTTCACAGTACCCTAGAGGAACAGTGTGCAGCATTGCATCCCTACCAGCGATGGTGGCATCGACAAGCCCAACCGCTGCACACGTCATCCAGTTACGTCGTATGTTGAACATTTTTTTGGGTATTTCCCCACATTTGAGACCCCCATGTGTCTTATAGCAAATTACTCGTCTCAGCGTCGTCTAGTCGCTTTGGGGTTTTTTAAACATTAGTAAGAATCACCATGTGTAAATAATTTTCCTTGCTCCTTGCTTTTAGGTTACATCCGTAAATCAAATTCCGTAAAAGGGACTCACACACACACACACACACACATACTTTTATATGCACAGATCGATAGGTAGAATATATTAACTGTCTGTTAAATTTTTCGCGACGTGCCTCAGTCTCACTCAGGCACTGGACCATAACCATAGACATGAACGTAAACTAGACTGTATCTAGAAAGCGTTACATGATAATTATTATTCATAGCAAATATTGCAGACAGAGTATCCATATATACTACTGAATCTACTTCCAAAATTATGTCATTGTACGACGTAAACTCTACCATCTGGTGAGCAAGATGTATGAGACAGGCGAAATACCCTCAGACTTCAAGAAGAATATAATAATTCCAATCCCAAAGAAAGCAGGTGTTGACAGATGTGAAAATTACCGAACTATCAATTTAATAAGTCACAGCTGCAAAATACTAACGCGAATTCTTTACAGACGAATGGAAAAACTGGTAGAAGCGGACTTCGGCGAAGATCAGTTTGGAATACGTAGAAATGTTACAACACGTGAGGCAATACTATCCTTACGACTTATCTTAGAAGAAAGATTAAGAAAAGGCAAACCTACGTTTCTAGCATTTGTAGACTTAGAAAATGCTTTTGACAACGTTAACTGGAATACTGTCTTTCAAATTCTGAAGGTGGCAGGGATAAAATACAAGGAGCGAAAGGCTTTTAACAATTTGTACAGAAACCAGATGGCAGTTATAAGAGTCGAGGGGCATGAAAGGGAAGCAGTGGTTGGGAAAGGAGTGAGACAGGGTTGTAGCCTCTCCCCGATGTTATTCAATCTGTATATTGAGCAAGCAGTAAAGGAAACAAAAGAAAAATTCGGAGTAGGTATTAAAATTTATGGAGAAGAAGTAAAAACTTTGAGGTTCGCCGACGACATTGTAATTCTGTCAGAGACAGCAAAGGACTTGGAAGAGCAGTTGAACGGAATGGACAGTGTCTTGAAAGGAGGATATAAGATGAACATCAACAAAAGCAAAACGAGGATAATGGAATGTAGTCAAATTAAATCGGGTGATACTGAGGGGATTAGATTAGGAAATGAGACACTTAAAGTAGTAAAGGAGTTTTGCTATTTAGGGAGTAAAATAACTGATGATGGTCGAAGTAGAGAGAATATAAAATGTAGACTGGCAATGGCAAGGAAATCGTTTCTGAAGAAGAGAAATTTGTTAACATTGAGTATAGATTTAAGTGTCAGGAAGTCGTTTCTGAAAGTATTTGTATGGAGTGCAGCCATGTATGGAAGTGAAACATGGACGATAAATAGTTTGGACAAGAAGAGAATAGAAGCTTTCGAAATGTGGTGCTACAGAAGAATGCTGAAGATAAGGTGGGTAGATCACGTAACTAATGAGGAGGTATTGAATAGGATTGGGGAGAAGAGAAGTTTGTGGCACAACTTGACTAGAAGAAGGGATCGGTTGGTAGGACATGTTTTGAGGCATCAAGGGATGACAAATTTAGTATTGGAGAGCAGCGTGGAGGGTAAAAATCGTAGAGGGAGACCAAGAGATGAATACACTAAGCAGATTCAGAAGGATGTAGGTTGCAGTAGGTACTGGGAGATGAAGAAGCTTGCACAGGATAGAGTAGCATGGAGAGCTGCATCAAACCAGTCTCAGGACTGAAGACCACAACAACAACAACAACGACGTAGTTAAGGATATATGATTTTTATGGCTACAGTTCAGTGCATGAGTGAGTCTCGGGCACATCTCGAAAAATTTAACAGACAAATAAGAGTAGGTATATTATACTTGTCGACCTGTGCAGGTGGATCTGTGCAGGTGTAAGGTGGCAGGCATAATTACACTACTACAGATACGACGAAAGGGCATGTTACGCTTGACTCAGCTTGCCAGGACAAGATGTCCTACCAAAGTTACGGCAAGTGTATATGTGTTCTACAGAAAATTCATAGAACCACTTTAAAACAATTTCTCGACCTCTCTCTTCTCTAATAAAACATTTGGGAAATGACCACCTAGAATTTTCTTATATGTTATTACTATGCTCATTTCTCCTAGGGATCAAAAGTTCTCGAGGCAGTCATAAATGACGATTATCATTTCTCCTTACATAGCTAGGAGTCAAAAGATCTCAAGGCATGGGTTTGTTTCTACGATTGCCACCCCAGCTAACGAACAATATCTGTCACACTATCACCCCTATTTTACTATACTACGAAACGAGTTGTCCTTCTTAGAACTGTTTCAATGTCCACCGTCAGTCTTTTCTCGAAAACCAGTAGAGGATGGAAAAGCGGAGCATGGTGCCTTGTATTAGATATGTTGCATCATCGAAGTTTCTAAGTGTGGTGATAAAACGCGCCACCTGTTTCATCTCACCAGTAAAATTTCTTTGTAATTGTCTAATTAGTTTCAAATGGTAATACCTAGCTATTTAGTTGGATCGAAAACCTTAGAACGTGTTGTACAAATCCAAAGGACTCTTTTTCGTTGTCACTTGTAGATTAGCACTTTGCAGATGTCGTGTCTAAATCATAATTGAATTCGTTTCTATCTTCTGATGACTTGACTAAACGGAGAACGATTTATCACCTACAAACAATCTAAACAGATACTCAATTTGTCTCCTAAATTGTTTATATATCTTAATAAGAGCAGAGGTCCCAGATATCACTTCAATGTCACTAGATGGCTTCCAATCAATTACTACGGTTGAGTACCTTTTCACAATACACAGAACCAACATCTGCGTGTAAGCTACTTTTCACGAAAATTTGCGACTTCCTGTAATGTTCAATTTGCTTACTGAACGTAAATCTGGAAGCAAAACGAACTACAAAACTAATATTTGCATACGATACAGCCCTGCAGACCACAGGTAAGACATTCTTAGCAGAATTGCTGAATTGAATGCACATCCTTCGTACCGAAGAATGAAATGTATAGGAGAGACTTCTTATCCAACACGGTGGCTTGCCGAATATCAGTGTTGTGGTGGACGTAGACGTGGAAGACACTTATTGTGGTGTCACCGCTAGACACCACACTTGCTAGGTGGTAACTTAAATCGGCCGCGGTCCTGTAGTACATGTCGGACCCGCGTGTCGCCACTGTGTAATCGCAAACCTAGCGCCACCACATGGCAGGTCACAAGACACGGACATGACCTCGCCCCAGTTGTACGGACTACATAGCTTGCGACTAGACCTACCAAGTTTTCCTCTCATTTGCCGAGAGACAGATTGAATAGCCTTCAGCTAGTCCATAGCTACTACCTAGCAAGGCGCCATTTGTATCAGTGCTTATAGCTAACGAATATTCAAGAGAGATGTATTCCAAGGATTCATTAAAGTTAAGTATAAAAGAAGCTCCCTTCTTTTCTTTATAGTTCTCATCCAGTATCCTGTTTCAGACTTCACGCCCGTCTGCGTTAGTTTAGCGTGCACCTAGCTACCTCATTGTGTCTCTGCTGTAGGAGCTAGACACAACATTATTTGGCGACGAGTAAAAGAGTTTGTATTCATTCGTTTGTGTCATGGCTTCGCCACATTCTCCAGATGTACTGTCCGAATTTTTTCGCTTGCAGAATCAGCAGACGCAGGCGTTATTGGAAGCCCTTGGACAGCTCGTCCAGGGTCAACGTGCGCTACAAACCGATGCGGCAGCCGCCGCTTCTTCGCTACCGCTGCCACAAAACGCTGTTGCACCTCCCTTTCGGCCATACGTGGCGGCCGACGAGACCTGGCAAGAGTGGTCTCGCCAGTTCAACTTTCACCTAGCAGCATACAGAATTCAAGGTAAAGAGCGGCAGCCGTTTTTGATTTCTTGTGTCGGTGTGTCTACCTACCGTGTGATAGTGAAATTGTTTCCCCGACGCGACGTAGCAACTCTGTCCTACGAAGAAATTTTGTCTGCTTTAGATGCCTATTTCAAAGAAACAGTAAATGTAGTTGCAAGACGGTATACGTTCTTTCGTACAAAACGTACGGCCGGTCAGACTAATAGGGAGTGGGTAGCAAATTTGCAAGGACTTACTAGGGACTGCGCCTTTGAATGTGACTGTGGCCTCCCTTATTCAGATACTATGGTGCGTGATGCAATAGCACAGAACGTGTCTGATGTTCGAATACGGGAACAGATCTTGAAACTCGTAAATCCCTCCCTTCAACAAGTGATAGACATATTGGATAGGCAAGACACACTTGACTTTGCTCAGGCATCATTTGAAACTTCGCCAGCAGTGTGTCACATTAACCGGCCTGCCGGGCCCGCTGCACGGGACGCTAGGCGGCCCTCGCGCCCGTCGCAACGGCAGCCTACCTTGCAAACACGTGCGCCGCGTAAGCAAGCAACTGCAGTGAAATCATGCCCGCGGTGTGCAACTAGACATTCGCGTGAAAATTGCCCGTCACGCCAAGCTATTTGCTTTTACTGCCAAAAGAAAGGACATGTTCAAAGTGTTTGCCAGAAACGGCTTAGATCAGACAATCACACAAATTCCAGGCCTTTTGCTTCGCGCCGGAATCGACCCCAGGACAATCAGGCTCGTGGACCTTCGCCCATGGACATTCATGTAGTTCATTCCCACCCGTCCAGTGACACTTTAGCTAACAGTGACTGTGTTCGTCCCACCAAAAGTGTGCGTCGACGTCGCCGGAAATCCCGTAAAGTCGCAAGTGCTTCTGTACCTGTCTCAGTTCAAATTGCACGTGACAGTCGCTCTTGTCGTCAGCAGGACAATAAACTTTTTGTGGACTTAGACTTTGAAGGCAACGTGATCCCCTTCCAGCTCGATACCGGAGCTGCAGTTTCATTGCTCAATCACGACACGTACAAACAACTGGGCGCCCCGCCATTGCGTGCCGCAAATGTTAAGTTACATAGTTACTCAGGACAACAGATCCCTGTGTTAGGACAGTGCAGCCTTCTTGCCACATACAAGGGACAAACAAAACTTGTATCATTTTACGTTCTTCGTTCTTCTACTGCAGTGAACTTGTTTGGTTTAGATTTGTTTCAATTGTTTAATTTGTCTATAGTAAATCAGGTCCTATCCGTGAATCAGACTGTGCCTTCCGCCAGTGTTTCTAGTCTTTGTGAAGAATTTGCAGACATTTTTGCACCGGGCCTTGGTTGCGCTAAGAACTATGCTGCACATTTGGAATTGAAAGACAACGCGCAACCGAAATTTTTCAGAGCGCGCAATGTTCCCCACGCATAGCGTGATGAGGTCGCAAGAACATTGCACGATTTAGAATCTCAAGGTGTAATTGAACGTGTGCAGGCTTCTCTCTGGGCCTCACCCTTAGTAATTTTGCCAAAACCGTCCGGAAAATTGAGACTTTGTGTGGACTTCAAGGCAACTGTGAATCCACAACTTGTGACTGCTACTTTTCCTTTGCCCCGCCCGGAGGATCTTTTTGACAAACTGTACCCGGGAAAATATTTTTCCAAATTGGACCTAGCAGATGCGTACTTGCAGATACCTGTGGACGACGAATCCCAGCGCGTCTTGGTGGTGAACACGCATCTTGGCTTGTATCGCTTCAAAAGACTGCCATTCGGGTGTGCATCCACACCTGCTTTCTTTTAGCATTAATTCCAAACAGGTTTGTGCGCAATGCTTCTTCCATTTCAGCTCCGCTTCATCGCTTACGCCGTAAAGGTGTTCCGTTCGTCTGGACGACGGAATGCGAACGCGCCTTTCGCCAGTTGAAATCGGCGTTACTTTCAAATACTTGCCTTACGCCATTCGATCCCCGACAACCCCTTTTGTTGATGGTAGATGCTTCGGATTTCGGGATCGGTGCTGTGCTTGCGCACAAGGATGGCTCGCATGATCGCCCTATTGCCTTTGCGTCCACATTGCTCTCATCTGCGCAAAGAAATTATTCACAAATAGAGAAAGAAGCTTTGGCTCTCGTGTTTGGTGTTACCAAGTTCCATGACTTCTTGTATGGTCGTCACTTTACCATCATCACAGACCACAAACCATTGACATCGCTTTTTCATCCGAACAAGCCTGTACCTCCACGTACAGCGCAGAAATTCATTCGCTGGTCACTTTTTCTCTCACAGTACCGCTACGATATCTTGTATCGGTCCACTGCTCAGCACGGCAACGCTGATGCGTTGTCCCGTTTGCCTGTTGCTGAGGATAAAGCATTCGATTCTTCCGAACTTGCTTGCATGTTCATTGATTCGGAAGCCGATGACGTGGTCGCATCGTTTCCGATTGATTTTCGTCGTGTAGCTACAGCCACAGCTGCTGCTCCTGTCCTTGCTACTGTTTTGCGTTTTGTTGCTACGCAATGGCCCTTGTCAAAGTCACGGATCGAAGATCCTTTGGTTCGCCGTTTTTTTGCTCACAAGGAGAGACTTTTTGTACGACGTGGTGTTTTGTTGTTGCGTTCCGATAATGATCAATCCCGAGTCGTAGTCCCACGTTCGTTACAGTCATCTGTCTTAAAGCTTCTCCACCAAGGACATTGGGGTATAGTGCGTACGAAACAACTTGCTCGTCAGCACTGTACTTGGTTCGGAATCGATGCTGCGATTACGAATATGTGCTCCTCTTGCGTGGCGTGTGCCGAACAACAATCCGCACCGCCGCGGAAATTCTTTGCATGGCCGCAAGCCACTTCCCCTTGGCAACGCTTGCACATCGATTTTGCTGGTCCATTCTGGAATGCTCGATGGTTGGTTGTGGTCGATGCTTTCAGTAATTTTCCTTTTGTTGTCCGGATGTCTTCCACGACGTCTTCTGCCACAATCCAAGCCTTGTCTGCCATCTTTTGCATTGAAGGTCTTCCGCAGACTATTGTTTCCGACAATGGCCCACAATTCATGTCCGCAGAATTTCAGTCATTCTGCAAGGCCAATGGTATTCAACATCTGACATCCGCGCCGTTTTCGCCTCAGTCAAACGGTGCCGCTGAACGATTGGTCCGGACTTTCAAGTCACAGATGTTGAAATTGAAAGCATCGCATTCTCGGGAGGACGTTTTGTTACTCTTTTTGTCATCGTATCGCTCTCAGCCCCGCGATGGTCGCTCGCCGGCTGAATTGCTCCATGGTCGATCTCATCGCACCCTGATGTCTTTGTTGCATCCGCCACATCAGGTTCCTGTGCAGCGGCAGACTCCTGCTTTTGCTCCTGGCGACGTTGTCTATTATCGCAACTATCGCGGTTCACAGCGTTGGCTCGCGGGGCGCATTCTTCGCTGCCTCGGCCGCGCGATGTATTTGGTTTTGGGGGCCTCTGGTGAGGTGCGTCGGCATCTCAATCAGCTGCGCCTCTGTCGTCGCCTGGGTTCTGCCGCTCCCCGTCTGCTTTCAGCGACGGAGCCGTCAGGTCAGCGCCTTGGGGACCCATCTACTGGCTCGTCTCATCCCCAGGTGTTACCGACGCTGCCTTCCATTTTGCCTCATGGCGTCGCGCCGCCGCCGCCGCAGCCGCCGCCGGCGCCGCCCGCAGCGGACGCTTCGCTGCAGCCGCCTGGCGCCTCCCTGGGTCACGCGCCGCCGCTCGCTTCCCGTGCCCAGCCGTCCTCCGCCATGGACCTCTTGCCCGCTCCGGACCAGATGTCGTCGTCGCGCGTCGGCTTCCCCGACGCAATGGAGGTCGACTCTTCGGCCCCTCTTGTATCATTACGTGCGCCTACACCTCATGTTGACGTGCACCCTGGACTAGGTTTGCAGGCGTTTCCTAGCTCCCCTCGGACCGAATGGCCGGGTGCGGGTGGCACAGCCTCGCCTGTTGTTAGGCTCCCCACCTCATCGCATACGTCAACTTGGGGTCCTCCCCACGGCGGGCGGAAGCCTTATCTCACGACCGTTCGCCGATTTGCGGGGGAGAAATGTGGTGTCACCGCTAGACACCACACTTGCTAGGTGGTAACTTAAATCGGCCGCGGTCCTGTAGTACATGTCGGACCCGCGTGTCGCCACTGGGTGATCGCAAACCTAGCGCCACCACATGGCAGGTCACAAGACACGGACATGACCTCGCCCCAGTTGTACGGACTACATAGCTTGCGACTAGACCTACCAAGTTTTCCTCTCATTTGCCGAGAGACAGATTGAATAGCCTTCAGCTAGTCCATAGCTACTACCTAGCAAGGCGCCATTTGTATCAGTGCTTATAGCTAACGAATATTCAAGAGAGATGTATTCCAAGGATTCATTAAAGTTAAGTATAAAAGAAGCTCCCTTCTTTTCTTTATAGTTCTCATCCAGTATCCTGTTTCAGACTTCACGCCCGTCTGCGTTAGTTTAGCGTGCACCTAGCTACCTCATTGTGTCTCTGCTGTAGGAGCTAGACACAACACTTATTTTATTCACACTCACATAAGGGGATACACGATGAATGCAGCACAAAGTCGGAAATATTGTAATACTGTTAGGGTTCTGACATGTGTCGCTGGTATGTGTAGAGCGTGAAGCGTATTTTCTGTACAGTCTGTGTCACACACACACACACACACACACACACACACACACACACACAAACACGTACAGTGTTTGAAGGGGATTAGTGTGTATACTTCTACATATTAGTGGCTGACAACAATGTAATGAACAACATTGCAGCAGCCTTTAAGTCACCTGCAGACTAATAGTTGTAGCTATTACAAGTCATATGATTTTAGGTTGGTTAATAACTCCGAGAATATGTGTCAAGAGCACGCCAACAGGGGCTATTTTCCCCTCGGCAGCAGGGTATTGAAGTCTGGACCCATTGACGCAAAATGGTTAGTGTACCCTGACAGGTGTAGTGCGCTTAGTGATGCAGTTTGGACCATGCAGAAAACATCTGATCGTAAGGCTGCAGAGGTGTGTGTGGAAAAAACCATCGACAGTCCGATTTTGTCATATGAAGTACCACATATAAAAGTATCTGCACTTTATATACTGAATCCCTGACGGAAGTCAGGGGATAGCGATGTGCCTATATACAGAGGCTGGTAGTATCGTGTACACAAGGGCTTCCATTTATACCCAGGTGACTCATGTGAAAAGGTTTCATTCGTGATTATCGTCGCACGAGGGAAATTAACAGATTCTCAATGCGGATTTGGAGGAAGATACATGGGATAGTCCTTTTCAGAAAACTTCAGGGAATTCAATATTACGAGAACAACAGTGAGAAGAGCGTGCCGAGAGTATACCAAATAACGGACATTAGTTTTCAACGAAGACAACGCAGTGGCCGACGGCCTTCACTTTACTACCGAGGCTAGCAGCGTTTGGTAGAGAAATTTGTGGTAAGGTTCTATGGGACCAAACTGCTGACGTCATCGTCCCTAGTCCTACACACTACTTAATGTAACTTAAACTAACTTACGCTAAGGACAACACACCCCCCCCCCCCCATGCCCGAGGGAGGACTCGAACCTCCTACAGGGGGAGCCGCACGAACCGTGACAAGGCGCCTCAGGCCGCGTGGCTATCCCGCGTGGTGTTTGGTAGAGTTTTCAGTGCTAACAGACCATCAAAACTCCGTGAAAAAGTCCCAGAATCAATGTGGGACGTACGACTAACGTATTCATTAGTACAGTGTGGCGAAAATTGGCGTTAGTGGGCTATGGCAGCAAACGACAGATGCGTGTGCCTTTAGTAAACAGTACGACATTGCTTGCTGCGCCTCTCCTGGGTTCGTGACCATATCATTGGACCCTAGACGACTGGGAAGCCGTGGCCTGGCCGAATCAGTGCCGATATCATTCGGTAAGAAAAATGGTTCAAATTGCTCTGAGCACTATGGGACTTAAAATCTGTGGTCATCTGTCCCCTAGAACTTAGAACTACTTAAACCTGACTAACCTAAGGACATCTCACACATCCATGCCATAAGCAGGATTCGAACTTGCGACCGTAGCGGTCACGCGGTTCCAGACTGAAGCGCCTACAACCGCACGGCCACACCGGACGGCTCATTCGGTAAGAACTGACTGCCTTTTACCTTTACTAACGTTATCTTGTCTTTCTTGACTTTCCACTTCCTTGTTAATATTGGAGAGTAAATTGTATATCAGAGTTACGTTCACAAACATAACGTAGTCCATCGTTACTTTATTAAATTAGAGGAAGTAAGAAAGCAAGATTAGTGTCTTCTAGCGCCCCGTCGGCAGTGATGTCATTAGAGATGCAGCACAAGCTCGAAATTTTCAAGGGTGGGGAAGGAAATCGACAGCGCCCTTTTAAAGAAACTTACTCCATTTGCTTGGAGCAATGTAAGGAAAACATCGAAAAACTAACTCTGGATGGCAGGACCCAGTTTCGAAGCGTAGTCCTCCAGAATGCGAGTGAAGTGTGCTAACCACCATGCCAAGTTGCTTGGTTTAAATTCTGACAGCTCTTGGAAATAAATTTTATTGTAGACCACGTTCTGCGAGAAAACACAGAAAAAGTTGTCTGAAACGATTTACAGAGAGGATAACTGCATCAGTACATTACCCGCTAATATGAAAATAATTTATTATCAAAGTAATTTTGTAGCAACCATGTAATTACTGAAATAATTAGCTCGTGAAAGCACGCTGTGGCTGCGTCCCATGGAAATTTTCAACTTCCACGTCAAAGAAACGTCCCGAGGCGTTGAACTGGCATTGCTGGGAAATCCCCGAAATTGTCGCGGGACTTCCCCCCTGTGCAGACTGCAGCGCTACCTGCGGACTGACACGCCGTCGGACGGCCGCCGGCCAGGGCTGCCAAAAGCGCTCCACACCGCAGCGCAGAGCAACTTTGATAAACTGCTCGCGGAAGTCCATTAGTATATTGGGAATTGCGAGCCGGCGCCTCTGCGGGCGCGGGGGAGGGGGTGGGGGCGGGGTACCTCATCAATCTGCGCCCCCTGCCCGCTCTACTGCTGCTACTGTGCGGCGGTGCCTTCTGGCAACAGCCACTGGGTCAGGTGCGTGGGTCAACTGCGCCTGCGTCACTATCTCAGTTGGGGAGGTAAGACCGCATTGTGATCGCTGAATTTCTCATACACAATGTTTTTCTCGCATTTGGCCTAGTTTTCAAAAAATGGTTCAAATGGCTCTGAGCCCTATTGGATTTAACTTCTAAGGTCATCAGTCCCCTAGGACTTAGAACTACTTAAACCTAACTAACCTAAGGACATCACACACATCCATGCCCGAGGCAGGATTCGAACCTGCGACCGTAGCGGTCGCGCGGTTCCAGACTGTAGCGCCTAGAACCGCTCGGCCACCGCGGCCGGCTGGGCCTAATTTTGGCGGCACTGAGATCGTTCTAGTGGTCTCTACACAAGTGGTCGGAGAACATTCGAACTCTTCTTCTTGTACCTGGAGAAATTGGATTGGCTGGAGGTAAATAAAAAAAAAATGGTTCAAATGGCTCTGAGCACTATGGGACTTAACATCTGAGGTCATCAGTGCCCTGGACTTAGAACTACTTAAACCTAACTAACCTAAGGACATCACACACATCCATGCCCGAGGCAGGATTCGAACCTGCGACCGTAGCGGTCGCGCGGTTCCAGACTGTAGCGCCTAGAACCGCTTGGCCACCCCGGCCGGCTGGGCCTAATTTTGGCGGCACTGAGATCGTTCTAGTGGTCTCTACACAAGTGGTAGGAGAACATTCGAACTCTTCTTCTTGCACCTGAAGAAATTGGATTGGCTGGAGGTAAATAAAAAAAATGGTTCAAATGGCTCTGAGCACTATGCGACTTAACTTCTGAGGTCATCGGTCGCCTAGAACTAATTAAACCTAACTAACCTAAGGACATCACACACATCCATGCCCGAGGCATGATTCGAACCTGCGACCGTAGCGGTCGCTCGGTTCCAGACTGTAGCTCCTAGAACTGCACGGCTACTCCGGGCGGCGGAGGTAAATATATTTTAGTAAATCTCAATTGAAACTCGCAAACTGAGAACTGACGCGTAGATAGTTCAGTTTTATATTTAAAAAAACGGCGATAAACATTCTTAGACGCTCTCCTATCCATACTGAGTTACTATATGAAACAAAATTATCGTAACTTTTTAACGGTCTGCTTTAGGACGTTCAAACTGCGCGGTTGGTTGCGGGGCCTGATGGGACTTAGTATGGTTTGTATGGTCCGCTTTAGCGACGAAGCCAGCTTTCGTTTGGATGAGTTCGCCAATAAGCAAACTTGGTGCGTTTGATGGACTGAGAATCCCCGTTTCGCGGTCGAAAAGTCCCTTTACCTCAACGAGTGACCGTGTAGTGTGCAATGACCAGTCACTGAATAATCGTTGCGTCATTCCCTGATGTCACAATGACTACCGAACGGTACGTGAAGCTTTTGGAAGATGATTTCTTCCCCATTATCCAAAGTGACCCTGATTTCGACAGCATGTGGTTCATGCAAGACGGAGCTCGAACCCGTTGAAGGAGGTGAGTGATGCCCTGGAGGAGCACATTCGGGACGGCATTCTGGCTCTTGGGGTACAAAGAGGCCACTGGCATGGGCTTCGATTGGCCGCCATGTTCTCCAGATCTGAACATATGCGACTCCTTTTTGTGGGGTTATAATAAAGACAAGGTGTACAGCAACAAACCATAAACCATTGCTGAGCTGAAAACAGCCATTCAGGATGTCATCGACAGCACTGATGCTCCGACACTTCAGCAAGTCATGTGGAATTTCGCTATTCGTCTTCGCCACAACATCGCCAATCACGGCAGACATATCGAATAAGTCATACCTGCAGTGACGTTTACACGTACAAGTGTGTGCACGTCGTAGCTTGTAACTAACTTACTTTTCTTCATGTAGTTCAGTAACTGTCATCCCGTATGTTCTCCATACGTCCATACTGAGAACAATAAGAAGCCACCGATAATCGACTATCGAACGCATCACGAGGACACCCAATCCGCCAGACATCTGTCTGCAGGCAAGCCAATTGCGTCAGTGTGTCAAATAGTCAACTTACATAAGTTTGTAGGATTTATATTCGTCAAGATTTTTTAACTTCTTCGTGCTTTAATTTCTATCTCCTATTTATTTTCATTAATTGCACGTGTGCTGGAAGTCAAGCTCTTAAGCGCCCTAAATCCTCAATAACAACAGCAGATTTCTTGTTTCCAGATGGAAAACGTTGAAACGTGACAGCTATTTGCAAAAGAAATATCCAGTGTTAAGAAGACGAAATTGTCAACAATTTAGACGGAAAGTAAAGTTAGTTCTGGCATAAATGACTATTTTAACACGAAAAGGCACAAAGATATTTCGAAATGTCAAGCTAGTTGTTCAAACATCAGTTCATTCTTTGGAAAGTGCACACCTGGCTCCGAAATAGATTCTGGTTCCTGCAACCAAAGACACACTGGTTTACCAAATCATCTCATTCATGTCCTTCGATTGCACTAGTTTCGTCAACCGAGTAATGATACAAGAGTCAAATACAGCAAAAAAGCAGCAATAAAGTGACAAGATAGCTACAGCTATTGTGAAGAATATGTTAAACCCTTTACACATTGTCGAAATGAAAAGTCACGTAGGAGGGCGTGCGGAAAAATAATGCCTGTGAACTCTGTGTGCGAAAACTCTTAAAGTTTTTTAAATAAAAACAACATTAGTAACATTATACTTCTTTAGGCTTCATGTTTATATACCAGGTGATCAAAAAGTCAGTATAAATTTGAAAACTTAATAAACCACGGAATAATGTAGATAGAGAGGTAAAAATTGACACACATGCTTGGAATCACACAGGGTTTCATTAGAACCGAAAAAAAAACAAAGTTGACAAAATGTCCGACAGATCGCGCTGGACAGTAAAACGTCAGTGACTGCGCATGACAATCTTATATAAAAGGAGCTCTAATGAGATAGAGAATTTCGGCTGAAGAGCAGCGCATATGCTGCTGCCACCCCGCCCCGTTGGGGAATTGAAATACAATAAAGTATATATATATATATATATATATATATATATATATAGAGAGAGAGAGAGAGAGAGAGAGAGAGAGAGAGAGAGAGACAGAGAGAGAGAGAGAGAGAGAGAGAATCAGATGCGCCAGCAGTCGCAGCATGTTGACGTTACCTGAAAAGGCGCTTTTAATGAAGCTGTATTATCAGAATGGGGAATGTGCTAGTTCACCGTTACGATCCTATCGCCATAGGAAGGGGATTCGAACGGTTAACGATTCGTTGACAAATGCAGCTGTGGCGAGAATGATTTCGAAGTTCGAAGCCACGGGTTGTTTAGACGATAGAGCCCGTAGTGGCCGACCGAGCACAAGGCGTAATGCTGCTGAGGCAGTTCAGGAAGAAATGGAGACTGTAGCCGGTTCGTCTTTGCACGGGGAAGTCAGCGCTCGTGCAGTCGCACGTCGCGCCGGCATTCCATACACTACTGTCTGGTTGGCACTGAGGTGTACCCTCCGATGCTATCCGTACAAAATCCATCGGCATCATGAACTGTTACCTGGCGATTTAGTGAAGCGGAGGGCATTTGCGGTGTGGGGCGTATCAAAAGATGGCAGAAGATGAAGATTGGTTGACTAATATGTTGTGGACCGACGAAGCTCATTTCACGCTCCGAGGGCCATCAATTACTACCGAAAATCCTAGAACTGTCTTGGAAACTCCATTGCACGACGAGAACGTCACGGTATGGGTTGGATTTACCACGTCTATCGTTATCAGGCCTTTTATCTTCGAGGAAAAGCGTGATTCTGGTTTTGTAACTGCTACCGTGACGGGTGAGAGGTACGCCGATATGTTACAGAATCCCATCATCCCCAGCCTGGCTGATTAACACCTGCTGGAACGGACGATGTCAATGCAGGATGGCGCTCCACCCCATATTGCTAGATGCATGAAAGATCTCTTGCGCGCATCGTTTGGTGATGATCGTGTGCTCAGCCGCCACTTTCGTCATGCTTGGCCTCCCAGGTCCCCAGACCTCAGTCCGTGCGGTTATTGGCTTTGGGGTTACCTGAAGTCGCAAGTGTATCGCGATCGACCGATATCTCTAAGGATGCTGAAAGACAACATCCGACGCCAATGCCTCACCATAACTCCGGACATGCTTTACAGTGCTGTTCACAACATTATTCCTCGACTACAGCTATTGTTGAGGAATGATGGTGGACGTATTGAGCATTTCCTGTAAAGATCATCATCTTTGCTTTGTCTTACTTTGTTATGCTAATTATTGCTATTCTGATCAGATGAAGCGCCATCTGTCGGACATTTTTTGAACTTTCGTATTTTTTTTGGTTCTAATAAAACCCCACATCATTCCAAGCATGTGTGTCAATTTGTACCTCTCTATCTACATTATCCCGTGATTTATTCAGTTTTCAAATGTATACTGACTTTTTGATCACCCGGTATTTGTATCTCAACATAGTCACCCTACCAATGAACACGTTTCTACCAAAGGGAGACCAGTTTATTGATATCGTCACTGTAGAATGTTTCATTTTGTTGATGGAACCACAATCTCAAGTCTGTTTGCAGCGCTTGATCACCGTCAAATTGAAGTCCTGGAACACGTCCTTTAATTTTAGGGGAGAGATGGAAATCGGAAGGGGGCAGATCGGAACTGTATGGAGGATGATTGATGACAGTGAACAAAGACGTCGGACTGTAGATGTAGCAGCGCTCGTGTGTGGTCTATCATGCTGAAGGAGAAGGTGCTGCAGTTGTGGACGAACTCTTCTACTTCGAAATTCGATTATAGCACGCTGTTTCTCACACACCGAAATAGTTATAACACATCGCCACATCACACGTTACAATTCGGAGCCCTCCAGTGGCAGAGGGCTACAAATTTATAGACATGAAGGATAAAGCCGTAGAATGTTAATAACGTTTGTTTTATCTAAAACTCTTTAAGAGTTTTAGATAAAACGGAGGGATTACTTTTCAGCATGACCTCACATAATAGATGTCTTATTATATCTATCGATGCCTGTAATGAAGCAGGCTCAACGCTATTCTGCATCATAATTCAGTATTTCCATCACATTAACAGCAGTACAACAAAGCTCCTTGAAATCGTCAGCACCGGAAAAGAGGCATCCGATATAATTTTATCCTAAAGTAACTGCGGAAACATGGACTGCCAGCAAAGTATATAGGATTATCTGCTGACGACTGCTAGACAAACTTTGGCGAAGAGAGTGGAGCTGGGACAAGTAATGTCTCCCGCAAGATGAAAGGAGAATTTAATCCGAATATTATTCGCTTAGGATGTTCTGTCAATGTGTTTCATAAAGCTGTACGTTATTGACGCAACGTTGAAAATATTATATTTATCAATTTATACAACTCACGCAGAAGGCCTCAAGGGATTCCACACAACAGCTAGAATGTAATGCAAACAGCTATTACTTCAGTCAAAAACACTTTGGCGTAGCCTTTTTCCCTCCGCAGAATGACATTCAATATTGTGCTCTGATAGATTATTTGAAAGCTTACACAGACCACTCGTCATGGTCAGATAATTTTTCGAAGCCAGCGCAATAGAAAATTAGATAGAAAACATATCGGTGTGTTTGAAAAAAATTAGAATAAATGAAAACTATGCGCCCATAAAAGTGCAAAGTACTATGATCAAACAGAACCAAGACATACATCAAAAGATAGTAAAAAAAGTATTACTGTATGGATTTGTACTACGAAATGAAGTCCTGCAACTGAGACAGTCAAACCAAAACTAGACAAATGGATAAAAACATTTTCTTATTATTTTATATTATTTCAAAAGAAACCTCCATAACTATTAATACAGTCAATGTCTGTTGGTCCGATATGCCCAGGAGCCATTCGCTGGTTAAGTAATTGTCAGTGTCAATGAAATTCGCCAACATCCATGAACCTCAATTTGTTATTTTATTTTATTTTGGATGCTACTAGATTCAGGATTTCACTATCCCATCTTCAGGCCCCATATGCATCTCTCTAAACGTACGAAACTGTAATATACGGCCATAAATTAACTGGATGTGGTGAATTCGATTGTTACACTAGTACTTCATTAGAAGATTTCATTCGAAGACTTGAATTGCCATTAAATCTTCGAATGATGCACTAGTGTAACGATTGATTCACGACATCAAGTGATATTACAGTTCCGTACGTTTGGAGAGATGCATATGATGCCTGAAGGTGGCAAAATGAAATCCTGAAACTGGTAGCCTTCAAAATAAAATTAAATAACATCTTAAGTTACACGGCTCTTCGTGAATATCATTGACATTGAGAATTAATACAGTCATCCCACTCCGAGACAAAATGTTCAATGTGTTCGTGGTAAAATGTTTGCAGTGGCCTACGGAACAATGATAGCATCCAGGCGTGCACCTCTTCGTCTGCAGCAATTCGACGGCCATGAATGTCTTTCTTCAGGGCTCCAGAAACATGGAAATCGCATAGGGAGAGATGTTGCCAAGGTTGTTTCCATTACGCTGCTGGGGTTTCTCTGGATGCCCTTACATATCCTCCATACGGCCCCAGGGAAGAGTTGCACGCGAGCCAGTGTGGCCACGCCGTTCTAGGCGCTTCAGTCTGGAACTGCGCGACCGCTACGGTCGCAGGTTCGAATCCTGCCTCGGGCATGGATGTCTGTGATGTCCTTAGGTTAGTTAGGTTTAAGTAGTTCTACGTTCTAGGGGACTGATGACCTCAGAAGTTACGTCCCATAGTGTTCAGAGCCATTTTTGTAGAGTTGCACGCCTTGGTAGGCAACAGCAACCATTTTACGATGAAGCCACCGTCCGTCTTTACCCACAATGCAACAAATGGATTAAAAGTTATGGCGATTACTTTCGAAACAGTAAACAGTGTACTTACTTCTGTCCGTCTGTATCGTTTTTGTATGACAGTCCCTTACACGCAGAAAAATGGGGAAAACCTTTGAAGAACTATAGCAAAATCAACTACATGATGTTATATAATATCACTCAAAGTACTTCGTCGACTGCTGTGAAAGAAATAGTTTTATTCGTGAAGGAGATTAACGTCGAGATAGGCTGCAATAAGTCTATTGATGAACGGTTGAATGTAAATGGCTTTAGTGTCAGCTTCTTTTAAGCGATACCAATTGTATCTGATTTTGTTTTCGAACGACGAACGTTAATACATATGTCATAAGCCTAAAGTTTTGCATTATTTACTTTGTATACTTGCTCCCATTACGAACGAAGAATAATTTCGCTGGTGTCGCAGCATTTGACGAAGGAAAGAAATGTTCTAAGTGTACAAACTACTTTTTCTGCTGTCAAAATTGATTACAATTTGATAAACGTGACTTATTCCAACCTTTACAAACATATTTTGGAGAAGAAAAATATTGTATAAAATATTGGAATCACTAAAAATTATGAATGTAAATGAAAATGTGAATTTTATCTCGTTGTTTATAACAGAAAATTGGTTATCACTCGTTGTTGGACAACATTGCTTTGCCGCGTGAACTGTACTGTGTCAGTCCTGTCTTCTTATAGTAAATTAACAACGTGAAATTTACACGGACAAACAGTTTAATAAATAAAAGTAGGACATAGTTACTTTTTTACTTACAAATATATGAAATATACAGTCTGTCACCGATTAGTTAGCAGATCGCCTCATACCTGTTTCCGTTTCATTTCAGCACAAGTCGACACTCTTCGTGTCGACTGTTTTTTTTTACGACTGCTGCCAGTGTCAACGATCTAGTAGTTTTGGTGTTAAAGCAGCTTCCCTCAGAAACTTAAACGGAAAAATGAGACACGATTTTAAATGATTAATAAAGGTTTTCAAACGCCATTTGCCTTCTCATTGAGTTTTATCCTAACTATGTTAATTTATTATTACAAATGATAACTACATTTCAACATAAACCTCTCTGTAATACGCTTTCGCAAATACTGGTCACCTTTGCATGTAATTTTTACCGCAACTGCTGATCGGTACGATGCGCGCGCACGCCGGAGTAATTAGCACTGGAAGACAAATTATGAAATATTCTCCCTCTCATATACCAGCTACCCGCGGTACACCGTGACCCTGGGTCAACATACCGTTGACAGACTGTATGTGTCCCGGATAATAATACTACTGGACCAGTACGTCCCAGAAGATTGATATCTTTCTCTGGGATCGGCAGTTTAAGTGCTAGCGGGTCTGTCTACGAAATGTATTACAAAAGTAAGGGAATTTTGTTTATATTTAAATACAGGCAGACGAGAACAAAGTCGCGCAAACCCGTCACCATCTGTTGGTTGCATAGGAAGCCCTAGAATTTTGATAGAGTAGTCGTCTGAAAAGAAACAATAATGATTTCAAAACTGGTCATTGCAACTTTTGAGCAGAGTGTGATAAAACTCGATTGTTGTATGCTTGCTTTAATTATGGTTTACGGGCCTAGAGGAATGAGTGAAGTTGCCGGTCGCAGGTTCGAATCCTGCCTCGGGCATGGATGTTTGTGATGTCCTTAGGTTAGTTAGGTTTAACTAGTTCTACGTTCTAGGGGACTAATGACCTCAGCAGTTGAGTCCCATAGTACTCAGAGCCATTTGAACCATTTTTGAAGTTGCCGAGACTTTAAATATGGCCGCTCATACATTGTAGAGCGAAAGCATTTTAACCGCTACTCACTGCGAGACTGAATGCTGCCTGATGACGAAGTGCACACGTTATGCAATAATGAAAGTTGACAGTATGAGTGGAGCAGAGATAGTATGGGCCACAAAATTGGGGAACCCAACAGAGGAAGCGTATTAGACAAAGAGAAGATTGTCATGGCCGGTCGCCTGGGAACCAGCAACTCGGAAATGTTGAAGCCGGTCCTTTGTTGCTGTGCTGCTTTCTTGAGCATCTATGGAAAGTGGTTGAAGAACGGGAGAGCACGAGAAGGTGACAACGTGGTAGACTTAACACGCGTCATCACAGAGCGTGGAGGATGGCAGCTTGCCCGCTCTGTAATGCATGGTGTGTGACTGGTCCGGCAACAGATTCCAATGATGATGCAGAGACAGTTCGGAGGACTCAGGGTGAGTCAGCTGCCCCTACCTATGGCCTTTATGCAACCCGCAAGGCGTTCAAATATCATGCACATGCTTTTCACATTCTCTCGCTTGCTGTGCACTAAGTGTTAGTCCTACTGGATAAATGAACAGAGGCTTTTTGTTGGAAATATAGTGTAATTAAATTTTGCACAGTGATACGTTTCCGATAAAGGCCATGGTTTTCGTGTTATTCAGGAATAATGCGCTTGAAGGTCACTTTTGCACGTGTTTCTTGAATATACTCGAAAACCATGACCGTTAGCGAAAACATATCCCAGTATAAAATTTAACCGTATTGAGTTTCCTACACATAGGCTTGTTCGTTTTTTTCTGTAGAACTAACTGTTTGCACTTAGAGAGGGATAGAATATGAAATTATCGCGGATGTTGTTGAAGGCGTTATGGGCTGCATAAAGCCCTTAGGTAAGAGCAGCTGGATCACATTGTTGTTGAATATGGGGCTCTATAGAAGACGACCCCTATGTGTTCCCACGTCAGTTACGATAGCAGTGAGGACAAGATCATCGAGCTAAGACAGTGGATCAAACAAAACGGTTCATGTGGTAGGACGAATCACGTTTCTTGCTGTACTAGGTCGATCTTCGTTTCGAGGCACGCTGTCATCCAGATGAATGGGTAGCCAAAACAGAAACAGCACCACGGACGGAGACTTGTTGGGGCAACATTTGACTATTGGAGACGTTCACGTGGAGTTCCATGGAACCTCAGCTGGTAATGGAAGCCACCGTGATAACTGCGTGCTTGATATCTCCCACTATGATGAAACTATCTTGCAGCAGAATACTAGTCTGTGTCAAAAGGCGAGAACCTTACTTAACAGTGCTTTAAAATGCATGATGTCTGGGCCGTGGAATTCGACTGATACAAACCGAATGAAACAGATCAGTGTATCACTGGGTGGCATCTCCGCGTCAGGAAACTACGAGTCCACATTTCACGTGAAGTGTGCGACCTGTGCGTAGACAACTGGTATCACATACCACCTGAAATTTATAACGGATTTGTCGAATTAATGTCAGGAAACTGCAGTGCTGTATGGCATTTCAAAGGTGAACCTACATTCTATTAATGCAAGTTGTGTGCAAGGTTTGTACGGCAACGCGTGTTCACAGACCGTTGGGCTTTCGGGAACTTTTCCACCACTCACTCTAATAAAATATTCCGGGCTACTTCATATACACGACTTCTTAAAAGTAAAGGTTCATCACTTGATAGATAACTTCCTCCATAGGACTTGTTGGACTGATGAATAATGTTGAATGTCTTCCAGGCGATAACATCTCTTGTAGCAAATGAATCCAAAGAACTCCTTTTAGCATCAGAAGTACGTACAAAAGCAATAGTAATCCATCCATTACCAGTACCTTGCACACTCATAGCCAAAGAAAATCTCGCTACAAAACCCATCCATCTATGCGCTCCTTGAAACATAGAAGCCTCGGCGGTTGGCTGTGGTGATAAAGTTATACTTTTACATACTTTAAAGACAGAAGGCCTAAACGGTCTTCTCCTCAAATTGTAACGCCTCGGCATCGTGCGGCTGCTCGTGCGGCTGCTCGTGCGGCTGCAGGCTGACTGGTGGTGCCGGAGGCGGCTTATCCCGTACGCGCGCGGTAGGATCTCTAGACCGCGCGCGGACGGGATAAAGCGGCTACGGCTGACCTTGAGCAAGCGCCAGTGTATATGACGCAACTCAGTGCTTACGTCATGCTCTGCGCGAGCAAAAAAACTGTTCTCACTCTATGGCCTCCGGTCAATGTAGCGTACGTCTTGCGTCCCCATCTGAGGAAGACATTTACGAGGCGGAATTGTGGCTTCTTTGTATGTCCGATTCACACCCTGGCTCGCTGGTGACTACAGCAAATTTCCACTTCCGCGTGCTTCCGCGCTGTGGCGTGACGTCACATGTTTTGAGTGCACGAGCGCAGTTGTCCGTTGTCGACTCCCGTCGTCCGCCGTTGCTATGGTGGAAGGCTGGTTCACATCTTCTTCAGCGCCGGATCCCGATATCATCCAGTTTCACGCCCTCCTCCTTCCTACTGAAATTCCGGTGGTGTTGTATAATCTCTTTGGTCTCTCTATATAACATGCCATGGTATCCGCTTGTCGCTGCCATTGCTCGAGTCTTATCGGAATGAATGTAGTGGTCTCCTGGCAGCAAGAGATGTTTGGCAACAGCTAATCTGTCAAAGTCCCCTCTCCTGCAATATCCCCTTGTGATATAAAATTCATTTTTGATCACTCTTGTTGCAGTACTCACCTACAGCTACCCACAACTACAGGGAATCCTATAAATTCCAATTTTTCCCAGCGGCTGGCGAACATCCTTGGCCGATTTTATGTGATCTTGTCTCTTTCGGTTGGGTTTGTAGATTACCGCGATGTTCCGCTTATTCAAGATATTTCCTATGCAGTCTCTAATATCTTTGATGAAATGCAGGAAAACCTTCTATTTCACCCACTCTAATGTCCTCGGCGCGCACCTAGTGATCTCTTCTTGCACTAAAAATATTGAGTTGTTAGATGCATAGTGACCTCTTCTTGCAGTAGCAATAATGGTTTATTAGATATCTATTTGATGTTGACGGCCTTTCAGTCCCCAGACGGAAATCTTATTTCAAAATTTGATGGGTATACTAGCGCAATTTTACGAAATTTGTAACTGAATAAGAATAAAGTGGACAATTTAAGTAGTTTTGTAGGAAGCTAAAACCGTCGGTAAAATCTTCTTGTAACTAATGTATGATTTTACTTCCAAATAGGCCTTACTTTTCCAATACGCCAGGTTCATCTCCAAGGAGACTTAAACATCAGTGTTAACAGTGTGCATTAGTTGTTCATCTTAATAGTCAGGATTGTCTGACACAGTGCTGATGAAGACTTGATCCGCATAATTAAAAAAGAAAAGCGATAATCGATATCCTATGATACTGTTTCATCCAGAAAACTTCATCAGAAATAAATAGACGCTGGCTGGTTTGGAAGCCTTAGAGCCTCAACACCTACTCCGTCCTCAACACCGCTACCATCGTGGTAGAAATGGTCTGAAGATGGCCGCATTCAGACCGAAAACCGTTGACGCTACTAATGAGTATCTCTTTGCGGTCAAGAGTGTTTTTAATCCATTTTGAACCTGTGGCCGTAGAAATATGTTCGGCTTTCTCATAAACAAAAATATCGATAAGTGATTTAGTAATTACAGCTATAAAACACTGACATGAAGCAGGCATGCTCGTATCATAGCACCCAGTATCCACCATGGCAGTTGGTAGTATGCACGGAAATGTACGCGATTATAACAGAAAGTGTGCTTCGGAAAGAGAGAACATAGTCGCATAGTAACTGTTGGTGACTGACGGAGTATTATAGATTTTTTCGGGCTACTTAACATTTCCAAACATAGTGCAATACGCATAATGAAGATTTGTATGAAAAGTGTGGTTAAAACGCTCCGTAGAGTTATATGCGAAACGGTTAAAAGGAATTACATCATTACAAGAGAGATGGAACAATTAGTTACAAAAAATACAATTCTTTCTCACAATGCACGAAGGTAATGTGGCGACCATAAATTTGGGACACAGGTAATGACGGCAACAGCAAGGAAACAGTTATATTAACGATATAACTGCAGTAGACGAAGGTCTGTTTAACAGCTGAGCAACTTGGGGTCATCTCTACCTCAGTAATGAGTGGTCTGCACAGGTGAGCACCATGTGGAAAAGACAGGTTCCTTTGCCGGTATTGCAGGGAAATTTTTCTTGGTGGAACGTCTGGAAAGGGGGCCACTAAGCAAAAATGGTTCAAATGGCTCTGAGCACTGTGGGACTCAACTGCTGAGGTCATAAGTCCCCTAGAACTTAGAACTACTTAAACCTAACTAACCTAAGGACAACACACACATCCATGCCCGAGGCAGGATTCGAACCTGCGACCGTAGCAGTCGCGCGGTTCCAGACTGTAGCGCCAGAACCGCTCGGCCACCAGCGGGCGGCGGGCCACTAAGCCTCGTGATGCCAGTTCAGGTACTATTTGAACGAGAAGTAGCCGCTCCAAGATATGAAAAACCGACAACGACTGAGAAGGTGTTGCGCTTAATGCATCCAGAAGGAGCAGAAAATGAGGGTGACACGGCGGTCGGTCGGTCCACATTGACCCTCCTATGGCCAGAGCGGCTGAGCTCAACCTAACAGAACTATGTTAGAGGCGAAAAAAGTAATCTTGTACAAAATCGTCATATTTAGTAGCAATGGACGAGCCGTTTGCTACTGACGTAGTCTTCTGTTCTGTTGTGTTACATACAGAAACGGTGGAGTCCTGCCCACAGGTAACAATGTTCAGATATGTTTATGTTTTGACGGGCCAGTACTACCAAGACGTTATGGCCTGCCTAACGTACAAAACTAAGGAGTGTTTGTATTTCCAATAGCAACTTTGGGGCAGCCGCCTACCGTACTGCTCAATCCTTATTAAGATGCTCTCGCCATATGTAGGGAAGTGTGTCCATTACATTCGCAACGCCTCAGGCAGCCACAGATCACGGACTTTGACATCGTGATCATTTTCGAAGTGGTCTCCCTGTTCAGCAGCGTACCACTGAATGATTCACATGAGCTGATTGGCGATAAGATCGACGGTGCTCTCCTGGACTTATTCAGGCACATATTACCTCGACGCAATTCCTATACGAAGGTCCATGTTACCATCCAAACGGGACGTGTGGCAGTGGCAGCCATCTCTGACCGGATGTGGCCAGTCTCAATTTGGAGACCTCAGATCAACCGAAATCCCTTTCTAGGTATGTGGATGACACCTGTCTTATATGGCCCCAGAGGAGGGAAACGCTCGATGCTTTCTTAGACGCCTAAACTCACGCTGCCCTAACATTAAATTCACCATGGTACTGGAGAGGGGTGAATATTCCCATTCCTAGAAATAATTGTCAAGAGGAAGGCAGATGGCACCTTCAGTAACAATGTGTACCACTGGCGCATTCTCCTCGACCTCTACCTGCAAGCCAGCCGTTGCCACCACCCGCCACAGAAAAATTGTGTACTCGATGCTCTGTTTTACCGGACACGAACTCTTATCAGATTCTGATAATTTGGTGACAGAGATAGAACACGTACAATTTGTGTTCTACCAAAATGGATACCCTTCTGGTGATATTGATAAGGCACTGCGCCCCCTTTCTCCGCCAAAGGTTCTTAAAGAGGTACAAGAAGAAACGTATAAGGTTGCATATTTGCCATATTTTGCTCCGATATTTGCCAAAATCAGCATAATTCTTCTTAAACGTAACATCAAGAGGATGTTCGAGCCACCAATCAAGATTAAGGCTCTACTAGCGAATATGAAGGATGACCCGGGTCTACAGCAACGGGGCGTTTACCACATACCATGTGAATGTGATATGTCATACATTGACCAGGACCCTAGGCATGAGATGCAGAGAACAATAGAGGCACACCAGACTGACAAGCAACTAATTCATCGACTCCCGAACACTGTTTTGAACTCTGCCACTCTATGTACTATAATGATGACAAGATTCTAAAACAAACATCGAGATACTGGGAACGCGTCATCAAAGAATCTGTTGTGATTAAGACCACGGAGAATCTCATTAACCGTGACGCCGGTTTCCAGCTGACCTTGGCTCGGAATCCGGCACTCGAACTTCTGAAGACGCACGGAGGCAACATCAAGGTGCGGGGGAGGGACAAATATGAAGACGGGGGAAGAAAAAACAGCCCAGTACATGTAACGAATGACGTACGTGAAATGGTACCTCAGACAATAGACCCTTTATCTGACAATGTTCTACCGAGTGTCGAGCGGCACTCTGAACACCAGCGACCTGAAAATAACACTGCAGCCGCTCCTGGCTGGCACGAACCTCGGTCGGAACGCCTGACACTGCATGTCATTGTAACAGAACCTCCTAGATCACATGAGGGTTTAAATGTCGACACGCGGAAGATAAAATGTCCAGCACAACTTGGACGTCATTTAGAAATTCATACAGCAAGGCTGACAATGAGTATGACAAAGCACAGCGATCGCAACAGCCGCGGCTAGAAGAAAACACTACAGTCGCTGCTATTGGTCGGTGCATACCATGAAAATAGTGACTGACGCGGCACGGGCAGCAGACTGAGTGCCTAACACAACATAGACATAAATACCGGACTGTAATCAGACAGCGAAACACGCAACTGAAATATCGTGCAAGAAGGACGCGAATAACCAGCAGAAACGCGATTGTTGAACGTGACAACACCCCGAGTAAAGCCTGAGGAATTACAACAGTTACGTACTTCACTGGCACCAGGTCATTTACAAAAAAATCTTCACAACACTTACAACGTTTCGCTATTTCAGCGTTTGTGCTCACAAGGGAACCTCCCCATCGCAACCCCCTCAGATTTAGTTATAAGTTGGCACAGGGATAGGCCTTGAAAAACTGAACACAGATCAATTGAGAAAACAGGAAGAAGTTGTGTGGAACTATGAAAAAATAAGCAAAATATACAAACTGAGTAGTCCTCGCGCAAGGTAGGCAACATCAAGGAGAGTGTCAGCTTACGGGCGCCGTGGTCCCGTGGTTAGCGTGAGCAGCTGCCGAACGAGAGGTCCTTAGTTCAAATCTTCTCTGGAGTGAAGAGTTTAATTTTTTTATTTTCAGATAATTATCAAAGTTCAGGCACTCACACATAATCAACTTCGCTCTCCAAAACTCCAGAACATGTTCAGATTTGCTTGGACATATGCAGGATTTGACGGTCTACGCACGGAAACATTTGAAAACGTAAAAAACATATGTTTTGACAGAGCACAGGGAAAACTGTGCGACTGTGAAACTGTTGCATTCATTTGTTGCAGTTTATGTGTCAAACTCTTATGTTTTCATAACTTTTTTGGGAGTGATTATCACATCCACAAGAAAACCTAAATCGGGCAAGGTAGAAGAATCTTTTTACCCATTCGCCAAGTGTGCAAGTTAGGTGGGTCGACAACATATTCCTGTCATGTGACGCACATGCCGTCACCAGTGTCGTGAAGAATATATCAGACGTGTTTTCCTGTGGAGGAATCGGTTAACCTATGACCTTGCGATCAAATGTTTTCGGTTCCTATTGGAGAGGCACGTCCTTTCGTCTACTAATCGCACGGTTTTGCGGTGCGGTCGCAAAACACTGACACTAAACTTATTACAGTGAATAGAGACGTCAATGAATGAACGGACAGATCGCAACTTTGCGAAAATAAAGAAAGTAAAATTTTCACTCGAGGGAGGACTCGAACCAAGGACCTCTCGTTCAGCAGTTGCTCACTCTAACCACTGGACCACGGCGCTCCTTTTCACTCGAGGGAGGACTCGAACCAAGGACCTCTCGTTCCGCAGTTGCTCACTCTAACCACGGGACCACGGCGCTCCTCAGCTAAGGTTGTCCTTGATGTTGCATATCTCGCACATGGACTACTCAGTTTGTACATTTTGCCTATTTTTTTATAGTTCCACACAACTTCTTCCTGTTTTCTCGATTGTGTTTAGTTTTTCAAGGCCTATCCACTGTGTCAATTTATAACTAAATCTGAGGGGGGTGCGATGGGGAGGTTCCCTTGTTAGAACCAAACTCTGAAGAGATACTTTTCATCGTTTATAATGTAATATTCTAATCGACGAACATAAATAAGCAGCGGCTATTCATCACTGTCCTTCATGTTTTGCTGCAATTTACAAGTGTCGTTCTCAGTTTAATAGGACATGTGCAGTTCGTGTACAGTCACTATTTGCGACGTACATCGACTGCCACTTGTATCCAGTTTGCTCTGGCAAATCTTAAATATTGGTACTGAACGACCAGGGTATGTTAAAATTTCTCGTATCTTGTCTTCAAGCTCCACACGCAAAATGTGTGTTTGCGGCAGTAGAATCGTTCTGAAGTTTTAAATGCCTGTTCACTAAATTTTGTCGTTAGTGTTCCTCGGAAGGAACATCGACTTCTCTAAAGGGATTCCCATTTCAGTTCCCGAAGCATCTCCGTACCACTTGCTTGTAGTTCGTACCTGTCGGTAACAAGCTTATGGCAGTTAAAATATTTGCAATCACAGCTTTGGGCGTCAGTATGACATTCCATTAGTAAGTCAAAACAGTGGGTAACCAAATACAGAAAAGAATCCTAAACACTTTTTCTTGTCACTGGAGTAATACTCATATTATACGAGTACTGTCCATTCCTCAACGTAAATGTATCGGTCCTATTTAAAATAATGTAAACTGCTATCCGTCTATGGACTCATCAATTTAACTCCCCTCACATGATCACATTTACTTCGGTTTACATTTATCTGTCTGGTGTGGTGCTGCCTTCCACGAAGTAATTACGTATAAAGGTACAACACATGGACTGGAGCTAATTAACAGTCTAGGTGGTGGAACTATTTTAATCACGGTAGGCTGTCGTTTTTATTCCAGTTTTATTCCTCCAATGCACCATGCAAATAAATTACAGTACCGGCTAGTTTCGGCTTCAAGCCATTATCAGATGTAAGATATCGCTGATGTGCGTGTCACATTTAAAAATGCTTGTTACGTGTTACGTGGGCTTGGACATAGCGCGAAACAAAGATAGTTTCAAGTTCAAGATATCATTTCGAATTGGTCTTCTGACTACCTCACTTAATAAACCTATTTAATCTTATTTCTTGTCTTGCTTCATGGTACATGTTGCAATACGTGACCCTCAATATGATGTTTAATAGACTGCACGACGTCTTATTTGTACGTTGTGTTAGTAATATGAAGAAGCCTTGGTGCCTATTCTATCTCTAGAATGAAGAAATGGTGACAGTTCTCACGCGTATTACAGTGTGATGGTTATTAAAATACAAAATTGTAAAACTTCCTGGCAGATTAAAACTGTGTGCCGGACCGAGAGTTCGAGTCACGGTCCGGCACACCGTTTTAATCTGCCAGGAAGTTTCATATCAGCGCACATTCCACTGCAGAGTGAAAATCACATTCTGGTTACAAAATTGTATATTACTTAAGCTGTGGATCGTATTTTGGCCTTTTAATGTATAAATACAACCGTCAACTTTAGGCATATGTCGAAACACTTAAAAGGTTTATAGCATAAGAAAGAAACGGAATATGAAGATAAACTTTAGGTTGGGTTGATTTGGTGGAAGAGACCAAACAGCGAGGTCATCATTCACATTGGATTGGGGAAGTATGGGGAAGGAAGTCGGCTGTGTCCTTTCAGAAGAGCCATCCCGGCATTTGAACCGCCGTCCTCCCGAATGGCCGGCCGCGGTGGTCTAGCGGTTCTAGGCGCTCAGTACGGAGCCGCGCGACTGCTACGGTCGCAGGTTCGAATCCTACCTCGGGCATGGATGTGTGTGATGTCCTTAGGTTAGTTAGGTTTAAGTAGTTCTAAGTTCTAGGGAACTGATGACCATAAATGTTAAGTCCCATAGTGCTCAGAGCCATTTGAACCTCCCCAATGCGAGTCCAATGTGCTAACCACTGCGTCAACTCACTCTGTAAAAACTTTAGGTTAACATGATTCAGTCACATGAAAATTTCCTAAGAGATTTGAAACTGAGTTACTGTAACTCCGTCCATTGAACGAAAATTTTTCAGCGCAACCTGTCTTCCGACTAACTCACATACTATATGACAGTTTCGTCGCCTGTCAATATTTGTGATGGGCAGCTTTAGAACGAATTTAATTTACGTGTAAATCACCAGCTCAGCAGCAATCCAGAAAGGGGTTTAATTTTCACTCAACAATCGTCTGGAGGGAAGTTGAAAAATGGCTCTGAGCACTATGGGACTTAACATTTATGGTCATCAGTTCCCTAGAACAGTTCCCTAGAACTTAGAACTACTTAAACCTAACTAACCAAAGGACATCACACACATCCATGCCCGAGGCAGGATTCGAACCTGCGACCGTAGCAGCAACGCGGCTCCGGACTGAAGCTTCTAGAACCGCTCGGCCACAGGGCCGGCTGGAGGGAAGTTCCTGGATGATAGTGAAGTACCTCGGCACATATCAAAACGTCAGGGAAGAATGTACACTCACAATATGATGACATCAAGTACAAATACTGCTGTAACATAACGAAAAACCAAGACGAAGTGGGTCCACTTTTATCATTCTAGACCAAGCAACTAACCACCTGCACCTCGTAATCAAGTATCTACTCAACATTTCTTCAAGCAGCGCCAAATGATGTTTCCACGACCGGAAAAAAACTGAATATGTAGATTTTCTGAGGGTTTCCTCTTCTCTCATCTTAACAGTAATAACATAGCCGCCCATGACAGCTACTAACTACTAGCTACCAATGATGCATTGCGCTCTGTAGCCAATGCGACCTTCATATACCCACAGTTCTAAACCACAATGTATAAGGAAATGTCCTTTTGAGAAAAATTATGCTATTAATTATACTTGTCGTCTCTTAAAGTTTGTATGTGACATACTGAAACAATCCGTAGCTTAAAAGTTTCTATGATTAAGGAGTAATTACGCTTTTTGTGAAATAAAAGCCACTGCCAAAGAAGGAGTAGGTGACTGACATGTCTTAACAGCTATACAGCCAGGCACAGAAACTCTCGTAGGTTCATAGCTGATGTCACTGGTCATCTTCACAGCCCCATAGCATGGGAAGCATACTGTAACGTATTGCGTAAATATTTGGAATGTATAGTTATAATGGCTGATTGCATACATTGTTACAAATAATTACTACAACAGTGCTTGACACTTCCATAGAGAAGAGGTTGCAGCTTGTCGAATATTATACCACCATCTGAAGATGAACAACTATCGAAACTATCACTTGTGTACAGATTGAGACCCGTTGAGTATCGCAATAAAATTGATAAAAGAAATTTCGGCAGAAAAATGAAACGTGGATACATTTCAGATGCGATGAACCGAGCCGAAACGTTGCACCGAGAGGGAGATTTGGCAGCACCGGAAGGGGAAAAACAGCGCGCATGCGTCATAGGCAGGGACAAAAGTCCGGGCGTCTAACAATTACAAAGCGAGTAAAAAATCGGCCGGCCGTGCGCAAACTCGTTTAATTTTAAATTCGTCGGAAATAAGTCAATTGTTTCGCATTTACCGAGCATCGTCGGAACCACGAGGGACGGAGAAGGGGAAGGGGGCAGAGTGAACTACGGATGTGTGTGTGTGTGTGTGTGTGTGTGTGTGTGTGTGTGTGTGTATGTGTGGTGTGTGGTGGCGCAGTTTGTTCCGCGCAAAATTGCCAGCTCTAATATTATGATAAATACGCAACAAAATGGAATGGAAACAGGTAGCGGCGGCAGCCTGGCCCGGAGTAGTCCGAAACGAGTGCCGAAATGCAATTTCGGAATCATACGCTATAATTACTCGCATTGTAACGAGGCGCATAAATAGGGGCGGCGGCGAGGCCGCGGCGGACGTGAGAGGGCGGCAGCGATCGCACGCCAGCGACGCGCGCCGCCGCCGCCGCCGCCGCTGCGGGCGCGCAGTTTAATTACACGCGCCCCGCCCAGCCCTCCGGCAAACAAACTTGCTTTTGTGCGCTAATTAAAGGAAAATAATCACACGAAACAGGCCGGCCGCAGCACTGCCCGGCCGCGACTGCTGCTGCCGGGAGAGGAGGCGAGCGGCTGCAGCGGGGCTGCACGGCGTGTCCAAAGGCCGCAGCGCGACCGGGCGCAACACTACTTGCTGTCTAGCGTGGCGGTGTAGTTTTTCCCGACTGGAATACTGTTCTCTGCGACGTGCGGCAAACTTGTCACTGTGGAGCAGTGCAGGGCACCCCAGAGCACGTGGTGTACGAGTGCCCCCTCTTCGACGACGTTGCACAACAATTTAGGGAACAACTACCAAACAACGACACGCTCCACTTGCTCAGGCAAGAAGACACTTTTAACGTCCTGAACAACCTAGCAGATGCAATCTCAGGCAAAGTCCTCAAAGAGTACCTGAGGGACAATCAATGAAAAAACACCAGACTTAGACTCTGTACACCATCCCTGTTCCGCCAGGACATGGACTTGGACAGCCGCGTCACGGCTGGAACCCGCCATGTTTTAGGATTAGGTTGGGTGGGGGGGGGGGGGGTAGTACATTATCACCGGACTTGACAACGCACCGATTATTACAGTAAATAAGATAGTTATAGGTTCAGAATCGGATAATAAAATTAGTATAGACCTGCAGCGACTAAGGCATCGGCCAGCCCAGTGCGATCCCACTGGGATTAGCTCAGTGGGAAAGGCCATCAAAATTAGGTTTGTATCTTCTGGCACACCTGTGACACTGCAGGTAGAGTAGTTATAGTAACTTATTAAAGTAGTATCCCAGTGTAACAGTAGCAGAAAATTTCAATCCAATAATCAAAACAATAAGTGTAGTAAATAACAGTAGAATAATCCCCATAGTGGTTCAAATGGCTCTGAGCACTATGGGACTTAACTGCTGAGGTCATTAGTCCCCTAGAACTTAGAACTAGTTAAACCTAACTAACCTAAGGACATCACAAACATCCATGCCCGAGGCAGGATTCGAACCTGCGACCGTAGCGGTCTTGCGGTTCCAGGCTGCAGCGCCTTTAACCGCACGGCCACTTCGGCCGGCCCCATAGTGGTGAAGGTATCATAGTATTAACCTGTAGCGTCAGAAAGTAAAGCAGCAGATTGTAAATTGTAATAGTTAAAATAGGACGTACTAATGTATTTAGCTAGTAGGTTAATTTGTATAATAATAACGATTGAATAAAGAATTTAAAAAAAAGAAAAGAAAAAACTTGTCACTTCTATTACGAATGCTGCCGCGGAGGTGCCACAAGGCTCGGTGCTGGACACACTATATACGAGCAGGTCCCCACCTTCCCCTGCAAGACATCAAACAGTACCATCCTAAAATCTAATAACTAACTTCAGTTGAGTGGAGTTGTGGCAAATATTCACTTTGGTTAGGAATGATGCTCCTGGGGTACCACGAGCCCTGTACCATGGTGAGGCAAAAGTAAATGGTAGTCCTCTTTATAGTTTTTCATGGATTACACTATGGTGTCATGGTATTCCACTGAGGAACAAAGGAAGATAGAAGCCTGGATGAGGTCTTTCAATACCCATGTATCGTGTAAGAAAAATTCTACTCCTGAACATGACGGGATGCACCGTGGCACCTGATAATTGATACCATCAACGAGAAGTTTGTAAGGACGGGATCTGTTCAAGACGACTGCAAGGGACACAGCGATAGGAAGAGATCTGCCCGAACGAAATCTCATCCTCGTCTATAGAGCGATGGTAGGCAGACCAACCCTCGTGCTGACTTTCTCCAGGAACTAACAATTCTCAAACGTAAGTGGTTTGAACTCTGCGCCATGCGGATTGCGCAGCTCACAAACGCATACACGCAAGCACTTGTGAGTGCTGTACAAATTATCCTGGAAATAGTGCACATGGATCCTGACATTCTGTTTGTTTTCTGACGAAGCAGAATTCCACATCAGAGCTCGTGTGAACAAGCACAGCAGTATTATCTGGGCGAACGAGTATCCCCTGGAAGCTACAAAGCACTTGGAGGACTCCCCCAAGGTAAACGTTTGGTGTACAGTGACCAAGTCTGGAGTGATTAGACCTTTCTTTTTTGAAGAAAAGACCGTCATGGGAGAGAATTATGTTTCCATGCCCAGCACTTTCGTAAACAAGAACGCGTCTCTTGCTATTCTCCAGCGAGAGTACTTTCAGCAAGACGGCACCCCTGCCCATTGCAATCAGATAGTTCGGTATTACCTGAGCGACAATTTCGGTAAACGCGTAATTGGGAGAGATAATCCTTTCCCATGGCCAGCACGGTCACCCGACCTGACGCCACGCGATTTTTGGCTGTGGGCTATCCTAGTTGTTCTGACATTTCTACCCCTGAGCATCAACCAATAGCACCCAAAAAAGTTTAGTACCTAACTTAACTTTAGTAGGGGTACAGTACCAAACCCCTTTCTTATAAGTGAGGACAGGAAGGTATTATTAGATTAAGAAGATTTCTCTGTGAGCAGTGATAGAAGTCACGTCGGTGAGGAACGATGCACCAGAGGTCCAGGAAAGATACATGGTACGTCCCATACTGCACACAGCATTGTGCTCCAGTGGACACCAATCTTTCTGACAGCATTAATGTGAAAGAAATCAACCAATAAAATTCAAATATTCTATTTCCTAATTTTACTAAGGAACACTAACTTGTTTGTGAGGTGTGGCAATCACGTAACATCGATTAAGTGTGATGCGGCTATGATCCCACACGGCTCCATATTTGGCCTCAAACTGTGAATACCGTCTGCATTAGTCGACCTCCCTAAAAGTTTAGTACGTAACTTAACTTTAGTGGGGCATGCAGACAAATCTTTCTTTCTCTGGAGTTGACGAAAAGGTAGTTATATTTAGACTTTTAGTTTCTTTTTATTACATCCTGAAATAATGAATCACTGACATGGTTAATGCTGACTGTCTCTAACCAATTCCTTAAATTCGTTTTCGTGTTAGCCAATGCACAGTTTCATTCATGTTTGATGTGCATTCAGTTTTTTGCTTGTGCTTCCATTGCTTTCATGTTGAAACATTTACGTCCAAACCAGCAAATTATGAATAAATTCCTACTAGAAAATAACTATATCTTAACATGTTGCTAGTCTATATTTTCGTGTTCAACTAATTTGTTTTAGAACCAGGGCGTTTACTTGTCGATTTTTCTAGCAAAGAAAATAGTTGCTAGTACCATCCACTGCTGTATATAAACCTCTTAAAGACTTTTCCATAGATTTTGGCCTTCAGATTCTGCCATTCAAGTGTATGTTGCTTTTTTTCTAAATGTCGTCAGTTATCTTCCATTGGAAATTCGTTTTCACAAACGAACCTCCAAGCCATCTTCGCCATCCTACTCTTCCGTTATTTCAGTTGCACTATGTACTGTATGTAAGTTCATCAACAATTCATATCGTTTCATCATTAATGTTTGGTACTATATTTCATTCCCCTGAATAACTCCAGTTTCAATTGTGGTTGCACATAATTTCATTTCACTGTAATTAATCTACAGTCCTAACATACTTGATAAGAGTTCTTCTATTCGTTTCTGCAGTTCTTATAGATCATATCAAACAGATGAATGAATCTGGAAACATCGTGGTCTAGGTACGATGCGTTTTATTCGTCTTCTTACTTCTTTTTCCCCCACTGCCTCCACCCCAATATTGTTCCGAGAAATATTTTGGTTGGCTTTTCTTAGTCATCTTGGTAAGACTGAAATCCTTTACCAAATGAAAATTCTTTGCCCCACTTGGCTGTAAAGGATAAGGTTCCACAACAGGCAGATTTGAAATCTCGGGTAGAGAATTTCAACGGGAAAAAGTAAAATAGAATAGCATACTATCATACACGTCACCCAAGTCTTCCACCTCAATCTGTTACATGCATTTACGAAAACACATACTCTTATATTTATCTGCAAGGTATTGTTCTAGAAACTGGTACAGAACAGCTTATCTACTCTACTTTAAACCAAGTTAAGTTTCACAGTTACAGATACACGTAACCACACTAGGTGCTCATATTTTTCTCTGAAAAAAATTACAAATTCTTTCTAGTCCAATTTCATCCAAATTTTTCTGTAGGTTTTTTTTATTTTGTTTGCAGGTAACACACATTTGAGACTTGCCAAAGACAAAAGGTAATGTACTTGGAAGAAATATTTATGGGTTAATTTTTGCTGCTGCAACAAGGACCCCTGAGGCTCTCTCCCGTGATGAAAGGTGGCCATCAGCATAACGTATAATGGCGCATAAATCTGCAGCGTCAGGAGACTCAGTCCTATCTCCGAGTCGTCAGCAGCCCGCCAGCTCCCTCTGTCTCAAGGGTGACGACACACCACCTCTGCTCTGCATCCTCCTACAGGAAACAAGCGGAATCCGCAGCACAAACGAATATGTATCAGAACTCAAGTCCTATGCTGTAGCTTGGGTGACGTTTGAAAAGGAAGAGAGAGAAAGACAGAGAATTTTTATCTGCCAGAAGATTTTAAAAGGTTTACTCTTTGCTGTATAGTAAGCCGTCCACTCAGCCAATTATCTGTAAGTAACCCAGCAGGAATTAAAGTCAATGTAATTTTTATCTACCTTGGTGAAAACGTAACAAGTGGAAAAAGATAAATTCAGAAATTATTTATTTCATGCAAGAGAAGACAGTCCAGCCCTAAAATGTTTTCTATAACTTTTTTTTAGGACACATAATCGATATGAGGACTCAGGTTTTTCTGGCACCTACAGTTTTGCCAGAATGTTGCTTCGTTAAAACTAGTAAAGTAAGTAAACATATGTAAGTGGAATGAACAGCAACTTTATTTGTCAATGTGAACAAACAGGTTACTGGGACGTAAAAAAAGAAACTTCTCTGCATTACGAAAGGAACTACGTACAAAAAATGGTTCAAATGGCTCTGAGCACTATGGGACTTAGCATCTGAGGTCATCAGTCCCCTGGACTTAGAACTACTTAAACCTAACTAACCTAAGGACATCACACACACCCATGCCCGAGGCAGGATTTGAACCTGCGACCGTAGCAGCAGCGCGGTTCTGGACTGAAGAGCCAGAACCGCTCGGCCACAACGGCCGGCAACTACGTGCACATTACAATATATTTTCTTTTTCTCTTCTCCTAAAGGCAGCCGGCCGCAGTGGCCGAGCGGTTCTAGGCGCTTCAGTCCGGAACCGCGCGACTGCTAAGGTCGCAAGTTCGAATCCTGCATCGGGCATGGTTGTGTGTGATGTCCTTAGGTTAGTTAGGTTTAAGTAGTTCTAATTTTTTCTCTGCTTCGTGATGACTGGGTGTTGTCTGATGTCCTTAGGTTAGTTAGGCTTAAGTAGTTCTAAGTTCTAGGGGACTGATGACCATAGATGTAAAGTCCCATAGTGCTCAGAGCCATTTGAAACCAACCTTTACCTAGGTTTCAGCCCAAATAATTGAGTCTTCTTCAGAAGATATACCTGAATTTATAATTTGTCTAAGAGGGCATGATGAATAGGATTAGTCACATTTAAAAAATGAGGTACATGAGTACTAAGTCAACACCAAGACCCATGTACCTCATTTTTAAAATGTGACTACGCCTATTCAGGCTGTTTTAGTTTTATTTCTAGACCATGCCCTCTTAGACAAGCTATAGATTAGGTATATCCTCTGAAGAAGGCACAATTATTTGGGCTGAAACCTAGTTAAAGGTTGGTTTCATTACCGCAATCGAGGCTGATAGTTTCTTGTATATTACATTGTCACGATTGCTGACTGGGCTGCGATGTTGAAAGTACATAAATACTTAGAAATTGCAGATAGGAACAACTTAAATCAGAAGGGACACATAGACACTGTTGCGAGGAAGGCCTACACTACGCTTGTCCGTTCGCTTTTGAAGTACTGCTGCGCAATTTACCAGGTAGAACAAAGGGCGTACGTAGAAAAAGTTCATAGAAGATCAACACGTTTTGAGTTATCGATAAATAGGGGGGAGAGAGTGTCACGGGCATGGTACGGTATTTGGAGTGTCACGGGCATGGTACGGGATTTGGACATCACTAAACCAAAGACGTTTCTCATTGGGATCTTCTCACGAAATTTCAATTACCAACTTCATCTTCCGAATGCGAAAGTATTTTGCTGACGCCGACGGACAGAAGGTGAAAAGATGATCATAATAAAATAAGGGAGCTCACAGGGCAAGATATAGTTCGTTTTTTCCATGCACTGTTCGAGATTGGAATAATAGAGAATTGTTGTGAAGTTGGTTCGATGGACCCTCTGCCATGCACTTAAGTGTGATCTGCAGAGTATCGATGTAGATGTAGACAGTATTGTTAACAGAAACACTATATAACATACGTATCATACCGCTGACGACAGTTATCCTACCTCCAGGTCACGATTGACGATCATAGCATTTGCTGGCATTTTACTTAACATCTGCAGATCAGCACGCGAATACGTTGCAGTCCACCTGCAACAAATACCCAGCAGCGAAGCAGCAACCGAGCACGCAGCAATTGCGCTGCAAGTGTCCGGTCCCGGACGCGCTGGCTCCCACTGACAAAGCGGCTGTCGGCGGCAGGCCTCCTTTGGCGGCTCGGTAGCGGCTGCGAATTCCGATAGGAAGCGTGGCGCGGGAGGGTCCGCTAGTTGGGCCAATCGCCATCGAATTAGCCGCCCTCCTGATTTCAATCGGCCGCCTGCAACGGCATTAGGCGGCGTCATCTCTGACTACAAATGTGGCGACGCGCTGCCAGAAATCGGGTTACAATCACGGCCACCGGATTCGTTACGGCCGCCCTCCTCCCATCACCACTGCGCCGCCGCCGACAGGGGATCGCAACCGCTCCACGTGCTAACAGCAATGTGAGAACGCTGAATTTCTACAATACCCGCCAGACACGTTTCATACGTCGCGAGACAGTAGAAAAATCCCCTTAGAAAAATTTATGAATGACTGTGCCGAAAAACCTCTACGTTATTTGATTTTCAAACAGCTGAGCAAAATTGAACGTACTCAGACATTTCTTCTTTACTTATTCTGATCAACACTAAACTGAAACACAATATTTTTAGCGCAACGCAATCAGACTTTCAATAATCCCTACAAAAGAATGGCCCTGACTAACAATCACCTATACCTTTCATGAATCTATTACATCACAAAAATCTTCTTTACTCGAACTACGGCAATATAGCGAGCGCCAATACTGCCAGGTAAATACATGATTATAACTACTGAAAGCACTAATTACTGATGGGCATGTAGTTAGCAAATGGGATATTTTGGTAGAGAACAAACAATTTATTTACCATAATAGTGTTCAATAGTCGTAATATATATGAGTTCACGACATCCAGTCTCAGAACTTTCCTTTTTCTGACGGTCACATGTTCAGATCCTCCGCTCTCAAAACTCTGCCATCTTTCTCCCCACATCTACCACTGCTGGCGGCTCACCTCCAACTGCACAAAGCTACGCGCTGTTCACATCCAAGTGCGCAACACTAAATTAGCGAATATTCCAACAATTGCAACCAGCCACAGACTGCACACAGCACAGTCAGTGATTTTCATACCGAGCATTGCGTGGCGTTACCAACATAAAAACCTAAACAGCCTACTTACATAGAGCATTGGGGCTATGCCTTTTGAACACAAGGTAAATACATTGTTTGTTCTGCATCAAAATCTTTCATTTGCTAACTATACGTATCAGTAGATAGTGCCTTCAGTAGTTAGAAACTTTTGTTTGGCTGGCAGTATTGGCGCTCGCTGTATTGCAGTGGTTCGAGTAACGAAGATTTTTGTGACGTAAGTGATTCATGAAAGGTATAGGTTATTGTTAGTCAGAGCCATTCTTTTGTAGGGATTATTGAAAGTCAGATTGGGTTGGGTTAAAAATATTGTGTGTCAGTTTAGTGTTGATCAGAATAAGTAAAGAGAGAAATGTCTGAGTACGTTCAGTTTTGCTCAACTGTTTGAAAACCAAATAACGTAGAGGTTTTCCAACACAGTCATTGATAAATTTTCTAAGGGGATGTTTCACAGTGTACTGCTTTTTAATAAAGGCGATGTTATGCAATTACGGATTATTTTTGGGAGTGGTAAGCAAGTGAGCCCAAACTTATGCAAAATTTCGAGATTTTATTTAAGAGAAACAATTTACATGATGCACTATGGTATCCTGAGCATAGTTAATTATTCTCTTAAGCGGTTGCAAATTGTTACCACACTCAGCATAGTTTTAAGTGATGGCATTAACAGCTTGGATGTATCATTTTGATATCGCTGTAAGTCCTTTATTTATAGGCACGATTGGATTACCACCATATTAGCTGCATCATCATGTGCAACGAAATCAAATCGTATTCCGATCGCGAAAAGAGAACTGGAGGACCCGCTGTTCTGTGTCAGCAGTCTGTTTTCCGTTACATAGCTGACTCAAACACATAATGACACAGAACTCTCCCGTGATGAGCAAGAGTATCTGGTGAGGTAGCGGGATCCACATTATAAGGACATACTGAAAAAAGCACAGACAGTTGGATGCTCAAATTTCCGTAGAGGATCGTTTACGGCCAGTGCTCTGTTCATCATGTATGGGTACCTTGATTACTCAACAAATGCTGTTAGTTATGTTATCACGGGATTGTTTTATGTCATTTTATATTTGTCGACCGATATGAAGTCGGTATTGAAAGGTGGCTTATCGCATTCTCTTTTCTAGATGGGAACGTGACTGGATTTCATTGCGCCTGATGATTCAGCTAAAATACCGCGAAATCAGTAGTGCACGCAAATAAATTTTTACCGTACATCAAATGCTATAAGTATGAAAAAAGCGCCAGTAAAAAATGTAAGAGGATCACACTGAATGCAATATTTAAAGCGCCACTCATCACAGCATCAACCTTGCGTCAAAATTTATTTAAAAACCAAAGTATTTAAGCATAGCCGAGCGGTTCTAGGCGCTACAGTCTGGAACCGCGCGACCACTACGGTCGCACATTCGAATCCTGCCTCGGGCATGGATGTGTGTGATGTCCTTAGGTTAGTTAGGTTTAAGAAGTGCTAAGTTTTAGGGGACTGATGACCAGAAATTAAGTCCCATACTGCTTAGAGCCATTTGAACCATTTAAGCATACAATTTAACATAAAAATAATTTAAAGGGCCCAGTAACTCGCCTACAGGTATCTATTAACGTAATAGTTTGGCCTCAAAAGCGTTGCAAAAAATACGAATGACAAAATTAGACACTGTACAGTGGTACGAAAAGGATATCTTAAACGGCTCCAATCATAAGATACTTTAGCACAAAAAGACCTCGAAAGCCAAATTAACAAATGTAACACCGAAATTTATTTTACTGGTGCCAATAATTAGAACAAACAATGTACCATTTCACTGACTTGGTACAAAGAGTCTTCCAGTGACGCAGGTTAAATTACAACCCAGGTTTCACGTCGACGAAGAACGCCAAGGGCCTGCTCAGAACTTTTGCCCAGTTCGCAGTTACATTCGACACCGATCGAAATCGGTCGCCCCCCCCCCCCCCCCCCTAGTTTTACACAGGTGGAATGAGAACAATTAAATTTTAGAGCTCTAAAACAAAAAAAATTTACCACACATAATGTGACGGTTCGATTTCGGCGCCAGCGGCCGCTACTTGTTCCCGCCTAGTGGCGCCTCCGTCGGCCGCAGTGACTGAGAGAGCGCTCTGGGATGGGATGCGACTGTGCTGCTGGCAACCTGTGGCAGAACCTTCCGCACTCGAATGACAAAAATCTTATTACTGCGGTAGAGACGGCTGAAGAAGAGTGGCTGCAGTCTTTTCTTTGGTGATTCGTTTCACTGGTCGGGGCACATGGTAGGTCAGCCGGAGGTTCCAAGCTGTTGATGGAATGAGTGAGCATGAGGAATTTTATTAAGGGGCCCGCTGGAACTTTCTCATACCGCTGTTCGCCGAATTGTAGACTCTGAGCGACGTTAAACAGCCACATAAAAAGGATGATGTTGTTCTAGATGCCCATTTGCACCTGTTAGCCAATGTGGATTCGTATGACCGTTACAGCTCGTAAGAGCGCATTTACTGATCACACAATTGACTTGGTTGTAGTTAAGTACATTACTGGTGCGAATCATGGTTATTGTATGGAATCAAGGTGGTTTTGGATGCGCGTGCTTATCTCGACAAGAACCATATTTATTATAGTACGCTGAATGCTGTGTATCAAATTATACATTTGATTATTGTTGAAAACGATGTCATTCACATTTTGGAAGGAGGACTGTATATGGTTAGTGTTAACGTGTGTGCTATCAATTCTAAATACTAATGGACTTATATATTGTGTAAGAATTATCTGTGGTAATTTTGATATTATTTGTTTTGAAATGCAAGACGGTGAACTCAGTTAGCAGATTTAAATCTTCCTTGTTCATTGTTGGTGAGACCTGTGCGATTTCTGTCTGTCATGTTATTTGATTGGGTTGGTTTTTTATGTAAAAATTATCTGTGGGCCCTTTTAGAGCTGTTTATTCTAAGTGCAGGAATGTGCACACAGTGCGTAATTTGAAATTTTGGTTGATTCGAAGTACGCTTACGTCATATTGGTTCATTAGTTGCTGTATTAGCATTAGTTGTTTCTTAAAGGCAAAATGGGAATGACAGTTGAAACTTTTTCTGCTCATTTATCTTAGAAGTTGGATTTAAAAAAAAAGTAACAATGGCAATATTGTTTCATCGATTCTCTTGTAAGGCTAACTGGGAGTTAACCTCTCTAGTTATTTGCTTAAATTTTTCTGTACAGCAAAAGAATGAAACTTTGTTCAGTCGAATGTCATTACGTAGCTTCTAAACCCCAGCACCACCACTCCACTGCTGTGTCTCTCATACAGTTGCCCCTTAAAAATAACAACACATCATTTAAAATGAACTAACAGTTTTACATACTTAATATCCTTAAACTGCTCAGATAAACTCAGCCACGAATAATCAGTTACTGTGCGGTCCCTTTCGCTGAACAACGCCCATTTAAGCAAGTGTCAAAATTCGTGTATGTCAAAATACAGTCCAGGCGGTAAAATAGTTACGGGCATCTTAAAATCCCCTAAAGCAAACACAGCCTACGGTGTCACTCCCCTAGAAGTCTGATTAAAAGAAAGGCATAAATGATGGAGTGGCCGAACTTACACGAGCCAACCAGTTCACGCACCGTTGGCACAATTCAGTTATTATGTAACACAGCCCACAGGAAATCACCATTAGCATATGTTGTATGTTGGTTGTAACTGTCACACGACCTCGCAGTAGGTACACCTCATTGAATCGCTTTCGTGGCCGAGTTAAAACGTGGCTCCATCACATAAAATGTACCACAACAGCAGTAGAGACGGTCAAAAAAATTGGGGACATTATACATGGGTACCCACAACAGAGCCAACTCCAAACAGGCGAACCCGTCATCTTCCAAAATCAATAGTCTCCACTGGTCTGGGCCATCTTCAGGTATTTCTGGCTTCTAGCAGACTAGTCCCCTCTATACTGTCTAAGCCCTCACTCACGGGGGGTGCCAATGAGATCCAAATCAGGCACCGCCAACAGCTTACCAAAATACTGGGTGGAACGGATATGAGTCCAGATATTTTTGTTGGTGACTGAGGACAGTAGTACATCAGTAGTTACTTCACAAACACGCTGACTATACCTTGTAACGTGTTGTATGTTTTAGGTTGGTTAGTACTTCCAAATATGCTGCCCTTGGACAGTAGATGAATTGTCGAACGGTAAGTCTACACTGACAGATGTAGTCCAATTAGTGATGCAGTCACGGCCGTGCAGAAAACACTATGACATAAATTTTGTGACGGGTTTATGGGAAGAGTGTTAGATACACAGAGAAAACAAACAACACAATAATACGTGTACATAATAAAGTGCCACATATAAAAATATTTTCACTTATTCCCATTACACACTGCGTATCGATATGATCGTATTAGTTTTTAGAATCCAGTAGAACATAAAAACTAATCGTGCGAGCTCCTCATCTACCGTTCGTGGTAATACCTGAGGAAGTGTTTTAGAAAACGTGTTTTTCTTCTCTGTAATTTACAAAAGAGTTAGTGAAAGGTACAATTATTTAAATAGGTAAAAGCAAGAAATGTCGCTATTTCTAAGCAGTTATGGCCATAGTTTATCCAGGGAGTTACAGCAACTTAATATAAATCGCTAAACAGAACATTAGTTTTTCTATCATGTAGAAAATATATTCGAACCAACTCTGCACAAATGAAAGAAAATCTGAATCAGTTTTCATTAGGAAGCTAGTGAAATTCAAAATTTTATGGGCTGATGCAACATGCTGTACATATAATTGTTGGTGTCACGGAACAAGGAATGCCAGAGGAATGCTGACGGGGAGATATTCTAACAGGAGTGATCGTCGCAATTTTCGGGCAACAACTTTGAGAGGTACTGACAATGTCGTTCAGTTAAAAACAGATCATTTTTTCTACCACAACCTGTATAAGCAAATGAGGATAAAAGAAAAAGACACATCCTTAGGCATATTCTCATAATTCTGATTTTTACTGAGGCTTTTTCCAGCAATAGCGCTGATAACTGTTCTTACCGCGGCATCATTTGTGTGGTCAGAAGTGACTACCGCCTACGTTTGTCGCAAGATAGACTCAAGCAGCCACTGACTTCATCAGAGGATCTGCATTTCTCTGACGAAGGAATTTTGGTTTCGTATGTGAAATTTACGTCGGTATAAATTTATGAGGGCATATTGGTCGTCGTATTTCCCAACTACACTAGAGAACTGTCGTGACTGTCGGACCTTTAGTCCGAAAAGTCACGCGTCTACACAGCTGACCAGATACTGTGAACATGAACAGAACGAAATACTGAGGACATACTGAAATCGCATCGGTTTGCTTTCGGAAGGGGAAATGCTACTCGAGAGGATGTTGTACTTACTAATCTAAGACAAATGAAGGAACTACACGATCCCTTACTAGCATCTGAAGATCTTGAGAAAGCCATCGATAATTTTAAGCGAGTACGAAAACACTCTTTAGAAAAGTGGTGCAAACAAAAGGAGGGAGACGAATAGCCTGTAATTTACACAATACCTTAATGGAAGTAACAGAACTGTCTGGTTCGTTTTAAGATGGATGCAACGCTGGGCTACAGATTGTTGATACTAGCACCAAAGAACTCATCGACTTAGCATTGTGGAGTCGACACTGCACTGCAGTTGCTCGTTCTGCATAACTCTCGTTTTAAATCCCTTAATTCCATGCCTGCTTTCCCTTCCCCCCTCTTCACTCTTTCTCTTAGAGGTGCTACAGGTGTTCCACTCTGAGGACATAGAAAGTAATTTGTGTAGCAAGTTTGATGAAACTGCCCTAGACTCTGTGACGTATTACAACTACTGACCATTAAAGTTGCTACACCTCGAAGATGACGTGCTGCAGACGTGAAATTTAACCGACAGGAAGAAGATGTTGTGATACGCAAATGATTAGCTTTTCAGAACTTTCACACAAGGTTGGCGCCGGTGGCGACACATACAACGTGCTGACATAAGGAAAGTTTCCAACCGATTTCGCAAACACAAACAGCAGTTGACCGGTGTTGCCAGGTGAAACGTTGTTGTGATGCCTCGTGTAAGGAGGAGAAATGCGTACCATCACGTTTCCGACTTCGATGAAGGTCTGATTGTAGCCTATAGCGATTGCGGTTTATCGTATCGCGACATTGCTGCTCGCGTTGGTAGAGATCCAATGACTGTTAGCAGAATATGGAATCGGTGGGTTCAGGAGTGTAATACGGAACGCCGTGCTGGATCCCAACGGCCTCGTATCACTAGCAATTGAGATGACAGGCATCTTATCCGCATGTCTGTAGCGGATCGTGCAGCCACATCTCGATCCATGAGTCAACTGATGGGGACGTTTGCAAGACAACAACCATCTGCACGAACAGTTTGACGACGTTTGCAGCAGCATGGACTATCAGCTCGGAGACCATGGCTGCGATTACCCTTGCCGCTGCATCACAGACAGGAACGCCTGCGATGGTGTACTCAACGACGAACCTGGGTGCACGAATGGCAAAACGTCATTTTTTCGGATGAATCCAGGTTTTGTTTACAGCATCACGATGGTCGCATCCGTATTTGGCGACATCGCGGTGAACGTACATTGGCTTCATGTATTCGTCATCGCCATACTGGCATATCACCCGGCGTGATGTTATGGGGTGCCATTGATTACACATCTCGGTCCCCTCTTGTTCGCATTGACGGCACTTTGAACAATGGATGTTACATTTCCAATATGTTACGCCCCGAGGTTCTACTCTTCATTCGATCCCTGCGAAACTCTACATTTCAGCAGGATAATGTACGACCGCATGTTGCAGGTCCTGTACGGGCCATTCTGGATACAGAAAATTTTCGACTGCTGCCCTGGCTTGCACATTCTCCAGATCTGTCACCAATTGGGAACGTCTGGTCAATAGTGGCCGAGCAACTGGCTCGTCAAAATACGCCAGTCACTACTCTTGATGAACTGTGGTAACGTGTTGAAGTTGCATGGGCAGCTGTACCTGTACACGCCATCCAAACTCTGTTTGACTCAACGCCTTGGGGTATCAAGGCCGTTATTACAGCCAGGGGTGGTTGTTCTGGGTACTGTCTTGTGACAGCCAGAGCGAGAGCACCAGCAGCAGCGAGTACTGTTTGTATAAAGCGTTTATTTTGCATTTTGTTTACGACCTTCCACTAAGGAAGGGATTCTATTAGTGTTTATCTGCTCTGCATAGTAACTAACAGTTCTTGATAAAACTTTACGTAGTTTTCGTGTTAGATTTCTTAGTGTTTTCTTGATCGTTTAGAACAGAAAGCGCCCTAAAACCGTCTTTTGTTTGTTTCGCGGCCGTTAGCCACTAGTCACTTGAATCAGCAGTTGTCTTGTGACAGCCAGAGCGAGAGCACCAGCAGCAGCGAGTACTGTTTGTATAAAGCGTTTATTTTGCATTTTGTTTACGACCTTCCACTAAGGAAGGGATTCTATTTGTGTTTATCTGCTCTGCATAGAAACTAACAGTTCTTGATCGTTAGGAGAGAAATTTATTTTGTACTTATTTGCTGCGCTTAGCTTTTAAATAGTTTTTCTGGGAAAACCTAGCGTAGTTTTCGCGTCTCGTATTTCAGTGAGTGTTTCTTGATTATCAGAGTAGCTCATCAGAAGATTATCTTGGGAATTTGTCACCGTATAGAGTAGGGTAAACATAGTCATGTGTAGGGACTGTGGTTGTTGTGAGCGGACGCAAGGAGAATTGGCCACTCTTCGGGGGCAGGTGGAGGCTTTGTCTGTTAGGCTCATCGAGCTCGAGGCGCAGGCGTCGGCTCGTAGTGGCGTTGGGGCAACTGTGGTGAGACCTATGCCTACTTCGGTGGCCTTGGAATCACATGGAACCCCTGATGTCGCTGCGTCTTCCGGCAGTGAGCATCTTACCGGTCAGCCATCACTCCAGGGTGAATGGCGGACAGTGGTGGGCTCGCGCGTGCCTGGCCGAAAGGCGAAGGTGGGATCTGGCCGCGTGGCAGCTGCCTTACCCCTTTCCAACAGGTACGGGGTGCTTCCTAGTGGTGATGACATCGTTTCCGAGCCACCACAGGATGCCTCGCCTGTTGGGCCAGTGGCCGATTCTCCGGCAAGGTCCCGACAGTCACAGAGGGCGGGCCTATTAGTTATAGGGAGCTCCAACGTTAGGCGGGTTATGGAGCCCCTCAGGAAAATAGCGGGTAGGTCGGGGAAGAATGCCAGTGTGCACTCGGTGTGCTTGCCGGGGGGTCTCGTCCGTAATGTGGAGGAGGCCCTTCCGGCAGCTATTGAACGCACTGGGTGTGACCGGCTGCAGATAGTAGCACATGTCGGAACGAATGACGCCTGCTGCTTGGGTTCTGAGGCCATCCTTGGTTCCTTCCGGCGGGTGGCTGATTTGGTGAAGACAACCAGCATCGCACGCGGAGTGCAAGCTGAGCTTAATATCTGCAGCATAGTGCCCAGAGTCGATCGCGGTCCTCTGGTTTGGAGCCGTGTGGAGGGTCTAAACCAGAGGCTCAGACGACTCTGCGACTATAATGGTTGCAAATTCATCGACCTCCGTTATTGGGTGGAGAACTGTAGGGCCCCCCTAGACAGGTCAGGCGTGCACTACACACCGGAAGCAGCTACTAGGGTAGCAGAGTACGTGTGGCGTGCACACGGAGGTTTTTTAGGTTAGAGGGACCCCCCTTGGGCGAAACGATAAAATACCTGACGGCTTACCAGAGAGAACATCAGCATCGTTGATAATGAACGTCCGTCCTCAGAGACCAAAAACAGGAAAAGTTAACGTAATATTGGTAAACTGCAGGAGTATCCAGGGCAAGGTTCCTGAATTAGTATCGCTTATTGAAGGAAATAGTGCGCATATAGTATTAGGAACGGAAAGTTGGTTAAAACCGGAAGTGAACAGTAACGAAATCCTAGACACAGAATGGAATACATACCGCAAGGATAGGATAAACGCCAATGGTGGAGGAGTATTTATAGCAGTAAAGAATTCAATAATATCCAGTGAAGTTATTAGCGAATGCGAATGTGAAATAATCTGGGTTAAGTTAAGTATCAAAGGTGGGTCAGATATGATAGTCGGATGCTTCTATAGACCACCTGCATCAGCAACCGTAGTAGTTGAGCGCCTCAGAGAGAACCTGCAGAACGTCGTGAAGAAGTTTCGTGATCATACTATTGTAATAGGGGGAGACTTCAATCTACCAGGTATAGAATGGGATAGTCACACAATCAGAACTGGAGCCAGGGACAGAGACTCTTGTGACATTATCCTGACTGCCTTGTCCGAGAATTACTTCGAGCAGATAGTTAGAGAACCAACTCGTGAAGCTAACGTTTTAGACCTCATAGCAACAAATAGACCGGAACTTTTCGACTCCGTGAATGTAGAAGAGGGTATCAGTGATCATAAGTCAGTGGTTGCATCAATGACTACAAGTGTAATAAGAAATGCCAAGAAAGGAAGGAAAATATATTTGCTTAACAAGAGTGATAGGGCACAAATCGCAGAATATCTGAGTGACCACCATCAAACGTTCATTTCTGAGGAAGAGGATGTGGAACAAAAATGGAAAAAATTCAGAAACATCGTCCAGTACGCCTTAGATAAGTTCGTACCGACTAAGGTCCAAAGCGAGGGGAAAGATCCACCGTGGTATAACAATCATGTACGAAAGGTACTACGGAAACAAAGAAAGCATCATAGGTTTAAGAGTAGTCGAATCATAGCTGATAAGGAAAAGCTGAACGAAGCGAAAAAGAGCGTAAAGAGAGCAATGAGAGAAGCATTCAACGAATTCGAACATAAAACATTGGCAAACAATCTAAACAAGAACCCTAAAAAGTTTTGGTCATAAGTAAAATCGGTAAGCGGATCTAAATCCCCTATTCAGTCACTCGTTGACCACGATGGCACCGAAACAGAGGACGACCGAAGAAAGGCAGAAATACTGAATTCAGTGTTCCGAAACTGTTTCACTGCGGAAAATCGTAACACGGTCCCTGACTTCAGCCGTCGCACGGACGCCAAAATGGAAAATATTGAAATAAACGATATCGGAATTGAAAAACAACTGCTATCACTTAGTAGCGGAAAAGCATCCGGACCAGACGAGATACCCGTAAGATTCTACAGTGATTATGCTAAAGAACTTGCCCCCTTTCTATCAGCAATTTATCGTAGATCTCTGGAAGAACGTAAAGTACCTAGCGACTGGAAGAAAGCGCAGGTCGTTCCCATTTTCAAGAAGGGTCATAAATCAGATGCGAATAATTATAGGCCTATTTCGCTTACGTCAATCTGTTGTAGAATAATGGAACATGTTTTATGTTCTCGTATTATGACGTTCTTAGATAATACAAATCTCCTTCATCATAACCAACATGGATTCCGCAAACAGAGATCATGTGAAACTCAGCCCGCCCTATTTGTCCAAGAAATTCACAGTGCCGTAGACACTGGCGAGCAGATTGATGCCGTATTCCTGGACTTCAGGAAGGCATTTGATACGGTTCCGCACTTACGTTTAGTGAAAAAAATACGAGCTTACGGAATATCGGACCAGGTTTGTGATTGGATTCAGGATTTCCTAGAAGAAAGAACACAACATGTCATTCTTAACGGTTCAAAATCTGCAGATGCAGAGGTAATTTCGGGAGTACCGCAAGGAAGCGTGATAGGACCTTTATTGTTTACAATATACATAAATGACTTAGTTGACAACATCGGTAGCTCCGTGAGGCTATTTGCAGATGACACGGTTGTCTACAAGAAAGTAGCAACATCAGAAGACTCGTACGTACTCCAGGAAGACCTGCAGAGGATTAATGAATGGTGCGACAGCTGGCAGCTTTCCCTAAACGTAGATAAATGTAATATAATGCGCATACATAGGGGCAGAAATCCATTCCAGTACGATTATGCCATAGGTGGTAAATCATTGGAAGCGGTAACGACCGTAAAATACTTAGGAGTTACTATCCGGAGCGATCTGAAGTGGAATGATCACATAAAACAAATAGTGGGAAAAGCAGGCGCCAGGTTGAGATTCATAGATAGGAAGAATTCTAAGAAAATGTGACTCATCGACGAAAGAATTAGCTTACAAAACGCTTGTTCGTCCGATTCTTGAGTATTGCTCATCAGTATGGGACCCTTACCAGGTTGGATTAATAGAAGAGATAGACATGATCCAGCGAAAAGCAGCGCGATTCGTCATGGGGACATTTAGTCAGCGCGAGAGCGTTACGGAGATGCTGAACAAGCTCCAGTGGCGGACACTTCAAGAAAGGCGTTACGCAATACGGAGAGGTTTATTATCGAAATTACGAGAGAGCACATTCCGGGAAGAGATGGGCAACATATTACTACCGCCCACATATATCTCGCGTAATGATCACAACGAAAAGATCCGAGAAATTAGAGCAAATACGGAGACTTACAAGCAGTCGTTCTTCCCACGCACAATTCGTGAATGGAACAGGGAAGGGGGGATCAGATAGTGGTACAATAAGTACCCTCCGCCACACACCGTAAGGTGGCTCGCGGAGTATAGATGTAGATGTAGATGTACTGATTTCTCAGGATCTATGCACCCAAATTGCGTGAAAATGTAATAGCATGTCAGTTCTAGTATAATATATTTCTCCACTGAATACCCGTTTATCATCTGCATTTCTTCTTGGTGTAGCAATTTTAATGGCCAGTTGTGTATTATTTTTATTTATTATCTCCTTCACAATCGTTCTGAAACTCAGAGATTACTCTCACCACAGTGTATATTTTCGTTTCACCGTTAATTTGGATCACATAGAAACTGACCATCTTTCTTCTACATAATGAAATAAGGAACTGTTTTCGATACTTGCCGTTGTTTGTGGTATTGTTGAGCAAACGGCAATTGGCTACTGCCTGAAAAGAGGCAGTGTATGTGATAGTATGTCCCGAGGTAAGCCACGACTGCACTTTGTTGTGGCTGGTGTTGCTTCTTGTCGGAAGCACGCTGTGCGTGTCGATGCGTGAGCGTGGCGCAGTACGCGGCCTGGCGGCGCGGTACGCGGCCGCCATTCGTCACGGTAATGATGATGTATCCGGCGCGCGGACCTACCTCAGCCGCAGATTCAACTAGCCCACCGCGCCGGCATTTGTCTTCATCCTCCAGGGGCACGTCCCGGCACTGAATCACACCGGGTACACTTCGCAACACCGGCACTTCGTTATCGGCGACATCCTTCAGCAGGTAGCCCACAATGTCGTCATTACGGAGAAGATGTTTACCTCTTGTTGCGTAACTACGTAATTTGTCACGCAGATATAGATACGATGGTCAACGTTTGACCATCCACAATTCATATTCGTTACAGCGCAATTTGTTTCACGTATCGTAGCAAGATGCATAGAGTCCAAACAAACGTGAGAGCTTTTCTGACTACGATAATATGAGCCACGTGTGAGAACTGCTGCCACCAATGCGGTTCCTCCGCTGGGCGGATTACGTCAGCAGCGCAATAGCATCTGGCAACTCGTCAAATTCGTGTCCAGGTTGTCACATACCAAGGGATTATCTTTGACCTCTAATACAAGAACATAAAACATGAATTTTTATATGAGAAAGCAGGCTTTCTCGGTGAATCTCGTTGATAAAATCTTCTAGGGTTGACAGTCGAGCCAATGTGTTGTTCTCCAGCAACGTTTCTTACTAGCCATCTTCAGACGACGTATCGGCCGGCCGGGGTGGCCGAGCGGTTCTAGGCGCTACAGTCTGGAACCGCGCGATCGCTACGGTCGCAGGTTCAAATCCTGCCTCGGGCATGGATGTGTGTGATGTCCTTAGGTTAGTTAGGTTTAAGTAGTTCTAAGTTCCAGGGGACTGATGACCTCAGAAGTTAAGTCCCATAGTGCTCAGAGCCATTTGAACCATTTTTTGAACGAAATATCGGGTTCACGTCTCGTCCGGATCTTTATAGACGCAGGACCACGGGCTTCTCAGCATACTCGGCGCCGATCGGGCCAATCAGGCGGGAACGGAATCGGCACGGCGGTCGGTGACTTGTGGGTGGGGGGGGGGGGGAGGAGAAATCCGCGGATGACGGGTCCTGGCGTCTCGTCTCGGTGCAGCCTGTTTATTCCATCCGCCGCCACCGACGTGCCTCCACCGCTGCGCTCTCGTCTAATTCTTGATAATGTTGGCGGCGGGTGACTTGGGGTGGGGCGGGGGGGGGGGGGGGGGGGCGAAATCCGCGGGTGACGGGTCCTGGCGTCTCGTCTCGGTGCAGCCTGTTTATTCCATCCGCCGCCACCGACGTGCCTCCATCGCTGCGCTCTCGTCTAATTCTTGATAATGTTGGCGGCGGGTGACTTGGGGTGGGGCGGGGGGGGGGGGGGGGGCGAAATCCGCGGGTGACGGGTCCTGGCGTCTCGTCTCGGTGCAGCCTGTTTATTCCATCCGCCGCCACCGACGTGCCTCCATCGCTGCGCTCTCGTCTAATTCTTGATAATGTTGGCGGCGGGTGACTTGGGGTGGGGTGGGGGGGGCGAAATCCGCGGGTGACGGGTCCTGGCGTCTCGTCTCGGTGCAGCCTGTTTATTCCATCCGCCGCCACCGACGTGCCTCCATCGCTGCGCTCTCGTCTAATTCTTGATAATGTTGGCGGCGGGTGACTTGGGGTGGGGTGGGGGGGGGGGGCGAAATCCGCGGGTGACGGGTCCTGGCGTCTCGTCTCGGTGCAGCCTGTTTATTCCATCCGCCGCCACCGACGTGCCTCCATCGCTGCGCTCTCGTCTCATTCTTGATAATGTTGTGTTGCTCGCGCTGCTGAGTTGGAAGCCACTATGCCGATTGACCAGGTTATCACTGACCCGTATCTCCACTGCCTCTTTAATAATAGAATCTGGCATTTCTCCCGTACGCAGGGCCGCCCACAGCTGAGTTTGCCAGGATATTGGAGAAGAACAAGATAAAAACCATCTTCCATATTCCAGCAAAGATCAGAAATATGCTGGCCTCAATGAATGACAACTTGGGTCTAAGAACACCAGGTGTCTACAGTATTCCCTGTGAATGTGGGAAACAATATATTGGACAGACGCAGCATTGCATAACACAACGCATCTCTGAACATGTGAGAAGCGTCCGCCTCGGACAAAAAGAAAAATCCGCGGTACCGGAGCACAGCCTCAGTGGAGAACACACGTTCCAATTGAAGAAACCAAACCGTGGAAAAGACGTGAAATCGACACTTCGCCTGAAGATGCCAAGTAAGAAACTTGCTGGAACGTTGCTGGAGAATATCACATTGGCTCGGCTGTCAACCCGAGAAGATTTTACCATGAATGTTTGCTGCTGCAGACACATGACAAATAGACTGTCGTCATACACTCACACAGTTTTGTTAATCAGACGTGTGTACTTCATCTGCGAACAGCGAGGCCAACCGGAGACCATAGTTCAAGTCGCATGGAATAGATAGGAAGTTAATTTTGAATTAACATCGTCAGAACACCAGATAAGAAAGCACCACACATAAAAATCGATAGCGGCTAATGTAATTCATTTCTACACTTAACATGCCAAACAACTAGACAATAGGCAACGCCAACTGCTACATTGCGAAAGGTAGCCTATGACGCCGTCCAGTCGAGAGTTGCAGGGTGGCCACATTACAGATGCAACTAGCCCGGAAAACATTTCACTCACCGTAGGATAGGCAACCTAACCTACATCACCCTATGCGGAGCGGCTATGTAAGTTGGTTTGACTATCCTCAGGTACGCGGATTTTTTGTCGGGCCAGTAAACACTTAGGTAACAAAGTCATGAGATACTTTCTGATATCGTGTCTGACCTCTTTTATTCGGCATAGTGCAGCAACTCAACGTGGCATGGTCTCAACAAGTCCATATTTTGATCCATACTGCCTTTATACCGAGTTTTTAAGCAAATTTTTACCTTCTTTAATGAGAACATAATTTTCAACTTTTTAAAAAGAGATCATCGTTTTAAATATATGTAAGATTGTTCAAGCTGAGTTAGATTTGAAAAAAAAATCTCTCCAAGGTTTCATTATCATAAATAAGGGCAACAAGTTAAGGCTCCTATATCAAAGTAAGCTTGCCAAATGTTAAATAAATTTTCGGTTAAAAATTTTTAACTGTGAATGGTGTTGCTGATGTTACCCTTGGGTTCCCCTTCCACACCACAGCCCTTGTGCTGAACTTTACCTTTCCCTTGGTAAAACCCTGTAAGGTGCCATGTCCTTCATTACTGACTTTTTCTTATCGCACTGGAGGAGGAAATTATGGCAGCGGGAAAGAGATACGCGAGTGTCAAAAAAGAAGAGAGGTGCTGTACGTCCAAGTACTGGGTGGAAAACTGTGATAATTACTGGGGACCATTTACCAACTGAAGGTGAAATTAGAAAGTGCGCACAATGTGCTTAGAGAAAATGGAAACTAGAATCATATGTACTATACGTGCATCGGACACCTCCCTGCCTTGTAAAACAAACTAAACTCCGCCCGAACAGGCCACGGAAGTCCAACGGCACCGACCGGCCGCCGTGTCATCCTCAGCCCGCAGCTGTCACTGAATGCGGATTGAAGGGGCACCGATTGGAGGGGAATGTGGTCAGCACACCACGCTCCCGGCCGTATGTCATCTTACGAGACCGGAGCCGCTTCTTCGCAATCAATTAACTCCTCAGTTTGCCTCACAAGGGCAGAGTGCAACCGCTTGCAAACAGCGCTCGGCTGACAGAACGGTCACCCATCCAAATGTTAGTCCAGCCCGATAGCGCTTAACTTCGGTGATCTCACTGGAACTGGTGTTAGCACTGTGGCATGGCCATTGGCTTTTGCAAAATAAAAGAGAGAGAAATGATTTTATAAATGCTAATATTTCTGAATGGTACATCAATTAAAATAACAAGATCTTAATATCTTTTACTGTAAAAATGGTAGAAAGAGCTCCCTATCGAGAAGTACAGAAACGCATTACCTTGTCATAAGTGGGCATGTCCAATCCTTTGTCCGAAGGTGTGGCCGTCTTAGCTTGCTGTTGCTACCTGAAGTGTTTGCTTCGTCCATTAGAAGTGGCCCTCTCAGCTGCTTATTTGCTGATTCTTTTATGTGGTAATCTAGTCAGTATTTGTGAAATTATTGGTCATCAGTAACACAACCTGTTATTACGATCGTTTGCCGATTCGTTAGGTGTAGCTCAAGAGGTCTGTTTTGGAGGAGGCTGCAGCTGTCAAACAACACCTTCCCAACCGCACGATGATTACCATTGCCCATCCAGTAACATGGGGCAGTGGGAGGTACGGGCCAGGTTACTTTGTCTGCGCTCTGTTTCCAGACCGCCACACCAAAAACTGAATGGAAGATAAATACTTCTTCATAATGGTTTTTTTTCTGGTACAATCACATGAAATTTTATCCAGAAATTACCAGTGTAGGCAGTCATCGGCCGTCGTCAGATCATACCAGTAGCAGTAGCTCAATCCAAAGATGGTCTAATATACTAGATTGTTACGTAACCATGTTGCGCAGTTGGACGACCCCAGGGCCGGGTCTAGAGTAAAAGATGACTAATACATGGAGCGATGGAGAAACACACGCAGACCTGAACGGTTGATATATTAATTCATGTCGATATATCTTTACTGATTTCACTGCCACCTACCTATTCTTGTGAAAAAAGATACTTACCGTCAAGATCACTTTTTGTGTTTATTCGGTAGAGCGGTGTGCTTACCATATGCCCTCCATATCCGCATCCAATGACACCTGTGGGCTGAGGATGACACGGCGGCCGGCCGATACCGATGGGCCTTCATGGCCTGTTCGGGCGGAGTTAAGTTTTTAGTTTCGATCTCTGTTACAAAGTTTCAGATGCAGATCTGCGAATCGCCGTGTTTCAGGGTGAAGATTCACATTTATGGAGTGCAGCCATATATGAAAGCGAGAACTAGATGATATATAGTATAGACAAGAGGAGATTTTAAACTTTTGAAATGTGATCTTGCAGAAGAATGCTAAACATCATCTGGGTAGTTCGAGTAACTAATGAGAAGGTACTGTACGGAATTGCGGAGGAAAGGTTATATGGCGCAACTTGATTGATAGAAGGGCTATGTTTATAGAAAGCCTTCCGACACGTTACGGAGTAGGTACTAACACAAATGAGGGTGTGAGAGGAGTATCACAACATTAAACAGCATCACGTGGAAGTAGGCTGCAGTAGTTACGAGGGAATGAAAACTGGTTCAAATGGCTCTGAGCACTATGGGACTTAACATCTGAGGTCATCAGTCCCCTAGAACTTAGAACTACTTAAACCTAACTGACCTGAGGACATCACATACATCAATGCCCGAGGCAGGGGTCGAACCTGCGACCGTAGCGGTCGCGCGGTTCCAGACTGAAGCGCCTAGAACCGCTCGGCCACACCGGCCGGCTCGTGGAATGAAAATGTTTACGCGTGAATGAAGATGTTGTACAGGATGTATAAAATAGAATATACGTATTACAAATTATTCATTGTCAAAACTATAATTGCTGCGCAACGGCTCATTTACTGGAGGTACGGGTACATTGTCTAGTTCATAGTCATTGTCGATAGAGGTGGGTTGTCTTCCGCTAGCCTGGTTACCGTCACATGCTGCAAAATGACTAGTCCGCAGCAGAAACCATTTCCTGTTCTCGACTTTGCGAAGTGTAATCCCGAGATTGCAGTGCAAAGGCATTTCAGGTTGGAGTACTAAACTGGTCTTGCAGATGGATGAAATATTCGCAGATGTTATCGACGATTTGTAGACTTAGGGCGTGTTTCTGCCGAAAATTTCTCACGGATCCAAACCGCTTTCCAACGTAGTCCTACAAAATCAGCTCGTCGTGACAGTCGGATGGTCAGCGGCCTACAACAACAATTTGGCGTTTTTTGAGACTTCGGTTGGTTGTGAATCCGTACAAGTTACTGCTACAAGCTCTACGTCATGACAACAATGGCAAATCTGTGGCATTTTCTGAAAAGCTTCAGAATGCAATTGGTGATGATAACACTATTGCAGAACGCATAGTGTTCAGTGATGAAGTAACTTTCCATGTTAGTGGGAAAGTAAGCAATGTTGGAATTTGGTGCCTACAAAACTCACATGCACATACTGAACATGTATGAGTTTCTCCGTACAGCAGTATGTTTTGAGCGACATCCCACTCATCTGTTTACGATACATTCTTCTTTGATGGAAACACGGTCAGTAGTATCTCGCTATGTTACAAAACTGCTTTTTTCCGACGCTGAACGAGGACCATTCTGCAATAAGAAGGGACGTCCCTTCACTGAAGCTGTTAAGTGCGTGAATACCTGAATGGAGGTCTATCGAGCCATTGGATTGCACGTCAAACAGCCGGCGACTTCGCATTTCTGAAGACGCCTCCACGGTCAGAGTGTTTGACGCTCTGTGACTTCTTACTGTGGGGTTTCATTAAGGACAACGTTTATATACAAGCACTACCGCGGAACCTAGAATAGTTGAACAACTGGATCCATACTGCCATAACATCAGTGACGGAAATGCTTACCAGAGTATGAGACGAATTCGAGTATTGATGTGATATTAAACTTCTTGGAAGATTAAAACTGTGTGCCGGACTGAGACTCGAACTCGGGATCTTTGCCTTTCGCGGGCAAGTGCTCTACCAACTGAGCTACCCAAGCACGACTCACGCCCCGTCCTCACAGCTTTAGTTCTGCCAGTACCTCGTCTCCTACCTTCCAAACTTTACAGAAGCTCTCCTGCGAACCTTTCGGAACTAGCACTCCTGAAAGAAAAGGTCCCGAGTTCGAGTCTCTGTCCGGCACACAATTTTAATCTGCCAGGTAGTTTCATATCAGTGCACACTCCGCTGCAGAGTGAAATTCTCATTCTGATGTGATATTGTTTGTGGTGTTATTGAAGGACATACTGAGCATCTGTCGTCTGAACTTGAGATCTTCGTAAGTATGTGTACCAAGTTTCATAGTTATGTATCTTACAGTTTAATAAATATATGTTTTTAAATACGCATATTCTTTTCGAAACGCCCAATTTAGCGTCTTCGCTCTGCACGTTTGTCTATCTGCAGCCTCCGGAGGCTATTTACTATTCGATCACAACTTCATTTCGTCTGGGAGAAAGAAGGCTTAGGTCAGCCAGCCGCGAATCAGCACGACGTTGGAGTTCTTCTACATTCATAACTGAACTGAACTCGTTGATAATGCGGTACGTTTCCCTTAATGTGACGTCACCCCGTGTTTCCAATGACGACCAAATGCAACAGTATCATGGTTGACTAATACTAATAATACACTGACATTACATATTATGACACAACACATTATATGAAGAATCTGTAGATATGTCTGTTACAGCTGCACCAGAGGGCAACAGTAGCGTTGCTATCGGGGAAGGAAGTAACGTCCACTTCCAACTGCTGAACACTTAGGGCCAAGGACAGCGTTCAACAGCAGCAGAAGCAGCAGCAGCAACAGGTCATTCATTTATAGGGCAGGAGCAGGATACACTCTTAGCTCATCAATCGGAACCCTGAGAAACCAAGCCGGACGCCCCGTTCTGCACCCCACCCTCTCCTGCTTGCTTGGCTATATCCACCCCACGCGGACACCGCCGTACGGCCACACGGGTTGAAGCTATCCTAGCAGTTGGTAACGAGCCATTTAGCTTCCTTGCAGTAGTAATAAAGTGATCACGAACCATCTTTCAGTTTTCATTTAATCAATGAAACTTCTTCACTTCTGGAAATCACCATTAATTACAGCGTCCATCATACACTCGGGTCTTACCAGTAACGGAGAAGAACAAGCTCTCGATACAAGAGAGCGGCGATTCTGCTGTACAGACTAGTGTTAAAAGCTGCCTCAAACCAGTCTTCGGACCGAAGACCATAATCGCATTAGTAAGTCACTAATATCGAACGCCAGGAGAGTTACCGCATTTTCCAGTAACCACTGGAATTACCTCCACGTAATCACAACTCCTATACCTGTCCAGTGTTCATGATTCAGTCACTGCGGTGATTAAGATAAGCAACTGTGTAGACCGGTGGGGGCTGCTTCGGTGCGGAAAGAAGTCCACCAGGGCGGCGGGGTGAGCGGTTACCAGAAGCCGGGAGCCGTGGGCGAGCAAACACGACCGGATGCAGCCATTTTCCACGCCGCGGTGCCGGCGCGCTCTACAAACACGGCCTGCCAGCGACAACTCGGGAACAAAGTACACACCACTGTCGCTATAATTCCACCGGCGCGTTTGCTTTGCTGCCGCGCTTCAGATGGTAACTCGCTACTTAGGGCAAGAATAGACTCGCTTCTGATCCACAGAACTACCCTCGCGTAATATTTCACGGTCAGCTACGCAGCTATCTCGATGTCGTGGAAACCTAACGCTGCCCACCTGGAGTGTTTGTCTTCATTCCTTTTGCTCTGTACAAGACGACAGCTCATCGTATTGGCGCCATGGAAACTGCGTGATAATGCGCCTCTGGATAGCTTGCGACATCAAAGCGATAGCTGACAAAACACTGGATGAGATCATTCACATTTAACGTGAATAACGTAGCGACAGATCCTGAACAGGCAGTTTTTGGTCCAGAAGAGGTAGACTGGCGAAACGTAGCATTAACCATTAGGTATAAGGTTCGTTGGAGTAACTGCGAATGAGGCAATATTCGCTATGTAAAACATGTGCGTGGTCAGCAGCAAAACAGATGCTGTCCGGCACCACTGTATGCAAGACGTCAGCGAACTTTTAAGAAAATCTGCATAAACTACTTAACATCAGAAGTTCAGTCCTAGTGTATGTTTAATTAATGTAATATTCATGCTGTCTCCTTTGTTTTTCAGCCTCTTTTCTCCGCAGTTGCACATGTACAAAAAAAGAAAAAGAAATAAATAAATAATAAAAAAAGACGAAAGCATCCTGCAGTAGCAAAGCAAAACACACTAAATGGGGAGATGACAGCGGTTCTTCACAATACAAAAACCTGAATATGTTTCGTGTTAGTGAAAATGTTCTGTGCTAAATTCTAGCACATGTATGCGGAAGAACAGGAAGAATGGGGTAAACAATGAAAAACCATGAGTATCAATAAGAATTGATACGGTTTATAATAGTTAGTTCAGGCACGCGAACTGTTCATGAATCCAGCAAACGAAATTGTAAGAGAAGAAAACCATAATGTTACGGTCACCACTGAAGATGGTTTAGAGTAAAGCGAAACGGGTTTGGTCTGAATAAGAATTCATTACAGCTTCAAAAGAATGTAATATTACAGATAGTGTCCTTATCCTCATGTCATTGTTACCTGCGATACATCCTGTAATTATTCCAGATTAAATGAACTGCAACAGTATAATCAGACGGAGTCATTAAAATCTTTTGGCCATAAAGTCTTCAGTAATAAAAACTTTCTTGCACGCTAAATTATCTCAGCAATAAAATTACTTATTGAGGAAGTAACAAGATGACCACCAACATAAGTAAAGCAAGAATTACGGAATGTAGTCTAATTAAATCAGGTCAACAAATGAGACACTAAAATTAGATGAGATTCATAGCTTGGCAGAAAGTACCTGGCGGTGGTGGAAATATAGATGGTGTTACGATGCAGAATGGCATTACCAAGAAAAAAATTTCTCAAAAAGAGAAATTCATTAACTCTGAATACAAATTTAACGGCTAGGCAGCCTTTTCTGTAGCTACTTGCTGCAGAGTAGGCTTGAACAGAAGCGAAACGTGGTCGGTGAACTGTTCAGAGAAGGATAGGAGCATTGGTATGTCGTGCTACCGAAGAATACTGCAGATTAGAAGGGTACACTGAGTAACTAATGAGGAGGAGTTGACCGAAATGTCGAGAAGAAAATGACAGAACTTGAGCAAAAGAATAGGTTGGTTGACAGAATAAATTCTGAAGCATCGTGAAATTATTGTTAATGGAAGCTGATAAGAGGGGTAAAAACTGTGGAGTGATTCGAATGTTTGACAACGGCATTAAAGTATAATTGAATGGTATAAATGAGTGTAGCTCCCAACATTTAGGCACAAATGAAGAGTGGTACACATTATAAAGAAACGGCGAGAACTGTACCACACAATAACCCTTTCAAAGCCTTCATTCTCAAAATCAGAAGTTGATCTGAACTTATTTTTCCTCGGTGAATATTATTCGGGCACAAATTTTTCAACGGACAAACTATCCTCTGTACTTAAATTCCCTTGGACGTCAGTGCTATACAGCAATAACTGGTGAGTAGTCTTGCTATCCACAATCATCCAGCATTGGAGCAAATGAGTGTCTTTGCGCGCCGGACTTTACAAGACGTATGAGAACGTATCAGATTTCAGTAGGCACGCTATTGGTCACTTGAAGCATGGGCATGTACAGTCACGACGCATTATTACTCATGCCCTTCAAGAGAACTTCGACAACCAAATGGCTGATCCCACTTACTATCACATTACCACAATACCACTCGGACAGCCTGTAGAGCAGGGCTTCACAACATACGTGCTCGCGGAGCAAGCTGTGAGCAGCAAGGCGCGAGCACGGAGCAGCGCGAGCACGCTACCTACCCCCACTACCGGACCAGAGCGGAGATTGGGGAAAGTCGCGTGGGGCACACAACAGCTGCAGCCAGTCAATGTAAATCCGCGGCCACCTGCAGGGATATCACTCACGAATTATTACTGCGACAAATGAAACAAATAAAGGAGAATGTACACGTGCCACATAATTTTATTAGCTTAGTGTATGCCTTTACATTTGTATTAATTTGTGAACTGTTACACAATAAAAGGTGTCACTGGAGTGTGGGATTCTCGGTTATCTTGTACTTTTTGCCCTTTACAATTGCGACTATGTTTGGAGTAATTGTTCTTGTGCATTGTAGGCGCAGCGTGCAGTTTAAATTTCGATCAGACAATGCGTTTCTCAGGCGCGTCTTGTTACATTTCATTGCAGAGAGCAGTTGCTCACAAACATACGTGGAACCGAACATTGATATTATTGTAGCCGCCAGTTTGTGCAAACGAGGAAATCTATCCTGAGGGAAGTGTCTGTAGAATTCCAAAATGTTTTTCTTGTTCTGAAAGTTGTCTCTGTATTCTCTGCCACACTGCAGGTCAATAATTTCTTGCTGCAGCTCAGGACGAATCTCTTCAATATTCGCTGAATATGGAGAGGAGAACAGATCAAAATCACTGTCTAGTGCTGTCAGATCTTGAAAGCGTTGATCTAATTCTTCCTTAAGGGCAGCTAAACTATGTGAATAACGTTCACAGTCTTTGTGAACATCTTGCATGGATGATAATTTAGGAAAATGAGCTAGGTTTCCTGTTTCCAGCTGACTCACCCAAAGTGTCAATTTCATTTTAAAAGCTCGTATTCGATCTATGAAATGAGTAATTAGCAGATCTTTACTTTGTAGTGAAATGTTCAAAGCATTCGGGTGGCTAGTTAAATCTGCTAAGAACGCGAGATCACATTCATACGTGCGCGCGCATTTCCCCTCCCTCCCCTCCCTTCCTACTCCGCGACCTTGCACCTGCTCGCGAGCACGTGTCTGAGCAGACGCGAGTACTCGCGCTCAAATCCGGCCAGTCGTTAAGTCCTGCTGTGGAGGTATTCCTGTTTGTTGGGAGCAGGTTGGCGGTATTGACTATAAGGAATGAAATGTTGCCACTGGTTAAGTTTAATATCATCTGTAAGCAGACAACAATAAGAGACTCTACGATTCGAACATTTGAATTTATTTCATTACGACACGACGCACAAATCCATATCTATGAACATGCCAGAGTGGTTTCCGGAACCTTGCGAGGGTTTCAAGGGACTTCCTTTGCCCCTGGATAATGCCTACTGAGACACGTAATCTTTCAGTTGCACATTCGAGTAAGTTGGACGTCATCTACATCTAGGATTCCTTCTCCAAGCTATGAATCTGTGTGATATTCGTATCGTACAGGTATTATAACGTCAGTTTTTGTCCGAATACAACACAGTTTTAGATTAAAAACTCCCAAATTTATTGACTAGGTATTTTCTCTTCACTATTTGAACCACCTTTTATACCTCGATTTAACTACGAACTTCGGTCTACTAACTTGAACAATTCCATCTGATAATATTGAAATTGGTTTATTATGTACCTTCACGCGCATTGTTTGTTTGACTTTATATATTTTTCATTGTTTTTATCCATGACTGGAAATTGCTGATGATTTGCCTTGTGTCTCAACCCAAACTACATTCGGTAAGTGAGAAATAACGCAATAGGAATATGTACACTGATCTACAGGATTTCTCGCGTCCGGGTTCCTGGGTCGATTCCCGGCGGGGTCAGGGATTTTCTCTGCCTCGTGATGACTGGGTGTTGTGTGCTGTCCTTAAGTTAGTTAGGTTTAAGTAGTTCTAAGTTCTAGGGGACTGATGACCATAGATGTTAAGTCCCATAGTGCTCAGAGCCGAGTCGATCTGCAGGAACATTGCGACCATCTACCTGATAGAGCTAAAACACTAAGAAGAATCGCTTCTCGGCTTTTGGCAAGATCAATGTGTAGTCTTCTTTATTAATAAATTTATTTATTCTATTGAGGTAAAATACATCTACCCTAATGAAACAAATAACCTAAAAAGGTATTATTCTGCAACAAGGTCCTAGTAATACTAGGTCCCTTTTTGCTGCAGAAAACAAGATTACATAATATCTATTTTAAGAACAACTGCTAAAGCTGTAGAGGAAGTGCTTATCAGGAAGGTTGCGCAACCGGAAGTGAATTTTCCAGCAACAAACAGAGAAGTAAAATAATAGACGGAGAAAAATTCTAAGTACCACAACAGTGATCTACAGGACTTCCCGCGTCCGGGCTCCCGGGTTCGATTCCCGGCGGAGTCAGGGATTTTCTCTGCCTCGTGATGGCTGGGTGTTGTGTGCTGTCCTTAAGTTAGTTAGGTTTAAGTAGTTCTATGGGACTGATGACCATAGATGTTAAATCTCATAGTGCTCAGAGCCGAGACGATCTGCAGGAACATTGCGACCATCTACCTGATAGCCGGTTTGTCCACCTTTGGCACAGATAACAGCAGCGAAGCGTCGTCGTATGGAAGGAATGAGAGCTTTGCAGGTCGCTGGAGAGAGCAGGAACCACATCTGCTTACACAAGTCACCTGATTCCCATAAATTGTGGGGAGGGAGGCGATGGGCTCCGACACCTCGTTCAATCATATCCCAGATATGTTCAATCGGGTTCAGATTTGGCGAGTTGTGTGGGGCCAGCGCGTCAACTGGAACTCACCATTCTGTTGCTCGATTCAATCTATCACAATCCTGACCTTGTGATACGGAGCATTATCTTACTAAAAACCAGCCGGCCGAAGTGGCCGTGCGGTTAAAGGCGCTGCAGTCTGGAACCGCAAGACCGCTACGGTCGCAGGTTCGAATCCTGCCTCGGGCATGGATGTTTGTGATGTCCATAGGTTAGTTAGGTTTAACTAGTTCTAAGTTCTAGGGGACTAATGACCTCAGAAGTTGAGTCCCATAGTGCTCAGAGCCATTTGAACCATTTTTTTACTAAAAACCACCACTGCCATCAGGAAACGTGATGGTCATGGTGTACGTGGTCTGCAAGAAGTGTACGATGCTCCCTGGCAGTTATGGTGCCTTGCACGAACTCCAGTGGACCCATGGAGTCACACGTGAAAGTTCCCCAGAGGATAATGGAGCCGCCGAAAACTTGCCTGCGTCCCGCAATACAGCTATAAAGGACAACGGGTTCGCACTCTCCCATCGGCATGATGATTCATCAGACAATGTAACACTTTTCCACTCCGCCATTGTCTAGTGCCAAGGGTCATGTGTAGAGATGGGCAAACTCATTCATCCTTGGGCACTAGTTCACTGGTGATCGCTATTCTTTGGAAACCGTTTATTTTTACTCGTTCACCATTCATTTGTGCTTGGTATATGGTTCTTATGAAAAACTGAAAATTATAAGCATAGTGACTGAAGATGGGAGGCGCCAAGAGGGGCACTTGCCTCCCACCTCGAGAACAGAGTTTTTATTCATAACAGAATTCTCACGCACTTGTAATTTTCGTGATTGTGCAAAACTTCTCGCTTAGTCAACTGTAGCGTTACGTGGCTGATCGCTGTGAAATAACATAACGTGGCGCACGAAAAACCGGCCCCGAATACAGACTGCTGGCCAATTACGCGCGATTTGTTAACCAATACGAGCAGAATAGATAAACATGTAATAATTAGGCAGTGAAGAAACAACAAATAAGCTAATGCAAACAACAATAGTTGACGATTGGTGGGCGACAATGAGCAATCTAGTACGTGGGACCGATTTCTGTTGCGCCACCCTGCACCACTGAAATAATATTGTAGAAGTTATCATACTCTCTTTACAAAATGTGACACCAGACACTCGATTATGGAGCGCGGACTTCATTCGGTTGTAAGTCGGTCTGCCTTCCATAACAATGAGCTTGCTTTTTTACCTTTGATCAAAGAAAGACTGGAAACGGCCGCCACTCGTGTGTGCTGTACCAACTTCCTTTGCATGTCTAATAACATAAAAATCTTGCCCTATTACAAGTATTTCTTCTGCTGTTTATCGAAATAGTGAAGTAAGCTGTTACGCCGTTTTGTTACCTGCAAAGAGGTATGGATTACATACCACGTAATTTTTATGTAATTTGTGTAATTATAAAATACATTTTAATTACCGCTCATGGACGCTGAATAGAATACGAAAAGAACCAGAAATTCAGAGTTCAAAAAGGTTTGAAACAGATCTAGAATGGGCGTCCACAGCGAACGAAACGAACAACTCGATACTGAACTATGAGCAGTCGGCAGTGGAACTGCGACGAGTGGCCACGCAAAGAAGGACGATTCTGCCCGAGCGAGACAGAGACCGAGACAGGCGGGAACGAGACCGAGGCTGCAATGACACCGGCCGACGTGCCGTTGCCGGGACGAGACCGACCGTTTCCCTTTCCCGAGAACTATGAGTAGAAAGCCGCGACAGAAGTGAACTATGAAAGACCGTTACTTAGTATTGGTTGCTCGCTCGTTCCGTTCATCTTGATGAACCGTCCCTTTGTACCCGTTAGTTCGCTAGTCGTAGTTGACGATGTCGTGGTGTTGACATTGGCACAAGCACAGGTCGTCGGCTGCAGAGCCCCACCGTTGGGAGTGTTCGGTGAACTGTATTTTCAGACACACTTGTACTGTGCGCAGCATTAAAGTCTGATGTCAGTTCCCACTGATTTCGCAGCCTGTTCTGTTTTACCAGTCTGCCCATCCTATGACATCCGAAAACTGTAGTGAAGGGTATCTAACCTACCCTACAACAACTGCACGTGGTTTCACCTGTGTTTCGCCATGTTCTGAAGACACTCACCGTAACACTCCTCGAACACCCAACAAGTCGCCTCGGTCAAATACACCCCTGGAAATGGAAAAAAGAACACATTGACACCGGTGTGTCAGACCTACCATACTTGCTCCGGACACTGCGAGAGGGCTGTACAAGCAATGATCACACGCACGGCACAGCGGACACACCAGGAACCGCGGTGTTGGCCGTCGAATGGCGCTAGCTGCGCAGCATTTGTGCACCGCCGCCGTCAGTGTCAGCCAGTTTGCCGTGGCATACGGAGCTCCATCGCAGTCTTTAACACTGGTAGCATGCCGCGACAGCGTGGACGTGAACCGTATGTGCAGTTGACGGACTTTGAGCGAGGGCGTATAGTGGGCATGCGGGAGGCCGGGTGGACGTACCGCCGAATTGCTCAACACGTGGGGCGTGAGGTCTCCACAGTACATCGATGTTGTCGCCAGTGGTCGGCGGAAGGTGCACGTGCCCGTCGACCTGGGACCGGACAAAAGCGACGCACGGATGCACGCCAAGACCGTAGGATCCTACTCAGTGCCGTAGGGGACCGCACCGCCACTTCCCAGCAAATTAGGGACACTGTTGCTCCTGGGGTATCGGCGAGGACCATTCGCAACCGTCTCCATGAAGCTGGGCTACGGTCCCGCACACCGTTAGGCCGTCTTCCGCTCACGCCCCAACATCGTGCAGCCCGCCTCCAGTGGTGTCGCGACAGGCGTGAATGGAGGGACGAATGGAGACGTGTCGTCTTCAGCGATGAGAGTCGCTTCTGCCTTGGTGCCAATGATGGTCGTATGCGTGTTTGGCGCCGTGCAGGTGAGCGCCACAATCAGGACTGCATACGACCGAGGCACACAGGGCCAACACCCGGCATCATGGTGTGGGGAGCGATCTCCTACACTGGCCGTACACCACTGGTGATCGTCGAGGGGACACTGAATAGTGCACGGTACATCCAAACCGTCATCGAACCCATCGTTCTACCATTCCTAGACCGGCAAGGGAACTTGCTGTTCCAACAGGACAATGCACGTCCGCATGTATCCCGTGCTACCCAACGTGCTCTAGAAGGTGTAAGTCAACTACCCTGGCCAGCAAGATCTCCGGATCTGTCCCCCATTGAGCATGTTTGGGACTGGATGAAGCGTCGTCTCACGCGGTCTGCACGTCCAGCACGAACGCTGGTCCAACTGAGGCGCCAGGTGGAAATGGCATGGCAAGCCGTTCCACAGGACTACATCCAGCATCTCTACGATCGTCTCCATGGGAGAATAGCAGCCTGCATTGCTGCGAAAGGTGGATATACACTGTACTAGTGCCGACATTGTGCATGCTCTGTTGCCTGTGTCTATGTGCCTGTGGTTCTGTCAGTGTGATCATGTGATGTATCTGACCCCAGGAATGTGTCAATAAAGTTTCCCCTTCCTGGGACAATGAATTCACGATGTTCTTATTTCAATTTCCAGGAGTGTAGATTGCGCCCCTTCCCCACTCTGCACACGGACAGTGCGCTCACTGATACAGCATGCGCCGTGCCTGTGTCTGATTAGCAGTCGTTCCTCACCTGGTGACGCTACTATTGCATGGACGTATTTACATCTTAGTAGAACGATGGTCAAAATGTTCTGGCTGATCAGTGTATACATTCATCTGCTGTACAGTTCTAGTGATACAACTTAGCAACTAGTTTGCCGCCATCATCGCCGCCTTCACAATACATGGTACAATATTCTATTCTTTTTGTTCTATTAAATTGTGTTCACTGAGCAAACTTTGCAAAATGTATATGTTTCACGCTTGTTTCAAGTACTATACCGAACCTCGAGGGCAGTGGAGAGGAATTCAGGCGCTATTTTGCCGACGAGGAAATGCCGGACCAGATTGGGGCAAGCCGAAAGCCATGCCTTAAGATAATAGGAATCAAACTATCACTAGACCCAGTTGATAATTATTTTAATAAAAAACTGAGGATGTATTATGCAGTAAAATGATGTAAAATTTCGTATCAAGGCTTGTATAAGTCAGCACCTGGGTTAACCACGATTACATTTTTGCATTTGTTTCATTACGACACAACGGATAAACCTATCACTACGAACGTGTCGGAGTGGTTTTGGGAACCCTACGTGGCGGCGTGGTCTCAAAATCGTGATATCAGCGGTCCCGGATGTCGTGTCTAATGCTAAAGATTAAATCCGGAAACAAATATCATTAGTATTTTGTCGACCTCGTGAAGGAAGTATGGCGAGCTGAAACGGTACACTAGGCTCAAACATTTAAGACGACCTCGCCCATTCATATCACAATTTTGGCACTAGTCGGAAACCTGCAGGTGATATAAGAACGAAACCGGCCATAGTAAAACTACAATGAAAGTGTAAAAAAACAATTGAGCTGGTTTTCGTGAATCATTAATACTACTTTCGCAGGCCGCCTCTGAATACATTCTGTGTCTGCTCTTACATGTAGTTGATAAGAATTTCTAACGCTGGAATAATACAGTTTCTTATACCAACGTCATGTATGTGATTGTATTTACAGATGAACTGCACTTTCACAGAGTCAGTCCAGTCGCCTTCTCTAATATTACGTGTTCGTTTCTTAGTAAATGTTTTCACTCCAAAAATGCACTAAATACAAATACGTGGTTTCTGCAATACAAAAAAGTGCCCAAAATAGGCGGACAGTATATAATCAACAGATTTGGTGTTAAACATATAAAAATGTCATGTCTTCAGATATTAGTAAACTTTTATGATGTGGCATACTACAAGGTTTCAATACCAATCTTGTAACTGGGTACTGTCGTGTTTTATCTATTTGTTATGGTCATTATTTTTCATGCATGGTTGTTTAAAGTATTTGCTATGTTCCGGTTCCAGACTGAAGCACTAGAACCGCTCGGCCACACCGGCCTGCGTCGGCGGTCTCTGTCAGTCAACAGACGAGGTCGGTCTGTAGGCTTTTGTGCTGTATGTGTCCCTTCACGTTTCTACTTCACTATTACATAGGAAACAGTGGACCTAGAGATGTTTAGGAGTGTGGAAAACTCGCGTACAGACGTATGACACAAGTGACACGCAATCGCCTCACTACGTTCGAGGTTCGTGAGTTCTGTGTAGCGCCCCATTCTGCTTTTTCAGGATGTCCAATGACTACAGAGGTCGCAGATACGGAGTACGTGACAGTACGTGGCAGCACAAGGCCCCTAATATGAAAAACGCATGTTTTTGTGGTGCCCGGATGCTTTTGATCGCGCCGGCCGAAGTGGCCGTGCGGTTAAAGGCGCTGCAGTCTGGAACCGCAAGACCGCTACGGTCGCAGGTTCGAATCCTGCCTCGGGCATGGATGTTTGTGGTGTTCTTAGGTTAGTTAGGTTTAACTAGTTCTAAGTTCTAGGGGCCTAATGACCTCAGCAGTTGAGTCCCATAGTGCTCAGAGCCATTTGAACCACTTTTTTTGCTTTTGATCACGTGGTGTATGTACGGATTTGAAACGAAGAGACATACAGATTTCCGACAGCTCATAATTTTAATTTCTTTCATCTTTAGCATGACGAATAAACTTTGCCACCAACGGTCGCTCCACAAATATTCTTAAAAACGAAGTTTATATGTAGTTACTAAGCCACGCCCCACTTGCGGTGCATCCTTCAGTGCTCAGATTAAGACTAACACGAATAACAAAACACATAAGCCGCGAAAGATACTTTTGCCCTCAGCATTAATTGCGTCTTTCCAGTAGGCATTCTCCAAAAGGCGGGGTGTCAAGTCGTGAGATCCGCTTCCTGTTGCCGTACGATACGTTTTCAGCTATCATAACGTTCTGCTTCAGCAAAGTCGATGGCGCAGATGACGCAACCGCGAAATCTTTTAGATGCATCCAACTTCGTTTTTTTTTTTCCATTCCACGTTGCGTGGGTTCTATAAACCGTTTCTTTACTGTGAAAATCGAACACTTGTACCGCTTCGAAAACGTTTTCGCGACTTATTTATATGCTGTTTTATGTTCCGCATTTCTGAAAAAAGCAAAAACGTGTCGCGAAGAGGTGAACGATGAAACAATCATCTGAAGTAATTACGAAACAGTTCGAAGTAATCAGTGTTAGGTAGCCATTGACACTGAACTATAAGAGCATGCGGTATGGTCTCTCACGATAGTTACTTTGAGCTATCAAGTCAACGAAAATATAATATTTCTTCTATCTAACTAGGGTTTTTCAAGGAACTATGTAACGGAACGACGTTGCTTTTACATTGTTGTACCGTGTTCAGGGTCCGTTTGATTTATTGATGATTATTTAAAGAGGAATACGGGTACCGAGATGGTGTAAAATGATGGTAAAAGTATTTCTGGTTAGTAACAGAACATTGCTTTTCATTTCTGTATACCTAAGGATTTAAAACAATCATTTCTGTAAAGTCTGCGTTCTTCTTGAGGGTGCTATGTTTATTATTAAGAATAGATTATTATTCAGTCAAGGAAATGGTGAAGCCATTAAGCCTGACGACTGCCAAGTTTTTTCTTTGTCTCTGGAATGCCTATTCTACAAAATAAAATTCCCAGTAATTTGGTCCAGTGGACAGTATTGGTATAATATTGGCAGGTGGGCTTTGTCGTTTCCGTTTTGGGACGCCTTTTCTATGGAATGAGGCTTTCAGCAGACAAAGTGGACGGGGTAGCCAGCTACCAGTAGTGGAATGAGATCACGGAGTGGTACGCTCTTCAAGATTAATATTGGTTTGTGTTTACATTTGTAAGAGATTTATAAGAATTTTAACCAATGCTGATAGATCGCTAGAAACAGTCACAAGATGTTAGTTGAATCGCTTTATTACATTATGCTTTCCACCAACCGCTCACCATCAGAAGATTTGTCAAAAGTATATTATACGACCATGAGCACAAAGGTAGTCCACACAAAGCCGTAAGACGAAAATATCAAACACTTGACAATGTAGAATGTGCAAATATTACATAACGAAATCGAACGCTGATAAAAAATTTTGGACACAGTGGTGTCTCACATAAAAATCCACAGTGATAAGATAGTAAAGGAATTGGCGTCAACGTCATTACACAAGTTAAGGAAGTGATGGATTAAAAATTAAAATTGACATTACGCTCAACAGATTATGTGCAAACCAGGATCGCTGAATTACACCCACGAAAGAATTCTTTTGTGTTTTGTTTTCACGTTTACAATTGCAAATATGACGAAAGTATTGCCAAAGAAACCAAGGAAACTTATTAGCCTTCAGCAGCATGAAACAAAAAAGTAAGAAAACTATCAGAATAATAGTCAATGCGCTATTCTGTAGACCACCGCCAGGTAGCAAGGCAACTTGCCTTCAAAGCATTAATTTTGAATATGTTTTATATAGAAAGCAAAATAAAGCTCAGAAAACAAAATTTCACTTCTCATATATAACGTATTCTCCGCCACCTGGTGGTGGCCTGTGTAAAAGTTATTTTAATGCTTTCCTTATTTATTTGTTTTATACTACTGATCCTTTGTACGTAAGTTTTCCTGGTTTCTTTGGTAATAGTTATGGTGTATTTGTAATTATAAATATAAAAATAAAGAAACACTTAAAAAATTCTTCCGTGGGCACAAAAGAGCGCTATTGGCTTGCACGCCATCTTGTGTGTCCAACGTTAATCCTAATTTTGGATGCATCACATTCCTTCACTTGTGTACAGTCGTTGAAGTTGATCACTTGGCACAACCACCTAATACAGGTATTTGTGGACTTCTATGTGTGATACCGTTTGCATCTAAAATTTTTTCACAGACTTCATATTTTTCTAAGCATCATTTGTTCATCCTACACTGTCACGAGCTGAATATTTTTTTCATGTATGTTACCTTTGTGCTCATGATAGTATAATACTATTTTGACAGATTGTAAGTCAGCTGTTTAGGTTTTTATGTTGGTAACGCCACGTGGCGCCCTATATGAAAATCAATGACTGTGCTGTGTGCAGTCTGCGGCCGGTTGGACTCATTGCTGGAATATTTACTTGTGTAGTGTTGGGCAGTTGGATGTGAACAGCGCGCAGCGTTGTGCAGTTGGAGGTGAGCCGCTAGCAGTGGTGGATGTGCAGAAATAGATGCCGGAGTTTTGAGAGGTTGCTATAAGCGGACGATCTGGACGTGTGTCCGCCAGAAAATATTTCCTATGAAATATATATGAATCACTCACCTCACAAAAATTTTCGTTACTCGAACTACTGCAATACAGCGAGCGCATATACTGCCAGCTAAATAAAGGATTCTAACTACTGAAGGCACTAATTACTGATAGGCATAGTTAGCAAATGAAAGCTTTTGATGGAGGACAAACAATGTATTTACCTTAATAGTGTTCAAAAGTTATCATATATGTATACAGTGTGAGTCACCTAACATTACCGCTGGATATATTTCGAAAACCACATCAAATACTGACGAATCGATTCCACAGACCGAACGTGAGGAGAGGGGCTAGTGTAATTGCTTAATACAAACCATAAAAAAGACACGGAAGTATGTTTTTAACACAAACCTACGTTTTTTTTAAATGGAACCCCGTTAGTTTTGTTAGCACATCTGAACATATAAACAAATACGTAATCAGTGCCATTTGTTGCATTGTAAAATGTTAATTACATCCGGAGATATTGTAACCTAAAGTTGACGCTGGAGTACCACTCCTCCGTTGTTCAATCGTGTGTATCGGAGAGCACCGAATTACGTAGGGATCCAAAGGGAACGGTGATGGACCTTAGGTATAGAAGAGACTGGAACAGCACATTACGTCCACATGCTAACACTTTTTATTGGTCTTTTTCACTGACGCACATGTACATTACCATGAGGGATGAGGTACACGTACACACGTGGTTTCCGTTTTCAATTACGGAGTGGTTCAAAAATGGTTCAAATGGCTCTGAGCACTATGGGACTCAACTGCTGTGGTTATCAGTCCCCTAGAACTTAGAACTACTTGAACCTAACTAACCTAAGGACATCACACACATCCATGCCCGAGGCAGGATTCGAACCTGCGACCGTAGCAGTCCCACAGTTCCGGACTGCGCGCCTAGAACCGCGAGACCACCGCGGCTGGCAATTACGGAGTGGAATAGAGTGTGTCCCGACATGTCAGGCCAATAGATGGCGTAATGAATGTCGTACACGCCGCAGTACATCTGGCGTAATGTCGCCGCAGGCTGCCACAATACGTTGTTTCATATTCTCTGGGGTTGTAGGCACATCACGGTACACATTCTCCTTTAACGTACCCCACAGAAAGAAGTCCAGAGGTGTAAGATCAGGAGAACGGGATGGCCAATTTATGCGTCCTCCACGTCCTATGAAACGCCCGTCGAACGTGTACCTCACCCCTCATGGTAATGTACATGTGCGTCAGTGAAAAAGAGCAATAAAAAGGTGTTAGCATGTGGGCGTAATGTGCTGTACCAGTCTCTTCTGTACCTGAGGTCCATCACCGTTCCCTTTGGATCCCTACGTAATTCGGTGCTCTCCGATACACATGATCGAACAGCGGAGGAGTGGTACTCAAGCGTCAACTTTAGGTTACAATATCATTGGATGTAATTAACATTTTACAATGCAACAAACGGCACTGATTACGTATTTGCTTATACGTTCAGATGTGCTAACAAAACTAACGGGGTCCCATTTAAAAAAACGTAGGTTTGTGTTAAAACATACTTCCGTGTCTTTTTTTATGGTTTGTATTAAGCAATTACACTAGCCCCTCTCCTCACGTTCGGTCTGTGGAATCGATTCGTCAGTATTTGATGTGGTTTTCGAAATATATCCAGCGGTAATGTTAGGTGACTCACACTGTATACATATATGATAACTTTTGAACACTATTAAGGTAAATACATTGTTTGTCCTCCATCAAAAGCTTTCATTTGCTAACTATGCCTATCAGTAATTAGTGCCTTCAGTAGTTAGAATCCTTTATTTAGCTGGCAGTATATGCGCTCGCTGTATTGCAGTAGTTCGAGTAACGAAAATTTTTGTGAGGTGAGTGATTCATGAAAGGTATAGGTTATTGTTAGTCAGGGCCATTCTTTTGTGGGGGTTATTGGAAGTCAGATTGCGTTGCGCTAAAACAATATTGTTTGTCAGTTTAGTGATGATCAGAATAAGTATAGAGAGAAATGTCAGAGTACGTTCAGTTTTGCTCAGCTGTTTGAAAATCAAATAACGTAGAAGTTTACCCACAGTCATTCATAATTTTTCAAAGAGGACGTTTCAAGATAACTTGATGATTGAGTACACATGAAACGCATAAGGCAACGATGAAGTTCAAGTAACATCTTTTGACTGTTATTAGCGACATATCAGTATTAGTTACAACTTTTGTAAGTGTTAATATGTTCGCAAACCTCATATACGAATTTTTTCTGTATTTAAAATATTTGTAAGAGTGTCCATTTTACTTGAAAATAGTGATCGAACAGTAAAAAAAATCTTTTTTACTTTCGAGACCAAAATAAGATGCTGCGACAGAGAGTGAAAGTGTTAGCAAGGCAAATTCAACAGGTGCGACCAAATACACGTAATAAAAGATGGTAAGGGTACAGTGTATTCACGAATACGGCATAAAGTGTTGGGTCGCTATATCGACAGAGATATAATTTATAGAGAAATTCGATCTATGGAGTAGTTCGATTTATCCAGTTTTGAACTAGTAAGAGTCGACTGTACAACATTAAATCAGAGACGAGATCAGTTAATAGCTGCAGTCCCGCACGGGAGCCGCCTGCACTCCGCTGTACGTTTCGCAGAGGGCGGCTGTCAGCTGGCTGTTAGGAGCTCCTCGGCGAGGCGACGCGAGGCACTTGGCTCCTCCGGGCCCCCGTGGGTAGCACGGCGTCAGAGCCTCGCTTCCATTAGCTGGACCATTGCGCTCGCCGGGATGTGATTGCGGGATACTGCTCGAGAATTGCCCATCTCCGCGTATTGCCGATAGACGCGGCGCGGCCCTTAACCTGCCGTTACGGCTGCTGGCGATGGGCGCGCCATCAGCGCAGAAGAGGCGGCGGGGCTGGTCCGCACCTCGCCGCCTCCGCTGAAAGGTAAGGCACTAGCCCAGAAAGGCGGAGGCTCCGTGCCGGGCGCCGCTGATATGCGACACTCGATCCCGGGCACTTTGCCGTCATAAAAATATCCAACCAGCACGCTAACGAGCGGGAGGATAGGAGCGGGAAAAACAGTTTCGCAGTCGCTACTTTACCTCAATATCCACTGTAGCTTTACAACAACTACTATAGTGCGCGTCATTTATGACGGCGGCCGAGTTTAGGTTCGTTCTGCGCATCTGACGTCACAAAACACAGTCAGGCAATGAACAGAGAACGACGTTGCCAGAGCTCGACTGCAGTGCAGAGCACGGACGAGTGTCTTCAGTTTTAGAAACGTTCAGCCATAAATAAAGTAATTGAACAAAAGCAATGTCTTGATAGCAGACTTTCTTTTACAGAAAGTTTGGAAAAAGCATTCTTTATACCTTTTGCTTCATATTCTATTAATTAATTAAACCAAACAAGCAATAAGCCTAATTCAGGCGATAGCAAGGAAAGGTGTTTGCATCAATCTCACTAACCGCTTCGCAATAAAGAACAGCGGTAATTGTTTATCTCCTATTGTACATCGACGAAGCGTGAGTAATTCATAGTCATACCTGCAGTGTTTGTCGGTATTTTGCATGACAATTTTGAATCCTCATGGAGTTAAACAGAACGATGAGTTACGTTAGCGTAATGGTTAAGTGAAAGGTCATGAGTTCAAACGTTGGGCGGTACTTCATATTTTCTTTATTTAAAAACAATCCCGAAGTGTCTTACTTCATGAATTTTATTCGTTTGAATGTAATTTTTTGAAATTTCTAATGCTTTGTCTCTTCATTACCCCTTTCGCAGCTACAGGGACGTGCACCCCGCATTTCGCGCTGTGCGCAATTTTGTCATCACTGCATTGCTCGCATGTGCAGACACATGGTGTTCCGACTGCTTTGACACACTTGTCATTCGATTTAACAAGAACTATTTGGCCGAAAAATTTAAAATAAAGCCAAACGCGTCCAGTGTAAATAAAACTTTTGTTACAGTCGCGAAAGATGGAATATTTCTCAATATTGCATACGACACCTACCTGGTACTTAAATTGAATGAGTTATTGTTATTCAGTAAATTTTATATGATTTAGGTATCTTGTCCGCATTTCATTCTCAACATTGTGGTAACTAAAATCGACCATACGGAAAGTATACGCTACGGACTTCTACCTCTGCAAACTCTTCAAAATTTCGTACAATGGTTTACTACATTTAATGCTGCACAATAACTGCGTTGAACATCGAGACAAAATTAAGTCATTTATGGGGGGAAGGTATCAGTCAAAAAGATGTGTAAAAATCAAATTTTTTGGCCAAATAGTTTTTGTGAAATCGTATGATAAGTGTGTCAAAGCAGTCGGAACACCATGTGTCAGCACAGGCGAGCAGTGCAGTGATGACAAAATGTGGGGAGCACGTCTTTGTAGCAGCAAAAGGGTTAATGCGGCCGTGGTGGCTTTACTACATGAACTGCGCGCTCCCCCATAAACGTAAGTTTGCGAACTGTACTATACTATGGCGCTGCTTCTTTTGGCGCGTGCGTCGTCTGCAACTGGCAACGCTGCAATCTCCCACGTCTGGGCGGGCATGCGCGAGCCGCCAAGATAAAATAATTGAACTATACACCACCTTAGCCGGTTTAAATGAATGACATCGACATTTCTATAATATAGAACTATTCTGTTATTTTCAGCTAGCTGTTCCCAGCGCGTGTTGCTGTCTCTTAGTCTGGTTTAATGGAAAAGAAAGAAAAGAGATAATACTAGTTTCCAATATGTATGGGAATTGGATATAAGTCTTAATCTCCGTCTTTCCACTGTCTCTGTCCATCTCCCTCTTGCCGCTCTCTCTGTCCTCCTTTCCTCTCTCTTTCCATCTCCTCCTGTCCCACCTCTCCTCTATTCCGCTCTTTATGTCCATTACCCTTCTCCATCTATTCACCTCCTCCTCTCTGACATTTGGCCTTGTTTACTGTTATTACAAATTCTGATGCTGTGGTAGTATACAGAATTATAAACCGATAAGACAGAAATACAACTTACCTTGTTTTCTGTGAAAAACTTCTGCAAGAAACTAAAATGCTCGTTGTTGTGTATACAATTTATGGTGAAAAATATACATAACGAAAAGGATTATATATGGAAAAAACAATTTGTCTAATGGCTTAAACGACTCGCTATTTAAGCAGAGCATTTACTTTCTCACCAACGTATTTAATAGAAGAGCTGTAAATTGTTAAAAAATAAATAGTGTATGTTCGAATGTTCCATAGGGTATCGTATAAAGTTTGAATAAACCAGTCAAGAACTTTTTGAGATTTTCGTTAACTGTTCGTTCAAACGTTTGTTAGAGTAATGTGTAAAACTTTGAAGTAAATCGGCCAAATAATTTCTTAGATTTTTATAGTAATGTAGTACGAGCTAACATATAATGGCTCTGAGCACTATGGGACTCAACTGCTGTGGTCATCAGTCCCCTAGAACTTAGAACTACTTAAACCTAACTAACCTAAGGACATCACACACATCCATGCCCGAGGCAGGATTCGAACCTGCGACCGTAGCAGTCGCACGGTTCCGGACTGCGCGCCTAGAACCGCGAGACCACCGCGGCCGGCAGCTAACATATATATTTTTATTCATGTTGATTTTTAATATACCGTCTAGTCCCGAAAGGTGATTAATAGAAACGGTAACAAAACCGATGAATACATACACACAGTGAGAAAGAGTGAAAGAAAGAGAGAAAAGACAAAGTAACTGGAGGACAGAGAGAAAATTTGGTTGGAGCAAAGAGAAAGATAGGTTGGAGAAGGACAAAGAAGGATGTCTCAGGTTCAACATGGTGTCAATGGCGAGGTCCACAAAGAAAGACCACAAGTTCGTCAGGGGAATTAAGAGAAGGGAAATCAGTCATTTTCGAAGGAACCATTCCGGCATTTATCTTCATCGAATTAGAGAAGCCACGGATAACATAAATATGGATGGTCGGAAGGGGATTCGAACCGCCTGTCCTTCTGAATAAAATTCCACTTCTCAGTGACATGGGAAATAGACGAAACGTAAATTAGACAAGCGCAGTCAACAATTATACAATCAAACAGAATCTGGAAATGATAAAAACGGAAGTTAATTTTTATTTCACTCTACCGAACGGAGCTTAATATTATCGTTACAAAACAGCGACTATTCAAGAAATTTGTGGAAATCACTGTGTCATTTCGGGAAAAGTGCGGATTCTGGGGAAGAATATGGCGAAAAAGGTTCTCCGTGTAATGGAAAGAGGGTACTGGAGAAAGTGTAGCAAAACCACAGTACCGAACAGTGTATGGAATGAAGACATCAAATAAATGACGGGGATAGGTTGAATAAGACAGAAGGAGTCGAAATAGAGTCGTATGTACATATGAGAACTGTAATAGGGAAGGCGAACGGTCGATTTAATTTATTGGGAGAAGTTAGAAAAGGCTGGATCACCTGTAAAGGAGACCGACTGTAGGACTCTGGCGCGACCTGTTCTTGAGTACTGTCCCAGTGTTTGAGATCTGTACCAGGTCGGATTGAAGGAACACATCGAAGAAATTCATAAGCGGGATGATACATTTGTTACCGGTAGGTTCGAGCGACACGTAAGTGTTACAGAAATGCTTCAGGAACTCAAATGAGAATCCCGGGAGGGAAGGCGACATTCTTTTCGACAAACAGTGTAGAGAAAATTCAGTGGACCGATATTTGAAGCTGACTGCCGAACGATTCTACTGTCACTAACATACAATGCGCTTAAAGACCACTAAGATAAGGTCGTGAAATTAGGGCTCATACAGAGGGACAAAGACGGTTTTCTCTTTCTCTTTTTGCGAGGGTAACAGGAGAGGAAACGGCTAGTAGTGGTACAGGATAGGCTTCTCCACATACCGTACCGTGGCTTGAGGAGTATCTATGTAGATGTAGATGCAGATACATGGCAATAGAATACTTGTTTGCTTTGGTATTGGCACAATGACTACAAAAAAGCATCAAAAAGGCCTGGAATTCAGAAGTTGTAGAGGCGTATAGGCACACAACTGACACACAACTAGAGAATCATAAATCTGTTTTGGGGTATGCGGACAACAATGCTCTAACACACTGTTTCCAACAGCTGTTAACAAGTTGAAAATGATGAAAATATCTGAACTGCAACAGCGGATATTATAATTGGAGTACAATCAAAAATGCGCAGCTTAAAAAATCACGCAGATAGTTTATAGACACACACGCCACGGCTTGATGAGCATTCTCCCGTTGGAAAGTGGCGCCAAGATGTTGTCGCATAACAGGTAACACTTGAGGACCAATACATTTCTGACGTCCGTTGTGGTGTCAGAGGTCCCTCAGCTTAATCTGAAATCATACCAGATAGCTTCCCACCGCAGAAGTTCCACTGTTGTGCCTAACCAAACATGGGAAGAATAGGACCTGTTCACAGGTCCCCTCTATACTAGTCAATGATGACCAACTGAGATAGTCCAGAGCCACGATTCATCACTAAACGCAGTGTGATGACATTTATCAGAAGTCCACGTATCCTGGCAATATTCTAGACGCAGCCGTTTGCGTTGTTGTTTTAATAGTAGCCTAAGGTTGGGTCCGTGATCCTCCAGCTGCTGCAAGCCTCCCGCAAATATCGAGGATCGATACAGAATGTTTGTCGAAACCCATAAGTAGTTTCCGCGTTGCAGGAACAGGTGTGAAGTGGTTACCGTGTGCTTGGAGCACAATATGGCGATGGTCATCAGACGTGATCTACAAGAAGCTCGAGAGAATGCCTGCTCTCGCGTTCCCAACATAGGACCTCACTGTCACATCTGAATGCTCCCAAGTCTGGATATTGCACGATTCGATGACATGGCCAAATGGAAACCCAAAAAAAGGCCTCTTTCAAACACATACATAGTCATTCATTATACCTGCCACAGAGAATTACATACCCAAATTTGGTGTGTACTGTAAGTGTGTGAAGCTGCACTGACATCCGATTTTGTCTTCTACGTGTCAGTTTGTCAAGAAACACACACACATACACATACACACACACACACACACACACACACACACACACACACACACACACACACACACAACGCCTGGGGAGAGCATATTTGGGGAATCCTTGCCTGAGATCTATGCAGGGTGCAACCAAATTCCCTTTACTTACTTCGAGAGGAGGTTCCTTGCACTAAAACAAGCAAAACGTTGCGGTAAACATGGACTCTAAAACACAAACCTTAGAAGCTACGAGCACTTGTTCAACAACAGACATGCGTTCCACAGTAGCGAATATGAACGTAGCACGTGTGTTTCACAGTGACGAATATGGACAAGTGCCCATAGCTCTTAATGTATGCATTTTAGAGCCCATGAGTATTAGTATTTCTTAGGAATAAGGAACCTGTCCTCGAAGTCTATAAATGGAATTTGGTTACACCCTGTATTACTAAATGGCTACGGTAATCTAGCCCCTGTGATAGTTTGGGTTGCCTGTCTGTATGAGCGGATTAATTTGGTGCTTCAATAAAGAGTGGATAATTTGACTAGGTGCTCTGACACACTTACCCCCTAGTGTTGCGCCCTGCAATTACCATGTGTCGCATATTATTAATTTATATTTTGACTGATGTTGTGTCCACCGATAAGTGTCTTTTTTTCTGCACGACTTGTAGCTTTCCTACAGTTGTCTTGTGCGAGAGAAAAATGGCAATCTGCATGTTAAGAAAAATGGCAATCTACTTTTTACGAGCCCTTATCTTCATTATGTTACTGTCTCCAAGACATCTTTGTACCTTATATTTATTTTTAAAAGTATCTCAAAGTGATGCATCGAAGCTATACTATACGCGATTTAGAGGGACAATATTGTATACGTATTTCATAAAACAGACGAGTGAGACTACGCGCTAATACGCTACATTGTTTGATGTAGTGCCGGAGAACGAGACGAACATGACTGGATACGTGATAGACGTAGTTTAAGACATATAACAGCTATTCCATTTGGCTTGCAGAGACTCACTTACATTACTCCTGGGAGAACTTACGGCCAGTAGTTGAAGCAGGGTGCTAAACGAGATCTGGGAGATCTCGTCTCAAGGGCTTGTAGCTTACTGAGTTGGATTACTAGCATCCCAACCACTCTAATCACTTTTGCATTTTGACGCACCTTCCTTTAGCAATAAGAAATTGGTGTTTATATTTCACATTGGCAGTGCAAAAAATCAAAATTTACTACTTAGCAGGCAATGTATACTAAACTGAAAGAAAGTTCACTTGGATTTTTACCATGGCTTCAGAGTCGAGTGGCACTGAAATCTTTCGCAATAACATGCTTGATGTCCAAGGTGTTAAACGACACAGCAAGGAGTTAATACTTATTCTGCCAGAAAATAATGTTCATTTATCATTCCATATAAAATTTCACAAGTAGTTTTACTTTTCCACATGAAAAAGTCAACGAATAAAACTTAGAACTCTTTTCATTGTCTGCCTGCCATACACATTGGAGACGGCTTTACAGGTGTTAACCTCATCTCCATCAGGAACAGCCTGACGCTTTGGCGTTTGCAGACAGTAAAAAAGATAAGTTGTTTTCTCTCGAACCTTCTAGAACTTTCAGTGACTCAAAACTATGTTGATATGATTTCCTTTTGTAGACTAGTCATCAAATTCACGAGGACGTGTATTTATGAGAGCATTTACAGTAAAAACAGTTGATAAAAAAGTTTAAAGCATTTGTAGATATTATATCAGAGGAATTCCTGTTACATTACAATATCGATTACGCATCGACACAAGAAATATAAAAATATAAATGATGATATATATTTTATCCGTAGTTTAAGTAATCTATTACAATTATTAATAAATAATGTAGTTTTGCTTAAACAGGCTTTGCTGATGAATTTTTTAAAACTCTTCTCCAAAGTGCATGTTTCCTTGAAGTGAACATTTCGATGCATAAACAGTTATATTTACTGCGAAATTTAGGGTCGAGAATTAGAAACGTTTCAAACACCCACATTAATGAATGATGTACTTTATAAACGAAAACAAGACCAACTCCGTCCAGAACTCCGTGGTATCGTATACTTCGCTGTTGTAAAAAAGTTTGTCAGGCCTTAGTTTACCACAATGTTCTGCGACTAGCGTCTATGTAGGAGCTATTAATGTATCAAACCTAAACACAATATTCCTTGCGCAAACACTAACAGGATAATGTGCCTGAATGATGCTAGATTAACTGTCACTAAAACGCCACGAAAGAGCGTCAACAATACTTTCGATCCAGAGCAAGATGGTTATTCAGTTCCTTCCTCTTCACGATGTAAATACAAGGCAACGATAAACAATACAAATAGCTTCTGCCTACATTTATATATACCAACAGCATACACCGATAGTGAAGGGAAATTGTGGGACATTCAAATTGTATTTTCCTTTCTACTACTCGTTATGAGCATTGTGTGTGGGTTGTTCGTCCTTAAGCAATATTCTATTTTAGGTGTACCGTCCGTTCCTTCCTACAAGTTTCTAGGTCACACTTACATTGTCCAGATGTTGCCCGAGTTTTGGCAAGCAGCCATAATGTCAATTAATGTTTAGATCTGTTCTGTCTCGAATGTATTATTTACATTTTCAGTCATACACAAAAGCATTCATATTCTTGACAGCGTTAAATTAATTCCGTATTTGTATGAATACAACTGAAAAGCAGGAACGAAACATTTAAAAATTTACAACCATGTCAACAGCGTTCCATCGATTCCGCGTGGTATCTGCTTTAGAATATGTTCTAGGGCACAGTTCGTTATTCACACCAACTCAGGAGACTTTCAGATTTCGAATTAGGTGATTTAGAAACCACTGAAATTGTGAATGTGGATGTTTGGAGAGCAAATTGAACTCCATTCATCTCGTATATACACAGATTAGGTCAACACCTTTCATACTGCTCATCCTGTGGCATCATTTTTCTGACAGCACCGTGGTAATTAGCAACTAGGAATTTGTATTTAAACTGAAGTTTGACAAACAATGACATATTGCAGTACAGGTTAAAGTTACATGAATGATGTGTAATATTCAGCATGCGAAATATTCTAAAACCGTGAACATACGATTAATCCGTAATTCCTTAGTAGAAGACCAGATGTGTTTCGAAAGTACGCTAACGTATGGCGCAAATATTTACAATCATTTAATGAAAAATTTATGGGGACCGGACAAAGCGCCTCTGTATGTAATTGAATACTACCTCAGTTTATAGAGCTACGAGCGCAGATAATGCAACGCTGGTCACAAAACACGTAGTAAATACCATCCGTAAACATCAAAGAGCAAAACATACACTGCAATGTTAATTAGTTAACTGTAGTGGAAATAACAGCAGCATGTGTATTCGGCTACAAGTGGATTACAGATTAAACATTTCCAACATAAAATGCTTTATTTAATTCATTGCGCGGTGACCGAAGAAAGAAACACACCCACACATGCGCGAGAGAGGTTTATTTACTTGTTAGTCGTTTTATAAAGACAGACGGATACATAACGTAAAGTATTCTTCGCTCGTTTTTAACCATACACGCACAGGATCAGTCGCCTCGTACATTTTAAGCCAATGGTTTCCAACTTTTATGAGAGTATTAGCCTTGAACAAGATCAGTATGATCCAACGGATTCAGCTCAGTATAGTACGAAATTATGTTGTAGAATTAAAATTGTAAATTTTTCCAGGTGACGGGTGTGGTGCTAAAAGCAAGCAGAAACGGTAACTTTCTGTTTATTTGTGCGATTTTGAAACGTGTAACAAAATTAGCCATCCAGTTGAGTGTAACACGGCTTCTTAATGTAAAGAAAGCTTTCGCTGTCGAAATTTACAGGTAAAAGAAACTATTGGATAGTTGAGGAATGAAGCTTCAGCTCGATGATGGAGCATCATGTTTAACGGCGGACGAACGAATATTCATAACAAAGTACTATCAGGCCGATATTCAGTTATGAGTAACGAACTTGTAATACACCCTTCTAACTTGTGAATATATTTTACACTTCTCTAGGCAGAGGAGGTGGGGCCGGGTGGAAAAGTAAACAGCCAGTTGATCGTCCTGTGAAACACTGTGTGACTGTATCTATTGCTTCTTTGGAAATTAATGGTTATTCGAAACATGCATGTTGCCTAGGAGTTTGAATAAGATCCTTAGATTAATGAAGAAAATTGACAGCAAGACGACCTCACATTCAACGTTTTAACACTTATTCTCAAGGTACAAAATCATAAAACTATAAAGGAGTGAGAGTTGACTGCGGCATTACTCATTAAAGACACGTAGTCAGTCCTAAAGAAAATTGTTATTGGACGTATTACAAATGCACTAAAATTTCAGACTGAAGCCACTTGCTCATAGTAACGTTTACTATTTGCTATCCCATCATTTCTGTTCTAAGCTTTAGTGGTATATAACAAATAACAGTAAGAAATAGTACATTGCTACGTTTGTAGAATTTACTTTAGGAAAGCTCATAAATACACACTTGGGAACACAGTCACGAAAAAGAAATCTCCTTTATCAAATTATTAGACAATGTATAACATTTACGTGCTCCTTTAATTATTTATCATGTAGTTAGTAAACACTGGCTTACAATTAACAAAAAAAAAAAAAAGAAAATTATTCTTCAGTTTTCCCACTGAAAAGCCGAAATCCTTTATCTAAACTCAAAATGGCATGACCTTCCTTCGTCTAATGATCTAAAACACAATATGGCACTGTAATAACTATTTTACGGTAAATAACTTTCTGTGTTTATTACCACGATACTAAATATCGCTACTGAGGACGCAGAGCAGGAAACTATCCTATGTAATGCGGCACAGGTTAGGCAGACCATATTTTAGCACAGTATTAATCTTGTATCAACTCTGATCCATACCTATTTTACACGTCGATTTATTAATTTTCCTAAGTGTGGGGAGGCACTAAACCGAGTGAAATATTAAGGTTCACACAAATTTCAATTTAGGCTCTTTGTATTGGTGGCTTCCACAATGAATTTTTATCACGCATTACTACTAGTTCCTTGGTCTAACGCAATATCTTCTAATATAATAAATCAAAAGCGGTAGTTAGCTTTTGTTCTACAGTATCACTTTCATAGTGATAACCGGTTTTCGGCTTACAACGCCATCTTCAGACATATACTGACTATTGTAACCAAAGAAGTTACAACGTTTGTAAATGATAGTAGGGAAATTCAGTTAATGTCTTCAAATATTCTTGGACCTCTTCGTTTTTCCTACTTCTTACAACGAAGACTCATAATAACGTCCGTCGGAGCCTTTACTTTAAATGAGTGACTTCAAAACCACATCTTCTTTCCAGTAACGAATGGCAGTTTCAGAAAATCACAACTTAACTTTGTGTTCTGCCTTGCGGCAGGTCTTGTCAGAGAGGTCCACCGCATGAGCGTCTAGGGAAGTGACTCCAGTGGTGGTCTGCCGTTGCCTTCCACTGGTGATGATGAAATGATAATGAGGACAACATAACACTCAGTCCCTGAGTGGAGAAAATCTCCGACCCAGCCGGAAATCGAACCCGGGCACCTTGGCGTGACAGACCGCCGCGCCGACCACTCAGTTATCGGGCCGGACAGAAAATCACAAGCTGATTCTATTTCTTGAAGTTCCACACTCAGTTCTTTATCAAATAGTTAGTGGTGATTTGAACTACAGAAAAGTTTCTGCCGAGGGTATTCCTCGACCTTTGGTGGACGAATACGAAAAACCAACGAACTCGAGCTGCATTGACTTGTCTCACTCAGTAATACAAGGATTGTGTAACTTCAACAGCTTCTGTTTCTCATAATATTCTGTTGTCCATAAATATCATTTTGCTGATATTTTTGTATATTCTTTCAGTGTTTATGTTTATTTTTGAGTTTGTACCGAATATGAAACATTTATATTCATGTAACATAATCTGTGAGTACATTGTGTAACATCTATTCCATGTAGAGAGTTGAAAGCATAGTAACGAAAGGATAGGTAAAAAGCCAGACGGAAGTATGGAGGCAAAAGCGCGAAGTAGAAAAGATGTAAAGGCCGTGGAGTGCGCCCTATGTGATCACAAAGCACCTCTTGGTAGTCAGCCATCATTCTGAGTACATCTCGGTTCTTATACTATGCTAAAAACTGTTCTATGTCATGTAATTGCTTCGTGTTGTTGCTGGCTACCCTGGTAAAAATGAGGAAGGTTTAATCAGTGCTCCATGGAAATTGTTAATTAGAAGAAGACTCATGTGTTATCCATGTAAATGCTCAACCCTCGAGCGCGGGCGTGGTTTTCCGGAACACGAGAGGGCACATGGAGTACATTGTACGAAAAGAATACCGGTCTTATCAAGGTTAACATATGTGAACACAATCACAGTCTAATCTTAGTTAAATTAAACAACGGTGAAATAAACTTGCATAATATGAATTGAAGCACTGTTAAGCCTAGAGCGGGCAAATACATGTATAATATGCGCCAACCGAGAGTAACATTGTCTTGTACCGTTCCACTGTTGCTTTATTATGAGCCATTACCTATTCCGTCGTTATTGCTTCAGATAATACAGTAGTAAGCTGTGCTGTCATACGTCCAAGTGAGCCGCAGTAGTACAAGTAACGCACCACTTTTTTCCTCGGACAATTTCGGTTGAAAAAATGCCGTATTTATTGTGTTACGCGGTGGAATATTATCGCCGGCCGGAGTGGTCGTACGGTTCTAGGCGCTACAGTCTGGAACCGAGCGACCGCTACGGTCGCAGGTTCGAATCCTGCCTCGGGCATGGATGTGTGTGATGTCCTTAGGTTAGCTAGGTTTAATTAGTTCTAAGTTCTAGGCGACTGATGACCTCATAAGTTAAGTCGCATAGTGCTCAGAGCCATTTGAACCATTTTTGGAATATTATCGCTTCAGCCCCTGTAGTTTCATGAAGTTGCGATAGGTGACACCGCTTTGTGTAGCCTTCAAAATGGCGTCCGTAACGTAGACGCGTTCCAAGCAAACAGCTGTCGCTGAGTTTCTTTTGGTGGAAAACCAAAGCGTCGCAGATATTCACAGGCGCTTGTACAGCGTCTACGGAGACTTGGCAGAGAACGAAAGCACGGTGAGTAGTTGGGCAAATCATTTGTTATCATCGCAAGGGTCTTGCAATCCTGTCCAACCTCGCCACATGCCGGCCGGCCACTTGCAGCTACGACTCCTGGAATGTTGGAACGTGCGTACACTCTCATTCGAGGTGATCGATGGATCACAATTAAACGCCTTGCTGGTCGGCACAAGTCTGCAGACTTGAGAGGAACTTACAAAACTTCACCGCTCTTTCCCATCCACACTAAAACCTGGATCTCTCATCTTCCGACTTCCATCTGTTTGGCCCAATGAAGGTATTACTCTGCGGGTGGCAGTACGTGGAGGATGGAAAGCTTACTGATGTAGCAAGACCATGACTCCGACACCAAGCAGTTGAGTGGTACAATGCGGACACACAGTCCCTCCCAGTAATGTGGAAAAATACGTTTTTGTAGCCAATAGAATAGTGAATAAAATGTTATATTGAACCCTGAATAAATCAACCTGCTTTCAGAAAAAAAAGTGTTAGCTATTCACTGACCACGTGTAAAATAAACAGCAAGCTAGGAGAGAAATCTTTGGCTGTCCGTACAAAAGAATGACACTGATTACGGGCTAGGAGAACAATTCCACTACGAGATACAGAGTAATCGAATAAGCAGCTGGCTGGGAACTGGTAAAATTCAGCTGTTTATTGCTTGGAGTGGGTCATTACTGTGAGGTAACAATTGTACGCGGCAACAGAGTAATAAGTTTTTTTGTTATTGTTTAACATTAAAATGACGTAATAATCGATGCCGACGTCTGATTGCTTCGGATCGTCGGCGCCAGGCTGTGTAGTTTTCTTTAGAGCTGTAAATCACACTGACTGGTATGTGCGGAATTGGTTCAATTTTCTGATGTATTTCATACCACCTGCGATGAAAGCCAGGCCCAAATCCAAAATTTTGTCTTACCTTCGTAATAGAAAGTGGCAACTGAATTATTCTTAACAAAGAATGTCACACATTTGTGTTATATTAAAAAACGAACTAAGAAAAACATTTCTCGATTTAATCTAGTGAAGCTGTACGGTCAGTTATTTACGCAACGTTGTAATAGCTTTTTCTTAATTTATTTTATGTTATTCATTAGTTTAAAAGTGAAGTGTCTATTAGATAACTACCGCATTGAGCAAAGACTGTTTTTTTTTTATTTCTTACCCAAGCACGTTCCATTAAAGTTACAGCATCATCAATGGTTTTTTTTTATTTTATTTCTGTTAGATAATAAGAAACGTACTCTTTGATATCTGTACACATACAAATTTCAATTTTTAAGGGATGTATTCATAGTAATTAATAAAAATTTTATATATACTTCGTCACCACATGCTATGGCTTTGTGGTTTACTGTATTTCGCGTTACAGGTCTCTTTTACATAATTTGTCATCTGAAACCGCAAGAAACTTAATGTAGAATGTTATCTACATCGAAAGTTCACGACTAGAAATGTTGTAGTAAGCGCTGTTTTACTCTCTGTGGAATATTGTGTGTTTGTGTACGTGTTTGTGTCACTGTATGCCTTAAAATGGTTGTGAGCACTGTGGGACTTAACTTCTGAGGTCATCAGTCCCCTAGAATTTAGAACTACTTAAACCTAACTCACCTAAGGACAGCACACATATCCACAACCGAGGCAGAATTCGAAAGTGCGACTGTAGCAGTCGCGCGGTTCCGGATTGTAGCGCCTAGAACCGCACGACCACCGCTGCCTTAAAACCTTTGAGAGGCATATCGGATACTGTTAGCGGATAGTGTTTGTGTGTGTGTGTGTGTGTGTGTGTGAACGAGTTACAGAGAAATGAATTTCCTTTAAGTTCTTCTTATAAATACACCTGACTGTGGGCTGATAACTTCACTGACTCGCACACACGATGGTCCATGACATCCAGCACATTATTCTACCTATCCAGTCTTCCAGTGATCACCACCGGAAATACATTCATAGTATCTCGTCGACTGGGCTGTTTATGGCAGTGCAATATTGCCGCAACCTCGTCACGGACTAACGCACACACGGCCTAAAAACACCGGGCAGCGGGTGAAACGACGTCGATCATTTGGGTGGACGCTGGAGCCGGTGGCGACCCCGCCAGGCGGCGCCTAACAGGTGCACGCCAGATAGCCGGGATAATGACGCACCGCCCGGGTAATTGCATTCAAATGTATGCAAGGGAAACAATTGAAGAAGATTAGCCGCCGGCCACCTGCCCGCTGTGACGTCAGCGGTGCGTGAACCTGCAGAATCCACACGCCTATTGCTCGCCCGCTATGTTGGCAGGGGTGCAGAGGTAAATCTGACATTCGATGAAGCTCTCTATACAAAACAAAACAAATGGTACAGTGTAAGCACCTAAAAAGATCAGTCAAACCTTCAGACTTACCAAATTACGTACACTGGTCTCTAAAGTACGAGATAGATGAAGGAACTTAAAATATAAACTCAGAGGAAATGAATGAAAGGGCGGGAGAATGTTTCCAGAATTCTCGCTGTTGTGCGCAGAAAGTTGGACGTCGCATGGCGTAAGATCAGTGAAATTATAGCGCCATGTAGCTGGCCGTACAACACGAGGCAGTTGAGGGAACAGGGAAAGCAATGTGTGTCAATCAGCGAACTGTTCCGCTGCACTGTGGTCGTGTTCTTCATTACAGCTTGACCCGGAATCAACATATGTATTACTACACACTGATAAGAATAACTGGTTCAAATGGCTCTGAGCACTATGGGACTTAACTTCTGAGGTCATCAGTCCTCTAGAACCTAGAACTACTGAAACCTCACGAACCTAAGGACATCAGACACATCCATGCCCGAGGGAGGATTCAAACCTGCGACCGTAGCGGTCACCCGGTTCCAGACTGTAGCGCCTAGAACCGTTCGGCCACGCCGGCCGGCAAGAATAACTGGGAAACCGGAAAAAGGACAAGTGTGACGAGTGTAGCCCAGTCATTGGGCAATGCTCACTGCATTATTTTATTTGCGTGCTTAGCGTGGTAAACGACAGAACGCTTCCCAAGGAGCTACATTTGACAACAGACAAGAATTGACTCACGTCACACCGCGAGTGCAATTGCAACCACATTTAACATACTAGCAGAGTACGCGATCTCACTTTCAATAATAGCACGGCGGGTCTCCTTTCCCGACTACCAGCGCAGTATCTTCCGTTGACGTGCGCGTATTGGTAGTGTCGTTGCTATGGTGCCAAGAGCACGGGGACAGGACCGCCGAGGAGTGTCAGAATTTCAGCTGTCTAATTTGCAAACTTATTGTGTTGGGTTTACCACTTTCGGAAATATATTACGCCATGTTTAGGCCCCCTGACCGACGTGTAGGGAGATTCCAAACTCGGTTCCAGGCAAAATAGGGACCTCCATTCAAAGACTGATGTCTGTAGCTTTTTGGTACAGTGATCACTGCAAACATAATCTGAATAGTAGGCAGATGATGGTTTGATGGTTGAAGCGGTCGTTGTTTGAAAAATCTACAGAAACTACAGATTCTGGCTCCTATTTTAACCGGAACTGAGGCTGCAATCTTCCTACACGTCAGTGGTCAGTGGGCCAGAAGATAGCGCAATCTACCGCCGAAATTGACTGCCCAATAAAATAAAAATTTGGAAATTACACGTCTGAAAGGTGTTTGATTTGAGGTCCCGTAACCATTTCTGAAGAGATAGACGTACAGGCACCGAGAAGTGAGGCCGCGTTCTGCCCTCGGATGATAGCAGATTTAGTCTGAATAGTGGTTATGGATTTCTCCTCTTACCGTGAGTAGTGGGATCACGTAAACGAACATCGTCGTTTCCTTGGTCTAGGTATCGTCGTGTGGTGAGGCATAATGCAGTATCGGTTTACTAGCTTCCAAGCCTTTGCACACGATAAATTCACCGCCCAACGTACTTTGGCACTTTACTCCTTCCCATGTTCGTCTTTTCTGGCTTGTGTTCGGCCTGACTTCATGTTTGTGAACGACCGAATCGAACAGCGCTGGTTGAGGAACTATTGGAACGAGTGGATATTAGGTGAATGGACTGGCTTGCCCATTCCCCCCGACTTAAATCCCATCGCACTGGTGTAGAATGCGGGAGGAAGACGTTTTGCATCACGTTCAGCAATTGTCAGCCACGCTTGTTGAAGAATGAAACTGCATATCATGAGAAATCATTACCAACACTGTAGCCACCGTGTGAGCGCTTTGCAGAGAATGCATTGCTGCCCACAGTGATCACACGCTCAATTAAGGACTACGTTCCCCTGATTGCAATTCCAGAGGGCCACATAATCGCGATGACTTCAGTGTAATTACTGTTTTTGAATAAAAGAGCCATTTCTGTTCGGCTAATAGCCTATTTCTTTCACTTACCTTCTACGCCGTAGCAGTTCTTTCCATGCATGGTCCAAGTTTCATCCAGCTACGTTACTGTGCAGTGTTTCGTAAACAGGAACCTGATTTCGTCCTCACATTATGCACACCAGTATATTTCGTAATGGGAAAGTGGAGCATGTATCTGTATTTCAGCACTAATATTCGTCTGCCACTAGGCCATACATAGTTTTATTATTTCTAGCACACATGTGACTAAACGGAAACCAAAGGGAAACTACTCGCCTTTCTTTTAAACACACCTTGTCTTTAAACACACCCTGTCTTTATCGGTCACAATTCTTGGCGAGAACTCGGATTATGTGGATTAAGGATTACACACGTAGACCGTTATGTAGTCCTGTCAGCACCAAATACTTTTTTTTTGTACAAAGTGTTGTATATATTCCCATAATGTAATTCAGTTGCAGGTCGCTGATTCTGTGTTTCACAATACACAAGAAGAAATGAAAACATATCTTAAACAATACTAGAAAAATGTACTTTGAACCTCAGCCGTTGATCATACGATACAATTTTTTTGAGAAAAATAGCTAAAATAGCTTTTTTTCTAGTGAAGTTTTGATTAAATTTTTGCATTTACGCTCAAAATGTAGCAATACATGGAATTTCTTTTATTCCTCTCAAGGCTTATCACGTTGACATCCTAGAACTTTCAATGAAAATCAAATACGTTCCTGTTGATGAGCTTTCAGTTGACCCACTATTCATTGGACTTACTTTTTTTTTTTGGCACTACTATTGGGCGTGCACATCTATCAATAAATATGTGTACAAAACGACTTATACAGAGTTTTAAAGTATTTGAAGAACATAAAGAGAAATACTTTTTTATGTGACAAGAATATCAAAGATACCACACGTCCTATTTTAGGGAACATTACAGTTTTGAAGACAGCAATATTCAGAGATGATCAAACTGCAGTGTCATGACTATTGCCCTACCCGCATGTGAGTTGGGTTGCCTATCTGACCGGCGGGCTGGGACCGGTTACTGGATTGTACAGAGACATTTTCAAGTTGCCCAAGAAAGAAACGTCCGTGGAACGGAGATGATGTTGGCGAACTAGATAAGGGGGGGGGGGTGTGATCTGAGAGAGACTGCCTTGTCATTCAAGTGAGTTTCATTGTCGCTTCCCCCTGTACGCACACCACAAAACGGCACGACAACAGAGAGATGACAAAGCATAAACGTCTTTTTATGCTTCGGATCACCTTCAAATTTTTTCGAATGGTATTCAACGGTCCCTACTGCTTCCACCCCGTATACCATAGCAAAAGCTGCAGTCACGCTACATTCCAAAGGGGTGAGATCACACTGCATGGGGTTGCAACGCTGCGCTGTTCTAAAAAAATGGATTGAATCGTCCTGGGCTTTCAGCAGTGGCAAAATTTATCAGGAACGTCAGCCCGTTCTACATTGCACTGCAAATTGTTTTCGAGTGAGGAATGTGTGAAATTGAATGTTCCTACTTTCACTGACGCCCGTTACGCCATACCATGAGGCGATTCTGAACGGTGATGTGTTAGAAATGTTTTCCGCGGCTACCCATAAGAAATCAGGAGTGACTTCAAAACTAGACGTAGCTTTTCTGACCTCCACTGCATAGGCGTCAATCGAATGTGTGAAATGTGTGTAAGAGAGTTTGAGATGGCCCTCCCATCGTGTCACAGGTCCACTGTGGCGTTGGGACGAATTGTGGTGAAATTTGGCGCCTGTGTTACACCACCATTCACATCAACTTTTGAGCTATGGCCTTTTATTTCCTTACGTTGACACCTTGCTGTTTGGAGTGTTGTGAAGCCGGAGGGTGAATACTCAGGACGTTACGTTTTTGCCTTGATTACGGACGAATGCTGAGTGCACCTCTGTGCCAATTTTCAAACTTTTGCGTTGCAGTGGAAGGAAATTACGGGTTTCAAAAAGTCATCCTTTAATTGTGTTACTCAGTGTGGTATCAATTTCCTCCAGTACGCCTGCCGGGGTAGCCGAGCGGTTCTAGGCGCTACAGTCTGGAGCCGCGCGATCGCTACGGTCGCAGGTTTGAATCGTGACTCGGGCATGGATGTGTGTGATGTCCTTAGTTAGGTTTAAGTAGTTCTAAGTTCTAGGGAACTGATGACCTCAGAAGTTAAGTCCCATAGTGCTCAGAGCCATTTGAACCATTTCATCAAGCTTATGTTTACTCAAAAACGGGCTATCAGAGGCCCCGGTCTCTTCACTAGAATATTTACAAAACTGAAAAAAGATCTGAAAGCTCCACTGTTACTTAATTGTTAGTTTCAGAGGTTATGACCGTTTAAATGATTTGTAGATGCTTGCCGTTCCAGGTCCAGCCGTACTGAGAGCAAAAACAGTCTGGCCAACTATCTCCCCTCATAATTTCATTTTCTGGCCGCTTCCTTTCGTCCGCTATCGGACACGAGCGTCTAATAACGTTGCATTAACCCGGTGGCGTCACTGCGAGCTTCCAGCGCTGCACTTTGCTGCAAGCCTCACAATGGCCGGCGCATAACCATGATCTACTCGAGCTGTTCGTACGTCACTGTATCTCGGCGAGCCGCTACCGCTGCAGCGCCATCGCCGCGTCCAACTCGTATGTTTCAATATAACTAATTACCATTGCTGCCGGGACGCCGGCACAACGAGTTAATTAGCGCAATAATTAATAGCAGGATCATTAAATAAGTTCGGTCTATGGGCGAGATTGGCTTTGCGCGGAGCGGCCGCGATGGCCAAGATTCGGGGCCTGTTTGTTTTGCCGACGCGTTCGGAGCCGCGTAATTTAGCCCGGCAATCCAATGGGATATCTCATTTAGCATGTAATTGAACCTCGATTAGGACTAGTTGAAATTTATGATCGTAAGCTCGGCCGATTTAGAAGTGCAGTGCGCGTCGCCCGTGCAATAATCGTTCGCAATCTTTATGGCTGTCGCGATCAGGTTTCGCACGCATAGCGCTGGCAGTACCGGTCTCTTTCGGTCCGCAACGACTCCTTCTTTTGGAAGCTCGCTGCGTGTTATTGATTGCTGCTGCGGACTGTTGTCGACGAAAACGTAATGGAAGACGGTCCAATTGACTTTTCGGAAAGATTGACGAAACATCAGGCTAGTCTTCTGCCGTTTGATAATCTACATAATATGATCGAGGAAGATCAGTTTGGATTTCGTAGAACTGTTGGAACACGTGTGGCAATGCTGACCCTACGACTTATCTTAGAAGAAAGATTAAGGAAAGGCAAACCTACGTTACTAGCATTTGTAGACGTAGAGAAAGCTTTTGACATTGTTGATTGGAATACTCTCTTTCAAATTCTGAAGGTTGCAAGGGCAAAATACAGAGAGCGAAAGGTAATTTACAATTTGTCCACAAAGCAGATGGCAGTTATAAGAGTCGAGGGGTATGAAAGGGAAGCAGTGGTTGGGAATGGGAGTGAGACAGGGTTGTAGCCTATCCTCGATGTTATTCAATCTGTATACTGAGCAAGCAATAAAGGAAACAAAATAAAAGTTTGGAGTATGTATTAAAATCCATGGAGAAGAAATAAAAACTTTGAGGTTCGTCGATGACACTGTAATTCTGTCAGAGACAGCAAAGGGAGGAGCAATTGAACTGAATGGACAGAGTCTTGAAAGGAGGGTATAAGATGAACATCAACAAAAGCAAAACGAGGATAATGGACTGTAGTCAAATTAAGTTGGGTGATGTTGAGGGAATTAGATTAGGAAATGAGACACTTAAAGTAGTAAAGGAGTTAGGCTATTAGGGGAGCAAAATAACTGATGATGGTCGAAGTAGAGAGGATATAAAATGTAGACTGGCAATGGCAAGCAAAGCGTTTCTGAAGAAGAAAAATTTTTTATCATCGAGTATGGATTTGACTGTCAGGCAGTCGTTTCTGAAAGTATTTGTATGGAGTGTAGCCATGTATGGAAGTGAAACGTGGACGATAAATAGCTTAGACGAGAAGAGAATAGAAGCTTTCGAAATGTGGTGCTACAGAAGAATGCTGAAGATTAGATGGGTAGATCATATAACTAATGAGGAGGTATTGAATAGAATTGGGGAGAAGAGGAGTTTGTGGCACAACTTGACTAGAAGAGGGGATCGGTTGGTAGGACATGTTCTGAGACATCGAGGGATCATCAATTTGGTATTGGAGGGCAGCGTGCAGGGTAAAAATCGTAGAGAGAGACCAAGAGATGAATACACTAAGCAGATTCAGAAGGATGTAGGCTGCAGTAGGTACTGGGAGATGAAGAAGCTTGCACAAGATAGAGTAGCATGGAGAGCTGCATCAAACCAGTCTCAGGACTGAAGACCGCAACAACAACAACATGATCAAAAACTATCCGGACACTACTGCATAATGCGGAAGTGACCGCCAAATATCAGGATCGGCGGACGCAAGGCTACGAAAGAGTGCAGGCACCAATGAGATGTCAGCAGAGAAGCACTAAGAGCAGAATAAGATGGTTGGTTGGTTGATTTGTGGGGAGGGGACCACAAACAGCAAAGTCATCGGTCCCATCGGATCAGGTAAGGATGAGGGAGGAAGTCGGCCGTGACTTTTCAATGGAACCATCCTGTCATTTGCCTAAGGTGATTTACGGAAAACTTGAATCAGGATGGCCGGACGCGGATTTGAATCGTCGTCCTCCCGAATGCCAGTCCACTATAATAAGCTGGTCATGAAACCTCATTGTCTACAGACATGGACTAGTCATAGAATGTCAGCTAAGTAAAGAAACCCCGAGGGAAGGTTCATTACAACACTCATAAATCTGACAATGTCGACTATTGGTGATGTGACTGTGAAGCAGAAACACGAGGCAACAATGAATGCTAAACCAAGACCAGGCATAACTCATGTACTGAGACAAAGGGACGTGGAGCATGCGTATGGTGGCTGCACAAAATCACATAAAATCAGCGTATGGAATTACTCTTGTCCGCAGCTCGTGGTCGCGCGGTAGCGTTCTCGCTTCCCGCGCCCGGGTTCCCGGGTTCGATTCCCGGCGGGGTCAGGGATTTTCTCTGCCTCGTGATGGCTGGGTGTTGTGTGCTGTCCTTAGGCTAGTTAGGTTTAAGTAGTTCTAAGTTCTAGGGGACTTATGACCACAGCAGTTGAGTCCCATAGTGCTCAGAGCCATTTGAACCAGCCTACTGCAACCTACATCCTTCTGAATCTGCTTAGTGTATTCATCTCTTGGTCTCCCCCTACGATTTTTACCCTCCACGCTGCCCTCCAATACTAAATTGGTGATCCCTTGATGCCTCAGAACATGTCCTACCAACCGATCCCTTCTTCTGGTCAAGTTGTGCCACAAACTCCTCTTCTCCCCAATCCTATTCAGTACTTCCTCATTAGTTATGTGATCTACCCATCTAATCTTCAGCATTCTTCTGTAGCACCACATTTCGAAAGCTTCTATTCTCTTCTTGTCCAAACTATTTACCGTCCATGATTCACTTCCATACATGGCTACACTCCATACAAATACTTTCAGAAATTTCCTGACACTTAAATCTATACTCGATGTTAACAAATTTCTCTTCTTCAGAAACGCTTTCCTTGCCATTGCCAGTCTACAATGGCAAGGAAAGCAATAGTGATATGCAAATACACATATGGCGTATGCAAGATCTAAAATTCAATGCCGGGGCTGTCATTTGTACTCAGGTAATCCATGTTAAAAGGTTTCCGATGTGATTATGGCACCTCGACGGGAATTAACAGACTTTTAACGTGGAATCGTAGTTACAGTTAGACGAATGGGATATTACACTTTGGAAATTGAGAGGTTCAAATGGCTCTGAGCACTATGGCACTCAACATCTGTGGTCATAAGTCCCCTAGAACTTAGAACTACTTAAACCTAACTAACCTAAGGACATCACACACATCCATGCCCGAGGCAGGATTCGAACCTGCGACCGTAGCAGTCGCGCGGTTCCTGACTGAGCGTCTAGAACCGCTAGACACCCACGGCCGGCAAAATCGAGAGGAAATATTTCGAGTTTCACAGTGGCAAGAGTATGTGGAGAATACCAGATTTCAGGCATTTCCTCTCAGCCGGCTGGAATGGCCGTGCGGTTCTAGGCGCTACAGTCTGGAGCCGAGCGACCGCTACGGTCGCAGGTTCGAATCCTGCCTCGGACATGGATGTGTGTGATGTCCTTAGATTAATTAGGTTTAATTAGTTCTATGTTCTAGGGGACTGATGACCTCAGAAGTTAAGTCGCATAGTGCTCAGAGCAATTTCCTCTCACCTGAGCGGTGAGTGCTTACACGCAAGCAACACTCCCTGCAGCAACAGCAGAAATCAAAAATGGTTCAAATGGCTCTGAGCACTATGCGACTTTACTTCTGAGGTCATCAGTCGCCTAGAACTTGGAACTAATTAAACCTAACTAACCTAAGGACATCACACACATCCATGCCCGAGGCAGGATTCGAACCTGCGACCGTAGCAGTCGCTTCCTGTAAAGAACATCATCTTTGCTGTGTTTTACTTTTTTATGCTAATTATTGCTATTCTGATCAAATGAAGCGCCATCTGTCGGACATTATTTTAACTTTTGTATATTTTTTTTGGTTCTAATAAAACTCCAAGTCATTCGAAGCATGTGTGTCAATTTGTACCTCTCTATCTACATTATTCCGTGATTTATTCAGTTTTCAAATTTATACTGACTTTTTGATCACCCGGTAATTGTACTGCAACTGAGACAGATTTGTAATAAACTCTTCATGAAATGAAAGGGTTGCTATTCGTACATCAACAAAATGTTGAGATTATATGGAAGACGTAGTGTGCGTCGGGTCCAAAGAGATCGGACGACGAATTCCTTCCTCTCAAGTGCGTCTCGCAAAATGGCCACGACAAGAGAACTGGGGAAATTAGAGCTCATACAGTGGGTTATCAGTAGTCATTCCTTCCATGCACCATTCCCAAATGGAAGAGGGGGGGCGGGGGTGGGGGGGGGACACATAATGAGTGATGTAAGTATTCTAAGTATTCTCCACCAGATCCTGTAAGATGGTTTGGCCCAATGAAGAGGTTAGTGCTGTACCTCTTACGGAATCCACGAAAAGTTGACTAGGACGGGTAGGAGCAGTAGAAAGCAGAAACAGACAAATCAGACAATGATTAGGATATGTAGAGCAGGAAAAACAAGACAGCGAGAAACCAGAAAGATATATACAGAAAGATTATTTCTCGCTGTTTTCTTTTTCCTACTCTAAATATCCCAATCTTTGTCCGATTTATTTTTGCTCTCTACTGCTCCTACCCGTCCTAATCAACTTTTCCTGGATGCTGTAGGGGTGTGGCACTGACCTTTCCTTTTGTCTAGTAAGGGCCTTCCTCAATATTCGTTCATCCTGGTCAATTTTACATAATAAAAATGACCTCGATGAACTAATATATGACTAATATATCACGTGTATGCGTCTTATTTACTCGAAAACCATCACAGAATCGTGCATATTTATTACTACAAATATGATGGATCATGAAATGGGAGAGCTTCTTATCGAAGTTAATTGCTTGATAGTAATCACCCCGTAAGCTCTACTTTGCCTTAATAATAAATATATGTGTGGTAAATATTTAACTGAAGCGAATTTCACACTCTTGGATGCATATTGTTCTATCTTATCTGTGGTGTAGAATAATTCGTGCAAACTTCAGTGGTTTGCCACGCGAGAGTAATTTATCTTTTGAAATGAAGTTTCCCTCGCGAATAATATTTGTTATGAAATGCAAAGTTATAGGGTGTGGATCATGTAAGCGTAATGCGGCGTTGGCCAGGTTTCTACAAATATGGCGCCTCGTACTAAACAGCACGAGACACTGAAAGAATATTTTAAATTGCGTACGGTATATCAGCACACACATGATCACAGTGTTTTCAGAATTCACGTCAAAACAGAGGCTTTATTATTTTGGTAGAGGTGTACATCGGAAATAACATGCAGATCTCCATGGCCCAAATTTCCATTTCCAACAATAATAAACAAACACGCAGTTAAATAAATAAATAATCTCGAGGGAAAACTTTTGAATCGTGATGTGGCAGTACTGCGTCGAAATATTACACACCAAATCATCCGCAATGGAGCGAATAATAAACACAAATTTTGTGAAGTATGATTGCTCTCCCACGCAAAAATTAAAAAAAGAAATGAAACAAAAAGTCGGATAAACGAGATACGCTTGGACAGTAAACGCTAATGCACGGCAAACCAAGGTGATAACAGCGCATTTCAAGTGAATTAATATTCATAAGTGGCCAACAGGATCCTGCGATAGTGCCTCGCTGCACTGCGGGCAGGGATAAGTACTGACCCAGCGAAATCTTTCATCGAAGACAAGAGATTCTCCTTGTCGTTGCGTGTGAGGAATGTAATAGGGAAGACCGAGGCAAGTAAGCGATATTAACAGCTAACCGATTTTAATAAATTAATTTTTAAAGGAAGTTTTTTTTTCTTTGCATATATTAATATAATCGCCTTTATTGTATGAGCCTCGTGATACAACTTCTGATTTTCATTCAGTCAAAATTTAACTGCCATTTTTGAAGGCTAATTAAAAAGTGTCATGTTTCTCCAATACTGGAACGAGATAACTACAGGACACGATAAAAATACTGAGTTAAATGAAATACTTTTGTATTCGTAGAATTTGTTAGACGGTACAATAAGTTGTTGAACAGTTCTTAAGGAAAGTATTACTGTGTTGAAGAATAATATAAACCAAGGTCAGTGTTTTTCATTAACAACACTAAACTACATATTTTTCACCTTCAAAGTCTGAGCAAACGTAACCCCACCTTGTGTGGCATTAGCAACACACAACATGCCGGACACAAAGGGCTGTACGTGTTGTACACGTTCTTCTTCCACACTGTTAGCTTCTTTACCAATCAACAATGGTTTTACAGGTGACCTTATTAAAACATTTGCTGTTTGCGTACTGCGACTATTCTATTTTTCCCACGTGACCTTTCTTTAGACAATGATTTAGGATCGGAAATACCTCGACAGCATTTTGGCTTAATGCGACCAAAAGTTGTTGACGGACCTGATACTTCATTCAGCACAACTTCCGTTCATCAAGATATTACTGAGGAGTTTCCGTGGGTTAGCCTTTAGATGCTGCAGCATAAGCAGCAAACTTGCAGTTTCAGCGTAACGTTAAAGGAGAACACGATCTGCGGTTGTCACAGTAGCAAAATCATGCTCCGTGAACAGAAGGGTATCGTAAGGTTCGATCTCACATTCCTTGAACCGGTCATCAACATTGCCGTTTATAAATGCTGTGAATGAAGGAGTGCTCAACAGATAAAGTCGGAAGCAAGTTCCAGCCGGTTATGTTAAGAGTGATTTTGTTTTCGTGTAGGATTAACAGTAATATGACGTGGATAAACAGTTGCTTTAGCAAGCATATGGTCTAAGTTATTAACGCATAGTCAAACATTTTATCAGTTATTCCACAGGTCTTTACATCGAATATCTTGAAAATTATGACACCTTAAGCGATGTATGCGACAATTATCTAACGCACATGGAACTGGTTCCTGAAGCTTCACTCTGTGACCTTTTAGTGTCTCGTCATGTGAAATTTTAGTACTATCCTTAAGATGGCGCTACCTGGTAGGACGGACTGCAGTTGCGTGATCGGTCATATTTCGCCGCTCGGTAACTTGCCCCAGTCTGTGATAGTACACTATGTGATCAAAAGTATCCGCACACCCCCAAAAACATACTTTTTCATATTAGGCCCATTGTGCTGCCACCTACTGCGAGGTATCCCATATGAACGACCTCAGTGGTCACTAGACATCATGAGAGAACAGAATGGGATGTTCCGTGCAACTCACGGACTTCGAACGTGGTCAGGTGACTGGGTGTCAATTGTGCCACACGTCTGTACACGAGATTTCCACAGTCCTAAACATCCCTAGGTCCACTGTTTCCGATGTCATAGCGAAGTGAAAAAGTGATGGAACACAAACAGCCCAACAGCGTAAGGGCCAACCTCGTCTGTTGACTGACAGAGACTTCCGACAGTTGAAGAGGGTCATAGTGTGTAATAGGGAGACATCTATCCAGATCATCACACAGAAATTCCAAATGGCAACAGCATCCACTGCAAGTACGATGACAGTTAATAGGGAAGTGAGTAAACTCGGATTTCAAGGTCGAGCGGCTGCTCATAAGCCATGCATCACGCCAGTAAATGCCAAACGACGCCTCTCTAAGTGTAAGGAGCGTAAGCACTGGACGATTGAACTGTGGAAAAACGTTGTGTGGAATGACGAATCACGGTACACATTGTGGCGATCCGATGGCAGGGTGTGGGTAGGGCGACTGCCCGGTGAACGTTATCTGCCAGTGTGTGTAGTGCCAACAGTAAAATGGGGAGGAGGTGGTGTTACGTTGTGGTCATGTTTTTCATGGAGGGGCCTTGCACTCCTTGTTGTTTTGCGTGTCACTGTCACAGCAAAGTCTACATTGATGTTTTAAGCACCTTCTTGGTACCCACTGCTGAAGAGCGATTCGAGGATGGCGACTGCATCTTTCAACACGATCAAGCACCTGTTCATAATGCACGGCTTATGGCGGAGTGATTGCATTACAACATCCCTGTAATGGACTGTCCAGTACAGTCCTGACCGGAATCCTATTAAAAAAGTGGTTCAAATGGCTCTGAGCACTATGGGATAGAGGTCATCAGCCCCCAGAACTTAGAACTATTTAAACCTAACTAACCTAAGGACATCACAGGCATCCATGCCCGAGGCAGGATTCGAACCTGCGACCGTAGCGGTCGCGCGATTCCAGACTGAAGCGCCTAGAACCGCTCGGTCACACCGGCCGGCTCTCTTTATTGCGCTTCATCCTACTGCCGCATTGCAAAATGATAGTACTCTAACGTCAAACTGATCCGAAAAATGTCGATTTTGGAGCTATGAAGTGCAACAAATAAGCGAGCAATGTTTTATATAAATTTTACGGATTTTTTTTTAAATCATTTTTCCCTTTGTTATAGATCAGGCTAGAACAATAATTTATATTTTACAGTTTTGATCTTCTTTACGGGACATCTATTTCGACGAAAAAACTGTTTCCGTATGAAACAGATGCAAAAGAGACGTTTCTAACCAAAAGAATTGTTCTAGTATGAAACATGCATCTTAATTTCAGGAAAAAATTTCTGAGAAAATAGTAGATGTACGAAACCACTTGAGAAGCTTTCCCTACCAATACAGTTTTCTGTAAACTGTAGCACAATTTCAAGTAAGTTAACAGACGAAATACTTCCGTATTTATTTCCTGGTGTCACATCTTTATCGTCGTTCATACACGGAGAAAATAAAATTACAGTAGATAATAGAGCAGTAGCTCCCAATAAGTGACTGCTTCAAATTGTGGATAACGACTTTGTAACAAGGTAACAAGCTCAAGGGTAGCTCACTCCCACTTTATCGATTTTATCTAGGGCTTTTAATTATATGGTCATTCTAAATCATAGACTAGCCTTATTATAATGGGTGAAATCTGAGTCCAATTGCATGCGAAATTGGTCTAAAAGCTTACATTTAAGGACATTGATACTGACTACGAAAGAATTTCATAGTGAAGGCAGCAGTGGCGTTAACAACACATTTGCAAGGATCTCACAAAATACTCCTTTGTGAACGAATTTTTACACGAATCTCTCCGCTTTTACTATCATTTTCTTTCATCTGAGTCAGTTTTAACTACTATTGTGATACAAATCGCATATTTCACACATTAAATGCCTCTTGTATCATCACGAAATTATGAACAAATTTAAGTTCTTATCAGAAACAAGTTGTGTGCAACTGCCACCTAATTGAAATTTAAGTTGTGAATGAATGATGTTCCAGTCTGCAGTACTCAGTTATGTAGTGCAATTCATTTATCAAATGTGAAAGACAGCAGGTGACTGGAATCATTTAACATTTGAAGAAAAGAACGCATTTTAACCACCAGCTCCTTTTATCTGAACTACCATGTCTGCCGTCTTCACATGATATTACCTGTGAGCGTAGTCCACGACAGAAACCGGCAGATACTGAGGTTCAAAAAATAATATCTGATGGTTAAAGTGCGTTTTTAACTACTTAACGGTTGTTTAACGTTACCTACCGAAAACACTGAATTATGTAACATACTCTAGTTCTTTCTTCTGACTTTAATTTCTATCTCGTTAAGTTCTACGCCTCTTCTCTTAAATTTCAGAAAATTTTTCTGGTGTAGGAAACGATACAGTTTGCCGATGACATTGTAGTACTGTCTGAGAAGGCGAAGCACTTCGAAGAATTGAAGGAAACCGATAGTGTCTACAAAAGCGATTGTAAGTAGTTAACAAAAATTGAAGTATGTTAATGGTGAGTAATCGAAACAAAGAAAGTGGTGGTGATGAGGGAATTAGATTAGAAAATGAGACTCAACAAGTAGTAGAAGCAATGTTAACACCGAAATAACTGACGACGGCCGATGTGGAGAGAATATAAAAAGTAAAGTGGCAATAGCTGCAAAAGCATTTCAGAAAAAGAGAAATTTTTGACCCTGAAAATAAAATTGAGTGTGAGAGCCTTTATGAAGATATTTGTCTCTAGCGTAGCCCCATACACAGTAGAGGTAAGAAAGATGTAGCAGCTTTTGAATTGCGGAGGTACAGAACAATGCTGAATATTAAACGGGTAGATCGGATAACTGATGAAGAGGTACTGAATCGATTTTGGGAGAAAAGAAATTCATAACACATTTTCAGTAAAAGAAAATTGATACTGCTGTGACCAGGCGAAACCACTTTCTCCAGCCATAACTGGGTTCTTTGATTGCTCTAGAAGAAGGCCCGTGAGACTAGATAATGTAAAACATTAGTTCAGTTTATGACATAAATGAATAAAAGATTTATTTGACTTTGACACACTCCTTTGCCACAGGATTGCTTGGTAATTCATAGCTGTCGTTGATTATGAAAGCACGACGTGATGCACAGATTAACAAACTGTTCTCTTGCAGTACAAAGTGCAAGATTTACGAAAGTGCATTTCGTCAGAAACTTTAACATCGCTCAGTGTCGTACACGGTAATGTTGACTGCTGGAGCTGAAGTGTTGAACTTGAGCAGTGTTCTTCCAAGGGCGGCTCTATTTTGACATCAGTACGAGGCCTCTGCAGTGCTGAGACGAGAGGCATGGTCTTTAGGAGTGCCTCCGACTCGTGACTGAGGACTGAAGCTAGACACCGATAACATCTGTGGTATCGACTCGCGTTGCCGACTTTGGTATGCCACCGCTCTCTTAGATGGTGCCAGAGTTACGGCGCATCTTTGGACGTCAAGAACCAGAAGGAAAAAAACCATTCAACAGCCAAGATCGCATTTTTTTTTTAAATTTACGACAACCGGTTTCAACTGACGATGCTGACATCTTCAGGTCTTAAAATCATTTGAAACTTCCTGGCAGATTAAAAGTGTGTGCCGGACCGAGACTCGAACTCGGGACCTTTGCCTTCGCGGACAAGTGCTCTACCAACATTTTTTTAAAAATCTCATTTTGTTCGTTTTCGTTCGTTTCATCTGCTCAGGGTGGACGTCGCAAGACACCCGTTTCAGTTCTTCGTTGATCCATTAACTCAGTTTTTTTTTTAATTACAGAAGGCAGCTAACCCTCTGACCGAACACGCTGAGCTGCCGTGCCGGCATTCCAGCTGAGCTACCTAAGAACTACTCACGCCGCGTCCTCACAGCTTTAATTACGCCAGTACCTCGTCTGCTATATAGCTCAGTTGGTAGAGCACTTTCCCGCGAAAGGCAAAGGTCCAGAGTTCGAGTCTCGGTCCGGTACACAGTTTTAATCTGCCAGGAGGTTTCATATCAGCGCACACTCCGCTGTAGAGTGAAAATTTCATTTTGAAATCATTTGTTGTGAAATATTTTCATTTTATGCTGACCTCTCTCACAAGATGTCAGGCGGATAAATATAGCACATTATAAGAGATTTGTCATTGATAAAATATTTAAAAACTTAAAAGCACCTTTTGCTATGATATCCTCTTGCATATCATATACAGGGTGAGTCACCTAACGTTACCGCTGGATATATTTCGTAAACCACATTAAATACTGACGAACCGATTCCACAGACAGAACGTGAGGAGAGGAGCTAGTGTAATTCTTTAATATAAACCATACAAAAATGCACGGAAGTATGTTTTTTAACACAAAACTACGTTTTTTTTTAATGGAACCACGTTAGTTTTGTTAGCACATCCGAACATACAAACAAATACATAATCAGTGCCGTTTGTTGCATTGTAAAATGTTAATTACATCCGGAGACATTGTAACCTAAAGTTGACGCTTGAAACCTCCGACGTTTAGTTGCGTGTTGTAACAAACACGGGCCACGGGCGTTTCATAGGACGTGGAGGACGCATAAATTGTCCAGCCCGCTCTCCTGATCTTACGCTTCTGGACTTCTTTCTGTGGGGTACGTTAAAGGAGAATGTGTACCGTGATGTGCCTACAACCCCAGAGGATATGAAACGACGTATTGTGGCAACCTGCGGCGACATTACACCAGATGTACTGCGGCGTGTACGACATTCATTACGCCAGAGATTGCAATTGTGTGAAGCAAATGATGGCCACCACATTGAACATCTATTGGCCTGACATATCGGGACAAACTCTAATCCACTCCGTAATTGAAAACGGAAACCAAGTGTGTACGTGTACCTCACCCCTCATGGTAATGTACATGTGCGTCAGTGAAAAAGACCAATAAATAGGTGTTAGCATGTGGACGTAATGTGCTGTTCCAGTCTCTTCTGTACCTAAGGTCCATCACCGTTCCCTTTGGATCTCTACGTAATTCGGTGCTCTGCGATACACACGATCGAACAGCGGAGGAGTAGTACTCAAGCGTCAAATTTAGGTTACAATATCTCCGGATGTAATTAACATTTTACAATGCAACAAACGGCACTGATTACGTATTTGTTTATATGTTCGGATGTGCTAAGAAAACTAACAGGGTTCTATTTAAGAAAAACGTAGGTTTGTGTTAAAAACCATACATCCGTACATTTTTCTATGGTTTGTATTAAGCAATTACACAGCCCCTCTCCTCACGTTCGGTCTGTGGAATCCATTCGTCAGTATTTGATGTGGTTTACGAAATATATCCAGCGGTAATGGTAGATGACTCACCCTGTATATGCTCACAGTTGCTTGTTGCATCGTATAGATATGGTATACTAATCACAACTGTTTACATATGCTGGACATATTGTAAACAATGGATACTTTAAACTGGATTCGCAATGTTAATAATATGCGTAGCATATTTAAACGGTCGTGTTGTAGTTTACCGTGTTTGTGTGATGTAACAACTAACTGTGAGCAATTTGTATATGGATACAGCCTGTTGCACACTGTGCTTTATCTTTATAGCTATATAACGTGCTATTTTTATCAAATGTGTGTGAAATCTTATGGGACTTAACTGCTAAGGTCATCAGTACCTAAGCTTACACACTAATTAACCTAAATTATCCTACGAATAAACACAAACACCCATGCCCGAGGGAGGACTCGAACGTCCGCCGGGACCAGCCGCACAGTCCATGACTGCAACGCCCTAGACCGCTCGGCTAATCCACGCGGCCTATTTTTATCCACTTGAGCGTAAAATGAACATGTTTTACAACAAAAGGTTTTAAGACCTGATGATGACAACATAGTGTGCTGAAACCGGTTGTCTTGAATAAAAATTTATTTTATGCGATCTTTGCTTTGAATGGTTACCAACAATTAAACAGATCTCCCTCCAGTTCTCGCAAAATGAGAAAATTCAAATGGTTGGAAATGTGGAGGGTAAGAACTATAGAGGGAGATTATGATTTGACTTTAGTAAGAAGGTTCAAATGTGTGTAGATTGCCGTAATTATGCAGCAACAGAGACGCTTGGGCAGCGCGGAGAACAACACAAACGTAGAATGTTTGGTAGAGCACTTCCCCGCGAAAGGCAAAGGTCCCGAGTTCGAGTCTCGGTCGGGCGCACAGTTTTAATCTGCCAGGAAGTTTCAACATAAACATAAATCACGGTTAAAAACTGACGTCCTGTTGTTCAGTATTTAACTGAAAGAATAATTCTCGGGAAACTCTTGATAATGGTTTCGATTTTGTGAGGTCACGCTTTGAGCTGTAGTGTGTTTGGTCTGCTTAAGCCGGGCCTGGCCTTTGCGCTGCGCTGAAAGCGGCAGCGGAAACACTGGGATTTACACGCCGCCTCACGCAAACACTGGCCGCTGGCCGCCCGTAATGGACGCAGAGCGCGCCGGCGCAGACTGTGAAACGGCGCGTGACTTTGTGCGTGCGTGCTGCGTGCTGCGTGCCGCCTGCCGCGTGCACGCCATTACCACGCAAAGCACATCGCTGACCTCGCCTCTGCCCAGGTACAGACACCTCCGGGTCACTCCAGTTCAGCGCAGCTGCTGGAAAGGAGGGCAACCTAAATGCTACCTTCAGCTCGCTAGTTTGATTCCGGAACAAGTTGAGCGCCGCTTTAGCGATTCTCGGAGCCGACAAAGAATAGAACTTCCCAGCAGATTAGGAAAGAGACCCCTACATTGTGCTGTTTTTGAGGTTTCATTATAGCGCAAAATGGAACTCAAATTTTTTTATACAATGCTTTCCTCAGCTGCACGGTATTGTCGTGGAAACCTTATGGGATGTAAATTCTATGGAAAAACAGTCACACTGAACTACATTTCTCAACCTTCTGCTAGTGGTACAATTTAGGATTAGGTTCAAATGGTTCAAATGGCTCTGAGCACTATGGGACTCAACTGCTGTGGTCATAAGTCCCCTAGAACTTAGAACTACTTAAACCTAACTAACCTAAGGACAGCACACAACACCCAGCCATCACGAGGCAGAGAAAATCCTTGACCCCGCCGGGAATCGAACCCGGGAACCCGGGCGTGGGAAGCGAGAATGCTACCGCACGACCACGAGATGCGGGCTTTAGGATTAGGTTTCATAATTTGTACCATTCGGTGTGTAAATTGCACCACCACCAGAAACTACGTTCCTGATCTTAATTAAATGTACTACTTTAACTATACGGAAGTATCACCGTTCTTTGTTTTCCCCTTACATTGCAGTCAACTTACTGTACCGTGTTTAACTAATGAGTTTCTCCGGTGGCTTCCCCTGAAAGCCCCCTTCCTTTCCCCAGGTGGAATTATAGTTCTAGATTTCTTCTCCTTTACTTTCCTTAGCTTTTACGTCTTTTTTCATCAGCTCACAGGATCCTTGATTAGGAGCTTTCATCATTTCCCTCATACTCAACGATTTTCTTGGATGGAAATCTTCGGCAGACTTTTCCCTGCCATAAGTTATTCCACACTGAAACTATGGGGTAATCCATTTCCTTCTGCACTGCCCAGTACAAGTATTCTCATGTCCAATACGCTTAGAAACACTTTACTGCGACCCAAAAAAATTGTTTTGGTTCTGAGCACTATGAGACGTAACATCTGAGGTCATCAGTCCCCTCGAACTTAGAACTACTTAAACCTAACTAACCTAAGGACATCACACACATCCATGCCCGACGCAGGATTCGAACCTGCGACTGTAGTAGCCGCATGGTGCCGGACTTAAGCGCCTAGAACCGCTCGGACACCACGGCCGGCTACTGCGACCCAAATATTTCATATCCTCTTTTATCATTTTGTTTTTGTTTTCATTTTCAGCATGCCTCTTAACTGGTGGCTGAGGCACATTTTATAAGCGTGCACTTACGTTTAACCCATGATCTCCATTTAGCTATAATATTGCAGCTAACAGCAATTAAACTGTGTACCGCTGTCCATAATACCTTTCTTTTAGCATACAGTAATAAAATAATAGTTATTTCATTAATAACAAAGGATAAAAACTGTATTAGAAAATCCTCCACCTCGTTTCTGGGCATTAACTAGCACTAACAATGTTAAACGATCTTTTGAAGCTTACTGTACGAGTAAGTCTGGTCCGGAACAATATTAGAAACTTTTAGAGCTATGTTACAGGCAACGACGCCATTTTCTCTTTGTCAGTTTCCTACAGACGAACCACAACGAATACAGATTCATGACTGTCTGAAAGCTAAAGAAATTTTATGTATGTTCACCTCTAAATAAAAAATTATATTGCTGCATACTTATAATAGTAATTCTCTCTCCGTCAGTTAAAGTTCCTCATCACGAACTCATGGCAAATAATATGGCTCGAAAACGAATTTAATTCACGCTATCCTCACTAATAGTCGGATGTACAAGGGGTTCAAATGTTATATTGGTGGTACAAATTAAGTGTGGGTAAAATATAGGTAAATGTCCCCTTGTTGCGGGACAAGGACTCGAACCTAGAGTATTGCCATTACTCTTAGAAACTGAGCAACCTACATACTCACAGTTTTACTTTAACCATACTCGGCTAGTCACCATACAGTGCAGGTTGGAACGCGCATTGTCCCACTACTAATCCTCGCACCTCATCCATTCGCATATTGAGCGACGGAGAAACGACATGTCTGTATGCTTCCGTATGAGCGCTGAAATGTCTGATCCCGTCTTATCTGTCCTTAGGAGAGATATTTATTGGTGGCAATACGATCGTTCTGCAGTCTATCGAAGATGTCAGATCTCTAAACTTTCCAGTAATTTTTCGTTAAAGAAACGTCTCCTTCTCTCCATTGATTCTCTTTTGAGTTCGTGGAGGATTTCCGTTATACTCGCCTGTAGATCCAACCTACCCGTAACGGACTTCGCATCAAGCCTCGAATTGCTTCGAAGTCTTCCATTAATCCAGCCAGGTAGGGATCCCAGACACTAGAGAATGGGTCGCATTGCGTCCTGTACTGTGTCTCCTTTATAGATAAGCTACGCTTTCCTATAAATCCTTTAGCCTCCCCAACAAACGACCTTAAGAGCTCTCTTCATATCATGTCCCTTTGAAATGTTGTCCCTTCCTACCTTTATGCAAGTTCTCCAGCATAGCATACTGGACCAATAAGCTTGGAACAAGTAATACTGCGTATAAATGTCTTGTCCACAAACAATGTTTTCGAAATATATTGTTTACTATGCTGTGAAATGTCCGCTATTTTGAAACTTCTCGTAGGTTGAAACGATGTATCTGATGGGGCCGCCAACCCAACAATATTCATACTGACTGAGCTATCCAGGCTTTACCATAGGACCGAGTCCTATCATTGCATACGCTATTTGTTCTGACGTTCGTAGAAACGTTGTTACTGATATTTCACTGTAAAAATACAGCAACCAGCCACTTTTTAATGCGTTTTATTTATGCCAATATGCATTTCGGGTTTGCACCCATCTTCAGCTGGCAAATTACATGGATCTTCAGTTACTACAGTAGTACTATCTCGACAGCAGTTTGAATACTGCGTTGTTACTGTTTAGCACCAGGAATTTCTTCGCAACATAAGAACAACTCAAAGACTACAACAAACCGTAATACAGGTTTAATTGACTACATGGAGTAGAAAGGCGCTGTGAGTGTGTGGGTTTTATTTTGTCAAGTTGCACAATGGATTGATCCAACAAGTACCCTTTGGATCCCGCAAGAAACATTTTTCAACTCACACTACTACAGAAGTCAGACATACAAAACTGACTATCTTATCGAGTTAGGGTTCGAATGAAGCGTCTTGATGTGCAGAATACGATTGTGAGGACGTAATATGTAAGAAATGAAGGTCATGAGACCACACCACCTCACAGCGCCAGTGGTGTTAAGCTGTTTGTCGCTAAAATGCACCAGTGCGTTCGCTGGTGGGAACCTTAGCTGCTACGAAAATGGGTATTATCTTATTATCAACGTACGTCATGCAACGTGCATGTTTTACTCCGTAGCATGTAGTTCATTGTGTATTACCATGCAGAAAACACCTCTCTTATTTTAGAAAATTATAATATATCGTATTGTCAGTATCAAAGTTATATTTATCTTGACTCATTTACCTTAGGTAGTCTTGTTTTTACTGACACCCTTCACCCACTCATGTTGTCCGCTAGTCACATCAATGACCACAGTAGCGCAACATCTAGGAGCGATAACTGAAGTTAGAATTACTTTTCCTCAACAGTGGTTGTCAATACCAGTACTATTTTTCGAAATGTGGACAGGTCAATATTATGTCATTTGCGTTTCTGAAAACATTCATATAATTTTGTGCACAGTATGGTCTATTTCAGACTGAAAGTTATGGAAAGGAAATATGTTATAAAATATTTTAGTTTTCATGTTATAATCGATAATTACTAGTTCTGAATGTACAGTTTTTTTTTGAAACGTTTGAAATTACGAATTAGTTGCACACTTAAGATTTCTATTATTAATTACACAATTCTGTACTGTTTAGTATGTTTATTTCTGGATTCATTTGTAAAACTAAAATCGAAATTAATAAATTAACGAAAAGTAGTAGGAATTCATTTGAAGAAAAATTGTAAACTATTTGGAATATTGCTACTCCCGCAGAGTGTGAGAGTCTGATGTGATTGGAAGTATTTTTGTATAACATGTGCGAACAACGCAATTTCGGATTTGGTAATGTGAAAAATCAAAATACTGTAAGATATACTAAAATGTGAGAAAATCAATGGGAAATACATTTTACGTAAAAAAATTCTGCGACAACAATCTTCCAATTTATTTAGTTCAAACCAACCGTGAGGACCTGATGTTAGATTTTCACCTTCAAGAATCAGACCCCCTAGACAAGAAGAACTGGAGCGATCTCAACATGACAAGCTAAGTAAACTTGTAAGATTGTTGTAATCTTCACTCCACTCAAATCATTATAAAAGACTTTGCTTATTAATTATTAGGACCCGGCATTGTTTAATGTGGACAATACCTGGAAGAAAGGAGGGGAGAAATTACAGTGTGACATGTTAAAGAATATTGATGTGAGGGAGTCGACACTCGCCCGCCATAATAATAATTTTAAAAATAAGTCAGAGCAGCCGATTTAGGCCTTCGGTCATCACGAAGTTCATGGGTAGTTTGATATTTCCGTATGAGTTCTTTACTAAGAGCACCTATGGATTTACCAGACACCCACGCGATGCTTTAGCAGACTTCTAAGACACACTGATTAAACGTCTCTACATTTAGAATGTCTGTCGCACCATCTGCGGATCTATCATCTCAGATATCTACCAGTGTTATTTCAAAAAATGAAATATGCACCATCATTCATAACGCTTCCTCTTATTTACAGTGCAATATCTGGACACGTGTTGCTGCGACTTACCAAACATCTGCAGTTCCAGGCCACACTGTCAGCGGTAACCTGGCACTGTATTCCGTTACCATGTGTGTATTTCCGAGGGTTCATTCGCCCCTCACTTTTATGAAAGACAGCGCGGACCGCATAGAAGAGCGCAGATGGGGGAACTCTTGGAACGAGAGGATATTCGGCGAATGGACTGGCCTCTCCGTCCCCCCGACTTAAATTCCATCGAGCACCTGTTTGATGCGCTGTGGAAACGTACCGCAGAGCGCCCACATCAATCACCGACCAACCAGCAATTGTAAACCGCGCTGGTTGAGAAATGGTTCAAATGGTTCAAATGGCTCTGAGCACTATGGGACTTAACATCTATGGTCATCAGTCCCCTAGAACTTAGAACTACTTAAACCTAACTAACCTAAGGACAGCACACAACACCCAGCCATCACGAGGCAGAGAAAATCCCTGACCCCGCCGGGAATCGAACCCGGGAACCCGGGCGTGGGAGGCGAGAACGCTACCGCACGACCACGAGATGCGGGCGGTTGAGAAATGGAACGTCGCACCACAAGAACTCGTCACTAACCTTAAGACCATCACGCAGAACATGCACTGCCGCCCTCGGTGTTCACCCAGCCTATAGAGATCCATGTCCCGTCTTCTGTAATGTGTATGATAAGGTCACGAATCGCGGTGATTTCAGCGTACTTCAGAATAATTATTCTCTTTGAATAAAAGTGTGAGTTATGTTCATGTCACTATGCATTTCTTTCAATTATCTTCTGTACTATAACGTAGCAATTATTTCTATATATGGTCCAAGTTTCATTGAGAGAGTGACATGAGTAAGTTACTTTCCCTCTTTACGTTTTGCACACCACTGTAGTAGCGGGTCATCCCGACTTCACGCGCTAGACCACTGACGACTTGTATGGCGTTGAGATGGCAAATTATATATATATATATATATATATATATATATATATATATATATATACAGGGTGTTTCAAAAATGACCGGTATATTTGAAACGGCAATAAAAACTAAACGAGCAGCGATAGAAATACACCGTTTGTTGCAATATGCTTGGGACAACAGTACATTTTCAGGCGGACAAATTTTCGAAATTAGAGTAGTTACAATTTTCAACAACAGATGGCGCTGCAAGTGATGTGAAAGATATAGAAGACAGCGCAGTCTGTGGGTGCGCCATTCTGTACGTCGTCTTTCTGCTGTAAGCGTGTGCTGTTCACAACGTGCAAGTGTGCTGTAGACAACATGGTTTATTCCTTAGAACAGAGGATTTTTCTGGTGTTGGAATTCCACCGCCTAGAACACAGTGTTGTTGCAACAAGACGAAGTTTTCAACGGAGGTTTAATGTAACCAAAGGACCGAAAAGCGATACAATAAAGGATCTGTTTGCAAAATTTCAACGGACTGGGAACGTGACGGATGAACGTGCTGGAAAGGTAGGGCGACCGCGTACGGCAACCACAGAGGGCAACGCGCAGCTAGTGCAGCAGGTGATCCAACAGCGGCCTCGGGTTTCCGTTCGCCGTGTTGCAGCTGCGGTCCAAATGACGCCAACGTCCACGTATCGTCTCATGCGCCAGAGTTTACACCTCTATCCATACAAAATTCAAACGCGGCAACCCCTCAGCGGCGCTACCATTGCTGCACGAGAGACATTCGCTAACGATTTAGTGCACAGGATTGATGACGGCGATATGCATGTGGGCAGCATTTGGTTTACTGACGAAGCTTATTTTTACCTGGACGGCTTCGTCAATAAACAGAACTGGCGCATATGGGGAACCGAAAAGCCCCATGTTGCAGTCCCATCGTCCCTGCATCCTCAAAAAGTACTGGTCTGGGCCGCCATTTCTTCCAAAGGAATCATTGGCCGATTTTTCAGATCCGAAACGATTACTGCATCACGCTATCTGGACATTCTTCGTGAATTTGTGGCGGTACAAACTGCGTTAGACGACACTGCGAACACCTCGTAGTTTATGCAAGATGGTGCCCGGCCACATCGCACGGCCGACGTCTTTAATTTCCTGAATGAATATTTCGATGATCGTGTGATTGCTTTGGGCTATCCGAAACATACAGGAGGCGGCGTGGATTGGCCTCCCTATTCGCCAGACATGAACCCCTGTGACTTCTTTCTGTGGGGACACTTGAAAGACCAGGTGTACCGCCAGAATCCAGAAACAATTGAACAGCTGAAGCAGTACATCTCATCTGCATGTGAAGCCATTCCGCCAGACACGTGGTCAAAGGTTTCGGGTAATTTCATTCAGAGACTACGCCATATTATTGCTACGCATGGTGGACATGTGGAAAATATCGTAGTATAGAGTTTCCCAGACCGCAGCGCCATCTGTTGTTGAAAATTGTAACTACTGTAATTTCGAAAGTTTGTCTGCCTGAAAATGTACTGTTGTCCCAAGCATATTGCACCAAACGGTGTATTTCTATCGCTGCTCGTTTAGTTTTTATTGCCGTTTCAAATATACCGGTCATTTTTGAAACACCCTGTATATAAACCTCACTGTGAAGCAATGTGTCTATAAGAGAAAGCAGTATCAAAATTCCTATGATACTTACAGAGATTAACGTTCACATAGAGAGAAAAAAATGATGTTTTGGACTTTCAATCACAGATGTATAGATATAGAGAGGTTGAATTACTGTACACGGTCTGGAAGATGATATAAGGAAAGAAAATGCTTAATGTCACATATGTCTAAAGTGCGCGTCATTTATGACGGCGGCCGAGTTTAGGTTCGTTCTGCGCATCTGGCGTCACAAAACACAGTCAGCCAATGAACAGAGAACGACGTTGCCAGAGCTCGACTGCAGTGCAGAGCACGGACGAGTGTCTTCAGTTTTAGAAATGTTCAGCCATAAATAAAGTAATTCAACAAATGCAATGTCTTGATAGCAGACTTTCTTTTACAGAAAGTTTGGAAAAAGCATTCTTTATACCTTTTGCTTCATATTCTATTAATTAATTAAACCAAACAAGCAATAAGCCTCCTAGTTCAGGCGATAGCAAGGAAAGGTGTTTGTATCATTCTCACTAACCGCTTTTTCGCAATAAAGAACTGCGGTAATTGTCTATTTCCTATTGTACTTCGACAAAACATGAGTAATTCATAATCATACCAACAGTGTTTGTCGGTATTTTGCGTGATATTTTAAAGTACTCCGGGAGTTATATACAATGACGAGCTGCGTTAGCGTAATGGTTTCAGTTAATGGCTGCAAAGCGAAAGGTTGCAAGTTTAATCCTTGATCGGAGCATAATATTTTCTTTATTTAAAAACAATATCGAAGTGTCTTACTTCATGAATTTTATTCGTTTGAATGTAATTTTTTGAAAGTTCTAGTGGCAACTAAAATCCACCATACGGAAAGTATACGCTATGGACGTTTACCTCTGCAAACTCTTCAAAATTGCGTGCAATGGTTTACTACATCTAATGCTGCACAATAACTGCGTTGAACATCGAAACAAAATAAAGTCACTCATGGGGGGAAAATATCAGTCAAGAAGATGTGTAAAAATCAAATTTTTGTGCCAAATTGTTTTTGTGAAATCGAATGATAAAGTGTGTCAAAGCAGTCGAAACACCATGTGTCTGCACAGGCGAGCAGTGCAATGATGACAAAATCGCGCACACCGCGGAATGCGGGGAGCACGTCTCTGTAGCAGCGAAAGGGTTAATGCGGCCGTGGTGGCTTTGCTTGATAAACTGCGCGCTCCCCCCTAAACGTAAGTTTGCGAACTATACTATGGCGCTGCTTCTCTTGGCGCATACAACTGGCAACGCAGCAATCTCCCGCGTCTGGGCGGGCATGCGCGAACCGCCAAGATAAAAGAATTGAACTATAACAAGGTAGTATACATTAACCATCAATCAAAAGGAGCCTCAGCAACTAGAACAATAGTAAAACTCATTTGGGTAAGCGAGCCCGATAATACATAAAAGAAGTATGTAGCAGCACAAGCATTAAATTCTCCCACCTCTATCAGCAAATATACAAACTGCTTGCCAGCCGTTGTGACCGAGCGGTTCTATGCGCTTCAGTCCGGATCCGCGCTGCCGCTACGGTCGCAGGTTCGAATCCTGCCTCGGGTCTGGATGTGTGTGATGTCCTTAGGTTAGTTAGGTTTTAGTAGTTCTAAGTCGAGGGAACTGATGACCTCAGATGTTAAGTCCCATAGTGCTTAGAGCCATTTGAACTAACAGCTTGTTCGTATTTCCGAAGACTGAAAAGACAAAGTTGTTACGGTTAATGTCATACGCAGAGGCGGTGCAGTGTTGACAATACGTAGAAGTCCAAGAATGCTCATTATTAGAAGATATAAATCAGTACCATAAGCATATCTCAGGTTGTACAGAATGCAAATCCCTGTGACACTATATTGATTTAGGTTTCTCAGAATTATGGTGGTATGTACCAGGATGGTGCAAAATACCATTGCCTGCTTCCTACACTTTCCGTATCTGACCAGAAGACCATCAAACTTACTCATCGGGGATTTTGATGAGCCATAGGTATGCTGTAGAGGGACCTTTCTTGCGTACCTGGCTAACGGCTTTTCATGCGACGGTCCTAGTTTCAGAGAAATTCGATGAAATGAAGTTTTATGCGTACCTCCTACACTTGTAACATTACACCTCTTTCGCGCAAGCGAACGTACGGCAATGGCTAAGGCTAATGGCTAACCCCTACACATTCCTTTCTTTCAATTTAATCACACAGAATGGTATTAAATAATACATGTCATGCATAATTATTCAAAATAAGTCTTCATAGCGGTGGTAATTTCATTAATAAATTTATCATTAGAGCACACTTTCTATTAACATGCCACTCATTTGTGGTTCTTAATTAGGATTCCACTTATTTCGACAGCTCCAAAGAATTCGCAACGATTGACGAAATATTAGCAACTACAGTAGAATTCTAATAGAGACGAAACTACTCATCCCAAATTTTGCCCTCTATTACGCAATTAGTACTGATAAAACCGGCTTCAAGTACTAATCACACACAACACAGCTCTTGTGGAACAAGGAGCGAAAACCGTTCTTGCGAAGAGAAAAGAAAAGGGAGAAAGGAAAAAGAAAAGAAAAAAAGCTGAATATGTTTTGTCATTCCTTCACAAAACAGTATACAGGGTGATTCAAAAAGAATACCACAACTTTAAAAATGTGTATTTAATCAAAGAAACATAATATAACCTTCTGTTATATATAATTACAAAGAGTATTTAAAAAGGTTTTTTTTCACTCAAAAACAAGTTCAGAGATGTTCAATATGGCCCCCTCCAGACACACGAGCAATATCAACCCGATACTCCAACTCGTTCCACACTCTCTGTAGCATATCAGGCGTAACAGTTTGGATAGCTGCTGTTATTTCTCGTTTCAAATCATCAATGGTGGCTGGGAGAGGTGGCCGAAACACCATATCCTTAACATACCCCCATAAGAAAAAATCGCAGGGGGTAAGATCAGGGCTTCTTGGAGGCCAGTGATGAAGTGCTCTGTCACGGGCTGCCTGGCGGCCGATCCATCGCCTCGGGTAGTTGACGTTCAGGTTTCATAACTAACCTTTTTCGTAGAACTCTCCATACAGTTGATTGTGGAATTTGCAGCTCTCTGCTAGCTCTGCGAGTCGATTTTCCTGGGCTGCAAACAAATGCTTGCTGGATGCGTGCTACATTTTCATCACTCGTTCTCGGCCGTCCAGAACTTTTCCCTTTGCACAAACACCCATTCTCTGTAAACTGTTTATACCAACGTTTAATACACCACCTATCAGGAGGTTTAACACCATACTTCGTTCGGAATGCACGCTGAACAACTGTCGTCGATTCACTTCTGCCGTACTCAATAACACAAAAAGCTTTCTGTTGAGCGGACGCCATCTTAGCATCAACTGACGCTGACGCCTAGTCAACAGCGCCTCAAGCGAACAAATGTACAACTAAATGAAACTTTATAGCTCCCTTAATTCGCCGACAGATAGTGCTTAGCTATGCCTTTTGTCGTTGCAGAGTTTTAAATTCCTAAAGTTGTGGTATTCTTTTTGAATCACCCTGTACTGTAACTGTATCAGGGAAGATATCCCCTTACATTATCCCATGTATGCAAGAAACACATAAGAAATTTATTCCGACTGTTCGAAAAAGAGATGACGGATTGTTTCATAAATTGAAAAATGTAATTGTGACCTGTAGTAAATTAGGAACCTCATGAAAGTGCTGTGCGATGAGTTTTTAAAATATTTCTTCCCTAAAAGAGACAAGTAAAATTTCTGATCAGATACTTTGCGATCAAGTATCTGTAGATGAAAGAGACGCATGCCCTTTAACCGTAAAACAAGACTTTTGGAGTCATCAGTCTTCTGACAGATTTGATGGAGCCCACAACGAATTCCTCTCCTGCGCTAACCTCTTCATCTCAGTGTACACCTGCAACCTACGTCCTGAATTATTTACTGGGTGTATTCCAATCTCTGATTTACTCTACCGATTTTACCGTCAATAGTTCCCTGATATCTTAATATATGTCCTTCTGCTTGCTACTGTTTTCCATACATTCCTTTCCACCGCCGATTCTCCGGAGAGCTTCCTTATTCTAATTTGTAAAATTGTTCTGTAACACCATATCTCAAATGCTTCGATTCTCTTCTTTTCTGATTTTCCCACAGTCCATGTTTCATTATCAAACAATGTTGAGCTCCAACATATATTCTCAGAAAATTATTCCTCAAAAAACGGCCAGCGTTTGATACTTGTAGACTTCTATTGGTTCGGTATGCCCTTTTTGCCAGTGCTAGTCTGCGTTTGATGTCCAATTTTCTCCGACCTAGGTAGCATATTTCCGTAACTTCACCTACTTCCTGATCACTAATCCTGATGTTCTCGCTGCTCTCGTTTCCGCTTGTTCTAGTTACTTTCGCCTTTCTTCCATTTGCTGTCAATCCACATTCTGTACTCATTAAACTATTAGCTCAGTTCTGCAGATCGTGTAATTCTTCTTCACTTCCCTTGAGGAAAGCAATGTTATTAGCAAATTTTATCACTCATGTCCTTATTCATTCAATTTTAATTCAACCCTTGAACCTTTCTTTTGTTTCCGTAATTCCTTGTTCGATGTATAGATTCAACAGTAGGCGGGAGAGAATACATCCGTTTCTTACATCCTTTCTAATTCGAGCACATCATTCTTCGTTTGCCACTCTTATTATTCCCTCTTGGGTCTTGTACATACTGTGTATTTCCCGTCTTTTGCGATAGCTTACACCTTGCACCATTTTACATTGACAAAAGCTTTTTCCAGGTCGACAAATACTACGAAAGTGTCTTGAATTTCTACTGTCGGACCGAAATGTACTCCACTTTCCCAACCCCGTGATGTTCTTGCATGGGGGTGAAAATTTTCACGAAAGACATTCAAATGCTCCAGAGGTGCTAAACACTGACAAAGAAAGCGATTCGAGGAAACATTATGTAAAAATGCTTTTTTAAAACGTCTGCATCTTTTTTGTGCACCTGCGTCAAAAGGAATGATCAGATGGTTGTGGTTCGCTTAGAATAAAGAATAAACTTTTTGAATTTAATGTGAAATCTTGTGTGTGTGAAATCTTATGGGACTTAACTACTAAGGTCGTCAGTCCCTAAGCTTACACACTACTTAACCTAAATTATCCTAAGGACAAACACACAAACCCATGCCCTAGGGAGGACTTGAACCTCCGCTGGGACCATTTTTTTTAATGTAATCTTTTTTCCGATATCACTTCTGGTAAATCCGTATGGCTGCAAGACTACTGCCTTCCTCAAATTTGCGTGGTGTTCGTGTTTTGGTTGATTCTACAACAAATAGAATACGGATTCCTGTTCCACCACAGCAACTGATCGAAGCGATAGCGATTCTGTACTCTACTCTGTAACAAACTCAAAACACATTGAAAAAATTTGCTGTAATTATTGATTTGCTGATGAAATTACTACAGCTGAAGTGGTTATTTTTTAGTTATTTTGCATGAAATATACTGTTTAATGGTATTCTGTGCGACGAAATTTATAAAAAAAAAAAAAACTATAGAGTTTGGATCTGAACCAGTACCGCAAGGATGGTGGTCGTGAACATACGCTAGTGTGTTTCGGTCACTTGATAGGAACATGACAAACATAACAGGTACGCGTAAAACTTCAGTATCGAGTATCTCGAAAGCTAGGGACCGTCGCATGAATAGCCGCTAGCCAGATACACACGCTAGGTACCTACATAACATACGTAAGACTCACCAAAATTCTTGGTTAACAGGTCTGGTCGTCCCCTTGTGAGCTTCTACAACATAATTATATACTGAACGTATCGTCGATGGTACGTCAAAAGCGAAATCTGTATTCTGTCCCCTTCTTTCCCACACAAAACAAATACCGTTAGCCCTGTATCCAGATAGCATTTTTCATAGTATCAACAGAAATGATTACAAGGTCTCGTTACCCTTAAGAGAGCGTTGCATTCCTGCAATTCTCAAACACTGAAAGAGAGAGTATGGGCGTTAGCGTGTTATTTGCAGGAATGTTCGAAGTGCGATGATCTGTCTTAGAGACAGTTAACATGATGGTTATGTTACATCATTATGTAACCACCAAAAAGAAACGAGGACATTCACAAAATGTCAAGTGTGTGAAACAGCTTATCTGTACAAAACTCAGAAACTATAGTTCGCGCCCTTCCACCTGGTGCAGCACTACGAGTTGGCAGAGGTTCCACCTGCTGGCAGAGACTGGAAGCTGCGGGAGAAGCCACGACTGCAGCGCTGGAGTGTCGACCTGCGAAACAACTCGATACAACCCTCCCTCCTTTCGCCTCGCTCCCTCTCTTGGGCCATCACGGACGAGGGGAGTGAGGGGCTGAGCGGGGCAGCGTTGCGCGGACGGTGTGGGGGGGAGGGCAGGGGAGACGACGGCGCTTGTATCGAGGGTAGCTCCGGTTAAAGGGGAGCTGCGATACAGCGCGAAACACGTGCTCAGATGGAGCCAGCGTCCACAGCCAAGGCGAGACCGAAGATGAATGGGACGGACATTGCAGCGACAAGTAGTTGAATGGGGCTACAGGAGACGTCTGATTGAGTCTCAGCTGCTGTGAGAGGCTACGTAGGAAGTAGATTTCGAGCTGTTAACTGCAATGTCAGCTCTGTTTTCCCGAAATAAACCTAAGTACGCCGGCCGCTGTGGCAGAGCGGTTCTAGGCGCTTGAGTCCGGAACCGCACTGCTGCTACGGTCGCATGTTCGAATCCTGCCTCGGGGATAGGTGTGTGTGATGTCCTTAGCTTAGTTAGGTTTAAGTAGTTCTAAGTCTAGGGAACTGATGACCTCAGATGTTAAATCCCATAGTGCTCGGAGCCATTTAAAACTTTTTTTTCGAAACCCAAGTGACCTTACTCAATGGTGGCGGTAAGTTCCTATGGAACTAAACTGCTGAGATTATTGGGCCCTAGTCTTACACAATACTTAATCTAACTCAGACTAACTTACACTAAGGACAACACACACACCCATGCCCGAGAGAGGACACGAAATTCCGACGGGGGTAGCCGCGCGGACCGGGCAAGGCGCCCAAGACCGCGCGGATACCACGCGCAGCATGTGACCTTAGGCGTGAGAGCTATAATTACAATAGCGAAATAATTCTACCTAAACGAATTTTGTATTTTTTCCGAAGGAACTGCACACCTCATAGTACACTGCGGGGTTGCATTTTCATAGACGTGTCACTGATTGTGGAGGCCAATGGTTCGACCAATTTTGTTGCCTTTTTTTCAATAACACGACTTAAGGTTAATATGAGGATACAATCAACTACAGTATACGTAAAAACGCGGCACTGCGAAACCAGTTTGAAGCAGATAGACTCAACTCATAGTCCGGATATCTTCGTATGCCGCAACTACAGAAGAGTATTTGCGCCTGTCTTACTTTCTTACTCCAAAGTGTATTGAGCTTATATTTCTAATGACTGCCATGTTCAAAGTATGTTGAATTCCACCATTTATAAATATTTTTAGTAGCTCTGCGATGGTAAGGCAACAGAGATATTTAGTTTTTGTATTTGTTCACAAATGCAAGTGCGTTGTACTTCCGTAGCTATCATGGCTGAGGTAGTAAGATAGATCGTAATTTTGTATAAAGGTTCTATGAATACGAATACATCCATTGCGCTCCCCCCATTGAACCACTGTATAAGTGTCTCATCACGTCCAATGGGCTCAATGTACGTGGAGCCGTACTATGGTGAAACCAAGTGGAGACCAGTCAGTGCTCTGAGAAACAGAGACGTTACGTAATTCGAATAACGACGTGTAAAATGTGAATTATTATTTCATATTTCAGATACCGTAATCTTGCACTGATGAAATAACCCCGTGTCTAAGACCATTATTACATTCTGTAGTTTCTCTCTCTGAATTGTACTATATAAAGGAGGAATGAACGCTAAGGAAGAAAGATTTACGCGCGGGATGTGACTCTCTTCACCTTTATTTCACGTAGCCATCGATCATTGCTCTATGGACATTTCTTCATTTAAAAACGTAAAGTATCTAAATTATCACACTGTGGAGAACTGCAAACAAGGCTTATGAAGTGGACAACTAACTGCATAAAAGTAATGTTTGAGGAAGAAGCCTAGCACCTACAACAAAAAGCACCTAAAGAAAACCTGTTTCCTAAAATCTCTGTCAGTAACGTTATTCAGTTTCATACAAGACAACTACATCGGTTGTTTGCAAAATGTGGAGAGATAGCAGGAAAATTTCTCTATCTTGAATCAAGTGCAGCGCACACGAAATAGTATTGGTAACTGCAGGTCACAAAATCTCACCAACCTACATCGACGCTCTAAGAAGTTTTCATTCCATAATAGAAAACAAAAGTCAGTGTTCTATTGAAACTATTTGAAAAGTATTCACGACCGACTGCAGGAATACCACTTCAATCTAGTACCGAACTAATATACGATGAAGTTTTAGTGCAGAACCTGTCAGTGTGCTGCATGCCATTTTTAACAGAAAAATCCCCCTGCCAGGCTTGGATATTGTACGTATCTTCCGTTCATGCGCGCAGCCGGTATGGAATTTTTGTTCTCCGGCGAATGCCGACATTCACCGCTGATTGTTACCGGACGCCGTACTTCGCCGCCGAAGCGAGCTGTCGGCGCCGCTGCATCCAAGTCAGTGCCTAGTTGCAGCGACGCTCGCCAGATGGTGACGCCGTCGGCCGGATCGCGCAGACGCAGAGCGCAGACTCCGCCCAGTGCCGCCGGCTGTCACGTGACACCGTGACGCCATGAGCACGCCTCCCGTACGCAGCGCCACGCTGCGACCCTGCCGCCAGACTACGGCAGTACACCCGCGAGGACAGACCTGGTCGCGGGCAATGCTTGCGAGCTCTGCAAATGTCTGTGGGTTTCCACCCATCTATAGCTGAACACGATCCATCAGTCATTTCCAACCAATTTCCTTTACCCTTAATCCCCTACGCAACCCTTATTGAAACGTCGCCGTATGAAACAGAAATACTAATCTAATGGTGAGATTTGACAAAATTACTAGAATGTGATGTTTCCTATAATATTTTTAACAGATAATAAATTTTAATAACACAGTATTATCTCTGAAAATATAGGACAAACTTTAATCGAATTGCCCCTTTTTATGCAAAAGAACTTTACACTATGGCTATCACAAATGGGTCTTTGTTAAACAACCAAACGAAATAACTACAAATATTTATACTAAGCTTTGAGTGGTTGCATACCCCTTTTGAGAAGAGTCACTCCGCTGATTTTATGTAGCACCAAAAATTTTAAATAGATATTATGAGCAGAGATTCCACTCCATTATCTTACTGCAGTATTAGTTACAAATATGAAGTGTGGCACACATAGATTTATAATTTTTTCTAGCGTTTCTCAGAATTGAATGAAGTACCTAAAACTACGCAATATCCAGTTGGAACGAGTCTCCACATACATTTTTTTCAAAATACTAGAATCACAGTTGAAACGAACGTTGCCATCTGCTTATCATCGACTGTGGGATAGTTTATCTCAGACATCTCCATACATTACATTCTTCAGCTTTTCAAGTACATACGTAAGTTACGTTTGGTTTCGGCGTCTGAAGTTTGTCATTCATATTTTACGTTTCTGCTGGACACGTATTCAAAATGGAAATGCTCGTATTATTGAGCAGCAAATAAACTGTTCTCTGGCACTCGTTAAGCGAATTATCTAATTTCAATGCCGTATTTTTCAGTAAAAAGCTTTTTAGAGAGTACGAGCGATGGAAAATGGAAAAATGGAATTTCGAGCTGCTTGAAGAACAGCCTAAACGAAACTTGTAGGCTGAATCGAAAGCCTGATTTTATCGATTTTTTTTTTTTCCTGTACGGAGAGCATCCTTTTTGAACAAGCAGAGGACGTAATAGCAAGGAAATGGAGAAGTAAAGAGAATTTTGCCAATGATGGATATCAGTTCAATTCGTATATGTGCTGTGAAGATTTGCCACTTCATGTAATATGATAGTAGAAGGCTTGTAATTTTACCTTCTACACTACTGGAAATTGAAATAAGAACACCGTGAATTCATTGTCCCAGGAAGGGGAAACTTTATTGACACATTCCTGGGGTCAGATACATCACATGATCACACTGACAGAACCACAGGCACATAGACACAGGCAACAGAGCATGCACAATGTCGGCACTAGTACAGTGTATATCCACCTTTCGCAGCAATGCAGGCTGCTATTCTCCCATGGAGACGATCGTAGAGATGCTGGATGTAGTCCTGTGGAACGGCTTGCCATGCCATTTCCACCTGGCGCCTCAGTTGGACTAGCGTTCGTGCTGGACGTGCAGACCGCGTGAGACGACGCTTCATCCAGTCCCAAACATGCTCAATGGGGGACAGATCCGGAGATCTTGCTGGCCAGGGTAGTTGACTTACACCTTCTAGAGCACGTTGGGTGGCACGGGATACATGCGGACGTGCATTGTCCTGTTGGAACAGCAAGTTCCCTTGCCGGTCTAGGAATGGTAGAACGATGGGTTCGATGACGGTTTGGATGTACCGTGCACTATTCAGTGTCCCCTCGACGATCACCAGTGGTGTAGGGCCAGTGTAGGAGATCGCTCCCCATACCATGATGGCGGGTGTTGGCCCTGTGTGCCTCGGTCGTATGCAGTCCTGATTGTGGCGCTCACCTGCACGGCGCCAAACACGCATACGACCATCATTGGCACCAAGGCAGAAGCGACTCTCATCGCTGAAGACGACACGTCTCCATTCGTCCCTCCATTCACGCCTGAGCGACACTACTGGAGGCGGGCTGCACGATGTTGGGGCGTGAGCGGAAGACGGCCTAACGGTGTGCGGGACCGTAGCCCAGCTTCATGGAGACGGTTGCGAATGGTCCTCGCCGATACCACAGGAGCAACAGTGTCCCTAATTTGCTGGGAAGTGGCGGTGCGGTCCTCTACGGCACTGCGTAGGATCCTACGGTCTTGGCGTGCATCCGTGCGTCGCTGCGGTCCGGTCCCAGGTCGACGGGCACGTGCACCTTCCGCCGACCACTGGCGACAACTTCGATGTACTGTGGAGACCTCACGCCCCACGTGTTGAGCAATTCGGCGGTACGTCCACCCGGCCTCCCGCATGCCCACTATACGCCCTCGCTCAAAGTCCGTCAACTGCACATACCGTTCACGTCCACGCTGTCGCGGCATGCTACCAGTGTTAAAGACTGCGATGGAGCTCCGTATGCCACGGCAAACTGGCTGACACTGTCGGCGGCGGTGCACAAATGCTGCGCAGCTAGCGCCATTCGACGGCCAACACCGCGGTTCCTGGTGTGTCCGCTGTGCCGTGCGTGTGATCATTGCTTGTACAGCCCTCTCGCAGTGTCCGGAGCAAGTATGGTGGGTCTGACACACCGGTGTCAATGTGTTCTTTTTTCCATTTCCAGGAGTGTAGTTCCTTACCTTATGAGAAAATATCAAAGAAAACAACGGTTTCTGTACAATTTGGTAAATTTCATCTACATTCGGATGTAGATGGCTAACCACTTAACAACGAATACGATGGGCAATACTGTCGGCTTAGTTTATACTTGCATCTCCATCATTTTACCCGAGAAACAGACTCTTATCGCTAAAAAAGACAGAAAAATTTGAACTAGAATTGAAACGCAATCCAGGTTTAAATTTTCTTTTACATGATTATCTAGGTCTCCCAACATTTACGAGAATTTTGAAACATCTACTCATAAAAATATAAAGAGATAACCAAATGATGCGAGTTACTTTTAATAATATTAATGACAAAATAATGTGTATTTCAACAGGTATCATTATGATTAATTACATTTTGATTAGACAGAAATATGGTTGAAAGGATGAAAAAGTATTCTTAAGGGGATAAAAACTGTGATCTCCTACTGCTACAGACGGACGGGGAAATTTCATGTCAGCGATAAGCCAATTTTGTAAAACTGAGTACCCAAAGGAATTCAGCTTATCTCTCTGACAGTTGAGCCTTTTAATGGTGGGATTCCGGACATCATTTCTAAGTAGTTCTGTTGCTTGGGCAACGAATTACTAAAGTTGCGACGGTTGCAAAGCAGAGACGCAAAATTTTCGTAATGTGTTGAGATGTATAAAGTTACATGCGAATAGTGTAATGTAGTTGCAATGCTTCAAATGAAGTTGATGCTTCTTGTAATCATCCCTGCCTTCTCTAAGCATTAATTATACTGACTGTTGTACTGAACCACAGCAACACTGCGTAACTATGCCCTCATCTCCAGCTGCAGCTCTTACTATCTACACTTCAGTGTGGAAAAAGGTAAATTTTTTCTAACTGTCCATCTTTCTACTCATATTGTTTTTAGATGCAAGGGACTGCAACGGCCGTAATTCAGTGCACTGCAAGTAAATACGAATGATGGCCCTATATTGCTCCATTAAGTAATTTTTGACGTCAGGTTCGGTCGATACACAGGTAGAGGTGTACCTATCAAGACAGTTTTAAGGCGGAACGACCACATAAATCTATTTTTGCCAACGGCAGATGGCAGTTTTAGATCATCTGACAGACTTTTAGGGATGCGTAATTTGCAAAGATAATAGTTCGCTTACAGTACTTCCGTCCATCCGATTTTTATCGTTTTTCAGCATGCGACAAAGTTGGACTAACGAAGGGGGAAAGTGATAATTCATAGGAAGTCTGTGAAATTTGTCTCAGATTTCCGTAGACAGTGCAATGGTCCATTCATATACTTTATGATGGGGCTTGGTACAATAACGACACAGTGCTACACAAAAATGATGCTTCTTATAATCCCTCGAGTGTAAATGACACGACGTGTCCACAACAATGTTACCTCATTTCATTATTTTCATGACTGCAAAATTGAAATGGGATTTACAAGATTTGTATTCCGGTTATTGCACGCTACTGAATATGAAACCGATACAATTATAAAGATACACTCCATAATACACCGAAGCTTGCTAACGGACCACAGACCTTGATGCTTCCCTTCTAACATCATCTCAGTCAACAAGTGTAAGGTAGTGCTCAATTGTATCGTCCTTCAAGCCTCTGATGCGTTCTTTTTGTCGTAGCTTTCCATTTTTCTGGCTGCGTTGTAGCAATTTCTAACTCTATACTGAAATTTAATACAAACTTGTATTATCAACCGAAAGATTTGTTTTAGAATATGTAGCACAAGGGACTACATGGAAGTCGCAATGCAATATTTACAATATTGAGTAGTGAATATGAACTACCTCTTTGTCTATAATGCATTGACTTGGAGAAATATTCTGACTCGGTACCGAAAACTATTGCAACAGGTCTTGAGAACACATCATTACAATGAATCTACATGTTATAACGGAAGTCTATGTGCTAATACATTATTGACACACCATTACGTGTTGCTCCTTTTTAACAAGACGTCGTCTTTGGGTGTCCTGAATAATTGCTTCGTTCTCACATATTGGGTTGTGGATTTATAACAGATCACGTAACTATTTCATGATAAAAAGATGTATTTCTTAGAGTGAAACAGGTTGAAAGTCGAACTTTCTCGTATAGTGCCATGGTAACTTCGTAACCTACCATTAATTCAGATGCCTGGTGTGGTGTACGGTGTTTCATTTGTTTGTGTATGTGATGACAAATTCCTCGAATTTTTAGTTATAATTGTTTTCTGCCTACTTAGCCTTTTGTATGTGTGATAGTTTTCTTGTAAAGTTACGAGATGTGTTCCATTATTTAACTAATCATTTTCGTGTAGTCCTCTCTTGTTACTGGCCTCTCTTGTTATTGGCCTACAAAAGATGAGTGACTTGTCTCAAACTTACAGCCTCTGATATGTTCTTTGCATCGGATGTCGAATCATCTGCCTGTTTGTCCTACAGACCTACTTACCTTAACAAGCGTTGCATAGTAATAGGCACATTCCTGCTTTCTGGTACATCTCTGCGTCTTTCGTAGTGTTTGGCCTCCAAAAGAAAAATGTAATTCACCCACCCAAAGAGACTGCCTAAAATGATTCAATCTATTCATGGGGAATGTTCGTTTACCTGGAACCCTTAATATATAGGAGTAATAGAAAGGATGAAGAGGATCCAAAGACTTGTAGTTTTGTTTATCGACTAGGAATGCTTTTTAGAGGTTCCCACTGAACTCCAGTGACAGACACTACAAAATGAAAACTGTTCATCGTCTAGAGCTAAATTTCATATAATGTATGATTCAAGTAGAAAGAGGCAGTATGTTTCCTCCTATACAGATTTTGAGACCCGAGCATGACGGGAAAATGAAATTTCGACTTCATATGATAAAGTAACAGCTGTAACCTGTTGAGGATAAAGGCCGCAGACTGAGGAAGAAACCAAAATGAGTGTACTGCTACTTTTCGCTGTAAAGTTTCTATCTTTGCTTCTGCTACTTGGACACAGGTGGCTCCGTTAATCATTTTGAAACGAAAGTTGTAAGTAGGCTGTTTATGTTTTCTTATTGGCAACGTTACGTAGCGCTCTGTATGAAAATCACTGGCTGTGCTGTGTGCAGTCTGTGGCTAGTTTGCATTGTTGTCTGCCATTGTAGTGTTGGGCAGCGGCAGCTGGATGTTAACAGCGCGTAGCGTTGCTCAGTTGGAGGTGAGCCGCCAGCAGTGGTGGATGTGGGGAGAGAAATGGCGGAGTTTTGATATTTGTCATGAACTGCTATATATATATTATGACTATTAAGGTAAATACATTGTTTGTTCTCTATTAAAATCTTTCATTTGCTAACTATGCCTATCAGTAGTTAGTGCCTTCAGTAGTTTGAATCTTTTATTTAGCTGGCAGTAGTGGCGCTCCCTTTATTGCAGTAGCTCGAGTAACGAAGATTTTTGTGAGGTAAGTGATTTGTGAAACGTATAGGTTAATGTTAGTCAGGGCCATTCTTTTGTAGGGATTTTTGAAAGTCAGATTGCGTTGCGCTAAATATATTGTGTGTCAGGTTAAGCACAGTCTCGTATATAATTCTTCAAAAGGGGACGTTTCAAAGTATGTAGGCTGGCCTCCGGAAACACAACAAAGCAGGAATGAAATAATTTGGCAGAATGGTAGACGGAGGCACAGCGAGGAAAAGAGTACGTTGATACGTTACTGGAGTAACTACGCGAGCAGCGGAGCACGTATTCATAAATTCTGCTTGCACTGTGCTCTGTGCGTAATTAACGCGCTTTATAATTCACGAGCTATATTGTCATCCATTACCGGGCTCATTCTTAATTCATTAAAGTAGCCCCTGTTAAGTCACGTGATGGACGTGGCACGCCTAGTTTGCACAGGGTCTCCCAGTTACACTGCTACCACACGGTTCTTATGTTCCTGTTCGAAGTAAAAGTTTGCCTCTTACTTACTCCCGTAGTGTGGGATTGTTCAAAGTCCTTGAGCTATCTGCAAGGTGGACGTACGCACTAAGTAATTACTGATTGTTTCGGTACCTATGGTATTCGATAATTTTATACATCGGTAAAAATAATAGCCCTTCGGTGTCGGAATAATGGTGTGGGGGAGAATATAAGGGACAACAAGAAAGTCTGGCGAAGATGATGAGTATGTCACTCGTCAAAACGTCGCAGTTTGAAGACACCGCCACCCTGCTGGAAGCCCGAGAACTCTTCGCAAGAAAGTTACCGTTTGAGGGAGATGCTGTAGCGTACTTACAGTCCAACGTGACTCCCATGCGGTGTTTAAACTCAGGAGAGTGTTCCTGGAGCAACTCTGTAGCAATTGTGGACATATGAGGTATCGCATTGTCCAACTGGAATTGCCCAGGTCCGTCCAAATGCACAATGTACAATGTACATGAAGTGATGCAGGTGATCAGACAGAATGGTTACGTACATGTCTCCTATCAGAGTCGTATCTAGACGTATCAGGGGTCCATATCACTCAACTGCACACGCACCACGTCATTACAGAGCCTCGACCAGCTTGAACAGTACTCTGCTAAAATGCAGGGTCCATGGCTTCATGAGGCTGTCTCAACACCCGTACACGTCCATCAGCTCGATAGAATTTGAACCAAGGCTCGTCCGACCAGGCAACATGTTTCCAGTCATCGACAGTCCAAAGTCGGCGTTGACGGGCCCAGGCGAGGTGTAAAGCTTTGTGTCGTGCAGGCATCAAGTGTACACGAGTGGGCCTTCGGCTCCGGAAGCTCATATCGATGATCCTTCGTTGAATGGTTCGCACACTGACACTTGTTGATGGCCCAGCATTGAAATCTACAGCAATTTGCGGAAGGGTTGCACTTCTGTCACGTTGAACGATTCCCTTAAGTCGTCGTTCGTCCCGTTCTTGCAGGATCTTTTCCCAGCCACAGTGATGTCGGAGATTTGATGTTTGGTCAGATTCCTAATGTTAACGGTACACTCGTGAAATAGTCGTTGGTACGCCGACTATAACACCACGTTCAAATTCACTTAAATCTTAACCTGCCATTGTAGCAGCAGTAACAAGTCTAACAACTGCGCCAGACGTTTGTTTTCTAATATAAGCGTTTCCTACCGCAGCGCCATATTCTGCCTTTTACGTATCTCTATATTTGAATACGCATACCTACACCAATTTCTTTCGCGCTTCTGTGTATAAGCATGTAGCAAGAGTACCCTTCGAACGGAAACTGTTTGATCGCCCCTGATGATAATCTTTTAGTATTAATTTCATGAGAATGCAATTTATCTGTGTAGTACATAGGAAACGCAGTGAAAAGACGGTCTTAATGCAGCGCTCCGCTCTAGATTATCCTCTGAAAGTTTGTTCCTACCTCCAAAAATTTTGCAACATTCATTCACTTGAACCTGTCAGCTGTAGGCAAACGCTGGTAACGCCCTCTACTGGGTGCGGTAAGGACATAAGCATAGCACAGACTAATGGGGATTAATTCAAGCGACGATACGGGCCAGCCGGCCGGAGTGGCCAAGCGGTTCTAGGCGCTACAGTCTGGAACCGCGCTACCGCTACGGCCGCAGGTTCGAATCCTGCCTCGGGCATGGATGTGTGTGATGTCCTTAGGTTAGTTAGGTTTAAGTAGTTATATGTTCGAGGGGACTGATGACTTCAGAAGTTAAGTCCCGTAGTGATCAGAACCATTTGAACCATTTTTTGATACGGGCCAAAAATGAAAAACCCACAGATATGGATGACTAAGACAAAGGACGGGTTGTTACGGCACGGCGCCAACTAATGACCGTCTCAGAAACCGTGAAGTTGATGGGCTGCTTTCGTGTTACTCTTGTGAGCATCTACGGAAAGTGGCTGATAGACGCTGAAACACGGATGTAGCAGGCTTGCCCGCTGCCTAAAGCGGAACTGGCAGCGACATCTGGTTGATCTGAGGACAGTGAACATTGCTGGTGTTTGCACGTTTTGTGGTACACCGTTCAGAGGACATTATCTAAGACGCGGCTCTGCAGAAGTGTGCCTCTACTTGTTTCCATGGTGAACGCATTACATCGTCAGTTACGATTGCAGTGGCCACGTGATCAACTAGACTGGCTCATGGATCAGTGGAAACGTGTCGCCTGGTGGGATGAAACGCTTTTCTTTTGCACTATGTCGGTGGTCGCGTGCAGACATAAACATCAAAGGAGCATTAGTGAGACACTGTTTTGGAGTGCACATAGATGAGAAATTAAATTCCAATGAGCACATTAACAAACAGACAAAGATACTACATTGACTGGTGAGGCTATATTTCGACGAATACAGACCATCTCTACTGTTTACACGAACATAGCAGTGCGACCTCTTCAGGTGAGAAACAAGCTTTGCAGTCATTACTTGGGCACATAGAATGACCTCAAACAAGACGTTGATCAGACAAGGAGTGACCTGCTGAATCAGAGGCGTTCGTACCAACTCATCACGCAGACAGGAGTTAACCCTTATACTTCTCGGTCAGAGGTGCACGATACTCCTCGGCATTTTCTTTAGTTTAGAGTACTTCGATAATCAAGCAGCTGCGTCAAAATTTCACTGAGTTCAGTGGAAAATTTAGATATTCCTTTACTTAAATAGAATTTCAGCCATGGTTAACAAAAATGTGGAGTAACTTATGGCGTATCTGAGGATATGGTCATACTGCACAGGTCCTTATTATCTGCCCGTCCATTCTTAGTTCCTTAAACGTATGCATCACAACATGCGAAACACCAGCCACTCGAACAAGAGGTGCTCGTGTCACTTAGTAGTCATGAAGTAAAATGATTGGGAAGATAAGTCCTCGTCTCAAATTTACAAATTTGGTTCAAATGGCTCTGAGCACTATGGGACTTAACATCTGATGTCATCAGTCCCCTAGAAGTTAGAACTACTTAAACCTAACTAACCTAAGGACATCACACACATCCATGCCCGAGGCAGGATTCTAACCTGCGACCGTAGCGGTCGTTGTCAAATTTACATTTTATACCTTGACAGTGCCCACAAATCTTCTGGCCGCACACATTTGTCCTTCCAGTTTAGCACAAAAGCGTCTACAGTGATGCTAGTGCTCTGCGCAACGCGAAAAAAATGACAAGTATCTGGCTGCTTTGCGTCTTGAGGACATTATTACAAACTGCGCTATCGCGAAATCCAGCAGGCAGAGCCTTTGCTGACTGAAAAGTTCATACGAATCACATCCGCCCAATTTTGTGGTCAGCCACCCTTCGTGTATGAACAGTCATGTATGAATAAGCAATATTGGCTACAAGGCAATGAAATTTACTACGGTCAGTGAACAATTTCATTACAAAAAACAAAACTAGATAGATGCTCATATGCGGAATATAGTTCAGTGAATCTGAACGGAAGTGTGTAAAATTGTTATTTTAACTCTCTGCCTACATGTTTCCGCTCGTTCTAACGTAGCAAGTCCTATCCTGACATTCTAGCGGCTGACGGGGTGAGCGAGAAGTATAGTGTCAGCGTCGGAGTATAGGTACAAATCAAAATACGGTACAGATATTCCCCCCATGAACTCGTTTCGGTCGCTTAAAATACCCACTGATTTGGACTCGTTCTACAGCATTGATCTAAAACATTACGACCACATGCTTAACAGCTTGTTTGTCCGTGTTTGGACATAATTGATTCTGCCTATCGGGGATCCGACAGTTTATTGGTATGTTCGCGGAGGCGTGTAGCGTTACATGTTTGCGCACAGGTCATGTGATTCGCGTAAATGAAGGGCCTCTGAATTGCGTATGTGGCGTTGGCACCCAATAGCGTCCAGATGGGTTGCATAGAATGTACATTTGCCGAACATGGTGGTAGAAGCATCAACGGGAGTTCACTATAATGCTCCTCAGACCACTGTAGCACTTTTCTGTCCCCGAGACACGGAAAATTATACTGCTGAAAGATGACATCACCGTCGGGAAAGGCATGAAGCATGAAGGGATACAGGTGGTTCGCAGCTGTCAGCTTAGATTACTACCATAGGTCCCTTACAAGCATATCCCCCATAGCCTAATACTGCTTTCTGCAGTCTGCGAGCACGGCGCGCTGCGAGTTTCGAGCCGCCGTTCACCTCGATGACGGCGTTTATGGACACAGCAACATTGTGATTCACCCAAAAACCTGACACGTTACCATTTGAGGATGGTCGAATGCCAACGGTCCGGTGCCCACTGCAATCGTAATTCACGATGTCGTGGGGTCATCATGTTAATACGTAGAGGTAGTCTGCTCCGGATCTCCGTCTTCGACGATGAACGGTATGCTCCGAAACACTTTTGCGTGCACCAGCGTTGTGCTCTTTCGGCAGGGATACCACAGATCACCATCTATCCTCCTCTACCGAGCAAACAAACCTCCGCGTTCTGTAAAGAGTCGTGGACGTTCAATCATTTAACGCCTATTGGTAGTTTCACTGTCCTTCTACCACTTTCCGTAGATGTTGACAGTAGCACGTGAATATTTGCTAAGCATCATAATTTTCGAGACACTCTTCCACATGCTCTGCGTAATAATAATAGGCCCTTTGTCAAATTCGCTTATCTCAAGGGATTTTCCCATATGCAGCCCTTATCTTCGCTAAGGTGACCCCCAGTCCGCGTCTGTTCCGCTTACATACTTCTGTTACCACGTCACGTGACCGAGGGAGGTGGCGCAGTGGTTAGACACTGGACTCGCATTCGGGAAGACGACGGTTCAATCCCGCATCCGGCCATCCTGATTTAGGTTTTCCGTGATTTCCCTAAATCGCTACAGGCAAATACCGGGATGGTTCCTTTCAAAGGGCACGGCCGACTTCCTTTCCCGTCCTTCTCTAATCCGATGAGACCGATGGCCTCGCTGTCTTGTCTCCTTCCCCAAAAAACAACAACAACCCACGTCACGTGTCCGCAACGCCACCAGATGGCATCCAACGTCGCGGTGGGCGATGGATATAATGTCCGTGTACATCCGTGTACGCTCCACGGTTCACTTTAAGTTAATGTTGTGCAAAATCGCTAAAGAAGGGAACTGCCTTGTTGAGTCTGAGCTCGTACTCCTAATGTTCACAGACTCGAAGGCATAAGTTTTAAGTGATCGGCAAAGTAAAGTAAAGGTCTTATGGTTACAGTATTAATGAGCCGCAACCGTACCAGTCGATTCATACAAAAACTGGGTGTAACAATGTGTAGCGATATGAAATGGAATGACAACATGGGCTCAGTCATAGGTAAAGGAGGTGGCAGACTTCGGTTCATTGGTAGGATACTGGGAAAAAGCTGTCAATCCACAAAGGAAAACGGTCAGAAATCACATGTGCCTCCCATTCTAGGATACAGATCAAGTGAGTGGGAAAAATACCGAGTAGGAATAATAAGAGATATTGAATGCAAACAAAGAAAAGCAATGTGAATTGCCACAGGGTTGTTTCACTAGAGACAGAGCGACACGGAAACGCTGAGATACCTGAATTTGTAGTCTAATTATGGTAGAAGTCAATTAGCCCAAGAAACCTTACTTGCAAACTCTCAGAAATTAGCTCCATATTTATTTCTTAAGTACAGATCGCTAAGACACTTATCACAGTATCCTCAGAGGCATTTAATCATCCTTCCCATGCTCGATACACGATCAGTACGAGAACAAACCCTAGAAGATCGTACCATGTTAAGTGCCCTCTATGATGCACTGCAGACTACCTTCCAAAATACGTACGAAAATTCAGAAGAACTTGTTAAATTTCGTAAAACTTTCATTCAGGAATTTCACAAATTTCTTTCAGTAAATGCTCAACCTACCTCCTTGACACATATACTTGTTTATCTAATAATGTAATCATTCATGTAGCGAAAAGATTTAGTCTTGTCCAGTCAATTGGATTTAGATTTGTGTTGTAGATACATTATGCACTGGCGTAGGCTGCCGCCAGCACATCGGTCGGCAAAGAGGTAGCGCGAAGACCGACAGTAGGCGCTCGGTCAAGTGCGCCCATCACGAGAGAGGCCAGAGACAGACTCGCAAGCAACATGCAGCCAACGCCCTCTCGACCGCAAGTATTTAGGCCGCCACCGCTGACCGGAGTGTCTCAGTAACTCAGTCACTGACGGACTAACTCACACTCCAGCTTGGCGTCTGTGATTCATCATAGTGCGGGCACTGTTCACGTCTCGGGGTACGACACTACACAGCGTCAGATTGTAGATTGCCTACAAGATGGCTTTTAAGGATGACCTTGTAGCACAACAAATGAGCTCTAGAGGTTCCAAAGTTTCCTGCACTGCCTAGTCGGCAGTATCGTATTCAGAAATCCAGAATACATCCAATAGCAGAAGTGTCCTGTTAGCTTTAGAGGTCGCATGCAGTAGGGGTCCATCTTACTCTGAAGTAGGGTCTAATGAAATTTCCTTAAAGATTAGAGTTGTTCTTCTCAGCAGCCAAGGGACAGTTACTTCTTATTTGCTTGTAAACGGCTACAGATCTCCCAACCTCCTCTGTAGTTAGGGAAATCATGATATAATTCTCTGAACTGCAACCAATGTCGACGACCTCTGGTGTGCATCGTACTCGTCCAGATTATTTAGACACTCTGCTATGTGCATTCCTGCACTATAGGCTTTGGCAGAATGTGTGACTGGGAACATAGTAACTGAAGCCTCTGGTTTCTTTAATATACTTACATTTTACAAAATTGAGAACTTCTTCGTGTCTGTAGATAAGAATTAAAACCTACACTCCTGGAAATGGAAAAAAGAACACATTGACACCGGTGTGTCAGACCCACCATACTTGCTCCGGACACTGCGAGGGGGCTGTACAAGCAATGATCACACGCACGGCACAGCGGACACACCAGGAACCGCGGTGTTGGCCGTCGAATGGCGCTAGCTGCGCAGCATTTGTGCACCGCCGCCGTCAGTGTCAGCCAGTTTGCCGTGGCATACGGAGCTCCATCGCAGTCTTTAACACTGGTAGCATGCCGCGACAGCGTGGACGTGAACCGTATGTGCAGTTGACGGACTTTGAGCGAGGGCGTATAGTGGGCATGCGGGAGGCCGGGTGGACGTACCGCCGAATTGCTCAACACGTGGGGCGGGAGGTCTCCACAGTACATCGATGTTGTCGCCAGTGGTCGGCGGAAGGTGCACGTGCCCGTCGACCTGGGACCGGACCGCAGCGACGCACGGATGCACGCCAAGACCGTAGGATCCTACGCAGTGCCGTAGAGGACCGCACCGCCACCTCCCAGCAAATTAGGGACACTGTTGCTCCTGGGGTATCGGCGAGGACCATTCGCAACCGTCTCCATGAAGCTGGGCTACGGTCCCGCACACCGTTAGGCCGTCTTCCGCTCACGCCCCAACATCCTGCAGCCCGCCTCCAGTGGTGTCGCGACAGGCGTGAATGGAGGGACGAATGGAGACGTGTCGTCTTCAGCGATGAGAGTCGCTTCTGCCTTGGTGCCAATGATGGTCGTATGCGTGTTTGGCGCCGTGCAGGTGAGCGCCACAATCAGGACTGCATACGACCGAGGCACACAGGGCCAACACCCGGCATCATGGTGTGGGGAGCGATCTCCTACACTGGCCGTACACCACTGGTGATCGTCGAGGGGACACTGAATAGTGCACGGTACATCCAAACCGTCATCGAACCCATCGTTCTACCATTCCTAGACCGGCAAGGGAACTTGCTGTTCCAACAGGACAGTGCACGTCCGCATGTATCCCGTGCCACCCAACGTGCTCTAGAAGGAGTAAGTCAACTACCCTGGCCAGCAAGATCTCCGGATCTGTCCCCCATTGAGCATGTTTGGGGCTGGATGAAGCGTCGTCTCACGCGGTCTGCACGTCCAGCACGAACGCTGGTCCAACTGAGGCGCCAGGTGGAAATGGCATGGCAAGCCGTTCCACAGGACTACATCCAGCATCTCTACGATCGTCTCCATGGGAGAATAGCAGCCGGCATTGCTGCGAAAGGTGGATATACACTGTACTAGTGCCGACATTGTGCTTGCTCTGTTGCCTGTGTCTATGTGCCTGTGGTTCTGTCAGTGTGATCATGTGATGTATCTGACCCCAGGAATGTGTCAATAAAGTTTCCCCTTCCTGGGACAATGAATTCACGGTGTTCTTATTTCAATTTCCAGGAGTGTATTAGGCCGGTTAAGATGGCCGAGTGGTTCTAGGCGCTACAGTCTGGAACCACGCGACGGCTACGGTCGCAGGTTCGAATCCTGCCTCGGGTATAGATGTGTGTGATGTCCTTAGGTTAGTTAGGTTTAAGTAGTTCTAAATTCTAGGGGACTGATGATCTCAGATGTTAAGTCCCATAGTGCTCAGAGTCATTTGAACCATTTTTTTTTAACATATTCGCAGTTCTGACGACAGTGGCCAGTGCATTACATTCCTAGTAAGTGTTTCGGTTGAAAGTCCACGCGCGATTGTTCTGTAAGCGATGACGTCACTGTTAACCCTATTGCCTCACTACACTGTAGTAGAACATTACAGGCATATCCTAACACATTATTAACTCATTCGCAGTCATCGTTCCCAACTACTTGTTGTTGACTGGAACAACGATGAACTAGTTTCTGAAGGATGTTAGTGACTAACGTGCCGTCGATAACGAGGTCATTAGAGACGGAGCGCAAGCTCGAATTGGGGAAGGGTGGGGAAGGAAATCGGACGTGCTCTTTATCAAAGGAACTATACCGGAATCTGCGTGAAGCGATTTATGGAAATCACGGAAAACTAAGTAGTTCCTGAAAAAATTTAAAGTAAAAGAGCGTTACACCGACAGAAATCATTATCTCTATCTATTTGTAGCCTTAGGAAAAGTTCCTTTAGCTATTTCCCATTATTTCTAACTGTGGGCTGAAACAAATATTGCTTCATCTACAGCATTGCTTATTTCTGTAGATAAATTTTTCTCTATTAGTAGTGACATCGTTCGGTGGTAATATTTAATGTAAAATCTGTTCGACTTCTTTATGGTAATGTTGCTTTTATACACGAAATTTATTTCATTATTAGGCTCATTAGTACTCTCAGACTGTAGATTTTTGTTGACTCGGGCGACGAATGATGCGGTACAGTTGCTTCATTGTCTTTCGAACCACGTTGCTTGAGTTAGGCATCGTTCGTCTGGCTCCTCTACGGCTATCTGACGTTTAAGTTTTTATTCATAGCTTCAAACGTTTTATTTATCTCTAGAGGATAGGAGATAATCGAACAGCATCAGACTTCAGCATGTGTTTCGGAGGATGATTAAATAGTCCAGTTCTCAAATCACTTTTCTAATACAATCAGAAAGAAGCATTAACAACTGAGAACCATTCGGAACCCATTTTTGTTTCCTCGCATTGTTCCATGGAAGTGTATGAAACTTACTTCCAATTATTTTTCCTTGTCTGTAATGATTAGTACGACTGCGATTCGCAGAACAAACCATTTTCTTCACTGAAAAAAAAAAAAAGACACCGAAAACATACCTTAAGCACCCCCCAGAATATTGTTAACTGTAGCGTAAATTTTCACTTAATCGTCGATCACGGATGACGCTCTTATCCGGAGAAGTTGCAAAGCTAGAAGTTTCAGCCAAGTGCGGGAAGGTAATCGGAGGATCGACGCGTCGTGCAGCGGTTGTCAGTAAATATAATGAATAGCATATAAAGGATCATTATTCTATGATTACAGAATTGCATAACAAGCAGTGGAAACAGTCACAACCATGTGTTCACACATAAGCGCAGTTACAGTACTTTATGGCAACGTAAGCTGCGACGTAAGGCCGCAACTTGCTACTGCCCCCACACCTTGCTATCCCCACCGTGTTTTCTGGTAACCGTGGTCCGGGCCATATACTGGTAGGTTTCTCTCGGAGGGTCGCTTATTGATGTGTGCCGAGCAGACCCCGGCGGTCCCGGCCAGGACGAGCCTCGCCACACCCACCGGGCCTGGCCCCACCCCCGCCGCCGCCCCCTGACGTCAGCGCGTAATTTGTCCTGCGCGCCTGGCGCGTTCTACTCGCCCGGACGGCAGCGCCACAGTTCGCGGCGGCCGCTTTGCCAACTTTGAACTCGGGTAGGAACGACCCGCGAAGGTGAATGGAGTTGAGTCCGCCGGCAGCACCGGAGGTGGACAGCCACGCGTGGTTCTGGAAGTGGGTGAAGATCGCAGTAGTTGTTTCCCAGACTGCGCCTGCGTTTCTGACAATTTGTTGCCGAAGGAGATGCATCGAAACTACAATTTGTAGCGGCGGCATTGGCTGTCGTCAGCATACATTAGAACGAACGTGATGTTAGAATTAATGAAGAATACTAATGCCATTTTCTGTTGTTGGATACCGTGCTGGTCAAAATATTTCTTTCGAGTTGAATCAGGTTTGAGAGGGAGATGATGCACGACCTTAGTTAATAAAGGGAAAGGATCCTACTATTTTATGTTCACGAAAAATTCACTTCCGAGTAGAAGGACAGTCAGATAAATAGCTTCACAACAAAATTACTCGTAAATGAGTATTGCCGGGAAAGCAGAGACTGTCAATAGCAGTAAAACTGGCAGGTACGAAGTTGTAGGCTACTGCCTTCAGTGATTGCTGCAACTATCTGACAAGGTATACTAGAGGCATAGTTCACATTCCATTCAATAAATAATTTATTTTTCTATAGGAATTGTAAACGTGACACAAAATTATATGTCCATAGGACGACTGGTAATTCGATTCTACATCGTAGGAAAAAAAAAAAAAAAAAACCACCAGTGACGCAGTTTTCCGATGTAAAAATATCGATGCAGAATTGTATGATGGGAACCTAAATATGTATTTTCTGTAGTTTTACACGTGTAATATTTCCTGAATGAATCAAGCTCACTCTGATGCTATGGTCTCTACTGATACAGATAGGAGGAGGAGGAGGATATTGGTGTTTAACGTCCCGTCGACAACGAGGTCATTAGAGACGGAGCACAAGCTCGGATTAGGGAACGATGGGGAAGGAAGTCGGCCGTGCCCTTTCATAGGAACCATCCCGGCATTTGCCTGGAGTGATCTAGGGAAATCACGGAAAATCTAAATCAGGATGGCCGGACGCGGGATTGAACCGTCGTCCTCCCGAATGCGAGTCCAGTGTGCTAACCAATGCGCCACCTCGCTCGGTGATACAGATAGCTGAGCGTTAAAAGTAGTTTAGTGTTTGTAGGAAAGATGCTGTTTCAAGAAACCGCTTCCACAGTTTCAAAAACAGTGCTTGTCATCACTACAGGAAAATGATTAACTTTAATAGAGCCGGCACATAGTGTAGTGTGTTCATGTGATCAACGTTGACGGGCATATGTATAGAGAGAAAATTAATGATCGTTTAAGGAGAAAAAATGGTTCAAATGGCTCTGAGCACTATGGGACTCAACTGCTGTGGTCATCAGTCCCCTAGAACTTAGAACTACTTAAACCTAACTAACCTAAGGACATCACACACAGCCATGCCCGAGGCAGGATTCGAACCTGCGACCGTAGCAGTCGCACGGTTCCGGACTGCGCGCCTAGAACCGCGAGACCACCGCGGCCGGCCTCGTTTAAGGAGAATTGGTACTGTCTCTAAATAGTGCATTATTTCTGCGAAAAATGATAATGGACAATAACTATGTTCTGCAATATTTTATTCAACGTTTCGGTTTATCATCTGACTCACCTATGTAATTACCAGAATGAAAAACTCTCCTATCGTAGCACAAAAAGGCGACTATGTCTTGCGCAGAGTAAGGATTGTAAAATAAGGGAACAAGATTTTTCACTGATTTGCCACATTCAAATATATATAAATGTAAACATTGTAACCTCCCCACAGAAAAATAATAATGACAGTGGACCATGAACCATGGGTAAACTCCCCACAAAATTAATAATTAAAAGAATTTTTCTAATATTGTAACCTCTGAACAAAATTGGCTTCCATTTGTAATCTGTGTGCAAAAATGCATTCACATTTAATGTAACCTCAAAATTCAATTCGTAAATCCGGAAATAATAATAAAAAAACAAATTAGTAACCTGATAAATTTTATGAGGACGGCAGCGCTGCCCTTCGGCCCTGTATTCTGAATAAAAAGCAAAAATTCTTACCTCAATAAAAAACTGCAAATATATCTGCTCTGATGTAGAAATTTTTTGACACAGCTTCGTGCAATGCTGGCGTATATTTTATTTTGATTCTTGGAAGGAATGATCATGCATTGGAAATAAATTGAAATGAATGCTTTTCTTTAAAAAAGTTACTTTATATTGTAAAAATTATTATTGGGGCATTTTTTTGGAACAAATTAAATGACAATTAACATACATTATTAGATATGCGCAAGGCTGCTTCTTTACCTTCTACAACAATACTCATCCTGCAGAGTCCTGACCAGAGTCCCGAGCAGAGCTGACAGCCGACACGCGCCGACTCCCGCCGACTCACACAGACTACTCAAGACTATTGTCGACTCGCGCAGACTAGCACAGACTAGCAACAAGCAACAACTAACGACATACTACTCTCTGGTCAGAGACTCTGCCATGCCTCGCCCATCGCCGGCAAAGCATACGTCTTACAACATCTTGACATATCTTCGCTAATACTGGTTAGTATTAGTGCTCACGTCATGTAATACAATCCATTGTTTCAAGTAAAGTAACATGATAATGTATGCCATGTCCTATAAAATGACATCCGCCAAAATGTCCCCCAGCATGACATTTGTCATGTCGTGCAATACGAAAAAACGAGTCATTAAAGTTTAGGATGCATGCACCCCCACTTTGGGATACTTCCTATTATAAATGCAATACCATTCTCAGATCCTTCCTATTGTAGATGCATCCCACCATCTAGAAGCACATAAATCTATGTTTTCCTTCACACCTCACTATACATGTAATAGGGAGAAGGATTGGTGGTGAATTGGTTTCCTCAAGGAAAAGAATCGGCTCCACCCACCCCGCAATCAAAAACGTTTTAGCGTCCCCCATTGAACAAATCCACCCGAAGATATCTTATGCCCCAGAAAAACTTTTTTAACTATTACACTATGCTCTTCAGCCATATGATGATATACATTTTTTACTGCGGCTAGTGAGTCTTCCGGGTTTTGATTAGGAGGGCTTCAGCCTATAAACTGTAACATGCAAGTGTGCCAGTAGTTGCAGCAAAGAGAGCTCATTGCGTTGGAACAGTAGGATAACTCATAAAAAAGATCCAATTTGAAGACATGTTTTCATTCAAATGCCTTTGAGGCTGCCAGATAAGTCGAAAAGCTAATTCCCTTCTTTTACATCGCTAACTCTGCCCAATACATATTCATTTCGTGCTATGATAGGAGACTTTTTCAGTCTGGTTCCCAACTTCAATCTTGCAGGATATTGACACGAGAAAACTGTAGCTTGGCAACCGATGTAGATTTTTGTTGACGGGCGACGAATGATTCGGTACAGTTCCTTCATTGTCTTTCGAACCATGTTGCTTGAGTTGGGCATCGTTAGTCTGGCTCCTCTACGGCTATCTGACTTATATCCTAATTTATATTACTTTTAATACTTTGTTTTATATTTCATTTTTAATGTATTTTAATATTTTGTTCCATAGTTACAAACGCTTTATTCGTATACACATGAGACTATATAGACAAACATACGAAAAAGTAACCGTACACACAAAAAGCATTTAACATAAATGCGGTACCGAGCGAAATATTAAATACCGTGCAAAATGCATGACAGTAATGTATGTAAATACTTAATATTACGTAGAAAAGCTTGCGATATGACCATATTACAGAGGATAGATAAACTTACTTAAAAGCTTGCTGTATCACAAGCTGATCGATTCTCGCAACAAAAGCATGGGCGTTGTTATTGTCTCTTAACTTAAAATTCTTATAATCGTTTATTTGAAGTATGCATTAATAAAAACTGAATATTAAAAAGAATAGCTAGAAACACTCGCATGAATAAATTTGGCACTAAATGTTGCAACAACCAGTCCGAATTAATTTGGCTGAAATAAGCAGAATAATTGCGAAACAATGAGTGCTTGACAAAATGCTATAAGCTTTTGAATCCTATAGAAAACTGACGAAATTAAGCTTGTTTTATCCGAATAAAATATTTGTACAAGATAGCATAAAGGTTTAAATGAACGATCATTTTGTGCAGGTCGGGGCAAAATTTTGGGTTGGTACATGCAAACGCTTGTTATAACTACCGTAAGGACGTATTTTTTATTTTCATTTGCGTCACTTTCAACCGTCTCAACACGTGCGATTCCCGTAAAACCGGATTTTACGTGCATTTTATATGCAGTCTTAGACCGTTACGCCGTGGCAACGGATAAACCTCACAAGATTCCTGTTTATTGCACATAACATCCAAATGAAGTTACATTTTTGAAAATAATTTTCAATTTTATCCTAAGAATGCACACCTTTTTATTTATTTGATTCACTTTAAACCATTTCCGAGCATTCAGTTCACGAAGGAATGAACCTTACATGCTACATTTAGCTCGACTTGAAACAATCTTTTCTCGACAACAGGTAAAGGTTATTAGATAAAGAAATACATTTTAGTTTAAGCCATTTATCTACCTTTGTGCAAAGTTTGTACCCACTCGAACAAGCTTCAAGTACAGAAGAAAACCTCCCAGAGAACCTATTTTTTTGCACGTGCAATGCAAACAAAACAAGATTTTTTCGGACAGTTAAAGCTTATCTTATACCAAGGTCCGATACACCGGTGGACCAAAACTGAGCCATCAGTCTCGCTCCAGTACGGTGTTATTTAAGAGAGACTGCTTTTTGCACTTAAACTCCGAACGGTGCTCATAAAATTGAGCTATTCCCTGAGCATTAACTACAGCCAAATTAATGTCTTTTGACTCGTACAATTTGCCTGGGCTCTAGCTCCGGTTCGTCGTTAAAAAAATGCGTTATATAGTGTTACAAAGCTCTTCATAGCAACAGTAAGACAGATGTTCCAATGGCTATACCAACGGCCGCTGGTCCGAACCAACAACTTTCTAACCTGTTCCTAGCTCAAATAGGTACCGAGCGATTCTGCGTTGGGGCCTTTTCGTACATATTTGTTTCCGTGGCCTCCGCGCTGTAACCACTATTCCTAACACAATTCATAATAACTGGGAGATCCCGAATTGCTTTTCAGACACCACTCTCCTTTCTACTCGGAATATGAGTGTTGTTTTTGAAGTGCATGTTTGAAATGTGGGTAATTTGCAATTGATGTGTGTGTGAGTGTGTGTGTGTGTGTGTGTGTGTGTGTGTGTGTGTGTGTGTGTGTGTGGTGTCGTGTTTCTATTCTATAACGATAATATGCCAGCACGTCGAATACTGCTCTGCAATGGGAACAAGGGGCCGCCATGCCCGCAGCTCGTGGTCGTGCGGTAGCGTTCTCGCTTCCCACGCCGGGTTCGATTCCCGGCGGGGTCAGGGATTTTCTCTGCCTCGTGATGGCTGGGTGTTGTGTGCTGTCCTTAGGTTAGTTAGGTTTAAGTGAAGGGACCGCCACAGTTAACGTCTTAGTCCGACAGTCGACTTACCGCCAACCTTGCCGCATGCCCCATTTGACGAGAAGCTGTGGAGAGGTTTGCAGTGTAATCCAGGACACTGGCTAAATGTTTGGCGTTCGGGAATTTTACCCCACAAACCAAACAGAACGAGGGAAGAACGACTTTCTATACGACTTCATACGACTTATCATTTCTTTTATCTTCGTGATCCTTATGCAAAACGAAATTTTGGCAACACTAGAATCGTTCTGCAGTCTGTTTCAAATACCAGTTCTCTAAAATTTTTCTACAATTTTCCTAGAATAGAACGTCGCCTTCCCTCCAGGCATTCGTGTTTGAGTTTCTGAAGCATCTTTGTAATACTTGGATGTTGGCCGACGTTGACAAATCTACTGGCAACTGGCGGGGATCCCAAGAACTCTAGCAGCTGTAGTTCAAATGGCTCTGAGCACTATGGGACTTAACTTCTGAGGTCACCAGTCCCCTAGAACGTAGAACTACTTAAACCTAACTACCTTAAGGATATCGCACAGATCCATGCCCGAGGTAGGATTCGAAGCTGCCACCGTAGAGGTCGCGCGGTTCCAAATTGTAGCGCCTAGAACCGCTCGGCCACCCAGGCCGGCAACCCATCATGTCAACTAGAGATTTTGTGTATGTCATTTTGTACTCTGCTACAGTCACTCAATATTCAAACTTTCCTGTTGTGACAGACCTTATTTTGGATTAGCTATAAAGCATGTGTCATTCAGTAAGTATCGGAATACTGTGCAGAGCAAGGATGCAATATAAACATGCCCGCACCAGAAAGATATATGTGCGAAAAGAATGATGAACGTATGTCTTTATTCTAATGCTCCCGTAACCCGATATCAGATTTATCACTCTTCAACTCTCTGTCTCTTCCCGCCCATGATTTCGGGTAGACATAGTGAGTGTATGTCAGACAACAATATACAGGATGGAGAATGTTTCACGAAATTTTAACCCTGGATAGCTGATGCCAGTAGGAACCAGAATTACTAATGTTGTATAGATCGACCAGGTACAATATTTAAACTACGGAAACTTAGCGCCACGCGCTCCAGTTGGTCATGGGATTGCCCTGTTGTCGGATCCTCTGGACAACGCATGACCGCGCATGCTTTGCCTGGCGGAGATCGAAATGTATCCAAGGCGGCCCGCACGCTCGGTAGTAGCGCGCAAGCCTTCCACCCTGGGAGCCTGAGGGCGAATCCGCCAGGGTCCTGACACATCCATTGTAGTTTCATTATGAGATGTACCGGAACAAACACAACAGCTGTTAGCCCGCGTACAGAAAGTCTTTCAGAAATTGTGTAGGCCCTGAAGAGGGCCTTTTTTGTGGCTAGGACATAGTTTACTTAAAGCAGGTGCTCCGACTGGCGACCCTCTGACGGGACACAAGCTGGTATTGCCCGAATGTGATGGGCGGCATGTTGAATGCGATGAATTAACTCTTCGTTTTTGGGGATTCAGTTCCAGGTGGGTGAACTACAACCTTGAAGAATCCCCACAGGCAAAATTCCTGTGACGTGAGGGCGCCATGTCCTACGAGCGCCTCCGCCAATTACCCGGCCGTCGAAGAGTTAATTTAAATGTCTACGCACAGCTCTACTGTTATGTGCGGGAGCCCCATCATGCTGCAACCACATGCGTAGCCGTATGTCCAGGGGAACATCTTCCAGCAGGCCGGATAGAGATTATTGCAAAAAGTGAAGGTAATTTTCCCCGGAAAGTCGACGAAGTACACGGACCGGCCTAATCAGATGGTCACCCACAATGCTTGCTCAAATGCTGAGCGAAAATCGTTCCTGGTGTCCGTGGACGTACATGACGTGAGGATTTCCCCTTCCCTAGTAATGAACGTTTCAACTGTTGTAAAGGCGATCCCGATGGAAGGTGCACTCGGCGGAAAACAACATAATGGCGAGGAAGTCAGGATCTCATTCAACACGTCGCAGAAACCACCAGCAAAACCCTAGCCTAAGTTCATAGTCCGCCACGGGATTTAGGTTTTCGGCGGGAAGGAAACTAAATGGATGCTGGCCGTCGTTCCTCAAAATCTCCCACATTAACCGATGAGTGATCCCTATGCCGTGTCCAAGTGTCCAACCGCTCGAGTATTTGTCGTAGGTGCTTCCTCGAAGCGCTCGAGAACAGTCTCTTCAAATGCAGCATCCAGTCGTGTTCGAGGTCTTCCAGCATCACCATGATATCCCGCTAACGAACCTGTTTCGCCAAGTCACTGATGAATTGCTGTAAACGTTTGCGGGTTTGAGTTCTTCATACAACCGTCGAGCTTCATGCGCATTACCGTCGGCTAGTCCATAAAAAAAAACCATATCTTCTTGTTCTTCTAACGAATACAGTGCCGTCATGCTTACTGTATACCTACATCGCAGGAGACGTGTGTTTGCTCCGAAGCGAAGCTTACATGTAAATGCCTATGATGTGAGATGGAGACAAGCAGCAAGACCTATTGGACAAGTGTGCATATCGTGTTGGGGCAGTGACGGGGCGAGGGACGTTTGCATGTGTGAACCGACAACCACAGCGCTGCCCGTCCACCCACGAACGACAAAAGAGCCAACCCACGGCCAATCGGAGTGCGTGGCGCCAAGTTTCCGATATTTAAAAAGTGTGCATTGTCGACCTACACAACATTAGTAATTTTGGTTGCTACTGGCATCAGCTATTCGGGGTTAAAATTTCCTGACATAATTTTTCTCCACCCTGTATACTTGTGTAAAAGTTTTCACAATATATTTGAGGGAGGCAGTTTCTTTCATTTCTCAATTGCTTCATTCTGAAAATGATACCTGGATACACCGAAGCCTGCAAACTTCGGAAATACGGTGACATTATCTGTGATTGAATTATACTGCGTTCTATATCACGGAGCTGGACGCTGCATCTTCTTCTTCAAGAGAACAAGCGGTAAATATCCCTCTGTTCATAGGAGAGATAAATATCAATCAATTTTGATTGTTACAGTAGTAATCGTAGCGATAGATTGTGGGGGTACGAACTAAGACGCGTGAATTGCTGCTGGTGATATAATCCACACTATTCACAGATATTTAATGCGCAGTACTTAAATGGCAGTATAGTATACGCCGCAGCATCATCAGCAAACAGCCGAAGAGTTCGGCTACGCTGTCCGTCAGGTCATCTGTGTTTATAAAGAATAATAGCGACCCTACCACACTTCCGTGGGACACTCCTATCTATACGCTTATCTCTGATGATAATGATGTTAGTTATTAGTCAGAAACATTTCAGAAAAGTTGAACTAAAATAATAACTTATTTATCTGCGTATTCTGTACGTTGATAGATGTATCTCTATTTTGATTTTCCAGTACACAGAAATCATGGGAAGTACAGTTGCTACATAAACATGTATAACGTAAAAATGTACAGGGTTATTACAAATGATTGAAGCGATTTCACAACTCTACAATAACTTTATTATTTGAGATATTTTCACAATGCTTTGCACACACATACAAAAACTCAAAAAGTTTTTTTAGGCATTCAAAAACGTTCGATATGTGCCCCTTTAGTGATTCGGCAGACATCAAGCCGATAATCAAGTTCCTCCCACACTCGGCGCAGCATGTGCCCATCAATGAGTTCGAAAACATCGTTGATGCGAGCTCGCAGTTCTGGCACATTTCTTCGTACAGGAGTTTTAACCCCGAATCTTTCACATAACCCCACAGAAAGAAATCGCATGGGGTTAAGTCGGGAGAGCGTGGAGGCCATGACATGAATTGCTGATCATGATCTCCACCACGACCGATCCATCGGTTTTCCAATCTCCTGTTTAAGAAATGCCGAACATCATGATGGAACTGCGATGGAGCACCATCCTGTTGAAAGATGAAGTCGGCGCTGTCGGTCTCCAGTTGTGGCATGAGCCAATTTTCCAGCATGTCCAGATACACGTGTCCTGTAACGTTTTTTTTTCGCAGAAGAAAAAGGGGCCATAAACTTTAAACCGTGAGATTGGACAAAACACGTTAACTTTTGGTGAATTGCGAATTTGCTGCACGAATGCGTGAGGATTCTCTACCGCCCAGATTCGCACATTGTGTCTGTTCACTTCACCATTAAGAAAAAATGTTGCTTCATCACTGAAAACAAGTTTCGCACTGAACGCATCCTCTTCCATGAGCTGTTGCAACCGCGCCGAAAATTCAAAGCGTTTGACTTTGTCATCGGGTGTCAGGGCTTGTAGCATTTGTAAACGGTAAGGCTTCTGATTTAGCCTTTTCCGTAAGATTTTCCAAACCGTCGGCTGTGGTACGTTTAGCTCCTTGCTTGCTTTATTCGTCGACTTCCGCGGGCTACGCGTGAAACTTGCCCGCACGCGTTCAACCGTTTCTTCGCTCACTGCTGGCCGACCCCTTGATTTCCCCTTACAGAGGCATCCAGAAGCTTTAAACTGCGCATACCATCGCCGAATGGAGTTAGCAGTTGGTGGATCTTTGTTGAACGTCGTCCCGAAGTGTCGTTTGACTGAGTGATGTGAGTGCATTTCAAGCACGACATACGCTTTCTCGACTCCTGTCGCCATTTTGTCTCACTGCGCTCTCGAGCGCTCTGGCGGCAGAAACCTGAAGTGCAGCTTCAGCCGAACAAAACTTTATGAGTTTTTCTACGTATCTGTAGTGTGTCGTGACCATATGTCAATGAATGGAGCTACAGTGAATTTATCAAATCGCTTCAATCATTTGTAATAGCCCTGTATATACCCATGAATGAAATTTTATATTTTGTAATAAAATAACTACGTACCAGAGCTCGCCACTGTACTGAGAAGAGACGAATGACACGTACCTGAAAAAAGATAGAAAAGAAGCTATTAATTAGGGAATCCTATCGGAAAACTAAATTACTGAAGACATATAACTGGTATTGCTTTAGAGGTGTTGTGGCAATTGTGGCATCACTTACAAAATATAGGATTATTACAGCACGTTGCAAATGGTTTCATTTACTCAGGAATAGTCTATTCCATACTGAAATAAATAGCTTGAATTGCTAACACGTTCTATGTGGTGTGGTTGAGCGCTGCTGCAGTGTAGTGTAGAGCTCTGTACGATTACGGACAGAAACAGAAAGAAGACGGTGATATAGCGAAACTTGCCAGTCCTCTGGGAGAACATTAAGCGAGGCATCGAGCTTAATGGCTCAAACGAAGGACGGATCAGCATCAACGGTGATACTTGTCAATTCATGAGACGTTTGTAAACCAACCACTGAGATTCACACATGGTTACGTGATAACACTCCTATGCCACCAACCCATTTTGTTTCATTCGCTCAATAGAAGTTGTAACACCGTTATTGTATTGGCCTGGTGGGTACTGGAATCATAATGTAAATGTTAAAATGGTTCAAATGGCTCTGAGCACTATGGGACTTAACATCGGAGATCATCAGTCCCCTAGAACTTAGAACTACTTAAACCTAACTAACCTAAGGACACCACACACATCCATGCCCGAGTCAGGATTCGAACCTGCGACCGTAGCGGTCACGCGGTTCCGGACTGAAGGGCCTAGAACCGCTTGGCCACAACGGCCGGCAATGTAAATGTTACCATGTCATTAGCTGCTCCTGACATGTGACAATCCAACTCGTAGGTTCAAATGGCTCTGAGCACTATGGGACTCAACTGCTGAGGTCATAAGTCCCCTAGAACTTAGAACTACTTAAACCTAACTAACCTAAGAACAACACACACATCCATGCCCGAGGCAGGATTCGAACCTGCGATCGTAGCGGTCGCGCGGTTCCAGACTGTAGCGCCAGAACCGCTCGGCCACCAACGGCCGGCCCAACTCGTAGGAATGTTCTTTATAACCAAGTAACCAATGACGTGCTTTATTTTAAGGGAAATTTAGTGAACCTGTGTTAGAAGTGGACTTCCAGGACGACAATGCTTGTCATGTGGAAAAGCGTTGCATTACTGTTTTAAGCTGTCTTGCGTTAACAATATAAAACATACAATGATAAAATGATAACAGGAATAACTGACACCATAACTACATGGTTTATGGTATTGCCTAATACGCATCAGTCTCGCACAGGTAGTTCTAATTATCAGCTAACGGCCTCGTCGCAGTGGTAACACCGGTTCCCGTCAGTTCACTTATTTTAACCGCTGTCGGGATGGGCCAACACTTGGGTGGGTGACCATCCGGTCTGCCGAGCGCTATTGGCAATCGGGGAGCACTTAGTCCTTGTAAGGCAAACTGAGGATCTATTTGACTAAGAAGTAGCAGCTCCGGTCTCGTACACGGACATACGACCGGGAGAGCGATGTGCTGACCACATGCACCTCCATATCCGCATCCAGTGACGCCTGTGGGCTGATGATGGCACGGCGACCGGTCGGTACCGCTGGGTCTTCATGGCCTGTGCAGACGGAGTTTACTTTTAATTATCTACAGCGAGAATAGTTATTTATAGTTTATGATGAAATGACCAAGTATACACAGGGTATGTTGAATAAGCAGAGCGAGAAAACAAAGAACAATCAGGAGGAGACGGGAAACTGAAACAAATCCCAAAAATATTACAACAGATGAGCGATGCAGGAAAGCAAGAAGGGAAGCAAGAGAGCCATGTTGATGAAACAGAAAGTTGTATTAATAAGGTAGAGGATCAAGTGAATCAGATATTGGACAAACAGAAAATCTGTTGTATGAAGCTACAGAACTGCTCCAACACAGCAACCATGAGATGAACGGGCACGAGTTCTGGAATGTGTGTGATGCGTCAGGTACTATCGGATGGTACGTGTTCAGTACCATTGACAGAAACAGCTAAAGTGGAATCGTTGATTGCATTCAAAAAGCAATAAGGGAAGCTAAGTCAACAGCAGCACCTTAGCGGATAGATACAAGAAAAGGTCTTTTTTGTACTGTAGGGTACTTAAAAAAAGTGCTACATATTTCTTCCTACTATTGGTAGCAATGGCCAAAATTAAAAATAATTTTCCTGCAATTATGTGTTCGGTTACCAATACCATTAAGATATGTGGCTTTTCTACGTGTGACAGATAACGTTAACGATCATTTGTGTACGCAGGTTTCACAAGAGATGACGTACATAGTAAATTACCACAATACGGACGTGGCGGCAGATGCAAATCCTCGATAATGGAGTTGAGGAATTAGGATCGCTTTAACATCAATATAACGCCAGAAACTATTGGTGACAGAGCCAAGCACTTCACCACATTAACAGGTGCTGTGCGTGATGAACTACCAGCGCTATTGGAGGAACCCTAGAAGAAAGACATCGAATGTGATTTATGCACGAATGTGTACACTTCTAAGTAACAGACAGACGGGGAGGACAAGACAGAATGGTCCATATCACAACAGTTTCAAGGCGTATCGTTTCGGAAATATTATTCTTGTTTTGGTCAAAAATACTTCGCGCAGTAATATCTAGTACTTCTTTTGAAACACCTTGAGCACAGTGATACATACAAACCTTCGTAGTGAATCGGTGTATCTATTACTAAAAACCGTAACAAGATGACTACCGTAATTCCTGACATTAGCATCCACAGGCAGATAGATAAACGCTGCAGGATCCTTAATTTATGATATCCATAGACAACATCCATCACAGAAGTTCAATAACTGCCTTTTAATCCCAGGTTGCCAATAAGTTGAGTTAAAAGAACTTTTGTCAGCTACTATATTTATTAATTGTTTTATTGAAACCCATCCTCTCCTACGTCAGACCAAAAAACTGCAAATATATAAAAAACTATTACTCCGCACCGTTTATTAAGCTTTTCAGTTTTAATCGTACTTTCAGCACAGTTATGTGTACATCTGAGATGATATTGTGAGCTGAATAGAAATTTCTAAGAGAAATAGTAGTAGTAGTAGTAGTAGTAGTAGTAGTAGTAGATGTAGTACCAGGCAAACATCGTGGTAATAAAGTTAACTTTAGGTAACCATTGTAACTCTGTAACAAATGCAGTTTGTAATTAATTTCTCATGTCAAGCTTTAGTGGGGATGCATTAGACCCATATATTTATTAGATATTACTGGTCATACAAAATAACCTGAACAGAATGTAATATAAGGATTTTGGGAAATACATCATCTCTCTAGTATTAGTATACTTACGAAATTTGTTTCATCTGTGTTACGTTATACCGCAGGACATACAGCATACAGCTACAGCATGGGTGTAGACATAATAATTTTTACTACAATACATCTGTTTCTTTATTATGCTGATATGACGTGGTACAAGCTCCCGATTTTCTATTATTGATCTGAATTGCAGTCTACAATTTTGTTCATACGTTCCAACTCAAAATGTGCTTCATGGTTACGTTATTTATCTGCTCATGTATTTTACCATTTTTAAAACTGTACGGTATTCCAATTACAATAACTTTATTATTTGAGATATTTTCACAATGCTTTGCACACACATACAAAAACTCAAAAAGTTTTTTTAGGCATTCAAAAACGTTCGATATGTGCCCCTTTAGTGATTCGGCAGACATCAAGCCGATAATCAAGTTCCTCCCACACTCGGCGCAGCATGTGCCCATCAATGAGTTCGAAAACATCGTTGATGCGAGCTCGCAGTTCTGGCACATTTCTTCGTACAGGAGTTTTAACCCCGAATCTTTCACATAACCCCACAGAAAGAAATCGCATGGGGTTAAGTCGGGAGAGCGTGGAGGCCATGACATGAATTGCTGATCATGATCTCCACCACGACCGATCCATCGGTTTTCCAATCTCCTGTTTAAGAAATGCCGAACATCATGATGGAACTGCGATGGAGCACCATCCTGTTGAAAGATGAAGTCACCTACGTAACCAAATAGAAAACTGCCATACGATCATATGGTCCACTGTATTCGTAAGACATAAAAGGAACTTGAATAACAGATAATTTAATGCAGTGGATATACACTGAAGAGTCAAAGAAACTGGCACACCTACCTAATGTCTTGTAGGGCCCCCGCGAGCACGCAGAAGAGCCGCAACACGACGTGGCATGGACTTAATTAATGTCTGAAGTAGTGCTGGAGGAAACTGACACCATGAATCCTGCAGGGTTCTCCCCTTTTTAAAATATTTCATAGCTGGGATGCGGACTGCGTAGGTAAACATCTATTTATTGTGTTTCAAATCAGCCACCTGTCTTACCCATTTTACCATAACCACAATAGTCGACAAGCAGCTCGGCGATATGTGTGTAGTTGGATGTGTACATGATCCAGTATTTATCAGGTTAGTTGTTCGTGTTTCTCTGAACAGGGGTTCGAAATCTTTCCGTTGACTACTGTTTTATATCTAACTTGTGGCGTCACGGGACTGGGATCAACAGGTATCCTGCTCTTTTTAAAAGAACGCCATGTGATTAGTCAGGCAAACCGAATGCAGACTTATGGAATTTTCCATTGAACTCTGTTCAAAACTTGTCTGATGCCCTGCTTTGAGTCTAGAACAATGATCTCCCGCGCCTTCAACATCCAGCTAGCGCCTCGTTGGCGTTTCTTGGCGACTGGCCGCCCACAGCTCCCCACTCTGAAACATCGTTCCACAGGGTGGCGTGTAAAGTGGGTCTCTAAACTTCTTCTGAGGAAGCAGTACTCTGGTGTCAGCTTGGAGAGTAGGAGGTGCTCTTAGGAGTGCACCTAATGTAAGTTCGTATTTGGATGGGATACATTAGTCAGTTCGTATTTCGTATGGATGATCATTGTGTTACTTAAATCGTACAACCAAGTGAATTAATGTTCACTGGTATCGCGTGAAATGATTGTTTACTTGCACTCTGAAGTAACCGCGTTTGTATAAATTGATTAATTTTCCAGATTATAAGTGTATCATAAACTTCAAACACAAGAATACATCCCAAAGGCGATAATAAAAGACGATGTTCTACTGTTCTTGTTCGTGATTGAAATTATTGTTCTTAGTTTATGTACATATAGACATACCATTTTTCCATAAAAATTAGTAGTTTTTGCTTTGAATGAAATTAAGCTAATTTTTTTTAAAGGACTGGATGACAGATTCAGGCGGCCGCTCGCTTGGTGACCAATTATGTCAATGCCAGCTTATTCCATAGAGAAAACCGTTATCAAAGAATGATGTTGGTATAACACAAATGTGATAAGAGATACTGGTTTTCCCAAAATTTTGTATTTATATAAGTATAGCCAAAAGAAACAGTTTTTACTATTCATTCAATAGTATCGACCTAAACTCGCTAACTCTTTAACTGCAACAATAGTGGCAACCTTTATGTGGCAATTCACAGTCTAGAATATAATTTGACATCGATACTGCAGTGTCCGTATGAGGTTATCGTCCACCTACAATATGACCGTATCAGTGTACCATACCCACTTTCCTGGTCTGTGGAGGCGTTGATAACTTGGAATTTGATGGAATTATTAGAATCTTAGTGCTCATGGTGACCCTAATTTCAGATTTTCTTGAGATCGTGTGAGTATCGTGTTTGATGGCGTGCGGCCTCTATGAACGCTCTTCCTATAGCTTCCTGTTAGTTGGTACGAAAGCCTAGGTGTTGTGAGTGTCTGATCTTATTGCATTCAGAAGAGACTTCATGTGCTATCGTCTCTGCATAAAGATCCCTTGCTGATACAATAATTATAAGAATGTTTCTTGGAAATTCAACTCCCTTAAAGGAACCATATCAGTAAGTTTATTCTGAGTTTTATAAATGATGAGTAGACCGAGGAAGTTTATTTAATGCTTTTTCCACACGCATACACTTCCATTTTTGTGTATCGTCTCTAAACACCAAAAGAAGGTGTCGTGCTTGAGTAATGAATTGCAAGTGATTAATGAAAGCCATTCCACTGACAGTCGTGGTGAATTATGAATATTAGTATCTGTTACGCATTTCGAATAATTTGTTGGGTGGCTCATAACTAAAATCTTTTAATGGTAAAATTGAAATAATTAAGAAGAAGGTGATGATGGTATTTGGTTTGTGGGCGCTCAACTGCGCGGTTCTCAGCGCCGGTACAAATTCCCAATCCTTACATAGTCCAGACTCGCCACTTTCACGAATGATGATGGACAACACAAACACAGTCCCCGAGTCGAGAAAATCACCGACCCAGACAGGAAGCGAACCCGGGACGGTGGCCTAGTAGCCGAGCGGTTGTAGGCGCTACAGTCTGGAACCGTGAGACCGCTACGGTCGCAGGTTCGAATCCTGCCTCGGGCATGGATGTGTGTGATGTCCTTAGGTTAGTTAGGTTTAAGTAGTTCTAAGTTCTAGGGGACTGATGACTTCAGATGTTAAGTCCCATAGTGCTCAGAGCCATTTGAACCATTTGAACCCGGGACCCTGTGATCCAGGGCCGTAGCTTCTCAAATGTCATGGCATATGACACAAGGTGCATTCAAAAGAGTAATAAATGGGATATAAGGAGAATAAGGTTCAAATGGTTCAAATGGCTCTAAGCACTATGGGACTTACCATCTGTGGTCATCAGTCCCCTACAACTTAGAACTACTTAAACCTAACTAACCTAAGGACATCACACACATCCATGCCCGAGGCAGGATTCGAACCTGCGACCGTAGCAGTCGCGCGGTTCCGGACTGAGCGCCTAGAACCGCTAGACCACCGCGGCCGGCGGAGAGTAAGGGATCGGTAACTGGGTTGTGGGCAATATAAACAGCAGACAAGAGGTGAAATCTATACATTCGTCTCTCCTTCAGTCGCGACCTTAACAGACAGGATAGAAGGAGTAACTTGAGAAGAGTTAGTTCGGTGGCAAAAGAGTGTAGTTTCAGACGTGAAAACCATTTTGCAGGTAACGGAGTTGAGGGCGATGAGGAACGAAAGCTGTGCGGCCAGTAATGCAGCGAAAACTTGCAGATTCCTGCTGCGTGCAGAGGGACAGAGACCGAGGGAGAGAGAGAGCGGAATGCAGGGAGGTGGGGGATTCCCCGCGCCGCGCAGGAGCGCCTCTGGCGCGAAGGGCCCCGCCTTCGGCTGCCGCCTTCCTCCGCTCGCCTCCTGCTGCAGACTTGAAGGATTTAACAAGTCACAGGGAAATAACGTGGCCCGTTATCCCGGGGCGCGTCCCGCGGAATTAAGGAGGTTTCGCAGCGCGCCGTAAATCTTGCAGGGAATTCCGGTCCCGGCTGTGAGCGGAGCGGGCAGGGAACAGGCGCCCTCTGGGGGAAGACGAGGAGCAGGTCTGCGGCCGCCACGAGGCGGAATGCCAGACGCCACTCCGAGGGCCGTCTTTGATGCCGAAGGCTCTGCGTGGCTATTGCTTGCAGGCAACAGTCTCTCTCCAAGACTTTACTCACTGTAGTGTCCTTAGTGGCTACTCTTGGGAAAACCGAGCGCGGCTCGTGATCTGGGCCGTGGCACGAGTGCCATAGCGCTCATCCTGACTGCAAACTTCCCCTACTGCCATGCCACACTCTCTGAGCCCAAAGAGGGGGAAACTGCTAGCGTCATCTCTGCTGCTAAAGTCTCCGTGTGACTACTGCTTGTCACCTACAGCCTCACTCCAAGGCTTTACGCTATGTAGTGTCTACAGTCGCTATTCTCAGTAAAAGAGTCATGGTCATGGGTCTCCTAAGCCATGCGCTGACGTGGATGCCATGGCGCTCATCCTGACTGCAGATTTCTCCCACTACGACACCACACTGACTGTGAAGAGGGAGAAACGGCGAATGTGCCGCGTTTAGATAGCAATACAGTTGCACTGCAAACGAAACGAATTCGCAATATCAGTTAATTATTTTTTGCCTACTGAAGACATAATTTTTATCTAGTACAAAAAGTCTGCATAGGCACGGACACAGAAATTTTCATATATTTTTGCACCCAGTTTACCACGTAATTATATGGTATTTAGTTTCGTAATCGGAAAATGTTTGTCACACATATATGTTGTTAAAAATAACAGCAAATTTGCAATCTAATTAAGTACTGGGTGATCAAAAAGTCAGTATAAATTTGAAAACTTAATAAACCACGGAATAATGTAGATAGAGAGGTAAAAATTGACACACATGCTTGGAATGACATGAGGTTTTATTAGAACAAAAAAAAACAACACCCCCACATTGCTAGACGCGAGAAAGATCTCTTGCGCGCGTCGTTTGGTGATGATCGTGTGCTCAGCCGCCACTTTCGTCATGCTTCGCCTCCCAGATCACCAGACCTCAGTCCGTGCGATTGTTGGCTTTGGGGTTACCTGAAGTCGCAAGTGCATCGTGATCGAACGACATCTCTATGGATGCTGGAAGACAATATCCGACGCCAATGCCTCACCATAACTCCGGACATTCTTTACAGTGCTGTTCACAACATTATTCCTCGACTACAGCTATTGTTGAGGAATGATGGTGGAAATATTGAGCATTTCCTGTAAAGAACATTATCTTTGCTTTGTCTTACTTTGCTATGCTAATTATTGATATTCTGATCAGATGAAGCCCCATCTGTCGGAAATTTTTTGAACGTTTGTATTTTTTTGTCTCTAATAAAACCCTATGTCATTCCAAGCATGTGTGTCAATTACGTTATTCCGTGATTTATTCAGTTATGAAATTTATACTGACTTTTTAATCACCTGGTATATCTGTAAACTGTACCTGAGAAAAACAATATAGACACCTCGAACAGTTTTTACGTCATTGTGTAAGTCTTCGGAATTACATATGTGATCAGTCAGTTCCATCTACACATACACAGTGGTGGTTTCAGCTTGAATGGCAAACTGTTTCGAAAACAGTTCGCAAATGGTAGGACGATTATCAGTATCCTCAAAACGTTTACGAAACAATCGTTGGAATTTTTTGAAGGTCATAGTGAATTTTTTAACCTTCTCGTTTTCTTTAAAGCTAGGGAGTTTCAGGAAGTGGGCTGTGCTTTCGCCAGAATTTTTACCTCTATAACACATCTTTATTCCTAAATAAATCCTCATTTCAGTTGTTTCCTTTACTGCTTGCTCAATATACAGATTGAATAACATCGGGTAGAGGCTACAACCCTGCCTCACTCCCTTCCCAACCACTGCTTCCCTTTCATTCCCCTCGACTCTTATAGCTGCCATCTGGTTTCTGTACAAATTGTAAATAGCCTTTCGCTCCTTGTATTTTACCCCTGCCACCTTCAGAATATGAAAGAGAGTATTCCAGTCAACATTGTCAAAAGCTTTCTTTAAGTCTACAAATGCTATAAACGTAGGTTTGCCTTTCCTTAACATTCCTTCTAAGATTAGTCGTAAGGTCAGTATTGACTCACACATATATATTGTTGAAAATAACAGCAAATTTGCAATCTAATTAAGTATATGTGTAAACTGTACCTGAGAAAACAATATAGACACCTTGAACAGTTTTTACGTAAAAGTGTTAGTCTTGGGAATTACATTACTGATCAGTCAGTTCCAACTGCAGATGCACAGTGGTGGTTTCAGCTGGAATGGCAAACTGTTTCGAAAATAGTTCGCTAATGGTTGGACGATTATCAGTATCCTCAAAACGTTTACGAAAGAACCGTTGGAATATTTTGAAGGGCACAGTGAATTCTTTAAACTTCTCGTTTTCTTTAAAGATAAGGAGTTTAGGGAAGTGGGCTGTGCTTTTACCAGAACTTGTCCCTCTAGAATACAACTTCATTCCTATAGAAATCGTCATAAAATCAGAAATAAGGAGTGTCTCGCCTGGCTATAGTCCATTATGTAAGAGAGTGGTTGGGTTTTGAGGATGTGTTTAGTCCCCCTGAAGATCCGAAAATGAGTCATGCCGCAGCGTCTAAATATACGGGGAAATTAAAGTCATTTATACAAGACTGCATAACACGCTATAAATTGGTTAGAAACGTGGGTGAGTTTGACAATACGCGGCACTCATGTCTCTTCTTGTGTGTTCCAGTACACTATTGCTGTATGCACATCGCATGAAGGACAAAGATTCCCTCTATTCAGCGGTGAAAAACTAAGGCTATGTCTTTTACGATCTATATGTAATTGAGGTCACTTTTTTACTTAACAGACTGTTATATTTTACAGTGGGCAGTGGTCACTCAATTCGAAAGTAAGAGGTCTGCAAACGATTAGGGATGTTCTGATTTTGGTTACTGCATTGATTTTCCCATAATAAATTCAACAATACTGGGTTTTAAATCAAAAAGTCGCTCTAGGCGTGCCACTTACTTTGCATTAATGCATTAATTCCCCATACTCTTCGTTCAGTTCCATCGAAAACAGATGCAACTGACAGTGGAATAGTGCATGCGACTCCAGAAAATTTAGTATTCATACCACCAATTTCTTCACTTGCTCCATGCTGACGTACAGAACAATGAGTCCCGTCTGTCGATCTTCATAATTATTTGCTCTTTCATTGTCAACTACATCTTTAAATTGGTTCCTCACGGTACTGTAGTCGTGCTTCTTTGCAAATCTACGGTCCCCGTCGATTATGCGACTGTGTAATAGATACTGAGAATTCTCCTAATTCTCTTCTGTCATTCCCATTCTTTTTAGAGTCTTGTGATGCTAGATTGTTAGACTATCTTTTTTGTGCAGACAGCCACTGGACCTGAGAAGGTTTTTCCTATCATGGACAAATAACGAAGGGTAAACAGCACTGACATCGCGATTCTGCGCCGATCGAAATATACCGAACCGCAATATTAAACGAAATGCCGCGCTGTACCAGATACTTCCGAGAAGTACCGAGCAAAGCCGAGGGACGCCGAGGCTCGACACGCATGCGGCCCACGCTTGTGCTTCATGTGCAGCTCGGGACAGTGTGACTGTGAAGAGGTGAAACCGCGTCCCTTGCGGTGTAGCTTGGAAACGAGTTCCCCCTGCCCCATTCCCAGCTTAAGCTCGGAGAGCTCTGACCTTATGTTTTTATTAATGCACATATGAAAGAATTTTCTGCTGTTTGATTATCAAAACACCGTAAGGAAAAGGAATTGTACAGAAGATTATTACACAAACGTTCATGTTCAAGGCGCGTGTTTTGTTCTTTGGTGCTGTCAGCCCCTGAGATCTGATCATGTTATTACGGAGAGTGACGCAGGTAGACGCGGCTCAGGGAAACAGCACTCAGTGAGGTCGCGATTTGATCTTTAACATTACGAACAACAATGATATCATTTGTGTCCGCCCCTGGTAGCTGAGTGGTCAGCGCGACTGAATGTCATGCCTAACGGCCCGGGTTCGATTCCCGGCTGGGTCGGAGATTTTCTCCGCTCAGGGACTGCGTGTTGTGTTGTCCTTATCATCATCATTTCATCCCCATCGACATGCAAGTCGCCGAAGTGGCGTCAACTCGAAAGATTTTCACCAGGCGACCGGTCTACCCGACGGGAGGCCCTAGCCACACGGCATTTTGAGTTGTGTCGTGACTTCACACAACTTCGAATCCTGGAGTTGTTCTACGAAAGAAAATAGTCGTAACACAATAAACTTGTAATAATACAGCTGAGGCAGTTTTCATTAAAAATTATTTAGACATATTTATTTTTTCCAAATGGTCTGTTGACAATGTTGCGATGTTTTAAAAGTGTAAACAACTTCATGACATTGAATTATTTCTAACTACAGCACCTGTTACGTTAAAAATTACTGAGTTAAGCAATATTTCATTTGCAAGGCGTTTTTCTTGTCTCGGCTCATTAAGGATTAATGAGAGCCGAGTTGTTTGGTATTGTTCTACATGTTTTCTTGCTGTACTGCTGGTAAAACTATTGTCCTGCCTGTAAAACTGAATACAGTTTTCAGCACAGGGCTGAAACGGTATATACACGCATCCGCCATGTTAACCTAATATTATATTAATGGCGAGCGAAGACTGTCACGTCAATAGCATTAACGATGTTACACTACTTACGTTCCTCATTGTTATCCTCCGAGAGGCATTCAGTAAATAATAGAAAACATTTATCTTTATCTGGTCATTTCTACTCAAAAAACAGTCTTTTTGTTTGCGACATTCTTAAATAGTGTCAAGTTATGTAGTGTATTTTTAATAACTCCCAGTATACGGCAGCACTATAAATAGAATTCAAGCTGGCGTCCGTAACTGGGGTCCGTTCAAAGCAAACAGCTGTTACAGAACAACTTTCGGCGGAGACCCAGGCAATCTCAGTGATTCATAGACGTTTACACAATGGCTCTGGCTCTGAGCACTATGGGACTTAACATCTGAGGTCATCAGTCCTCTAGAACTTAGAACTACTTAAACCTAACTAACCTAAGGACATCACACACATCGAGTCCGAGGCAGGATTCGAACCTGCGACCGTAGCGGTCGCGCGGTTCCAGACAGAAGCGCCGAGAACCCTTCGGCCACACCGGCCGGCCGTTTACACAATGTCTACAGCCATCAGTCAATAGATAAATGCACGGCACATGGTAGTGCGAAGCGACTGGTGTTAGCAGTACAAGGAGAAGGAAGTACGTCAGATCTACAGTTCGCAGTTTGGAGGCACACAGCTGATGCGCCTGTAATGTTAAAGCGTGCGTACACACTTCTCCACCGAGCGATGGAGTGCAGTGGTTAGCACACTGGACTCGCCTTCGGGAGAAAGACGGTTAAAAACCGCGTCCGGCCATCCTCATTTAGCCTTTCCGTGATTTCCCTACACCGCTTCTGGCAAATTCCGGGATGGTTCCTTTGAAAGGGCAAGGCCGATTTTCTTCCCATCCTTCCCTAAACAGAGCTTCTGCTTGGTTTCTAATGACCTCGTTGTCGACGGGACATTAAACACTGATCTTCTCTTCCTCCACATTCTTTTCGAGGTGATCTACGAATAGCAATCAAGACACTCATTGCTGTATTTTACATCTCTGTTGATAATACTGACACATTTCTCCACATGTTGGCGTATTAAAGGTTTGTTTCCGCCAGTATCCACGAAGCTTATATGAAAACTATGAAAGAAGGAACGATGAGACTGATGCAGATTTATTATGAAATATTACCCAAGGCTATACACACAGATTCACTATTTTGAGCCTGAAACAAAATAGAAATAAAAGCAAAGTGTCCAAACAAGAGGTTGAAATTAGTACCCTCAGCTGGTAGGAGTTCCGAATATCTCATGGTCAAACGATCGACTCCGAAGTCTATTGCGAGACTGCTGTGAAATTGAAGGAACGATTCCAGCTCGTTCATGATCACAAGGCTGCGAATACACTTCTTCTGCACGCAAGGCCACACACACACCCGAGAGATCATAAAACTTAAGTGGGCAGTTCCTAGTAATTTTCCTTAAACCCAGGATCCGGCAGCTTTTGACAACTATCTCTTTGGCCCACCGAAGGATGGATCCGCAGGAAGTGCTAGAGCAGTGATGAGAAAGTTGCTGATGCAGCGAGAACTTGATCAACCTGCAGAAAAGTAGAGTGGTACCTCGATTGCGTACAGTATCACAAATTAAAATGGCGTTTGGACATATAACGGAGATTACTTTGAAAGAAAAATGTTGGAAACTGTAGCTGGTGCGCTTTAGATCTGACTCGAGAAGCGTTATTAAATATATCTTTAGTCATAAAAGGCAAGTGAGTGCTATGTTGGCTCTTTTCTCTGTGTTGTTAATACAGCTAATTGTTGAGTGTGGTCACTGCTTTCAACGGAAACGCCCCCACCGCGAGAACAATAAACATGGTGCACAAGTAGGTTATAAATGTCATTTGTGAGTCACCTGAACAAATAAGTTGTAGGATACTGAGTAATCTAGAAATCTGTGTGACGACTGAGATTAGCAGTTCCTTATTTGATCTTGTTGTGACTGACAATCCGCAATTTTTCACGAACACAACTTTTATTGACATAAGTTCACAAGATTGATGGCTGAAGAACAAACGAAAAGGTAACAAAAACGATGGCCGTAAAAGTCTCTTCACTGAGGCGAACAAAAGTTTTCTTCTAATTTTCCACAAAGGTTCGTGGGAACATACACACACACACACACACACACACACACACACACACACACACACACACACTAGTAAGAGTCCAACTCAGAGACGAAGACGTAATTTTCAGCAGTTGAAGTACACGAGGTCTGCATCCGGAGTGAACTGAACTTCGATGCTGGTTCTAGCCCCTAAACAGCTGTCTTCAGCCAGTGAGGTTTTGGTGTAGTGATACTTCCTGCATGCCGTGGTTCGAGCTCCCCCTGTAGCAAGTAGTGCTCGGAATGTCTGTTTCCATTATCTTGTATGAAAATAGCCGGTGTTTACCATAGTGCTTTTGGTACGCCTTGGACACAGACAACCCGGTTCTCTGTGGTGTAATATCGATTGTCGGCCCTCAGGGGATACCTTGGTTCCGGCATAACAGATCTAATTATTGTCAAAATGACAGTGAAATTAGCAGAGCAAAGTTCTCTAAAATTCAAAGAAAACTGCAAAAAGAGGGCCAACGTTGGGAGGTACCACACAAGTGTGGGAAACCATATGGAGAAATTGAAAAAAGATCTACTCATCTGGACAGTCAACAAAACAACAGGGTGCCACAAACTATAACCAAACTGAGCAACAATAATTGTGTGACAAGGTGAGCAAGTATTGATCTGCACAGAAAGTAGATAGTGCCAGCAGAATTGGCGATACATCCAGCTAGATCTGCAAGTTAGCACCCGACAGCAGCCAGAAAAGACTTCCAGTCGATGATGGCTGGAGATGAAAACGACCAAAATCCAAGTTCAGAGCCCTCCATTCTTTCCTTTCAAAACTTTTACGCAGAAGGGATTACCAAACGCTATCAGCAAAGCGACAGTCGAGAATATTGCTTAATTAATGAAAAACAAAAAACAAAAAAAACGGGGAGCACACCAGAAACTTCGCACCCTCATTGGCCAAAATACGAATTAACAAACGCGCATTTGGTACCAGCCTGGAGCAGTGTTCCCTCAATTTATGGGTCAGGCCCTTCACACCGAGCTTATTGAAGGGGTGATTGAATTCGTTTGGGTAATCAGAATCTCAGAGCGAAAAGAGACAATGTCGCCACACTGACCGCGTGGTGCCACAACGTCTCAGACTTCGAAGTTCATGCAGGAAAGATGAAAATGACAAACTCATGTATTGTCTATGGATAGCTGTGGTTGCCCATTGCTGCCTGGCCACAGTACGAAACAGACAGGAGCCTCACTTCAGCAAACACTGCCCGTCTCCCCGAGGAGGTGTGCCTCTCCTAATAAGATTCACTGACTGCCTTCTGCCGAAATTAGGATCCTGAGATCATACTGGTAGCGCACTGCAGCAGTGCAAAAAATGTAAAGCGTTTCTCCCAAGCACACAGTTCCAGTACTCACTCACAAAATAATAACTGTGTTATCGTGACAGCGAATCGCTACGGTCGCAGGTTCGAATCCTGCCTCGGGCATCGATGTGTGTGATGTCCGTAGGTTAGTTAGGTTTAAGTAGTTCTAAGTTCTAGGGGACTGATGACCTCAGATGTTAAGTCTCATAGTGCTCAGAGCCATTTGAACCATTTTTTTGACAACAAATGAAACTATATCGCAGTACTGGCACAAGGTTTCGTTGAGAAGAATTGGGAATCATGAATAAAATAATCGTGCTTCGAGAAACAAAGCGTTTGTTACTTATTGAACGGTTCTCGCATATCCCGAGTCCTCGAAACCACTAGCTCTGACGGAGCAGTGGTGTAGTCGATGTGTAGAACCGGGAAATGAATTGTCTTTAAAATTAACACCGCAGCTACTTGTCAAAGGTGCTTTTTAGTTTACGAATAAACGCCACGCCTCGACGGGCGCAATTATCGGGCGCACGCCGTCTGCGGCGCGATCGACTCTCTGTCAGACGCGGCGCTGCGTCCGCTTATTTGCGGCTCCTGAAGCGCCACAGCTGATTACCGGCGCCGCCCGCCGCCTGCTAAATGCCCGCCGGCACCAGCCAATATCGCCGCTGGCGCCAACAATGCGGCGCGACTTATTGGGTGGCGGTGACAGGTGGCCGCCCCCGCCTCCGCCTACGCCTGCAGCCGACAGGTAGCGCCCGCCACCCACCGCCCGCCTTCGTTACGGCGGACGGCTACCTGTGGCGCCGTCTGATTGCCGCCACCGCGACTCTACTGTTGGTGGCTCATTACTCGCCGGGAGCGTCTATGACAACCCCCAGGGCGGTGGAGGCGGTGACAGCCGCTAGAGAGGCTCCTTGCGGTTTTCGATCGGCTGATGTCGACAGCAGGTACTAGTGTCCTCTCATAAATATCCAGTTTCTCAACCTCTCAATTTCTAATGTCTGTGTTGACACTAAAATCATTTGTCAAGTATTAAGCTAATGCACAAACTACACCCCTGGCCATTAAAATTGCTACACCACTAAGATGACTTGCTACAGACGTGAAATTTAACCGACAGGAAGAAGATGCCGTGATATGCAAATGATTAGCTTTTCAGAGCATTCACACAAGGTTGGCGCCGGTGGCGACACCTGCAACGTGCTGACATGCGGAAAATTTCCAGCCGATTTCTCATACACAACCAGCAGCTGACCGGCGTTGCCTGGTAAAACGTTGTTGTGATGCCTCGTGTAAGGAGGAAAAATGCGTACCATCACGTTTCCGACTTTGATAAACGTCGGATTGTAGCCTATCGCGATTGCGGTTTATCGTGTCGTGACATTGCTACTCGAGTTGGTCGAGATCCAATGACTGTTAGCAGAATATGGAATCGGTGGGTTCAGGAGGGTAATACGGAACGCCGTGCTAGATCCCAACGGCCTCGTATCACTAGCAGTCGAGATGACAGGCATCTTATCCGCATGGCTGTAACGGATCGTGCAGCCACGTCTCGAGCCCTGAGTCAACAGATGGGGACGTTTGTATCACAACAACCATCTGCACGAACAGTTCGACGACGTTTGCAGAGGCATGGACTATCAGCTCGGAGACCATGGCTGCGGTTACCCTTGACGCTGCATCACAGACAGGAGCGCCTGCGATGGTGTACTCAACGACGAACCTGGGCGCATGAATGGCAAACCGTCATTTTTTCGGATGAATTCAGGTTCTGTTTACAGCATCGTGATGGTCACATACGTGTTTGGCGACATCGCGGTGAACGCACATTGGAAGCGTGTACTCGTCATCGCCATACTGGCGTATCACCCGGCGTGATTGTATGGGGTGCCATTGGCTACACGTCTCGGTCATCCCTTGTTCGCATTGACGGCGCTTTGAACAGTGGACGTTACATTTCAGATGTTTTACGATCCGTGACTCTACCCTGCGAAACCCTACATTTCAGCAGGATAATGCTGCAGGATAATGTTGCAGGTCCTGTACTGGCCTTTATGGGTACAGAAAATGTTCGACTGCTGCCATGGCCAGCACATTCTCCAGATCTCTCACCAATTGGAAACGTCTGGTCAATGGTGGCCGATCAATTGGCTCGTCACAATGCGCCAGTCATTACTCTTGATGAACTGTGGTATAGTGTTGAAGCTGCATGGACAGCTGTACCTGTACACGCCATCCAAGCTCTGTTTGACTCAATGCCCAGGCGTATCAAGGCCTTTAAAACAGCCAGAGGTGGTTGTTCTGGGTACTGATTTCTCAGTATCTATGCACCCAAATTGCGTGTAAATGTAATCTTATGTCATTTATAGTATAATATATTTGTCCAATAAATACCCGTTTATCATCTGCATTTATTCTTGGTGTAGCAATTTTAATATCCAGTAGTGTACTTATAATATTTCAGTGTATGCGTTATTCCGACTACGATGCGATGTTCCTTTGGACATACATGCATTCACTGCAATATCGTATTCATCTGCCGATACCGGGCAAGGGACTTTCAAGCACAGCATCTCACTTGTATGGGAATATACATAATGGATGTACGAGCACAGGTCGCAGACGACATATGGAATTTTGGGTCTGGTTGTGAGTCGTCCACCGATGTTGTTGTTGTGGTCTTCAGTCCTGAGACTGGTTTGATGCAGCTCTCCATGCTACTCTATCCTGTGCAAGCTTCTTCATCTCCCAGTACCTACTGCAACCTACATCCTTCTGAATCTGCTTAGTGTATTCATCTCATGGTCTCCCCCTACGATTTTTACCCTCCACGATGCCCTCCAATACTAAATTGGTGATCCCTTGATGCCTCAGAACATGTCCTACCAACCGATCCCTTCTTCTGGTCAAGTTGTGCCACAAACTCCTCTTCTCCCCAATCCTATTCAGTACCCCCTCATTAGTTTTGTGATCTACCCATCTAATCTATCGTGCACCGATAGCCAAATGATAAGGCGACCGCTCGCGATAAGCGGGTTCGCGTCCCGATTCGACACAAATTCTCATTGTCATCCATCCATTGTACTACTGATGGTTGTCCTTATTCGCAACCGGGAATGTATTTAATGTACTTATAATGTTAATGATTAACGTTGGATCAGTCGCGCAAAATGAGACTGGCTCGGACATTATTTCAAGCATTTCGACAGAGAATAATTAATGCGAATCGGGTGTACTACGCCTTAAACTATCTATGCATGGCATGTATCAAACGAGCGTATGTCACACGGTATCTTGGGGTACGCGTAGATGAGAAACTGAACTTCCACGAACACATAGGATTAACAACAAAGAAAGCAGAAAAATTACTGCATAAACTGGTGGGCTGGCTTTAAAACTGTACAGACCTTCCCTACCTGTCGTACGGACACCCCAATGTGTGTTATTCGCATCAGTACTCAGGTTCGCACTGAGCACGTTGGAACACATACTGAACCTGGTCACCAACAAACCATTAGATGAGGGCAAAGAGCCGTGCTACTTAGGCCATCAGGCACCACCTCAGTGGATGCACAGTGTCTGGTGTTCGGAATATGCCCGACAGATATCACGAGCAAATACAGAGCTGCAACGTAGTGGTTAAGTGTGGGATGACAAGATATGGTACACACAGTAGCTGGTGTACCCATACAGGAGACACGTCACTTTAAAAGTTGACGTTTGGGTACACGGCAAAGTGAATGGGTGTAAGGGATAAGTGACATAGACTACAAGATTTCCTCCATGACATTGGGAATAGCTGTAAGCGAAATATATCGATTCCAGCCGCGGTATGGTACAATTCTTAACTTGACACGGACCTTATCCCAGGCACTCTGGCACCAGGCATTCTGCGACAGGCATCTACATTGACATGTGGGGAAGAGTGTATCCCCAGGACACACTGTTGTCTTCTGTGAGTAATATGCGAACAACCGACATATATTACACTTACACAGCACAGAAACAGAAACACATACACTCCTGGAAATTGAAATAAGAACACCGTGAATTCATTGTCCCAGGAAGGGGAAACTTTATTGACACATTCCTGGGGTCAGATACATCACATGATCACACCGACAGAACCACAGGCACATAGACACAGGCAACAGAGCATGCACAATGTCGGCACTAGTACAGTGTATATCCACCTTTCGCAGCAATGCAGGCTGCTATTCTCCCATGGAGACGATCGTAGAGATGCTGGATGTAGTCCTGTGGAACGGCTTGCCATGCCATTTCCAACTGGCGCCTCAGTTGGACCAGCGTTCGTGCTGGACGTGCAGACCGCGTGAGACGACGCTTCATCCAGTCCCAAACATGCTCAATGGGGGACAGATCCGGAGATCTTGCTGGCCAGGGTAGTTGACTTACACCTTCTAGAGCACGTTGGGTGGCACGGGATACATGCGGACGTGCATTGTCCTGTTGGAACAGCAAGTTCCCTTGCCGGTCTAGGAATGGTAGAACGATGGGTTCGATGACGGTTTGGATGTACCGTGCACTATTGAGTGTCCCCTCGACGATCACCAGTGGTGTACGGCCAGTGTAGGAGATCGCTCCCCACACCATGATGCCGGGTGTTGGCCCTGTGTGCCTCGGTCGTATGCAGTCCTGATTGTGGCGCTCACCTGCACGGCGCCAAACACGCATACGACCATCATTGGCACCAAGGCAGAAGCGACTCTCATCGCTGAAGACGACACGTCTCCATTCGTCCCTCCATTCACGCCTGTCGCGACACCACTGGAGGCGGGCTGCACGATGTTGGGGCGTGAGCGGAAGACGGCCTAACGGTGTGCGGGACCGTAGCCCAGCTTCATGGAGACGGTTGCGAATGGTCCTCGCCGATACCCCAGGAGCAACAGTGTCCCTAATTTGCTGGGAAGTGGCGGTGCGGTCCCCTACGGCACTGCGTAGGATCCTACGGTCTTGGCGTGCATCCGTGCGTCGCTGCGGTCCGGTCCCAGGTCGACGGGCACGTGCACCTTCCGCCGACCACTGGCGACAACATCGATGTACTGTGGAGACCTCACGCCCCACGTGTTGAGCAATTCGGCGGTACGTCCACCCGGCCTCCCGCATGCCCTCGCTCAAAGTCCGTCAACTGCACATACGGTTCACGTCCACGCTGTCGCGGCATGCTACCAGTGTTAAAGACTGCGATGGAGCTCCGTATGCCACGGCAAACTGGCTGACACTGTCGGCGGCGGTGCACAAATGCTGCGCAGCTAGCGCCATTCGACGGCCAACACCGCGGTTCCTGGTGTGTCCGCTGTGCCGTGCGTGTGATCATTGCTCGTACAGCCCTCTCGCAGTGTCCGGAGCAAGTATGGTGGGTCTGACACACCGGTGTCAATGTGTTCTTTTTTCCATTTCCAGGAGTGTATAAAGAACAAGGGGTACAATTAAATGCATTACAGTCAGTATTTCGAAAGCAATACATAAAGATTAACTGCGGACACGACATAACAGACACCTCTACACAGAGTGTTCGGAAATTACCATTACAGACAGACTTCTGCGGCTTGTAAAGGGGCGTGAGTACAAAATATTTTGAACAGGAACCCCTGTACAGAATGGTATTATTTCCGTGCTACAGCCGTTTAAAACATGTTTGCTAGGTAAGTATGCAGCAAGGTAGTGATGGTGGGGAGTGGTTACGTCAGATCGGCTGATGTCATTTGACGTCTATGATACCTATCTGACCTGGTTAGAGCCTGACGGTCAGCAGGCGTGACTGTGGTGCTCCGAGGAACGCCGCACACCCAAACTGGAAGAGACCGTACTGCATCACGTGGAAGAGCAGCCGTCAAGGAATACATGATGCAATATCGGGGAACAGTTCTCTAAATTTGTAAGAAATCAATACTTGCGTAAACAACTGTATCCCAGGAAAGCAAGATACTGCTGTTCACGTCACTAGTGCTACCGGCTATTCTACATGGTTGTGACATGATCAAGAGCGCATCCTTGCATTTGAGAATAAGATTTTAAGGGAAATTTGTGGTCCGGTATACAACACAGAAACTGGAAGATGGGAGAGAAGGCGGTTTAAGAAAGTTGATGGACAGTGATTGTGATAAGAAGACTATAGTGGCAGGACATGTTCTCCAAGCAGTGGATACTCTCCCAAACGAAGTATTAGTACATCAGCCAACTGGTCGTCGTCCTAGAGGTCGACTGCGAACGAAGTGGAAAGACAGAACTTTAGTGACCCTGGAAGAAGCAGATCCCACAGCCAGCACCGAAGGAAATGGGGAAATATATATATAATCAGTTTTTGTGATATTGCCGTGCGCGATTAGCCGCGCGGTCTCAGGCGCTGCAGTCATGGGCTGTGCGGCTGGTCCAGGCGGAGGTTCGAGTCCTCCATCGGGCATGGGTGTGTGTGTGTTTGTCCTTAGGATAATTTAGGTTAAGTAGTGTGTAAGCTTAGGGACTGACGACCTTAGCAGTTAAGTCCCATAAGACTTCACACACATTTGAACATTTCTTTTTTTTTGTGATATTACAATTATATTGAGTCGTGACTAGTGCACTGCATGCGTTGACCTTTTTGTTATGTTTTAATTTAATATACTTGAATAGTTTTGCCTTCTCCCAAGGGTCTAAATCGCCTGATAATGATAAATTTAAAATAGGCACCTATCCGCATCTGGGATGGGTGGTGTAAGCTAGGTTACTTGTCTTAAGGTGCATGTAATACAGTGCTTTATAAAACTTGCGGACGAGTTAGATATAGTGACATAACATATAGGCGTCAAACTTTTTGTGTCCAATAGAAGCAGGGGATAGTGGATCCACAACCGATTATACTGACATAGTGAACGATTAGTGGGAAATGCATGTTTATTTCCTTCCGGACAAACACAGCGTGCACCACATAACTACATCGTTGCTCATAGGAACTGTTCAAAGTGACGACCGCTAGTCTCAATCCATGCATGAAAAAGGCGCATGAAGTTGAGCTGCACTCTCTCAAAGATTCCTGGTGTCTGTTTTACCATGGAACAGGCAGCGTGGACCCATCAGGCAGGTATTCACCGTTTTTTCGGGGTTTCATACTCTAAGGTCTTGACATAATCCCACAGAAAAAAGCCCAGACGCTTGAGATTATCCTGCGGTCGAGCAGGCCTTGGGACACGACCTCCTCATCAAATCCAACGTTGATTGTAGGTGTTGTTTAGTTGTTTGCGAAAAGTAACATAGAAGGGAAAGTAGTGCACCGTCGTGTTGAAACGACATCCTTTCCCAGAAAAGGGGTATAGTCTCCAATAACTGCGGCAGAACATCTCTCAGGAACCCCAGGTGACGTGGACCAGTCAAACGGCAAGGCAGCGCTTAAGGTCCTCTTATCTGGCCTTCGACAATGGCCGCCCATTCGGTGACAGAGAATAGTTTCTGGTGGCCACCGATGTGGGTGCCGAGGGGAATGTCCTCACTGCAGACATGGCTGTAGCGGCAACTGAAAACTCCATTATGGGGAATGATGTCTCACCCATGAACAGTAAAAACTGTACGAAGTTCAGTACTACAGCACTGCGGTGGATAATCCAGAAGTGAACATAGGGCAAAAATTCGTTCGTACAAGTGTTTACACACGTTATTTATGGTAGGGTGTAATACGTGTTCCACCGGTAGTCTTCATATTGCATCATTCGAAGTGTGTGTTTCCACTCTTTCATTTTGACCCAGAAGTTTTGAGACGGCCTGTATAAACAGCTAAGTAATCTGAGAACTGCAAAAAAAGTCAACGCTATCTTCAGACAATCTGTTCCTCAACTCACAGGCATTATAGCTTACAATGTGTCTGCAAAATCACGTTGTTCACCCTGGCCTCATTAAATATCGTTCAGTACAAGAGGTACGAATTTTAAGGCAGTGATACAAATTAGTAGCTGCTAAAATATAGACAACCGTCCCATAATTCTCAAATTTTGTAGGAATGCACCTTAAGACAAGTAACCTAGCTTACACCACCCATCCCAGATGCGGATAGGTGCCTATTTTAAATTTATCATTATCAGATGATTTAGACCCTTGGGAGAAGGCTTAGGTGGATGCCGGCACGGTAGCTCAGCGTGTTCGGCCAGAGGGTTAACTGCCCTCTGCAATAAAACAAACTGAGTTAATGGAACAACGACGAACTGAAACGAGTGTCTTGCGACGTCCGCCCCGAGCAGATACAACGAACCAAAGCGAACAAAATGAGATTAAAAAAAAAAAGAAAAGAAAAATAAAGGTGGGTGGTAAAATGCTCGCCGCACATGCAAGCGGGCCCGGGTTCGATTCCCGGCCGGGTTGGAGATTTTTTCCGCTCGGGGACTTGTGTTGGCTTCATCATCATTTCATCCACCGACACGCAAGTCGCCCAATGTGGCGTCGAATGAAATAAGACTTGGACTTGACGGTCGAACTTCCCCGAACAGCCCCCCCCCCCCCCCCCCAGCTAACGATGCCATACGCTCATTTCCATTACAACTAGAAATACGTCTCATGAATGTACGTGTAACGGCTGTAGTCACCGTAGTGTCTGTTCCTTCGGACCAGCCTGTTCCTTCTGACATGCATGCATGTCCAAAGGATAGTTGCATCGTACTTCGTCAACAACATAGGCACCAGAGTATCGAATTCGCTAGAACGTGGTTGACACATGTCTTGGCAATAAGCTTCCTCCCATGACAACTAATCCAGCAAGATTTACAGAAAAGTTTCTCTGAAGTCTGGAACAGATACTGTCTTTAACTCAGATGGTGGTTCGAGAGTAGTTTCTAAATAGCTCAGACGTTAAGAGCATTGGCACAAAAGGCAAAGTTCCAGTTTCGAGCCCAGGTCCAATGCAACAATTTTGTTCTGTTAATTAGATTTAAAAATGCCTTTTGTTTATCAGAAAATGAAAGCAATAATCTTCCTAGTAGATGGAATCACTTTATACTTTCATTATATGGATCACGTTTTCTAACGATTGTTTTGATGTCTGTCCTTTTCTGATGAATCACAGATTAGGACTGTGGACTCATATTCAGAAGAGATTGGCGTTCCTTCAGACCTACATTTGACCATTCATATTAAGGTTTTTCTTGAACTTCCCGAAATTGCTTAAGGAAAATATAGCAATGATTCTTTTCTAAAGAAAATTTCCTATTGTTTCTCAATCCATGCTTACCTCCATCTCTAATGACGTCGTCATTGACCGATCTTAAACTCATAACCTACCTTCCTTCCTTATCGAAAAAATTCTTTCCAGTACGTATCAAATTCGAAAGCGCTACCTCTGAATATAGATATTGACAGAGAATTATCTTGCAGTTGAAAAGTTAGATTTATAAGTCTTTCGTTGACTGTGATCGCTTTTTAGGCGAGACGTGAAAATGCAGTTAACATGTCTGAACATGAATGTTACGCAAGTGAGTACTAGAAATCTCATTACTAACGAGGAGAACCGATAGGTGCCGCAACGTGGTTTCCCAGAACTTTCATTCAGTGGAAGTAAGCCGACACATGCCTTTCTGAGAAAACGAGTTTCAAAGTTTTTGAGGCATTTTATGTACCTTTGATGGGGTAAATGGTTCAACCTAAGAGGCGGTGCAGTGGCTTGCGTCACGGCTTCACTGTTTTGAGTCCGGTGTTCGAAACGCGAATATTATTTTTTTTGTTTTTCGTTTATCTACCACTGGTATTAGAAGATTATTACCCGCATGTTTTCCAATGTATATTGTCCTTATTCGTATATTACTATCATGTCTGGTGAACGAATCAGTAAATCAGTAAATTAGTTAAAACAGTAACTGAAAATTTTTTCGGTAAAATTCCTGTAGTATATCTTGATTCGTGATCATCTGCAAGAGTCCCTTTCCGGAAAAGTGATCCTTTGCGTGTCGTTTGCCGCAAAATTATTGGCAACCCCTGAAATCTTCAGCAGTGTTAACGACGTTTCTTTCCTGAGTGAGATTCGCGCGAAGAAATTTCGCTGTGACAAACTTGCATTTACACGATGCTTGTAGCATTCCCAGTTTCTATGTTTCGAATGTTTGTACGACTGGAATAATGTAAGGGAATGCACAAAATCATCCTGAAGATAAACATGAGAATTTAATATAAGCATTATGAACGGATATAAGAGTGAAATGCAATAATATGAAGTTTTAAAAAACTGCAACCCCTGAAAATACCATATATAATAATTCACATTTATTGTGAAATTCAGTTTCAGTTTTACAATTAATATAACGCCCTTGTATCCTCTAACGTGATAAGAAATATTCGTGTAGTAATCTTCTACTGACAAGAGTAAATAAATGAAAAATTGAAATGAAAACAATTATCGGGCTTCGAACACGGGACACAAAAATCTAGACAGCGACGCTGGCCACTGTATCACCTTCTGCGCTGAGCTCATCGACCGCTAACAGACAGCTAAATTACGTTAAAAACTTTGATGACCATTTTCTCAGAAAAGATGGAGTATCTACGGATAAGCCGAAACAAGTGCTTAATTTGACTACGCTTCCTGTGAGCGAAGTTTCTGGAAAACAGCGTAATGGCACCTGCCGTGTTCTCCTCGATAAGCTGTACATTCTCGTGAGTCCAATGAACATTCGAAACCACACACAACAACTATGAAACCCAAAAGCAATTGTTGTTATTGCTACCTGACTTGTCCAAAAGAATAAGGAAAATCATACAGCATCTGGCAATAATTACTTCTGTGTAAGTGAAAGAAGCTGGCTGCATACGATCTTGAACACGGTACTCAGTCCCACAAAAGTTAATACATCTTTTCGTGAACTTAGCGCCTTACGGAAAAGAAACCTTACGAGACAGACGCATTCTGTGCCTGTTTTAATCCCCTCTAACTACACTTGTCACCCGCAAGCACTGGAACTGCAACACGCGTACCACCGACCACAAGCTGAAATAAGTATCAGTGGCGTGCATGAGTGTTTTCAATGGGACGTGCAATGAACACCTCAGTCAATCAGCCAGTAACACTCGCTGAAGTCCCTCGAAATGAAACAGCGAGGCATATATCCATTTAAATTGCTTCAAAACGGATAAGCTTTTTGAAACGTTAAACTACACTCCTGGAAATTGAAATAAGAACACCATGAATTCATTGTCCCAGGAAGGGGAAACTTTATTGACACATTCCTGGGGTCAGATACATCACATGATCACACCGACAGAACCACAGGCACATAGACACAGGCAACAGAGCATGCACAATGTCGGCACTAGTACAGTGTATATCCACCTTTCGCAGCAATGCAGGCTGCTATTCTCCCATGGAGACGATCGTAGAGATGCTGGATGTAGTCCTGTGGAACGGCTTGCCACGCCATTTCCACCTGGCTCCTCAGTTGGACCAGCGTTCGTGCTGGACGTGCAGACCACGTGAGACGACGCTTCATCCAGTCCCAAACATGCTCAATGGGGGACAGATCCGGAGATCTTGCTGGCCAGGGTAGTTGACTTACACCTTCTAGAGCACGTTGGGTGGCACGGGATACATGCGGACGTGCATTGTCCTGTTGGAACAGCAAGTTCCCTTGCCGGTCTAGGAATGGTAGAACGATGGGTTCGATGACGGTTTGTATGTACCGTGCACTATTCAGTGTCCCCTCGACGATCACCAGTGGTGTACGGCCAGTGTAGGAGATCGCTCCCCACACCATGATGCCGGGTGTTGGCCCTGTGTGCCTCGGTCGTATGCAGTCCTGATTGTGGCGCTCACCTGCACGGCGCCAAACACGCATACGACCATCATTGGCACCAAGGCAGCAGCGACTCTCATCGCTGAAGACGACACGTCTCCATTCGTCCCTCCATTCACGCCTGTTGCGACACCACTGGAGGCGGGCTGCACGATGTTGGGGCGTGAGCGGAAGACGGCCTAACGGTGTGCGGGACCGTAGCCCAGCTTCATGGAGGCGGTTGCGAATGGTCCTCGCCGATACCCCAGGAGCAACAGTGTCCCTAATTTGCTGGGAAGTGGCGGTGCGGTCCCCTACGGCACTGCGTAGGATCCTACGGTCTTGGCGTGCATCCGTGCATCGCTGTGGTCCGGTCCCAGGTCGACGGGCACGTGCACCTTCCGCCGACCACTGGCGACAACATCGATGTACTGTGGAGACCTCGGTACGTCCACCCGACCTCCCGCATGCCCACTATACGCCCTCGCTCAAAGTCCGTCAACTGCACATACGGTTCACGTCCACGCTGTCGCGGCATGCTACCAGTGTTAAAGACTGCGATGGAGCTCCGTATGCCACGGCAAACTGGCTGACACTGTCGGCGGCGGTGCACAAATGCTGCGCAGCTAGCGCCATTCGACGGCCAACACCGCGGTTCCTGGTGTGTCCGCTGTGCCGTGCATGTGATCATTGCTTGTACAGCCCTCTCGCAGTGTCCGGAGCAAGTATGGTGGGTCTGACACACCGGTGTCAATGTGTTCTTTTTTCCATTTCCAGGAGTGTAGTTTGTCAAGGAGAGGTGATGTAGCCTACATCTAGGAAATTTGCGCAGTATCAATATATTAAATAGTTCAGCCACAGGTTTTAGACAAAAGGATTGTACAAACTGATTTCTAATTCAGAACAAAAAAATTGCTCAAATGGCTCTGAGCACTATGGGACTTAACATCTAAGGTCATCAGTCGCGTAGAACTTAGAACTATTTAAACCTAACTAACCTAGGGACATCACACACATCCACGCCCCACGCAGGATTCGAAACTGCGACAGTAGCGGTCGCACGGTTCCAGACCGAAGCTCCTAGAACCGCTCGGCCACAAGGGCCGGCAATTGAGAACAGATTTGAACATTGTCGAGAAACGTTAACTACAAAATCTCTACGCCACCAAGACATGTGGAGGGGTATTAAAGCCCATTCATCCATAGATTATTAAAGCTATCAGAATTGCTCGCCGGCCGGTGAGGCCGAGAGGTTCTAGGCGCTTCAGTCTGGAACCACGCGACCGCTACGGTCGCAGGTTCGAATCTTGCCTCGGACATGGATGTGGGTGATGTCCTTAGGTTGGTTAGGTTTAAGTCTAGGGGACTGATGACCTGAGATGTTAAGTACCATAGTGCTCATAGCCATTTGAATCATTTGAATTGCTCAAAGATTGCCTTACTGTCCTGAAATTAACCTAAAATTGCTTAGAAGGAACATCAATTTTCGTAAGAATTCGTTTCCCATACATTTTAAATACGCAAGCCAACTGTACAAAGTTTGACGCTAATCATGCGACGCACAAAATTCGCTTTCATGAGTTGTCCTCCTGCGCAAAATGTTTAGAACAGGTAGTGGGAATATAAAACGAATACACCGCTACTAGGTATACGTAATTCAGTTCCGATGAATTCGAGATAGACTACTATATGAATCCAAGCAAAGACATTCGGTAAGAATTCCAATGCCAATTTGTCGCAGCTTTTCACAGCATTAAATGACGCAATACATGTGGTAACTTTATGATGCAAATCATTAATTAAGAGGTGAACAACGGAGTTTAACTATTCGTTCGACTGAAAACTGCGTCGTTTTCTGAATTAACTCTACGTCCAGAGTTTGAACTATTTACTTTTGAAAAGATCATTGGAAAAATGAAACACAAAAGAAGGAATTTCTAACCAAAAAACATGAAAAATTTATTTAGCGTTCAGTCTCACTACTTGTTCAAGGCGCCAATGGCCAGTACGTGGCCTAAGACAACTGCTGAGTCCTGATATCACTTTTTGCGAACCGAGTCGCATTTTCTCTGATGACCATTTCCACTACTCGGTATCTTTTCGGACACAGCTGGAAGTGTTTCAGAGAAGTGCGTTTACAGCGTGTATGTGAAACTAAAACACTCAAATTCTGAACCTTTTCCCGACTCCACTCTAAGTTTCTTTATATTACTTAATACAGAGGAGATGCTGAGTCGCAGACAGGCACAACAAAAAGACTGTCACAAACTGTTGTGTGGCTACAGATGCCTGAGACTGCAGTGATGTGTGTGTGTGTGATTCTGTCTTCTATTTCTGACGAAGACCTTACGGCCGAAAGTTTTATTTGTGACAGTCTTTTTATTGTGCCTATCGGCGACTCAGCATCTCCGCTATATGGTGAGCGGCAGCTTCAATTTCATAAGATTGTTACATTCCATTCTGGATTTTTTTGTTGTTAGATTTATATTACATCAGTATTACATACAAAGCTTAACTACACTGCTGGCCACCGTAAATGCAACACCCTGAAGGAAGCATCCGAATCAAGTGAAATTTACACCATGGGTTTGCAGCGATGAGATATGCAACTGATTAGAATTTCAGCGCAGACGCACATCACGCGCGCCTGTGGCGCCACCTCATAGCGCCATTTAAGGCTTGGCGATTTCGACGAGTGTACGTTCGGCACGTGTGTTTACCTTGTGGTTGTTTCACAAGACGATCAGTTATGCCTCGTAGACAACAGCGAACATCGTTTGATCAAGTATCCGAGTTCGACAGAGGAAGGATAGTGGCTTACCGAGATTGTGGATTATCATACAGAGAAATCACTAGTCGTGTTGGACGAAACCAAACAACTGTAATGCGGATATGTGACCGTTGGATGCAGGAGGGTACGACGGACCTACGTGGTCGATCGCATTCACCTCGGTGCACCACTGCACGTACTGATAGGCAAATTGTGCGCATGGCAGTGACGGATCGTTCAGTGACATCCCGAACCATAGGACAGCACATTGCGTCTGTAACGCATCATCCAGTGTCTGCGCGTACCATTCGACGCCGTTTACAGCAGAGTGGTCTGTCCGCAAGACGTCCATTGCTTCGTCTACCATTGACGCAGAACCACAGACGTCTCCGTCGCCAATGGTGTGATGACAGACGGATGTGGACGGCAGAATGGAATGACGTTGTCTTTACTGACGAGGCACGCTTCTGTCTGCAGCACCACGATGGTCGGATTCGAGTGTGGAGACACCGTGGAGAGAGGATGCTGGACAGCTGCATTATGCACCGCCACACTGGTCTTGCACCGGGTATTATGGTATGGGGCGGTATTGGATATTACTCTCGCACGCCTCTAGTACCCATTGCCGGTACTTTAAATAGCCGGCGCTACATATCCGAGGTGCTGGAGCCAGTTGTCCTTCCTTACCTTCAGGGCTCGGCCACAGCCATATTTCAACAGGATAATGCGCGACCACACGTGGCACGCATTGTCCAAAGGTTCTTCGTCAATAACCAGATTGAATTGCTTCCCTGGCCGGCTCGCTCTCCGGATCTTTCGCCGATAGAAAACATGTGGTCCATGGTTGCTCAACGAGTGACCCAGATTACATACCCAGCTGCCATACCAGATGATCTTTGGCAACGTGAGGAAGCTGCTTGGGCTGCTGTACCCCAGGAACACATCCAACTTCTCTTTGACTCAATACCGAGACGTGTGGCAGCGGTGATCTCCAACAATGGCGGCTACTCTGGCTACTGATTCTGGCAGGAACCACATGTCACAGACGTCTGTAAACGTAATCATTTGATACTTGGTCAACATGTTATCTACAAAATAAATTTTGTTGTGCTACCTCTTGTCTTTCTTGGTGTTGCATTTACGGTGGCCAGCAGTGTATATTTATGGAACGCAGGTGGTGTCTTATACCTGATGTACATTCGTGAGTGCAGATATTTCAATCGGTGACTGAGGACGTTGCAGTGAACAGCATTACACAAGTTTCTATGTCATTTGCAGACTAATAATTATCGTTAATACAAGTTCTGTGCTTTTAGGTCGGGTAGTACATCGAAGTGGAAAGAGTAAGCCATTCACACTTATTTTCCTTAGGGCAGCAGATCGGCACTGAAGTGTGGATGCGTGAACGCCAAACTGTCAATCGATAGTGACAGGCATATTCCACTTAGTGGTGCAGTATGACCGTGCAGAAGACATCAGCTAGTAAATGTGACGTGTTTATGGAAATGCTGTTCGTCGCCGAGAAAAAGAACCAACAAACGAATGTGTGTACATATTAAAAATATCTGCACTGATACGTGTCCATGTGTCTGGGACTATTTCACACTGGCCTCACACTTCATTTCCGTTTGGAATGCGAAGCACCTCCTTGGCAGTACGTACTACTCAATTGCAGCAGCCGTCGTCAGTTTCGATGAATCTCGGCCAACACCAAGCTTACTACACTCCAGTGGTTGGGTTGGGTTGTTTTGGGGGAAGAGACCAAACAGCGAGGTCATCGGTCTCATCGGGTTAGGGAAGGATGGGGAAGGAAGTCGGCCGTGCCATTTGAAAGGAACCATCCCAGCATTTGCCTGGAGCGATTTAGGGAAATCACAGAAAACCTAAATCAGGATGGCCGGACGCGGGATTGAACCGTCGACCTCCCGAATGCGAGTCCAGTGTGCTACCACTGCGCCACCTCGCTCGGTCACACTCCAGTGGTAGTAGAGCCGCAGGAATTTCCATACGAACTCGTCCCTGCCTGTTCCGCAAATTAATGTTAACTTTGATTTGCATGTCTGAGTAGCGCTGCGTTAGCGCTGAAACACGGCACCTAGCCACGATATCCCATTCAGGTAATTTTTATTGGTGATTACACAGCGCCGTAACGGGGCGCGGAAGCTATCGGAACCCGGGCATTAGTGGCGGTGGCGGAGAAAGAAGGAAATCACCGCCTGCGCGTCCCTAAGCCAATTACCCGGTCAGAAATTAGCAAGTGGTGAGTGCCGCAAGGGGGTCCGGGGAGTGCTTCTGTGCTCTGCATAAAGGGATTACAGGTAGGGGGCCCGGCGAGCTTTAATTTTAAAATAAGTCTGCAGTGTGCATCTGACACGTCCCTGGAATTAGCAATCGATTTCTGGCGGGGAAGAGGGTTGCTACACACCCTACCTTGCCATTCGGACCGTTTTGTCGGTCGATCCCCCCCGCCGTGTTGAAGGGCGTCCGTTTTGTTGCACTGCATTCCAGAATCAGTGAGATGGCAGAAAATTAACACGCTGTCTCCGTTGGACGTAGGACTCTTTTATGTCAGAGCCTTCTGAATGAAATATTTGATTCAAAGCAGAATGATAACACAAAATAAAATTACAGATACAAGTTACATGATGAGGATCTTTGCTCGTGAAAAATGACCAGTAATTTGTAAAAAATATATTTACTGTACAGAAAAGATCATTTCATGCCGATTACAAAAATGTATAATTTATTGAAATTTTCATTACCCGTTTATTCGTAAATTTAGTTTGAACTTAATGTTGCACAGGTGCTACAAAAAAAATGGTTCAAATGGCTCTGAGCACTACGCGACTTAACTTCTGAGGTCATCAGTCGCCTAGAACTTAGAACTAATTAAACCTAACTAACCTAAGGACATCACACACATCCATGCCCGAGGCAGGATTCGAAACAGCGACCGTAGCGGTCGCTCGGTTCCAGACTGCAGCGCCTAGAAACGCACGACCACTCCGGCCGGCTCCGGTGCTACACCCCTCCGTACATTTCAACTAGTAGATATGGCTCGTAAGCAATGGAGACACTGTAGAAGGCTCTAACTACTTGAACATAATTACAGGCGTATCCAGAAGGCCGTGGCTTAGCTGCAAACAAAGATCTTACGATGTGTATACTGACTTCTTGTTTTCGGAATTTGAAACACGTGTTCTTTATAGCTACTGTTGTTTTATTTCCGTGTATGTACCATGCCAAGAATAGAAATGCCAAGTATAAAAAATTTAACACTACAAGGAGGTTTCGATGCAATCAGTTATGAGCAACACCGATCATTTGGTTCAACACTCACCCATAGAAATTGTGTGTACAAGCACACAACACTCTCACAAGCTTTCTTTCTGGTTATGTTGGCAACCGTATAAAGTGATCTGGAAAACACAAATTCCTTAGGAGATATCCTTCATGACCTCTCACAGAATTCCAAAGAAAGCTTCAACAGCTGCAGAGGGGAGTGTATACCTAAAACAGAATCTGTCCGACTCACGGTGTTGAAGATATGAGTAATAAACTCAGCATAACTTTCAATGATAGTGCAATTTCTAGGAGTCGTGTTTCAAGAAGGCTAGCCATCCAGACCGGAAGGAATATAATTTAAGGCCTAACTGTCATAGATCGGACGCGAGCAAGGGGGCCAGGATTAATGCAAGAACGAAGCAAAAGTGTATCGAGGACAAAGAAACAGGTGACCAAAGGAATACACAACTTCAGTGTTCTAAACCTTCTATGTAAATCAGTGGCCTTCTTTGTTCAATAGTTTACCAGGTACACGTATCTCCTAAATGACTGAAGCTAAGTTCAACAAAATTAGCACACATGTTTAGAACTATCTTCTTACCCCACTTGCTACTGTTTTTAGAAAATTTTAAAATGCGATGATGATGTGTCTGATTATTGATCTAAATTTTGCAATACATTTCCTGTAGTAGAAGAATTTTTTGTATTTGTCACAGATAACCTTCAAAGAGCAAACTGGAGGCATAAATACTTCTCTGAATTTTGTCTGTAGCCTGGCTATTTTTCTAATCTGCGCAGTCAGAGATGCCAAAGAAAATGGTACCTTAGTTAAACATTGTTCTGTTATTTTTTTACCATTTTATAAATATTTTTGTCAATATCACTACATTTTAGGTATCCATCTGATTTTCTGAGAAATGATTTGATTAAAAGATACTTACATGTATAAATTTTGAGCTACTTCTGCTTTGTAAATCAGTACCACTGTGATGGGGAAGGTAATCTCAAAATGCAGCACATTCAGGGATGGATCCCCTTCAAATGGTTCAAATGGCTCTGAGCACTATGGGACTCAACTGCTGAGGTCATTAGTCCCCTAGAACTTAGAACTAGTTAAACCTAACTAACCTAAGGACATCACAAACATCCATGCCCGAGGCTGGATTCGAACCTGCGACCGTAGCGGTCTTGCGGTTCCAGACTGCAGCGCCTTTAACCGCACGGCCATTTCGGCCGGCTGGATCCCCTTAATTTACTATATTATGGTAGAAGGATTTGTCAGTTACTCCAGAAAAATGAGTGGAGATATCGGTTTTAACTTTTCTGGAAAAAAAATCGCACGTGCATTCGTTTCAAATGAATCGAGCACAACACGGAATAGTACGATATTGTGTGAGTTAAACACTGTATTACATATTTAGGTCGCAAGGTTAAAGCTTTCTTCCCTGTTTAAAAACGTTGAAATATGTCTTGATTACTCTCTTTCTTTAATATAAATTCCGATCGTTTAAAATAAATACAGGAGCATGACAAGCAGATGGTTTATCTCCATTCTGTGTAAACTGCGTGTTAGAAAGACTAGTAAAAATTAAAAGAGTATGAAGTATCATCAAGAAAGAAGGATGCATTTAAGTAAACTATCTTACATTTGAGGATGATTTCGCTACCTTATCTTAAAAACCATCAGACGTCGAAATAAAACTAAATATCTAGAAACAGTAGGCCTGGACAGCAGGTTCACTAACGCTCTGAAATGTTTAATAAAAAATATTTCCCGAAGTTACAGATTCAAAGTACAATCACCGACGAGGATCAATTGAAGTAAGATGGATAGAAAGTCTGCCATGGATAACAGGATGCACAAAATGTAGAGAATACGTGGAGTAAGTAACGATGTTTACAGTAAACACTGAATATTTCGAAATACAATAACTAAAGCGTTACGGAGCAGAAATGAGGGTACAGTACCACCAGGAAAGTTAATGCCTATCTCTATAAGCTACAGAAACTAGAAAGGAATGATTACTTTGTACGTACAAGTCGTGTCACGTCAATCTCTGTTCATCTGAAGATACGATATCCAGTATGACAAACCGGCTATGTAAACCATTTTAGTAGCCTTTCTTATTCGTTTAGCAGTAAATGTTAAGTGCAAATTGATCTAGGGACATGCCAGAACGCATTATGTGCTGAAGACATTCACTCTTGGCTATATGAAGTATACAGGTGATTTTTCGATGTGTGGAGGAAATAAAACGCCTTATCGGTGATGCAGAAAGAAATGAAAGAGTTATGGACCGGTTTCCATGCAATCCAATGTTTACGATGCTACCTCAAGTTCAAAATGACAAGTCTGTAGAAATTGGGCACTTTCGGAAGTATCACGAAGTTGTCTGTATTTTATGTACTGTATTTCGACGCTCGACCCACTCATCTTCTTTTGATGCTGGGAGATTTTTTATTATGTGTTCTCGCTGACTAGATTACAGCCAGACAGCCAACTTGTGTGTCACGCGCTGTTATTTTAGCGGAGTTCGACCTCCGTCTCTGAGTACGGTCGTTAATCCTCTTTTTTTGTTGAACCCGCTATTATACTCAGTGGAACGCACGTTCTCTCTGCCGATGAGGCTTTAATAATATGACTGCCAGACGCTAATTCTTGTTTAAATTGAAACCACCGTATC